>NC_072433.2:15101666-16377083 GCF_028878055.3 Symphalangus syndactylus | reverse complement strand
CCAGCACTGCTACATAACAAGATCTTTGTGACTGAGCAAGTTGCCTTACCTAGGTTATGTGCATAGGAAAGGACCTGGAAGAGAAAAGAAGCTCAGTGAATGTAACCTCAACCTGTGACTTTCTGGGAAGAAGGCACTGGCAAATGGTTTTTCTGAAGCCTTTTATCCAGGTGTTTAGATACTCACTGATAACCTAGCCTCGTTTGTACAGGAGAGAAGAGTGGACAGTTTCATAACACCAAGTTTCAAAAGTTTATCTCCTCCTCAAAGTATTTTTTTCTGCATAAAGAAATATTAAGTTCTTTCCCAAAAATCCATCATGTGGATTTTTTAAACCAAATTTGGAGGATATATTTGGGAAGCTTTGATTTGAAATATAAGTTGAATGGTTACATGGCACTTAGAAGTCTGGCCATAAAATAGGAAAAGCTGCAAGATGGCAGAGCCACAAAAATGGCCAAGTTCCCATTTGAGGGAAATGCCCAAGTTCCCATTTGAGGAGAGCAGTGCAAGAGTTGCCTGACCAGAAATATTCATTGTGGACTTTCTGTGAGAGAGAAATAAGCCTCTTCTGCATGAAGCCATTGAGATTTGAGATATTTCTGTTACATGAGCTAACATTAGGCAACCTTGATTAATACATCACACAAGCAACATGCACTTTGGGAAGCTTGGGAGCCAGTCAAAGAGATAGTCGGTCATATTCCAGAGCAGCTCAACCAAGGCACAAGAGGTGTCCCCAAGTTACTGCATTTGTCTTAGGCATACAAGCAGCATCGAGAAGACAGGGGAAACCATTCGTAGCTTCAAATATGAACCCCAGCCTGTGGGAGAAGAATTACAAGCCTCTCCAGGGGCTGCTTCACAAGTTGCTTTTGGCCTCATGGGTATGCTTGTGGGTTCTCAGGAGTGCCATGTGATCTGCTAGATTCATGTTATTTGGAGGCAAGGAAAGCTTCAGTGCTAAGACCATTAGACAATACTCTTTTCATTCACTTCATCTTTCTCTCATCTTTCTCCCAGGAACATATAGGACCTGCTTGTGCATAAAAAATGGAAGACTACTTTCAAGTTGCTATGACCCCAAAGTCTTTCCAGCACATTAAAATCTGTCCCTCCTTTTGTGCCCTCTCCTCAGTGCCTGGACTGTATTCTTCAGTTACTGGGGTTGGCACCCCATGATTGCTGATGTCTCCTGCACCCTCATTCTCCTCCGTTTATTGATTACCCAGCCCTGCTGGCTCTTCCTATGCAGGTTTTCACCTGGATCCCTCTTCCTAAGGGCCACAGCTGCCACTTCCATAGACCTCAGAACTTTTTCACCTGGACTTCTGTAGCCACCCCTTCACTGGCCCTCCTGCCTCTAGTGTCCCCCTCCCACCCAGGCATCCCGCAGGCTGCATTCTTCAGTCCCTCTGAGGCACAGTTCTCCCAACTTCTCGCAAATCTGCTTGAAAACTTCCCACGTCTTTGTTGGCCTTGACCCTGAATTGTCGATGATTTTCTAATGGAATCAGAGCATCTTTTGTTCCAAAGTTTTCTCATTGTTTTCTTTCAGTGGGATTGTATCTCCCGCCAGGCACACCCTTCTGTTTTTGTGAAAATTATAGGCTGCAAATAACTGCTTAAGTAAACTGCCAGACGAGGTACATTCTTCACATGGAAAATTCCAGCTGTTGAACAAGTTTATGGGCTTTATTTTTGGAGCAAAGAATTCATCAAGTGAAGAACAGAATCTTCCAGGTGCTCCACCTGTACTCCTATCATAAAGTGGGAGTATGTCTCTGAGTTGTCTGTGTCTTTCAAGGTCAAATTTATGGCCCTAATACTTACTAACTCTCTCTTTCTGGTGACTTCCTTGGGCCCTTTCTGCAGCCTTACAGTAGACACTTTGGAGAATACACAATGAGAAACAAGTACAAGAAACAAGAGAGAGGGCCTGAGGAAGAGATCAGTCTCCAGCCGGCTTTCCCTGAGACTTGACTGTGTTCACTGCCTCAGGCTCCAAGAGTTGATACCTCATCATGAGGATACTTCTGGCTTATGCCTGGTTATTCCCTCAACCCAAACAGTTTCAACTGAGCCTCACCAAGAGATCAGCTTCTTCCCCTTGAATGCTTGTGGGGAGGAGAGGGTATTCCAAAAGAAGTACCCAAGGTTTGTGCTGAGACTGCATCTGCCCCTTGCACTTGGGGCAAACCTGCCTTTCCACAAAGCATTCTAGACATGACTGAGGAGCACAGGAAGTGTGTTTACCTGTTCCCTTCTTCAGACTCTGTTTCCCTCCAATGCCCCTGTGTCTCACTCTGCAAAGCAACTATACATGCATAGACCATCCTCCATAGCCACCATTCAGGGAGGCCCTGTATGCCAGAACTTGCCCAGTCTCAGGCACCCCCACCATCAGAACTTATCCATCCTATGTTCCCCTTCTGCCAAATTCTGCAATCAGCTGATCTGATAAACCAACTTATATTTTGGGTTTAACGAACAGTGATCGCTCAGCATTAACCTAAGAACTTGCTATGCAATATATGTTCCCCAGGCTAGTAGCAGTGCCATCACCTGAGAGCTTGTTGGAAATGCAGAATCTCGGGCCCAGCCCAGACCTTCTGAATTGCAACCTGCATTTTAACAAGATCCCCAGGAGATTCAAATGCACATTAAATTCTGAGAAGCACTCACCTAATATATATTTTGCTCTTTTCAGCAGTATAATGGCTTTCAACGCTAGGCATTTCATGTTAATGATGCTAGTATTTTGGTATTTCATACTTTTATGAAACTTTTTCACAACTATGAGCTTGTGTGTTTATCAGAGCAGCTAGACTGAGTTCTCAGAGGCACCAGGGGCCCTTCTGAGGCCTCCCAGCAGCCCTGGTGAGGCTTGGCATTGGAAAATTGTTTAGTAGCTGAACAAATGAATAAACGTAGAACCCCCAAAAGAGACAGGACACGGGACATTATATATTTTGCACATGAAGAAACTAAGGCTCAAATAGGTCAAGACTGGCTCTGTATAGCTTATAAGTGGCAGTACTGATGCTCCAACCCCAGGCTTCCAACGTTGCATCTCCAAGTGACTGAAGTTCGTTCTTAGGGTGAGGAGGAGTTTTGAAGCTTTGTAGCAGACAGATTTGAGCGTTCCTCCCTCCCCCATCATATTTCAAATTCTACAGTGAGTCTTGAATTTGTGTGGAATGACCCTCCTGCTCTGGTGGGGCAGAGAATTCCATGCACTTTGCTCAGCCTCACCGGGAGCCTCCCTCCTGCACTGGTGGCAGGCCCTCTGTCCACAGGACGTCTTCCCCTTGAGGAGCCTCCGTTGGGTTGGTCGTGGTGGGAAACCATGCAGGGAGCTGTTCCAGGAGATGGGAACACTTGCTTCTCATCCCCTGCGAGCGAAAGGAAGCAGTCCCAAAGGCTGGAGCAGGAGTGCGGGCGAGATGCAAGGCAGGGCTTATTGATAATGGTCTCCCGGTTGTGAGGCTGATGAAGTTAGAACCTTCTATGCCTGCCCGCCCCACCCCTGCCATTCCGTGGGGGCGCTGGGCTCCAGCTATCCACCTGGAGCTGGTGAGGTGTGGCCAGAGTGCAGAGAGGCGCATCGGCTGAGGGGTTGGCATGCCCCTGTTGGGAGGCCAACGGATGGACAGTGTAAAGGAAGGGCAGGGAGGTCTGAGTGCGGAAACCCTGGACCACAGGAATGCACCTAGTCTCCCTGGGGACCAGACAGAAGCAGATGAGGGCTTTGTGGTCCACAAATTCCTCCAGCCCCAGCCCTCAACTTGGAAAAGACGTGCTCCAGATGTCTCTCCCCATGCAGTGCCCTCTCTGCCCTGTTCCACAGTCCTGGCCCATCCTCCAGAGATGTCCTGCAATCCATTCAGTGTGGCGCCCGCTGGAAGCTCCACCCAGCATATCGGTCTTGCAATGGAAGCCAACAGCGGTGAGGCTGCTCAGGACATGTGCGGTTTGGTGGATATGGAGTCCAGGGTGTACTACCTTCCCTTGAACCTTCACCCACACTTTGACTTAGGTGCCCTGGCTGCAAAAAGCAAATGGACAAAGTTCCTAATTGTTAGTGCTACTTAACACTGAGCATTTCCTATTCCAGGCACTGTTCTAAACGCTTTACAGGCATTACATCATTTGACCTCCAGCCCGACCCTGGGAGACAGGAAGGCCATTATTATCCTATTCTATAGATGGAGCAAAGGAAGCACAAAATGGCCAAGTACTTGCCCAAAGTCACTGGTGAGTGGAAGAGCCCTATGGCCCTGTGCAGAGCAGTAAGAAGACCTGTGCAAAGGTGACACACAGACCATTCTGTTCAGTGCCCTGGGCTCAGGCCTGGGGTCTGTGGGCGATGACATGGAGAAAGGATGCTGAGGGCAGACTGGTGAGTCGGAGCTTCACCCTGTAACAAAGGGGAGTCCCTGGAGGGGAGGAAAGAATCTGCCCCATGGTTCAGGTAAGCATTTCTGGGGCCGCATTGGAGAGGCAGGAGACAGGAGGCCTGGAGGCCCCAAGAAGGCTATTGCAGCAGGGCAAATATGAGGAGGTGAGGGCTGAACTGGGGCAGAGATAGTGAGGCTGATGAGCCACTTTGAAAAAAACAGCAGAGGTGCAATGGATAGAATTTGGCTGCTGATTTGATATTTACAATGGGTTCCTTGTCTAGGCTGGGGTTTCTGGTGCAGAAGGGGCACATTTGTGTCTCTTCCCTGCATGAGCTGTGAGTCATTATAGCAGGGGATGAAGTGAGTGGGGACTTCATTCAGGTTTCTGGGGTTTGACCCAGTGGCCTTATTCCCAGTCAGGGTGGTATAGCTCTCCCCAGCAAGCCTGATGACACAGTGGGTGTGCCTTGTGCCTTGGGATGGCTCCTATTGACTTTTGTGGCCTTTCCCACCCCACCACTCTCCCAGCATTGTCCCTTTGTGGGCTATTACAGACACTTGTAGCTGCTGGGTGAACTGCTGCCCAGGAGCAAGTTGGGAGGCTGTGACTGGTCAGAGGTGACTTCACCTTACAGAACTCTCTCCAAAGCCCCAGGAAATGAATGGGATGTTTGGGCACTAGAGTGTTGGCATGCCAAAGGGCATTTGTAGGAGAAAACAAATTTCTTAAATTACTAATCCGTCAGCTCTATGCTAATGCCTCCTGAAAGAAAACCTTCAACCTGGATAACGCTGCCTTTTCTCTCTTGGATCCACTTGTGCCTATAATTAGGCAACAGTGCCTCATTAAAGCCATTTCCTGTATTATAAAACTGAAGACCTGGCTTGACCAAGGTGTGGCTTTCTGAGGCTAAAATCAGCTTGACATGCCTGCGCTGTGATGTAATCCTGTTTCTCTGGGCTGTTGGCCTCCACTTTGTATTTCCTGGCTTTTACTTGGAATAAGTAAGTTCCTGTGAGATTTGATTCTTTATTCCTAGCACTAATAACTGCCAGTTATCTAGAAGTGCAGTTTCCAAGGGTTTCAAGGCTTTGTGGTGCCTGTAGCTTGGACCCCTTGTCACCTGGTGGTGTATTCCTACATTGTGAAAAATTCTCACTGTTGACAAAGCATTTTGGCTGAACTATCCTCTTTTCCTCAAGATGGAGGCTGCTTCCTACAGGAAAAAGTGAACCTCATGCTTACCTGGTCTGGGACAGCCAGCAGGATCTCCATCAGGGGAGAGAAGCAAAACTTGGCACAATTACTGAGAAAACTGGGAGAGAACTGCTCCACTCCACCACCCGCTCCACTGTGCACATGGCTGCTGCATTGGCTTAGACAGTTGGGTTTTTTATCAACTCATTTATATGGGCCAGCAGGTGCATGGTAATCTGGGTTTCAAGAAGAGGGTGAGCCTATTGCTGACTTAAGCTCTCTGAGAATCTCTTAGGCTTCCCAAGAGATTGGGGTAGATAAATCTCCTCAGAGGGACCAGACATTCTCTGCTCTCACTGCGGATCATTTCCTGCACCTTAGTGTGAACGAGTTTGCCTCTTCTCCACCTCCCTTAGTAGATGCCAGGCCTTGTTTCCTCTTCAAGAGGTTTCAGGCATCTGTCAGCCAGTATCAGGTAAAGAAAGGACTCTTGTCCAACAAGGAGTCTTCTGAATAAAAAGGCAGTCCCTGATTCTATCTATGTAAAAGGCGATTAGGGCGAGGCATTGGGTCTGAAGCCTTAAATTACAAACATAGGATTTGGGTTGTGGAAAGCTCTGGACTAGGAAGGATGGCCTTTGAGACCACTTGTCCCCAGCTCCGGCCAGCATAGCCTTCCCTCCATAGCAGCGTCTCTCAGCCTTTTTTCTTTATTGCTCCTGAAGGAGCCTATTTAGAAATGTTTCCCCTAATCACTCCTTCCCATAAAATTTTAACACCACAAAAACATTGTATACCTGTTTATGTACTATGGGCCTTTGGAGGGCATAACCATTATAATAGCTAAGATTCTTTGCAACCCCCAAGCATGATGTTTTGCCCTGTTGGGGCTAATCTCACCCTCCTTGAGAAAGTGTGCCTGCTAGCATATCCCTGATCAGTAGCTGTCCACCTCTGGGCAGATGTCACTAGCATCAGGGAGCTCACTACCTGCTCTTCCTCAGGGCAGCCAGGTCCATTCACAGGTGGCCAGCTCTGGCAAGAAACTGGTCTCCTGCAGGTCCTGCCCACTAGTCCTCTTTCTGCTTCTTGCGGTCACAGAGAGCACATTGCCTACTCCCTCTGCCCTGTCAACCCATGAGCAGATTGTGAGAAATCGCCACAGGCCACATCTGTGCCCTGCTTGAAGGTGTCACTCCAGGCTGTCTTGTACCAGGGCCAGTCCACCCCAGAGCAGATGCTGAGATATTTGTGGGCAATATGGTGGGCTGAATTTGCCCCCAAAAGATATGAAATATTAACCCCAGTACCTGTGAATGGAACTTTGTTTGGAAATAAGATCTTTGCAGATGTAATTAGTTAAAATTGGTCATATTGGATCAGGGTGGATTCTAACTCCAATAACTGGTGTCCTTTTATTAGAGAAAGGAGAGGGAGACTCAAACATGGCTACACAACACACAGGGAAAAGCGTCGTATGATGAGGGATGCACAGGTTGGTGTAGATACAAGCCAATAACTCCAAGGCTGCTGGGAGCCATCAGAGGTGGGATGAGAAAAGGGAGGGCTCTTCCCAGGACCTTGAGAGGGATCACAGCCCTGCTGATACCACGATTCGATTTCAGACTTCTTGCCATCAGAACCGAGAGAATACAGTTCTGTTCTTTGAATGTTCTCAGTTCTGGTCCTTTGCTGCAGATCTAAGAAATGAATATGAACAGGTAAAAGGAACGTCAGGTAAAGGGCGTCTCTCCTCTCTGCCTGTCTCTCAGCATATTGCCACATAAGTCAAATTTAAAAAGTCAATTTTCTGGAAATGAATTGTGGGCTTGAGACTCTTTTTTTGCTGTTGTTGTTGAGAGGGAGTCTTGCTCTGTCGGCTGGGGTGTAGTGGCATGATCTCGGCTCACTGCAACCTCTGCCTCCCGGGTTCCAGTGATTCTCCTGCCTCAGCCTCCTGGGTTGGACCCCTTGTCACCTGGTGGTGTATTCCTACATTGTGAAAAATTCTCACTGTTGGGACTACAGGCGTGCACCACCACGCCCGGCTAATTACAAGGAGTGACCTCAGGCTTTGGTGAGGGGTGAGGCAAGCTGAATCCCCTTGGCTCACCAGCAGGCTTTACTTCATGGAACCCTGTGGAAACTTTGCTGCCTCTATCCTTCATGAAAAGTAATAGCCAGGCACCAGACTCACATGACAAAGCCTTTTCCTTGCATCAAGCCTGTGAGTCACTGGTGAGGACTGTGGTAAAGATGTGACATAGCTCATCTCAAACCACGTAGGTTGCAACAACCTAGGGAGAATCTCTCTCTTTGAGGATCACCTTGTTAATCTCTTTGCACCTCATCTGTTTCTTCTGTAAAATGGGAATAACAATAATATGGATCTCTATGCTGAAATGAGAATTATAGAAGAATTTAGCACCATGACTGGCACACAGTAATAATGAATATAAGTGTTTTTTATTATTATGATGATTCTAATTGTAAAAAGAGAAATCCCTTTATTAAAAAGAATGGCCTTGGAATAGTACCCAGCAATTAAAAGAACAAACTATTCATACATCCAACAACTTGAATGAACCTCCAGAGAAATATGCTGCTTGAAGAAAAACCAATCCCCAAGGGTTACTTACTGTATGATTCCATTTATGTGATGTTTTTGAAGTGATGAAATCTTAGAGCACAGATGAATAGTTGCCAGAGGTGAGGGGTGGGAGGGAAGTGGATGTGGTTATCAAAGGGCAAGGGGGGCCCTGTGGCTTCGGAGCTGCCCTGTGTCTTGACTGTAGTTGTGAGTACACAAACCTATATGTGTGATAAAACTATTGAACACACACATAAATGAGTACAACGGGGGAGGTTTGAAGAAGATCGGTGGATTGCATGAACAAGATTATCCTGGTTGTGATTTTATACCATGGTTTTACAAGATGTTATCACTGAGGAAAACTGGGTAAAGGGTACACAGGATTTCTCTGTGTTATTCCTTACAAGTGCATGTGAATCTGCAATTACCTCAAAATCAAACATTTAATTTAAAAGAAGGGCTAACTCTAAAAATAGAAATGTAAACACAATAAGTTGAAGAGCCTGTGTTTACATTTTACAAATCCGGAATTTATTTTTCCCTTTGAGATTTTCCTAGAACTCACTCTCTCATTGCATTCAGTCAAATTGACTTGAAAGTTGTGTGTTTGGGCTCACTTGTGTATGGGAGGCAGTAGGTGTGTATGGGTGTGTGTCAGTGTCTCAGGAGTGGGCTGGGGATGCTGAGCAGGCATGCCGGAGAAGCAGAAGTTGGGGAGAAGCACAAAGAGTGGAATCCTGGCTTCCACCCCTCCCCATGGAGCCCGAGGGAAGGGATGGGGAGAGGTAGTGGGGGAACACCAGGAGAGGATGCTCCCTATGCCAGGGAGGGAAGGCACCCTCATGCTGCTACATGAAGAGAGAGCCTGAAGAACCTTCACCCAGGGGACCTGAGCCCAGCCCTGCTCAGGAATGTGTCCTGGAGTGTGGGACAGGAAGGGGAGGACTGGGAGAAAGGAGGAGAGTGCAGAGCTGTTTGTGGCTGGTCTTGATTGCCAGCTGAGGGTATAGCCTTTCTCCCTGAGGTGGGCTGAGAAGGGGCTCGGGTCAGCATCCCTGTGGATTGCATCTGCATTGACGCAGTGCCTTCCTGTAGTCCAGCCCTGGAGGTGGCACCAACCACCTGCCCCTTGCTGCCATCTCCTGCAGTAGAGATGACACCACCTTCCACACTGACTTGGTGGGAGGTCAGGGTTCAGAGGCACTGTCTAGCTGCGGCCAGGGCATGGCTGCAGTCCACCCAGCAAAGCTTTCTTTGAAGCAAGTTCTGAAGGGGCTTGTAGATGAGCTGGATCAGTAGTCTCCCCAAAACCATTTATTTTATAAGCCAAGTATAAGCCTTTCAATATTTCATTTTTCATTTAGTCAGCTAAAGGCTGAAAAATGCAGTAGCTCAAAGTCACTCCACCTCCTGCTCGTTGTAGCAGTGGAGCGCCTGACTATGGGGTGGGATTTCCCTCCAAGGGTTCTCTTCCACCCTGAGTGATTCAGTTGACTCAGACCCATTTCTTGGGTCCAGGGCAGCTGAGATAAGACAGCTGCTGGGACCCACAGGAGGGGTCTGTGTTGCCATGGCCCAGAAGGGTGCTTTTGAAGCAAATGTGGAAGCCCCAGTTGGCACAGAAGCACTGGCTGGGCCCAGGCCCTTTGTGAAAGGAGGATGTGGAGTTGGTGATGGGCACCAGGCCATGTGACGCATGCAGCTGCCTCTACTTAGGTGTCCTTCCACCTAAACTCTGCCGCCCCTTTGGTGACCCAGCCAGCCTTTGTGACAGGACACATTTAGGAGTCAGGAGTAAAGTGACTTTTCATGAGAATCAATGACCCTGTGAATCCAATGTTCACTGTCACTGATACTAAAGAACCATGGGTTCCCCAGAATGGGTTGATGCTGTGGTTCCCGATATCCATCTGCCCCACGCATAGCCCAGCCCTGGCAAAATCATGGTGGATCCTGGTCACATGATCATCTCCCCCAATCCATTGCACAGAGATACCAGGGTGGAAAAAAAGGGAAGAGAGGAACGTAAGCCAGGCCTGGAAACCACTGAACAAAAATGGGGAGTGGAGAAGGGTGGTGTAGGGAAGGGAGAAGCGTGCACTTTGGAGTTCTCCTGGTGGTGGAGTGGGGTGGATGTGGTGGAAGTCTCTGGCTGGACCTGGTAACCCTGGGTTCTGGCCCTCCCTCTGACACTGGCATGTGAAATCCTAGCATTCTTGAGTATATCAGGAGCACAAATGATGCTTAAAGAATGGGGTGCTCTTAGGGTAGGTAGCGGAGGGAGACCTGGCTAGAGGGGCTCTGAGTTCCCATTCCCTTTTGTATTTTTATTTTTAGTTTTATTTGAGGCAGAGTCTCTCTTTGTCACCCAGGCTGGAGTGTAGTGGCCCGATTTCAGCTCACTGCAACCTCTGCCTCCTGGGTTCAAGCAATTCTCCTGCCTTAGCCTCCAGAGTATTTGGGACACCATGCCTGGCCTTTTTTTTTTTTTTTTTTTGACAGAGTCTTGCTCTGTCGCCCAGGCTGGAGTGCAATGGCGTGATCTTGGCTCACTGAAACCTCCACCTCCCAGGTTCAAGCAATTCTCCTGCCTTAGCCTCCCAAGTAGCTGAGATTACAGGTGCCCACCACCACGCCTGGCCAGTTTTTTGTATTTTTAGTAGAGATGGGGTTTCCCCATGTTGGCCAGGCTGGTCTCGAAATCCTGACCTCAAATGACCTGTCCACTTAGGTCTCCCAAAGTGCTGGGATTACAGGTGTGAACCACCGCACCCAGCCTCCCACTCACATTTTAACTGGAGTTGTTCCACTTGTGTCTCATTACACTTTGGGACCCGTATAAGATTGATTTCCAAAGGATTCCACAGCTGAAGCTGTGTAAAAGCTACCAGCTGGATGATCTGAGCACTGCATAATTGAAACAGATCCCTGCTCTCCAAAAGCAAGTGTAAGAGCTGGGAGGGCTAGAGGGGGACAGTTCCTGCAGGAGGAGGAGACTTCTCAAGGGGTGCAGGTGAAGCGGAGGGAGAGGGCAGCAAAGAAGAACCGTGTGTCCACAGCAGACTGCTGACAGCCCTGCTCACTGACTGGGAGGATGCCAGAGCTCTGGGAAGATGAACCTGGCCACAGTCCAAGGAGGATGGGGTTGTGATGCCCTGGAATTCTTCTTTATTATAAGATGTGCTTTGGTGACAAACATGTTGCTGAAAACCAGAAATGACCCTCAGAGAGGGCACTGAGTCCAGGTATGTGGGGCCTGGGGCCCCCTGTCTGCTTCCCCAAGGCTGTTCCAAAGCAATCCTCAGAGTTTAGTCTAAAGGGCTCTCTGGACTCCATGTTGTTGTGAAATTGTATACTGTGGTTTTGCCGTTGTTGTCAACAATATCAGCAGGCCTAGAACAGAAATAATTTAAAATGAAGTATCTTCTGAATCTATGTAGAAGCATGCTAACTGAGCAGCCATGGGTCAGGAATCTGTTCTCTTCTCTTTCTTCGAAATCTCTCACATTTACTTGTGCTTGCTCTATCTGAAAGCAGCACTTTGCCAGGCTGTTTGGGTATTTGTCTCTCTGATGGTTCAACTATCTGAGGTTCCATACTACCTGCCCCAAGCTTCTTACGCTATTAGCAGCACTTTGGGCAAACTGCTAGGCAGTTTGATTGTGTAACCTGACTGGCTGAGGGACCTATGAATTTGTGTGTTTGTAGCAACAGGTATTTGCCTGCAATTTTTATTTTCTTTCTCTTTTCAGACATCTTGCCACGTGTTTACATTTTTTATTATGGTGAACAGGCAGGAACATGGTGTGGAATTGAATCTCATTCTGTAATCTACTAGGATGTGTGGCCTTGGATCTTAGGCAAGTTACTAGTCTCTTCGGAGACTGTTTCCTCACTGGTGAAAGGGAATTTACTAATGGTGCTTTCTTTACAGTATTATGAGGGTTGAATTGAATAACGCATGTAAAGCTTTCAGAACAGTGTCAGGCCTGTAGTGAGGTCTCATGATTGAAACTACAGCAGCAATGACCTCATCATTGTCCGGACAGTCAGGTGATCTTAGAGGGTGCTCTGGAGTGCCAGCTTTGTCCTCCTTGTCCCTGGTGTCCAGTCAGGTTGACCTCAGCTCAGCTGTGATGGGCTCAGGCTCTTCACCTCATTTAGCTTTTCCCAGGCAGAGTCCATAGGCCATCTAGAGGGAATGAAACTCTCCACGCTGGCTGCCCATGAGGGGGTCACCCCCAGATAGGGCCAGACCACATGGTCTGATGTTCCTGCATGACCGCTTTGCTCAATACAGAGCCCCTGCCCCTCTTTGGAGAGGCCCGCATGGCTAGGTATCTTCTTGCTGAGGAAGGAGCCAGCCCCTGTGGGCCCTTACCTGAGGGCTCAAAGCTTCCTGACACGAGGCTTCTAGCAAGCTCAATTCCATAGTCTGGCGCCCCAGACTGTGTATTTGCTCTTAAGTCTCTTTAACTCCCCAGTGCGCTGATAAGCTTGAAGACAAAGCCCAACAATGGGTTTTCATTGGCTAATCAATTCACTATTCTTTCAGCTGCTAGAAATTTGCAAAAATCCCCATTCAATGGGAGCTGAAACCATTCCGAATGGTATGAGTGGAAGGGAGTCTGTCTCTCACTCTCTCTCTCTCACACACACACACACACACACACACACACACACACACACTCACAGAATGGGGAGGGGCACAGCTCTAGAGATGTCTGAGGTACATGCATTCCCCTGCAATCCTTTTTCTCTTTTTTTAATTTAAAAAAGGCACAAACCATAGTGCGACAACTGCAATCCTCTTTTTTTTCACTAAAAAAAAAAAAAGACACAAACCACACTGTAAAACCATAACAGAAATGTTGCTTTAATCACTCCTAATCCCATCACTGAAGCAAATCAACTGTTTTTAATCTTCCCTTCCAGGGCCTGCCTGTAAGCAGACATGTTTCTAAACAACTGTAATCATAACACAGTTTTGCATTCTGGTTCTCCCTTATATCTTAACCCTTGCCCTGCAGTCTTCGTAGACATCGTTTTTAATGGCTCACTCAATTCCATCAAGTGGGGCTTCTGGAATTTACTTATCAGCCGCCTAGCTGACTATTACATCATTTCCTGAAAGAGCCCAAATTAGCTGGGAAACAAACATCTAGGTGATTTCTATAATTTCTCAATGTTATTGAGCTCTAGAAATACCTGGCCTTAAAAAGCTTCCTTGGGAAAGATACATTATTGACCCAAGACTGGAGCTCTTCTCTGCTTATTTAAATAAATGTTTTCTAAGGAGGCTCAAGCCCAGATCCCTTACACACATGGTTTTGTCTTTTTCAGCAGCACAACCAGAGACTGTCCCTTTCAATGGCTTTTCTCAATGGGAATTCAATTTGTGCTCCATTATCGTCACCACCACCATTATGATCATTTTTCTAAGAGCTGCCATTTATTGAGCATTTTCCCTGTGCCAGGCACTCTAAATATTATTTTTGCATCATTATTTTGTTTAATCCCATTAGTTGCCACTGTTATTGTCCTCAGTTACAAATGAGGAAACTGAGGCTCAAGATGTTGAAGTGGCTTGTCCAAAGGCTAATGGCTCTTAAATGTCAGAGGCTGCCTGCCTCATCCCATCCCACACCTCCTTGGAGCCCCTTCAGGTAGGCGTGAGCCTCTGTGCCACCCAGCTCCTTGAGTGAGGGCCTTTCCTGCAGGGTAGAGTTTGGTCTAAAGCTCCCAAGATGGGCTGCTAAGCCCAAGGTGCCTTCCCCACAGTGCATCTCTCTTTGGGTAGAAAAGCCAGCCTTCCTCCACTCCACATGAACCCTGGACAGGACAGTGTGTGCCTGGCTGACAGGGGGGACTTAGAGGACTGTGTCTGGCAGAAGTTGGGGCCCAGAGACAGGAAAAGCCTTGCCTAAGGTCACAGGGTGAGTCATTGGCCCTGATAGGCTATAACCTTGGTCTCTTGACCTATGACCAGGGTTCTGTTCTCCTCGTTGGGAGATGATTTCAATAGACTGCATCTGAAATTGAAGGAGAGGCTTTAGAGTTGGCCAATAGCTCTGCCCTTGGAACAGGCCGGTGCCATCATGTAACCAGACAGCCCAGGGCAGAAACTGGAAAGAAGGCAGTGACTGGCCAGTGTGGTGAAACAGCACAGACTCGGGTGTGTGAGGAACACAGAACAGGGCCCAGCCTGGCCTTGGCTACTGGCCTGCCTGATCAGGCTTATCACAAGAGCTCCTGCCAAAGGGATTTCCTAAAAGGAAAAGGCTTTTTGCTCTTTTGAGTCTTCCACAAATACTAAAAATCCGAAAGGGACCTTATGATGACCATACCTTTCCTGGGCAGAAGCAGAGACTGCTACAGGAACAGAGACAGCTTTTGCTACTCATTCTTTCAACAGGTATTTATTGGGGCTTTCTGTGTCAGATAATGGGGTTAACTGAGGGAATAAGACAGACAAGCTTTCTATCTTTATGAAACATCTATCTTAGCACAGATAGTAAACTAGTCAACAAGCAAGATACTTCCTGAAGACAAGTGACGTAAAGGAGACAGTCTAGGAGGTGTGGCAGAGACTGTGGCTGGAGTGGGGGCTGGTGGAGTGGTCAGGGATGGCCCTTCTGAGGAAGTGCAGATCTGGGGCAGAGCACTCAGGCAGGGGAAACAGCGCGTGCAAAGGCCCTGAGGTGGGAAACAGCTCATCAAGTTTCAGGAACAGAAAGGAGGCTGAAGGGACATATTTTATTCTAGGTTCAGCATTAGTGCCATTTAGAGTAAGAGGATTCCTAATCTGCATCTCTCAAATGGCCTCCCTCTCCTTCCTCAAGTTAGCTGTTTGGGCTGTATTCCTCCCTTGCCTCTGTAGTCATTACTGTTTCCCGTTCGTGGGCTCCTGTGTTGGCATACAGCAGTGAGAGGTGTTAGCTATAGCTCTAGGGCAAGCAGTAGCTGTTCTAAATGTCATGCTTCCTCCAAACTTTCAGACCTCTCCATCTGATGGCACGTTTACATCTCAGATAGCTGTGTCCTCATCAGAGGCAGTTAACAGATCAAAATAGCTTTTCTTGGACCTTGCAAAGTGACAAATCATGTTATGTTTACCTTTTGGTTACTAGGAGGAATGCTAGGGTTTGCAAAAAAAACTCCCCTGTGGTTATTTAATTGGAGAAATCTACTCTTGTTAATGGCTCTTAGCTAAACACACCATTAGTGCCAGGGGAGATAGCACTGACAAGCTGCGCCTACTCATTGGCTGGTTGCTGATGGACACTGACTGACTCGAGGATCTCCCTGTGAAGCGACAGTGTAACTGTTGCAGGGTTGATCCAGGTGTGCACCACACTTACGACTATAGCCAGAGTCTGGCCCTACCAGGCCGGCAGTGCCTGACACACTGGAGGCCTCTGATGAAGCCCCAGCAGTGTAGCAGCAGGGCCATGTCTGCCGGTTTTCTGGGGACAGTCTCATGCTATGTCCTTTTTATTTTAATTAAGCTTTTAATTTTGAGATCATTGTAGGTTCACATGCAGTTGTAAGAAGTAATACAGAATCTACATACCCTTTACCGAGTTTCTTCCAATGGTAACATCTTGCAAAAGTATAGTACAATGTGAGAATCAGAATATTGACCTCCATACAGTCAAATAGAGACATTTCCATTTCCATAATCACAAGGATCCCTCATGTTGCCCTTTTTGGCCTCACCCACCTCCCTCTTGCCTCCATCCCTTCTTAACCATTTGCAGCCATGAAACTATTCTCCATGTCTATAATTTTGTCATTTCACGAATGTTGCATAAATGGAATTTTATGGTATGTAACTCTTTGGATTGGCTTTTCTCACTCAGCGTAATGCTCTGGAGCTCCATCCAGGTTGTTGCATGTGTCAATAGTGTGTTCCTTTTTATTGCTGAGTAGTACTCCACGGTATGTGTGTACCACAGTCTGTTTAACCATTCACCCACTGAAGGACGTCTGGCTTATATCCAGTTTTTGGCTACTATGAGTAAAGTTGCTATAAATATTCATGTACAGATTTTGGTGTGAACATCTTCATTTCTCTGGAATAAATACCCAGAAGTGCAGTTGCTGGGTTCTCTGATAGTTGCATGTTTGGTTTTTTGAGAAACTGTTTTCCAGAGTGGTTGTCCTATTTTATATTTTCACCAGCAGTGTATGAGTGATCCAGTTTCTATAGATCCTCGCCAGCATTTGGTGTCACTATTTTCAGTTTCAGCCTTTCTGACAGGTGTGTGGTGACATCTCTTTGTGATTTTAATTTGCATTTCCCCAATGGCTAAAGACGTTGAACATCTTTTCATGTGTGTATTGTTCATCTGTAGATCCTCGTTGGAGAAATGGGTCTTCTTGTCTTTTGTCCATTTTTAAATTGGATTTTTTTTACTGTTTTTTACATATATAGCCACAGGCTATATATATATGTGTGCGTATAGTAAAAATAATATAGATATCTATGTATGTGTGATAGTAAAAAAAAAACACTCTAAAATGCATATATGTGTATGTACACACACACACATATAGAGTCTAAATTCTAGTCTTTTGTCAGATATGTGGTTTGCAAATATTTTCTCCTGCTCTATAGCTTGCTTTTTAATCCTCCTAGCAGCGTCTTTTTCAGAGCAAAAGTTTTTAATTTTGATGAAGTCCAATCTATCAGTTTTTCCTTTTAATGGTCGTGCTTTTGATGTCAAGTTGAAGGACTCTGCCTTACCCTAGGAAAAGATTTTCTCCTATTTTTTTTCTAAAAGTTTTATAGTGTTTCATTTTACATTTAGGTTTATGAGCCATTTTTAGTTAATTTACAAATAAAGAGTGAGATTTGGGTCAAGGGTTTTTTTGGCTCATATATTGTCAATTGTTCCAACATCATTTATTGAAAAGACTGTCTTCTCTCTATTGATCTGTGTTTGCACTTTTACCAAAAGTCAGTTGGACATATTTGTGTGAGTCCCATTTTTGGGTTCCCTTTTCTATTTCATTGTGTGTCTCTCTGCTAATACCGCAGTCTTTATTGCTGTAGCTATAAAAGTAAGTCTTGAAATCAGGGAGAGTGACTCCATTTTATTTTAGCAATTCCAGTTTCTTGTTTCTTTGCCTTTCCAAATTTTAGAATAATCTTGCCTGTATCTACAAAATAATTTGCTGGGATTTTGATAGAAATTTTGTGTTCTGTCTTTTAAGGGAATGTGGCTGGCCATGCACGGTGGCTCACACCTGTAAACCCAGCACTTTGGGAGGCCGAGGCAGGTGGATCACCTGAAGTCAGGAGTTTGAGACCAGCCTGGCCAACCTGGTGAAACCCCATCTCTACTAAAACACAATTAGCTGGGCGTGGTGGTGGGCGCCTGTAATCCTAGCTACTCAGGAGGTCGAGGCATGAGAATAAGTTGAACCCAGGGGGCGGAGGTTGCAGTGGGCTGAGATCGCGCCACTGCACTCCAGCATGGGCGACAGAGCGAGACTCTGTCTCAAAAAAAAAAAAAAAAAAAAACAGAATGTGGCCTTCTATAGCTAGCATGTATTTTGTATTTTTAATAGGTTGAACATTTAAAAATAGCAAAAAAGAACTAAAAACTTCTGTAAATCTATCACAGTGTATACAACCTATATAGACCGCTTTATAATCATCTTTCACCCAACAATATAAGTAAATATGATGACCCTTTTTCCATGGTGATAGTTGTAATTTTAAATCATTTCATACTATTCTCTTGTGTGGATACAGCATGATTTATATGGCTAATCCCTCACTGTTGCATACTTAAGGGTGTTTCTTTTTAAAATTTCTTGTTTGTGTATTTAATTTTTCCTGTCATAGACAAACTGTGATAAATATCTTAAAACCACATCTCTGAAAACATACTCAATTATTTCCTCAGGAAAAACTTCTTTGAGTGAAATTGCTGGTGCCTTCTTGATTCTTCTGTTTTTCTGATGTCAGATGAAGATCCAGTTCTTTGAAGTGAAACTAGCATTTAGTTATCAGCTCAGGCCACTTTCTACCTCTGACTTGCCTTTCACCTCAGTTTCATCCTCTTGGAATTTCCCCTGAACACACACACAAATACACACACACACACACACACACCCACCAAGGCTTGGATAGAGGAGTTACAACAGATGAGAGCTCCACATTCTCTAAACTCTCTGTTCTTAACATCTTCTTTGAGGCTCTTCCTGTAGTTCAGAGCTCTGTGTCCTACTGCTAACCCCAGATGCAAAACAGATGCGAAATGGGTCCTGTGCTTTACTCTTTTTAGAAGATTTCCCCACACCCTTTCCATGTGCCTAGTAATTCTCTGGGAGCCGCTCTTCCTTTCTGAAAGGAGGTACATGGGGACTTCTGGGGCCCTACTGTAGAGCTTCGACTCCCATTGTCACTTAGGCCCTCTCCACACCCTGAGTAGCATGTGACTATTTTAAGAAAATTCCTTAAGGGCTTCAAAGAGTAATAGGATAGTTTTCTGGGAAGCTTGTTAAAATTCTTGAATGTTTAAGGGATATACACTTTCAAAGAGAGAATGTTTTGTTTGATGTTGAGGAAAGATTTTTTTTTTTTTTGTCCCTGGGAATTTAAATAATTTGCTTGACTTTCTAGTGGAAAGACCTCAGTGTTCTTACATTCTGAATGTGGCATTTGTTAGAATCCTCCATGATTGATTGCAGGGAAAATGTGTGTAAATGATTTTGCAATACATTTTTAAACCAAGGGTCATCTGTAAGTTGTCAGCCTAAAAAAGTGGCATCTTGCTTGCATAGGGAAATTTTATTTCTTGGAAGGAAACAGTTACTTAAAATGAGAAATATCAGTTTTAAATGATCATTAATGATGACCCCATGGATACCTTCCAGAAGAAATGGAATCAGTCTACCCCCTTGTGGATAGCTCAGAAAGTACCTCATTTTCCTCACTAAAAGTTACATGTGAGAGTTCTGAGGGAACCACAGGCTATATGAGTTTCCTTCTCATCTAAAAGTAATAGGAAGTACATTTTATATAAAATTTGTGTTAAAGTAACTAGACATATCTTTGTAATAGCTAATTGGCCTTATGACTGGTATTTTTAAATAACACAATAAAAATAAAGTGGTGATGTTATACATTCATTATATGTAATATATATTATTTAGTGTTTCCTGTCTCATGTGCTCAGAGCAATGGGCAACTTCATCAGGTAAATCACTCTTCATGTCCCTGCCCAGAGCTCATAAACTGACAGGTGTAAGGTATATAAGGAGGTTGCAGGCAAGAAGCTTTGGGGCTCAGACAGAAGGGGTGATAAATAAAAATCACCATAATCTTGGGGGAGATTACTAGAGTCCAAGTGCTATTCTTATTCTTTATGACTATTCTCTAAATTAATTCCCATAACAAACCTATGCTGTTACTGTTCCAATTTGATATAGTTTGGCTGTGTCTCCACCCAGATATCATCTTGAATTCCCACATGTTATGGGAGGAACTTGGGGGAAGGTAATTGAATCATGGGGGCCAAGTCTTTCCCATGCTGTTCTCATGATAGTGAATAAGTTTCACAAGATCTGATGGTTTTAAAAAGAGGCATTCCTCTGCACAAGCTCTCTCATTTTTTGCCTGCCGCCATCCACTTAAGATGTGACTTGTTCCTCCTTGCCTTCTGCCATGATTGTGAGGATTCCCCAGCCGCATAGACCTGTAAGTCCAATTAAACCTCTTTCTTTTGTAAATTGCTCAGTCTTGGGTATGTCTTAGTCAGCACCATGAAAATGAACTAATACAGATTTTGGTACTAGTAGAGTGGAGTGCTGCTGAAAAGATACCTGAAAATGTGGAAGCAACTTTGGAACTGGGTAACAGGCCGAGGTTGGAATAGTTTGGAGAGCTCAGAAGAAGACAGGAAAATGTGGGAAAGTTTGAAACTTCCTAGAGACTTGTTGAATGGCCTTAACCAAAATGCTGATAATGACATGGACAATGAAATCCAGGCTGAGGTGGTCTTAGATGGAGACGAGGAACTTGTTGGGTACTGGAGCAAAGGTGACATGTGCCTACAAGGTGAGTATCATTATCTCTGGTTTACAGAGGAGGAAACTGAGGTTCAGAGGGGACCAGTTCAATAAGTGGGGAATAGAGCTGGGACATAAACTGAGATCTTCCGGCCCCAACCAGGGCTCTTTCCAGTACACCACAGGGCCTGCTGTGGAGTTTCACTCACGTCCACATGAAGAGACCACAAAACAGGCTTTGTGTGAGCAACAAGGCTGTTTATTTCACCTGGGTGCAGGTGGGCTGAGTCCAAAAAGAGAGTCAGTGAAGGGAGATGGGGTGGGGCCATTTTATAAGATTTGGGTAGGTAGTGGAAAATTACAGTCAAAGGGGATTTTTCTCTGGCTGACAGGGGTGGGGGTCATAAGGTGCTCAGTGGGGGAGATTTTGAGCCAGAAGGAATTTCACAAGGTAATGTCATCAGTTAAGGCAGGAACAGGTCATTTTCACTTCTTTTGTGATTCTTCAGTTACTTCAGGCCATCTGGATGTACACGTGCAGATCACAGGGGATATGATAGCTTAGCTTGGGCTCAGAGGCCTGACATTCCTGTCTTCTTATATTAATAAGAAAAATAAAACGAAATAGTGGTAAAGTGTTGGGGCAGCGAAAATTTTTGGGGGTGGTATGGAGAGATAATGGGCGATGTTTCTCAGGGCTGCTTCAAGCGGGATTAGGGGCCACGTGGGAACCTAGGGTGGGAGAGATTAAGCTGAAGGAAGATTTTGTGGTAAGGGGTGATACTGTGGGGTTGTTAAAAGGAACATTTGTCATATAGAATGATTGGTGATGGCCTGGATGCGGTTTTGTATGAATTGAGAGACTAAATGGAAGACACAAGGTCCAAATAAGAGAAGGAGAAAAACAGGTATTAAAGGACTAAGAATTGGGAGGGCCCAGGCCATCCGATTAGAGAGTGCCCAAGGAGGTTCAGCATGGCCCTGCCAGCAAAGATTATTTATTTACTTCGAAAGGGAGTTAAGAGTGGCGGTTTGGGAATAGCACCAGGAGATATCAGCTGTGATGGCTTGGAGAAACAGTGTAAACCAGCAGTGTAAACAAGAGTAGGGCATTTATGAGTAGTTGAGTACAGTGAATAGGAGTATGACTAGACAGAAGATAGGAGGGATGACAAGTTTTTGGGGTGCAGTCCAAGTTGGGCTGGTGTCTGGAATAAGACTGGGGCCTAATAAAAAGGAGCGTCCATACAGGAGCTCAAATGGGCTGTACCCTGTAGCATTCCAAGGACAGGCCCGAATTCTGAGAAGGACAAGTAGTAAAAGTATTGTCCAGTCCTTTTTAAGTTGGTGGCTGAGCTTGGTGAGGTGTGTTTTTAAAAGACCATTACTCCGTTCTACCTTTCCTGAAGATTGAGGACCATAAGGGGTATGAAGGTTTCACTGAATACCAAGAGCCTAAGAAACTGCTTGGGTGATTTGACTAATAAAGGCCGGTCCATTATCGGACTGTATAGAGGTGGGAAGGCCAAACTGAGGAATTATGTCTGACAAAAGGGAAGAAATGACCTCAGTGGTCTTCTGAGACCCTGTGGGAAAGGCCTCTACCTATCCAGTGAAAGTGTCTACCCAGACCAGAGGTATTTTAGTTTCCTGACTCGAGGCATATGAGTAAAGTCAATTTGCCAGTCCTGGGCGGGGGCAAATCCCCGAGCTTGATGTGTAGGAAATGGAGGGAGGCCTGAAAAATCCCTGAGGGGTAGTAGAATAGCAGATGGAACACTGAGAAGTGATTTCCTTAAGGATAGATTTCCACGATGGAAAGGAAATGAGAGGTTCTAAGAGGTGGGCTAGCGGCCTGTAACCTACATGGAAGAGGTTATGAAATGATGACAGAATAGAATGGGCCTGTGAGGCTGCAAGGAGATATTTTCCTTGGTGCAAGAACCATTTGCCTTATGTGGGAAGAGATTGATAGGTGGAAGTTTCAGTGGGGGAGTAGGTGGGAGTGACCAGAGGAGAAGGAGAAAAACTGCCGTGAGGGATACAAGTTGGAAAGCTAGCTGATTTTTAGCTACCTTATCAGCATAAGCATTGTCCCAGCGATGGGATCTGATGCCTTTTGATGGCCCTTGCTGTGAATGACTCCAGCTTCCTTTGGAAGTAAAGCGGCTTCGAGGAGAGTTTTTATTAAAGAGGCATTAATGATGGAGGACCCATGCATAGTGAGGAAATTTCTTTCTGCCCATATAACAGCATGATGGTGCAGGATATGGAAGGCATATTTAGAGTCAGTATAAATATTGACGTGTAGTCCTTTTGCAAGAGCAAGGGCTCGAGTTAAGGCAATGAGTTTGGCTTGTTGAGAGGTAGTGGAGGGGGGCAGAGTGGTAGCCTCAATGATAGGTGTGGAAGATACTGTAGCATAGCCTGCCTTTGCTGGTGAGTGGCGATTAGGCCTGGTGGAGCTGCCATCAATAAACCAATGTGATCAGGGTGAGAAACAGGAAAGAAGGAAATGTGGGGAAATAGGGTGAATGTCAGGTGGACAAGAGAGATACAGTCATGGGGGTCAGGTGTGGTATCTGGAATAATGTGGGATGCCGGATTGAAGTCTGGGCCAGGAACAATGGTAATTGTGGGAGATTCAACAAAGAGTGAGTATAGCTGAAGGAGCTGGGGAGCAGAAAGTATATGCATCAGGTGGGAGGAAGAAAATAGATTTTGGAAGTTATGAGAACTGTAGAGAGTGAGTTGAGCATAGTTTGTGATTTTGAGGGCCTCTAAAAGTATTAAGGCAGCGGCAGCCGCCACATACAGACATGAGGCTAAAACAGTAAGGTCAAGTTGTTTGGATAAAAAGGCTACAGGGTGCGGTCCCGGCTTTTGTCTAAGAACTCTGACCACACAGCCCTGCACTTCGGCTGTGTGTAATGAAAAGATTGGGATGAGTTAGGGAGAGCTAGTGTGGGAGCAGCTTTTAGGGCTGTTTTTTAAGGAATGGGAAGGGGAGTGGGGAAAGGATTTAGCATTTATGGGGTCAGCTAGGTTTATCTAGGACAGAATGGGTTGTGGAGGGAGGTATTGAGGATAGGAGAGTATATGGGTTTGGCACTATGGGGTGGATAGGCAAAACAATTTGGTTGATAAGGTGCAGATCCTGAACTAACCGGTAAGGCTTGTCTGGTTTTAAGACAGGTAAAATGGCGGAATTGTAAGGAGAGTTTTTAGGCTTTAAAAGGCCATGCTGTAACAGGTGAATGATAACAGGCTTCAATCCCTTTAAAGCCTGTTGTGGGATGGGATACTGGCATTGAGCAGGGTAAGGGTGATTAGGTTTTAATGGGATAGTAATGGGCATGTGATCAGTTGCCAGGGAGGGAGTGGAGGTGTCCCATACTTGTGGCTTAAGGTGGGGGGATATGAGAGGAAAATGCAAAGGAGGCTTTGGGTTGGGAAGAACGGTGGCAATGAGGTGTGGCCATAGCCTAGGAATAGTCAGGGAAGCAGATAATTTAGTTAAAATGTCTTGGCCTAATAAGGGACTGGGCAGGTGCGGATAACTAAAAAAGAGTGCATAAAAGAATGTTGTCCAAGTTGGCACCAGAGTGGGGGAGTTTTAAGGGGTTTTGAAGCTTGGCCGTCAATACCCACAACAGTTATGGAGGCAAAGGAAACAGGCCTTTGAAAAGAAGGTAATATGGAGTTGGTAGCCTCTGTATTGATTAAGAAGGGGATGGACTTACCCTCCACTGTAAGAGTTACCCAAAGCGTCTGTGATGGTCCAGGAAGATTCTGAGGCGATTGGGCAGTGTCAGTCTTCAGCCACCAAGCCGAGAAGATCTGGGAAGGAGTCAGTCAGAGAGCCTTGGGCCACAGTTCCAGAGGCTCTAGGAGTGGCTGCCAGGCGAGTTAGACAGTCTGATTTCCAGTGGGGTCCCGCACAGATGGGACACGGCTGAGGAGGAATCCCAGGCTGCGGGCATTCCTTGGCCCAGTGGCCACATTTCCAGCACTTGAAGCAAGTTCCTTGGGGAGGCAGTCCTGGAGGAACACCTGGCCGCTGCAGTTTAGGCGTTTGGAAGTTCTTGTGTGCTGGAGATGTGGCTGGGATTTTGTCTCACAGTGGAGGCAAGTAATTGTAACTTTTCTCTATTATTGTACACCTTGAAGGCAAGGTTGATTAATTCCTGTTGTGGGGTTTGAGGGCCGGATTCTAATTTTTGAAGTTTTTTTCTAATGTCAGGAGCTGACTGGGTGATAAAATGCATATTTAGAATGAGACGGTCAGAAGGCCTAGGCCTTCAGGGCCTCGGGGTGTAAGGCGTCTCAGGGTTGCTGCCAAACGAGCCATGAACTGGGCTGAGTTTTCGTCTTTACTTTGGGTAGTTTCTTTAAGTTTGTCATAATTAACAGCTTTGTAAGCTGCCTTTTTAAACCCTTCAACTAGGCAGGAAATCATGTAATCTCACCTAGCTATACCTGGGGAATCTGCCTGATAGTTCCATTGGGGATCCTCTCGGGGAACTGCACTAATGCCTTGCTGGAGGTCTGGTTCATGGAGCCGGTGGTTGTCAGCGTGAGATTGGGCCAGAGAAAAAACTCTTTCCCATTCATCTGAGGAGAGGGTAGAAGTTAGGATGAAATTTAAGTCACTCCAGGTTAAACTGTAGGACAGAGTTAGATATTGGAATTCCTGTATGTATTTAGTGGGGTCTGATGAGAAAGAGCCTAAATGCTGACTGATCTGAGAGAGGTCTGATAGAGAAAAAGGCACATGTACCCTGACTGTGCCTTCAGCTCCAGCCACTTAAGAGGAAATTGTTGGGCAGCTGAGGAAGAGCTAGTCATGGAACCAAACTGTAAGACAGACTGTGTGTGAGGAGGGGAGGTGATAGAAGGATTATAGGGTGGAGGAGCGGAGGCTGAGGAAGAATTGGGACCTGGCTTAGTCTGGCAATGGGCAGCCTGGGGAGGAGGGGAGAGGTCAGATAGGTCGGTAGAAAAGGAAGATTGGAAATACTCAGTGACACTTGGGGTTGGGACTGAGGAGACAGGAGGGAGAGAAAGAAGGAAGATTTGGGAGGAACTGCATTGGGAACAGAGACTAGGGAGGAAACGAAGTGTGAAAAATGCTTGGATGTAAGTCATCTCAGACCATTTGCCCATTTTTTGACAAAAATTATCTAGGTCTTGTAGTATGGAGAAATTGGAAGTGCCATTTTTCTGGCCATTTAGAGCCACTGTCAAGTTTGTACTGGGGCCAAGCAGTGTTGCAGAAGAAAATAAGGCATTTAGGTTTTAGGTCAGGTGTGAGTTGAAGAGGTTTTAAGTTTTTGAGAACACAGGCTAAGGGAGAAGAGGGAAGAATGGAGGGTGGAAGGTTGCCCATAGTGAAGGAGGGAAGCCCAGAGAAAAGAGACAGCAGAGACACGGAGAGAAGGAGTGGGGAGTATTTGCCCCTAAGAAAAGCAGAAAAGAGGTAGAGACATGGAGAGAAGGGGTGGGGGGTGCTTGCCCCCCAGAAAAGTGGCACTTGCCACTAAGGGTGAAGGACCAAGGCAGGCATCCCCGCGTGATCAGACACCTCTAAAACGTGGGTGAATAATTAAGCAGGCATCCCTGCATGATTAAATACCAAGGGAAGACTGTCTTCCCAAGTCTGTGACCGGTGCTGGAGTTCTGAGTTCCCGGATAAAACGCATCTCCTGTCTCTACTAGAAAAGGAAAGGAACTGAAATTAAGAGAAGGGAGAGATTGAAAGATGGCACCAAGATTGAAAGGAGAAAGGGCTTGAGGGCTAGTGAGAGAGGTTGGAGAAGAGAGTAAAAAGAGGCCACTTACCCGATTTAAAATTGGTGAGATGTTCCTTGGGCTGGTTGGTCTGAGGACCCGAGGTCGTAGCTGGGATCTCTCTCATGGAGTAAAGAGCAGGAGGACAGGGGATTGATCTCCCAAGGGAGGTCCCCGATCCAAGTCACAGCACCAAATTTCACTCACGTCCGTGTGAAGAGACCACCAAACAGGCTTTGTATGAGCAACAAGACTGTTTATTTCACCTTGGTGCAGGCGGACTGAGTCCAAAAAGAGAGTCACTGAAGGGCGATAGGGGTGGGGCCATTTTATAGGATTTGGGTGGGTAGTGGAAAATTACAGTCAAAGGGGGTTGTTCTCTGGCTGGCAGGGGTGGGGGTTACAAGGTGCTCAGTGGGGGAGCCTTTGAGCCAGGATGAGCCAGGAGAAGGAATTTCACAAGGTAATGTCATCAGTTAAGGCAGGAACAGGCCATTTTCACTTCTTTTGTGATTCTTCAGTTACTTCAGGCCATCTGGATGTATACGCACAGGTCACAGGGGATATGATGGCTTAGCTTGGGCTCAGAAGCCTGACATGGAGGACAAGAGTGGAACCTCTAGCTGAACCCTGACCAAACCCTGCTTTCCTTTGATCCTGAAGGTGAATGATGGTTTAGGCTAAACTTTCAAAACAGAAACTTAAAGTAAGATGGAAACCTGGAAGAGCTCTTTGTTTGTGACTCAGGTGCAGCTTCAGGTGACTCCTTCCATCCCAAGCCTTCCCCTCTAGTACAGGAGGTCTGAGACATCCTTCTGGAACATTTTGAGAACAGGGCTAGTACTCATCTTGAAAGCTGTAATGACTCGGATCCAAAGTGCTGCACCTCCGGGTCACTTTTTAACTTGCTCCGAATTAGTTTCTTGCCTTCCTCTTCAATTCTCTCAATGAACCCAGCCTCCTACTTCGTCAGCACCCAGTGGTGTCTCAAACCTGTGCATGGGAAAATGCCATCCACAGACCAGCGCTGGCCTCGGGCACCCTCTATGGGACCATCCGAGGAGCTCAGCAGAGCGACATCATCGGAAAACCTGACTTGTTCTCTCAGGACCTTGATACTTGGGATTGATGTGTCAATGATCCACGGGGAAACGACAGCATCACTATGACTGTGATAGAGACTTTCCTCGATACTCTCAGGTTTCTAGCTACTCTGTCTCCAGGCCCTTCCTTCAGGGAACAATTTAATCAGTTCCCTTTAGAGGAATTTCACTTCCTTGGGGAGTGAATCTTGAGCAAAATGATATAAGGATGTGAAAAGCAGATCAAGCGCACTCATTCCTGTGGCAGGCCCAAGAGGCTGTTGACATGCTCCTGCTACCCAGATGGCCAGGGTGGCCCTGTGTCCGGTCTGTTCAGACTTCCTGTTGATCCTATTACTACCCTAAAATCTGTTCAATTAATTCTGCTTAGGTTAAGCCAGAGAAGCACAGTTGAGAGGAATGGCCTGCATTCCTCCACACCAGGACCCCTGGGCCCGTGTTTGCAGCTGATGGGAAGAGGTGACATTTGCTGCAGAAGGTGGAGGGATGGGGATGCTGCAGGGCTATCAGGACCCGAAGCATCTCCTTTACTCCTTTTACTCCCAAACTGCCCCTGATAAGGAGGATAGGTGATGACGGGTTTAGTCCCAACTTTGAGTCCTTGCACAAGTTGCTTCTGCTCTCTAAGCCTTGGCTGTCTGAGCTTCTGATCTGTGAGACAAGTGCTCCGGGATCATCAAGGCCCCTTCCAGCTCTGCAGTCCCAAGCCCCACAGGAGGGCCTTGCACACTCAATCCTGAAACACCCAGTGCTGACCTTGTAATGATAGTTTGCCTTTCAGATCACAAAATCATAAATGTTTAATTTATGGTGGCTGGGCGCAGTGGCTCATATTTGTAATCCCAGCATTTTGGGAGGCCGAGGCAGATGGATCATCTGAGGTCAGGAGTTCGAGACCAGCCTTGCTAACATGGCAAAACCCTGTCTCTACTAAAAATATAAAAATTAGCCAGGCATGGTGGCACACGCCTGTAATCCTGCCTATTTGGGAGGCTGAGGAAGGAGAATCACTTAAACCCCGGAGGCAGAGGTTGCAGTGAGCCGAGATCATACCACTGTACTCCAGCCTGGGCAACACAGCAATACTCCATCTCAAAAAACAAACAAACAAACAAGTTTAATTTATGGACTTGTTATTCATTGTTTTTGAGGTAGGGTCTCACTCTGTTGCCCAGGCTGCAGTGCAGTGACGTGATCATGGCTCACTGCAGCCTTGACTTCCCAGGCTCAAGTGATCCTCCTACCTCAGTCTCCTGCATAGCTGGGACTACAAGTGCTCACCACCATGCCTGGCTAACTTTTTTATTTTTTGTAGAGACAGGGGTCTCACTTTGTACCCCAGGCTGGGAGTTGGTGACTTTTGCAGTGGAAGATGTTGTGTTACTCTTTGCTGTCTCATGGCTCAGGCTTGTGCTACAGAGGCTCCTCCTGCCTTCACCACAACTTACACACTCCCTGGCCAGCCTGTGATTCGCCAGGGGTGTTTTCTAATTCTGCTCTCTCTTGATCCAAGGCCCTTTGGCAATGAGATGACAGACACCTGCCTGCCTCAAGCACTAACATGGAATGGCCTTGCATAGAGTTAGAGCCAAGCTTTCACAAGCTGGCAGGCAGAAAAGGGTCAGGGTGTGTCCCATCATCCTGCTGGATTTAGGGCAGGGAGAAATCTGTGCCACTTGACTGTAATCAAGACATATTCAGCATTTTCCATATGTTGACACTTTGCAGATAGTGATGTCACTGTCATGAGTAGTTCTGCCTGGGGAAAACACACATTCGTAAATGCTGACTTCTTTTTTTTTTTTTTTTAAACTACCATTGCATAAAGAAAAACGCTGATCTAGCCATATTTCCACACTGAATGGTGTATTTTCCTTCTGTATATTGCGAAGTCTAGACAGGCATGCAGCAAAGACTTCAGAACATAATTACATGAAAGTGAATGATATAAACAGTTGTCTACTCACAAGTGGTTACTTGCAAGTGGCCAGATGAAAGCCCATCTCCAGTGAGCTGTTTAAGAATATTCCTGACAGCTTCGAAAAGCAAAGATTATTCTAAACTATATAGACAATCTGAGAAAGCAGATTTCTTAGTGAGCCCACTAGTTCAATATAAATTTGACCCTCAAATGGAAAGAGATTGCTAACAGAATAATGAATCGGCAAGTATACATGTGTGTGTGCGTGTGTGTGTGTGTACGTGTGTGTATGTGTGTATATATATATATATGCATTCTTTTTAGACGGTGTCTCGGTCTGTCACCCAGGCTGGAGTGCAGTGGGGTGATCTCGGCTCACTGCAACCTCTGCCTCCTGGGTTCAAGGGATTCTCGTGCCTCAGCCTCCCAAGTAGCTAAGACTACAGGTGCATACCACCACGCCCAATTAATTTTTGTGTTTTCTAGTGGAGACACAGTTTCACCATGTTGGTCAGGCTGGTCTTGAACTCCTGACCTCAAGTGATCCACCTGCCTTGGGCGGGGGATGCATGGCAACATATTCAAGCTTATGTACAAGGCATTTGAGGTCGGGGCATGGAAAAATACTGAGGCACTGTGTGTATGTTATTTGTGCATGAGAATGAAACTCCTTGACCCTGAAAACAGGACAGGGAGTGGAGTGTGTGGTGTGATAAGGAACACTGAAAACAGCCTCCTGAGAATGCCGTTTGAGTGCTTTTACAAGGCCACAGGTGTCTCACAACCCAGCCTCAAAAAAGCCATCTAGTGGGTGTTTGTGTTTTAACAAGCTCTTTCGATAAATACTTGGTGGACAGATGCTGGGGTGGACTCTCTCAGAAGAGCTGCCCCCGAGCCCTGCTCAGCTGGAATTGTCTGAGAACTGATTCTTGGCATTCACAGCAAGCTATAAACTCTGCATGCCTTGCCTCCCAAAGTGCTGGGATTACAGGCGTGAGCCACCGCACCCAGCCCAACAAGCGTATTTTGAATCTACTCAATACTATACTTTGGGGGGGGCTACGAACTCATCTCTAAGGCAGATATAATCATCATCCCTTCATATCCAGTTAGTGAAATAAAGTAATAAAAATGGCCATCACAGATATTTACTGAACATTTACTATTTGTTAGGCCCTATGCTAAGTGCTTTACATGTGTCATCTCACTCAGTCCTTGGAGTCCCATTTTATAGATGAGAAAACGGAGACAGAGTAAGCCTGGTAACTTGCCCAAAGTCACAGCTGTGGTGTGGATGGAGCTGGGACCTGAGTTTGGGGTGTCTGACTCCAAAGTGGGTGTTCTTAGCTACACACAACCCCTTTTATTAAAGTTGAGATCCAGAGGGCAGCATGGGGTTATTTGAATTTTCATGCTCATCTGTATACTTGGGTGGAAATGAATAAACTCATGTAAGGCCCAGCAAACATTTTCCACAAAGGCCAATAGAAAATATATAATTAGGCTTTGTGGGCAAAATCAAGGATCATATGTTGGTACTTAGGTACTAATTTAAAAATTGCAATTTTAGGCCAGGCGCAGTGGCTCACCCCTGTAATCTCAGCACTTTGGGAGGCCAAGGCAGGGGGATGCCTTTGAGTTCAGAAGTTCAAGACTAGCCTGGGCAATATGGCAAAACCCCATCTCTACAAAAAACACAAAGATTAGCCGGGCATGGTGGCAAACACCCGTAGTCCCAGCTACTTGGGAGGCTGAGGTGGGAGGATAGCTTGATGAGCCAGGGAGATAGAGGTTGCAGTGAGTCCTGATCATAGCACTGTACTTCAGCCTGGGCAACAGAGTGAGATCCTCTCTCAAACAAAAAACATTTCAAAAATGTGAATGCCATTCTTAGTTCACAGGCCCTAAAGTCAGGAGATGGGCTGGATTTGGCCCACTGGCTATAGTTTGCAGGTCCTTGGCTTCGAGAAAAGCAAAAAGGGGTTAATAAGGAGGAAAAAGATGCATGAACATAATGTAATAAACTATCCACATGCAAGGAGAGATGTACATCTGCAAGCTATTTTCTTAGCTAGAGAATCCAGTGAAATGCTTCATTTGACTACTGGGCATTTCTTTGTTCTCCGCAGGGACTGACATTCCAAAGAGGCCAATTCAACTTAGTCTAAAGAATCAGTTTTTTAAATTTTATTTATTTATTTATTAATTATTTGAGAGTCTCATTCTGTCATCCAGGCTGGAGTACAGTGGCACAATTTCGACTAACTGTAACCTCTGCCTCCCGGGCTCCAGTGATTCTCGTGGGTCATCCTCCTGAATAGCTGGGATTACAGGCCTGTGCTACCACACCCGGCTAATATTTTGTATTTTTAGTAGAGACAGGATTTTGCCATGTTGGCCAAGCTGATCTCAAACTCCTGGCCTCAAGTGATCTGCCCACCTTGGCCTTCCACAGTGCTGGGATTACAGGCATGAACCACCATACCTGGCCTAGGAATCAGTTACTTAATAGCCATCACGACCCTCAGATAGAATGAGCATCTCCCAGTGGTCCCTGAGGTCTCACCTGTGTGTTTTCATCCTCTGCTAGGCCATGGGCAAGGTGAGCACTGGTTGTGCTTTTCCCAACACCGCGTTTCCCAGACAATACCAAGATTTTGTGTTTTATGGTCTTCATTTTCTCTTTGATTTCCTCTACAGCTGCAAAGAAAGCCAAAGTTTAGGGGATGAGGTCTCTGACCGAACCTCGAATGTCATTCTTCCAGTAAACTAGGAAGAGCTAAGTCCTAGTCAATGGTAGAAGTAAGCGCTAGGAAGAAAATAAGGCTATTATCACACTTGAAAGTGTCTCATTTATTGGTTTACACACTTGTCTACCCCAACTACAACATACTTTCCACAAGGGTAGGGACTGTCTGAAGCTTTCAGTGATGTATTCCCAGCTCCAGAAGAGAACTTTGCATATAGTAATGGTCCCCAACTTGGTAACAAAATCCCCCAGGGACATTTAGAAATGTCTGGAGCCCTCCCCTCCCTTCCCTTCCCTTCATTTTTTTTCTTTTTTTTTTTTTTTTTTTCTGACAGAGTCTCACTCTGTCATCCAGTCTGGAGTGCAGTGGCATGATCTCAGCTCACTGCAACCCACCTCCTGGGTTCAAGTGATTCTTCTGCCTCAGCCTCCCGAGTAGCTGGGATTACAGGTGGCTGCCATCACGCCTGGCTAATTTTTGTATTTTCAGTAGAGACGGTGTTTCTTTATGTTGGACAGGCTAGTCTGGAACTCCCAACCTCAAGTGATCCACTCGCCTCGGCCTCCCAAAGTGTTGGAATTAAAGGCATGAGCCACTATGCCCAGCCTGGAGACACTTTTCATTGTGACAGGAGATGTACTGCTGCCATCTGATGGGTAGAAGCCAGGGATTGTGCTAAATGTCCTATGATGCACAGGACAGCCCCCCACAACAAAGAGTAATCCTGCCCCAAGTGTCAACAATGTGGAGGTTGAGAAACCCTCATAGATAGCAGGCACCTACTAAGTATCTGTCAATGAAACTATCTCATTTCAAATCCTTAACACATGAGGTATAATGGAAAATAAAATGTCTCATGACTGCTCAAACTGAAGTGAAAGTTAAGCCTGGAAACCTCCCAACACTGCTGTCCTCCTCCCCATCAACAGACAGCTGTTACTTCCCAACCTTGGATCAAAGCATTCTACATTAACTAGACCCCTGCAAAAGGCCAAAGGCCTCATGCATCTCCATCGTGGGATGACTGCCCTCACAAATTGCTCCTAAGGAGCTTCTTTGCTGGCCCCTAAACCTTTGAAGATGAATATCTTCCCATAAACAAGGACATGTCAACTGTAACTTTAGGACTGTAACCTCAGTCTAACTCCTTGTCTGCTACTGATATCTGTTAAATGTCACACTGAGGATGTCCATCCATTACAAGCTTATCTTCTCACGTGCCAAGCAAAGACAAGATAAGATCAATCCTTCCTCTCCTACCCTGAGACATCTAATTAATTCTTCCTTTACTCCCTCTTTTGAATGTTTACCTTATCTTCTGTATAGCATAGATATACTGGGCTCTAATTAAAACCTCACAAGAATTTAACTAACTGCCTCAAGGCCTACCGCACTTTTTCCTGCATGCTTTTACCCCTTTTAAAGAAATATATAAACACGAGCCTCCTGGAACCTCTCCAGGGAGCATAGGCCACAGACGTTTCTGTGTTTTCCAGGGCATGCCCTCAAGCTCTGCCTCCATAAACCTCCACTGGTAGAGATGGTTCAGTCTCTCCACTGGATTGACAGAGGTAACTATTTTTCTCTTCATTTTTTTTTCTTTTGAGACGGGGTCTCACTCTGTCACCCAGGCTGGAGTGCAGTGGCATGATCTCAGCTTACTGCAACCTCCACCTCCCCAGTTCAAGTGATCCTCCCACCTCAGCCTTGAGAGTAGGCATACACCACCATGCCAGCTAATTTTTGTGTTTTTAGTAGAGACAGGTTTCACCACATTGGCCAGGCTGGTCTCGAACTCCTGACCTCAACTGATCCACCTGCCTCGGCCTCCCAAAGTGCTGAGATTATAGGCGTGAGCCACCGCACTCGGCCTGTCTCCATTTTTGATGAGGAACCAGAAGCTCAGAGAGGTTACGACTATTGCTGACAGTCACACTGCACGGACCCAAGAATCAAACCCAAGTCTCTCTTTAAACTCCTTCAAGATTCTCCCCCTTGGCTAGGTGTGGTGGCTCACACCTGTAATCCCAGCACTTTGGGAGGCTGAGGCAGGCAGATCACCTGAGGTCAGGAGTTCAAGACCAGCCTGGTCAGCATAATGAAACCCTGTCTCTACTAAAACTACAAAAATTAGCCAGGTGTGATGGTGGGCATCTGTAGTCCCTGCTACTGGGGAGGCTGAGGCATGAGAATCGCTTGAACCCTGGAGGTGGAGGTTGCAGTGAGCTGAGATCACACCACTGCACTCCAGCCTGGGCTACACAGTGCCGAGACCAGCTCGGTTGTGGAGACCCTGACCCAGCAGCGCTGGAGGAATTAAGACAAAGACACAGAAATAGAGTGCAGAGTGGGAATCGGGGCTGAGAGCCTTCAGAGCTGAGAGTCCTGAACAGAGTTTGACCCACATATTTATTGACAGCAAGCCAGTGATAAGCATTATTTCTATAGATTATAGATTAGCTGAAAGCATTCCTTATGGGAAACAAAGGGACAGGCTCTGGCTTGTTATCTGCAGCAGGAATATGTCCTTAAGGCACAGATCGCTCATTCTATTGTTTGTGGTTTGGGAACGCCTTGAGAGGTTTTCCGCCCTGGGTGGGCCATGTGTTCCTTGCCCTCATTCTGGTAAACCAACAACATCCATCGTGGTCATCATAGCCATCACAAGCATGTCACAGTGCTGCAGAGATTTTGTTTATGGCCAGTTTCTCATGGCCTGCTTATGGCCAGATTTGGGGGGCCTGTTCCCAGCAACACAGCAAGATTCCCTCTGAAAAAAAGGCAGGGTTGGGGGAAGAAAAAAAAAGATTCTCCCCCTGCCTCCTGCTTTTTAAGGTCCTTCTGAGCAGCCTCCTAGGGTCCTCCCATCCTTGAATCTGTGCTTCACAGCACTTAAAGCTGTGGTAGTTTAGTTGCTAGCTCACGTGTTTATGTTTCCCCTGTTAAGCTAAACTCCACTAGGGCAGTGACCATGCCTGATCCCCAGCTGTGTCCCCAGCACAGCACAGTACCTATGAGCTGATCAACGCATTTCTGTTGAATGAATGGGAGAATCACTCCTCAAAAGGAAGAAAATTACGTCAAGAAAGTAACTGGCAGAGCCAGGATTTAAATCTGAGGACTCCCTGACTTTGAAGCTTATCCCATTTTCTCTGTGGTCAGTTACTGTCACTCAAACTTCTGTCCCGGATCATCTTAATTAATGTCCCTTCAGATGCTGCTCAGGTTAGTCTTGGCCTCCATCCGTGCCACATCCTTCGCTCTCGCCTTCTACAGGCTTCGACCCTGTCACTCATTTCAAGCTCCGCCCCCACCCTGCCTACTTTTCACGCCCAGCGCCCTCTAGGCCCTACTCCTCTCTGTATACAATACCTTCTAGCCCGTCCCCATCACTCATTCTGCAGATCCTGCTCCCTCCCTCCCACATACGGCCTTTTCTGGGCCTGCACCTCACACTTCCTGTTGAGGCCTTGCCTTTTTCTCACCTGGGTCTGGGGTGGCCCCCAATCCAGAAATGCACAGCCACTGGTTGGGGCATCCCTGACATGAAGCACCTTGGCCCGCCTGGGCACTGAGGGCCCCTGGAAAGTCTGCACAGAGACAAGACCACAGTTACAGCAGCCCGCTACACTTTCGCCCCGCCACCCACGCCTCCTCCAGGAACTCACATGAGGCACCTTCTCCATTCTGTCGCTTTTGCCGCCTTTGTGGTCACTGGAACTGCTGTCGTGCATTTCCGCCTTGCAGGTACAATCCGATTCTCCGGTACGAAATAAGTCTCCAAAAGAGAGGGCTGTGTGCACATGTGAACCTTGGGTGGAGAGACTGAGACTCACTTCTGTTCCTTTTCAGGGATTTCCTGTCATACATACTTCAGCAGTGCATCTCCTAAGAACAAAGGCATTCTTCACGACCTCAGTGCCATTTTCATACCCAAGAGATTTAATATCGATGCTGTACTATTAGCCAATAGACAGTTTATATTCCAATTTCAATTGTTCCAAATAAGACCCCCTCCCACCCTAGATTCACTCATTGCCTAGAGTTACGTCTCTTTGGTCTCCTTTAATTCAGATCAGTCCTTCCTTTTTTAGGGGGAGTCTCATCACATTGATAATTTTGACAGCTCCAGACCAGTTGTCTTATAGAATATCCCATAATTTTGATTTGTCTAATCCTGTCCGCACTCTTGCCCTGTCATTAGATTCAGGGTAGGTGTTTTTTGTTATTTTTTTCCTGCAGAACACACTTGGATAATGTCAATTTGTCCCGTTTTTGGTAATGTGAAGCTTGATGGTTTGGTAAAGGTGGTGTCTGCCTCATTTTTCCAGTGAATGGTACCCTCTTCCATTTGTAATTAACAAGTATTCTCTGGGGTGATGCACTGAAAGACCATGTGACCATCTTCTTCCCTATCTGCCTTTCACTGAGTGATTTTAGCAGCATTGATGTAATATATATAACTATAGATATAGTTTCATATATGATATCTATATAGGTATCTATATATCAGTTATATACCCTCTCTTTTTTTTCTTTCCTTTTTTTTGGAGTCTCATATGGATTCCTGGATTCTTTTTTTTAATTTGTCTTTTATAAAAAATTATTGTTAGGCTTTCTGGTCAATTTTTCCCCCCAAATGTGGCCAGTGAAGCCTCTTCAAGACAGTTCTTATGTTCTTTGGGCACTAATACAACTTCTTTGAACATTTTCTTGCTTTCTGAAACAATAAGATATTTCAGTCATCCCTTCTCACTGCTGCAGTCATTTCTTCGGGGAGCCTTGGTTACTTTTAGCAGACAACAGTTCGGAAGCCAAGATCTGGATGCCACAAGTACTCGTTGCTACTGGAATGTCATTGACCACAGGTTTGGCACCTGGAATATTAATGAGTGAACAAACTTTACTTGGCCCCAGACACTAAGAATATAGAGACATTTATTAAACTGCAATGTATCAGTTGCCTGTCAGTACCACTAATTATAGCCAGCATTTTGTAGAATACTTACTATCTGCCAGCTACCATCTTTGTGCTTTTGTGTGAGTTACCTAATTTATGTCCTTTTATAGTCCTACTGTCTCCATTTTGGATGAGGAAACTGAGGCTTAAAGTAGTTAAACTACTTTTCTAAGGTCACATGACTGGCAGCAGGGGAACCATGGCGATAAACCTGGTCTGTCTGGCTGCAGAGCCTGCACTTAGTAACACATGGTCTCAGCCAGCACTGGGTTAGATTCCAGACTGACCTGCCCCCTGCCATCTGGAGCCCATCTGGTCGGGAGAAGAAGGCCAGAGTGATGGGGCATCAGCAAAGGCCTGGAGAGCAGAGAGGAAGTCACCTATCAGGAAGGGACTGTTGTCATTTCCATCTTACAGGTATTAGATGGCTGCCAAGATTTACTTGCCCACAGTCTGAGAGGCAGTAAAGAGCAGAACTGGGTTTTTAACAAAGTCTGATACAGGGCCTTGGCTCTTAATCACTATACTGTACATTGGAGGGAGGATGCAAGTTATTATTTTTATTTTTATTCTTTTTTGAGGTGGAATCTCACTCTGTCACAGTTGCTCACTGCAACCTCCACCTCCTGGGTACAAGCAATTCTCCTGCCTCAGCCTCCCAAGTAGCTGGGACTACAGGTGCCTGCCACCACGCCTAACTAATTTTTTGTGTTTTTGGTAGAGACAGGGTTTCACCATGTTTGACCGGCTGGTCTTGGACTCCTGACCTCAGTTGGTCTGCCTGCCTCAGCCTCCCAAAGTGCTGGGATTATAGGCATGAGCCACCGCGTCCTGCTGCAAGTTATTCTCCTTTTACTGAGGAAACTGAGGGTCAGAGAGGTGAAGTGACTTGCTCAAGTTCTCACAGCCAGCAGGCTCCACTGGAACTCTTCTGACCACAGAATCTTTTTCCTCTGCCACACTTCAGAGGCTTGAGACAGGTACATTTTTTTTTTTTTTTGAAATGGAGTCTCTGTTGTCCAGGCTGGAGTGCAATGGCACAATATTGGCTCACTGCAACCTCTGCCTCCCAGGTTCAAGCAATTCCCCTGCCTCAGCTTCCTGAGTAGTCGAGATTACAGGCATGCATCACCATGCCTGGCTAATTTTTGTATTTTTAGTAGAGACGGGGTTTTGCCATGTTGGTTAGGCTGGTTTCGAACTCCTGACCTCAGATGATCCACCCACCTGGGCCTCCCACAGTGCTGGGATTACAGGTGTGAGCCACAGTGCCTGGCTGAGACAGGTCCATTTTGTTCTTCCTTCCTGATGTCCCTTAAGACATTTCCTGGAAGGCTCCTCCTAGCTGTTTCCAGCAGTGACATCACTTTAGATCTCTCTTTTGTCTCTAATCACACAAGGTTCTCCCACTCTGCACTCAGTGAGTCTTTGCACAGTGGCAGGGAAGAAATGCCTACTGTTTTTTTACCCTTCCCTTGCTTCTCACCCCTCCCCACAACAAGGCTATAAAAATGATCAAGTGTTCCACACAAAAAAACCCCCAAGAAAATGAAATAAACCTTCTCTCATCTTTGCTCCAGGTTTCTCCTACTGTCCCCCCTCCCCCCTAGCCAAACCCCCATCTCACCTGGGATGGATTTTCCATCCTTAGTAGTGGGAGCAGAAGGACAGAGCCTAGATTGCAAAGCAGATTCCCAGGCCCCATTCCTGGCCTCCTGAATCAGAAACTCAGAGCTGGGCAGGAATCTGATCTGCATCTTGATGGTCTCAGCAGATGGTGATCACATCCACTAACACCTGAGGACCACTTCTTTTTTTATTTTTATTTTTGGGTGGAGGGGTGGGGGTGAGATGGAGTTTCACTCTTGTTGCCCAGGCTGGAGTACAATGGCATGATCTTGGCTCACTGCAACTTCTGCCTCCCGGGTTCAAGCGATTCTCCTGCCTCAGCTTCCTGAGTAGCTGGGATTACAGGCGTACGCCACCACGCTGGGCTAATTTTTGTATTTTTAGTAGAGACGGGGTTTCACCATGTTGGCCAGGTTGGTCTCAAACTCCTGACCTCAGGTGATCTGCCTGCCTCAGCATCCCAAAGTGCTGGGATTACAGGTGTGAGCCACCTCGCTGGCCAGGACCACTTCTTAAGGTGAGTGCTCCCCAAAACTCTGTTCTTGGGCCACTTCCAGTCCCATTTCCCACTTCCTCCTGGGCAAGCAGCTGACAGCCCTGACACCATCCATCGTCTGTCTCCAGCTCCAGCACCTCTTTCTCTGTAAGTTCAGATCTGTGTATCCTACCTTGTGCCTATTGGATTTTATTGCATGGATGTCCCACAAGCATAACAAATAAATGTCTGCAACTTTTTCTCAAGCCAGTTCCTGCCTCTGGGTTTCTTATCCCTGGAAAGGGCATGACCCCTGGGCTAAGAACTCAAGCCATAAATCTGAGCATCAGCCTTGCTTAGTTTTCTCCATTTTAATCAGTTATCAAGTGCTGTGTAACAAGTCACCCCAATATGTAGTGGTTTAAACCCACCATGGTTTATTGCTTCCTGTGACTCTTCTGGTTTCACCTGGGCTCCCTTACTGTGGCTTCATTCAGCTGGGGGTTGGCTGGAAGGTCTCAAATGGCCTCACTCTCACACTGGCCTTGATCCCCTCCTAGTGGCCTCCCTCTCTCAGTATTCAGTGGTCTAGCCTGAGTACCTTTAAATGGCAGCTGGGAATGACAAAGCTGGGAAGTGGCAGTCACTTTCACCATATTCTCTCCATCAAAGCATCACAGGGGCAGCCCAAGTTCAAGGGCTGCAGACACAGACTCCACCTCTTGATGAGTGGGGTGGCATACCTACACAGGGAAGGGGGTCAGTGTTGTCCATAGAGATGCCCACAGCAGCCCCTGCATCCAATCAGACATCAGGCCAGCAGCTGCGCCCCCAGCTGGTAGTCTGGTAGCACACATTACCCCAATTCTTTTCCCCCATCTGGATCCGTGCCCTTGGCTGTCTAACTTTGCCCTCCCACGTGTGGGGAGGGGGTTCTATTCTACCCCTTGACTCTGGGCTCAGGCATGTGACTTATTTTAGCAAATGTGACACAAGCTAAAGCTTATAATGGGGCTTTTGCCTGTTTCACTCTCTCTCTGGCTCTCCTGCAATCACTAGGAGAAGGTCTGGGTTGACCCATGGGAGGTGAAACACATGGAAATGAGCTGAGCCACGCCAGTGCTCTCAGCCAAGGCTGTCTTAAACCAGCGGCCCGGAGACACATGAGAAGAGTCCAGCCAGTAGCTGCAGATCCACCCATCCAGATCCATAGCTGGCCGTAGATGCATGAGTCCAAGAGAACCACCCAGCCTGTGCACAGGCTGGTGAACTAGCTAAATGCTGATTGTTTGACACTGCTGAGTTTGGGGTGGCTATAGACAACTGACACTCCGTGCCTTCCAGCATCCCTCCTGCCTCAGCTCAGGCCCTCCTCCTTCTCCTGGGCCTGCAGCAGTGTTTGTTTCACCTGGGATAGGCTAGTCTATGGTGCTAAAACAGACATCCCCAAACTGAAGTGGCTTAAGGCAACCAAGTTTATTTTGGCACTTGCTCCATATGTAACTTCATGGACAGAGGCCCCTGCTCCCTGTGGTTCCTCAGGGACACAGACTGAAGCTCCACTGTGTCCTGTGGCCCCTTTTGAACACAGAGGACACAAGCCAGGGGTTTTACACTGGTTTTGAAATGTTTCCACTAGAAATGACACCTATCTGCCCACTTTTCATTGGCTACAATTAGTCACACAAGTCAGGTGCAGTGGCTCACACCTGTAATCCCAGCACTTTAGGAGGCCAAGGCAGGAGGATTGCTTGAGGCCAGGAGTTCGAGACCAGCCTGGCCAACATAGTGAAACCCCTATCTCTACTAAAAATACAAAAATTAGGAGTAATATCTTTCTACGATATTAAAAATAGTATCACAATGTGTCCACACATGGTGTACACCCACTATGATATCTGGAGTAATATCTTCCCATGATATTACGAGTAATATCACAGGGTGGTTTCCCACTGTTATATTAGGAGTAATATCTTCCTACAGTATTACAAATAATATCACAAGGTATACACACATTGTGTACATGCAGTGTGATATTAGGAGTAATATCTCTATGATATTATGAATAATAACACAGGGTGTACACCCGAAGTGATTTCAAGAGTAGTATCTCCCTACGATATTACGATTAATATCACAGTGATGTTAGGAGTCATATCTCTATGATATGAATAATGTCACTGGGTGTAAACACATGGTGTACACCCTCTGTGATATTATGAGTAATCTTCTATGATATTATGGATAATATTACATGGTGTACACCCCATGTGATATTGGGAGTAATTTCTTGAGGATGTATTATGCATAATATCACAGGAGTTTACACCACTTGGTGTACACACCCCTATGATATTACCAGTAATGTCTTGAGGATATATTATGCATAATATCACCGGGGGTGTACATACACAGGGTGTACACCCCCTATGATATTAGCAATAATTTCCAGGATATATTATGCATAGTATCATGAAGTGTACAGAAACAGGTATACTCCTTCTGTGATATTAGCAGTAATGTCTCCAGGATATTTTATGCATAATATGTGTACACCCACTGTGATATTACCAGTAATGTCTTGAGGATATATTATGCATCATATCACAGGGTGTACACCCATGGTGAGTCTAACAGTAATATCTTGAGAAATTATGCATAATAACAGAGTTACCCGCACTATGATATTAGCATTAATATCTCGAGGACGTTATGCTTAGTATCACAGGCTGTACACGCAGAGCACAAACCCATGGTGTTATTAGTGGTAATATCTCGAGGGAATTATTCCTAATATCATGGGGTATATACACAGGTTGCACACTTAGGATGATATTAGCAGTAATATCTAGAGGACATTAAGCCTAATATCATGGGGTGTACCGACAAGGCGTGCACCTTTGGTGACATGAGCAGTAATATCTTGAGAATATTATACCTGATATAACAGGGTGTACACACAGGGTACACACCCACGGTGATATTCGCAGTCATATCTCAAGGATATTATGCCTAATATTACAGGGTGTACACACAGGATGTACATCCACTGTGATATTAGCAGTGAGAATATTATGCACAATATCACAGTGGTTGTACACCCTGTGTGTACACCCTGTAATATTAGCAGGTGATACCACACTGTGATATTAGCAGTCATATCTCGAGGACATTATTATGCATGATATCACGTGTACACCCACTGTGATATTAGCAGTCTTATGTCAATGATATTATGCATGATATCTCAGGGTGTACATGCCGGCTGTATACCCAATGCGACTTTAGCAGTCATATTTCCAGGATATTTTTATGCATGATATCGCAGGGTGTACACACAGGCTGTACACTCACTGTTACACCAGCAGCCATGTTTTGAGGATATTATTAATCAGGATATCACAGGGTGTACACCCACTGTGACAGTGGCAGTCATATCTTGAGGATGTTATGCAGGATAGCACAGGGTGTATGCACAGAGTGTACACTTACTGTGATAGTAGCAGTCATATCTCGATTATATTATGCAGGATATCACAGGGTGTACACACAGTGTACACCCACTGTGATAGCAGCAGTCATTTCTCAAGGATATTATTATGCAGGATATCATAGTCCGTTGACACTACATATGATAAATGCCATTTGCCTGTCTACACACAGGGTTATTACTGTGATATTACTGTGTGAAATTACTGTGATATTACTGAAATATTGTTCTGATATTTATCATATTACAGTGTTGACACGGAGTGTTTATGCTGTGATATTAATGAAATATCACTCTGATGTTTATTATATCACAGTGCTTACACACTCTGATATTAATAAAATATCACTCTGATATTAATAAAATATTCTGATATAATATCCAATGATTACACACTATGATATTAATGAAATATCAGTTTGATGTTAATATCACAGTGTGTACACACTGTGATTTTAATGAAATATCACTCTGATATTTATAATATCCAGTGTTTATACACCATGATATTAATGAAACATTGCTCTGATATTTATAATATTCATTGTTTACACACTGTGATATTAATGAAATATCACTGTGGAATTTATAATATTGAGTGCTTATACACTGTGATATTAGTGAAATATCGCTCTGGCATTTATAAGATCCAGTGTTTACACCCTGTGATATTAATATCGCTCTGACATTTATAATATCCAGTGTTTATACACTGTGATAATATTGAAATATTGGTCTGACATTTATAATATCCAGTGCTTACACGCCGAGATATTAATGAAATATCCCTCTTCTATTTATAATATCCAGTGTTTACACACTGTGGTATTAAGGAAATATTGCAGTGATATTTATAATATCCAGTGTTTACTTAATGAAATATCGCTGTGACATTGATAATATCCAGTTACACTCTGTGATATTAATGAAATATCGCTCTGATATTTATAATAGCCAGTGTTTACACACAGTGTTTACACCTTGTGATATTAATGAAATATCGCTGTAATAGTTATCATATTTAGTGTCAATGCACTATGGTATTAATGAAGTATCGCCGTGGTACTCATCATATCTAATGTCAAAGCAGTATGGTATTAATGAAATATCACTGTGATATTTATCATATCTAGTGTCAATGCACTGTGGTATTAAGTAAATATTGCTGTGATACTTATCATCGTATCATATCTAGTGTTGATGCACTATGGTATTAATGAAATATCACTGTGGTATTTATCATCTAATGTCAACACACTATGGTATTAATGAAATATCGCTGTGATATTTACCATATGTAGCGTCAACGCACTGATATTAATGAAATATCGCTGTGATATTTATCATATCTAGTGACAACAAACTATAGTATTAATTAAATATTGCTGTGGTATTTCTTATATCATATCTAGTGTCAACACACTACCTTATTAATGAAATATCGCTGTGATATATATATGGTCATATGTAGTGTCAATGCACTATAGTATGAATGAAATACCGCTGCGACATTTATCTCATATCTAATGTCAATGCACTGTGGTATTAATGAAATATTGCTGTGATGTTTATCTTAGTGTCAACGCACTATGATGGTAGTAAAATATCTCTGTGGCACTTATCATATGTAGTGTCAACGCACTATATTAATGAAATATCGCTGTGACATATATCTATTGTCAACAGACTGTAGTATTAATGAAATTTCACTATGATATTTATCATATAATATCTAGTGTCAATGCATTATGGTATTAATGAAATGTCGCTGTGATATTTGTCGTCTCTAATGTCAACACACTGGTATTAATGAAATATTGTTGTGATATTTATCATATCTAGTGTCAACACACTATGATATTAATAAAATATCATCTAGATATTTCTAATAGCTAGTGTTAACACAAAATGATATCTATAAAGTATAGTCTACATGATATTTATAATAGCTAATGTTAACACAAAATGATATCTATAAAGTATAGTCTACATGATATTTATAACATCTAGTGTTAACACTATGATATTAATAAAATATCATCTTTATGATGTTTATAATATCTAGTGTTGACACACTATGATATTAATAAAATATCATCTATATGATATTTATAATACCTAGTGATAACACACTATAATATTAATAAAATATCAGCCTGGTGTGGTGGCTCATGCCTGTGATCCCAGGCCGAGGTGGGCGGATCACCTGGGGTCAGGAGTTCGAGACCAGCCTGGCCAACATGGTGAAACCCCATCTCTACTAAAAATACAATTAGCTGGGCGTGGTGTAATCCCAGCTACTCGGGAGGCTGAGGCATGAGAATCACTTGAACCCGGGAGGCAGAGGTTACAGTGAGCTGAGATCGTGCCATTGCACTCCAGCCTGGGCAAAAAGAGCGAAACTCTGTCTCAAAAAAAAAAATTATCTGTATGATACTTATAATATCTAGTGTTAACACGCAGTGTTAAGACACCATAATATTAATAGAATATCATCTAGATGATATTTATAATATCTAGTGTTAACACACTATGACATTAATAAAATGTCATCTAGATGATATTCATAATATCTAGTGTTAACACAGTGTTAGCACACTATATTAATAAAATATCTAAATGATATTTATAATATGTAGTGTTAACACACTATGATAGTAATAAAATATCATCTAGACAATATTTATAATATCTAGTGTTAACACATTATGATATTAATAAAATATCATCTATATAATATTTACAATATCTAGTATTAACACTATAATATTAATAAAATATCATCTATATATTTATGATATCTAGTGTTAACACACTATGATATTTATAAAATATGAGATATTTATAATATCTAGTTTTAACACACAGTGTTAACACACCATGATATGAATAAAATATCTATATAGAATTTATGTCTAGTGTTAACACATTATATTATCATCTATATTATATTCAAAATGTCTGTGTTAACACACTATAATATTAATAAAATATCACCTATATGATATTTATAATGTCTAGTGTTAACATACTATGATATTAATAAAATATCATCTTTATGGTATTTATAATGTCTAGTGTTAACACACAACAATACTAATAAAATATCTATATGATATTTATAGTGTCTACTGTTAACACACTATGATATTGATAAAATATCATCTATATATTTATAATGTCTAGTGTTAACACACAGCGTTATTACTATGTTAATAAAATATCCAGATGATAATAAAATATCTAGATGATATTAATGAAATCATCTGGATGATATTTATAATGTCTAGTGTTATCACACTATGATATTAATAAAATATCAGCTAGATGATATTTATACTGTCTAGTGTTAATTCACCACAATATTAATAAGGTGTCACCTAGATTATATTTATAATGTATTATTACACAGTGTTAACACAGTAAGATATTAATAAAATATCTATATGATATTTATAATATCTAGTGTTAACTCACTATGATATTAATAAAATATTATCCAGATGATATTTATAATGTGTAGTGTTACACAGCGTTACACTATGATATTAATAAAATATCTACATGGTATTTATACTGTCTAGTTTTAACACACTATGATATTAATAGAATATCATCTAGATAATGTTTATACTGTCTAGTGTAACACACAATGATATTTATAGAATATCATCTCTATGATATTTATAATATCTCTAGTGTTAACACACGATGATATTAATAGAATATCATCTGTATATTTATAAAATCTCTGGTATTGTTAACACACGATGATATTAATAGAATATCATCTGTATATTTATAAAATCTCTGGTATTGTTAACACACGATGATATTAATAGAATATCATCTGTATATTTATAAAATCTCTGGTATTGTTAACACACGATGATATTAATAGAATATCGTCTCTATAATAGTTGTAATATTTCCAGTGTTGTTAGCACACAGTGATGATATTAATAGAATATCGTCTCTATGATATTTATGATATCACTAGAGTTGTTAACACACAATGATATTAATAGAATATGTCTATGATATTTACAATATCCCTAGTGTTTTTAACACACTGTGATATTAATAGGATATCATCTCTATGATATCTGTAATATTTCCAGTGTTAACACACTGTGGCATTAATAGAATATAATCTCTACGATATCTACAATATCACTAGTGTTAACATACTGTGATATTAATAGAATATTATCTGTATGATATCTATAACATCTCTAGTTTTAACATACTGAGATATTAATAGAATATGATCTCCATGATATCTTTAATATCTCTAGTGTTAACACACTATGATATTAATAGAATATGATCTTTGTGATATCTATCATATCTCTAGTGTTAACACACTAAATTAATAGAATATCATGTATTATATGAATAATATCTAGTGTTAACACACTATTATATTAATATGATATCGTCTATGCTATGAATAATATGTAGTGTTAACACACTATGATATTAATAGAATATCATCTATGCGATGAATATCTAGTGTTAACACACTATGATATTAATAGAATATTTTCTATGCTATAAATAATATTAAGCGTTAACACATTGATGTTAATATATCATTGGTGCTATGAATAATATCTAGTGTTAACACACTATGATATTAATAGAATATTATCTATGCTATAAATATCAAGCGTTAACACATTATAGTATTAATAGAATATTATCTATGCTATAAATAATATTAAGTGTTAACACATTATGATATTAATAGAATATCATCTATGCCATGAATAATATCAAGCATTAACACATTGTGATATTAATAGACTATCATCTATGCTATGAATAATATCTAGTGTTAACACACTATGATATTAATAGAATATCATCTATGCTATGAATAATATCTAGTGATAACACACAATAATATTAATAAAATATCAGCTATGATATGGATAATATCATTTATGATATTAATATGATATTAATATATCATCTATGATATGAATATATCATCTAGTGTTAACACACTATGATATGAAGAATATCATGATATCTGTGTGTGTATATATATATATATATATGAAATAAATCATTAATGCCATACAAACCATTTTCCACATAACAAATGCTCTTGGAGACCATACCACTTCGAGTTATAAACGTCTCTTCCTTTTTGGTAGCTGTGTAGTACTCCATGGTATGTGTGTACCATTATTTATTTGACCATTCTCTATGGCTGAGCATTTGAGTTGTTCCCTGACTTCTGCTACTACAAGCATTGGTGCAATAAATATCTTTTCTCGTGGAATTTCTTTAAGTCAAGTTTATCGAGGTACAATGTTCACACAGTGAAATTCTCCTTCTTCAGCACACAGTTACTGTGTCCTGAATAAGTCATACAGGCCTGCCCCCACTCACAGCCAAGATTAGACCATTTCTATCACCCCAGGGAGTCTCTTGTCCCTTCCCCCTGCCACCAATAGGGCCCTTGGTCCTCACAAATGCCACATAAAAGGAATCATATAAGATGCAGTCCTTTGAATCTAGCACTCTCACTTAGCATAATGTTAAAAGCAAATATCCTTCCATATACGCATCTGGGCATGTGTGAGAACTTCAGAAGAAGCTGCAGGATTGAAGAGCGTGTGTATTTTTTACTTGTTATATATCATCTTTTTTTTTTTTTTTTTTGAGACAGAGTCTCACTCTGTTGCCCAGGCTGGAGTGCAATGGCGTGATCTTGGCTCACTGCAACCTCCGCCTCCCAGGTTCAAGTGGTTCTCCTGCCTCAGCCTCCCGAGTAGCTGGGACTATAGGCATGCACTACCACGTCCAGCTAATTTTTGTATTTTTTGTAGAGATGGGGATATCACCATGTTGGCCAGGCTGGTGTCGAAATCTTGGCCTCAAGAGATCCACCACCTTCAGCCTTCCAAAGTGCTGGGATTACAGCTGTGAGCCACAGCGCCTGGCCCCTGTTATATATCATCTTCATGATTTCTCGCTCCTGCGGACCTCTTGTTATACACTTTATTACTATGTACTTTTTACATAGTGCATATATTCCTGTTATAGTTACATAGTGCATACACATGCATATATTCCTTTTCTAAGGGTCTCTGTGCAGAGCACACAGGGTTTCCCTTGAGCCCTGGCTCAGATGCCAACAGATCCCACTCAGGTGTGGCGGCTTCTGCCTGTTTGACTTGGTTGGGATCCTGGTCGTCTGGGTGTTGGGGAGCTCAGGCGTGAACACCAAGGCCAGAAAGGGGCTCCCCAAGATTCCCCCAAACTGATGCCAGTTACAGGGCTGCTGTGGAGGGGAAGGCAGAGCCTTAGAAAAACACAGCAAGAGGCCAAAAAAATGCCCCTTGGTGATTTCCAGGGTGGACTGCTCTCTGCAGGCTGGAAGTGTGTGGGACCTCGCTCAGTGGGGCTCCAGGTCAGCTGCTGGAGTGATTTGGGGAGTTGAGTGAGGATAGATGCCATGAAAGTCTGCCATCCACAGAGCGAAACTAAGTCACCTGGGAAATTGACCCGATTGTCGGCCACTTGGGGCTTTCGCCTGATTTTCCTAAGCAAGGTGGCTTCTTGAAGGAAAGAATTAATCTCAAATTTCTGATATTCAACTTTGGATATATAATATATGTAGACAAAATATGATCTCTACTTCCATGTGTGTACGTGTGTATAACCCGTGTGCATTTTTCCCTGGTGTAAAGAAAAATAAGAACCTATGTCAAGAGTACAACAATAAAGCAGAGTGCAGTCTGCAAGGTGTAGTATTTTTGTTGGGAAAGTCACATTTTTAGTTCCTCTGTGAAATCTTTTACTGATTCCAAATAATGTATTTAACATTGGCCAGGCATGGTGGCTCATTCCTATAATTCCAACACTTTGGGAGACCAAGGAGTGGAGGATCGCTTGAGCCCAGGAGTTCCAGACCAGCCTGAGCAACATGGTGAGATCCCCATCTCTAAAAATAAAAATTAAAATTAATTAGCCGGGCATGGTGGCGCACCTGTAGTCCCAGATATTCAGGAGGCTGAGGTGAGAGGATCACTTGAGCCCAGGAGGTTGAGGCTGCAATGAACCATTGTCTCACCACTGAACTCCAGCCTGGATGACAGAGCAAGACCCAATGGGACAGGGGAGGGATAGCATTAGGAGATATACATAATGTAGAGGATGAGTTAATGGATGCAGCACACCAACGTGGCACATGTGTACATATGTAACAAACCTGCATGTTGTGCACATGTACCCTAGAACTTAAAGTATAATTTAAAAAATATATAAAAAAGAAGAAAGAAAAAGAAAAAAGAAAGAAAACTGAACTATATTCTCCTTTTATTTGTTAATTGTTACAAAACCATAAAACCAAAAATGTAACTGTTACTGAAAATATTGTACAGTAGAGGAAAGTGTTTAAAAAAATGATCTACTCCAATGCAAATACCCTAGCTACACCACACCACTGCTTAGAGGCCTCTTGTCCATCACCAGAAGATTGTTTTCAATCTCTCTTAAACCGTATTCATGGGAAACACATTCTCTTTCTGAAATGCCAGATGGCTGGCAGAATCCTACCCTGTGTAGTCAGTGGAGGAGGAGGGTCAGTGAGATGGAAGAGGTGAGACCTCACTGTCCCCAGGAGCACGATTCCAGATCCTGTGCCCCCCACTTGGCCTCCCGATGCTCCAGGCCGAAGTTGCCGGGCCATTTTCCTGCCATCGCTGCCTGGAACCTGCCCAGATTTTTTTAAGACAGCTGCTTGAGCTCCATAGGCTGGAAAGGGACTGCACTGCATCTGTGAACCTGATATGAAACCCATCTGTCTGCCGAAGGAACGCATTGGAGACCGTCTTAGGTGACAGCTGGCACAGCACTGTCCGACAGAAGTTTCTGTAGAAATGTGCTGTTCTGTAGAAATGTACTGCTCTGCGCAGCCACACGTGGCTACTGAGCACTTGAAATGTGGTTAGCCAACTCTTAGTTGAAATTTAAATGGCCGCGTGTGGCCAGTGGCTATCATGTTGAACAGCACAGGGCTAGAAAATCTATGTATGCTAATGTGGAATAATCATGCAGATGGATGCATGAGGTGCAGGGAGAGGTAAGGGCCCAGTCTGCTGTTATTTGGCTGAAAATGGGGGTGAAGGGTGGTGTCTGCAGAGGCACACATCATGCTGGAAGGACTGAGGACAGGAGAAGAGCTGGCAGAGTGCAAGAGGGAGATTTTCCAGGTGTGCTCTTGTGTACATTTTGTATTTTGAACCACGGTAATGTATTACTAATTCCAAATATTGATCTATTGAAAGATATTGCTAAATGGCTGCAGGGGAGGAGTAGAACATTGCTGGGTATTATTATAGCATATGGGTATATTATATGCTATATGGGTATATTATAGTATATAGTATATGTCTTGGGTCAGGGGGTGTGTCCACAGTGTACGTGCGGGTAACTATGAAAGAATGGGAGTGTGACTGTGACTGTGGGTGTGTTGAGTGTATAAGAACGGGAGTGAGAATGAGTGTGTGCATGTGTAAGTTGAATATGAGTGTGTGCATATGCAAATACAAATTGAGCATGTGTATGGGTTAGAGGATGGGTGTGTGACAGCATAGTGTGAGTGTGTATAAATGTGTGAGTGTGGATGTGTGAGTTTGTAAAAGAATCAGTGGGAGAACTACAGTGTGTTGAGTTTGAGAAACAGCAAATGTGAGTGTGTGCATGTGTGTTTGTGTGGCTGAGTATGGGTGTGAGTGGGGGTAGGTGTGTGTGACAGTGTAAGAGTACATGTGTGCATGTGTAGATGTGAACGTGAGAGGGTTTGAATGAGTTCTGTGTGTGAGTGAACCTGGAGGGGTGTGAGGCTGTGTCAGTGTGGGTGCGCGAGTGTGTGCATTGTGTATGAGATCAGGCATGGGAGTCATCGAGGAAAAAAAAGACAGATGAGACACAAACCCTGACCTTGGAGAGCTCGCAGCCTGGCATGGGAGGAGGACGGGAAATCCCTCAGTGAGAACCACACAATAGGATGGTGGAAATTTAATTTGCTGGCATTTGACTCAGGGGGGCTGGCTGTGCTTGGAGAAATGCTTCCTAACGGCCTGGCATACAAGGTGGTAGCAGCAGCAATGGCATCTGTTGGGTTTTGAGCCCTTGTCATGGCAGAGCCTCCTGAGTTGAGAACTTCATGGTGTCATCCCCCCGCCGTGTCTCCCCACAGCCCCAGCTCAGGACCTGCCTGTAGTGAGCACCCAGCACCCTCCAACCAGCGTAGGAGCAGCTACACAGCCTCACTTGTCCCTGTTTACCCAGCCCCAGATCCCGCAAGCGCTGGAGGCAACGTGATATTCTATGGAGGACGAGGAGGGGAAGAAAGAGGGAATCCCTCAGATCAAATGAGTCCTCAGCACCACTCAAGCCAACAGGTGTTCCACTGGCCCACCTTATGGCAGGCAGGAAACTTGTCTAAACTTTGTCTTCCTCGAAGCCAAAATTTGTGACTGAAGGTGGCTCCAAGCAGTGCTTAGGAAACCGGAGAAATGGGAACACACACACACACACGAGAGACAGAAAACCCAGAAAGAACCTGCTCTGCTTACAATTTAGCATCCGTCTCAATTTGTGTCACTCAATTCTATTTATTTATTTATTTTTTTGAGACAGATTCTCGCTCTGCCGCCCAGGCTGAGTGCAGTGGCGCGATCTCAGCTCACTGCAACTTCCATCTGCCGAGTTCAAGCAATTCTCCTGCCTCAGCTTCCTGAGTGCGGGGGACAGGGTGATATTACTCCCCATATTGCAAGGGATGTGATATGGTTCATAATATCCAGGAAGAAAGAGCGTGATATTACTCCCCATATCGCAAGGGGTGTACACCCCTCTGTGATATGGTTTGTAATATCCAGGGAGGTAGAGGATGATATATATAGATTCTCTCCATATGGCAGGGGGTGTACACTCCCCTGTGATATGGTTCATAATATCCAGAAGAAGGAGGGTGACATTACTCCCCATATGGGGGTAGTGTACACTCACCTGTGATATGGTTCGTGATATCCAGGGGGAGAGAGGGTGATATTACTCCCTATATCACAGAGGGGCATACACCGCTTTGTGATATGGTTCCTAATATCCAAAGGGGAGGGGGTGATATTAATCCCCATATCACGGGGTGTACACCCCTCTGTTGTATGGTTTGTAATATCCAGGATGGGAGATGGTGATATTACTCCCCATATCGTGGGGTGTGTACACCCCCCTGTGATATGGATTGTGATATTCAGGGGTAAGAGGGTAATGTTAACTTTCCATATCGTGGGGGGTGTGATATGTTTCTTAATATCCAGGGGAAAAAAGGGTGATATTACTCTTCATATCGCTGGTGGTGCACACCCACTTGTGGTATGGCTTGTAATATCGAGGGGGGTGATATTACTTGCCATATCGCAGGGCGTGTACACCCCCTTGTGATATTGTTGGTAATATCCAGAGGGTGAGGGGGTGATATTACACCCCCTATCGCTGGGGTGTAATAGAATTTTTAATATCCAGGGGGCAAAAGGGTGACATTACTCCCTGTATCGCAAGGAGTGTACACCCCCCTGTGATGTGATTCATAATATCTTGGTGGGAAAAAATGATATTTCTCCCTATGTCTCTGGGGGCGTACACCACCCTGTAACATCTTAAGGGGAGGAGGGTGGTATTAGTTTCTATATCACAGAGGGTGTATACCCACCTGTGATATTGTTTATAATATCTTGAGTGGGAGAGGGGGCATACACCTTCCTGTGATATGGTTCGTAATATCCCAGAAAGGAGAGGGGGATACTACTCCCCACGTTGCGGGGGGCATACACCCCCCTGTGTTATGGTTCGAAATATCCCCAGGGTGAGAGGGTGATATTACTTTTCATATCGCGGATTGCGTACATCCCCCTGTGATATGGTTTCTAGTATCCAAGGCAGGAGAGGGTGATATTACTCTCCATATCACGTGCACCTCCCCCAAGGATGTGGTTTACAGTATCCAGCGGGGGAGAGAGTAATATTTCTCCCCATATCGCAGGGGATGTACAGCCCCCTGTGATATGATTCATAATATCTAGAAGGGGAGAGGGTGATACTCCCAATAATGCGGTTGGTGTAGTATGGTTCGTAATATTCAGGGGGGGAAGAGGGTGATAGTACTCCCAATATCGCAGTGGGTGTACATCCTCCTGTGATATGGTTTGTAATATCTGGGAGGTGGGTGAGAGGATGATATTAATCTTCATATTGCGGCAGTGTACACCCCCCTGTAATATGGTTTGTAATATCAAGGTGGGGAAAGAATGATATTACTCCCCATGTCAGTGGGTTGTACACCCTCCTGTGATATGGTTCGTAATACCCAGGGAGGGAGAGGGTGATATTACTCCCCATATCACAAGTGGTGTGATATGGTTCATAATATCCAGGGTGGAGAGGGTAACATTACTCCTCATATCGTGGGGGGTGTACACATCCCTGTTATATGGTTCATAATATTTAAAGAAGGAAAGGCTGATATTACTTCCCATCTCACGGAAGGTGGTACACCTCTCTGTGATATGGTTCGTAATATCCATGGGGGAGAGGATGATATTACTCCCCATATCACGAGTGATGTGATATGGTTTGTAATATCCTGGGGGAGGGTGGGTGGTATTACTCCTCATATCGCCGGGAGTGTATACATCCCTGTGATATGGTTCATACTATACGGGGGGGTGGGGGGAGAGGGTGATATTACTTCCCATACCACCGAAAGTGTACACCGTTTTGTGATATGTTTTGTAATATCCAAGGAAGGAGAGGGTAATATTGTTCCTCATATCGCGGGGTGTGTACCCTCTCCTATGATATGGTTCGTAATATCCAGGTGGTGAGAGGGTGATATTACTCTTCATACCATGGGAAGTGTGCTATGGTTCATAATATACAGGGGAAAAGGGGGTGATATTACTTCCCATATATTGGGGTGTGTATATCCCCCTGTAATATTGTTCATAATATCCAAGGGGAAAGAGAGTGATGTTACTCCCAATATCGCTGGGGGTGTACGTTCCCTGTGACATGCTTCATAATATTTAAGGGTTTAGAGGGTAATATTGCTCCCAATATTGCAGGAGAGGTACACCCCCCCGTGATATGGTTTGTAATATCCAAAGTGGGAGAGGGTGATAATTACTATCTATATTGGGGTGGTCTTCATATGGTTCGTAATGTCCAGAGGGCGAGAGGATGATATTACTTTCCATATCGTGGAAGGCATACACTCGCCTGTGACATGCTTCGGAATATCCGGGAGGAAGAAGATAATATTACTCCCCATATTGCGGGCAGTGTACACACCCCTGTGATATGGTTCGTAATATCCTGGGAAAAAAGGGTAATATTGCTTCTGATATCGTGGGGAGTTTACACCCCCTGGTGATATTGTTCATAATATCCAGAAAGAAAATGATATTACTCTCAATATCGTAAACACTCTGTGTGTACACTCTCTGTGATATTTTTTGTAATATTTAGGGGAGGAAGAGGATGTGATTACTCCCAATAACGCAGGGGGTGTACACCCACAAGTAATATTGTTCACAATATCCAGGGGGGAAAAGGATGATATTACTCCTATTATTGCAGGGGGTGTACACCCACCTGTGATATTGTTCATAATGTCTAGCGGGGGGAGTGGATGATATTACTTTCAATATCATAAACACCCTGTGTGTACTCCCTTCTGTGATATTGTTCATAATATCCACAGAGAAAGATGATATTACTGCCAATATCGCAGAGGTTGTACACCCCCTTGTGATGTTGTTTATAATATCCAGGGGCGAAGAAGAGGATACTGCTTCCAATATCGCTGGGGTGTACACACCCTTGTGATAATGTTCATAATATCAAGGCGGGGGGAAAAGATATTACTCCCAATATTGCAGTGGGTATACACCCCCCTGTGATATTGTTTTTAATATCCAAGTGGTGAGAGAATGATATTACTCCAAATATCACAGTGGGATGTACACTCCACTGCGATATTACTCCCAATATCGCAGCGGGTGTACACCCCACTGTGATTTTTTCATAATATTCAGCGGGAAAGAGGATGATATTACTCCCAGTATTGAAAACGGTGTACACCCCTCTGTGATATTGTTTTTAATATCCAATGAAAGAGAGGATGATATTACTCCCAATTTCCAGCAAGTGTACACTCCCCTGTGATACTGTTCACAATATCCAGGGAAAGAGAGAATGACATAAATGTAAACACCCCTGAGATATTGTTCGTAAAATTAAGTAGGTGAGAGAAGGATGTTACTTCTAATATCCCAGGGAGTGTACACCTTTCTGTGATACGTTTCATAATATCTGGGGGAGGGGAGGATAATATTACTCTTAATATCACAGGGGGTGTACACCCCTCTGTGACGTAGTTCATAATATCCAGAAGAGGAGTGGATGATGATACTCCCAATATCGCAGGGATTGTTGACCCCCCTGTTATATTGTTCATAGTATCCAGGGGGAAATAGCATGATATTACTCTGAGTATCACAGGGGTGTACACACCCTTGTTATATTTTTCATAATATCCAGGGAGGGAGAGGAGGATATTACTCTCAATATCACTGGGGTTGTACACCCCCTTGTGATATTTTTCATAATATCCAGGTAAAAGAGGATGATATTACTCGCAATATCGTAAACACTCTTTGTGTACACCTTCCTGTGATATTGCTCGTAAGATCCAGGGAAAGTGATGATGACATTACTCACAATATCGCAGGGGTTGTAGATACCACTTTGATATTGTTCGTAATATTCATGGGGGGAGAGGATGATGCTACTTCCAATATTTCAGGGGGTGTACACACCTCTGCAATCTTGTTTGTAATATCCAGGGGGAAGAGGATAATATTACTCCCAGTATCACATGGGGTGTAAACACTTCTGAGATATCGTTTGTAATATTCAGGCGGGGGGAAAATTCTATTACTACCAATATCACAAGGGGTGTATACCCCCCCGTGATATGGTTCATAATATTTATGGGGGGAAAGGAAAATATTACTCCCAATATTGTAGGGGTATACAGCCCTCTGTAATTTTGTTTGCAATATTTATGGGGGGAGAGAATGATATTACTGACAGCATCACGGGTGGTGTACATTCCTTTGTGATATTGTTGGTAATTTCCAGAAAGAAAGAGGATGATATTACTCCAAATATCCCAGGGAGTGAACACCATTCAGTGATTTTGTTTGCAATATCCAGTGGGGGAGAGAATGATATTACTCCCAGCAGTGTACACCCCACTGTGATACAGTTTGTAATATTCAGACAAAAAGAGGAAGATATTACTCCTAATATTGCAGGTGGTGTACACCCTACTGGGATATTGTTTGTAATATCCAGGTGAGGAGAGAATGATATTACTCCGAATATGGCAGGGGGTGTACAACCCCCTGTGATATTGTTCATAATATCCAGTTGGGTAGAGGATGATATTACTCCAAATATCGCAGGGGTTGTACATCCCCGTGTGATATTGTTTGTCATATCTAGCGTGGGAGAGGATGATGTGTACACACCCCTGTGATATTGTTTGTAATATCTAGGGGGGTGAAAGTATAATATTACTCCCAATTTCGCAGGTGGTGTAAACCACCCTGTGATATTGTTGGTAATATCTAGGTGGGGAAAGAATGGTATTACTCCCAATATCGAAAGGAGTGTACAAATCCCCCACCCCGTGATATTTTTCCTAATATCCAGGGGGGAGAAAATGATATTATTCCCAATATCGCAAGGGATTTTTCACCCACCCTGTAACATTTTCCTAATATTCAGAAAAGAAGTGGATGATATTATTCCCAATATCGCAGGGGGTGTACACTCCCGTGAGATATTGTTCCTAATATTTAGGAGGAGGAGATGATTATATTACTGCCAATATTGCAGGCGGGTAAACCCCCTCTAGGATTTTGTTCCTAATATGCAGGGGGGAGAGGATAATATTACTCAATATCGCAAAGGTAGTACATTCCCCCTGTGATATTGTTCATAATATTCTGGGGGGGGAGAGGATGATATTACTCCCAATATCGCAGGGGGCAGACACCTCTCCTGTGATATTGTTTCTAATATCCATAGGCGGGAAGGGTGATATTACTTTCAATATCACAGAGGGTGTACAAACCACCTGAGATATTGTTTGTAATGCCCAGGTGGGGAGAGAATGATGTTACCCCAATATGGCAGGGGGTGTACACACCCCTGTGATATTGTTCCTAATATGCCAGTGGGAGAGGATAATATTACTTCTAATATCCCAGAAAGTGTACACTCCCCCTGCGATATTGTTTCTAATATCCAGAAAATGAGAGAATAATATTGCTCCAAATATCAAAGAAGTGTATACCACCCCTGTGACATTGTTCCTAATATCCATAATGGGAGAGGTTGATATTACTCCCAATATCGCAAAGGGTGTATACCCTCCCTGTGATATTGTTCCTAATATCTAGGGAAGGAGTGTATATTACTCCCAATATTGCAGGGAGTTTACACCCCCTCTCTGATATTGTTCTTAATATCCAGAGAAAAAGAGAATTATATTACTTGCAATATCTCAAGAGGTGTTCAATATAACAATATTGTTCCCAATATCTAGAAGAAAAGATGATATTACTCCTAATATCGCAGACAGAGTAAATACCCTCTGTGATATTGTTCTTAATATTTAGGGGGGGAGAGAATGATATTACTTTCAATATCGCGGGGGGGTGTACACCTCCCCCCCCGTGATGTTTCTCCTAATATTCAGTGGGGGAGAAAATGATATTAATTTCAATATCGCGGGTGGTGCACACCCCCCTGTAATAAGGTTTGTAATATCCGGGGGAGAGAAGGTGATATTACTCCCCATATCACGGGAATTGTACACCCCTCCGCGATATGGTTCATAATATCCAGGGAGGTAGAGGGTGATAACACTCTCCATATCATGGAGGGTGTACATCCCCCTGTGATACGGTTTGTAACATCCAGTGGGGGATAGAGTGTATTACTTCATATATTGCGGGGGGTGTTCACCACCTTGTGATATGGTTCGTATTATTCAGAAGGGGCAGGGTGATATAATTTTCCATATCACAGGAATGTACACTCCCCTGTGATATGGTTCGTAATATCCGGGAAGAGGGGAGACAGTGATATTACTCTCATTTTCGTGGGGGGGTGTACACCCTCCTGTGATATGGTTCCTAATACCTAGGGGGGAAGAGAATGATATTACTCTTTATATCACAGGGGGTATACACTTCCCTGTGATACTGTTTGCAATATTACTCCCAATATCGCTGGGGGTGTACATCCTCATGTGATATTGTTTGTAATATCCAAGGGGAGAGAGGATGATATTACTTCCAATATGGCAGTGGGTGTACATTTTCTTGTAATATTGTTTGTAATATTTAGGGGGGAGAACATAATATTACTCTCAGTGTCTCAGGGGTTGTACACAACCCTGTGATATTAGTAAATCCAGGGTGGGAGAGGATGCAACTACTTCCAATACCACAGGTAGTGTACAACATTCTGTAATATTGTATGTAATATACAGGAGCAAAGAGGGTGATATCATTCCCAATATCATGGGGGCTGTACACTCCCCTGTGATATTGTTCATAATATTCATGATGGGAGAGGATGATATTACTCCCAATATCACAGAAGGTGTACACCACCCTGTGATATTATTCATATTATCCAGAGGGAGAAAAAATAATATTACTCCCAGTATCACAGATTGTGTAAACTCGCTTGTGATATTGTTCATAATGCCCAGGGTGTGAGAGGAAGACTTTACTCCCAATATCGCAGGGAGGTGTACACCTTTCTGAGATATTGTTTGTAATATCAAGGGGGGAGAGAGGATATTACTCCCACTGTCACAGGTGGTGTACACCCCAATGTGATATTGTTCTTAATATCCACCTAAAGAGGTGATCATATTACTCCCAATATGCAGGGTGTGTACACTCCCCCTATGATATTCTTCGTAATATCCAGAGGGGGAGAGGATGATATTACTCCCTATATTGCTGTGGGTGTACAGCCTTCTGTGTTATTGTTCATAATATTCAAGAAGAAAGAGAATAATATTACTCCCAATATTGCAGCGAGTGTACGCCCCCTATGATATTGTTTGCAGCATCGAGGGGTGAGATGATAATATTACTCCCAATATCGCAGGGGGTGTACAGAGCCTGTGATATTGTTCGTAATAACCAGAAGGGGGAAGAAAATGATATTTATCCCAACTCTCCAAGGGTGTGCACCTCCCTGTAATATTGTTTGTAATATTCAGGAAAGGAGAGGATAATATTACTCTCAATATCGCAGATGGTGTGATATTGTTCATAATATCCAAGAGAGGAGAAGATAATATTACTCCAAATGTCTCAGGGGTTGTACAGCCCTCTGTGATATTTTTCAGAATAACGAAGAAAAAAGAGGATAATATTACTTTCAATATTGCAAGGGTGTACACTCCCTTGTGATATTGTTTGTAATATCCAGAAAAGGAGAGGATGATATTACTCCCAATATTGCAGGAGATGTACACCCCCCTGTGATATTGTCCGTAGTATCAAGAAGAAGAGAGGATGGTATTACTCCCAATATCGCAGGGGGTGTACACTTCCCAGTAATATTGTTCATAATATTTAGGAAGGAGAGAATAATATTACTCTCAATATCGCAGGGGGTGTACAACCCCCTGTGATATTGTTTTGTAATATCCAGGGTGGTAGAGGATAATATTACTCTGAATATTGCAGGGGGTATACACCCTCCCTGTGATATTATTCTTAATATTATTGGAAGGAGAGTATGATATTACTCCCAATATCGCAGAAGGTGTACACTTCCTGGAACGTTGGTATTACTATCATCTTCTTTTCCTATGGATATTAAGAAAAATATCATAGAAGGGGTGTACACACCTTGGATATTATGAACAATATCATAGTGGGGTGTACACCCCCTGTGATAATATAAAATCCAGGGGGCAGAGGATGATATTACTTGCAATAACGCAGGGGGCGTACACCCTCCTGTGATATTGTTCATAATATCCAGGAAGGGAGAAAATGATATTACTCCCAACATCACAGGGAGTGTACATTCCCCTATGTTATTTTGCATTCCCCCACCCCCGGTATTACGAACCATATATCAGGGAAGAGTACACCCCTTTAGATATAATGCGAGAAGATTGATATTACTTCCAATATCCCAGAATGTGTACATCCCCTTTGCGATATTGCTTCTAATATCCAGGAAGGGAGAAGATTATATTACTCCTAATATCACAGGCGTGTACACCACTCCTATGACATTGTTTCTAATATCCATGAAGAGAGAGGATGATATTACTCCTAATATCGAAGGGGGTGTACAACCTCCTTGTGATTTTGTTTCTAATATCCAGAGCGGGGAGGGTAGGATATTACTCCCAATATCGCAGGGACTGTACACCACCAGTGTGATATTGGTCTTAATATCTATAAGGAAAGAAGAAGACATTACTCCCAATAACCCAGAGGATGTAAACTTCCCCTGAGATATTGTTCCTAATATCCAAGGGGAAAGAGGATGATATTACTCCCAATATCTCAGGCAGTGTACACCTCCCAAAATAGCAGGGGGTGTACAGTCTCCCATGTTATTTTTCCAAATATCCAGGGGAATGAGAATGATAGTACTCCCTATATCAAAGGGGGTGTACACCCCTCCGTGATATTGTTTCTAATATCCAGGGAAGGAGATAATAAAATTACTCCAAATATCGCAGGGGCTGTACACCCCTTCTGTGATATGTTTCTAATATCCAGGGAGGAAGAAAATAACATTAGTCCTAATAACGCCAGAGGTGTACACCACCCCTGTGATATTGTTCCTAATATCCAGAGTGAAAGAGGATAATATTACTCCCAATATGTCGGGTGGTGTACACTTCTTCAATGATATTGTTCCTAATATCCAGGGTGGGAGAGGATGCTATTACTCCCAATATCGCAGAGGGTGTACAACCCACTTGTGATATTGTTCTTAATATCCAGAAGGGGAGAGGATAATATTACTCCCCATATTGCAGGGTGTGCACACGCCCCCTGTGATATATTTTCTAATATCCAAGGAGGGAGAGAATGATATTACTCTGAATATCACAGCGGTTATACACCCCTCTTCTGATATTGTTCATATTATCCAGAGGGAAAGACGATGGCATTATGATCAATATCCCAAAAATTGTATTTTGGGATATTGATCCTGTGCTATTGTTCCCAATATAAGGGCGTAAGAGGATAATATTACTCCCAATACTGCAGGGGGTGTACGCCCCCCCGTGATATTGATCATAATATCCAGAGAAGAAGATGATATTACTCTCAATATTGAAAGGGGTCTACACCCCCCTGTGATATTGTCCCTAATATTGAGGTAAGGAGAGGAAGTTATTACTCCCAATATCGCAGAAGGTGTACACACCCCCGTGATATTGTTTCTAATTCCAGATGGGGAGAGGATGATATTACTCCCAATACCGCATGGGGTGTACACCCCCTCTATGATATTGTTTTTAATATCCAGAGGAAGAGAGGATGGTATTACTCCCAATATTACAAAGGGTGTACACCCTCCCGTCATATTGTTTTTAATATCAAGGGAAAAGAGAATGATATTACTCCCAATATCAAAGGGTGTGTGCACCACCCCTGTGATATTGTTCCTAATATCCAGGGAGGAGATAATAAAATTATTCTGAATATTGCAGGGGCTGTACACCTCTCCTGTCATATTGTTCCTAATATCTAGGGTGGGAAGAAGATAACATTACTCCTAATTACTCAGATGGTGTACACCATCCCTGTGATATTGTTTCTAATATCCAGGGGGAAAGAGGATGATATTACTCCCAATATCGCAGAAGGTATACATCCCTCCCACATGATATTGTTTCTACTTCCCGTGGGAGAGAGGATGATAATACTCCTGATATCATAGGAGTTGTACACTTCGCTTGTGATATTGTTTCTAATATCCATGGGGTGATGATGATATTACTGTCAATATCCTAAAGAGTGTACACCCACAATATGATATTGTTCCTAATATCCGGGGGGAGAGGAAGATATAACTTCCAATATCGCAGAGGGTGTACACTTCACCTGTGATATTGTTTTTAATATCCAAGAGAAGAGAGGATTATATTACTCCCAATATCGCAAAGAATGTACATCACTTTGGTGATATTTTTCCTAATGTACAGGGTGGGAGAGGATGATTTTACTCCCAATATCACAGGGGATGTACAGCACCCTGTGATATTCTTCCTAATATCCAGAAGGAAAGAGAATGACATTACTCCCAATATTGGAGGGTGTGTAAACCCCTTCTGTGATATTGTTTCCAGTACCCAGGGAGGGAGAGGATAATATTACTACCAATATTGAAGGGCAGATATACTCCCTCCCTGTGATACTGTTCTGTTCTGATATTCTCCCTGTGATACTGTTGATATCCAGGGAAAAGAAGATGATATTACTCCCAGTATCGCAGAAAGTGGACACAATGGCCCCCCCCCCCCCGTGATATTGTTTCTAATACCCGGTCGGGGGAGAAGATAATATTACTCCCAATATTGCAGGAAGTGTACACATTCCCGGTGATATTGTTCCCAATATCCAGGGGAAAGAGAATCATATTATTCCCAATATCAAAGGATGTGTACACCCCCCTGTTATATTATTCCTAATATCCAGGTGGGGATATGTTAATATTACTGCAAATATTGCAGGGGCTGGTCACCCACCATGTAATATTGTTCCTAATACCTAGGGGGAAAATAATGTTACTCCCAATATCGCAAAGGGTGTACATCTTTCCTGTAAATTTGTTCCTAATATCCACTGCGGAGAGAGGATGATACACTCTCAATGTTGCAAGGAGTGTACATCCCTACTTTAATATTGCTCCTAATATTCAGTAGGGGAAAGGATGGTATTACTCACAATATCGCAAAGGGTGTACAACCCTCTTGTGACATTGTTCCTAATATCCAAGGGAAAAGAGGATGATGTTACCCCTAATATCGTGGATGTGTACATCCCCCGGTGATATATTTCCTAATATCCAGAGAAGAGAGGATGATATTACTCCCAATATCTCAGGGAGTTTACACTGTCTCTGCGATATTGTTCCTAACATCTAGATAAGAAGAGAATATTACTCCCAAAATCGCAGAAGTTGTACACCCCAAGTGTAATATAGTTCCTAATATCCAGGGGGAACAGGATGATATTACTCCCAATATTGCAGGAACCAGTTTGGTGGAAGACCAGTTTTCCACAGAGAGGGGGAAGGCATGGTTATGGGATGAAACAGTTCCACTTCAGATCATTAGGCATTAGTTAGAGTCTCATAAGGAGCATGAAACCTAGATCGCTCACATGCACAGTTCACAACAGGGTTTGCGCTCCTATGAGAATCTACTACCCCCACTGATCTGATGGGAGGTGGAGCTCAGGTGGTAGTGTTCTCTTGCTGGCTGCTCACCTCCTGCTGTGTGGCCTGGTTCCTAAAAAGCCACGAATCAGTACCAGTCCATGGCCTGGGGGGTGGTGCCTGCTATAAAGGCACCAAAAGCTGCTTGCTTGCAGGTAAGGAAGAGCATCAACCCCACAGAAAGGCCTGAGGGGCTGCCTTTGAACTCTTTCTATGTATGGGTAAGGGCAAAGGCTAGCACATATTGTGGAATGAAGAAAGCAAGTTGCAGTGCGAGCTTCCCTTATGTGAAATTAGTTCCATTCATCCATGTCCAAAGATGCACATGGACACAGGGGCAGGCCTGGAGCCACATTCACCAAGCCAGAAGGGATACGTATAGTCAGTGCACCTTCCCAGAGTGCAGATATTCTCTGTCACCTGCATGTTCTTGCCATATCTGATTATGACCTGTAATACAGATATTTAAAGACTCATCTTTTTATTTTAAAAAAATCTACTCACTCTTGTCCCAAGCAAAAGTATCTGAAAAATCATGGCTTAGATGTTGTATTAGTCTATTTTCACACTGCTGTAAAGATACTACCTGAGACTCGGTAATTTATAAACAAAAGAGGTTTAATTGACTCACAGTTCCTCATGGCTGGGGAGGCCTCAGGAAACTTACAATCATGGCGGAAGGTGAAAGGAATTAGGCACCTTCTTCACATGGTGGCAGGAGAGAGAGAGTGTGCAGGGAAAGCTGCTATTTTTAAAACCATCAGATCTGGTAAGAACTCCCTTACTGTCACAAGAACAGCATGGGGGAAACCACCCCCATCATCCAATTACCTCTCACCAGGTTCCTCCCTCAACATGTGGGGATTACAATTCGAGATTAGATTTGGGTGGGGACACAGAACCAAACCACATCAGATGTGGTAACTATATTTTTTCTAGTATATATTACATAAAATATATTACATTAATTATTACTAAGATAAAAACAGTTCACCTGTGTGTCATCTAAAATCATTTTTCATATATTGCTTTTGTACAACTGGCAAAGTGATTAAACACTTCACTTCAGAATCCAACTACCAAAATTTGAATTCCAGCCCTGCCGTTTGCTACTGTCTATTACTCAATAAATTCTTACCCTCTTTAAGCCTCATTTTCTTATCTTTACATAGGGATGATCATTGGTAACTACCTGATAAGATTATTCATAAGAAATAAAATAATCAATGAAGAATGACTAGTGTAGTTTCTGGCACGGAGTAACCACTCAAATAAATGAGACTTTTAAAAGCTGGTTATTAGGGACTTCTGCTTGTAGTCATGGTGAGGTAACTGGTACTAGATTTGCCCTCCCACTATAAGCAACAAGAAAACTGAATAAAATAAGAAACCACTATTTAAAGATGATGGAAAACAGAAAACATAGGACAATGATCCAAAGAGAAAGAGAACAAATGAGGTGAGCCCTAAAATCACCTCAGCTTTCAACCTGAAGACGCTCTTTAGAATGTAACAGTGTATTTGACAATTTCACTGTACACAATTAGATCTCAATAAAACCAACTAAAAAAGAGAGACATAAAAATCCCAAAATATTTAGAGATAAATTTAACATAAATTTATATGAAACTGCAGAGGACCTAGAACATATTTTTGTTTATATTGTAAAAATATAAAAATGTATTTTAGAAAGAGCAAAGTTGGCAGACTATCCTAGCTATCAAAGAATATAGTAAATTTATAGCAGTAGTGCTCAACGGGGCCAATTTTTCCCCCAGGGAACATTTGGCAAAGTTGGGAGACATTCCTTATTGTCACTACCCTGGAGGGAGGAGAGCAGTATGATATTGGCATCTAGTGGGTAGAGGCCAGAGATGCTGCTAAACATCCAACAGTGCACAGGACAATGGCCCGAAACAAAGAATTATCTGGCTCAAAGTCTCAATAGTGCCAAGGCTGAGAAACTGTGATCCACAATAAGGCAGTGAGTAGAGATCAATGGAACAGAACAGAGAATCCAGGTATGAATCCACATGTATATTACTGATTTTTGACAAATATGCCAATGTAAATGAGAAAAAGAAAAGTCTTTTCAGCCAGTGAGGCACAATAGCTATCCAAATGGAAAATATAGACAAATCTTGCTCCCAAACTCAAATAGCATCAATGAACTCAAATGGAATCACAGGCTGAAATATGAAAGCTGAGGCTATAGAACTTGAAAAATAAGGTAGGAAGAAATGTTCACAATCTTATGGTAGGCAAAGATTTCTTAGATATACAAAAAACACAAATAAAAAAAATAGATTCCATCAAAATTTAAAATTTCCATTTCCTAGAAAGACTTTGTTAATAAAATAAAAAGTCAAGGCACAACCTGGGAGAAAACATTCACAATACCTATTTCTCACAAACAACTTGTATCCAGCATACACAAAAAGCTCTTACAAATCAACAGTAAGACAAACAATCTCATAAGAAGTGGGCAAAATGAAGATCATAGCGTGATAGCCTAAGTTCACTATGGCCCATTCTTTCCACTTACTATACCAAAAACTCTACACAAAACGCAAAAACTACCTACCTGAGAACTCTAAAAAGTAAACAAAAACATTGTGGAGGAGAGGCAAAATTACTTGGACTTAAGACAGTGATCCATGCAGGGGAGAGTTTCCCAGGTTCTCTCTCTCCTCTCTCTCTCTCTCTCTCTCTCTCTCCCCCTCTCTCTCCCCCCCCACCCCGTTTCTGTTTCTTTCTCTCTCAGCTTTGTCCAGAAGGCACATTCTAATTACACAACAGCAATGCAGTGGTGGCAAAAGGTTGGCTACTCTAGAAGAAATCCAGTATTTCTGGTCAAATGAACCAGGACAGAGACCCTAGAAGGAAACAAAGCATGAGGACATCCAGGAAGGAAGGTAGCCAGAAAAGTAGTCCTCTAATTCTGCGAATAAATGCCTACAAGTCTCAGCCTAACTCCTGAGTTATGCATGAGTGGGATAGACCTAAACCAGAATAGAAAAGCTTCCAGAAAGAACCCAACTAAGATTTAAACCATGTGCACACATCTTTTTATCCGAATTGCTAAATAATGCATGCAAAAAACAGACCCAAATGAATACAGCAAAGGCTTAGAGAACTGAGATTTGCACCACTGTAGACTAAAGACAAGACAGAACTTGCAGCTCAAACCTAACTAAATTGATTTCTTGATAAAGCTAAAACATCAGCTCTATACAGAGGATTATGTACCTGACCCAAAGTCTACACAAAATGATATTCAAAATGTCTAGGACAATCTAAAATTACCCAGCATACAAATGACCAGAAAAATGTGAACAATTCTCAAGGGAAAAGACAACTAATGTCAACCCCAAGGTGGGCCATGTGTTGGAATTATCATCAAAGACTTCAAAATGCTATTATGAGTATGTTCTGTGAGGTTAAGAAAAACATATTTGGCATGAATAAACAGAAGTTCTCAATAGAGAAATAGCAACTATAAAAAATAACCAAATGAAAATGTTAGAACTGAAAAATACGAAATCTGAAAAAAAATTTTCACTGGATTATTTCAATAGCAGAATGGTGAGTCAAGATGAAAGAGTCTGTGAGCTTAAAGATAGATCCATATGATTTACACAATCGGAAAGACACAGAGAAAAGGTTAAGAAACAAATGAGCAGAGCCTCAGGGACCCGTGGAAAAACATTTAAAAAAATCTAACATACATGACATTGGTGTCCCAGAAGGCGAGGAGAAATAGGCTAAAAAAAAATTTGACAAAATAAAGCTTCCTAAATACGGTGAAAAATGTAAATCAATGTACTTAAGAGGCTCTGTAAACCCCAGAAAGGATAAGGTCAGTGAAAACCATGCCTAGACACATTATAAAGTGCTAAAAGCCTTATCTATTACCACTACCACTTACAAAGGATAAAGAAAAACATCTTCAAAACAGCAAGAGAAGAGTGGCACACTACATACAGTAGAATAACAACAAGGATATATCCATGCAGTGGAATAGTGCTCAACAAAACAGGAACAAACTATTGATTCGTGCAACAGCATAGATTAATCTCAATAGTATTATGCTAAGAGAAATCATACAAAAGCATACACTTTAGATTCCATTTATATAAAATGCTAGAAAATGTAAAATAATCTAGAGTGACAGAGAGCAGATCAATGGTTGTCTGTGGATGGGAATGGAGGGAAGATGGATTATGAAACTGAATGAGAAAATTTTGGGGATTGATATAAATGTTTGTTATTCTGACCATGGTGATAGTTTCGGAGGTGTGTACATATGTGAAAATTGATCAAATTGTAAACTTTAAATCTATTAGCTAATTGTACTTTAATTATAACAATAAAGTTATTAAAATGGGAAAAGATGTAAACCCTTAAATGAAAATATACAAATTGGCAGTATGCATATAAAAGAAATGCTCAACATCATTAGTCATCAAGAAAATGCAAATTAAAACCAGCATGGTATCTATACACCCACGAGAATGGCAGAAGTTAAAAAGTGGTGGTAAGAATGTGAAGAAACTGGAACTTTTACACATTACTGTTGGGAATGTAAAATAAATGTATCATTTTATATTCCATAAAATGGAAACAGTTTGGCAGTTTCTTATTTAGTTAAATATACACTTACCATGTGATCAAACTACTCAAATCCTAGCTATTTACCTAAGAGGAATGAAAACTATACCCCCTCAAAGACTTGTACGTAACTATTTCTAGCAGCACTATTCACAATGGAAACAAGTAGACTGTATACACAAAAGGCTAGATAAGCAAATTGTGTTACACCACATAACAGTATACTACTCCTCAATAAAAGAGAGCAAACTGTACCCCAAAAAGGATGAATCTTAAAAACATGGCGCTGAATATTAGAAGCTCACTAGGCACAAAAGAACATGTACTGTGTCATTCCATGTATTCTAGAATAGGTAAAATGAACCTATAGTATCAGAAAGCACATCAGTGGTTGCTTGGAGTTGGGAAGCAAGAGAGCGGATTACCTGAAAAGTGGCATTTCTATATATTAATTCCAAGGTTGTTATTTGGTGTATAAATTCATGAACAGCACACTTTATGGTGTATGTAAATTAGACCTCAATGAAGTTGAATTTTTAAAAGGTGATGACATAACACGAATTGAACTTATATAAAACTAAAGAGATCAAAATAATGTGGTATTGGTACAAACAGACACAAAGAGATGGATACGAAAATAAATTATAAAAATGGACTTAAGTTTGCAATAGTTAAGAATTTAGAATGTGTCTGTTTTGGTATTTCAAATCAGGTTAGGGGAAAATAATTTATTCTTAAATGATGTTGAGTCGAGTGACTATTCAAAATATAAAATAAAATTAGAGGCTTATCTATTACCATTTACACCAACTAAATTTGCCATAGATTAAAGAGTTAAGTCTATACAAAAGAAAATGGCCCAGCAGTAGATGGGGACCAGGGTCTGAGGGCACAGAGTAGAGAGACGTGGTAGCCATGCCTGAGCCTGGAGAACCCGGCTGGGTCACTCCTGGCTTGGACACCAGCCCTGGGGAAGCGTAAGGTCCTGGAGATGTCTCAGCCTTGTGACCATCAATGGCATTCCAAGGCTTCCTTGCCTCAAGCCCTAAGGCTAGAAACGACCTGGAGCCCCCTTTTCAGGCTGGTTCAACTTCCTGTCCCAGCACTGTGGCTCAATTCTCCAATCTGCAAAATGGCATGACAGTGGTGCACTTTCTGACTTGAAGGTTTGTGGGGAGGACCACATGACACACCACATGGGAACTGCCCTGGACAGTAGTTAACACTTAGGAGAACCAGGCCTGGGAAAGGAGCTGGGGACGTTGGCTCTGTGGGAGAAAGCAGATGTCCTACATCATCAGCCCTCCCATGACTGCTCCACTTGTCTTGTGTCCTGCCAGCAAGTGACTGGGGAGGAGCCACAGATGAGAGGCAGCTGAAAGCGAGTGACAAAAGGGCAGAGACTGGTGTCTCAGCCCCACCCTGAGTTGACTGAGGCACCCCAGAGAGCAGCGGCCCATGCAGCTCACTCCAGTTCCCTGGACTTGGGGAAACAGATCCTTGGGGCCCTTCCTGACCATCCACTGGAGGTGCTGAGTCACTCTCACAGTCTCTGAGCAGAAGTCCCAGGTGAGCTCACTGGCCCCCAGTCATGAAGAACTCATCAGATTCCAGAAGATGTTTGCGTTCTCTTTGTTTCCCCTGAGTCTCCTGGGGAGATGTGGATTAAGCTGAATTAAGAGACAGGTGATGATCACACGTGTTGGGTGCTTGGGTGGAGTCTCCATGGTAACAGAGCCATCTGGCTTTCTTGCCTGGCACCAGGCCTTATGACTTCATGATGGAATCTTCTCTCAGCAGGCAGAGGGGGATTTGCCAGTGTAAAGAGGAGGCTGGGAGGAAGAGGCCTGCTGAAGGAGGCTTTGGCTTTTCAGCCAGAGTTTGACAATTAGGCTTCATCATGTCACGATGCGGTGCTACTGCTGACCCCAAAACAGGATGCCGGAAGTGGCGCTCACTAGAGACTGTGAGTGGCATTGTGCACCTGCTGTCTTGCTGAGGCCTCCCAGGGGAGCTCCGAGATCACCTGGCCTCCTTCAATCCAGGACTCACTGTTGAAGTGGAGCCGGGGCCCTGGCAGGAAAGAATGCGCTGTGGGAGGGCCGCTGGTCCACCACAGGGAGTCTGTGCTGTCCAGTGCCCACTGGATGGCAAGAAGGGTAGGGCCTTAAGTGAGCCCCCCTACACACACAGAGTGAACCTCAGCCATGGCAATGGGCCTCTCTCCCCAAGCTGCTCACAGGGTGGTGCTGGGAGAGCCCTCAAGCCTGTGCCAAATCCCTTTATCCCCACAAATGAGCCATCCAGCAAACCTACACGAGTTAGTGTCCTAGGGCTGCCAGAACAAATTAACACAAACTTGGTAGCTTAAAACAACACACATTTATTCTCTCACAGTTCTGAAGCCCAGAATTTCAAAATCAAGGTGTTGGCAGAGTTGTTTTCTTCTTGGGGGCTCAGCAGGGAATCTGTTCCTTCATGCCTCCCTCCTAGCTTCCCGTGATGACGCAATTCTTTTTTTTTTTTTTTTTTTTTTTTGAGACGGAGTCTCGCTCTGTCGCCCAGGCTGGAGTGCAGTGGCGCAATCTCGGCTCACTGCAAGCTCCCCCTCCCGGGTTCACGCCATTCTCCTGCCTCAGCCTCTCCGAGTAGCTGGGACTACAGGCGCCCGCCACCACGCCCGGCTAATTTTTTCTATTTTTTAGTAGAGACGGGGTTTCACCATGGTCTCGATCTCCTGACCTCATGATCCGCCCGCCTCGGCCTCCCAAAGTGCTGGGATTACAAGCGTGAGCCACCGCGCCCGGCGGTGATGCAATTCTTGATGTGCCTTGGTTTGCGGCAGCATCATTCCAATAGCTTCCTCCATCGTCACATGACATTCTTCCTGTGTGTCTGCATCCAAATTTCCCTCATAGGGACAAGTCATTGGATTTAGGGCCCCCCGACCCAGTGTGACCTCATCTTAACTTGATTGCATCTGCAAAGATCCCATTTCCAAATAAGGTCACATCCACAAGTGCCAGGGCTTAAGACTTGAACGTGTCCTATGGGGGACACACAACAACATATAATTCACAGCTTCAGAGTGGGTCAGACCTGGGTTCTGCCATTTAGCCTATCCCGTCTCCTTGGCACAGTGAGGTTGGAAAGGCAAGTCTATCCTGGTGGGCTTCCTAAGGATTACCTGAGAGAGGGGACCACAGAGCTCTGTGGAGTGTTTGGGAATGGTAGAAACTCAGCGAAGATGGCTCCGAGCTGGGTCTCTCGGACTTGGAGGAGGGGGCCTGGTTCCTGCTCACCAGAAGCTGGCAGTCTATGGGCCAGTAGGCACTTACCAAGGGGTCCGGCTTAGGACAGGGACCTCAGTGGTCAGGCTGCCTGCAGGGAGTTGGGGGAGAGTATGGACCACAAGAGCATGTGTCAGGGGCAGGGACTCAAGGCCCAAGGGCTAGGGTGGGAATCAGAAAGGCCAGGGTGGGAGTCAGGAAGGCTGGGGGCTAAGCCACCGTAGGTTCTTCCATGGGACCGGAGTCCACAAATGGAACAGCCTGGGTACTTGCTCAGGATCAAATGGACCCCTTGCCATGTTCCTGATGGGCTCCAGGTCTGGCATAGTCAATGTGGGAATGAGCTGGCTTTTCACTATCTGGTACTCTGGGCCATGTGTCCCCTCTGGGCCTGGGAAGTAATTCCTCATTCTGCTTCTCCACCCTCTCCCCAAGATGCGACTTCTCCCTCCTATCACCATGGAGTCTGATAAAGACTTCGTCCCTGGCCAAGGTGCTCTCTTTTTGTCTACCTCTTTCCTTCCCTCCCACCCTTCTTTCCTTTCTTCCAATACTTGGTATCTACCATATGCCAGGGTTTTTCTAGGCCTTCGGGACACAGAAGTGATCTGGACAGATGGGCCTTGCCTTGGTGGAATTTGTAACTTACAGGATGAGAGATATTAATCAAGAAACCACACAGTCAAATATTCCACAGCAGAGGAATGGGTGCTCTGAACGAGGGGTATGAGGGCGGCGGCAGCAGTCATGAAGAAGGTGATGCCACTAAGCCAGGGACATAAGGGAAGTGACCTTAGCCAAGCACTGAGGAAGTCACCACCCAGGAGAAAGGAGAGGGAAGAGACTCTGGGCAGAAGCATTAGCCCATGCAGAGCCCCCATGGCGGGAGGATGCTTGGGGAGTTAGATAGACCAAGAGAAGGCCTGTGTGGCTGGACTAGACAGAGTGAAGGGACTATGAGTTGGATTGAGAGCCAGCAGACTAGTTGAAAAAGTGTCAATTGAGTGTCTGTTATGAACATGAGGCACCAGACAGATAAGACCACCCCACACGTGGAGAAGGCCGACCACACAGCCCAGGAAGAGCATTCCAGTGATGAAATGATCTGGAGTCACCCTGCAGGGAGGCTGGGGCTGGGAAGGCTCTTCTGAGCTGAGAGTCCAGGAGCAGATCTTGGCACAGGCTCTAAGGGAAGGCCAAGTTTGGTATGACTTAGGAATGGCAAGAAGGCCTGTGTGCTTGAGCAATCTAACCATGGTTGTGGCCCACTGCTGGGTTTTCACAGAGGAGAGCCACGGTCAGGTTTGGCCTTTGTAAGACCCCTCTGGCCTCCAATGTAGGCAGGGACTGGGGACAGAGCTGGTGTGGTTAGGAATTCAGGGTGCAGTAACAGATGGAACGTCCTTCTCTTCTCAGATGTGTCAGAAGAACTGTGACGCTGAATCCGGTGCTCCAACCTCTCCTAGCCTCCTGGAGGAGGATGACCCAGGGCCCCTGTCCTCCCAACAGCAGGCCACCAGTTCAAGGGACAAGAAGCCCCTAAGCTCCCTCCACCTTTCACATAGAGCCCAGGTGGCCTTGGAGTACCTGCCTTTCTTCTGCACCTATGGGTGCCTCCTGGAAGAGGAGGGGTTGGTCCTGCAGCCCGAGACATGGCTCCAGGAGGACTCAGAACTGCTCAGTGGGTTCTTCCCTTACTACCGCTCTGAGGAGGAGAGTTTGCCCAGCCTGGCCCTTCCTGGCTGGTCACACAGGGGCTCCCAAGATCTGCCCACTGAGAAGGAGGCACAGGCTGGCAGCTTCTGCAGGACAACGGTCAGGGACGAATGCTCTGTGAGTTGAGGAGGCCATAGAGGGTGGGGGGAGCAGCACCAGGCCCCCGCATCCTTCAAACCTCTCTGTCCTGGGGCCCAGACTCTAACAGGCCCCTGGACAGGTCCCTCTCAGGCTGCTGCAGCTCTTGGAGCAAGGTGTCACTGGTTGGGAGCACAGAGACTGCAGGAAGACTGTCCTGTTCAAGCCCAGCTTGACCACCTGCTAGGAGAGCGGCCTGGGGAAGGTGGTTTCCTTATAAAAGAGAGAACAGCAGCAGCAATGATAGAGCCATTGTGAGAATTACATACAACCACATACCTAAGGTGCTAAGTGTGGTGGTGAGCTCACAGAAACATTTATTTGGTCCTTATGACTTGCTAGGCTCTCAGACAAATGTTTCATTAGCATCCTCTCATTTAATTCTAATAGTAATCCTATAAGATAAGCCGTACTATTATTCCCATTTTATGAATGAGAAAATGAGTCTCAGAGAAGTTAAGTGACTTGGCCAAGGGCACACAGCTAGCAAGTAGCGAACCTGGGATTTGACCTGAAGCTTGTGATCTATAACATTCCTAATCACCACCATGCAGCTGGGCACTGTGGCCCATGACTGCAAAGAAAGAGGAGGCAAGGCAGGTGGGTTTTAATCCCAGACGCACCCCTCCCAGCAGGGTGCCCTTGGATGGGTGAGTGACATCGCTGAGTGCTTCCTGGGCTGTAGAGCACACGTGGGCCTGTCCTCTTCTGGGACTACCACTGCGGTGTTGCAGGCACAGGCTGGTCCCGGGTATCTGGGCCTGAACCTGGGAGGTGGGCTTGCATCAGGCTGACCCTCCTGTTCCTTCGTACCCAGGCTGTCTCGGCACACTCCGACCTCATCTCTGGGTCCCCACACTCACTGGCCTGCTGCCCCGTCCTGCAGGTCTCTGCAGGGTTCCCCCATGACAGTGACCGGGATGCCCCTCTCTCCAGGGACCATGGTCTTTATGCCCCAGGATTTGTGCATACTACAGAACCCCTGAGGAGGGGCTACACACTAGCCCTGGGCCTCCTGCCTCTCCATCTGGGATCCAGGGGCCCTCAGGGTCTGCCCAGGGCTGGTGCAGTCACACCACGGGGAAGCCAGAGCTGACTGCAGCGGAAGCCACTGGAGAGCAGGCCCCCAGCACCCACCGACCATCGAGGGATGAAGGTGATTCGGGGGAGGCTCACAGAGGTCAGTCAGTTTGCCCTGGGACCAGAGCTGGCCTGGGACCCTGGCACTCACGCCTGTATTCTCTCCGTCTCAGTGCCCAATGACCATGGATGAGAGGCATCCTACCCCCCTTGCCCAGCAGAGCCAGCAGGAAGAACCCAACCCTTGGCAGATTCTCCCAGCCCCTCTCAGCCCACCAGGCTGCTCCCTGCCAGCATGAGGTGTCCCACTCCGCAGGCCTAGGGTTTGCCTTTCTCCTCAAGCAGCAGAGGGGAGAAACTCAGCCTGTGCCCCACGTTCAGCCACTCCACCCCCAGGAAGAGACCCATCCCGCCCTAGGCTGCCACCTTCCTGTTCTCCTAGCTGGAAAAACTGCCACATGAGAATTGAACAGCCACACCAAAAGTGGCTTTGGAGAGAAGTGTCCATCTTTCCAGCACTCTGACCTCAGACCATTCCTTTTGTAGCCTGACCCAAGCTCAGACAGAGGAAGCAGGAGCCACCTGAACAACTGAAGGGTGCAGACACCCAGAAGCTGGTTTTGTAAATAAATCATGCACCTTGGAGCTGGTGCACTAATTGGATGCTTTGGAGTAATACTTGCAGCTTCCATTTATTAAGCATTTACTTGGTATTAGGCACTTTACAGAGATCATCTCCATAATCATTGGGTGTAGACACTGGTGTCATCTCCATTCTGCAGCTGAGTAAACAGGCTAAGAGATGTTACATAGGGTGCCCGAGCTCACACAGCTAGCAGACAACCAGGAACAGTGGAGCTGGGATTCACACCAGCTCTGTCTGACCTCGGGCAAAGTGCTTATGCACTTCCTTGCTACATTCTTCCTCAGTGGGTCTATGCATAGCAAGAAATGAGCCAGGTGCTCCCCTAGACCCAGGCCTCCCCTAGACCCATCTCGTTCTCTCTTTTTCCTCATTGCCTCTGTACCTTTCCTTCCCCTGCCCCTGCCCTTGGGTAGAGCGGGTAAGGATGGGGACTCTGCATGTGTCTGCCAGGCCCTACCTCCTTGGACCTTGTGGACCTGTTTTCTGGTGCTCCAGCCCAACCTCCAACCCCAGGCCACCTGGCGCATGGCTGAAGCACACTGGGATTTTGAGAGTATGTGCTCATCCCACCTACTCCGGGACCAGACACTTAGATGCTGATTCCTGTTTGAAACTCCTTTAGTGCCAGCCACACTGGCATGTCCCACGTTCACAGCCTCTCTGTTCCGTGGCGCTGGTTTTGTGTCTCCTCCCCGGGTGTGGGTTCTTTGTTTGCTTTGACGCTGAAACACCTCTGACCCCTGGATCCCTGCTCCTCCACACAATGGCTGCTTGTCTGGAATGCCCTCGCCTGCTCACTTGCTTCCTGAGGATGAGGACTTTGAGAAGGAGAGAGAAATCAATCGGTCACACTAGAGTTACATCAAAGAAATTCTTTTTAGAAAATCTATATTTTACTATTTCCAAGGCACTCCTATGACTTCCCACTGGGTTTGGGGATTCGGGGTTTGGAGTATAATGGGAGTATGAAGAAATAAAGGTACCTTTGCCAGGAAAACTCAGCTTTGTTCTTGGGGTGAGGCAATTGGACTGTTCTCTTTATTTTCCACAGGGCTGGAAAACTCTTCCCTACTCCCCTTGCATTCTCCCACCTGGCACTGCTCAGGCGGTTCCCTCTGCCTCTGCGCCCTTCTCCACTACTCAAAACTTAGCTTGTCTTTTTAGTTCCAGCTCAAATGCTGCTCCTTCCCAAGACTTCTGGGTTCTGCCCTCCAAATTTCCTATGGTCCTTCCTGGCCTCTATTTGAGGTCAGGCCTGATGTGAGGTTTATGGGTCTCCCCCAGCCCAGCAGCTGACGTTTGATGAGTGCATGACAGAGGAGACCGCCACATGGCAGAAGATGGAGTAGGCTGTCCCCAAACACTGGCTCTTCTGTCACTGTCAGCACTCAAACTCCTCCGAGTCCCAGGAAGTTTAGCATATAGCAGGTGCACAGCCAGGCTTTCAGATAGGAACTTGACAGCAGCAGGCAGCAGTGGCTCCTCCTACACGCCCACAGAAACCCCTTGATTCCAAACCTCTCCAGCCTGGGCTACCTGGTCCACTGACCTGCCTGGCCTTCAGTCAGACGGACAGCAGCATTTCCTGTTCTCAGATGTCCACAGAGCCAGCCTCAACCCGCAGGTTGACTCTGATGGAAAGGAAAAGGAGCACATACGATTTTCAAGCAGATATCACCGTGGCCCAGAATTTCAGACTTCTGTGGACCCACAGGACCTGTCAGGGAAGGAAGGACGGAGGGCAGCCCAGGGCACTGGGATGGTATTGGGGAAGAGATGTTTTCCCTCTGATTCAACTGTTGCAGGAGTCCTATGAATGTGACACAGTTGGACAGTGTTAGTACCATCACACTGATAGTGGAGAAACTGAGGCAGAGAAGTTAGGGCATTTATGCAGAGGGGTGGGGGTGGAGGCAAGGGTCTTTGGGAAAGTCACTTCTACTTCCCGAGTCTTGGCCAGGAGGCAGCACTTTTTTTAAATAGCATGGACCCTGGGGTCAAACAGCAGGTGTGACTTCATCATCCTCCACTGACTGCTGTGTGGCTTTAGAGAAACTGCTTGATCTCCCTGGGCCTCATTCTTCTCACCTACCCAAGGAGGACTTGCCTCAGAGAATTCAACAAGATGGTGTAAACAGAGCATGCAGCACTGGGCCAGCTCGGAGCCCTGAGGTGGAAGAAAGCCTGGGACATTCAAGGCTTCGATAGATGTACACAGGTACAGAGACTGGGGTGTCACCTCCCATCCAAGCACACAGCAAACACCTCAGATGGGTTCTCATCAAGCTCCTCAGAGGTTGGCTGTGGCACCTCAGACTCCACTCTGAGCCTCCTGGACCAGCATCTCCTCCACGGCCCACACATATACTGAGTGTGGCTCTCTGCCAGCCAGTGCCAGGGAAACCGGGTCAGGAAACGATCCAGAACGGGCAGCCACGCTTGTCTTTTCCGCCCGAGAGCCTCAAGTGCTGTGCAGCAGCGCCCTCTCCTGGCGCATCTTGATGAGACCTCCGCAGCTGATATCCCTGTGGCCAAGAATTTCAGACTTCTGCGGACACCACCTAAGAGGAGATGGTTCTTACCTTCCAAAAAATAGAGGAAGAATTAAGGCCTGGACTTTCCCAAGATGCCCAGAGAGGCAGCAGCAGCACTGGGACCAGAGCCCAGGCAGCCTAGCCTTCCCGCCAGCTGCTTCACCTCCTCACTTCACAGCCACTTACCTCTGTTTCTTGACTGCCAGCCTCAAGCTGAATAGGTGATGGGCCAGATTCAGTCTGCACATAGCTTCTCGAAGTGCCATCACCAAAGGAAGAAATCCTGCTCCCAATGAGAAGCTCGAAAATCGTGTGCTCCTTTTCCTTCCCATCAGAGTCAGGGAGGGAGCTCAGAGCTCCCACTGTCTGAGGCCAGTGCAGGAACGATGCAGCTGGGGCAAACACTCAAAGAAAGACAGCACAAGCCTGCGGTCCTGTTTCATTAATCCTTTGAACTCAGTCCTGAGTAATTGCTGTCTGCCTGCTCTGTGGCAGAGCCCGAGAATGTCATGGTGGCAGATAGGTCAGACGGGTCCTATCTACCTTCCTGGAGCAACCAAGCATTGCACAAGGACCGAGCGGCATGCTGAGAGTTGGAAAAAGAAGCAGGGGTGCCTTGAGAGAGGGCAACGAGGTCTTGACCTCCCATGAGGGGCTTGGGGAGGCCTCCTTATGCAGAAGACGCTTTGGCATAGATCTGGAGGAGGTAGGAGTTGGCTATGAGAAGGGCAGGGAAAGGGAGCTGCAGGCAGAGGAAGTGATCAGTGCAAAAGCTCTGTGGGGGAAATGTGGCTGGTACCTTTGAGGGCCTGAAAGAAGCCGGGCTTCTGTGATGCTCCAGGAAAGCCCAGGGGGAGTCCTCATACCCGGGAGTGATGTGGCCACCTCTTCAGCTCTGTCTTGTACCCAGACACCCTCCTTGTCTGCCAGCCACCGGCAGGACCTTCAGACTTTTCCCCATGTCTCCCCATTTAAGGCCCAGGTGACTGAGCAGTGACTGCCCATCAGGCCTGCGCCAGGCTCTGCAGGTCCAGTGCAGAATGAGGCAGTACCCTATTCTCAGTGGGCTCACAGTCTGGATGGGAAACAATCAACCATTGAGTCTGACAGCAGTGATACAGATATGCTCAGAATATTCAGGAAACACAGCTGAGAGCTAGCAGATCCCATGTGGCATAGGGTGATGAGGAAGGCCTTCAAGGAAGGCCTGTCAGGAGGTGACAGCTGAGCTGAGTCTTAAAGAAGAAGGGGGCAGGGGTTGGGCACGGGTTAGCCAGGGGAGGAGGGAGAGGGTATTCCTCGCAAGGGAATAGCACGTGCACAGTCACACACATGCACAGAATGTGAGACGCTGAGGTACAAAGTGGAAAAGCAGCCAGACCTAGTCCCACTGATCTACACACATCATACTGGGGAATTGGAATTTATGCTCAAGATCACAGAAAGTCATCAAAGTTCACTAAACTGAGCAGATTCAAGGTTTCAGAAGCTCACTGGGGCAGCAGCTGGAAGGTGGACACAGGACTGGGGCAGAGGGACCCAGGAACCCGTGTCCACCGTGATCCAGGCAGGGCAGTGGCACAGGGCTGGGCTAGCCACATTCAGAGACACCAATGAGGGGATGGACATCATTGAGGGGATGGACACTCGGGACTTTGTGGCTGGTGGGATAAGACCTTGGGAGAGAGAAATGGAGGATGGCATCCAAGGTTCTGTTTTGGGTGGCCACTGGGTGGAGGTGTGTTTCTCTAAGTTGAAGAGACACTGGAGGAGGAAGAAAGAGTTCATCGAGGGATGTGCTAAGATGACCTGAGCCACCCAGGTGGAGGTGTTGAGTAGAGGGATGTCGACTCAGAAGCAAGGTGTGGGGGTTATACGCTGAGAGATGGGAGGTACGGGTGGGTGAGGGTCCAGATGGGGCCCTGAGGAATCCACACCTAAGCATGAGAAGGGGCCACAGCACCAGGGAAGAAGATGAGAACAGCTGGAGAAGCAGGAGGAAAGCTGGGTGAGGGCAGGAATCTGGAAGCAGAGGGGAGCAGGCGGCATGGGCAGTGCCTTCACTGCAGCAGGTCAGGCGTGCACAGCTGGCCCAGGCCTTTGCTGCCCGAGTGTGGCAGGTGGACCCAGGGAGGGGATTGTTGGCTTGCCTGAGAGAGTGGTTGGGGAGGTGGGAGCTGTGGGGCTGTGTAGACTAAAGGTGTAGCCAGGAGACTCCAAGTTTGGAGAGCCTTCCCTGATTCCTTCCTGGAGAACAATGGACTCCCTCTCCAGTGCTCTTACAGCCACCTCTGTGTAGCATCTCAGATGGATTGTCTCCTCTCAAACAGAGACTTTCCCCAAAGCAAGGCACTAGCACAGACTGATGCTCAGGAAATTGCTGTGGCCTGAAAGGGTAAATAAGAAATGGGGAGTGGGCCACTGGTTAACAAATGCTAGCAGCATAGCCCATCTGCATGTCCCGCTACAGAGGAAAGTGCTCTGAGAGGTCATCATCGGGGAAGGAACTGAGGGAGAAAGAAAATGGGGTTGCTTTCTGGCCCTAGTCACGCAGGGAGTGGATCTCTGTGGAGTTTCTTTCTCTGTGTAATGGCCAGTAGCTGCCCTGCTCTCTCCCGAGTGTAGAATGCAAATGTGAATGGCAGCACACTGCAAATGGTGCTCTGAAGTGCAAAGGCCAGGAAGAAGGGATGGTTTAGATCCTGGCCACGGAGCCAGCATTCCACCTGGGCTCATAGCCCTGTGGTCTGGGATTCTCCAGGCCTGGCCATGGTTGCTGGTAAACCTAGGGTCCTCCCCTCACTTCCCTGGGTGATGCGCCCCATGGGCAGGTTTGTGGCATGCATTTGGGAATGGAGTGTAGTAATTCATTTTGGAAAGCAACCCACTCCTTCTGCTCTGCTCCAGCTCGTTAGTCGTTCAAGCAGCAGCTTTCTGGGCCTGGGAAGCCATCCTGGGGCTGCCAGGGACACTGCCTGCCAACTTAAGACCTCCTCAATTGGTGCTGACACAGGACTGAGGGGATGACAATCTGCCTGGCACCCCTTAGGTGGTCTTCCAAAGGAGTGGGCTTTGAGAATTGGCAGGCTTTCCACTTGTGGATGCATTCCAACGGTGAACTCACTAAAAGGCCACTCTTCAGAGACCTGCATTTCTCATAGCAGCCCTAGGCATATATCCCGGGCATGGCAGGGCACAGCTTGGGGTTGATGCTGATGGCAACTCTGAAGCCTCAAGACTGAGTGGGTCACCATATGCAGCAGGAAGCTGAGGTGCGGGAATGGGGTGTGATGCTTCCACTCCTCCCTGGAACTTTGCAATACTTCCCCACCCAGGCTGGCGACTCCATCCGGGGCTGTCCTCTTCTGATACAGGTCCACTCTCTGTGTGCCGGGGCAGGGGAGGGAGTGATGCTGCAGGAAGGTCCCTTCACCTCCAAGTCCCCACTCCTCAGTGGACAGGGCTTTGTAGGATCAAGCTTCGGTGGTCAGGCTCTGTCTTGCTTTGGAAGAAGGAGGTCTGGCTGGCTGTCACTGCATATTAACCTGGATGACGTGACATGGATATGCCCAGTGGGACAAGAGCAGGCCCAGCAGAGGCCCCTTCTTCCTGACCATACCATTTGCCATTCTTGTCAACCTTGGGGTGTTTTGGCTGAGACCCACAGCTGAGTCCCTGCTGGAAACTAGCAGAACGCTGGGGGGCTTCGAGACTTCTTAGGAGGGGAGGAAAGAAACTCTCATTGAAATCGAAAGCCTCTCCGCACAGCAGGCCACTTCTCCAGTGAGCAGGGACCCCTGCCCTGGGGCCTGGCTGAATGTAGGGTCTGCCTACAGAGAGGGAGTTTGAGGTAGAGAGCACCACCTCTGCCTTCTGTTGGCCCAGGGAGGACAGTGTAGGCTGAGCCAGGGCCAGGCAGGGAGCTGGGCCCCTAGAGAGCTGTAGCTGAAAGTTAGACATGACCCTGAACCACCAGGTGCTTGCTCTAGGCACGGGGTACTGAGTGGGACATGGCTGAGATGAACAAAAAGGGATCACTGCCCACAGTTGGGATGGGAGAGAGTCCACCGCTGATTGGAATCAGCATTGTCAGCACAGCACAGCACAGGGAGATATGAGCATTGCCATCTCTGGATGGGCGGCTGGCACTTTCACTTCAAAGGCGCTGAGGCACTGAAGTTGGCAAGGAAGAGGATAACCCGGAGAAGGGAGGACTAAGAATTTCACTTGATGACCCTTGCCTCTTTGGGTCTGGGATGAGCCGCGCGGAGCGCACCCTTATCCATCGGGAGTGCTGTGCCTTTAAGGTCCACTGGGGGCGTGATGTCAGCCGCCGTCCGGCACTTGGAGAGGTGAGCGCGGCAGCCCGCGCAGCCGGTGACTCGGGTACTGGGTTTGGAGTAGGACCTGCGGCGTGCTCGAGACTCCGACTTCGGTCGTGCAGGGCGCTCGCGCCCGCGGGCCATGCCCCACTGACTCTAAGTGGGCACTGCCCCGGCTCCGGGAGGGCGAGACCGAGCACTGGCCATGGGAAGCTTCCAGCTGGAAGACTTTGCGGCGGGCTGGATCGGAGGTGAGTGTGCTTACTGGGGACCCCCGGTCAGAGCGAGCAAGCCTGGCGGAGTTTGCCTCTGTGCTCTGAGGAAACTTTGCGCCTCTGTGCGCTGCCATCCCGCTCCCCGTTGCGCGCGCAGCCTGCTTTGGGGCGTGCCTGGCCCCGAGATCCCCCTGGTGGTCTTGCAGTTGCCAGGGCTAAATTCTGAGAGCTTCACAGCGATTCGGACTGAGCTGATTTGCTCGTTAAGTTAGGATCCGTGGGACTTGATGAGGTAATGATTAAACAGCTCGTCAAAGCCCACAGCCAACGGAGGCTCCTGGCGGCTCACACACCCTTCAGTGACCTGGTGCACACCTGAATTACGGACGTGGCTGGCGGGGAACTTTTGTATGAGGGTAGCGCTTGGCTGCTGACCCCGGGGCGCAGGGTGGTGGGGAGCCAGGCTTCTTCGAGATCAGGCCGGCCCAAGGAGGCGTCCCGACTGGAGGGAGCAGAGCTCTCACAAAAGGGAGCGGAGCGCCGGCTGCAGGTGCCCATTGCCAGGCTGCGAGGCACACTTACTGCCTTCAGCCGCCGCCAACCGTCAGCCATCGCCTACCTCCAAGGCCCCTTCTCCGGGCACTGTTGGGTCTGCTGGTCCCTTCGCCACAGCTCCCGAAGCCACTCTTTTACTGGGCCTGGGATGGGTTGCCTGGGCGAGAGTTGCATTCATTTCCATGATTCTCCATTTTTCTTTCCAATTGGTCTATCCCTCTTTTCTCAGCTATTAGGAAAGGGGGAAGTTTGAGGGACTTTGCTAATTGTAAAACAACAACAACAACAACAACAACAACAACAACAAAACTCTTTCTTTGGACCTATCTAAAAGGGTTATCCTAAAAGGGATGTTGGCAAACGTAGCCCCTCACCAAAGGGGAAAAAAAAATAAGATGAAAAGAACAAACAAACCAGATTGGATCCCAACTCCTCCCCTCCTACCTAGCAGGAGACCACCTCTCTCCCCCGACCGGTGGCTGCAGGGCCCTGCTTCACACCTTCCTGAGCAGAGGTGGCTCCTTTCACCTTGAGTAAGTCTGTTGGCACAGATGCCCTTGGGTGGGGCTGAGACCCGCCTCTCCTAACTTTCCCAGTCAGGGGGCTGCAGCCTGAGGCCCCCTGGGCATATCCAGGCCCTTTTTGACAGGACAATTATTCCACCATTCAGCAGGGCAGGCAGAGGGAGGAGACACTTCCGTGGGCTGCCCCTTAAATAAGCAGACCACCTTCAGCAGGGATGCAAATGGCTTGGTTTGAGAAATGCCCTGGAAGGTAGGGCTGAGTCAGAGTAGTTCCAAGACTCTGATACCCCTCCCCACCCCCAAACGTGATAACACGTGAACCCTCCCCAACTCACAGCAAGTAGGGCATTTTTGTGCTTTATTCTGGTATTGTCCTTTGGTGATGTTATTGAAAGTAATGGCAAAAATCGCAATTACTTTTGCACCAAACTAATAACATGCCTTTTTTTTTTGGCTTCCATGAAATGATGGTAACTGTTTACTACACTTGAATACTTATTAGGTACCAGGTATTGTTTAAGTGCTATATGTATTCTTTTAAAACAATTTTATCAAGGTTTATTTTACATATTATAAAATTCACCCATTTCAAATGTACAATTCAATGTCTTTTAGTAATTTTACAGAGAGGTGCAACCATCACCATAAATTTGTTTTAGAATATTTTCATCCCCCAGTAAGATCCCTCATTTGAAGTTGAATGCTGTTCCCTCTCCTTAATCTCCTTTCTGTAAATTTGCCTTTCCTGGATATGTTATGTCAATTGAATCTTGCAATATGTGATCTCTTGTGTCAGTTTATGTATAGTTCTTTAATTATTATAACAACCCCAAAGAGGTAGGTACCGTTGCATCCTTATTTTACAGATGAGGAAATTGAAATACAGAGAAATTCACCGACTTGCCTAAGACCATGCATCTAGCATTGGCACTAGGATTCCAACCCAGGCTGCCTGGCACCAGAATCTGCCATCTTAATTTCATCTTAACTCTTTCTGAATAACCTTGCATAACAAAATTTTGCCCTTTTTTTGATATTCCCCCCCCCCCCCCACACACACACACACACATACATTTTGTTTGAGATTTTACTGGTTTGTGAAGTGCCAAGGTCTGGAAACCACTGACTTTATAATCCCATTTTTTAAATCTCAAATCCTCTGCTTTCAGATGGGTGGGCTAATAAGTGGAAGGGAGATGTTGGCCCAAGACTGGATCTAAGCCTGCCCTGAGCTGAAGGATGTGTGCACTCACTATGAGGGAAGCCATGGAACCTGAGGACCAGTGCTCCTCCCCCCACTACTGAGAAGGGTTAATTACTGCCATCACCTCTCTGCCTCTGCCCAGTTTAGTAGGTAGGAGGGGATAAGAGGGGACAGGTGGTTCTGGACCCAGGGAATCACTGTTCTGGGATTAGCTGGTTTCTTTGTCCCTGTAAATATCTAATATTCCAGGAGCCCTTAGCGAACTTACCTGGTTAAATCACCTCTACTAACACAGATATTTCCTTCCTCCTCAGTGTTCTTGGGAATTTGTCTTTGAAGAACAGTTTCCCTTTCAATTTCAGTCACCAGCTGCTACAACAAGGCTGATATGGTTTGGCTGTTTCCCCACCCAAATCTCATCTTGAATTGTAGCTCCCATAATTCCACGTGTCATGGGAGGCACCCCTGTGGGAGGTAATTGAATCATGGGTACAGGCTTTCCCATGCTATTCTCATGGTAGTGAATAAGTGTCATGAGATCCAATGGCTTTATAAAGGGGAGTTCCCTACACAAGCTCTCTTTTTCCCTGGCACCATGCAAGATGGGACTTTGCTCCTCTTTAACCTTCTATCATTATTGTGTGGCCTCCCCAGCCATGTAGAACTGTGAGTCAATTAAACCTCTTTCCTTTGTAAATTACCCAGTCTCAGTAATGTCTTTATTAGCAGAATGAGAATGGACTAATACAGTAAGTTGGTACCAGTAGAGTGGGATGTTACTGTAAAGATACCTGAAAATGTGCAAGCAACTTTGGAACTGGGTAACAGGCAGATGTTGGAACAGTTTGAAGGGCTCAGAAGAAGACAGAAAAATGTGGAAAAGTTTGAAACTTCCTAGAGACTTGTTGAATGGTTTTGACCAAAATGCTGATAGCGATATGGACAATGAAGTCCTGGTTGTGATGGTCTCAGATGGAGATGAGGAACTTGTTGGGAACTGGAATAAAGGTGACTCTTGCTATGTTTTAGCAAAGAGACTGGTGACATTTTGCCCCTGCCTTAGAGATCTGTGGAACTTTGAACTTGAGAGAGATGTTTTAGGGTATCTGGTGGAAGAAATTACTAAGCAGCAAAGCATTCAAGAGATGATTTCGGTGCTGCTAAAAGCATTCAGTTTTATGTATTCACAAAGATATGGTTTGGAATTGGAACTTATGTTTAAAAGTGAAGCAGATCATAAAAGCTTGGAAAATTTGCAGCCTAATGATGCAATAGAAAATAAAAACCCATTATCGGGGGAGAAAGTCAAGCCTGCTGCATAAATTTGCATAAGTAACAAGGAGATAAATGTTTGTCACCAAGACAGTGGGGTAAATATCTGCAGGGCATGTCAGAGACCTTGGCGACAGCCCCTCCCATCACAGACCCAGAAGCCTAGGAGGAAAAAATGGTTTCCTGGGCTGGGCCCAGGGCCCCCCTGCTCTGTGCAGCCTAGTGACTTGGTGCTCTGTGTCCCAGCTACTCCAGCCATGGCTAAAAGGGGCCAAGGTACAGCTTGGGCTGTGGCTTCAGAGGGTGCAAGCCCCAAGCCTTGGCAGCTTACACATGGTATTGAGCCTGCGGGTGGATAGAAGTCAAGAACTGAGCTTTGGGAACCTCCATCTAGATTTCAGAGGATGTATGAAAATGCCTGGATGTCCAGGCAGAAGTCTGCTGCAGTTGGCTGCAGGGGTGGGGCCCTCATGGAGAACCTCTGCTAGGGCAGTGTGGATGGGAAATGTAGGGTGGGAGCCCCACACAGAGTCCCCACTGGGGCAATGCCTAGTAGAGCTGTGAGAAGAGAGCCACCATCCTCCAGACCCTAGAATGGTAGATCCACTGACAGCTTGCACCATGCACCTGGAAAAGCCACAGACACTCATTGCCAGCCTCATGGGCATTATAATTTTTTATAAAATTACTTTTAAAAAAAGAAACCCCATTTCCTTTCTCCCTCAGTTCCTTCCCTGATGGTGACCTCTCAGAGCACTTTCCTTTGCAGCGGGGCATGCAGATGAGCTATGTTGATAGCATTTGCTAACTCCTGGGAGACACTCATGCCAGCAGCTGGGAGGAAGGCTGTACTCTGCAAAACCACAGGGGGGAGCTGCCCAAGACCATGGGAACCCACCTCTTGTGTTAGTGTTACCTGGATATGAAACATGGAACAAAGGAGATCATTTCAGAGCTTTAAGATTTGGTTGCCCCACTGGACTTTGGACTTGCATGGAGCCTGTAGCCCCTTTGTTTTGGCCAATTTTTCTCATTTGGAACAGGTGTATTTACCCAATGCTTGTACCCCCATTGTTTCTAGGAAGTAACTTACTTGCTTTTGATTTTACAGGCTTATAAGTGGAAGGGATTTGCCTTATCTCAGATGAGACTTTGGACTGTGGACTTTTGAGTTAATGCTGAAATGAGTTAAGACTTTGGGGCACCGTTGGGAAGGCATGATTTGTTTTGAAATGTGAGGACATGAGATTTGGGAGGGGCCAGGAGTGGAATGATATAGTTTGGCTGTGTCCTCACCCAAATCTCATCTTGAATTGTAGCTCCCATAATGTGTCATGGGAGAGACCCATGTGTCATGGGAAAGACCCAGTGGGAGGTAATTGAATCATGGGGGCAAGTTTTCCTGTGCTGTTCTTGTGGTAGTGAATGAGTCTTGTGAGACCTGATGGCTTTATAAAGGGGTGTTCCCCAAGTTCTCTTTTTGCCTTCTGCCATGTAGGACATGACTTGCTCATCCTTCACCTTCCACCATGATTGTGTGGCCTCCCCAGCCATGTGGAACTATAAGTTGATTAAACTTCTTTCCTTTATAAATTACCCAGGCTTGGGCATGTCTTTGATAGCAGCGTGAGAACAAACTAATATAAAGGGCTTCTTAATCTAAGTGGCCTTGGGGCAGCCTTGGTTCTCTTCAAATTGTACAGGTCTTGTGAGTGTGTGTGTGTATAGGTATTTTTTCTGTGAAAAGATACAGTGTATTCATCACTTTTCCAAAGAGGTCTTCTTTTAAAAAAATTCTATGGTGACATCACTCACATTTGAGCATCCTATAGGTGTCAGGCTCTCTGCTAGGTATTTTATATGCATTACTGAATTTCATTCTTACCATGGAAGCAGGAGGTAGGTGCTGTTATTATTCCCACTCTACACGTGCTAAAAGTGAGACATAGAGAAGTTAAGTAACCCGCAGGTAACTGAAAAGTTTTCAGGTTTTTTCTTTACACATACCCTACCCCGCTTTTTGAGCTGAAATTCATATAATAGAAAATTAACCATTTGAAAGTGTATAATTCAGTGGCGTTTATTACATTCACAACACTGTGCAACCATCACTTCTGTCTAGTTCCAAAACATTTTTCTCATGACCAAAGAAGATGCTGTACGCTTCAAGAGTCACTCCCATTTCCACCTCTTCCCAGTCCTGGCAACCACTAATTTACTTTCTGTCTTTATGGATTTACCTATTCTGGATAATTCATATAGGTAGAGTCATACAATACCTTGCCTTTTGTGTCTGGCCTTTTTAATTTAGCATAATGTTTTGGAGGTGCATCTATGCTGTAGCATGCATCAATAGTTTGTTTATTTTTATTGCCAAACAGTATTCCTCTGTATAAATATCCCATATTTTGTTTATCCATGCACTAGTTGATGGGCATTCATACACCAGTTGATGGGCATTTTTGGCTATTGTGAACAATATTGCTGTGATGTGTGTGTACTTGTAGTTGTTTTAGTATCTGTTTTCTGTTATTGGGTATATATGTAGGAATTGAATTGTTGGGTCAGATTGTAACTTTATGTTTAGCTTTTTTGAGGAATTGCCAAACTGTTTCCACCATGGCTGTACCATTTTACATTTCTACCAGCAATGTACAAGAGTTCCAATTTCTCTCCATCCTGGCCAACAGTTCTTTTCCACTTTTTTTCAATTATAGCTATCCTAGTGTGTGTGAAGAGGACTCTCATTGTGGTTTCAATTTGCATTACCCAAATGACTACAGATGTTGAGCATCTATTCGTGTGTCTGTTGGTCATCTGTATATCATCTTTGGAGAAATGTGTGTGCAAGTCCTTTGCCCATTAAAATTATTTTAGTCAGTTGTAAGAGTTCTTTCTATATATGAATACTAAATCCTTATCAAATACGTGATTCCCACACATTTTCTCCCATTCTGTAGGATGTCTTCACTTTTGTGCGCAGAAGTTTTCAATTTTTATGAATGTTATTATTTCTTGTGTCATGTAGGGAAGTTAGAGATAACCTCCAACCCCCTGTTCTGTCTGGCAGAAAAGGGACTGATGATTCCATGACCCTGCAGTCACAGAAGTTCCAGATAGGAGATTACTTGGACATAGCAATTACCCCTCCAAATCGGGCACCACCTCCTTCAGGGCGCATGAGACCATATTAAATTCTATTTACTATTTCTTGAATTTATTTTTCCGTCAGTTATGTAAAATAAACTTACTCTTTTTCCTCCCCTGATTATTGCCATTAAGCCTTTAAATTCTAAACAAATTATAATGCATCATCTATTTAGGAATTAGATTTGGATGTACTATTGTATGATTACTAATAGAAAGTCTGTATGTTTCAAGCCCTTCTGTAAAATATGAAGAAAATTAACCATATAATTTTCTATTATATTCAGCTGAATATAAAAACCAAATTGACACCAGGCTGATTAACAAGAGAAAAATAACACAGATGTTGTTAGTTTTTCATGACATAGGGATCTTCAAAAGAGAGTGAAGTTGGGAGAAGTGGCCAACGCGAGATCTTTTCATACTTTTTAGACAAAGAGTGATCAATTTGAGAAGAAATGACAGGACAAAGAAAATCTGGCTAGGGTGGTGGAATTTTGCTAGAGGAGTCACTAGGAGATGTGTGGGTGGGGGGTATAAAACAGGTGGAAGACAAGGATTACTTCATTAAGTATGAATTCAGGGCCACTGCAGCCTTCAATTCCGAATCCCAGCTAATAAGGGCTATTTTCTTACCCTAGTATGGAGAGGGTACCCTTCCCACAGGAATCTTTATTGCTTGCTGCATGCAGGAAGAGGCAGGTCAGCTCACCCTTTCAGAAGTTATGATTTCTCAATGTTTTCAACTTGAGATAATCAATGTACCCATCTGCTATATTTTGGTATGGCATGTCTTTCACTCCTTCAGTTGGTTATACACTTGGTATCATATCTAAGAGTCCATTGCAAATCACAGGTCAAGATTTTTTTCTATGTTTTAGTTTAAGAATCTTATAGTTTTGCTCTCCCATTTAGGTCTTTGATCTATTTTGAGTTAATTTTGTATATGGTATGAGGTAGGGGGTCTGTCTCCACTCTTTCACTCTTTTGCCTGTGCATATCCACTTGTCCCAGTCCCTTTGCCTTCTTTTTATGGAGTGATTGCTTGTTTTACTCTATTTTCTCTGCCTTCCTTGGTGCATGGGCCAGTGCCTAGCACATTGGAGCCCACCCACTCCCCCTACCCCAGCAACTGACCATTGACTAAATGAGTGCCTATTTTGTCCCGAGAGCTGGCTGGTGCAGGCCAGGAGTCCAAGGGCGGCTGAGTTACCAGGCATTCTTTTTTGATCCACAGGTGCAGCCAGTGTCATCGTCGGCCACCCTCTGGATACAGTCAAGGTACAGTAGCCATGTTTCCCATTACCTCTTAAAAAGAGGCATGGAGCTGACCTGCCTCTGGGACTATGCCTGCTGTTTCTAATCTCCCAGAGAGTCTTCTGCCCAGGGCAGATGCTCTGTTGCCAGTCCAGGGAGTGTGGGGTGCCAGGAGGTCTGGTTTAGACTCAGAACCCTCAGAGGTCCAGGTAGAACTTTAGAACTAGATTGGAGATGGGAACCTATCATTACCTGATAACGCACACAGGTGTGAGGACTCTGGAGCTGTTGGGACCTTCCTGGCATTGGGATTATCCAAGTCCCTTGTTCTGGGATGTTCCCTAGAAAGGGGAAGGGGCTCATCTCGGATCATACAACAAGTTACAAACTGAGGTGCGAGATGCTGCAAAGGAGCAGTCTTTCACCCCATCCTCACCCCTGCACCCATCCCCAGTGGTGAGCAGAATTTAGAGCTATGCTCTGGGAACGGAGCCATAAATTGTGCCTCCTCACTGCTGACTGGCTTCCAGATCCATTTCTAAAGCTCTGCCTGGATTGTGCACAGAGAGGAGCCTCACAGACCCTTTTCAAATGGCTGCTGCAATGTCCTTTCTCCCCCATCTTGCTCCCTGTATGAAAATGGACCCTCTCCTAGGTCAGGGCCCATCCTCACCCTCTTGATGGGAAGATCAGCCTACATGTTTTAAATATTTGAAGAAACACTTTAAGTAGTAAAGGGGGGCGTTTAGGCTCCCCAGGGGACATCCCAATGCAGGGGGATGGCAGGCAGGACCCAGTGCTGGGAGATGGTCACACAAAGTGGTGAGTGAAGCAGGCTTAGTCTACCCTCCTGAAATGGTATAATCTTCCCATTTTATATAGGAGGGGGGTAAGGTGCAGAGTACAGGAACCTGCCCCAGACCTCAGAGCCGGGCATTGTAGTGCTGGATTCAAAGCTCCAAAGTAAACTTTACTTCCAGGCTGACCTAGGCTTTGAGGACTCAGGAGTGAGGGAGGCAGGCAAGGAGATAGATATTTTTAGGACATTGATGGACAATAATTAGGGAACACAACAGATGCACAAAGCAGTTATGGACAGTGGTAGGTGCTGGGGGACAATAACACGAGGTGATGGCAAAGACAGTGATGAGAGCCTTCTCTGTTTTGAAGAGTCAGGGATGGCCTCTCTGCCAGGGAGGCAGCTAAGTTGAGACTCAGATGACACAAAGATCCAGACATGCAGAACTGGGGTCAGAGTGCTATTCACAGAGCGACAAGCTAGTGCAAAGCCCCAAGGGTGGGAACAGGCTGCAATGTACTTTCTCCAGGAAAACAAAGAAGGCCAGTGTGTGTGTGGTGCACACAGTGAGCTGAGCAAGTGGTGTGGTGCAGGTGCTGGGAGAGGCCCAGGGAGAATGGGATTGCAGAGTGTGCTAGAGGCCTTGCTGCATGCCTCCTGCCAGCCCTGCACACCCAGGCCCTGGGTCCCAGAGCCCACCAAGGAGGGCTGTGCAGCAAATTCATGTCTGAAGTGGACTTACTAGCATATCACGGCTGAGCCATTGCTGCCCAGAGTTAGGGCCCATGTCTGGCACTCCCCAGGGCTGTCCAGAGCTAAGCCAGGTCCTTAGAAACCTTTCCCACCTCTGTGGTAGCTGCCTACTGAGCCCTCTCCACCCTCCATGAGAGCTGGATAGTTACTGTGCCCAGGCCTGGCTTCCCTAGCCTGTGGCCTCTGACTCTGTCCTGTTCAGAGTGCAGCTCAGCACAGAGCTGGGCACAGCCTCCCTGGGTGAGTACCTGCTGAATGAGTGGCCATCTCGGACCTCAGCCAAGTTCAAGGTGCCTGCTGCATAACTCTCCAGGGCTGGGCCTTGGGGAGACTTGGAAAACTCAGATGTACTCCCTAATGTCTCCATGAGAGTGCTGGTTGTTCCTGGCAATTCTCACCCTCCCAAACTCACCTAAGTCATTTCCAGTCTGTCTTCTCCGGGGCTCATTCAACAAACCAGTTCACAAGAATGGATCAGTGGGGAGGCAGCACGGCCAATCCAGAAAGCATGGGCTTTGGAACCACGCAGGCTGTAGGTGTGAATCCTGTTTTTGCCATTTCCTGATTGCATAGCCTTCTGTTAAACGCGATACAAATCCTTGGCTTACAGGGTCAGTATAATTATAAGCATTGTTTCTGGTACCCAGTAGGGATTCAAAATTGGTAGCTGCTATTTTTATCAACATCATTCGATATATATTAAGTTTTGCTCAGTTACCACATCATGTGACAATGTCCAGCAAGATTTTAACCAAAATTAGAGAATGTGTTTTCAATTCTCTGATTTAAATGGTATTTATAAATTTCTCTTTGGGGGTCAGTGGGACACCTCAAAAGATGAACAAGCATTCTCCAAGTGGCATGCTCAGTCACTGACTATGGAACTGCCTGCCAGAGGCCCAGCATCTCAGCAAGGAAAAGGGCTGTTGTTTCTGTAAAACCCAGGCTGACTTAATATAAGTGAGTTGATAACAAGTCACTGTTGGGTGTGAGAGATTTAATGGTAAAAATTTGAGGGTATGGATTAGTTTCCTTGGGCTGCTGTAACAAATAACCACAAACTGGGTGGCTTAAAACAGTAGAAATTTATTTCCTCGCAAGTCAGGAAGTAGGAAGTCTAAAACCAAGGTGTTGGTGCCTTCTGGAGGCTCTGAGGGAGAACCTGCCACATGGTCCTCTACCAGCTTCCAGTGCCTGCTGCAGTGCTCGGCATTCCTTGGGCAGTGGCTCCGTAACTCCAGGCCCTGCCTGTCTTCACATGGCCTCCCCTCTGAGTCTCTGTGTGTCAGATCTCCCCGTCCTTCCTAAGGATGCTAGCCATTGGATTTAGCACAATTTACAGGAGTGGAGCTCCCTGGCCACAGTTGCTGAAAAGGCTGGGCTTTCTCCCTTCTCTGCACTCTGCCGTGAAGCTCTGGAGGGAAGCCCTCCTGAAACATGACATCCAGTCTTTGTTTGGCCTGAGTGCCCCTGTTGCACTCCAGCACACCTTCTTTCCTTCCTTCTGGCTGATGTTTTCTCAACAGGCGCTGTCCACCAAGAAAGGGCCAGGCAAGTCTGAATAACTGGAAATCCAGTCCTGGCCTTATCACCTAGTCTCCAGTGACCCGGGCACAGCACTTAACCTTCCTGAGCCTTGATTTCCTTGTCTGTAAAGTGGGCAAGTAGCACCTCCCTGGTGGGGCTGTCGTGAAGATTGTTCATGGAGGTACCGAGGATACAGCAATGAGTGAGATGATGCTACTATTAAGAATAGACAAGCTGGGGTGCAGGGAGGCAGACAGTCACTTGTCTAGGGTCCCGGGACTCACCTGTGGAAGAACCCGGCTACAAGGGCCTGTGCTGCTGACCCAGGTGAAAGGCTTATTCTGTGCCCTTGGCTGCGTGGTCTTAGGTTGAGGAGGCCTGGCTGGTGCCTATGTCTGATGCAGTGTGGCTAGGTTTTCTAGTCAGGGCTTGGCTGCCTCTAGACCAGGGGTCCCCAACTCCCATACCATACCAGTACCAGCCTGTGGCCTGTTAGGAATGGGGCCGCACAGCAGGAGGTGAGCAGTGGGTAAATGAGCATTACTGCCTGAGCTCTGCCTCCTGTCAGATCAGTGGCAGCATTAGATTCTCGTAAGAGCACAAACCCTATTATGAACTGTGCATGCGAGGGATCTAGGTTGCCTGCTCTTTATGAGAGTCTGATGCCTGATTATCTAATGGTTTCACCCCAAAACCATCACCCCACCCTGGTCCTTGGAAAATTGTCTTCCACAAAACTGGTCCCTGGTGCCAAAAATGTTGGGGACCACTCTTGTAGACCACTGGGACTGGACTGCAATGGGCAGGCTTTGGGAGGGGGTGTCTGCCTCCTTCTCATGAACATTCCAGTGGGGGTTCTTGTTTTGCTTCAGCATACTCCCCACCATTCCAGGCTGCCCCCTCACTACCCAGTCCAGTCTGGGACATGCATGTTGGCCCAGGACAGCCAGGGCATGGCTTGCTCTGCCAGGTCAGGGGCAGACCAGGCAGTGGTTCAGCTCTAAGCTCCGAGGCTTCAGCCACCTCACCTCTGACACTGAGCACTCATCCTCTTCTCCTTGGGTTTTCAGCTCTGGGGTGCTGAGAGCTTCCAGTGGGAGGGAAGCCATGAACTGGAGTAGCATGAGATCCATAGCACCCCAACATGAAACTTATAGTTTTGGGCTAAATATTGCATGAAGGGCCATGATCTTCAAGATGTATCCACTGCATTCACAGAATCCAGGGCTCCCATTCTCTATAAGGACCAAAGAAAGTGTCAGAGACCTGAGAAAATAGTATAGTATATAAGAAGAAAGGTACATAATCAAAATTAATGCTGCACTAAATATTTACAAAATATAACCTCATGTTAAATAGTCAAATGCAACTCAGCTTTCATGGAGGTCTATGTGGATGATATTAATATGGGATGTACATTAAATATATACAATTATACTTAATTTTATCTTACTTGACACAATATGAGCAGGTTTGCAAAAATGAAAGAGTCCAAAATCTAAGCAAGTCTTAAAATGGCCTTGATTCTATATAACCAGGAGAGACGAGAAAGATAATGGCAAGACCATCAATTCTGTAGGCCAAAATGAGGGCTCTGGACACCTCAGATTTGGAGATATTTTCCCTAATAACTAAAAGCACTGAAGCTGGGCTAGGGAACCAAGCTCTCTTCTCTCTTGCCCTTCATAGGTGTTCATTGAGTACCTATTATATACCTAATACTATGTATAGGTCAGAGAACCCAGCCCTCAGGGCAGTCACACCTGGTCAAGAGCTTGGACTGGACTTGTTTTGGTCTGAGTAGGCTAGAGGTTGCTGGGAATAGCAGCCTCTGGGGTCCTGTGGAGTGAAACGCCTGAACCAAACGAGGGGGCAAGGTTCCTGGGGAAACCATGTGAGGCAGTGTGGTTGACTGAATAATGGTCCCCAGACATGCCTGTGTCCTCATCTGTGGAACCTGTGAATGTCATCTTATATGGCAAAAGAAAATTTTGCAGGTATGATTATGTTAAGGATCTTGAGATGGGAAGATGATCCTGGATTATCAGGGAGGTTCTTAAATGTAATTACAAGAGTCCTTATGAGAGGCAGGTGGAGGGAGATTTAGATTTCTTCCTACAGAAGAGGAAGAAAACAATATGACAACAGAAGCAGGGAGAGAAGAGGATCTGTGATGCTGGGGCTCCGGGAAAGAGGGTAAACCCCAAAAGCTGGGGGAGACAAGAAAACAGATTCTCCTCAAGAGCCTCCCGAGGGAGTGCTGCCTTACCAGCACCCTGATCTTAGCCCACTGAGACTCATTTCAGATTTCTGGTCTTAGAACTGTGAGATAATGCATTCATACTGTTTTAAGCCATGAAATTTGGGGTAAGCCATGAAGTTTGTTACAGCAGCAACAGGAAACTAATATAAGTAGTCAGTTGTGTTCATCTGTAAGATGGGACCAGTATCCGTGCCTTAGAGCATCTGTGGGATTTAGTGAGGTCAGTTTTTTATGATGGTCAGTATGCAGTTGGTGCATAATAAAATGCCTTCTCCTGCTATCACTGGGGGCCCTAGAGACTTGGGCTTTTCTGCTGGCCTCAGTGCCAGCCTACCCGAGTGCTCAGCATGCCTGACAGACCTTTGCTCCATGGCTTTGAAATTACTCTGTGATCCAGGTTTGGCTCTCAGGTTGAGTTCCTTCATGTATTATTGGCTTGAGTGACTCAACCACTCAACTTTCTTCACAGGAACTTGATTACTTGTTGCAGGGGGTGGGTGGCAGTCAGCCATTCTGTGGATTCAGTTTCCAGGGACAGCCCTGGGAGAGTGCTGGACCTCATGACAGCCTTACATGGGGCACAGAGAGAGACCTGCACCCCTTCACCACCTGGCCCAAGTCATTGTCCTGGTTGTGGACATCCCACTCCGAGGTAGGCCTCTGTGGCTCTCCTCAACAAGAAGACCTTGAAGGCCCAGTTCTCATCTTGCTGCATCTTCCAGGGAGTCTCCCCCACTGAATTTAAAATGACCTTTTCCTTCTTATCACCCAGCTCTTCTTATCCTTGGTTTATTTTCCTCCATAGTACTTGTCTTCATCTAAAGTATATATTTACTTGGGAATTATTTTTTATTGACCATCTTTCCTGACTCCACCAGGTTGTATGTTCCATGAGGGGAGACTCTGGTTTCTTTACTGCTGAATTCCCTGAGATGGGAATAGTGCCTCCAATAAAATAGGCCCCGAACAAATATTGGTTGAGTGAGTCAATAAACACACTTCTCTGATTATGAAAGTAATAATTATGAACAGGGTGATACTATTTCCTATATTTTTCCTATGGCTACATATGTTTATAAAACTATTCAAATGGATGCTTCTCAAACTCTTGGCCATGTTATTAGCCATGGTCATAAACTCAGGAGAGGAGTAGGGTGAGAGTGAAGGTGGGTCCAATGAGGCTTTAGCCTTACATGTGACATTAATTTGTTGTTGTCGTTGTTGTTGTTTTTGAGAGAATTTATTTCCATATGAGTTGTGTACTTTGCATTAGTTTTAAACTACATAAACTAAAAATAATGAAAGTAACATCTGCTTATTGTAGGAAAGTTGGAAAATGCAGAAAAGTCCCATGCAGGAAAACATCGCCTGTGATCTTCACCTCCGAGATCACCATTTTAACTATACGTACCCTTCCAGGGCCTCCTCCACTTGTCTACAGAGCTGATCTCAGGCAGCTTGTGTGAAGAACTAGCCTTCTTTTCTGGGTCTCAGCCCCTCACTGCACACTGGGTTCCATGGGGATGGGCCAGTATCTCCCCTTCGGTAGTCTCATGGCTCCTTCATGCACAGGCATGACGTGCTGTGCGTGCTGGCAAAGTGTTTTGATGGAGAATTATAGGCTACATATCTTAAAAGAACTGGAACCCTCTAAGGCTAGGGCAGGGGTATTCTTCGGTGGGCTTACTCAGACCCTCTATGCCTGTCAGCTGCTGCCCCTGTTCACCAAAGCCAGCTTCCATCAGAGGCCACCACACATTAGCCATACAGTCCTTGTTCAGTCAGTGCAAAGGGGCTGCTGTACCAGGGTTGTGCCCAGCTCTGGGGATGAAAGGAAAGTAACACAGGTGGTCCTACCCTAGTTGGGTGATCCAACATAAACTCTATATAATTAAACACACACGGCCACTGCGACATTTCGACTCAGACTTAAAAGATGGGCAGGAGCTGGAGGAAGAGGCTTCCAGAAGTGGGGAACAGCAGGGGCAGCTGTCTAGAGGCAGGAAAGAATTGCTGCTCCAGGGTCTGGGAACATACAGCTCATGCAGGGCTCGGGGAGAGGAGATGGCACATGGGGTGAGAGACAGGTGCCTTCCAGGCTCAGGGAGAGTGTGGAATTTATCCTACATTTGATGGGAGGCTACTGGAGGCTTCATTGACCTTTGAAAATGATCAGTCTGCCTGTTGTGTAAAGAGAAATAGAGGAAGTGAGGGAGAAGCAGGAGACTTGGGCTTTGCTGCTGGCCTTAGTTCCAGGGAGGGCTTCAGGCCATGTTTCAGGTGAGAATGAGGAGTGAGGCCTAGGGTGGTGGTTCTAGGGACAAGAAGAGCAGGTCTCCCCCAAGGATATTTTGGAGAGTGGAGCGACAGACAGCAGATAGGGTAGAGTCCCAGTTTAGGTTTTTGTATTCAAGAGGTGGGGATCATACAATCATTGGGCACAACTAGCTGGCCTCTGCCATTCTCTCAGCAAAGCAGACTTCTCTGCATTGAATGAGTCTGAATGGGACATTAGAGGGAGGCAGTGCAAGCTGGAGACAGAGCACCAGCCTGGCCAGGACTGAAAGCCAGACCCGTTGCTGGCGAGGGTCACTATGAGCAGGGCCTTTCCCTCTGGGCATCTTTGGAGCAGTGGGGCTGTGAATGATCTCTGAGCTGACCCATGCCCTTGCCTCTCTCCACAGACTCGCCTGCAGGCTGGCGTTGGCTACGGAAACACCCTCAGCTGCATCCGCATGGTGTACAGGAGGGAGAGCGTAAGTGCCTCTTGGGCGGGTGGAGTGATGCCTGCCTGGGCCCCCACAGGCTGGGGACCAGGGCCACAGCCCCACACCAGCATGCAGGTGGGGGCCTCTCATTCTGCTCTTCACACTCAGCTTGATTTTCCCTACTTCATCTCACACCACACCTCAAATATTACGTGTTACCTAAGCTCACCCCTGCCACTACCACAGCATAACTGAGGAAAAACTCCGGTTTTGTGTAACCTCTATGGAGAAATCCTGAAGAATCTGGAGCCGCAGTGTGGAAAATTCCTGCAAAAACAAGGTGATCGCTCAGTTTTTCACAAAGGAACGAGTGACTGGCAAACCGTGTGCTGATAGACCTCCCTTTATCTGGCCTGGCGGGAGCCAGGTGTGTCTGAGCCTAGACACCAGAGTTTACCTGTGCCCAAGTCACTTGAGACCATGCGACCTGAGGTGTTCCTTTTCCAAAGGGAAAACTGAATGATACTTTGTAGAAGATGCATCAGGCTCCCTTCTTGAGAATTAGCATGTGCTTCAGGAAAGCCTTCTGAGGCCCCTCTTTGTGGAATTTAGAATAAATTTTAAAATTTTGAATGAAATGACCTGATTTAAAGAAACCATCAGGTGGAACCCTGTCTCAGCCCTCTGAATTTTCCCTGAGTCACTGGAAATGTGGCCCCATTGTAGCCACTGTTTCCACTGGACTCCATCTTAACAAGTGCCCTGGGGCCCGGAAGCCTCCCGCAAGCACCTAGAGTTTTCCCACGGATGAAGCGTGTCTTGCGTCAGGGTGGTGTTGTAACTCCCTTGATTGGCTGCTTTAAAATTGTGGCAAGCACTGCAAGCCTAGCACTTGGTGTTCCCGGGTGATGCTGTGGGAGTCCACAGTCCCCTGAGAGCGGCTGTTGATTCTCCTTTTGGCACGTGTTCCCGACAGTGTCTGCCAGCCTGCGTCCCAGCTCTGGGGTTTTGGTGGGGACTGCGGGCGGTTTCTCTGAGACATAGCAGCCCATGGCTAAGCCACATCCCAAGTTATCTGAAGGATCTTGTGATGGAAGAAGAGCATGAAGCAGGGTGTGCTCACGTGTGTGTGTGCATATGTGTGTATATATGCACGTGTGTGTGCATGTGCAGGTGTGTGTGAGGCATTCTGCCTCTGGCAGCCAGGGTGCAGTGTGCACAGTGAGGACTAGTGGGTTTGTACACAGCCTGGAGTCTGCACAATAGCTTCCCAGTACTTTCTCACATTGGATTTGGCATGCGTGTACTGCCCTGACTCCTCCAAGGGCCTGTGGAATTTTCCGGTTTTCCTCAGCACATCTGCGGTGTTCATCAAGAATGCCGTGTGGAAGGGACTGAATCCAGCCTTCAGCACCCCCTCCTCAGCCTCCTGCAGCCTGTGTGTGTGCATCCTGTGTCCTTATGTGGCCCCTTCAGCCACTTCTGTCAGGAGACACCCATGCTTGTGGGCACTCATCTACAGGCTGGCCCAGGCACCCCTGGGGGGTCTAGGGAACACCCGTCTTACACCACAGGCTTAGTAGACTGCCTATGTGGTAACTGCCTGTCAATTTGTCTGTTCCGCACCTCACTTTCCCCAGACTATGAGCTCAGTGAGGGCGGAGGCCGTTTCTTCCTTATGGTTGCTCCCCAGGGCCTGGCCCCTGGCCAGTGCCTGGAGAATGTTTTTGTTGCGGTATATGAGGTGGGGGCGTGTGGTGCTTGGCCAGCCCACTGCTCCTAAGGTCCCATCAGGATCCCCCTTGGCCACAGCCTGACTTCTTTCTAGCCCAAGATCACTGCCCCTCCCGGCGCATGCATGGCATGTGTGAGTTCCAGGCCAGGACACCACCCACAGGAAACAAAGTGGCCTGCAGAAGCCGGGCTGTCCTCAGAGCAAGAATGCCTGCCCCTGAGCAGTCCCCCAGCCCCTACCTCCTGTCGCATCAGCACCCTCTTCCCATCTCTTCATGGACACATGGGCGGATGTGTCCGGTGGTATCCCCCGTCAGCCTGCAGGCTCTGCGACGGCAGCCCCGAGTCCTCACGCCCCTTCCTTCTGGTTTTCACTGCAGGCGTTCGGCTTCTTCAAGGGCATGTCCTTCCCCCTCGCCAGCATTGCCGTCTACAACTCCGTGGTGTTTGGGGTCTTCAGTAACACGCAGCGGTTCCTCAGCCAGCACCGCTGCGGGGAGCCCGAGGCCAGTCCTCCCCGCACGCTGTCGGACCTGCTCCTGGCCAGCATGGTGGCCGGCGTGGTCTCCGTCGGGCTGGGAGGGCCCGTGGACCTCATCAAGATCCGGTTGCAGATGCAGGCACAACCGTTTCGGGACGGTAAGAGGCCAGGGGAGCGGAGGCTGGTGTCTGGGACTTGTGGCCCTTTCCTGGTTTGTGGGATCTGGGACATGGTTGTTAAAATCCTTTTATTGAGCAAGGCATCTACCTTGTCACCTAGTAGTCCGTAATTACGGGCATACCTCGGAGACATGGGTTCGGTTCCAGACCACTGCAATAAAGCAAATAGCACAATAAAAGTCACATGAACTTTTTGGTTTCCCAGTACATTTAAAGTTATGTTTAGACTATACTGTAGTCTAAGTGTGCAATGGCATTATGTTTTAAATATATATATATATATATACCTTAATTTAAAAATAGTACTAAAAATTATTGACAATTATCTGAGTCTTCAGCGAGTTATAATCTTTCTGCCAGTGGAGGGTCTTGCTTTGATGTTGATGGCTGCTGACTGATCAGGGTTGTTGCTGCTGAAGGTTGGGGTGGGCTGTGGCAATTTCTTAAAATAAGACAACAATGAAGTTTGCCACATCCATTGACTTCCTTTCACAAAAGTTTTCTGTATAGCATGAGACATTGTTTGATGGCATTTTACCCACAGTAGAACTTCTTTCAAAATTGGAGTCAGTCCTCTCAACCAAACCCTGATGCTGCTTTATCAGCTAAGTTTATGGATATTCTAAATGCTTTGCTGTCATTTTAACAACATTCACAGAATCTTCACCACTAGTAGATTTCATCTCAAGAAAAACATCTTTCTCATCCATAAGAAGTAACTCTTCATCCATTAAATATTATCATGAGATTGCACCATTCAGCCCCATCTTCAGCCTCTACTTCTCATTCTAGTTCTCGCTTTTTCCACCACATCTGCAGTTCCTTCCTCTATGGAAGCCTTGAAGCTCTCGAAATTATCTGTGAGGGTTGGGGTCAACTACTTCCAAACTCCTGTTAACATTGCTATTTTGACCTCCTTCTATGAACCCCAAATGCTCTTAAGAGGATCTAGAATGGTGAATTTTTTCCAGAAGGTTTTTCAATTTGCTTGGTTCAAACACATAGGAAAAATCACTATCTATGGCAACTATAGCCTTAAGAAATATACTTCTTAAGTAATAAGACTTGGAAGTCAAAATCACTCCTTGATTCACGGGCTGCCAAATGGATGCTGTGTTAGCAGGCCTGGAAACAACATTCATCTCCTTGTGCATCTCCACCAGAACTCTTGGGTGATCATATGCATTGTCAATGAGCAGTAATATTTTGAAAGGAATATTCTTTTCTGAGCAGTAGGTCTCAATAGTGGACCTAAAATACTCAGGAAACCATGCTGTAAGCAGATGTGCTGTCATCCTGGCCTTGTTCCTTTTCTAGAACACACAGAGCAGATTGATTATCATTCTTAAAGGCCCTAGGATTTTTAGAATGGTAAGTGAGCACTGGGCTCAACTTAAAGTCACCAGCTGCATTAGTCCCTAACAAGAGAGTCAGCCTGTCCTTTGAAACTTTGAAGCCAGGCATTGCGTCTCCTCTCTAGCTATTAAAGTCCTGAAGTCATCTTTTTCCAATAGAAGGCTGTTTTGTCTACATTGAAAACCTGTTGTTGAGTACAGTCACATTCATCAATTCTCTTAGCTATATCTTCTGGATAACTTGCTGTAGCCTCTACATCAGCGCTTGCTGCTTCACCTTGCACTTTTATGTTATGGAAATGGCTTCTCTCCTTAAACCTCATGAACAAACCACTGCCAGCTTCAAACTTTTCTTCTGCAGCTTCCTCACCTCTCTCCACCTTCAGAGAATTGAGGAGAGTTATGCCCTTGATTTGGGTTAGGCTTTGGCTTAAGGGAAAGTTGTGGCTGATTTGATGTTCTATCCAGACTACTCAAACTTTCTTCATACCAGCAATAAGGATATTTCACTATCTTATTATTTGTGTGTTCATTGGAGTAGTGCTTTTAATTTTCTTCAAGCGTTTTTCTTAGCACAACCTGGCTAACTCTTGGGCAAAGGAGGCTTAGCTTTTGACCTGTCTCAGCTTTCAACATGCCTTCCTCACTAAGTTTAATCATCTCTAGCTTTTGATTTAAAGTGAGACATCTATGAGTCTTCCTTTCACTTGAACACTTAGAGGTCATTGTAGAATTACAAACTGGCCTAATTTCAATGTTGGTGTGTCTCGGGGAACAGGGCTGCCTGAGGAGAGGGAGAGAGATAGGGAATGGCTGGCTTGTCAGTGGAGCAGTCAGAACAACCATGATTAAGCTGACTCTTTTATATGGACACAGCTTATTGTACCCCAAAACAATGACATTAGTAACATCAAAGATCATAGATCATCATAACAGATATAATGATTATGACAAGGTCGAAAATGTTGTGAGAATTATGAAAATGTGACCCAGAGATATAAAGTGAGCACATGCTGTTAGAGATATGGTGCCGATAGCCTTGCTGGACTCAAGCTGACCACGAACCTTCGATTTGTAAAAAATGAAATATCTGTGAAATGAAATGAAGTGAGGTACAATAAAACAAGCTATGGTTTTATTACTATTTAATCCGAAGCAGTAACTGTCATTGATTAAGTGTTTGGTATGTGCCAAGTACTCGCTAGGACCTTTGCATATGTTCTCATAATTCATCTTGTAACAATTCTGTGAGGCAGATGCTGCTATCTCCATTTTACAGATGAGAAAATAGGCTCCCAGAGGTTAAGATAGTTACCCAAGAACACACGATTAGCCACTGTGAGTGACAGCCACCAGTGAGAGTGCGGCATGGGAGGTTTCTGCAGGCAAATATTGCAGTACCCAGTGCAAAATGCTAAGGCCGCTTGCTCAAAAATTATGTCATATTTTACAATGGCAACAGCAAAGCACTAAGCCAAGCATGGTGCTTGTGTGAACACACTGGTCTCATCCGCACGAAGCTAGCCCCAGCTGAATTGGGACTCATACGCATGTATGTCTCATCCAAAAGCCCAGAGTCCCGACCTCACCTGGCCCACATGCCAGGAAGTGCAGCAGGCGAGGCCTTGCTCCTGACCACCCGTCTCCTGCCCTTACCCACCCTTGCCTGTCCTTCAGCCCTTGCCTTTCCTGTTAGACCTTCACTTCTTGTGCGATGTAGCCATTTCTGCACCACAAACCTTATCTCTCATTCCTCCTTGCTGGGAAAGAGTTTTCTGCATCTTTCCTGGCAGTGGCTTTCCCAAAGGAGGGTAGAAAGAACAGGAAGGCACTTGCTGTGCAGAGCAGAGAGAGTGCCGGCTCCAGAGGAAGGATAGGCTTGCAGTAGTAGGAGATGTATTTCAGTACCTTGAGGTACTTTGATTCTCAGCTCTACCACTCAGTTCCCTGTCTCGTCAGGTTAGATACTGCCCTTCCTGAGCCTCATGCTCCTTTTCTGTGTAATGGAAAGGCTGGACCCATAGTCCTTTCCTGTGTAATGGAAGAACCGGACCCAAAGTCCTTTCCTGTCACCTCAGACATCTGATGGGGCTGACAGTCTCCAGCTTGATCTTGGCCCTTGTGGAGAAGACTTCTCTCCCTGGCAGCCTTCTGAGTAGCCCCTGTGTGACCCCTCTGCCCAGGGAGGCTGAGTTTCAGCATGTATCACAGCCAGAGCCCCAGCAGCTCACTCAGGAGCATCCCAGCCTAGCATCCCCTGCCCCAGCCCCGGAGCTGCCCAGGACAGGGTCTGCACATGCTCTAAGCATGGTGCTGCTGCTCCTTGCTGGAGCGCATGGAGGGCCTGAGGCCTGGCTGCCCCAAGGCTGTGTGTCACATGCTCCAAGGCTCATGGCCACTGCAGCCCGTGGGGAGATGCAGGAAAACAAATGGGGCCATCAGGGAGACACAGGGCCGGCAGATCTTCACCTTCATCTTCAGCATATCGAGTCATGTCTTGGTACAATTCAATTTGATTCAAGGGTGGCACCTCTGAGGAATGTTTGCTCATCTGTCCCATCCCAGAGGCATAAGCAAAGATGTAGAGGAATGAAGGCTGTCATGAGCAGGCTGAGAACCCAGGCATCCAGGCCCCTGTGCTGGCTCTTTGCTCTATCCTGACTGCTACAGAAAAGCTTGCCTTAGGGGAGAGGAAATCTCCATACGTCTTAAAACTGTTTGGGGTTCGGGTGTTGGAAAAGGCTCAGCAATGAGGGTTTTTGGCTGCTGGAAGCAGCCCCGCCTCCTTTGCCACCTGGCACCTTATCCTTGGAAGGGGAGGAAATGGGGGTAGCTTTGCAAGTATCTGTTTTCAAGTATCTGTTGGGGGCCCTCAGCCAGCTGGGATACGAAGGGAGGTGTTTCCCAATAAATACTTTCCTTAAGAAGGTGTGGGATATTTGAAGGGTTTCTTGACAACATTTTGTTCTATCCTCTGTCCTGCCCACCTCCATCCCAGCTTTCCCTGTACAGTATGCTAGAATGGTGTCATACCAGGCCCTGAGTGATAGGGGATCCTGAAGCCAGGCTAGAAGCATTTGGAGACTAGAGGAAGAATGGGAGGCAGCCAAGGGAGTGGCTGAACCCAAGCATGGCCTCCAAGCAGGATGCACAGCTCCTGGCCAGTGTTAGGGAGCTGAGCAGCCACCATTAGCAGCTGCCAATGTGACATGCTCACTCTATGCCAGACACCACGTAAGGTACTGTCCACCCATCACCTTCTTTAATATCTACCATGACAGCATGAGACAGATATGATTGCCATCTCTGTTCACTTATCTCCAAGATGATAGTTATGCACCTACTGGGTACCAGGCACAGGGCTCTGTGCTGAGAATGCAGTGGTGAACAAAAGACTGCATCCTGTCTCTGTTACAGTGCCGCATCCAGCTGAGAGCCAGAGAGGAACTGGGTCCCTACAAACCATGATGGTAGGGAAATACAATGGGCTCTCAGGCTGGAGTCAAGGAGGGCTTGGGAGCAGGGTGGGAGAAGGGCTGGGAGGAAAGCCTGGAGGTCAGGGCTGTGCACCTGCCCAGGTAGTGCTGAGGGCCACTCAGGTCTGCCTTGCCGAGGTGTGGGAGCCTGGGATATGGCCTACCTGGGGCCCTTCAGATCTCCCATCAGGGAAGTCCTTAAAGGGATCCTTAAACGGCCTTAAAGGGCGCTTTACCACCTGGCACCTTGTCCTTAAAGGGCCCTGTCTTTTGGGGAAGCCTCTGAGCAGTGAGAACACAGGGACCCTGTCCCTCCACCATGGGGAGGCGCTGACATGCCTCAGGATAGGTGAGATTCCCTGAGCCTCTTGTATGGCAATCTGCCCATGGCCTGTGGCCTCAGGTTGTTTACTCGTCTGTGGTGCCAGAAGGAAACCAGTTCTCTTAAATAAACCCCCGAGGCAGCAACAGAAAATGAACATGTGTTTGTTCTGTTTTTCCCCATGTGCCAGGAGACTGGCCTTTTGGAAGCTTGGAGAAGGCTCTTAGTAAGAGGCATGGGAGGTTTCTGCAGGCAAATATTTCTCAACCCTGCAAAGCTTTGAGCCATTAGAACCTGGGCTCATGGGCTTAGCACAAAGAGCAAAGCCAAAGCCAAAGATGGTTCACCAAGTGAGTGGAGGGAGAGTAAAAGCCAAGATTGGAGGACCCACCTCTGCCGTGCCCCCACAAGTTTCTGTAATCTGGGCTGAATAAGAATGGTCTTGGCTGTAGTGGCTGAGTGGCCAGTGTTTACTGAACCCTAATTGTGTGCCAAGCACTATGCTAGGAGATTGGCATATGTTTAATCTTCACAACAACCCAATTCCTGGGGATTTACTATGGGGAGACTGAGGAACAGAGAGGTTTCATACCCTGAGGTCCCTCCCTTAGTGGGAGGTGGAGGAGGTCTGATTCAGAGGCACTGATGCCATCTCTGCTTTTGCCCCAGGATTTTTAGAAGCTGAGGTTATGACAATGTTGATAACATTGGGCCACCTGGGCCTTTGCACAGAATTGTCATGCACACAAATAGCTTCAAACTTTAGGGAGAAGTGAGCTGGGAGCATGTCTCCAAAATGACGTTGTCCAAGTAGTGGGTACAGCTTGTGGGGTCCAAGGGATGGGTGTGAATTCTGTGGGATCGGGCTGCCCCCTCTGATCTCCCTTGCCCTCAGTTGCTTGGGGGAAGAACTTTGGTGGCAGCAGGTGCTGGACAGGATCAACTACTGGGGAAGGGAGGGGAGGCTGATGAAAAGTCACCAGGCAGTGTTTTCTGCCAGGAATCCCTCCAGAAAATGAGAAGGAATGTGGTTTTCTTCCAGTTGCTCCTCAGGAACCCTCTAGGCTAGAGATAGAAAACTCAGAGACTCATCAGGACAGGGAGCTAACATACATGTAACCTATATTAGTCCTTTCTCTTGCTGCTAATAAAGACATGCCTGAGACTGGGTAATTCATAAAGAAAAGAGGTTTAATTGACTCACAGTTCCACATGGCTGGGGAGGCCTCACAAACATGGCAGAAGTTGAAGGAGGAGCAAAGTCACATCTTACATGGCAGCAAGCAAGAGAGCATGTGCCGGAGAACTCTCCTTTATAAAACCATCAGATCTCATGAGACTTACTCACTATCATGAGAACAGCGTGGGAAAGACCCCACCCCCATTACCTCCCACCAGGTCCTTCCCATGACACACGGGGATTATGGGGGCTACAATTCAAGATGAGATTTGGGTAGAGACACAGCCAAATCATATCACCTCCCGTGGCATTGTAGTAAATACAGAGTTTATTTGACACAAGGCCAGCCACACCACGTGGGAGACAGAGTTATTCCTCAAATCAATCTCATAGGAGGCTTATAGGTTAGGGCTTTCTCAAAGGCAGTTTGTGGGAAGGGATGGAGATGGCTAGGCAACGGGTGCTTGCTGCTGATTGGTTGGCATGCAATCATAGAGGTGTGGAAAATGGTCCTCCTGTGCACGTTGTTGCTTCTGGGTGAGGCCACAGGAGCAGGGTTTGTGGGTCCGGGAGCAGGGCTGGTGAGTTGGTGCCACTGGCGTCAGACATGCAAAAAGCCTGAAAAGATACCTCAAAGGGCCAATCTTAGGTTTCACAATACTGATTACTCCTGCAGTGATGTTATCGGCAGGAGTAATTGGGGAAGTTTGCATATCTTGTGACCTCCTAAATAATGGCTGGCAATCCTTTATGTCTATACCTTAGCAGAATTCAGGCTCCTCTCCTCCCTCTAGCCTGTTGACCTCTCATTACTTTTAGGGAAGGGCGATTATCATTTAAAGTATAAACTAAATGTCTGGCAAAGTTAGCTCAGCCTAAGCCAAGAAATAATCAAGGCAGCTTGAAGGATAAAGTCAAAAGGGGGATTGGCTAGATTAGGTTGCCCCCACTGCCACAATTTTCTCACTGATCTAATTTTTGCAAAGGTAGTTTCATAAGTGAGAAGAGGTGTCTGGGGAAGTGAATCCTCTCCCATTTTTCTTGAGACCACAGCTCTCCTAACCTGTTTCATTTTTCCTTTTTTGATTGAAACCTGGACACAGAACATATTTTATCTTCTGCCTAATTCTGCTATTAGAAAAGCAGTGGTTCGAGCCTAATGTGTAAGCTTCAGTGTCTGAGAGGCAGTTGGGAGTGGTGGGGACTGTGGCAAGCTGGGCCCACGTCCTGTCCAAGGGAGTGGCCACAACCCTATTTTAACTGACTGTTGCCCTGTGGCCTGATGTGCTTCGATCCTCTGATTTTTAAGAGAAGGCAAAAAGGTAGATTTTTTCGTGAGATATTTTGGTTGGAATGGTCATGTAATTCAGTGAAAACCAAACAGAACACTATAGAGCCCAAGGCTGTGTGAATTGCATAGAATGGGGCTGGAGCTGGCTGCAGTCCTGTGGTCTGCGCCCTGGGTCAGGCCCAATCCATGTGTTGACTATGCTCATGTGGGCATTTCTAGGCAGCCTTGGGCAGGGCTTGTGAAACTGATCGGGTTTTGTGGTTCTGCCTCAGGATTGCCAGTCCACTTCCAGGGTGATCCTAGGTGATATGAGAGACAGTACCCACATACGGAAGCCAGGTGCCAAGAGGCCTCTGGCTTCTTCGCTTTGGGACATATGACAGGTGGACTGGTGGCCACATTGAGGTGAGAGCCCAGCTCAGGTGGTTGGGGGACTGGCAAATATACAGCCAATGTATATTCAGCCAGCCCCTCCTGATTGTCTGTTAGTGGTGATCCATGGTTGAACATCTACAAGCTACAGAACATTGAAGGTAGAGGTAGAAAGTGCCCATTCATGCAATTACAAGCACTGGTAATATATTAATGTGTTTATTTTTGCATTCTGTATACATAGATTAAAGATTTTAAGAAGCTGTGATCATGCTATATGGACAATTTCATGTCTTGTTTTTAACTCAGCATTATAACAGAAACACTAACCATGTTATTAAAATAGCATATAATTTTTTTAATTAGATGGGCAATATTTAAAATGGATGTGCACTAGTCCATCAAATACACACGCATGCACACACACACACACAGACACACACACTGAAAGGGTCTACGTAGTATGGTAAGAATTAAGCTTCCAGAATTAGACTACCTGCTTCTAATTCTACTTCCACTGAACCCAAAAAAGGTTAGACAGCTCACCTAATGTCACCGAGCCTCAGTTAACTCATCTGCAAAGCAGGCATAACTATAGTAGCTACTTTATAGCTGGGATGCGATGAAACGTATTATACATGAAGACTTTAGCACAATGTCTGGCATATAGAAAATGTGAAATAAATGTTAGCTATTAGTAAATGTATTATTTAACAGTCTTCCTAATGGTGAATATTTAGGTTGTTTACAGTTTTTCCTCTTAAAAATAGTGATGTGATCAGCGAATATATTCATAAAGAGTTCTCTTTATTTAGGGTTATTTCCCTAAATGTGTGGGCTCTTTGATTCATGAGTGGGTTAAGGGGTGCGGCCATTTTTAACATTCTTGGTACATACTGTGAAATTGTTATCCAGAAGAGCTTTACCAAATCATATAAGAAGTTGCTTACATTCAAAGGGAATTTCCATTTGACACTGACTACCATTGCACAATAACCAGTAGTTATGCCCCATGTAAATACTTCCAAATTAACAGAGGTATTCTCTTGGGGCCTCTGCCACTTGGCAAGCAAGGAGACACTGGCCTGTGTTCAGTTGGATGTGCCTGTGACAGTAAGGCACCTGTGAAAAACCCTTCCTTTTAAAATCACTGCCCTTTGCATGGGCATGAGCCTAACTAGGTGGCCTGTTGAACCTGAGCTAGAAGTCAGGGCTGTGGCCCTGCAGACCAGTAGTCACTCTGCTGCCTGAGCTATGTCCTTCCTAGAAGTTCATGGCTAAAGACACTCACTCCTCCCCCATCTGGGAGTGTTTAGATCTGTGTTTCCATTTAAAGACTAATTAATGTGCAGATCACAAAGCCCTCTACATAGCAGGAGGTTGGAGTTGGGAGGATCAGGGAAGGACTGAACATTAACTCTGTGCTGACTATCCTAATCATTGCACCAGGCCCAGCTGGAGGCAAGGAGATGAGTGTTACACCTGTTCAAATTCACTGTGAATTGTTCATTCACAAGCATTTCCTGAGCCCCTGCTTTGAGGCAGACACAGTGGGTAAAGAAGTGTTGGAAGCCCCGGCCTTCAGGGTGCCCACAGTCTGGTGGGGAGCCAGATGTGTGCTTCAATGAGAAAGGCCTCATGAAAATCTTTGGAACCCCTGACTCTGGCTTGGTGGATCAGGAAGCCTCCAGAAAGGAAGAGGCTGTTGATTGGGTCTTTTAGTTCTATGTAGCATTTAGAGATGGGGAAAAGGGATGGAGACATGTTTTAGTACTGTGGGAACAACATAGGGGAAGATTTAGTGGCAGGAAAATGTAGGCACATGGTGGGACAGGGGAGCCTTTGGTTAGCACAGACAAGCAATGCAGGGATGGTGGGGGTTTTGGAAGATGTGGAGTGAGTTGGGAAGAGCTTGGATTTCTTCGCTGAGGATGGGCTTAGATGATATTGAGCAGATGGTGAAGCATTTTGGACACCAGAATGATGCAATCAGAATTGTGTTGGAGAAGAGAAAACTGGCCTCTGGAAGGGGTGGAAGAGTGGTGGGAATTGTAGAAGTGGGTAGATTGATTTGAAGGCTACAGCCACAGACCCAGGGCCCTGGGCTTGGGAACAGAGACAGGTGGCAGATGCAGAGGCCCTGATGATATAGAAGCAGCAGGCCGAGCATTAGGCATAAGCAGGAGAGAGGAAAGTGTCAAAAATGACCAAAGACCCCGAAGTTGGATGACAATGAGACAAGTGGAACCCCCCACACAAGGAATTAAGTAGCAAATGAAACATGTAAGATGGTTCTTGGCATGGAACAGGTAATCAATCAATGCTTACTGTGGCTACTGCTGGAGGGGCAGACTTGAGTGAGAAGAGGATGAGTTTGGCCTGGTCTCTGTAGTGTGAGGTGTCTGTGAGACTACACCTGGAAGCATCAGGGCTGCAGGTAGAGGCACAAGTGCAATAGGCATAGAAGTGACAGATGAGGTCATGACATTAGATGCAAACACCAAGCGAGCTGCAAATAAGGCAGAGGATGGCAGCAAAGAGAAGACTTAGTGAAGGAATTTGGGAAGGAGCAGAGAGTTACAGTAACACTAATAACTACAGTTAAAATTGTCGAGCTCATACCATGTATTGAGCTATACCACGTTAATGCCCATTCCATTATCATCATAGCAACCCTATGAAATAGGCCCACTTATCATCTTTATTTTACAGATGAGAAAACCGAGGCTGAATTACATAATTTGTCCATGCTCACATAGCTGTCCCTTGGGGAGGTGGGGAATTACCCCAGGCCGTGCAACTCTGTGACCCCTAGAAACTGAGTCCTGAGAAATTGGTGTTACTGAAGTAGGAGGAAGGAGTGTGTGGAGGGGAAAAGTGCTAAAGTTGGGGTTATGATGGGGACAGAGACAGAGGGCAATGGAGAAGGAAAAGGCGTTCATTTCCAAGTTGGGAGGGAAGAAGAAAGAAAGTAAAAATGCAGAGAGATTCTTGAGGGCAAGTGGGAGGAAGTTGAGGGAATTGATGTCAGAAGCCCTGGCTCCATCATACTGAAGACCATCTGGATAGAAAGGAATCAGAGTGTGGCCAGATTTGAGGTGAAGAAGGTCCTAATTTCTGGACATGCCAAGAGCAGACAAGCTGGGCTGGATGGTAACAGCAGAGAGGGTCAGCTGAGAGGTGGGTCTCAGCCACAAAGCCATCTGAGCCCAAGAATCTGCATGGTGACAAAATAAAGCAAAAACATTTCTCCAGTTTCCCTGAGTCCTCAGAGATGCCTGGCTGGGAGGTCATCAGCTGTACCTCTGAGGCCCTGAATGCATCCATTTGTCTCTTTAGCAACATTTTATTGCTACTTTGAAGATGTGTGGCAACCAAGGAAAATATTCTTCTTCAGGCAGGTTGACCTTGGGAAGGAACAGCAGATTTTCCAAGACTTTCCCAGTACAGGGCAGGGGTTATTGATGTTAAGATCCCTGAAGGGACACACAACCCTTAAAGATGAAAGCTTATGTAGAAAGGCAGGAACCCTTGGAGCATGAAAAGGGACCCAAAATCCTGAAGACAACCCAGGCCTGTATAGCCTGGGCCTTCTCAAGTAGGCTGTGGGTTGCCAATAGCAAGTGAGAGCTGGAGCAATGGCAGCCCAGGAGTGAAGGGAGGAGGTTTGTGGAGAGGCCAAGCATATGGCCATGCAGTTCCAAAGAAGTCCTTGTTCTGAACGGTTTGACTAGTTTGAACCCTTTGAACAGTTTGTCCTTTTCAAACAGTTGTCCCACACAGTTACCAGACATTAATGGTAGTGCATAATACACCATTGTACAAATTAGGTACATTGGTGACACATGGTTTATTTAAAGCAATTGACAATAGCAAGTATTGTCCTGATTTCTGGACTTAACACCAGTATTGGTAATTCTTGGCCCCATGTGGGCAACAGTGATTTCCCGCAGTAGACTTGGCTGCAGGCCACAACTGCCTGAAGTTGGCAGGTCCAGCACTTCCAGAATCCAGTCATATAAGGACACGGTGATAAAAATAGGAATAAGAACTACTTGCCTTGAGTAAGGGACATTTGCATGGCATGCATTTCAGTGAAGTACATTTGTCAACATTCCCTTTTCATGTTCATAAAAGCCAAATGAGGTGGACAGGCCACTTATTCTCCACCTTTCACAGATGATGAGGAAACTGAGACCAAGTGAGATTGAATCTCTTGCATGGAGTTGTACATTAAATAGCAACTGAACAGGAATGCAAATCCAGGGCTCTTTCTATGAAAGCATCTGCCTATCTTAGGCCTCTCAGGTCATGAGGAAACTGCTGGACTCTTAGAAACAGGAAGTAGGTAGGAGCTTCCCAGCTCTTAATATCCCGGGAAGTGATCTGAGGGGTCCACCAGCCTGCTCAAGCTCAAACCCAAACTGAGGATGTTACAGCCAGCCTGTCTGCTGGAGGATGTACAACCATGTTACTGAATGCTTCCATCACATCTAAGCAGTGCTGTAGGTGGGACCCTGATTTTGGAATTTCCTTTAATATCTAAAGCCTCTGACCCAAGGATCAGTCAGGGCCAGCCTTTTGATGAATGCCAAGGGTGTGAGTCTTGGGAGTGCTGAGACCTGCCTAAGTCAGGTGCTCCATTGTCCATGGAGTAGATGCTGAGATATATATGGAACTCGGGCCACAGTGTATGATTCCTGTCATCAGGAAACTCACCGCCACACTAAGGGCAAAACAACATGCTCAGAAAACAGTAGCAACAGTGGCAAGCCATACCAGGGAGCACAGCCTCAGGCATGGGCTGCAGGCCTCTTTTTCTAAGATCGCCTTGTTAATATGGAAAATGTGGTCCAACCCATCGAACAGCAGCTGTACTTTTAAGTGTTCATGGACTAAGAAAACAAACATGTCAAGAAGCTGCTATGGATTACTAATATGTTTAAGTAAAATGTTATGGTGTTACCTGTGATAGCACCCACACATATGAGAAAAATGGGCACATATGTACGTGTGAGACATTGCAGGAATTCTGTGATTGCATAATGCTCATGGATTCTGGGGTGCCTTGAAATGACTCCCACTGGCTGAGCCTTACTGGACATAGAACCCTCGTGAAAACCCACACATCCCTGACTAGTGACCCACAGGGCCTCATTTGTGGATGGCTGATTTGTCAAGGATTTTCTGTAGAAAGTGGCCTCTTGAGAAATTACACTGTGTTCCCTGTCCCACCACCCACATACCCACACAGCAGAGGAGGCTGGGAGCACTTCCCCTTCCAGCGAGTGGCCAGGCCTTTGTGCTCCTGAGGGCCAGCCCTGCTCCCCTCAGTGGCCAGCCATTGTGTTTCTGCTGGCCTTACTGTTTCCAAGGTCATGGCCCACTGAAGACATTGAATAGCATTGACTGAGAAAGGAAAATAAATGGAACATCTTTGTGTTTGTGTCTGAGGAAGGCACAGTGACTTTCTGTGGCTGGGTCTCTGGGTTCTGGAAAAGGGGCAGTAGTGGCAGATCTGGTGTCCTCAGGCTGTGTCCAGCCCAGCTCAGCCTTTCTGAAGTTGGATGTCCCCTAAGAGATAGCTGCACTGGTACCTGTTATGATTGGCTAAACCTGGACCTACAACCACCACACCCCAAAATAAAACTCCCTGAAGAGGCATCTACCTTCTAAGAGACCTCCCGGGCCAAACAGGAGGCCAGCAGTGAGGCACTAGCACTTCACAGAGAGCTGCAGAGCCAGATAGCCATGGCCTGTGGCTTTAGGTGTGCTGGCCGGGACTGAACTGGACAAGGCAGGAGGCCTGGGCCCTCCTCCACTTCCTAGGGCAGCAGGTTGCTGTTTTCATTGACTTTGAACATCTTGCTAGTCTTGGTTACATAGGTGCAGGGGGCCTGAGATGGCCCTAACTGAAGTTGGGAAAACAAAGGAAACCACACGCATCCTGAGTTTTTGAGGTACATAATCTGTATCTATCCTAATAAAAGGTAATATGCCCTTGATCTAGAGAGGCAGCAAAAGTTGGTCTCAAATGCAAAGCATTCATGATTTTAAAAAATCAAAATTTCATTAATGTTTTTCCTCATTACAGAACAAAAAATAAAAAAGAGAAATTAGGTACACTTCACTTGAGAAGGAAATATACCTAATGCCAATCCTTTCACATATACATGTACACCCTGAAGGTTCAGGAACAATGGGCTGGGAGTTGGCAGTTCCCTGTGAGCTGTGTCCTGATCTGGCACCTCATAGTCTTCCTCAGGTTCCTTGGACAAAGGACATGCAAGTCCACAGATCTCAGTTGTGCATATTTCCAAGACTGACTTTCCAGTAACTTTCCAAATCAGCTTTTAAGAGTCATCAAAATTGGGTTTTCACAAACTAAAATTGGTCCCATGGTATCAGAGTACCAAGAACTCCGATTCAGTATTTTCCTGAGGCTATCTGCCGAGGCTCCTGGCAACCCCCCGGCTCTGCCACCCCCACAAGCCAGAGAGCACTTAGCACCACATGGGCCACTGGTGGAGATTTCTGCGGTTTTCCAGAAGAAGGCTCTTCTGTTCATTCATCAGCAGGGCTATCTTATACTGGTCATAGTTTTCTACGGCTCCTACTCTTGCTGTTGAATTGAAAATCAGTATTACTATAAGTGCATCATCATGTTAGGTTTGTCGGACTTTGGACCTCACCAATGGTGGTGGTGTGATGCATTTTTATCTCAAGTATATTTATGCTTAGAATTATAATAACTACCTTTGGTGACATTCTGCTCTGTGGACCCAATATGAATCATCCATACCACTATTGGTAGTGCTAGTGCTGATGGACTTTCAAGTTACAACCACTGCCCCAGAGAAAGGTTGCTTCTCAATGAGTGACACCTCATGATATCACAGAGTTCTTTTACCTTGAAAATCAGGAGAGGGTAGTTAGGCTGTGGAATCACTGCTCTCCCTAACTGGGCTGTAAACAAAACAGTTTATTTCAAATATAAGAAGTCACTTCCACTGTAGAGTGTGATGACATAGGTGAATGCAATTGTAAAAACTCATCAATCGTGCACTTGAAAGCTTTACCTTTTATTGAATACAAAGTATAGCTCAATTAAAAAACAAACTGATAAAAAACAAAAATAAGAGGCCAGAGGAGGAGAACAGGGACTTTTGAGAATGAGACTTAAGAATGGGACGGAGGTCCAGCCAAGAATGCATGACCACAATGTAGTAAGGAAATGTCAGACAAACACCGAATCTGGAAAGCTCTATTAACAAGCAGAGGGGTTGTGTACTCTTAAAAAATGTCAGTGTCACAAGAAACAAAGAAAGGCTATGGAAATGTTCCAGATTGAAGCACTGGATCCTGTCCTGGAGGGGGAAATGCTATAAAGGGCACCATGAAGATCAAATGACAATTTGATTATAGATGGTAAAGTCTTGTCAATGTAGCTATATGAAACTGGTAATTGTGCTATAGTTATGTAAGATAATATCTTCATTCTTAGGAAATATGTTTCAACATATTTAGGGGTAAAGACCCACCAAGTATGTAACTCACCCAGAAATAGTTTAGAAAATGAAGTTATGTATGAATGTGTAAAAATACATCTACATGTACACACACACACACACACACACACACACACATTCCCTATTGCTTACCTTGGGAAGAAAAGAAGAAAAAGGATAAGTTTGGGTCTTGTTGCCAAAGTCAGTTCAAGCTTTGACAGGTGTTTTTGCAACATCTGCACCTCCAAGCAAACACAATGTTATCAGAATCCCCTCTTTCGATCAATAACTCCTGAGAGCCACATCATACCCATAGCTGATTCATGAAAACCTTGACTCCTGGTCAGGTCACTGTTACCTGGAAATGAATGGGGCTTAGGCAAAGTTTAGACACTGGGACAATTACATCGATTCCGTTGAATTGAACACAAATGAGTGAGAAGGGAGGGAAGCGAAGAGAGTGGGAGAGAGAACCCACAAACAATAAGCAAATGAGCAAAAAGGTTAGCAGTAGATAAATCTGGGTAAATGGTATGTATGAGCATTCTTTATACATCTTGCTTTTTATACTTCTTTTGCAAATTTAGAATTATTTCCAAATAAAAAGTTTTTTCAAGAAAAAATCATTGGGAATGAGGGAGCTAGAAAGAATTCCAAGAGCTTCACAGTATAAACTTGGGTCAGTTTGGAGCTGTGTCAGTATCCTGGTGATGGGAGTCACCATGATAATTATACTGCACTAACAGCCATAAATGGGTAATTCCAAAGCAATAAAAGCTAGATTGGTTATGTGGCAAACCTTGGAGAATGAGAGAGAATTTCCTTATTGCTTACTCTGCAGGGAAAAGGAAAACAGTACAGGATTTTTGTTGACAAGACCAGTTGGAGGTTTGGTGAGTGCTTTCCCAACATCTGTACTTTCAAACAAGCAGAATGTTATCAAGATCCTCTCCCTCAATCAGTAACTCCTGAAAGCCACTATTTACCCATAGTTGCTTCATGAAAACCTTGACTCCTGGGTCAAGTCAGTGTTGCCTGGAGATGAAAGCAGTTCAGGCAGTTTATACGTTGGGACAATGACATCTATTCTGTCTAATGGCAGAATTTCTCCAGATGAACCAGGCAGTAGCACCATGGGTCTGGAAGAGGAAGGGGTGCCTAGTGATCTCTCAGTGGGCTTTCAAAGGCCATCATGTCTGATCTTGCTCAGAGGGGCCTTGTGCCCCCAAAGGTGGCTACCACCCCGGCTCACCTCCTATGGGATCCACTGTGGAAGAAGTTGGCTCCATCTCCTGCCCACACTGAAGTTGGCCTAATGGATATGGCAGGGGTTTACTCCCTTCCCCACTGGAAGATGGATAATACAGCATGGGTTTGTTCAAGCACACTTCCCAGGCACACAGAAACCACCCTCTCAACCTCACCTGCTTCTGGGATGAGTTAAAGTACAGATTGCACTTTATTCTCCAATCTCTAGACTGTGGAGTCATGAAGCTGAATCCTTCTAACCTTTCCTCTGATAAAGATGGACTGTTTGGGGGACTTGGACATTGACCTATATGATGAAAGCTGTATGCCTGTTTACCAGCATGTGTAAAACCAAATTGGAACACTGTACAGAGAATTAAACTCAAGTGGCAAAATAGGCTTGTGGTCGCAGACACTTTATTCTATTTCTTTCCTGGTCATGTCACATTATGTTATTTCCTGGAGAAGGGAAAGTCAAGAACAAGAGCCTACTTTATCTGCACTGGGTCTGGAAGTTCTGTCTGGTCATGAGTCAAAGCCTCATAGCAGAGAAGGATCTATAGCAGAGAAGCATCCATAACAGAGAAGACAAATATCAGAGCGGGAGATGGGTAGCAAATGAGAGAGAGGCAGAGTCACTGCTGGCTATGTGCACCCCGAGAAGAAGCTGGAGACAAACAACCCCTGAGTTGCCGCCAGCATAGACTACTGAGGTTAGACAAGAAGATAGCAGCCCTGGGTCACAGGACTTTGAGGGGCCAAAAGCCCCAGTGCTGCCCTACGACTGTTTAGGGCACAGCCTGGCCAGGGCTGGAGTGAGTCACTGAGAATATACCCAGCTCTCCAACCTGTGGGTCCTGCCACCAATTCATGTCAGCAACCTTGGTCTCAGTTGATAACTTTTTAAGCCCCTACGATGTTCAAATCACCATCTTGAACACTATACATGTATTACTTTATTTGCACTCATGACAAGCTCTCCCTCTTTTAACATAAGGAAATGGGCTGAAAATGCTTCCCTGCCAAGGTAAACTTCGAATTATTTCCAAATAATTTTAATAAAATTATTTATTTTATTTTTATAAAATTATAAATATTAAATTATAGATTTTAAATTTTATATATAATTAATAAATTATTTTCAATAAGCGGTAGAGCTAGGATTTGCAGCCAGGACAGTCTGGCTCCAAATCTCATATACATTTTGCCCCGCCACACTGTGCATAAATAAGTGTGTACACAGACATATACACACATACACACATACACACACACACACACACACACACACACACACACAGCATGTTGGATTTTCTAGCTTCAAAGAAGAGCTTAGTGTGGCTTGTCATAATTGATTCTAGACATTCTGAAGTCACATCTGCTTCGAAAGAAGTAGTAGTATTGACCTAAAGTAACTGGTGTTCTATCACTTGGCTGAGATTGTCCCCAGTCTGGCTGTGTATATTGGCAGGGGCTCTTGTTGGGACCTCAGTGTCCTGGTTTGAGCTGCCAAGAAGGTCAGATTTGGTAAAAGCTGATGGGCTACATGAGAGGGAACTGTCAAAGGGCTGGGCTGGTTCCAGTGTCAGGGAATGTCCAGTCTCTTACACCCTGGGTCACTTGCCACCTTCTCTCCCCTGTCTTTGCAGCCAACCTCGGTTTGAAGTCCAGGGCAGTGGCTCCTGGGGAGCAGCCAGCATACCAGGGACCCGTGCACTGCATTACAACTATTGTGAGGAATGAGGGCCTGGCGGGGCTGTACCGGGGGGCCAGTGCCATGCTGCTGAGGGATGTCCCAGGCTATTGCCTCTACTTCATCCCCTACGTGTTCCTGAGTGAGTGGATCACACCTGAGGCCTGCACAGGCCCCAGCCCCTGTGCCGTGTGGCTGGCGGGCGGCATGGCAGGTAAGGGCAGCAGCAGCTGGAGCCGCACCCCTGTGCAGGCCACAGCTGTGGGACAGCTGGGGAACTGCCATGCCCTTCTCAGCCCAGGGGGAGGGCAGGACACATTTAGGTACTCACCCAAAAATTCTTTGTTAGGTACCTACTCTATCCCCGGCCGTCTCCCACCTCAGTCTCATCCCTTTCCCTATGCAGCTATGAGAATGGCAGTTCCCATTTGACTTTCAGGCAACGGATATATTTTGAACACATACTCTGTGTCAGGCATTACTAAGCTTTGGAAAGGAAATCCATTATCATGGTTCAGTTTATTAAATGCAATCTTTGTAATGTAAGGATGCCATTAGTTCTACACGGTAGGAATCAGTCTCCCTGTTTCACAGATGAGAAAACTCAGGTCCAGAAATGTTAAGTAGCCAATCCCAGGTCATACAGCTGGAGCTGACAGTATAGCAGGGACTCTGCAGCCAGAAAGATTTAAGTTCAAATCCACACTTCATCATTTTGTGATCATGTACTGGTTGCTTAATCTCCCTGCTCAGAATCCTGCACCACATCCCTCTTTCATTTAAGGTAAAAGTTGATATCTTTGCAATGGTTTTCCAGGCCCTCAGTGATCTAGCTCCCTGTTCCCCACCCACCTTACTTCTACTCCTCTCCCCTTCCTCACTTTCTCCAGTCACACTGGTCTCTGCTGCAACTTGACCATGCCTGGCCCTTCCCCGACCACAGGGCCTTTGTACCTGCTACTCGCCACCTCCTGAATTTAACAACTTGGTGGCGACTGGGGATTTTGGCAAGGGCCATTTGATGGAGAGAAGGGTGTAAAAACCTGATGGAGTGGGATAAAGAAAGAATGGGATGAAGGATATTGGTGCACCCAAGTATACTCAACTCTTCTGAGGGTTCTGCTATGCTGTAATGAGGAACAGATAAACACAGCCATAGCCAGAAGGGCCTTTGGAAGCCAAGAGAGGATGCTTTTTAAGAAGGTTGACATCATGACATGTTTGATGTGATGGGAAAGATCTAATAGAAAGAAGAAAATCATGAATCATCCTCCTCCTCCCTCTCCTCCTCCTCCTCCCTCTCTTTCTCCTCCTCCTCATCACATTTGCCATGCTGTCAGCTCATAGCAAACACATAACAAAGCTCATGTCAGCCACCTAACTACAGTTTCACCTTCTGGCCCCCAGGTGCCTGTGCTCGTGCCCAGCTCCTAGTAAGAGCTCAGTCAGTACCGACTGGCAGAGAGGACGGCAAGGCCCCATCTGCTCTCACTTCTGCGGAGAGCAGGTGTGAATGGCCTGGCAGGCAAGTCCCATTTTGTGATGCCCTCACCCAAGGGCTGAGGGACAAGGGAGTGCACCAGGGCAGTACCTGGGGAAGTGGCCCCATTGTCCTGGCAGAAGGCACAGGTTTAGAGAGGCTCCTGGAGGACCAAGGGCAGGAGGCCAGGATAGGCAGAGGGCCAAGGGCAGTCTAAGGTCTCCTTTGAGAGCTACTGGGCAGCAATTACAAAACCATGCAAACCAGTTGCCCTGGACTTTAACATCAATTTGTTTTTCTCTCCCCATCTAGGAATGTACGAATTTCTGTGTTTCTATAATAACCTGGCATTGTTTTCCTAGAGTTCCTTACCTAAGCATATCCCACGAGGATGACCTAGTGGCACGTGATCCCAAGGCTTCTATTCCACATACTTGAAAAAGAAAAGAGATTTTTCAAAAAGCTGTCCCTGCTTTGTTTTTGCAACCCCCAGGCTGGCCCTTCCTTGGTGAGCAGGCTGTCTGCCTGTGTTTGTTTAGCTTCTCTGTGTTCAGAGTAAATCCTGCCCTCAGTGAGCTGCAAACCTTCAGCCTCATGCCTCACCCTGGGCTCCCTTCTGTGCCCTGGAAATGTGCTGCCAAGTACCTGTGGAGCCTGTTACTCTTTCTCCAATAAAAACTGCTAATAAAGACTGCCACGTCTCGAGCACTGGCTGTGGACTGGCACTGTGCCCAATGCTTCACGTTCATCAATTAATATGGTCCTCCAAACAGCCCCATAAAGATAGGTACTGCCACCCCATTTTACAGATGAGAAGCCCAAGGCTTAGAGAAGGGAGGAAACTTCTGCCAAGTCTCACAGCAAGTGGTGAGGGAGGATTAGAAACAAACTTTGCGGGTTCTAAGCCTGAGCTCTGTCCCTTCTCCCAGCTTAATGAATCTCTAAATGGTAGAAATCCACAAGGAACCAAGCTCCTCCAGACCCTAAGGAGCCAGCCCCTGACACCTGTTTCTTTCTCTTTGCAGGAGCAATTTCTTGGGGGACAGCGACTCCTATGGATGTCGTGAAAAGTCGACTCCAAGCTGATGGGGTTTATTTAAACAAATATAAAGGTGTCCTGGACTGTATCTCCCAGAGTTACCAGAAGGAAGGTCTTAAAGTAAGCCTACAGCAGGCCTGTGGGGTCAGTGTCAGTCCCTGGAAGGTGGTTCACACATTTAGGGGGATGTGGGACTATAGAGAAGGGAATCAGGAGGCCAGGGGGCTGCTGGTGATTATGTATCAGGTGCCACAAGCGGGTACTTTGTCAAGCACTTCACCTGGGTGTTCTTTTCACATGGCCAGTGGAGGAGATAGGTACGTGACCTACCTGACAGAGGTTCAGAGAGTGCTGGTAACCTGCCTGCAGCCACACAGCTGGTCCATGTCTGTCTGTCACTGCATTTTGCCCTCTCAGCAAGATAGGTTGGGCAGCCCTTCCTCACTCATGGCTTAGTGCCTTCCTCACCCCTCCTCCCACTGGGAAGTGCCAGAGCCGCCTTGCCTCCTTCCTGTCCTCAGTCAGCTCATCTCACCCGCTCCAGGCCCTGTGAACTGTCTTCTGCTCTCCCACCTGAGCCCTGACCCCACACCTCTGGTCGCGGCTGAGGAGGCAGCCTCCAACACGTTTCCCTGGGCTGTGTCTCCTCTGTTCTTCCTACAGCTCAAGAGCTTAACCTAACACACACCCCTTCCCACCACCTGAAAAGGTGCTGCCCCAGGATAGACCAGACTTCCATGTCTGGTATCCAAGGTTATAAACAGATTCATCACCCTCCGGAGAAACCGTCCTGCTGGCTGTTCCTTGCACGGGCTCCTTGCTTTCTTGGTGTGGCTCTTAGAGTCAGCAGACGTGGGTTCAAAGTCAGATGTAGCTACTGTGAGCTGGCAGGATCCAAGCAAGCAGCTTCATGTCTCAGGGCCTCAGTTTCTCCCAGAATGATCATCCCTTCCATGAAGGGTGGAGCATTTGTGGGTTAATACAAAAAGCACTCCATTCAATATGTAACCCATAGGGAAGAGTTAACCCTTTCTCATTTGCATTAGTATTATCAGTACTGATTTTATTAGCACCAGTGTTACCCTGGAGTTCTGAGTCTTTTCTCACATGGCTGCCCCACCCCAGGCCCTGCCAGATGAATCCGCTCCACCCTTCCAGGCCCAGTGCAGTCCACTGCCATTCCCAGGATCCATGTCCTTGGCTTGCTTCTCCTGTACCTCTCTCAAGGCGCTTCTCACACACCACCACGGGCGACAGCTATTTCTATACCTGTCCCTCCTTTGCCTCTTACAGCAAGTTTTCTGAGGTCCTGTTTTACTCTCCCCCCCAACTTGGGAAAGATCCAGAGTAGGGATAACCCAGTGTTGAGATAAATAACTAACATGCCACATGAGAGGGACAAGATCCAAAAGCTGGATCAAAGGGCCACATCTAAAGGACAGAACTACCAGAAGTCACTGTAAAGTCCAGCCCTTAGTATTCAGTCATGGATCAATCATCTCTGTAGAGGATGGGGCAATCTGACTTGGTGAAGGCTCCTAGGGAAAAATGCATAAGGGCTTTAGTTTTCAAATGCTTGTTTTTAGAGCACCTAGTATGTGGTAGGCACAGTTCTAGGAGCTGGGGATAGAGCAGTAAACAAAAGAGAAAAAGCCCATGCTCTGATCAGCTAACATGCAGTGAGCCAACAGTGAGACCTGTCCCAAGGTTGCATTAATAGAAGTATAGTGGGTAGAATAAGGGAGGTGGAGGCCTCTGCCCTGACCAGATTACGGCTGGAATGTTGCATCCGCCTTTGGTCACTACCCACTAAGCAAGACCCTAGTGGTGCCCTGGGAATGAAGAGCAGGATATCATAGCATGTGAGGAGAGGCTGGACCCTGGTTAATATAAGAAGGTGTGATACGGAGGAAACTTGAGTTCTGTCTTTATGTTTTAAGGATGGATAAACTCAAAGCTTTACTATTCTCATTATTTTAAATTCCTTTTTTAAATTTTTAACAAGAGCTGCTCTGACAGAAGGGTGAAGTCCAGCCCTGGTGCAGCCTCAATTGTCTTTAGTATCTTTTTTCTTTTTTTTTTCTTTTTTTATTTTTAGCAGAAGTACAGTTTATGATTCAGCCAATGAGTACAGAGGGATATAAAAGTGTTTCAAATGGATGATTCATTTTTATTTGAGATGTTTTTGTCTACTTCCCCAAATATTAATGTGTCATAATTTGTAAAAAGTCTGTAGAGGCAAAATATATTGCTGATAGTATTTCCTCTGAAAATTACTGTGCTCTTTTAAAAAAATGAAGTCCCGGAAGTCAGCTGAGGTCAGACAATTGGTTTCTTAATCTCGATAGCGTTTGGTCTTTACTGTTGCTTCAGAGACAGGTTTTAAGTCAAGATAACAATACTCAGCTTGAGTAACCACAGCATGATCAGACGGTTCAAGGTTAATTGTTTAAAATTTGTATCGATTGGTCAAAAATTGGTAATATATGAACATAGGAAGCTTCCAAAACTACACGAGGATATACTGTCTCGATGCCCTGCCTGTGGTGCCTGTCCTCGCTCAAAGGCAATTACCGTAAAGTTTCTTGTGATACATTTCAAAAACATTTACAGTGTATATAAGAATATATGTGTATGTACATATCTATGTATGCTTGCATATGTGACTGTTTACTTATGAATATAAATAGTAACATAAACAAAAATAACCATACCATCTAGAACAGTCAGGTTGTCTCAAAGGCAGTTTTCTGGCGGCAGCAGCAGGAGGAGGTAGAGAGGATTCCCCCGGTGCCCCAGGGATGGCTCCAGTTCCCAGCTGGCTTGGGCTCTGGCCGTATGGAGCCCCCCTCCCCAAGCGTTCTTGACTGTGGCTCGCAGAGGCAGAGTGCAAGGCCCCAAGCCCGTCATCATCCAATCTGTTCTCACCTTGCTATGGAAGGAGAAGTTTATGAAGGAAAGAATTAGAAAGGCATTAATAATGACGATGGTGACCAATCTGAGTAGCTCTTTGTAACCCACTTAGGGATGATCAGTGGTGCAGCCTTTGTGGTGGGGAAATCAAAAGTCCATGGACTTGTGGAGGCATCCCCAAGTAGAAACAGAAGAAAAGTCTGGTAGTTTTGGAGCCATTCTCTGCCCACTGTTAGGGTCGTCTCCGGCTACATGGACCATAGCTCTGACTTGGAGAGATGCTATCTGAAATAACCAGGCTGGTGAAGCACCTTGGTAACCTTGGCTCCATGGAAGCAGCTGCTGTGGAGGGGCTGTGGCAGTGAGATGAGGCTGAATGGCAGACAGACGGGGCATTTGTAGGTAGACATCTTTCGGAGGCACCAGGGCTAGCTGCCCTGGGTTGCTGTCCATGGGGAATCTGGAGCCTTCCTCTCACTCCAGGAAACCTGAACTGCAGCCACCAGGACTCTTTCAGTTCAGAGGCTCTTCCTTTTACACGTCCAAAAGTTCATTTATTCATTCATTCATTTACTCATCCATCCATCCATTCACTGATTCAATTAATGTGTTTATGGAAGGTCTATTCTGGGCTAAGCGCTTGCAGGTGCTGGGGTTTCAGAGGCAAGCCACCCACATAGCCCTGCATTCACTGCTCTGACTGTGATTGCTAATCCCACCCCCCACCTCTGTTGTCTGTCCTTCCTGACAGATAAGTCACGGACACTTGGAGAACAGTGTGAGGAGTGCTGTGATGGGGAGACACCGAGTGCACAGAAAGTGAGGGGCCATCATCCACCTGGGGGTGGCCATGGGGACACTGCCAGGCTGCAAGCCAGGCCTGGGAAGCACTCCAGGCGGAGGGGACCAGAAGAGGCCCAGTGGAGGAAAAAGGCTGGCCCCGTAAAGGAATGACAGGCTGTTAACCTGCCCAGAGTGTCAGCTGTGAGATGCTGCCCAGAGAAAGTGCAAGGGAGGGCATGTGGGTCCTTGCAAGCCAGGAAAGGGTGTGGACCTGACCCTAGGCCATAGGGAGCCATTGAGGCTTTGTAGGGTGGGAGTGAGGGGGGACTCGGTCTGGAGGTCATATGCTCTGAAAGCTTTGGGTAAAAGCCGGCAGGTCTGCACTTTGTTTGCCTTCTGTGGGCTCTGCAGCAGAGCAGGCCACAGCTGCTGGAGGGGGTGCTGTCTGCCGGTCTGAAATGGCCCACAGCTCCTGCAGGGCCTGGGGCCGTGGGACAGAAGGCTCATACTCCAAGCTGGGCCCTGGCTGCCTCTGCCTTGCAGAGGGGAACTTCTGTGGGCACCAGCATGGAATTTTCCTCTCAGAGTTTGACCCAGTTCCTGGCTGTTATTCAGTCACTCTGGATGAGCCTGTGGAATTCCAGAAAGGTCAGATGTTAGAGAAGAGTGTTAATATTACCAGGATCTCACTTGCACCCTGCCTGAACAGCTCGAGGGCTTGGCTGAGCCACTTGTTCATCTCTAGGGATCCTTGTCCATCAGCCCCTTTCCCAGGGTCATGTCGCACCCTGCAGGCTGCTGCGAGGTGCAGGCACCTCTCCTGAAGGAAGGCCACCTGATATCCTAGCCAGTGACAGAGGCTTGCACCAACTCTGATACCACAGTGCCCAGAGACTGAGGAAACTGGGGAAATGAAAAGGTTTGGTTTCTACTTTTACAAAATGACCACTTCTGTTTCTTAAACTTAGAAAATCACACAGGAATCAGAGTCGGTTTCTACCTGTGCCTGACAGTTCTCAAGTCATTTACATTTGTGTGGGAACTTGCTTTTAGATGGTTGTTTCTTACCAGAGGATGCATTAAAGGCCAGCTCCTCCCCACAATCCCCCTCTCCAAAGCTCTTATCTGCTCTCGTCATTTTCTGGGTCATGTTGTTATTGTTCCTGAAGGGGCCTTGTCTCTGATAATGGGTTATAACTGCTTGAGAGTTGGAATCACATCACATTTATGAGCCGACACCCAACACCAAGCAAGAAGATTGAGGGAGGAAAGGAAGATCATAGGCAGTGTTTGGGAAGCATCACATAATACTCCCTAGGGACGGAAGACAAATACAGGTGTCATGGAGCAGCAAAGGCAGAGTTCATCAGCTCATCAGCACAGGCCATTCTTCCTGAGCACGCATGCTAGTGATGGAGGTTGAGTCCTACTCCCTATTAGGTGATAGACTAGTGATAAGAATAAGGAGGGTGATGATGATAATCAGCAGTTAATGCATGCTTATACTGTATGCCAGGCACCGTGCAAGTGCTTGAAAAACCTTATCTCATTTAGTCCCTCCAACATTCTTATCAGGTCAATTCTATTATTACCCCCCTCTTACAGTCAGGAAAATTGAGTTCCAGAGAGTTTGCCATTGGCCCAAGTGACACAGCTACTCAATGGCAAAGCTGTGCCTCAACCCCATGTCTGCAGAGTCTTAAGCACAGCTCGAGTTCTGTTCTCTGCCACTTTGGGGATGTCCTGTGAAGCCCCTGCTACAGAGATTGGGCATGGCTGGGTGCTCTGTCTACTTAGGGCCTCCAGATTCCTGAGGAGAGTGTGTGTGTGTGTGTGTGTGTACGTGTGTGTGTGTGTGTACATGTGAGAGAAGAAGAGAGAGGGAGAGAGAGAGGGCAATTTAAAAAGTGTATGTAGGTGTTTGCCTGACCCAACAGCTTACCTATAGTATTTAGTGCATGTGTATCAGGGTCTGGGAGGAAAAGCACCATCAGGCATGACACGGGTCAGGGCAGGGCATGACTGGGACTTCCCTGTGTGGTCTCTGCCTGCACAGGTCCTTTGGGCTCTGGCGGGGCACGGGGCCTGGTTGGGCAGCACCACGAGCCATTCTCTGCCCCTCCTTGGTGGCCCTGCAGAGGGTGTGGGTCAGTCCCCTGCAATAACCCGGCCCCTGTGCAAAGGTGTTTTTCAGAGGCATCACTGTGAACGCGGTGCGGGGCTTCCCCATGAGCGCGGCCATGTTCCTTGGGTACGAGCTGTCGCTGCAGGCTATCCGCGGAGACCATGCAGTGACGAGCCCATGAGCGCCAGGTCAGTGTGCTTCCATCCCGGCCAGTTGTGCCTCCCAGGAACTTGAAACTCTTTTTTTTTTTTTTTTTGTCATGAGAATGTTGTGGCCTTCTGAAATGTCCTGTTGTTTGTCACATATCTAATCTGTGGTAGGCTGGGGCTAGAGCTGCCACCCTTTTCGTCATCAAACAGCAGTTCAGAAATGCCCACCAGTGACTGGTGGTGTGCTGGGTCCCCAGGGACCGAGTCTGGTACAGAATACACCTGTTTCCAGGCAGCTCGCCTCTCCATTTTCCCATCCAGCAGCTTCAACAGCCCTTGCAGGGAAGTACTTTTACCTTCACTGTGCAGATGCAATGACCCAGGCTCACAAGTGAGGACTGCAACCAGGGTACCTGCAGGGGGCACCATCTCCCCACCTCCCTACTGAACTGCACAGCCTGACTCTGAGAGCCACCCACAGGCTCCCAGAGCCCTAGAGGACAGGTCTCTGCCACCATTCTTTGCCTCCCATGCCCTCTTTTTCTTTCTCATTGCCGAAAGATCATTGTAGCCTGAGGACTCTTCTAAAGACAGAAATCTGACTCCCGTGCTCACATGCCCTCCTTGGCTCCCCATTGCCCTCTAGATAAAGCCTTCACCCTGCTTCCGCTGGCCTCACCCCTCACCACTGTTCTGAATGCCCCGCCCTCTCTCTCGCCCCTAGGTCTTTTCTCAGGCTGTCCCCTCTGCCTGACATCCTCTTCTCGCTCCTTTCCCACTTGTCCTTGGCTTCACCAGTTCTTTGACATCCAGGCTGTAGAAGTCTCCTCCTCCAGGATGCTGGCTTGCTTTCTCAGCTGGGGTGAGTCGCGCCATCTGCAGACCATCCCCCACCCCCACCCCCACTGCATCCTAAATGCCAGGCACCGTGCAAGTGCTTGAAAAGCCTCGTCTCATTTAGTCCCTCCAACATTCTTATCAGGCCAATTCTATTATTACTCCTCTTACAGTCGGGAAAATTGAGTTCCAGAGAGTTTGCCGTTGGCCCAAGCATCCGCCCTCACTCCCCAGGCGGGGCTGCTGCGCTGTCCCTACCTTTGCACTAATGGTGCCTGACACAGAGCCTGGCACACAAAGGACCACTCAGCAGTGTCACTGGATGGGTGGATGGCCAGCCCCCATATCCCCTCAGGCCTCCTCTTCCTCCCTGTGCTTTTTCTTCCTCATTGTCTGGCCCCATACCGGCTACCTGCAAAGCTCAGAAGACAAAGTGAGTGTGGACTGAACTTTCTAGTCAACCAAGAAGCCATTTGACATCAGTCTTGGTTAGCACAAATTCTCCTGGGAAGGATGATCTTTGTCTATAAAACCTCATTGCTGCCTCCCCTGTGAGCTGGCAGGGGCATTCTCAGGACAGCAGAGCCCTGCCGGGGTGCATGGGTGGTGCCAGAACCTGGACAAAGGCAGGGGGCCTGACCAATCAGGCTAACTGTAGTTAGCCCAGGACAAACCCCAGAAGCTGGCTTCAAATAAAATGCTCTCTACTTTTTGCTAAAGTGGCAACATTCACAGCTTTTCTGGCTATTTACCCTTTCTTATAAAAGGAAAAGGGTAGCAACACAGTTTGCATAATTAAACATCTTGAGTGAAGAGTTACTGCATTTGGGTGGCATCCAGGACAGGGAAGGAATTCGTCTTATTCTTAAAGCTGTGCTTAGATATTGGCCATTTCCCCCTTTTAACAGAGAAAAGTAATTTCTTAAAAATCCTATAATAAAAGCCAGGCATTTTTATTGTAGACAAAAATAGAAAATTTATATAAATAGAAAGAACAAAATAATAAGACCTGTCATCACAAGACCTTGTTGTTATTCTTCCAAGTATGTCTTATGTGTATTTTCAAATTGGGATCCTATTCTACACAGTGTTTTACAGCCCTCTTTTCCCATTTAGTAGTTTGGGACCATTTTCCTATGTCATGAAATCTTCAGCTACAAGACGGTTTTAATGCCAAGACCTCCCAGATCCCAGAGTGGCTGGATGCCTGCCCAACCTGTCGTACCTGCCACTGTGACCATCCTGGTGATTGACTGCTTCAGGACAAAGGAGGAACTTTCTAGCAACCCAATCACGATTGTCCTGCATTTAGCCTTTCACAAGCAGTGACCAACCCAATTGGAAGCTTTTCTTTCTGAAAGCGCTCTTTCTTGCAAGGGGCATGGACGTCTGTCTCCCTTAGGAGGGAGGAGTGCTAAGGCAGGGAGGAGGCTGTTGCCTCCTGGTGGGAGAGGGAGGTCCCCAGCCACCGGTCTGCAGATTCATCTTAAACAAGTCTCACCCATGGCATTCAACTTCCTGCTCTAACCCCAAAACACCAAGGCCTTTTAACAAGACTGGATTTTAATTTACAAAGTAGCTCTGAGATTTGGAGAAGGCCGTGCTCAGGCAGCAGTCACACCCACTCTTTGAATGCCTCCCTCATTGTCTAGACCCAGGACAGAGTGAGATGACATACATTAGAGATCCAGGGAGCCAAGCCGTCCCTAAGAAGTGGCGGGATGGGGACCATCTTGAGAGTTCCTGGGTACAGATGACAGGGATGACTGGAGAATTGTTTCTAAGAGCCTGCAGGGGATAGATCACCCAGCTCCCAGCAGCTGCCAGGTGCCTTCCAACAACCAGGCATGGAGATCTCCCCCAGCTTTTCCAAGTCCCATGCGGGAAGATCAGTGACCTTTGTAGTGGAAGTGGCGTCCCGCTCACTCACCAGTGGCTGGCTCCCAGACTTGTCTGTGGCTCATGAATCCAACTCTGCCATCCCTACCTGTTCAAGACCAGCCCCCAGAGCTTCCTGGAATAGTGCTGGTCTGCCCTCTGTCCTGACATGCATGTTCCAGGTCTCATTAGCCTACTTTCAGTTTCAGGAAGACTGATTTCCAAGGAAAGAAGACATAGTGCTCTTATGATACCTTTTTTGAACATTTACAAATAGCCCCGGCAACCCTGAGAGCCTCTGCCACTCTGTACTTTGCCTCTTGGTGCTTCACAAACCCAGTCTCCAAATGGGCTGTTTGACCCCAAGATCCAAGATTTCAAGACTCCCGTTAGATGATGTTCTTGTCTTTCCTGCTTCTTCCCAGGGTCTCATCCCATTAACAGGTCAATGCTAAAAGTGTCTGCAGAACTCATGGTGTGAATTTACTGAAGAGAAAGAAAGACTCTCCGCCAGGTGGGCCTTCAGCCAAACAGGCTGTCCTTGGAACCCCTTCCTTCCTTCACAATTACAAGCATTCTGATCCCCACCCCGGCTGGGGCAGCAGAGCTTCTGCCTTGGAGGGATTCAACTGACCACTGGTCAACTGATGACCAACTATTTCAGCTTTGGACCTGCACCTGGTAACAAACAAACGAACAGAACAAAACAAAACTGGAGTAAAATAGACCCTCCCCCCATGCCTATTGTAAACTCACTGTGAATTCATGGAAGAGCTGGAGTTGGCTCTAAGTTTCAAAATAAAAGCATTAAAAACCTCTTCACATTGTTTCTCTGTCAGATGCCTCTGCCTGGCTTCCAAGAGTCACCTGGCCACTGTCATTCCTCTCTCTCTGTTCAGGCCTCTGTGGGTGTTGCAGGCCCGGAGGGAAAACCCTCCACACAGGTGAGGAGAGAAACTGAGCGGGGGCAGCCTGGCTTCCTTTTTCCCAGATGCCTAAGGTCGGCAGCAGAGGGCGTAGTGGTTGAAAAGGGTGATGAGGCACAGAAACCTTCTAGGGGTTCTCCCACCCTGAGCAGTGGCACACGTTGGTGACTTGCTTCAGAGAGGTTGGCCCTGGGCTTGGTTGGGGTGGGCACTCTCTGGGCCTTATTTTTACATGGAGAACAAAACAAAACAAAATACTTGATCCACAGTCTGGTTTCCAGAGTGACTTCATTGTTCTAAATTTTATTCCTTACTAGAGCTGCGTGAGGAGGCCATTACTATTTTGCTGTTATGTGGCTTGTGTCCCTGCAGCCTCTCCCAATTCTGTGCCCACAACAAGCATTCCTAGTTAATCATAGAGCCCTTTCTTGATGAACTGAGTGGCGCCTCAGAGTCTTTCTCAGCACAGTGCCGTGGCAGCCACCACCAGCCGCGCAGAACTGTCATGCAAAATGAATCTATTTGCCATCCCTGGCTTAAATCCCAGTGAAGGAAATGTCCTCAAATTTGTTCTTTTTTCTTTCTCTTGAAAAGCTCTTCCTTAGTTTCTCCACTACGCTGTTCCCCCACCACCCCCTGCCTTTGAATGATTTGGGCCATGTCTCTGAAAAATCTCTGCTTTAATAGACCCAAGACCAAAGCAATGCTATGGTGCAAAAGAGTTGAAAGTGTTCCATCTCTTCGGTGTGAAACCTGTTACTGGAGCGGAGGGTTTCATGCTTGAAATAAAACCCTCAGCATGCCCTCCTCAATCTTTCTCCTTCACAGCCCCTGGGACTGCATGGTCCCCTGGGTATCTCTGCAGGTTACCGTTCAAGCTGCCCACCCTCCAGCAGTGGGATGTTCATTCATTTGTTCAGTTATCAAACATTTGTTGAGCAGATGCTGACCTAGGTGGTGAGGACAGCCATGAGGGACTCCAGTGGCATGTCATTCTGGTGCATTGGAGAGGCTCTATTGATGGGAGAGACCAGCCTGCCTGTCTGCCCCAGTATCACTGGGCCTGGGTGGGCACAGAGGATGCGAGTGAAGAGATGCTTCTGGCACCTGGTTCATCCCTGGGCAGACCTGAAGTCTCTGCTCTAACACATCCTAGAATGTGTTTCTTAAGTCTGTCTCAACTGGACCATTTCCTGGTGCAAGGCGTGCTTGCACAGTTTGTTTAGAAGTGGTGCTGTGTCCACAAGGCCAACTGGGGTCTTCTACTGGGTGCTCCTGATGAGGCTGAGATGCAACAACCACCTTCTTCAGGTGTCTGAGCCTTTCCTAGTTTCTATTAATCATCATGGCACCTCTTGATGGTAGAAGGAGGCAAGCAGAGAGAAGCATTGTTTTTTTTTGTTGTTTTTTTTTTTTTTTTTTTTTTTTTGAGACGGAGTCTCGCTCTGTCGCCCAGACTGGAGTGCAGTGGCGCGATCTCGGCTCACTGCAAGCTCCGCCTCCCGGGTTCACGCCATTCTCCTGCCTCAGCCTCTCCAAGCAGCTGGGACTACAGGCGCCCGCCACCACGCCCGGCTAATTTTTTTTTGTATTTTTAGTAGAGACGGGGTTTCACCGTGGTCTCGATCTCCTGACCTCGTGATCCACCCGCCTCGGCCTCCCAAAGTGCTGGGATTACAAGCGTGAGCCACTGCGCCCGGCCGAGAGAAGCATTGTTGATCCAGTTTACAGATGAAGAAACTGAGGCTTCAACATACCTGAGCCCCAGCTCAGGACTTTACCACCAATCCCATTTGACAATCTTCCTGAGGCTACACTTCCCTGCTGTCCAGCCCAGGGAACATCGCCAGCAGCCATGATGATGGCTATTTTATCGTGTAAAAAAAGACAAAGTGTTGGGACACACAAGTATGGAGTCTGAAACTGCTATTGAAGGCCTCCCATCAACCACGTCAGAACTGCCCTTCTGGACCCACCTCCCATTGCTCTGGTCCAGGTTCCCTGTGCTCTCATCATTTCCCCCGTCTCATCCAGTGCCAGGCATATAATGGGCGTTTAAATGTTGCCAAAAGAGTTCCCAAGTGATCCAACAAGCCTGCTGGGCCAGCTGCTGTCTGCCCAGCACCCTCCAGGCTTCCCTGCCTCTATGCTTTTCTTTAACCTATATGACACTCTTACCCCAGCATCACCAGGAACAGGAATTCTTCCTGTTTTCGACCCAGCTCAGATGCTTTAAGCCCTTAGATGTTAGGGCTTCCTTGATTCTCTCTCTCTCTCCCCCAGCAGCATCCATGGCCCTTCCACCGACATGACCCCTCTGGCACTTTGTCCCTCCCTGTGCTACAGTCATGTCTGTGCACCCTCTCTTTCTCACTGGCCTGTGCCCCTCTTCAGAGCCAGGGCTGAGTCTTCCCAATCCTTAGATTCAGCATAGCAGCAAGAATGAACAGGGTTTAGAATAAAGGAAGCATAAATTAATGGGCATAAATGCAAGCATGACCATGTTAATTGAGAATTGTTTGTAATAATGAAAATTCAGAAACTTTCTAAATGCCTATCAATAGAAGAGGGGGTTGAACAAACAGCCACTAAAAAGACTGAGATAGATCTCACATATATTGTCATGGAAATATGTCAGCGACATTGTAAGTGGAGAAATGGAGGAGCAGAATAACATATATGATGTTATTCATTTTCATTTTAAAATATATATCATATATTGGTAATTATATGGGCATTAAAAAACCCTTGAAGGATGCACACCAAATTTAATAGTGGCTATTTCTGGGATGTGGGATTGGGAGAAGGCTTTCAGTTCCGACTTTGATGTTGGTGATTTCTTTGTACATCACTATAATGATAGTGATTTGATGATGTTGTTTATTGTAATGTTTTAATTTTTTTACAGCAAGCATATATTCTTTTTATAATTTCTTAAAACAAAAGCACACCTTATTGCAGAGCTAGAGCTCCCTGCTGGACACTTGTTTTCCAGGCTGCGGGCTGGCTCTGCCTCGCTGCCCAGCCTCAGCCTGGCTCGGAGTAACAGCCCCTGCCACACCCCCTCCCCCTGCCCTCCTCCATGCTGGGCAGACACTGCCTCAGCACATCTTCTGCACCTTCACTCCCACCCAGGAGCACCTGGGCTGCAATGAATGAAACTCGGCTTTATTGAAGAAACTCGGCTCCAACCCAAACAAATCTCATGTGGTAGCCAGATCTGGGAGGGGTCAGCCAGCAACAGATCTGCTGCCTCTTAGATTTTTCTGGAGAGGGCAATCTTGTGGAATAGTTGGGGCCAACAGCTTGGGAGTCTTCCTCCATCAACACATTATGGTTCTATTTAACCATATATATATATTATATATATGTAATATATATTATATATATAGTTGTGTGTGTATGTGAGAGAGAGAGTGTGTGTGTGTGTGTGAGAGAGAGAGTGTGTGTGTGTGTGTGAGAGAGAGTGTGTGTGTGTGTGTGTAGTCTGACTGTGGCTATAACTATAACTGACTGCTGTTATAGGCATTGGGTGACAATGGCAGGGACCCTGCCCTCGGGGAGCTTAGTATCAGGCATTAATTTCTGTTGTCATGGTCAGGAAAGTCTTTAAACAAATGGAATCCTATTTTTAAGAAGGATGAAAACAAAACAGAATTCCAAGCCAAGCACCAGTTTTGGTGTCTGTGTCTTGGAGTTGGGGGGCTTCAGAGTTGGCCAATTTGCCTTACCAGGAATGATGAAAAGAAGAAAAAAAACCATTACCATACAGCAGCAGTTCTCAACAGCAGCCCGTTCACTCCTGAAAATTATTAAGGACCTCAAAGAACATGTGCATATATATATATATATAATATATATGTATATATATATTATATATATATATATACGTATATATATATATATATATATATATTTGCCAACAATTACTGGAAATTCAAACAGAATTTCAAAAATATTTATCCATTTAGGTATAATAATAAACCCATGACATTTTAACATAAATAACATTCTATGAAAATAACGATTCTTTCTAAACCAATGTAATTAACGAAAAGACTTGCATTTTCCGTTTTTGCGGCTAAGTCTGGCTTAAACAGAGGGCAATTGTGTTCCCCTGTCTGCTTTTGCTTTTAGTCTGTGGGTTATCACTTGCAATATAGCCTTTGGGAAACTCCATTTTACGCTTGTGAGAACATAAGATAGAAAAGAGCGGATAGCATCTTCGTGTTCTATGAAAGTGGTTTTGACCTCGTGGGTCCTCTTTGAGAACTGTTGCCCTACAGGGGAAAAAATACATATGTGTGTGTGTATGTGTATATATATATGTATATGTACATATCCCTCACCCAAAGGCTGATACCCTGCAGAATAGCCACTTGGTGGCAGCAGAGGTCAACTAAACTCTCCGCAGGAGCCCGCGTCTGGGAGTGCACGACCTTGGCCCTGTGGGGAGAGCACCTGGGCCCCGTGACACTTCTTTTCCTGTTTCCTGGGTTTCACCATCTCCCTTGGCGTTGCCCTTTTTCTTCTCTGTGGTGGAGAGAACTTCACACTAGGGAGACCTTCCCCTTGGGTTCCAGTTTCACGTAGGCCATCAGCTACCTGTGCTCTTGCAGGCATCAGTGCCCCCTGAGCCATCTGTAAAATGGCCACACTGGTCTCCCTTACCTACTTTGCACAGCTTCCATAAGGATCAAGTGAAAAAGTGTTTTTGTAAACTGTAAAGTGCAAAACATAGGGGTTGGAGGAAGGGGTGGCCTGGTGTGATTTTTCTGGTTTCTGTTCTTTGCCTGCCTTCTCTGAGTCTGGGTTGTTTGCTTTTTCCAGGAGGTGAACACAGGATGACTACAGTGTTCCCTGGGCGTCATCTCTGCATGTGAAGCCCTAAGAGCTGCAGATGTTTTGCCTCTGGACGTCCAAGTGGACATCAATTAGCAAGCATGGGCTAGGATGGTGCGGATACTGACGTGGCCCTTCTGATGCCTGGGATGCCTCATGAATCACTGATTCAAGCCCTCCAAGGTTCTGATCCCCAATGCGCACTCTGCTAGGCTGGCATCAAAGAGCTTTCCAAGAAATGTTTGGTCCAGCAGAGAAGTCAAGACCATGAGCACCAGGGAGCCAGAAACCACCCAGAGAAACATTGCTTCGCTCCTCTGTCTGAGGATGGGGAGGGGCCAGTGAGCTCTGGGCTCAGCCACTCTCTCCTGTCTCAAGTACCACGTCCCCGTGCCTCCGGTCTCCTCTCAGCATAGACCAGGTTTTTCCCTGCTCCTGCACCCGTGGATCCTGAGGACAGCGGTAGCGACTTCCTCACCGCACGCTGAGTTCAGCGCGCGCTCCTCACTGTGCACTTGTTAGTGTCTGTTGAGTGATTAAATCACATCCTCAGGTCTGCAGCAAATAAATGAAGGTTTCTTTATTTTTTATTAACTAAATTGAGATTTTTTTCAAGCTGATGACAGAAAAAAATAATTTTGCCATTTCAGGGTAAAACTTCGAAATTCTAAGTTAAATGCCCAGTTCAAGATTTTTTCCTTCTCCACCTTCCCCTGGGGTTGACTTTAGATCTGGGAGGTTTGGGATTTAGGGAGAGGCTTCAGGGACCTGGGAGGTGCTCTGTCCTACCCTGATGTTCTTTCTGGCTAGTCCTGGGCATGGCTTTCCCTCCAGGGTGGCTTCTGTAGAAGCATCTTCAGTCCCATTTGGTCCCTGTCCCGTGGTCTGAGCCTGCCATATATGCCCATCCCAAGGCCTCTCCGGCCTTACCATCCTCCAAGACACATCAGTGCCCCTCTCTGCCCTGTGTGAAAATCTTTGGTTTCTCCGTTGAAACTATTCAGGAGGCTGCATCAAGCCCAGCTTCCTAGGGCCAGTGGGTGGTCCTCCCTATACCACACCTTGGGTTATGTGGCGAGAGGCATTCTCTTTTCATGTCATCTCCCAGGGCATTCAGGGGATATGGCTCATGTGCCCTTCACTCTTGGTTTTCTACCCTCCCCAGGAGTTCTGCTCTCTACCCCGAGGCTCTGCTGGGGGCCAGGCAGAGAGCCCTTCTCCAGGGAACTCAACAGTGTCTGCCATCATCCTCTCCTCTCGGACTTCTCTTCCATTGTCCAAGGAGTTACTTTCTATCCCAGGGCTAGGAAAGTTACCACTGGAAACTCTAAAGCCAAGAATTAACTTCTGTATCAATAACCTCTATACCAATAAGTGCAGAAAATACATCAGACACAGTCCAATCTCATTCATGATAAAAGTGCTCAACAGACTGAGAATAAAAGGGAATTTTCTCAGCCTGATACTAAGCATTTATGAAAAGTCCACAGCTCACATCATATTAATATTTAATCGTGAATGACTGGATCCTTTCCCACTAAAATCAGGAACAAAACAAGAATATGTACTCTCACCACTTCTATTCAACATTGTATTGGAAGTTCTAGCCAGAAATTAGCCAAGGAAGTGAAAGAAAAGGCATCCAAATTGGAAAAAGAGAAGTAAATTACCTCTATTTACAGATAATATGATACGGTATAAGAAGTGATGGTTGTGCAACCTGCCAATGTACTAAAATCTATTGAATTATACGCTTCAAATGGATGAATTGTATTGCATATGGTATATGAAGCGTATCTCAATGAAGCCATCTGTTTTTTGTTGTTGTTGTTGTTGCTGTTGTTGTTGTTTGTTTGTTTTAAGACAGGATCTTGCTCTGTCGCCCAGGCTGGAGTGTAGCGGTGCAATCATGGCTTACTGCACCCTCGACCTCCTAGGCTCAAGCAATCCTCTCATCTCAGACTCTGAGTAGCTGGGACTACAGTTACATGTCACCATACCCAGCTAAGTTTTGTATTTTCCATAGAGACTGGGTTTCACCATATTGACCAGGCTGATCTCAAATTCCTGGGCTCAAGTGATCTGCCTGTGTCAGCCTCCCAAAGTGCTGGGATTTTAGGCATGAACCATCTTTTTAAAGGATAAAAATAAAGAATGAAGCCCTTTGGGTCCTCTTTGAGTTTCTGCTGAGGCATCCCTTTGCAGAGAAAGGGAGGTCTTGGTCTGGGGTCAATGAATCAGGGTGACAGTGTGACAATGGGAGGAGAGGAATTGTGAGGTTTAAACATCACAGCATCTTCCTGCTTCAAACTGGATGGACGTACAGAGGGAGGGATGGATGGATAGATGGGCAAGCCAGCTTTATGGCTGGCCACATCTTGGCTTGGCTTTGGCCTGCAGTGTGTGCTTTGATCTGGAATCTACTGGAAACAACTCTGCCTGGGGCCTGGCAACCTGGAGAGGGTAGCAACTTCACCGCTTGTGAGCAACGTGCTTCTGGCCAAGTTATGCAACCTTATTGGGCCTACTTATCTCATTTGTGCAGTGGGAAAAATTACATACAACAATTATATAAATATCTCATGGGGTTGTTGTGAGGATCCAACCAGATATTCTACAAAATAGGCTTAGAGGAGTGCCTGGTACAGAGTAAACAATAAATATTAGTTCTCCTTTTTCCAGGGTGGCTTCTTGATGAATCTCAACTCTCCTGGCACCGAGAAGATGATAATTATAGCACACTTCACTGTAAGTGAACCCTCCTTGGAGCTTGCCTGCAGGAATGAACACTGCAGGTTATGTGACTTTTGCAGAAAAGCTGAGGGAAAGCACCAAGCTATGCTGGTGATTAATCTGCATCAGTGAGTGGAAGCTCGTCTCTGCCCATATCCTCTGGCAACATGTTGCATTTCCGAGTTGTATTCTGAAACCATCACCAACCATCAGCATCTGTCCCTGCTGTGATCCTGCTTGGGCTGGTGTCTCCCCATGCTGCAGGTGGTAAACCACATCATGTCACATGATTCAACTATGTCTGGCACCAGTCATTCAGAAAACCCACATAGAGGAAGAGGAGAAGAGAAGGCCCTTCAGCTGCGATCTGGAACTCCATACAGCTGGCTGTCCAGGAAGCTACAGAAACCTCTATTCCTCCTGGAGACGCCCAGCCCAGCCCCAGGTAAAATGTCTTGGGGAGAGTGCCCCCCACCCCTGCCTCTCTTGTTAAGTAGGGCATGAGCTAGAGAAAGGCTGTTTTGTTAATGCAGCTTACTAATTTCTTATCATTATTCTGAAATCCAAACAGCTGCGAAAACTCAAGATTTGTTAGGACTCATTTGGCTGCAAAACTTGACCATTTCAGTGACTGCTGCAGGATTGATATGTTTAATTATGGAAATTTGCCCCAGGCCCTGCTGTGGGTGTTATGTAATATATGGCACATGGATTGTTTTAACTTTCTAAAAGGCTAAAAACCTTGAATTCTGAAACCTATCTGACTCCCTAGGTTTCTGGATATGAGAGTGTGGACTGGAATGATGATGGGTCTATTTTACCCTCAGGCTATGGTTGGAAGAAGCACAATGTACACCCTTGGTATAAAGAGAATAAGAAAGGGGCAGAACGCAAACAGCAAAGGGTTTGGAAGCAGAGAGCACTAGGGGTGAATCCTTCATCTAAATCTCACCACCTGTGGGATCTTGGGAAAGCCATGCAGACTTTCTAAGCTTTGGTTTCAGCATATATAAAACAGAAATGCGTAATAATAATATCTACTTCCTACCATAACTAGTGGGTTAAGCACTTAATTATTAAGCATTTATTCTGCATGCCCACGTTCTTGAGCAGTCTCCCACTTCCAAGCTGCTGCCTCCGCCTCTTTCAGGCACATGGCCAGTTTCTCAGGACCCTAGCCCCCTTAGCAGTGTCAGACATGCCCTCAGCCTCCCCTAGCGGCAACCCTCAGAAGGTCCCCATAGACATTCTTTGTAACTGCTCCCTGCAGCCCCCCTGCAGCTCCAGCCACAGCCTATGAGCCTGAGGGTCTGTATTCAGCATCAGGAGTCTTATCACTACAGGAGTGTCTGATCTATTCTCCCCCTTAACAACACTTGTAGCTTCTTTGTTCTGAGCAGCAAAAAATGAATAATTGCTTAGAGACAAGCTCATGTTGTTTTTTCCCCCATATGTATTTATTTCAAAATAAAGACATACAATTTTAAACAAATAATCACAACTGATATTGATTTAGAGTAGGTTACTTGATTTTTAAATTGTAGCAACTTAAAGAGAAAGCTTTTTAAATTTAATAAATAGGATAAATAATATTTCATCTTCATATTTTGCCTCCCATCCCTCTCATCTTTTCTTTCTGGAAAATTTCCAGAAGATTCTTCAGAAATGTCAGTGCGTTGCCTGCCGTGGTTTGGTTGCATGGCTGTTCACAGGAAAAATACTGTGGGGATGAAAGTTGATAAGGACAGAGTGACTCAAATGATGTAGAGCCAAGCAGCCCCAGGAGCCAACCTGCCAAGAGCCAGAGTCGGTGGTGAGGATTGTGGGGATGGGAAGGGAAGCAGCTTGAGACACAGAGCAAATAGGTGGGCAGGTCCAGGCTAGCTCATGTGGTGTAAAGACAGCATAGGTGGTTGACCTCAAATTGGATTTCAGGGGTCTTTACACACACACACACACACACACACACACACACACACACACCTATTAAGTGGCCCTAAATCTCTGCATTAGAGAAAGCCTTTTCTGGGGACTCTTTGAGGCCTAAAATTGTATCATTATCCTTTTAGGTTGTCTTTCCAAGGTCATTTGACAGTACAATGGCTAAGAGTGGGGCTCTGAGGTCACATAGACCTGAGTTCAAATCTCAGCTCTGCCACTTATTAAATATGCAGCCTTAGGCAAATTAGTTAACCTCACTGAGAGTAATAAATTGAATAATTGTCCCTAAGGTATGTATTTATTCAGTGAGACAGCATATATTAAGCACTTAGAACTAGATGCCATTGATGGTAGAAACGCATACAGCTAAACAGCTGAGCTCAGGGCTTTCAGCCTTCTAGGATCTTGTGTGGAGATGCTAATACCTAAAAAAGAGGGAGGTCACCTCTATCCAACTTGCCATCCCACTCTGCTGTCAGGGACTAGGGTATATGCTGAAGAAAAGAATGTGTGGATGGGCATTCAGGATGAGTGGCAAGCTTCCACCTTGACCTGGGTGCGTTGCCCTTTAAATACCTCCTTAGTGCAGGCCAGGTGTGGTGGCCACACCTGTCATCCCAGCACTTTGGGAGGTCAAGGCAGGCAAATCACTTGAGTTCAGGAGTTGGAGAGCAGCCTGGCCAACATGGTGAAACCCTGTCTCTACTAAAAATACAAAAATTAGCCAGGCATGGTGGCACACACCTGTAATCCCAGCTACTTGGGAGGCTGAGGCAGGATAGTCACTTGAACCTGAGAGGCAGGGGCTGCAGTGAGCTCAGATGGCACCACTGCACTCCAGCCTTGGCAACAGAGCAAGACTCTGTCTCCAAAACAAAACAAAACAAAACCTCCTTAATCAACAGGAAAAAAAAAATCCCCATTAACAACATCCATTCAGTGAGTACATTGAATCTCTAGGATAATTTAGTGTTACGTGAGCTACATCCCTGATTCTCTAGATTGTAGCTTCTAATGACACTCAGAAAGGATTCTTTAATTATTCCATAGTAGAGAGAAGTAAATGGCCTCATCAGGAACAATGATCTATCTCACTTTAATTCTAGTGTTTCAATGGATCTCGCTTTAATTATATTACTTCTGATTAAATTTCTTAGATGTCTTTTATCAACCTTGAACTATCAATTCCAAATTTATCATCCTTTTGCGTTCAAACGAGGTTGGCATCACCATTCACATAGAAATCACCAATGGGAACATATCACATATGAAAACAAACTTACTGGACACTTGTTGTTCTTTAGTACTTCAACCGATTTTTTCACCCGATTGAAAATCAGTGGGTATCTTGTTTGCACGGTGGTATTGGTCATCTGAGACAGTCCCTCACTGAAGCATGGTCTGGTGCAGTTGTCCTGGTAAATAGTAAGGATTTATTCAAAGAAATATTCTGAGGACAGCTTTGGAAATATATCACAAAGAGCAATATAATAGAGATGATTTTTATTTAATCACCGTTACTCAAACTTGCATTATTTTTAGATAGGTCCCTTGCCAATGTAGGAAGTGATCTCCCATATTTAAAGGGGATGCCATTTTTCCACAGTGACATCTCCTGGAGGAGACTTCCTGTATGTTACATCCAGGAAACATGAGGGCTGTGGGCCCTGAAATAGTCGGCTCTGAATATTCTTTTCAACGGGTGCTTCCCAGCTTCAAGGATTGTAAGTCTGAAAGTGCAGAGTGAGGAAAAGCCTTTTCACACCAGTTAATGGGATGTGACAATTGAATGCAGCTGGTATTTCAGCAGCAGCTAAAAACACGGACTGTACACCGAGGGACAGGGGCTGTGCTGTCTGCCTGGTTCCTGCCCAGAAGGCGCTCTATCCTCTTCTCACCTAATGGATGGACTGCGATGGGTGTGATGTCTTACCCTAGCCCAGGCAAGAAGCTCAGATTCTCCCAGGCCTTGCATGAGAAAGAATAAAGCACTGCACCTTTAGTGCCTCCTCCTCACCCTACCCAGGAGTTTGAATTAGGAATCAGAACTTTCCTGCCACCCATCCTTCCTGCCAGAGTGGGCAGTGGACCTCTGGAAGCCCTCCTTCCACTCACAACCTCAGATCCTCTATCTGCCCAGAGGGCAGCATTCAAACCAACAGTCACTCTAATCAGCTAGACAGACAACAGGGTGGTGGGGAGGAAGGGAGGAGGCAGGGAGGGGGAGGTATAGCACATAGATCATTCATGACAGATGAAAGATAAGGAGTTGTCATTTTATTTACATTGTTTCGCAACTCTAGAGTTATCAGTAAATGAGTTAGAAAGCAATATGATATGAGCTATAGCAATTATTATATCCTTAGTTCCAGTTTTATTTAATTGTGCACATGGCCACCTATCTAAAAAGATATTCAGGATTCTTTTTTTTAATGTTGAAAAGTGTTCAGACTTCTCAAGAGGCATAAAGTTAACTAAATACAAAGAAATGTTCATAATACAGGATTTCAAGATCATAGTTTTAAAAGGGAATAATTTGTACAATGCGGTTTTAACAGGGAATACTAATCTGTAACAATTGAATTAAGCAACAATGTATAACATTAAATATTAAATAAAGCAACTTATTTTTACTTAAAAACAAACCAAAAAAATGCAAGGTCAAAATTATATTCTTTCACTATACTTACAGAAGGAATGGGCAGACAGAGACAACTGGTCACCTGCAAGGGAAATTTCAGAGTGAAGATTCCAGATGTGAAAATTAAAATTAATTTGGAAAGTTCTTAAAGAGCATTCACTCACGTTAGCACTGCAGTGGCACTTCGAAGCTGGATCTTCCTAAAGTAGATACAGAGATAAGGACCTTTAGTCAGCCCCGAGTTTTTTCATCCTCAGACATATTTCACTTTGTCAGTGGCGGTCTTTCCCACGGGCGCCCCCTGCAGCCTACCTGCATCTTGTTGATGAGGAAGTTGATGTTCATGATCCCTGTCAAGGTTGGACAGCCCTGGCCTGCCACGGAGCACAGCAGCAGGGCAGAGGTAAGGACCACGGCCACAAGCATCTTGACAGAGGACTGGAGCTCGCCTGCAGACACCTTCAGATCGAGTGGTATTTAAAGTTCCCTCTCAAACGTGGAAAACCCCTGACATCAAACTGATACCAAGAGCCCACTTTTTCTCTGTAAGTTGGGGCCACTTTATATTAACAAACAAAAAAATCAAACTGAGTCACTTGACAAGGATGATGTTGTGCCAGGAAATATCATTCCTCAGAAAAGATGATTTTCAAAAAGTTGAGTACTGAAATGCTGAAGGAAAAGTTAAAGATCTAAAAACCAAGAAAAACAAATTCGAAGGCAGGCATTCTCGTTGTGAGAGTTAGAATACTTTCCATGAAAGCCCAGGTCTGTATTTTCCCTTTTTACATTATGGGAAATGTTGATATGATATAGCCAGTCATGGGTGTTCTAACGAAGGGGGGACTGGGGAGAGAGCGCGGATTGGGGGAGGGTGCGTGATATTGCAGAACTTCACTTCTCTCTGTTGGGGTTTTCCTTTAGTAATTGCAACCTCAGTCTTACTATCCTTTATTCCCAAATCTCAATGATTTTCATACCCAGGACCAAATTCGCCACCTAATGCAAATGCGTCTTAGAAGTATCCCTTTGTGCAAGTGTCTGAAAGAAGAAATCTTCAACTATAAGCACAAGAATGTGGCAACCATGCTTGTTAAAATTGGCCTTGAGGACTCCTCAGTATCTTTGGAGACCTTATATAACGCTGTATGACATCAAGTAAAAACCCAGTACTTGAAAGAGTATAATAGCTAACATTTACTGAGAACTTACTACATACTAGTAACATTTATTTATTTATTTATTTTTGAGACAGAGTCTCCCTCTGTCACCAGGCTGGAGTGCGGTGGCACAATCTAGGTTCACTGCAACCTCTGCCTCCCAGGTTCAACCGATTCTCCTGCCTCAGCCTCCCAAGCAGCTAGGATTACAGGCACCTGCCACCACTCCCGGCTAATTTTTTGTATTTTTTTATTATACTTTAAGTTTTAGGGTACATGTGCACAATGTGCAGGTTTGTTACGTATGTATCCATGTGCCATGTTGGTGTGCTGCACCCATTAACTCGTCATTTAGCATTAGGTATATCTCCTAATGCTATCCCTCCCCCCTCCCCCCACCCCCCACCCCACAACAGTCCCTGGAGTGTGATGTTCCCCTTCCTGTGTCCATGTGTTCTCATTGTTCAATTCCCACCTATGAGTGAGAACATGCGGTGTTTGGTTTTTTGTCCTTGCGATAGTTTACTGAGAATGATGATTTCCAGTTTCATCCATGTAGAGACGAGGTTTCACTATGTTGGCCAGGCTGGTCTGGAACTCCTGACCTCGTGATCTGCCCGCCTCGGCCTCCCAAAGTTCTGGGATTACAGGCATGAGCCACCGGGCCTGGCCGTACTAGCAACATTTCTAAGCACTTTACATACATTAAGCCATGTAATACACTCGGCTGCCAAATGAGGTGGGTAGTAATTTGTCATCACCATTTTTTACCCTTTAAAACACTGTCTACATCTTAGCTTTCTGGCCCTTCAGTATGGCTGTGTTTAATCACTATGAGTCAAAAAAGCAGTCTCAGTGTAACTCTATGAAGTACTATAATTATTATCTTACAGATGGAGAAACTGAGGCATAGCGAGGCAAGTAATTTGCCCAAAACCACAAAGTCAGGAAGCCTCAGAATTTGTATTCAAGCCCAGAAGTCTGCCTCCTGATTTCAGCTCTTAATCCTCCTGAGCTCCTGTTTTTCTGCAGATCTTTTATCTGCCTCTCCCACCAGGATATATACTCCAGGGCCTTATGGGTCCAGTTCATCCCTATATTCTCAGCACTTAAGAAGGTGCCTGGGGAACTGTGAGCACTCACTAAATGCTTGTTGAATTAAAACACTAATTTGAAAAGTAGTTCTTGAAATACACACTTCCTATTTCTGGGATTTATAAGATTTCAAATCTGATTTCTAGGGTACGTATTTGGAGGTATGTGCAGGTAAGTAAATATAGCTTCTACACAGTAGATTGAAAAGGGGAGGCGTTCTTTAGCTTAGCACTCTGATCTGTAACAGCCAATGGGGACAAACTCATAAGATTTCCTGGCCTCACTGTAAGAGTATGGCAATACTCTTTTTTTCATTGTGTATCGTTTCTTAGGAGTGAGGATGGCTCATCAGTGTTCCACTGCACTGTAGGGAAGGGAGTGTCTTGGTGGTAAACAAGATAAAGAGAAACAGGTGTTTTGCTAAATTCCCTTAAGCCATCCCACGTCTCTGACTTCCATCCCTGCTCTTTGCAGACACTGAAGAAAAAACTCAAAGGATTCCCAACCTGTGGCAAACACTTTTGTTACAAAGTACTGGATGTATGCCTTTTTCTTGACGATAGATTTCTGATTAGTTTGAGGTACCAATGTATCCAGCCAAACACCCACATTTTCAGCCTCTTTTGCTGCTACATGTAGCCATGCAGCAAGTTTCGATCAATGCAAAGTGTGTAAAATTATTTTGCTTTCCTGGTAATAGGAGATAAAAGTGGCTGAATCCTGTCTTTCCCCTTAATTCCAATTTGGGTGTGATGGCAGGAGCTTCAGCAGCAATATTATAACTATGAAGAAATGGAAAAGAGAATTACAGCAATGGCAACACTAACACTTTTCATAAATAGCAAATAATCAAAAAGGCAATCAAAAATAAAACCATGAAACTAACAAGAGAAGTAACCATAATAGTACAACAGTGATACTAAAATTCTAGCTAGCTATCACTGCCTACTGAGGACTCTGAGTTATAAAACCTGTTCTTGTTTAAAAAAAGAAAATTAGCATGCTTTGGAGAGATTTTAAAGATACATTAACATCAGACTAAACCTCCTTCCCTGACATTATTGGAAGACTTGAGAGAGATGTGAAAAGGCAATCATCTTTTCATTCTGTTAATCAATATTATTTGATGCTGTGTGTGTGAACCGTGGAAATCATTTCACCTGCCATCGGGTATGCCTATCACATTGAGGAAAACACTACCCCACCCCTCCTGTTGTACAGATGGGGGCTTTGCCCACAAAGAGAAAGCCACAGCTCTAGTTTCTAGCAGGGGATAGTATAGTGCAGTGGTTAAGACCGGTGACTCTAGAATCAGAATGCCTGACTTCAAGTCCTGCCTCTATCACTTGCTAGCTCCATGGCCTTGGGGAATTGCTTGGCCTCTCCCAGCTTCCATTTCCTGACTGTAAGTGAGGATGGTGATGTGGAAAGTGGGAATGGGGATCTAGGGATGTAGAGATGCAGTTGTCAGTGAAGGCTCCCTTCAGAGTACTCCCATAGAGATGAAAAGAAACAGCTCCTCCATCCCTAACTTGGATTAAGTGGCCTCCGGTTTGAAGTTGGTCAGGGCAAAGCAACCAAGGTTAGGAGTCAACAAACTGTAATCCACTTTTCAGGTTGAGTGTAAGGTCTGTAAGCTAAGAACAGTGTTTACCTTTTTAAGGGTTCAGAGTGTTAAAGTTTATAAAGAAATAATTAACAAATAAAAACAAGCACGTGTGGCAGAGACCATATGTAACCCATAAAGCCTAAACATTTATTATCTGGCCCCTTTACAGGAAAGGTTGGCCACCCCCTGGCTGAGTTCCCACACCCCACCCCTCATTTTCTGAAGTCATCAACTATTATCCTCCAGACCTGGGAAGGGTAGAGCTAGGGGTTGGTTGCTCAGGTGTCTCTTCTCCCTATCCCCATCTGGTTATTTAGGTCAGGCATCTATATAGAGGGAAGGGAGCAGGGGACCTGGGCCACAGACTGCCAGATTATCCAAAGTGGTGGGGGCCTGTCATTTCCTGAGGCTTTTTGTGGAGTGAGCTCGCTGGTCCAATGAACCAAAGATCTTCTCTCAATGAAATCCGGTAGCTGCAGCAAAGATATCTCAGGCAGGCTCTGGTTTACTAGGAAAAGTCCCACATATTGAAGTTAGGAGAAAAGTGAGTGACTTAACAAGCTAAGTCTTGGCTTGACCAGCAGGCCTTGGGTCACCCACCTTCCCTGCCACCTCAGGAGCTGGCTCAGGGTCAAGTGATCCATGGCCACTGGTGCTCCTTGGGCAGGTTACTTACCCTTTCCATGCACCAATGCACCCCCAGCGCTCACTCACTTAGAGAAAGGAATGTGAGACTTTACCCAGCCCTTCCTCATGAAAGATAGGAGTGCTCCATTTGGGATATATTCTCAGGAATGAGGTATGTTTCCGTTTGGAAATGTGGTCTGGTCTGGTCCAGGTGCCTCGCTCTTTGATACCCCCTCATTACTACCCTCCCATCGCATCAGTTTTTTTTCCATTTCCATCCTCCAGACCTTTACCCTTGCTAAGCTCTGCCTGCTGGCTCCTTCCTCAGCTCCTCCCTATGTGACCTGCTCTCATCCTTTAGTACTCAGCTCAACTACCACCTCCTCAGCAAGACCTTCTCTGACCACAGCAATCACTGCCATCTGCCCTGTGCCTCTTTCAGTGTCTGTTTCTCCCAGGAGAATGTCAGTTCCATGACAGTGGACACTACAATGGACTCTCTTGCTCATCACTATTCCCAGGGCATGGTCTATACAGAGTGCTCAGGAATTCCTGGTTAAATGAATAAATGACTAATACATTTAATTTTGTGAACATTTATTAAATTTGTGTTATTGATGAAATGACCAATACATGGTTCCCAGTAGACAAGTAACAAACAAAAAGCAGATGTCACATTTACCTGAACAAGGAACACATTTGAAAAGTGATTAACCAACAAGGGAGTAAATCCTCTTGCAGTTCTGTAGTCCCTTACATTGGTGCAGGGTTTGAGAATTTCTGAAGTGCTTTTCAATCTCTTCTTTCTTTGGACTCTTAGACTAACTGCACGAGGAAGGCATGCGTAGTGCAGGAGCTCCTCTGCAAAGGATGAAACAGAGAGAAGGAGACAGGTAAGGTGACTGGTTCTTTAGAATTCTTTCCCATTTCCCCACCCACTCAGTTATAAAAAAGAAAAGAATACAGGGTTGTTAAATGGTAGCTCTGCAGTTCAAAATGCCATTAAAACAGCAGATGTTTATCTAGGCCAAGTCTATGACTTTTGAGGTTTAGCTCCTAGGATTTCTTTCAGTATCAAAATGTAAGTATGCAAATAAGCTACAGAGCAAATACACCACGCTCAGAAATCAATTACTCACCTATTTTAAATATCAAGAAGATTGGAGTGAGATGCATACCAGGAGTTATCATAGATAACATATTTTACAATAAATGACAAAAGACAATGATCAACCATTTATTTTGTTCCAAAGATAAAGTTTGATGCTTTTATTTTGTGATAAAAGCTCATATGTCATGGATTATTTCTTTAGGAATAAAACAAAATGGTTATGTGTTCTAGGAAGGCACAGCATAAAATGACCAAAAAAAAAAAAAAAGGCACTACATTTCCAGGTAAAACCCGTTCTGCCTTTTACTCCAAGCAGCCAAGAGATAACTAGTTATGAGAATCCTCAAGTGCTAATTTCCTAATCAAGTAGTTATTTCTAGATCACTACTTTCTAAGTAAGCGTGATGGGGTAAGCCCCGCTGGTGATGCTGTCCTTTGGTTGGGTCTTCTCTCCATGGAAGGGGAACCCAGGACCCCTTCCCTCACATCCTGCCTGAGCAAACCCTGTGTCTGCTGCCCTTGGAAGCTACTGTTCCCTGTGTGGCCCCACGCAGTCTTCTCTGAGCTCCAAGACTTAGAATCTATTTCTTTCCTCCTTCCTCTCACTTCTCTTTCCTCACTGTTGTTGGTTAATAACAATCTGGGCTATCCTTGTAAAAGGAATTTCACATCCTCCCATTGGCATAGTCCATCATTACTTGAGATCTGCCCCTGTATTTCTCATAGACTATGGGACTCCCCCTACTCCCCACGCTTTGCTGTGGCCAATTCATTGATGTCCATCTAATTAAGGGAGGATGAGAATTGTTGTTCTGGATTACACTGGGGCCTTAAGGCATTAGGATTTGTTAAATCTTCCTGTTCACAAGGTAACATATTAAGCACTTTATATATATATATCATCTCACTCAGCCCCCTCAACAATCTTTATTAACCCGATTTGTAGATACCCAAATGGAAGCTCAGAGAAGCTAGGAGAGTTGCCATAGACACATAGCTGGCAACTTGAATGAGATTTACCAGACCCCAGAGCCTGTGTTCTTATCTGCAAGGCCATAAATCAATCTCCACTTCTGTTGACCCATACTTTATAGGCTGTATTCCAAGTCTACTTAATACAAGCAGAAAATCAACGTATGCCTTTGGGGCAGAGGGAGGTGGATTCTAGGCCTCAGCTGTATCTGTGTCCTGGGGCTGCCATCACAAAGTATACAAACTGGGTGACTTAAAGCCACGGAAATTTGTTCTCTCACAATCTTGGGACCAGAAGTGCAAATAGAGGTGTTGGCAGGGTTGGAAGCAGCCTGACTACTGCAGAGGTGGCTGTTGGAAAGAAGTGGAAGATGAGGCTGGAAGGTCTGAATGGAAGGGCAGAGTCCTGTGTCATCAAGATTGGATTGACCACAAATCACAAAACCCCAGTTAACACTGACTGGAGTGATAAGGAAATTTGCCATCTCACAAAACACTGCATCTGTGGATACGGTGGGTCCTGGGGTGGTCGGATCTGTAGCTCTGAGGTCTTGTGGAAGACAGGCTGCTTTGCCACACTGTGGGTTGACTTCCCTCCCCTTGGGGCTATAAGATGACTGCCCAGTTCCAGGGCTCACATCCACTCATGACAATATAAATCCTAGATTTGGAATGAATGGTCAAGTATTTGTTAACCCTTTCACTTTCAATACATTTTGCCAAACTGCCCTCCAGAAAGATGTTCTAACATATAATAATAGAATTTATAATTTATAATAATCCCATTAGTCATGTTTAAGAATGTCTACTTCTGACATCCTTATCAACACTGGACAGTGATTTTTTATTAACCTCGGCCGTGTGTCTGGCAAATTTATGATGCTAATACGTATGTATTGAATTCATAAATTAACAAATTCTTGGTTTTTTATATTTCTTCACTTGTGAGTTACGTGTTAGTGCCCATCTTTCTGTTGGTATATTAATCTTACTGATTTCTAAGAGTTCTTTTTGTATCTTTGTTTTTCAAATATGTTACATTTATTTTCTTCTGTTTGTTGTTATGCTTGTAGTGTTTTCTGACTGTGTTTTCATGTGGTCAAACATATAACATATTTATCTCTATTTTTCCAGTCTGTGAATAATTTTATTTTCAGCAATTAAATCTTTAATCTTTTTAGAGTTTATTTGAGGGCATAGAAGAATTCTAATTTATTTTTCTTCCATGTTTGGTCAATACTAACTAAATATCTCTTTTACCTACTGATTTGAAATACCACCTTATTGAGCACTAAATTTTAATTTTTCTTAAGTGTTTTTCTGGACTCTAATTTAGTCCAATGAGCTATCTTACAGCTGTAGATGGACTTTAGAATGCAGTTGTGGTAATGATTGTTGACATTTCCTTCATATTATTGGGAGTGCTTTCAATGCTTTTCATTTTAATATCATGTTTGCTTGCATGATCTCACTTATAAGTGGGAGCTAAACGATGGGTGCACATGGGCATAAAGATGGAAACAACAGACACTGAAGACTCCAAATGGGGGGAGGGAAGCAGAGGGTGAGGGTTGAAAAATTACCTATTAGGTACAATGGTCACTATTTGGATGATGGGTATATCAGAAGCCCAGACCTCACCATTACACAATATATCCATATAACAAAGCTGCACATGTACATCCTGAATCTAAAATAATCACGTATCAATCAATATCATGTTTGCTGTTGATTTCCTAATAGGGAACAGTTTCGAATATTCAGTTCTCCAAATTTTTATTAGAAATGATAGCTGAATTTTACAAATGCCTTTCAATTTTTTATCAGGATCATGAGTTTTCTTTCCACTAACTCGTATGATACATTATTTTAATCGATTACTAAATGTTGAGCCATCCTCACATTCCTGGAATAAGTTCTATTTGGTCATACTATATTACGGTTTTAATACGCTGATGGAATCAATTTGTTCTTCCTTTATTTTGAAAAGAGGATGAAACACAGGTTCCCAGGGTGGCAGCATTAGGTGCTCCTCTTCAGTAGGAATGGCCCTCAAGGTCATCCAGGCACCATTCTCTTTAGTGCTCCAGGTGATGACTCAGGTGTGGAGAAGCACAACTTCCATTGGGAGGCCCAAGACGTCCTGGCCTAAGGCTTTGTGCCCCACAGGAGTCAATATCTGGTGAAACAGCTCCACAGACAGCTTCCAAGACCCCTGCACTCAGGAGAGCCCAAGGCTGTGACACTCCACTAAAAATGGATAGTTCATTTATAGTTGTCCCAGCCCAGACACTTTGCCACCCAGGCCTACTACATATTTCATCTTCATCTAGTGTGTAGGGGAACAGAGCTAAATAATGAATGGAAAAGCCAGGTTCTCTTTCAGAAAGGAAGAGGCTGCATTAACAACTTTACTTAGATCATGTCCATCCCTAAGGGAGTTCATTCTTCATATTCCTTTTATGTGCCTCCTTTTTGGGGCACATAAAAAGCGAGTTAGGAAGAGTTTAAATAGTATGAGAATTTTCAATATCTCTTCACTCCTCCATAGCAAGGATTTTTCTTTTTTTATTTCCACAAAGCCAGTGACAAGACAGTTCCCAAGACATAGTAATTAAAATTTTTTTGTTTGACAGTGTCTTGCTCTGTCACCTAGGCTGAAGTGCAGTGGCATGATCTTGGCTCACTGCAGCCGTGACTTCCTGGGTTCAGGTGATTCTCCCACCTCAGCCTCCTGAGTAGCTGGGACCACAGGTATGCACCACCACACCAAGCTAATTTTTAAAAAATTTTGTATAGAGATGGCGTCTCCCTCACATATTGCTATGTTGCTCAGATTGGTCTCCAACCTCTGGCCTCAAGTGATCCTACAGCCTCAGCCTCCCAAAGTGCTGGGATTACAGGCGTGAGTTACCACACCTGGCCATAATTAGAATATTTGCTGAATCAATTGTGTTCTGACAGAATTCATTTGTAAAATCTGGGAATGATTACTTTTGGAGGTACATTTGTTGGTGTTTTCTATTTCTTCTGTTTTAATTACTCTATTACATTTCCTACTTAATATTTTTGTGTGCGTTTTTGTAGGAAATAATCCCAGATTTGACAAAGTGTGCATTTTACCCATCTTTCTCTGTAAAAAAACTTGTAAGAAATTTGTATATTTGATTTTTTTCAGAGATTCAAGTTTTGCTTTTATTTATCAATTCTGTGTATGATTTTTATCTTCCTAACTTAGCATTTTATGCTTTTTCATTGTTAATTTCTACTTGATTTAAATTTCTAGCTCCTTGAGTTGAATATTTGCTTCACCTTTTAAACAAATAGTAGCTGCAATTATCGAATACATTGTATGGTAGGCACCATGCTGCACATCTTAAATGCATTATCTCACTGAATCCTCATAATACCACACAAGGCCATATAAGAGGTATTTATAGCAAATTAGTTATGAGTGCAGACTTGAGACAGTCTCTGCCACTTACCATCCCATAACCTTGTGCAAATAACTTCTCTGTGTCTTGGTTTTCTCATCTGCAAAATGGGATAATTATATAAGCTACACCATGGGGCTGTGGTGGAAGATAAATTAAGTAGTACCTAGAAAGCCCCTAGAGCAGTGTCTGACCCATACACAGCACAGTGGAAGTAGTTGATATTATTAGATTGGTGCAAAAGTAATTGCTGCTCTTGCCATTAAAGGTAATGGTAAAAACCACAATTACTTTTGAACCAAACTAATATTATTTTAAAATGAGGAAATGGAAGCTATAAGAAGTGTAGTAACCTGCCCAGCATCACATAGGTATAGCTGGATAAGGAGCCGTCTTTTGAACACAGCATGGACAGCATTGCATAGATTTTGTTAAGTAGTTTGCTCACTCTCATGGATTCCTTAATAGTCTGTAATTTCAGGATTAAGACTGTAATTACATGATATTCATCCTTGAAATTCAGAAATTTCACCAGAGTATGTCTAGTTATGGCTGTTCTTTGATTCCTCCTGACGAGCATGCAGTTGGCTCATTAGATCTTAAGATGACATTCTCGAGCTCAGTAAATTTTTTTTCCATTAGTTCTTTGACCTCCAATCTTCTTTTTCCTCCTACTATAATTCCTACTGTATGTGTGTCAAAATTTCCTGAACCTATTTTTCACGTATTTGTTTTTTTTCTCTTAAATGTCTTATCATTATTCTTTTTAGTACTGATTTCTGGGAGAACTTTTGGATTGGGTGTTTTCATTCCTAGTGCAATTATCCAAAGATTCCCATTTGCTGTTTAACAGCCTCTATTCAGTTTTTTTTAAACCAGTCAACATTTTAATTTTAAATACTTTTAAAATGTAAATATGCATTTCAAAAAGCACATAACAAGCACATGAAGCCCCGGGAAAGAAAGATGATATAGGAATGACAAAGTCTCATAAAGTGGTCTTTGAATTTCCTACTAAAATTAAGTTAATGAAAATTCAGTTTAACTCTAGTTTCCATGAAAACTCTTCTACCTCAGATACAGCTATTCAACTTCTCTTTGTCCACGATCTGGCAACCACTGCCAGATCCTAAAACCAGTCATCTGGTTCCAGCTGTTCTTCTCCACACTCTTCCTCATTCCTCAGCATCTCCCCATCTTCTTTTTTGTTACTTAATTAAATTTTTATTTTAGAACAGTTTTTTTTTACCAAAAAATTATAAAGGCACTACAGAGAGTTATCAAAAAACCCCAAATCCAGTTTCCACTAGAAGGGTACATTTGTTACAGTTAATGAACCAACATTGACATATGATTATTAATTAAGTCCATGCCTTATTCAGATTTCCTTAATTTTACCTAATGTCAAGTAACTTGCCCAAGACCACATACCTATTACTAGATGATAGCTGGTAATTTTTCTGTTCCAGGATCCTTTCCAGGACACCATATTATATTTAGTCATCATGTCTCTTTAAGCTCCTCTCGGCCATAATTTCTTAGACTTTAGGGCCAGGCACGATGCCTCACACCCGTAATGCCAGCACTTTGGGAGGCTGAGGTGGGTGGATCAACTGAGGTCAGGAGTTAAGTCCAGCCTGGCCAACATGGCAAAACTCTATCTCTACAAAAATACAAAAATCAGCAGGGCTTGGTGGTGCTTGTTTGTAATCCCAGCTACTCTGGAGGCTGAGGCAGGAGAACCACTTGAACCTTGGAGGCAGAGGTTTCAGTGAGCTGAGATCGTGCCACTGCACTCCAGCCTAGGCGACAGAGCGAGGCCCTGTCTCAAAAAAAATTCTTAGATTTTCCTTGACGACCTTGACAGTTACAAGGCACACTGTTCAGGTATTTGGTAGACTGTTCCTCTGTTGGGATTTGCCTGATGTTTTTCTCAGGATTAATCTGGAGTTATGTGTTTTGGGAGAAAGACCACAGAAGTGCTATTTTTGTTAGAGCATATCAAAGGTACATATTATCCACATAATTTATCACTGCTGATGTGACGTTGATCATCTGGCCAAGGTCATGTTTGTCAGGTCTCTCCGCTGCGAAGTTTATCTTTCCCCCTCCTTTCCATACTGCACTCTTCAGTTTTCTAAATATTTCAAAAGTTCAAAAATAGTTACTATAATGTACTATGCTTGGAATAAAAAACGGTTGATGAAAAAATAAATAAAACCCACTTATAACTAAAATTGGACCTTCTAGATTACCATATGTTAAACTAAAGATTTCTTATCTGAAGAAAATATGTTTTTTCACTTTGTTCCCGGGGTCTCACTCTGTTGCCCAGGCTTGAGTACAGTGTTATGATCTCAACTCACTGCAGCCTCAACCTCCAGGGCTCAAACGATCCTCCTGCCTCAGCCTCCTGAGTAGCTGGGACCACAGGTGCACACCACTATGCCCAACTAATTTTTAATGTTTTCATAGAGACGGGGTCTCCCTATGTGGCCCAGACTGGTTTCAAACTCCTGGGCTCAAGTGATCCTCCCACCTCCACCTCCCAAAGTGCTGGGATTTCAGGTGCTAGCTACCACACCCAGTCTGAAAACCCTATTTTAATATCTGAATTCACATGGCATATTCTGTTTGGTTAATTCAATTAGGGTAATAATGAAACATCCCTCCCTTCCCTTTTTCACAATGTCTAAATTTTAACTAAATACAGCATGAGAAAAGACACTCTTCAGTTGGGTGATTACGATACTAAGGAATCATTTAGGGTGTTGCCTTTCATTACTGAATTTGAAACTAGAAAGTAGCAAGTTTTCAAGTGGTCGAGTGCTTTTACAAAGCAATAGAAAACAAATTCTTTTGATAACCATCTTTTCTTCTGACTCTGAAACTTTTCTTCACCATTTATGTGCATCCTGTTTGTGGTTTAAATAAAATCTGATCACAAAGAATGATACAACACATACTAAACAATAGTTAGAATCATCTTAAAATTTATTCATCATTAAATGTTCAAGCTTACTAAAACATTATTCATAGTGTTACCAAATGCAGGAACTGCTTACTTCTATACAATTTACTCTAATATACAGCCCTTGCCAACGAATATTACGAATGATGACTGACCCTCGTCATGACCAGTTCACAGAACTACTACAGTGAGGGCATTTATCAAGTGTCACCATCTTCTGTTACCTCATTTGCTCCGAATCTTCAGCCCTACCATGATGACCTTGCGGTCTGAGGCTCTGCCTTGAGGTTTCTCTTCTCACAGTTTCTACTGTTTAATTTAGGAAAAGCAGTAGTTGCACAGTAGGCTAGGTCTTGTAGACATATTTCCAGATCACTGTAAGATACTGGTTATTAAATGTAAGCTCTGTTGAACAGTAGGAAAAACAGTTTTTACTTGAAATCCACTCTACTTTTCTTCCTTCTTTTCTTCATCCTTCCTCCTTTTTTTCTTTCCTTCTTTTCATCTTTCCTTCAAATATCTATTGTGTTTCCATTATGCAGGAAGTCTAGCATGAGACAACTACTTATGAACAATGAAAAACCCTGTTGCTATGCCTAGAACAGAGTAGATCTTCCACTGGAGGGGGAAAAAAAAAGAATGAAACACATGGTTTCTACCTTTGATGCTGACATGATTGAACCTTTTGTTTGAACTTACCTAGACACAAATCAACTAATCTAAGCTCTTGTGTCATATCTTAGAATCCTTAAGAAATGGTCCTCTATCTTTTGCTTAAATGAATGGATTTTTCCATGATGTAGTATGGTAGGGGAAGAGAACTGTACTATTATTCAGAAAATGTGGGATAATTCCCAAGAGAGAGTGTATAAATCTCAGTGTAGTAGCAAATGAGTTGGAATGAAAATCAGTAGACCCTACTTCAAATCAAGATTTTGTTTCCAACAAGCTGTATAACCTTGAATCAGTCACTCCCTCCATACGAGCCTCACTTTCCACATTTGAAGAATGAGAAGATATATTATTAGTTGGAATTCTTTTAAACAAAAGTGACAGGAACCCAGCTAAAACTAGTTCAGGCAAAAAAGAGAATTTTTCAACTAAACATCTTCAGACATGGCTGGATCCAGGAATTTAAACCAGGGCACTAGAACATTGTCTTGTTCTCAGCTGTGCATATTTCTGTGTTGGCCATTTCTCTGCTCCTGTAAGTGGGCTTCCACTATGGGCCTAAGGGAAGTAGCCACTGGTAACTTAAAGTTTGCATCATCCCAGCTTCTTAATTCCTAGAGGAAAAGACTTTAATTCCCAAGATCTGTGGCTCAGTCTGAGGGAAGAACTCAGGTTGGCTGTGCCCTGTTCACACGCCTATCCTCTGAAATGATCTCTGTTGCTAGGGGAAAAGGGTTCCACCCTTGGCCAAATGTGGAATTTATGTCCACCTCTTAAGTGGGTGGGGGATGAATTTTCTTGGTCCCTGCTCTATTGTCCATTTTCTGGCCACAGAAATAACTAGAAAGTGTTAAGATAGCGCAAGTTTTGCCCTCAGCCTATCCAGGCAATGTTTCTCCGTGCCTCTGATAGATTAGGAGACATGGAAACAGTGAGGCATTTCATCTATAAAGCAAAATTATTACCCATGTCCTTTGCTCATACATCTGTCATGTTCTAGGGAATAATAGTAAGTTTTGTTACTCACTAGGAAGGTTTCTATTTTACAAAAAGATAAAGTACTTGCCCAAAGTGAAATGTCTGTATTGTGACAAAGTCTAGGGCTAAAACTCACACTACCTTCCCCCAACCACGGTCCTCTCCACACTACCATGCTTTCTCTTTGGTTAGGCAGAGAATACTGTTTTACCATTTTGGTGCCTGTGGTCATGGGGGTACTCCAGTTTAGAGGCAGTGACAAGTTAGTTCCTCCGGGCCCAACTTAAATCTTCTAAAGTATTCTATATTATTTCTATTTCCTAAAACATGAGCATTTTTAGAGCATCCTGACTGACAAGCTCAGTCAAATATTACTACTCTAGACTAAGAGGAAGTGCAGAATGAGTTACAGGATCTTCTGCAAGAAAGGTAGTCTGGGCATTTCCAAGTACACACAAAAATTAAAACATGGAATCTGTACCGAGAAGCTCACAGATCAGCAGATGACTTTTTGAAACCTCAATTTCCTCATGTATAAAATGAAGGAGTTAGACTAAATGACTTCTAAGGTCTTCTAGGAGTCTGTGAACATGATTAAGGCCTGTTGGAGCTTCTTTCAGTCTCTAGACCCATGGAGCAGAGTTCATTTTAATAAGTAGAGAAGTTATATGCTGAAGATGGTTGGGGTGCATGGGTTGTGTCTGTCGTACTTAACTTTATCTTGAGGGCATTGGCAGTCAGAGTCCTGACCCCAAACCACAGAGGCTGAACCTGGCTTTTTGATTCCTGAAATTTCAGCCTGGGGACTTCATTCGTTTCACCCTCTCCAAAAAGACAAACAACAACCTTGGAAGAGGCAGCTTGTATAAGCTGTGATCAGAGGCTTTCTTGGTATTGGTTTTGAAAGGAAGAAGTACAAGGAAGAAGCACAATGGCTCTGGACATCAGCAGAGGGGATTTAAGGTGATGAGGGGCATGGCAGTAGGAGACCAGGGCATCCAAGCCACACGCTAAACATCTGGCAAGTGTGTGAAGGCTCAGTATCATAAAAAAACACTTGCCTTTACATTCTAAGTGTGGTCAACACAGGGCACATGTGTTACTCGCATTGTGACCTCAGGAAAACACTTTTGGTTAACCACCAAGATTGAGGCTCCCTTTTTTCTCAGCGCCTTCCCTGAATAGTCTGTTCAACCATGATATGCCCACGGAGACAGGAAGAAGCAAGTAAAGTTAAGTGAGGTGACTGACTGGCCCAAGGTCACTGTGAGATTGTGCTCATAGTCTACATGTCATCCCACTTTTTTTCTTATGCTAATAAGCCAGGCAATGGTAGACTTTCCAAGGCTTCAATGACATATTGTAAATGTCAAACTGCTGCTTGAGCTTATCTTGCATTTTTATGTTTCAATACAAATGTGTCAAGAGCCACTGAGATCTTGAATCTATTAAGCCTTTCATTGCTACCTGATGTATAACAGTGATGTCGAAATCCATGTAATTACAGTACTCTTTTTTCGGTAACACATTTTTAAGATGTTCAAATGAAAGGTGTTATTTAATACTTAATTTCTGAGAAATGGAAAATGTATAATGATTACATGCTGTCTTTAGCCTAAAATGGGAGCGTTCCACTTGTAAGTCTATATTGGTATTTGTGCTGTTTTTCCTAGATGGGGGCGGAGGGGGTTAGTGGTGGTGACAGGTTATACCAACCTGTCCATAAGTGCTATTATCTACCAATCAATCAATCAATCAATTTATCTATCTATATATTGATCCATCTATCTATCATCGATGGATCGATGTATCTATCTCCCTACCTATCCTCTGCCTACTGGAACAATTTTGGTAGATGATAGAGCATTCATTCATTCATCCCCTCTATAATTATGCATTGAGTACCCACCATGCCAGGCACTACTCTAAGTAGTCAGGATACAGCAGTGAACAAAACAAACAAAATCCCTACCTGCCTGGAGCTTACCTTCTAAGGAGAGAGACAGATAAGCAAAACAGCAGTTAGTTAGTTCTAAGCAGAAAATAAAGCAGATATCCTTTGAGTAGAGCCCTGAAGGAGGAAAGGGAGTGAACTTCACAGATATCTGTGGAAAGAGCATTCCAGGTAGAGGGAGCAGTGAGTATGAGGCCCCAAGGTAGGATTGGGCCTGGAAGGTTTGAGGAACAGCAGGGAGGAGACCCCTATGACTAGGGCAGAGGGAAGGAGGGAGGAGGTAGCAGAAGACAAAGTCAAAGAGGAGGGGAGGAAGGGAGGAGATCAGTTTGGGAGAGGTTGCATAAGTCCTTCTAAGAACTTATTTGGCTTTTACTCGGAGTGAGAGGAAGCCTTTGGAGGGTTTTGAGCAGATGCGTGGCATGAGCTGACATTTTAACAGGACTCCTAGCTGTGTACTAAGAAGACGCTGTAGGGAGCAAGGTGCAGATGGTGAGGCCAGCTAGGAGCCTGCTGCACACTCCAGGTGAGAGACGGTGATGCCTTGGACCCAGATAGTGGTGGTCAGGGCATTGACAAGTCTTCAGAATTCTACGACCCATCTTCTGCTGACAGATGAGAAGTAGAATGTGAAAGAGAATAGAGGAGTCAGAGATGATTCCAAAGTTTTGGGCCTGAGCAACTGAAAACATGGAATTGCTATTCACTGAGGTAGGAAGAAAAGTTTTAAAGGAGATCTGGAATTCACTGCGGACATGTATGAGGTGACTATTAAAATCAAAGAGGAGTCGAGTAGAGAGCTGGATATAAACATCTGCAGTTCAAGTGAACTGTATCTCCAGGGCTGGAGATACAGAACTGGGATCAATCACACAGGAGACTGCACTTAAAGCCATGAGATGGGATGGCACCCCAAGGGAATGAGCGCAGGTAGAGAGAAATGCTCCTGGGACTGAGCTGCAGAGCACTCCAGTATTTAGAGGTTGGGGACTTGAGGGGGATCAGCCAAGGAGAAGACTGGCTAGAGCAGTGGGGGGAATGCCAGAGGCTAAGTTCACAGTCTTTTACCATGAAATAGCACAAAATTAAGTAGTGTACCCCAAAACCATTTTACATTAATTGATCTCTATTTAGAAAAATGTGTGTGTTTGGCCTGAGAGTCAGACAAAGCAATGCTAAGGGAGATTCTATTGCATCACGCAACCACAGCACTCTATCTGGATATGCCTTCCATCATGTTTTCTACTTTAAAAGAGGATGCACACCAAAGTTTTAAAACCAAAGCATTTGATTTAAAAACTATTTGGATATATTTTTTCTGCTTAATTCGAGAATATAATAATTACAATTCTCAACATACTTCTACCAAATAATACCAAAAAGTATTCTGAATTAAATGTAGGTTGTGTGAAAATAGGTTTTGTATGCCTTCCAGAATTTAGAGGAATCTGAATTTGTGAAAATGATCTTTTGCTCAAATGTATTACCTTTTATAATTAAATAATGCTTTAACTCCAACCTGAAACCAATTAAGAAAAATACTAGGGATGCTATGAATGTGGTATAAGAAATGTTGCGATGTATTAATTCAGTTTCTAGCACAATTTTCTAGTTAAGTAAAAATTCAAACAAGTGCAACTGGAGTATTATGCTCAGCGGTGAATGAATTATTTGCACATCACTACCACTACTTGATAAAGACAACATACATACATACATAAATATATATATACACACTCATGCATACACACACACACACACACACACATATATATATGAGGTAGCAGAAGACAAAGTCAAAGAGGAGGGGAGGAGGTCAGATTGGAGATATATATATATATATGTGTGTGTATATATATATATGTGTGTGTATATATATATATATATATACAAGTTTAATATTGTAAATTTTCCTGGATTGAAAATGAAAGCTCTGTTTGAAAGGGAAATGTGTCAATACAATAAGAGTTTGACAGGGTTCTCTTCTGAAGCACCTGTATAATTATCCCACTAAAAGTAACAACATACTGTTAGGATATGACTCAATAGCAATTCACTCTTGGTGAAATATACTTCTATCAGCAGTGGATAGTATGATGATTTCCTTTAAAAAATTCGAAAAGTTCCCTAAAGGTAAGAATGGGTAATAAATGTTGATAAAGAAAAATGAATATCAAAGTTTTTTCTAAAAACTTTCTTGATTAAATATAAGGACAACAATGCTTGACAAGGATTTGGGAATTTAAAGTATACTCTGACTGTGATTCAATCCAAACTGAATATATATGCTGAGGATCATCATTGTGGGAAGAAAATACTTCTTCATACACAAGATCTGCTCCCCACTTCTGGAAAGAAATCTTTCCCTTGACACAAAATGTTCTGCATTCTCTAAAGAATGGACTTTTTCTCAAAGCCCAAGTTAGTGCCCACATAATTCCAAGTGCCAGATATTCATATAGTCAGGCAAGTGGGTTTCACTTAAATTTTTATCTGTATATGCTCTGCACACCTCATCCCATTTTCGTAAGGTTCAAATACAAATGCACGTGAAGGATCTGAAGATGCCTTTCTCCCTACAAGTGCTGTTCTTTATTATTTTATTCAAAACAGGGAGTCTGTACTGGGAACTGTAAAAGTCAGACATCCTGTCCTCTATTTTAATTTCTATTTTTGTAACAACTTTTAACACCACCATCTAGAAGACACAGTGGTAGGTGCTGGTGTGTTCAGAGATGATATGACCAGTAGTAAATATTTATTGTTGCAAGCACTTAGCTGCATTGTACATATAAGTGTGGGGCCCACAGCTTGTTCTCTTGTACTGTTCCCTGTCCTGGATTGGCTGCATAGTCCTTCACTGGCAAACCTTGTTGATATCAGTGAGTCTGATTTCTTAAAGTCTTCTCAATACCTTGTTTATAAGGAGTTGCCTTATTTCTGTTGGCACTTGACTGGTGAGATTGATGGCAGAATACCACTATCCTATGGCATTTTAAATATTATATCCGTTAACTGTTGTAGGTCTTTTCTATTTCCTCTGGGAAGTACTCTATGATTTTAGGGTAATTGGTAATACTGTGTATTCCTTCAATTAATGATAATCTTTTTTAAAAAATTACTTCAGAGCATTTTCCATCTAGAACCAGTAAATCAAATTAAACAAAACCACTTAATTTTAAGTTCTTAATTTTTAATCTTAAAATATGTCAGTTTTCATAGATTGTAAATTAACATAGGAGGATATGCCATAAACAAACAAATCAAAATTTAGTAGCTTGAAACAGTTCCCTGTTCTGAGAAATATCTTTGTGTTAACATTTTCCTTTTGCTCAAAAAACTAAGAAATTTTTATTTTTGGTAATGACTCCTTTTTGAAATGCACTTTAAAATGACTGATCACCAGCACACCTATAAAACATGACCTACTAACCTACTTTTATTAGGTGATTTTGAAGGGCTAACCCTGTTTCTCTTGATCCCAGACTTATGCTGACAATCAAAGTAATAATACAGAGTTTTGTCTTTCATAAATAAAATGACTGCAGAAAATTATCTCGAGATTAACAAAGTATTCCTATGAAATTTTCAGTTAAACATGGCAATAAAATCGCTTGCTTCTTTTTAAACAAAATATATTTGTAGCATTATTTTCCTTGAATTTCAGCTTTTGAAACCAAGTAATCTGCAATGTTGGAAAACATGATTCAATGTTACATTTTATTTTAAATATGTTGCAATGTGAGAGCTTTACCAGAAGAGCAATAGTAAAAAACAATAGGTTAAAAATCATTTTTATTCCTTATTTTAAAAAGTGATAACTTCAGATCCATGAAGCTGTGCAAAAAAAGTCTACCATAAACCAGAAGAACATGTTGTTAATGAAGTCTTGAGCTCCATACAATGACCTTGACTTTATTCACTTTTCAACACAGAGTAATGGCTTTGAATCAGTATTGTCAGTGATGACTAAGCCTGACCCATTTAGAAACGCTTATTTCATAATTCCCCATTTACTAGGGCTTCATACTGTGGATAGAGTGCAAAGGGCAGCAAGCTCTTCTACATTTAGAGACACACTAGCTGGGATTTGTGATTTTAAAATGAATAGCCTTAATCTTGAAGTAAAGTTAAATAGCTCCTTTACTAATTTCCTTTAGGGAAAACTTAATCTAAAGAAATATGAAGTAAAAACTGTATCTCAAAAATCTTGAGAGATTTTTGCACAGGCAAGAAATCTTGACCTATTTAGAAAATAGGCTGTTTGTATTTTAAATAGTAAAAAACAAATGCTTAAAGAAAAAATATGATCAATCTTCAGGACATAATTAAGTCCATTGCAGGTTTAAATGAGACGAATTAGAACAGAGGGAAATCTTACAGTCTCTTTTTATGCTGGCAAGGTGTTTTGCAGTGTCCAAGGGGAAACGTGCAAAATGTACCTGAACTTTTCTCTCGGAAGTGGGCAGTTTACATATTAAGCCAAATACAGACATGATTCAGAGATATTGTGGGTTCAGTTCCAGACCACTGCAATAAGGCAAATACCTCATTGAAGCAAGTTATATGAATTTTTGGTTTCTCAGTGCATATACAAGTTATATTTACACCATACTGTAGTTCACCATGTTGGCCAGGCTGGTCTTGAACTCCTGACCTTGTGATCTGCCCTCCTCGGCTTCCCAAAGTGCTGGGATTACAGGAGTGAACCACCTTGCCTGGCCCCCCTTTTTGTTTTTTTTGTTTTTTTTTTAGAGACGGAGTCTTGCTCTGTCTCCCAGGCTGGAGTGCAGTGGCACAATCTCGGCTCACTGCCACCTCCGCCTCCCTGGTTAAAGCAATTCTCCTGCCTCAGCCTCCCAAGTAGCTGGGATATAGGCACACGCCGCCATGCCCGGCTATTTTTTTTTTTTATTATTTTAATGGAGACGGGGTTTCACTGTGTTGCTCAGACTGGTCTCAAACTCCTGAGCTCAGGCAATTGGCCTGCCTCGGCCTCCCAAAGTGCTAGAATTACAGGCGTGAGCCACCGTGCCCGAGCCATGCACTGTAATCTTTGAACTCCTGGGCTCAAGTGCTCCTCCTGCCTATGCCTCAGCTGGGACTTACAGGGGTGCACCACTACGCCTGGTTTATGAGCATCTTTTTTTTTTGAGACAGTCTCACTCAGTCGCCCAGGCTAGAGTGCAGTGGCGTGATCTTGGCTCACTGCAACCTCCGCCTCCTGGGTTCAAGCAATTCTCTGCCTCAGGCTCCCGAGTAGCTGGGATTACAGGCACCCACCACCATGCACGGCTAATTTTTGTATTTTTAGTAGAGACGGGGTTTCACCATCTTGGCCAGGATGGTCTTGAACTCCTGACCTCGTGATCCACTCGCCTTGGCCTCCCAAAGTTCTAGGATTACAGGCGTGAGCCATCGCGCCTGGCCTTATGAGCATCTTTTAAAGGATTATTATTCACTCTTGGAGTCAAAAAGGCCCTCGAGGAATATCCTCCAATGTTCTCATTTCACAGGTGAAGAAACTAAGTCCCCAGCACTTTGGGAGGCCGAGGCGGGCGGATCACAAGGTCAGGAGATCGAGACCATTCTGGCTAACACGGTGAAACCCCGCCTCTACTAAAAAAATACAAAAAATTAGCCGGGCATGGTGGCGGGCGCCTGTAGTCCCAGCTGCTGGAGAGGCTGAGGCAGGAGAATGGCGTGAACCTGGGAGGGGGAGCTTGCAGTGAGCCAAGATCACGCCACTGCACTCCAGCCTGGGCGACAGAGCGAGACTCCACCTCAACAACCACAACAACAACAACAACAACAACAACAACAAAAAAGAAACTAAGTCCCAGAGATTTATCTTAAGCTACTCAAGCTAGTGACAGTTGAGAAAGGGACCAGGTCTCTTGGATCCTTTTCCCATAGTACCCATAGAGACTATATGTCTGAAACCCCTAAATCAGAACACATGGTGTGAAAACCTTAAGTACATAGGACAATGGTGCAAAATACTTGAAAATGAAGCTGGCCTAGAAATTTATGTTTTATTAGTACAACCATAATCCACAAAGAAGCAACATAATCCAGGGTTTTTTGTTTTGTTTTGTTTTTGTTTTTGTTTTTGTTTGATATGAAGTCTTGCTCTTGTTGCCCAGGCTGGAGTGCAATGGCGCTATCTCAGCTCACTGCAACCTCCGCCTCCTGGGTTCAAGCAATTCTGCCTCAGCCTCCCGAGTAGCTGAGATTACAGGTGCCTGCCACCACGCCCGGCTAATTTTTGTATTTTTAGTAGAGACGGGGTTTCACCATGTTGGCCAGGCTACTCTCGAACTCCTGACCTCAGGTGATCCGCCTGCCTCAGCCTCCTAAATTGCTGGGATTACAGGTGTGAGCCACTGAGCCCGGCCAATCCAGGGTTTTTCAATGCAGATTGCCTGGTTCAAATTTTGGCTTCATCACTTACTAGTTAGGCATCTTGGGCAGGTTACTTCAATTTCTTATAAAATAAGGATAATAATGGTCCCTATTTCCAAGGGATAATGTGAGGATTGGTGAAATAATCATTATAGAGTGTTCTGCACAGTACCTGGTACATAGGTCAATAAACATTTGCTATCATTATTATTATTCTGTTACTGGTTTGTTCACAGATAAGGTTATCTTAACTGTCTCACCAGAAATATATCAGGACTGGTAAATATAGGAAACATGCCAAGGGGCGGTGGTGCGTGCCTGTAGTTCTGGCTACTCGGGAGGCTGAGGCAAGAGGATTGCTTGAGCCCACGAGTTCCAGGTTAGCGTAAGCTATGATCATGCCACTGCACTCTAGCCTGGGTGACAGAGGGAGACTATCTCTAAATAAGTAAATAAAATATTGCCATATATTGTTTGTAGGTTTGAGGTAACCCATTTTTTCAATTGCCCAGGAAGTATAGCTATTTAAGTGATAAATATACCAGTTTCCCCAATTGTGCTTCACATTCTTTTACTACAAATGTAACCAAAAACACAGTTTAAAATTAAACATTATTCCAGTGTATATGGAATTTAACCAACCAAATACCTCAATGTGTACAATATTCTGTACATGAAATCAGTGCTTAGGAGGAAAAATGAATTCAGTAGACTATAAATTAAATTTGTATACTCACACATTGGCATTACCCAGGCTATGTTATTATAAATTGCCCACAATAAAATATTTGAAGATACGGAATGTATTCTTAGACTCTTCAAAATGCAAAGTACAACCTACAGAATAAAATTATAAAATCTTAAGCCTCAGAACTGAGCAGAAAAAAAAATTATAAAATCTTCATAGATTTTTGAAATTTGCATATATCTGATTATTTTTATAACAAAATTTTAAGCTTATTGTTGACTTTTCGGACCACATTTCAAATATGATACTATATTCTGAACCAAGTGTCTAATTCAATAAAAATAACTTATTACCTTGAAAATATTTCGTAAAATATTTCACGATAAAAGTATAAGAATAGTATAACACCCATGGACCCACAGGTCAGCTTAAAATATAAAACGTTACAAATACATTTGAAACCCCTCTATACCTTTCTTCTTCTTCATTCTCTTAAATTTAGGATTTATCTAAAATTTAGACTATTCATGTTTTTATGCTTTTACTACAGATATATGTATACCTAAACAATATATAGTACTGTTTTTCACAATTTTACATGTTATCAATGATATTAATGATATTATTCTGTCTTCAGCTTTCTTTTCTGCTGTATGTTTTGTTTGTGAGAGTCATCTGGGTTGATGTATGTAGCTCTACAATATTTACTATACAATATTCCATTGTAAGAAATTAATTTTTCCTAATGATCGATCTTTGAGTATTTCCTTTTTTTCGCTTTTACAATGTTGCTTTTATGATTTTGTATATATCATTTAGCACATGTGCAAGAGCTTCTTTAAGGTTTAAAACTAGGAGTGGCCACTTCTGGGTTGGACATTTCAACTTTACTATATACTGCCAAATTTTTCTCCAAAGGAATTTTACCACTGGCAAGTAAAAGAGTTCCCACTGCTCTGCACCATTGTTGGCACCTGATATTGGCAATCTTTAACTTTTTGCCAAGCTGATGGATATAAAATGATATCTCACTACTGTGTTTTAATTTGCCATTCTCTACTTATTGAGAGACTGAGAGTATTTTCCTCTTTATTATTGGCCATGTGGAGTTTCTCTTCTGTTAATTGCTATTTCTTATATTTTGCCCATTTTTCCTACTGAGTTCTGCTTTTCTAAGAAATTTTTAGAACACACACACATTTCTATAAGATACTAATATTTCGTTGATAATATGTGTTGCAAATGTCTTTTCCCAGACTGTAGCTTGTCTTTCCTCTCTCTTTCACTTGTGAGTTTGCTTTTAATGGTATCTTCTAAAAAACAGAAGCTTTAGTTTTTAATATAGTCAAATGTATCACTATTTTTCTCATGTTTTGTGCTTTTTGTGGCTTATTTAATAACTCCCTCCCTACCTTAATTTCAGAAAAAATGACCTATGTATTCTTCTGAACATGTTAAAGTTTTCCTTGATGCATTTTGGTCTTTTCTAGAGTTGATTACTGTGTAGGAAGTGAGATATTCAGTATTTTTTTTCCTTATGAGAACCAATTACCCCCGTACTGGGGGTGTTTTCTCTTCTATGGTTCTTCTCTCTTCCATTATTTACATATTTATCTCCCTGACAACACGGTCTTAATTAGTATAGATTAATAATCTCTCTCTCTACGTGGGTTATTCTTGGTCCTTGACTCTTTCATATCAACTTTAACATCAATTTTTCATTTCATGAAAAGTCCTTTAATGATTTTGTTAGGAATTGCAAATTTATAAACAATTCATGAAGCACTGACATTTCTCTAATATCAAGTCTTCTTTTCCATGAGTACGGTAAGTCTCTCCATTTTGGTAGTGCTAATTTAATGATTTTCAGTAGTTAAAAATTTTTCTTTTATATTTAAGGCCATGCATAAGTTTTTTGTTTTGTTTTGTTTTTTCGTTTGTTTGTTTTTGAGACAGGGTCTCACTCTGTACAGTGGCCTGATCTCGATTCACTGCAGTTTCCGTCTCCCAGTCTCAACCGATCCTCCCATCTCAGCATTCTGAGAAGCTGGGACTACAAGCCTGCACCAGCATGCCCAGCTAATTTTTGTATTTTTAGTAGAGATGGGGTTTTGCCAAGTTGCCAGGGGAATCTCAAACTCTTGGGCGAAAGCAATCCACCTGCCTCGGCCTCCCAAACTGTTGGGATTGCAGGCATGAGCCACCATGCCCAGCTCGAGTTTTTATTTTTGAGTTATTGGGATCATAGATTTTTGTTGATATTGCAAATGTTATTCTTTTAGAAATTATATTTTCTGTTTGTAGCTACTGTATAGGAATGCAGTATTTTAAAAATATTGATTTTATATCCAGCAACACTGGTAAGGACACATTAATTTTATTTTATAGAATCTTCGGGTTTTCCATGTAGACGATCAGATTATATATGAGTAACAGTCTACTACTTCCCAAACCTTTTATCTTTTTTTTTCTTTTTTATTGTGTTATTGCACTGGCTAGGACCTCTAGGAACAATGTTGAATAGAAGCAATGAGGGCACGTACACTTGTCTTATTGCTGATCTCAAAGGAAATACTTGCAACATTTCACCAAGTATGATATTTGCTGTAAGGTTTTTTTTTAGTATGATATTTGCTGTAAGTTTTTTTTTTAAGATAGCCATACTCGTCTGGGCACAGTGGCTCACGCCTGTAATCCCAGCACTTTGGGAGGCTGAGGTGGGCAGATCACGAGGTCAAGAGATCGAGACCATCCTGGCCAAAATGGTGAAACCCCGTCTCTACTAAAAATACAAAAAAATTAGCTGGTCATGGTGATGTGCACCTGTAGTCCCAGCTACTCAGGAGGCTGAGGCAGGAGAATCACTTGAATCCAGGAGGAGGAGGTTGCAGTGAGCTGAGATTACGCCACTGCACTCCAGCCTGGCGACAGACCAAGACTCCATCTCAAAAAAAAAAAAAAAAAAAAAAAGATAGCCATACTCAGATTAAGAAAGTGCTTTTATATTCATAGTTTGTAAAGTTTTTTTTTTAAATCATGAATGAATGTTGATAGTTATGAAATGTTTTTCTTTTGCATTAGGAGATGTGGTGAAATACATTAATAGACTTCTAATGGTTCTTTTTGTATGTGTGTGTGTATGACAGGGTCTCACTCTGTCATTCAGGCTGGAGTACAGTGGTGCAATCTCGGCTCAGGCAACCTCTGCCTCCTGGGCTCAAGCAATCCTCCCACCTCAGTCTCCCGAGTAGCTGATGCCCTACAGGCTCATGCCACCATGCCAGCTATTTTTTTTTTTTTTAGACAGAGTCTCGCTCTGTTGCCCAGGCTGGAGTGCAGTGGCGTATCTTGGCTCACTGCAAGCTCCCCCTCCCAGGTTCAAGCGATTCTCCTGCCTCAGCTTCCTGAGTAACTGGGACTACAGGCGCCTGCCACCACGCCCAGCTAATTTGTTGTATTTTTTTTAGTAGAGACAGGATTTCTCCGTGTTAGCCAGGATGGTCTCCATCTCCAGACCTTGTGATCCGCCCGCCTCGGCCTCCCAGAGTGCTGGGATTACACGTGTGAGCCACCGCACCCAGCCTAATTTTTGTATTTTTTGTAGAGACAGGGTTGTACCATGTTGCCCAGGCTGGTAGACTTCTAATGTTAAATTTTCTTGCATTCCAGCGATAAACCAAACTTAGAATAACATATATACACAAATTAAGTTTGCTAATTTATTTAGGATTTTAATTTTTTTTTTTTTTTTACAGATAGGGGTTTACTCTTGCCCAGGCTGGAGTGCGGTGGTGTGATTATAGCTCACTGCAATGTTAAACTCCTGGGCTCAAGTGATTCTCCCACCTCAGCCTCCTGAGCAGCTGGGACTACAGGTGTACATCACCATGCTCAGCTAATTTTTCGTTTTTTATTTTTGTAGAGACAGGGTCTTACTATGTTGCCCAGGCTGGTCTCAAACCCGTGGCCTCAAACAATCCTCCCACCTCAGCCTCCCAAAGTGCCAAGATCATAGGCATGAGCCACCATGCCTTGCCAGGAATTTTTTCATCTAAGCTTAATAAGGAGGTTTTTCTTTTCTTTTTTTACAGACAGGGTCTCATTATGTTGCCTAGGCTGGTCTCAAACTCCTGGGCTCAAGTGATCCTCCTGCTTTGGCTTTTCAAAGTGCTGGGATTACAGGTGTGAGCCACCATGCCCAGCCTATCACTTGAGTTTTTACTTCAGGCTCTGTTTTCTAACTTTGGCTAAAACAGAGAAAATTTGGATCACCTGAAACCTCATGAATGGCCATGCTATTTTGTAGGGAAGGCAAAATCTTACCTCTTCCGGTTTTTTTTTGTTTTGTTTTGTTTTTTTGTTTTTTTTTTGTGGCTGAGCCTAAGAATTAAATTGACATACAGCAGATCAAGAGGAGAAAAGCAAGCAAATTTAGTTAATACAAATTTAATGTGGCATGGGAGCCTTCATAAGAAATGAAGACCCAAAGACGCAGAGTTGTATACCTGCATACTAAGTTAGAAAAAGGATAGTAGGCTGGGTGCGGTGGCTCATGCCTGTAATCCCAGCACTTTGGGAGGCCGAAGTGGGCAGATCACTTGAGGTCAGGAGTTCGAGACCAGCCCGGACAACATGGTGACACCCCATCTCTACTAAAAATACAAAAATTAGCTGGGCATGGTGTCACATGCCCATAATCCCAGCTACTCAGGAGGCTGAGGCAGGAGAATCGCTGGAACCTGGGAGGCAGAGGTGGCAGTGAGCCCAGATCACACCACTACACTCCAGCCTGGGCGACAGAGTGAGACTCCGTCTCAAAAAAAAAAGAAAAAAAAGAAAAAAAAAAGACCGTAGTAAATTGTGAAAATGTGGCCGGGCGTGGTGGCTCATGATTGTAATCCCAGCACTTTGGGAGGCCGAAGTGGGTGGATCACCTGAGGTCAGGAGTTTGAGACCAGCCTGATCAATATGATGAAACCCTGTCTCTACTAAAAATACAAAAAAATTAGCCAGGCATGGTGGCCTACGCCTGTAATCCCAGCTACTCGGGAGGCTGAGGCAGGAGAATCGCTTGTACCCAGGAGGCAGAGGTTGTGGTGAGCCAAGATTGCACGATTGCACTCCAGCCTGGGCAACAAGAGCGAAACTCCATCTCAAAAAAAATAAAAAAGAAAACGTGACAAGGTAAAGGAGCTTGGGCTAGGGCTAGGGTAGTTGATTGGTGAAGGGTTCCTGTAAAAACATTTGTTTGTACAGCTTTTCCTTGGCTTCAGCTTCCAGTCCTTGATGGTAAGAATGATACTTTCTAGTATAGGGAGGAAATCTTTCACATAAAAATTTATTTTCCTGCTTTTAAGAAAAAGAACAAGCAGGGTGTGTTGGCTCACACCTGTAGTCCCAGCACTTTGGGAGGCTGAGGCGGGAGGATTGCTTGAGCCCAGGAGTTCGAGACCAGCCTGAGCAATATGGCGAGACCCCTGTCTCTACAAAAAATAAATGAGCCAGGCATGGTGGTAGTACGCCTGTGGTCCCAGCTATTTGGGAGGTTGAGGCAGGAGGATTGCTTGAGCCTGGGAAGTCAAGGCTGTGGTGAGCTGTGATTGCACCACTGCACTTCAGCCTGGGAAACAGAGCATGAACCTGTCTCAAAACAAAAAAACAAAAAACAGAATAAAAGTCAGGCCAATCGTCTTTTACCTGTCATTTTTCAAGTGCTTTTTTTTTTTTTTTTTTTCGTGAGATGGAGTCTTGGTCTGTTGCTCAGGTTGGAGTGCAGTGGTGCGATTTCGGCCACACTGCAACCTCTGCCTCCTGGGTTCAAGTGATTCTTCTGCCTCAGTCTCCCGAGCAGCTGGGATTACAGGCATGCACCACCATGCCCAGCTAATTTTTGTATTTTTAGTAGAGACGGGGTTTTGCCATGTTGGCCAGGCTGGTCTGGAACTCCTGATCTCAAGTGATCCGCCTGCCTCAGCCTCCCAAAGTGCTAGGATTACAGGTGTTAGCCACCATGCCCAGCCATTTTTCAAGTGCTTTTAACTAAATATAGTCAATATGCCAGAGCAGAATATTTTGAAATGACATATTCTTAATACTTTCACTTTAGAAATGGATTCTGTCTGTAGATTTCAGTGTATAAACTGGTGTTCACATAGATAAAAATTAATGACCTTAGATAATTTTGGAAAAGGACAGAGGCAAACTTTGTATGTAAGTGAAGTATTTATTAAACCAAGGGAAGGTCAATGGACCTCATCAGCAAGCTATAGGAAAACTTTCTAGGGGCTTGAATATGGACGAGGAGAGAACTGAATCAACCCACAACACAAAACAATAGACTGTTAACTCAAAACAATTTGCACTGTAGCAGTCCATAAGAAAGAATTTAGTTTCATCAGAACACCACCATTCATCTTGTTAAAAACAATATTAATTTAAACTGTATTGGTAGTTTTATTGTTTTAGAAAATTAAAAGCTTCAGGAGCTTAAACTGAACCTAGAGTGGATTTGGATATATTTTAGAACATTATAATAAAAATAATGTCAGCACTTGTGAAGTGTCTTTGGTTTTCTTTTAAAAGAGATTGTGTTCTAAAGTTGGAGAAACTGCTTTTGCCTACTTTCCACCTTCTAGATATCTCTTGTTACTTTGGGACTCCTCTTACTAGATCTCTCTCTCCCAGGCCACCAGTGGGAACAGCTTAGAGCTTCTTTACAGGCTCTAGGAATCCATTTTATTGTTAGCTTTTGTTGTTTTTTTTTGTTTGTTCGTTTTGTTGTTGTTGTTGTTGTTTTCCAGCTTTTCGGTTTGGGGGGTACATGTGCAGGTTTCTTACATGGGTGGAATCCATTTTAATGGACCCCTTGGCTTTCATCTACTGGAATTCCCACAGACTAGAGGCAGTGGACAACGTTTTCTGAATTCTGTTAGTATCTATACTTCCACTTAGGCCACAGGCTAAGTGGCTTCCAGATGCTCTAAATCAGTGGCTCCAGCCCTCAGGCTTTTCAAAACCCTTTCAAACTCAGCTCCACGCCCACCGGGCTGCTTCCTCAGCCCCGCGACCACCCCTCCACCTGTGTCTCCCTCCTCTAGAGCTGTTTCCCAATCTTGCCAGCTAACCATTTGTTAAAAACACAGACTTCCAGACTATTTTTTCTGGAAATTCTGTATGTCTAAAGATAGGGCCCAAGGATCTGCATTTTAACAAATGTCCCAGAAAGTCTTACTGGCAGGCAAGTTTGAGAAACATGGTTCTAGGGTTTCCTCGGTCCCCACACTTATTCCCCGCGGGCAGCTCACCGCTCGCGGGACAGTCCGGTCGGTAACTCCAGTTTGGTCGATTTCGCCGGCGCCGGGTCCCTACGCAGACCAGCGGCGGTTGCTAGGCGACCAGACGCGCTGTCCAAGCGCCACTCACGAGAAATGTCGCGACGTCGCAGGCTGCTCCCTCCCCGGTGGGTCCTTACCTCTGTGACGCGGCGGCCGGGCGCTGATGGGCACTGACGGTGGCCACTAGGTCGACTCCGATTAGAGTCCTGTTAGCTTGAAGAGGCCGTGAGGCATCGGTCACCGCATTGTTTTAGTGGACCAATTGGTAGCCGGAACAATTTTTGGCAGACCACCATTTCCCCCTACCGGATTATCCTGCCATCGGCTTTGACCGTTTCCGTGCCCAACAACCACCTTTTCCCAATAACAGACCAGGAAAGGAATTATCTGATTCAGAATACAGCCTGTACTCCATCCTTTCCTCGGTGAAACCTCAAATTACTTAGGGTGACATTGAGGGCTATTCATCATGACCAACCTCACCGCTTGCCACCTGCCCTCTACACTCCAATGTTTTTCAGTATATCCTGTTCTTAATAATAAAAATAATAATAATTCCCCTCTCTTCTCCGCCCTTCAAGGTAGGCATAGCACACACTTTCTCACCTCCTTCAGTCTTATTTTTCCTTTTAAGATTTAAAGACTCAGTTTGGAATTAGTGCAGCCTTTCCGAAGTCTTCTTGGGTATCCCATCTTGTTAAGTAATGCCTTTCTTCCCCCAAACAGCTGAGATGTATTACTTTTTCCAGCATAGCACTTAATACAATATTATATGTTAGCTACTTAGCCATATCTCCAATGAGATGCTAAATTCTTTGAGGGCAAGGATTATGTGGTTTACCTCGCTATTTCCAGGACCTAGCAAAGTGCCTTGTTCATTAACAGTTGCTCCATAAATGTTTGCAAAATGAGTACTTTAATTGCAGAAGAAGTACAATAGTACAGGGAACTGACATTTATAGTGGAAAGCCTGGGGCTCATTAGGGATATGGTGAAGTGAGCAGTCTGGATGTAAGGGACAGTGCAAGCTGGAAAACATTTGAGTACCAGCTGTGATTCTGGTGGAGAAAATGTCGTCATTGCCATTCTTTGAGCAAAGAAGTGTCAGAGCAGAAGATTGTTAGAATTGCAAGGCAGCTTAGAGCCCATGAGAGTAATCCAAATTGCCATTTTGCAGATAAGGAAATTCCCAGGGTTCAAAAGAAGAAAGAAACATGCTCAGGGTCACACCTGGGGTGGCAGAGAGGGAACTTCTTGGCCTCCTGATTTCAAGCCCAGTTCTCCTTTCATTTTACCCCCCTGACCATTACAATAAGAGTATCCTAGGAAGGTGGGGGAATGGTGGCAAAGGAGCCCTAACCCCATTCAGGATATTTTTGCTTAAGTCCAGTTGTGAAAGCAATCTTGGCTTGGGTTGGAGTGAAGGCAAAGAAAGTGGAAAGGAATGAAAAAATTTAGGAGATATTTTGAAGCATAATTTAATAGAGACTGGGTAGGATAAAGGGAGGGGAGAAGTTGAAGATAATTCCCAGATGTTATCTATGATAAAGGAGCAATACTGGGGAAAGAGGAGAGATGGTAAGTAATTTGAGGGGAAGTGGATGAGTTTGGTTTACATACATTAAGTGTGAGGTGAGAAAGGTTTTAATAGTCTACAATATAAGCCTGATTATTTAAACCATGAGGCCAGAAATGGTAGTGAGGGAGAAAATAAGGAAAGCGAAATAGTGGGTTAGTAGCTATGCCAACTAGTTTGGATAAAAGAGGGAAGAAAAACTAGTAAAGATGATATAGAAAGAATCATCAGAAGTAAGATTTGTCCTGAGAAGCACAATAATTCAGTGATTCAGAAACTCATAATTCAGATTCAGACACTGGGGGAGGGAGTTTAAGGAGGGGGTACCTAACAGAATAAAAAGCCACAGAAGGATAAGAAATAAAAGAATGGCTGGGCATGGTGGCTCATGCCTGTAATCCCAGCACTTTGGGAGGCCAAGGCGGGCGGATCATGAGGTCAGCAGACCGAGACCATCTGGCCAACATGGTGAAACCCCGTCTCTATTAAAAATACAAAAATTGGCCGGGTGTGGTGGCACCCACCTGTATTCCCAGGTAGTCCCAGCTGCTCAGGAGGCTGAGGCAGGAGAATCGCTTGAACCTGGGGGGCAGAGGTTGCAGTGAGCTGAGATCACGCCACTGTACTCCAGCCTGGGGACAGAGCAAGACTCCGTCTCAAACAAAAAAAAAAAAAAAAAAAAAAAAAGATGAGAAATATAATTCCTGTCTGATGGCACAGAATGTTAAACAATCATCTGTGTATTTTCCAATGTGGCAGAAATTTGGCAGACTGCAAGAAATACTTGTCTTCAGTACCAAATTTGTAAGTTCAGCATAAAATACTCTAAGATTTACACTTTTACAGATGTTGGGAAATAAGTATTTGTAAAAATATATATATTGTGAAGCCTTGAGAATCATTTTAAAAGGTACTTTGGGAAGAATGATGCTAAAAAGCACATTTGTAAAAGCCTCAATTAGAGTTTCCAAGAAACCTTAGATGGAAACATACTTTATATTTCATATATTTTTCTTTGTAACCCATATGTATTTCCTGACCTTCCAGAGTACATACAGCACACCAGCTTTAATGATTAGTTATCTTTCATTGAGAAACTAGCAAGTTAAAGGGCCCAGACATGCGTAACATCACATAACTCCATAAAGAAAAATTTTTTGTTAATGCCTCTTTTTGTCTTGATCTTGTAGATTGGTAAACATTAGTTAGGTGGTAGGCAGACTTCTAAGATGGCCTCAGCGATCTCACCTCCTGATATCCAGGCCCTTGTGTGATCCTCTCCTCTGGAATGTGGACTAGACCTACTGACCTGTTCTAGCCAATAGAATAAGGCAAAGCTGATAGACTATCTTTCTGTGATTACGTTACAAAAGATTGTAACTTCTGTATTATTAGCAGACTTTATTACATTTTGGGCTTGCAGTCTTTGATAAAACAAGTTGTCATTTAGGAGAGCACATATGGCAAGGATCTAAGGATAGTCTCTAGCCAACAGCTAGTGAGGAACTGAGACTATCAATCGGATGAGAAACTAAATGCCAACAAATACTGTCTGAGCTAGGAAGTTGAGCTTTCAGATGAGATCTCATCCGTAGCCAACACCTTGATAGCAGCATTGTGAGAGAGACTCTGAAGCAGAGGACCTAGATCCCTGACCTACGAAATCTGTGAAACAATATGTGTTATTTTAATCTACTGAGTTTTGAATTTGTTATATAGCAATAAATACCTAATAGGAGCAATGGAAAATTCCCTTAAGGAGAGGTTTATTCAGAAAATTGGGACATCATTCCCATTTTTATAGGACATTTCAAATGGAAACTCAGGGGAGAGAAAAGAAAATGACTACAGGAAGCTTAAACAAGTATATATTGATTGATCGATCGACCTATCTATCTAATCTATCAGAAGCTGCAAGCTGTAGAATCAATACAAACAAAACCCTTTTGGTTATGGATGAAGCAGTCTCTATTCAAGGTATCCTGTAACCTGGAGATGATCATTTCATTGGGAGCTTCTGTAGAAGATATTAGGAGCCCTCTAAGGCCATGATGTACACAATATGAGCCCTAATAATAAGTGATTTTTAAAAAATAATTTAGCAACCGATTTATATAATTTATTATATAATGTATTTTATAAATATAAATGATTATAACATAGATTATATATAAAACAATTCATGGTATTTCTTCTGCGTTCTAGACCTATGCATCCAACTGGCTGCTAGACGTTCATTCCACCTGGATATAAATGTCCTGGAGGCATTGAAAACTCAAGATGTCAAAACTGAACTCATTTCCATCCGTCACAAATCTGATAGACTTCCTCTAGTTCCTGTCTTGCCCACAGTTCACCCTGCTACAGATGTAGAGCCTGAGAGCCATCTCCAGTACTCTCACATATTAATACTAGTCACCAAACCATGTCCACTTAATCTCAGCATGACTTTCAAATCTAGCTTTCTCTCCACGTCCCCATTATTAACTAACAACAGACGTGAAAGGACTTTGTGAAGTTCTATTTTTAAAAGTTATATTAATTTTAATATACAAAGATTTTCTCAAGTTCTATTTTTACAGTTCTATTATGTTTAATATATGTAGACTCTTTTCTAAAATGGTTCACTTGCACTCATCACTAGAGGATCAAATTGAAATAAATATAACATGTGAGATGTGGCTATAAATTAAGGATCTCAACTGAAAATCAGTTTCATTACCTTAAAGACACATTTTTTTTTTTTTCGAGATAGGGTCTCTGTCACTTGGGCTAGAGTGCAGTGGTAGGATCACAGCTTACTGCAGCCTCGACCCTCCAGGCTCGAGAGATCGCTTACCTCAGCCTCCCGAGTAGCTGGGACTACAGGTGTGCTGCAATGCCCGACTAATTTTTGTATTTTTTATAGAGACAAGATTTCACCATGTTGCTCAGGCTGGTCTTGAACCCCTGGGTTCAAGCAATCCACCTGCCTCGGCCTCCTAAAATGCTGGGATTACAGGCGTGAGCCACTGCGCCCAGCCTAAAGACACATTTAATATTATACCTTAAAGTAAAAAGATTTTACCTTAAAGTGAAAAGAAGCTTTCTGAAAAGTATTTTGTAAACATTGCCACTAGCACTCTAATTTAAATAATGTTTTATCTCAATTTCTGAAACATTTATTGTCAATAGAGTCTAAAATTTTAGTTTGAGTTTTCAGGTAGCATTTGCAAGACATGCACATACAATTTTAGCAAAAGTTTAGGCTAGGTTTCAGGAACAGTTCCCTGCTTATGTTTTAGGAATTTCAAAAAAATTGTCTTTTGTACCAGAGATGGGGAACCTCTGGAGATTCAAGACCAAATTTGCTTAAGTTTATCAGGCCAATAGTAAGTTCAGCAAAAGTTTAATTAGTTTGTGATGGATAGGGGCTAAGAGTGAAACTCAGCAATGTCATATACTCTATTCTCATATCTTTCAAAATAACTTAAAATAAGTGAAAACATGTTATATATCTGTATACCTCTATTTAATTGCTTCACTTTTTGGTTCCTGTTTGCTTTTTTTGGTAAGCTCGTTTGAAAAGAGTTCCACAGAGTTCCACTCCTTCATGCTTGTTTTTGTAAGTGGCTGGTGCTTTTTTAATAGTAGTGTGTCCTTTTATATATTTCTACAGTAGTGATCCTTTATAGAATACGGCTTCTTTTTCACTCCTATTTTAAACCTCTTAAGAAGTTTTGGTAAAAAGTATTTATTTTTATAATGATCTCACATTGTAACAAAAGTCACAGTGGTGCATGCCTGTAGACCTAGCTACTTGGGAGGCTGAGGCAGGAGAATCGCTTGAGCCCAGGAGTTTGAGGCTGCAGTACACTATGATTGTGCCTGTGAATAGCTACTGTACCCTAGTCTGGGCAACATAGCAAGTCCCCATGTCTAAAAAAATAAAGTCACTTTAAAACTGTGGGCACCAGGCCAGGCGCGGTGGCTCACACCTGTAATCTCAGCACTTTGGGAGGCAGAGGCGGGCGGATCACGAGGTCAGGAGATGGAGACCATCCTGGCTAACATGGTGAAGCCCCGTCTCTACTAAAAATACAAAAAAATTAGCCAGGCGTGGTGGCGTGCGCCTGTAGTCCCAGCTGCTGGGGAGGCTGAGGCAGGAGAATGGCGTGAACCCGGGAGGGGGAGCTTGCAGTGAGCCGAGATCGCGCCACTGCACTGCAGCCTGGGTGACAGAGCAAGACTCTGTCTCAAAACAAAACAAAACAAGACAAAACAAAACAAAAACCAAAAAAAAAGGTGTGGGCACATTTAATTTCCTCCTCTAAAAATGCAGTGTATTGTTGATGTTTCTGAAAAGCAAATAAAATATGTGCAGTAAGTTATTTCTTTTCTGAACAGATATTTATGGGTTGACTGCCAGGTGCCACTGCTTAAGGTGCTGGGGATACAAAGGTGAGTTAGAACAAGTCCCCACCCCCATGGAGCTTACATTCTAGAAAGGGGAGACAGACTAATAAATCAAGCACCCAAATAATTTCAGATTGCAGTAAATTCTGTGAAAGAAAGAAATAGAGTGTAATGAAATTGTGTAACTGGGGTAGGGAGGAAGAAGGGAAGGAGAAAGGTATTTCCTTGAGATGAAGGATATGGGCATCTGAACTGAGACAAGAATGAGGAGCCAGGTGTGTGAGAGCCTGCAAGGAAGTGTTCCAGGTCTAGAAAGCAGCCACTGTGAAGGTTTGGAGTGGGGAAGAGCTGGGTGAGCGTAAGGACCCAGAGGACAGTGTGGGTGGAAGATAGTGAAGGAGTGGGAGAATAGGTGAGAGGAAAGTAGGAATCAGATGTAAAGGGCCTTTTGGTCACAGTGAGAAATTTGGATTTTGGTATTAATATATCATAGTATTTAACTCATAAGGCAGAATGTAAATTTTCCTTTTGTTAACAGGAAAAAACTAACTTTATTATATGTATTATATTTAGAGTTTGAAGGAGAGAGCAGTTGCTACTTTATAAGATGAAAAAATACTGGTTTTGTAGTGTGATATTAATGTAATTAAGGATGCCCTTAGAAATCTAAGCAGGAGGGTCTTGAGAACTTGGAAATATATTTCAACTTGTGTTCCAAATTGTCAGGTTCAATATAGCTGTTGTTTTAGTTTTGCTCTCTGGTGTAGGTAAAGCATGTGTTAATTATTTTCAGATCTTGGGATAACTAGAAGTCTGTAATGTTGATGTCTGTCTATATGAATTACCATTTCAACATTCCATAGTTTTAAGTGATGTAGTGTTTACCTTAAATATTAAGACTAGTTAGACCCATAATCTTCCCTAAAAAGTGGTGTTCATTTGTAATTCTGACATCAGTGGCCTATCAAGGTAACTTTCTTCAAGCTACAGAACATTTCACTTTTTTCTTTTCTCCTCTTCCTTCCTCCCTCCCTCCCTCCCTTCCTCCCTCCCTCCCTCCCTTCCTCCCTCCCACCCTCCCTCCCTCCCTTCCTCCCTCCCTTCCTTCCTTCCTTCTTTCTTCCCCCTCCTCCTCCTTCTTCTCTTCTTCTTCTCCTTCTCCTTCTCTTTCTTCTCTTTCTTCTTCTTCTTCTGCCTCTCTCTCTCTCTCCTTGCCTCCCCAACTCTTCTTTTTATAAAACTTTTACCCCCTTTCCTAGAGTGCTGATACAGAACCTTTCAGATGGCTGTACTTATTCAACATGATGTGTCCTCACATATAAGATCACATATTAATTTCTGGCCAGGAGCGGTGGCTCACGCCTATAATCCCAGCACTTTGGGAGGCCGAGGTGGGCGGATCACCTGAGGTTGGTCGGCAGTTCAAGACCAACCTGACCAACATGGAGAAACCCCGTCTCTACTAAAAAATACAAAATTAGCCAGGCGTGGTGGCACATGCCTATAATCCCAGCTACTCGGGAGTCTGAGGCAGGAAAATCGCTTGAACCCAGGAGGCAGAGGTTGCAGTGAGCTGAGATTGCGCCATTGCACTCCAGCCTGGGCAACAAGAGCGAAACTCCATCTCAGAACAAACAAACAAACAAAATCACATATTAATTTATTCGCCTAGTTTGTGTTACTTTATTTTCTAAGCCCAGAACCTTAAGATAGCTTCAATTATACTGAAAAGATATGCAAGAAATGATAGATGGATTATATAGGAGTTGAAGTAAAAAGTTAAAGCTAATTCTATATGTGTTTTAAAGGACTTATTTAGCAACATCAATGATATATAGAATAAATTCAACTGAATATAAGGATGGAGTATGAAGTAGCAAGTGCTAGGAACAAAAATGAATCATATAAGTTAAACATTTATTTGGAGATGAATTTATGCCAACTGATTTTTCAGGAAGGTAAGTAGTTTAAAGTAACAACTATCAATGGTAAACATATTTATAGTTTTATGATAGGTACTTATAATAATCCTCTGAAATCTAATATAAAGGCTAAACAGATTTATTGTAGACAATATACTTTTTAAAGCATATGCCTCTTAGGTTTTGAAAAGTACAACTGTAGTTCATCAAAATGTGCCCAAGGCACAAATACCATTTTACTCAGTCATTAGAAACTTCAGCATAATTGCTTAGTTTAATCCAAAGAAAATATGAGCATTGACATCAGGGACTCTCCAATTTGTTAAGCAGTTGTTCCATAATTTTTGGCACCAAGATAATCCACATGTTGAAAAAGCAATTAATCATTGGTGTTAGTTATCAAGCTATGATTTTAGCTGTTTCCTCCCAAATGACCTGAAATGATAGAGTTCCTGATTTTATTTTCGTAATATTATTTCTGAGATCAAAAGTTTAAGTATGCCAATCTGGTCCCAGTTGACCTGAGTTTCTCATGTTATTAGATTTCTAAAGTAGGTTATAACTTTATGTTTACAAAGATAAATGGTATTTCTTCTGGTAGTATATGGATAAAAATTTTAGAAACCTTTAGAAACCTGTAGACTGATTATCTCAGAAGTAGTTACTTAAACTAGCATTTTGGCCCCAAGAAAGTAAATTTATTCGCTGTTGGAGCTTGTACTGAAAATAGGCCAAAATGAGAGAACACATAACTAGACTTGCAACTTTCTAACAAGTATTTTATGAATACAATGGCATAGATACATTGATTATTAAACAGTGAATGACATTACGATCTCATAATTTAAACAGAATTATATTTTATAAGAATGAGCAAAAATAAAAGCTGTCATTCTGTGTAGTGTATCCTCCTGTCTTCAAAACCAGAACAAAAAACCACATTACTCACCATATAGGTATATTGTTATAGTTAAAACAATCCATAAATATAGAAACCTTGGATACTTAACAATCTGTGTTCAGTTGAGTTTACTCAGCTACATGTGGATACAGTGCAGACTTAGTAATATAAATGAACTCTTCTCTGCATGCATGGTTTGTGCCTCTGTACCTCATCACTCACAGAACAGTTTTTGGAAACTTTGAAACTCGGCAATATGCAGCACACCTACCCTCCAACAGTTTCTCTGATTCACTGTGAAGTTCCTTATGCTCCTGCTCTCTTCTATGTTTATTTTTAAGTGGCTGCTCTGTGGGGGCGGTTTATTCTATTGTGCAATGCAGTGATTTTTCAAAGTCCTGAATACAAGGTTGTCATACTAATTTGTGACAACAATCTTCAGACTTGATCCCTCTAACAGAGCCCATGATGTTTGGTCTCAGAGCTTATTTTCCAAATTGAGAAACAATGGAGCGCAAATGGCTATTCTTCCCTTATTGGCTTTTTTGTTCTTGGCAGTACTTGTGTGCTGTGTTGTTGTTAATCAATAAATAAAACGTGCAGATTGAAGTACTCATATAACTGGACAATGTAACATAAAATGGTACTACAGGCATATTGTACATGTCAACAATATATATAAGGTCATGTTGTTGATTTTTTGGAACTAGGACCTTGAGATATTAAAGCAAGCTGGAAAATTTGGAACACTCTCGATTCTGGTGTCTTACTGTCCTCCTTAACTGGCTCCAATCCCCATTCCCTATCCAGTGACTTCTCACTCCATCTCCGCTCCAGCCTGGGCTTCTAGTCCTGCTCTGGCTCATTTTATTACTTGGACATTGGGATTTTTTATAATGGACATTTCCTGTATATTATCACCAAAGAGCTTTGGAAATTATCTCTGAAAAATTTGAAACTGAACAAAAAACAGACTTCACTTGGGAAAAATGGCCTTTTCAGCTTTAAGTAGCTCAAAGCTGTAAGATAATGCTTTGCGGGAGAAGGCAACCCCAACTTAGTTTAGTCAACCCCAACTTAGTTTCTAAATGATGGCTGCAAATTGAACCCTGATTTCTTAAAAGCTCAGTGTTATAAACTGGAACACTAATACCAAAAGTAATCATGAAAATAGATTAAAATGTAAAGAAGTGCTTAAAAATATTTGTAAAGGATCTCTTTAGTAAAGTAGCTACATTAAATGAAATGCAAATGCCTCATTCTGGGGCTGTTATTGCCTGGGCTGGGTGGTTGCTTGAGGGGACATTGGTGGTTGTGTCTGTGGCATCAATTGACCCACTGCTTGCGCATTTTGGTTTATTGTCCCTATTCCCAGCTCTAGAAGTAGCCCCTTAATTGATCTCAGCAGTTGCTATATGTAATCCCAAAGGTGGGCTCATGACCCGTTAAGTCAGAGTGAAGTCAGAATCTTTTTTTTGACAATGAGCCAATATATTCCTTTTAAGTTACTTTTTTGTTTTGTTTTGTGGTTACTTCCAACCAAGGAATCACTGAAATACTGACATTTCTCAAAAATGAGTCCAATGAAATTAGGACTGAAAAGCTTTCTTTCCCTGGTAATCCTCTGTTGTAAACATAGGTATTTTCCATCCCACCAAGATAATTTTTTGTTTTTTGAGACGGAGTCTCACTCTGTCATCTAGGCTGGAGTGCAGTGGCGTGATCTCTGCACACTGCAACCTCCACCTCTGGGTTCAAGCACTCCCCTACCTCAGCCTCCCGAGTAGCTGGGACTACAAGCATGCGCCACTACATATAGCTAATTTTGTATTTTTAGTAGAAACAGGGTTTTGCCATGTTGGCCAGGCTGGTCTCGAACTCCTGTCCTCAGGTGATCCACCTGCCTCAGCCTCCCAAAGTGTTAGGATTACAGGCATGAGCCACTGCACCCAGCATCCAAGATAATCTTAGTTAATAAGTTTACCAGTGTCAAATTAAATGTGGATTGTCAAATTAAAAGTGAATAACTGTATTCAAGTCAGATCAACTTGGTCAACTTGAAGTCAACTCCTGATCTCAAGTGATCCACCCACCTTGGCCTCCCAAAGTGCTGGGATTACAGGCGCCAGCCACTGTGCCCAGCCTCCAAGATAGTAAGTTCACCAATGTCAAATTAAATGTGGAATGGCAAATTAAATATGAATAACTGCATTCAAGTCTTGTAATGAAAACTGCTAATATGTTTTCATGGTGACTTCAATGACTCCTTACTTTTTCATGTCAAAACCTTAACCATTTATTCATGTCTGTGAGAGAAACCTCAATTCATTTGTTTTCCGAGAATGACTCAATATGATGCTGGTGTTGCTGTATCTATCTGTGGCAGTAACTGCAGATTTTGGCTGTTCTTTGGGGGCAGAATTTTTTTTTTTTTCTGTAGAGACAGGGTTTCACCTTGTTGTCCAGGCTGGTCCTGAATTCCTGAGCTCAAGCAATCCACCCACCTCAGCCTTTCAAAGTGCTAGGATTATAGGCATAAGCTGCCGCTCCTGGCTCATGATTTTTGTTTTAAAGGGCATAAAAATAGAGGTCAGGTTGTGCCGTCTGAAATTGGGGGGGTGCCTCCTTTAAAGGGATATAAAACAGACCAAAATGTTAATATATCAGCAACTAAGTATTTGGATATTAATTGGCTTCCTCATCTTAACCAAAAATCTGCCTCAATGCTAAATCTAACAAAACTCGTGTTTTCTTTTCCTTGACCTTTTGTACCATGTGAAGTTACTGGTAAGTTCCTATTTACTTATTTATTTAATTTAGAGACAGGGTCTCACTCTGTTGCCCAGGCTGGAGTGCAGCGGTGCGATCATGGCTCACTGCCACCTCAACTTCCTGGGCTCAGGTGATCCTCCCACTTCAGCCTCCCAAGTAGCTGGATCCACAGGTGCACGCCACCACGCCTGGCTAATTTTCGTATTTTTTTGTAGAGAGATGGTTTTGCTGTGTTGCCCAGGCTGGTCTCAGACTGCTGGGCTCAAGTGACCCTCCCGCCTCAGCCTTCCAAAATGCTGGTATTATGGGCCATGCCACCATGCCCTGCCGTAAGTTCCTTTTTAAAGGTTTCTTACTCCTTGGCTCCTGTGGTCTCTTCCTCTGCCCATTTTAAATATTTGATGTTTCCATGATTCAGTCTTGGGCCCTCTTCTCATTCTTTATCCTCCAAGGGTTATCTCATTTGCTGTCATCTAGGCTTTACTGCCAAATCTCTCAACAGGAAGCTCTTAGAAAAGACAATCTACTACATTTTTGCTGTTTAAAACTCCCTAACTCCCTAATGCTGTTAGGATAAACTCCAGAATGCCACCGCAGGATCTACCCTGGTCCTACCTCTGAAGTCATCTCTTGTCACTCCCCAAGTCCTACTGACATATATACATATACACACACACACATATATATTTTTTCGAGACAGGGTCTCACTCTGTCACCCAGGCTAGAGTACAGTGGTGCGATCACAGCTCACTGCACCCCCATCCCCTGCCACTAGCTCAAGCGATCCTCCCACCTCAGCCTCCCAAGTAGTTGGGACCACAGGTGCGCACTACCACACCTGGGTATTTTTTTGTACTTTTAGTAGAGATGGCGTTTTGCCATGTTACCCCAGGCTGGTCTCGAACTGCTGAGCTCAAGCAATTCTCCTGCCTCAGCCTCCCAAAGTACTGGGGTTACAGGTGTGAGCCACCATGCTTGGCCCTACTTACCAATCTTAAGTCTAACTGAATCTCATTTCCTTGAAGGTTCTAGGTTCTTGCTTTCTACCTCTGAGCTTCTACACACTGCTGTACTCCCTGCCTGTAACAGTAACCACCACCCTATTACTCTCTTCTGGCTAATCCTTTCATATTTCAACTTAATGATCAGGCCACATCCTTCAGGAAGCCAACTTTGCTGACCCCTCTTGAGGATATGCATTCCTCCCCACGAGTCCCCAACACACTTTATTTCTCCCCTCATAGCAGTATCTTTAAGTTCTTGTTAATTAAGCTTTAGCCTCCAGAAGTTCTGTGAGGACAGTGGCCATGTCTAGCTTGTTCAGCATATTTCCAGAGAGTAACAGTCGCCAGTTCAGGAAAGGTATGTGATGAATATTTGAAGGACTAGATACACTGTGCTAGGCTGTCTCTAATAAGTATTTGATTTTCAGGAAAATAATTTATGGTACCACCCAGCTAATGTTTTGGAGGAACATTAAAAGTGTTCCTAATACATTATTAAAATAATTAACTGTTAAATTATATTTTACTTACAGACAGTCAAAAGAAGGGACAAATTGAAAAGTGGTTCTGACAATCAGTATGGCAAGTGAAATGCTGAAATTCTTTGACTAATTTAGATAGTCTAAACTCTTAAAAATAGAAAGTTCTAATAAATATATTTTCTCTCATATTCAAGAACTGTAATGGATACTAGAAAAATACTGCAAATCTTCCCACAAAAAAATCAAAGGACAATTTCATTTTAAAGAGTTTTATTACAGGATATTAATATTTAGGACACTTCAGAGCACCTTGTACTTCTAATCAGATTTTGGGTAACTGGTTTTAAAGTGTTGCTTGAATATTTTTCTCATACTGTCTTTCAGGTAAAGTACTTCTCAGAGACCGTTTAAGAGATGTTAATTTGATTAAACAGTTTATCCTTAATAACCTGAGACATCAATCCATGGATAGCTTCTATGGTAGTTTTACAGCTGGAAAAAAAAACACACATCACATGATGTCATAAATTGAAAACTATTTCAAACACACAAGATCAGCCCCAATCCATCCATGTAACTCCAATGAGTTTAGTTTTATTCATACTTCTCAAACCACCCCAATCTGAAGTTTTCCCTTGTGATTTTATTAGTCTTCCATATGTCTTTTTGACCATTTCATTACTTACTAGAACTTTCAGGAGAATGACAATGTAAAATTTGATACAATTGTTCTGTTTTAGGTGAGTAAAATTATACAAACCTGTAATTAGAGACTGATTCTAATATTATATTACATTAAAATCTGTTATTCCTTGTTTATTACTTAGGATAATTTGACAAATAATTTTAAAGAATACTATGCTTTTTTCTGAAATAATCACAAGCATCCTCCAACAATTAGAAGTCAAACTTAGGTTAGCGGGTGAAGGCCTTAGATTTTAGAAATGATAAAAAGTATAAGGCAAAAGCAATGACAAAACCCCACCAATACTCAGAAGAATGCAATTCTTGTAAAGCTACCCCAAAAAGGAAAATTCTCTACTTTTGATTACTACTTCTGTTCTATTTCTTATATAATTGAAGACATTGCCATAGTAAAATTTTTGCTTCATAAGAAATTGAGAAATAAATGTAGATAAACTGATAAATTACATACATAAAGGCAGATGAACAAAACACACACTCAAAGCAAGTATCTAAAATGACTCCTGATGCTAACGAAAAATACTTTTTTCTGGAGACAGAGTCTCACTCTCTCACCCACGCTGGAGTGCAGTGGTACAATCATGGGTCACTGCAACCTCTGCCTCCTAGGCTCCAGTGATTCTTGTGCCTCAGCCTCCTAAGTAGCTGGAACCACAGATGTGCGCCACCATGCCCAGCTAATTTTTTAAAAAATTTTTGCAGAGATGGGGTTTTGCCATGTTGCCCAGGCTGATTCGAACTCTTGAGCTCAAGCAATATGCCTGCCTTGGCCTCCCAAAGTGCTGGGATTATAAGCATGCGTCACCATGCCCAGCCAAAAAACGCAGCTTTTATGCAGGCCACTAGCTCTACCTTCTAAAAACCCAATCAGAAGATGGCAGTGAAATAAGGCTAACCCTAAATGACCTCCAATCCCAGGATACACTTTAGCTACTCTTTTCTCTTCTTTTCCCTATAAACCAAACCAGTTCTTAAAATAGATAAATATATTTGATACCAACATGTAAGTGTGTATATAAGTCAATATGTTTCTCCCTTCCTTTCTGCCCCTAATTATTGCATTACAATTCAAATTTCTTTTCTTTCTTTTTTTTGGAGACAGAGTTCGCTCTTGTTGGCCAGGCTGGAGTGCGATGGCGCCATCTTGGCTCACTGCAATCTCTGCCTCCTGGGTTGAGGTGATGCTTCTGCCTCCACCTCCCGAGTAGCTGGGATTACAGGTGCCCGCCACCACGCCCGGTTAATTTTTGTATTTTTAGTAAAGACGGGGTTTCACCATGTTGGCCAGGCTGGTCTTGAACTCCTGATCTCAGGTGATCTGCCCGCCTCGGCCTCCCAAAGTGCTGGGATTACAGGTGTGAGCCACTGTGCCCGGCCTAAAATTCAAATTTCTGTGAAAGTAAATGTTATTAATTTTTGCAACTTTGTATAGCCTACATATCTGAAGGTCCACATAATTATTTCATAAGTTATTAGAGAACACATCCCAAATTTGTTCCTAATAAAATCTCTGGTAGTAAAATTTGGGATACTAAATTACTATTTTAGAAGCACAATTTAAGAGACAATCACTTCTGTAATATCTTAGGATTTAAAGCTTTATTGAATATTAAAATCTTGTAAATTTAAGAAATCCTAATTTTGGCCGGGTGCGATGGTTCACGCCTGTAATCCCAACACTTTGGGAGGCCCAGGTGGGCGGATCACCTGAGGTCAGGAGTTCAAGACCAGCCTGGCCAACATGGTGAAACCCCATCTCTACAAAAAATACAAAAAAATTAGCCAGGTATGATGGCGGGTACCTATATTCCCAGTTACTTGGGAGGCTGAGGCAGGAGAATCACTTGAACCCGGTAGGCGGAGGTTGCAGTGAGCCAAGATCATGCCATTGCACTCCAGCCTGGGTGACAAAGCGAGACTGTCTCAAAAAAAAAAAAAAAAAAAAGAAATCCTAGTTACATGCACATACACACACACACACTTTAAAGATCCACTTAAGGGCTGGTTTTGTTAAACTTTCTAGTTGAACCTAGAAAAGGTGACTGGGAGTGTTCCATAACACTGCTTACATCTTTAAGCCTTTTAATGTTCTTACCTGAGGTATCCTAAATTTTCAAAGTTAAAACTTGTGTCTGACAACTCCTAAAGTTTCCGAGAAGTTAATATTCAGGTACCATTCTAAGTTGTAACTAAGTTGAGATATAAGGAATCTGAATACTACTATTGTTTGCAAATTTTGAAAGAAAAAGAGTTAGGGGCAACAGGAATCGTATAGATTTACTCTTACCTGTCTCTCGTAGCTTTGGCAAGTTTGTCTTCTGATTTTCGGTCATGTGTTTCTAAACCCAACATGAAACTCCCTCGTCCCAGCTGGGCTTCTGACTGCTCTAACTTTTCAGACAAATCAAAGACCTGACCAGTGGTATAGTCTGCATTCTGCAGGGAAAGTGGTATTGTGTCACTACAAAACACAAGTCTACCACTTAAAAATCTATATATTTTAATGTAAACTAATTTTCTACAAAAAATATTTCATTTGCAAAGAATTCCACCATAAAATCTGAGTGAATAGTCAGTGAGGAGAGAAGTCAAATTACATTTGCAAATCTGCTTCCAAATTCAGGCAGTTCGAGTGTAGATAGATGTTTTTCCCTTTTATAATTTCAAGATTACTTGGAATTTTTCTCCTTGACTGCTTAAATCTAATATTTGTTATTATGGGAGGCTTTGAAGTATACAGACCTAAGTCCAGGTTCTGGAACTATGGCAGATTAGTTGAAGGCGTGAGGTATGCCTCCAGGTTTTCTTCTGAAAATGGTAAGGGAGTCGATAATTCCTACCTTAGAGCTACTGTGAAAATTAAATGAAGTAATGCATATAAGGTTTTTTGGACTGTTCATGACACCTAGTAAAGGCTTAGTAATATTAACTAATTTTGCTATTGTTTTTGTTGAACTTTTAGAATTAGTACTTATGACAATATTTATAAAAATAACATTTTAAAAGCTTTTCTGGGTCAGGCGTGGTGGCTCATGCCTGTAATCCCAGCACTTTGAGAGGCTGAGGCAGGTGGATCACCTGAGGTCAGGAGTTCAAGACCACCCTGGCTAACAAGATGAAACCCCATCTCTACTAAAAATACAAAAAAATTAGCTGGGCGTGGTGGCAGGAGCCTGTAATCCCAGCTACTCGGGAGGCTGAGGCAGGAGAATTGCCTGAACCCAGGAGGCAGAGGTTGCAGTGAGCCAAGATTGCGCCATTGTACTCCAGCCTGGGCAATAAGAGCAAAACTCTGTCTCAAAAAAAAAAAACAAACAAACTTTTCTGGTTACAAAATTGATAATTTTACAAAAAAATTTGGAAAATGTAGAGCAATATAAAGAAGTAAACAAACACATCTATAATCTCTTCACTTAGCTATAACCACAATTATAGAGCATTGCTATATGTTCACATGTATACCTACATTTGAGAAACTGTAATATTACATATTTTACCAATATTTTTACGGGGTATCACTTTTTAATTGTAGTCTAAAACACAAAAAAAATTTCACAAAGTTATTAAGTATACATTGTATTTCTTTCTTAGATCTTCAATAGAAGAGTATGAAGAGGAAATAAACTAGTTGGCAAAAAGTAGTGTCATTCTATTTGCTCAGTTTGCAAGGAAAGACAGTCAGTCACCAAACAAGAAAAGTTATTTGCTGCCATCACAGCTTACTATAGGGAGCTCTTTAAATGCCACCAGTTCTTCCAGTGATTTTTACAAACTTAGTATTTTTTAAAAGATACAATTATATTCATTTTGTCTGGATCTAAATGGTTTAGGAAACCAATGTATTTTCCTCCCACAGACTTGGAAAAAACCCTAAAGTTTATAAAGCTATTTAAGTCATAAAAATATAGGCTACCAGAAGTAGTTATACCATTAAAATGACAATAAAAGATATCCAATTACATTTCAAATGTGCAGAAAATGAATATAGTAAACTAATTTCTTAAATTTGAAAATAGCTTACATGCTATAATTAACTTCCTTAGCTGGGGGAAGAGAGAAGTTGAACATATATCTACATATTTGTTCTTAAAATGCTGCAATGTACTATACATAAAACAACAAAAAGGGAGAAATGTAATTTAACCTTTTCTTGATTATTAATGTCCTCATCTATGCAGTGCTGGAATACAGGGACAGACACTGGGCTGAGTAGGTAGATCTGCTTGCCTTATACAAAGGTGCAGACTGCTCTGGTCTTAACAGTGTTTTCTCCCCTAGCCATCAGGTGTCACTTCTGGCTGCTATTAGTATACTTGCCTCTAAGGAAACAACACATATAAAACACTTAGCAGTGTCTGGCACATAGGAAGCATGTAACACATATTTGCTATTATGATCATTCTCCATCCTAATTTGCTACTTCTGACTACTAAGGATAAGAAATAAGAACAGATACTGGGCGCCGTGGCTCATGCCTGTAATCCCAGCACTTTGGGAGGCTGAGGTGGGCAGAAGGCTTGTGCCCAGAAGCTCCAGACCAGCCTGGACAACATGGCAAAACCCTGTCTCTATGAAAAAATATAAAAAATTAGTCAGGCATGGTGGTGTACATCCCATAGTCAGGAGGCTGAGGTGGGAAAATCACCTGAGTCCAGGAGGTCCAGGCTATAGTGAGATGTGATTGCACCACTGCACTTCAGCCTGGGCAACAGAGTGAGACCCTGTCTCAAAATTAAAATACATAAAATAAAATAAAATAAAATAATAAAATAATAAAATAAAACAACATAACATGAAATAAAATAACATGAAATAACATAACAGGAAATAACATAAAAGGAAATAACAAAAGGAAATAAAATAAAAGGAAATAAAAGGAAAGAAAAAAGGAAAAAAAGAACAGAAAGCTTGTCAGAGTTGTATTTAAAATAACAGTAAATACACTGCTTCACTTGACTAGCCTAAAAAAAATTCCAGTAAATAATAGGCTTAAGTGAGGTCTTTTCCCATGAATATAATGCACCAAATTAAAAAAAATCATTTATTGAGGCTTTATTATATGCCAGACACTTTGCTAATTGCTTTATATAAAGTAGCCCATTTAATTTTCTCAGAGTACTTAATGATGTATGTAGTATATCACCATTTTACAAGAAAGAAATGCTTAGTCACATTAAATAACTTTCTGAAAGTCACTCAGAGCTAGTAAAGTGGCAGAGCTGTTTTCAAAGTCAGTTTTATTTTTTAGTAGAGATATCATTTGTTTATTATAGAAGAGACATGGAAATTATTTACATAATTAAATATTTCAGAACTTAAGTGCAATGAGCAGCTTCATGTTGATGGCATTTCAATAGTTATTTACTTCAGTTTACATACTTTCTAAGAATGTCAGCATCTCTAAATAAGAAATAATCTGGCTGGGCATGGTGGCTCACGGCCTGTAATGCTAGCACTTTGGGAGGCCAAGGCGGGCAGATTGATCAAACCCAGGAGTTCAATGCCAGCTTGGGCAACATGGCAAAACCCTGTCTCCGCAAAAAGACAGAAAAATTAGCCAGGTGTGGTGGCTCACCCTTGTAGTCCCAGCTACTTGGGAGGCTGAGACAGGAGGATCACTCAAGCCTGGGAGGTTGAGGCTGCAGTAAGCTGAGATCGTGCTACCACATTAGCCTGGACAACAGAGACAGAGGCCCTGCCTCAAAAAACAAAAAAGAAAAAAAAATCCTTGGCCTTCCAGGTCAACTGAATAAACCTGAAGAGTGGCAAAGTAGTTCTCTACTTTGGTGCCTCCATATCCTGGGAGAATAATTCTTTATCTCTAACTTTCACATTAACTGGTTGAATCCACCTTTTCCTTGAAAGCTCAATCCAACAGCTACTACTGTTGCTTGCAATGCTTTACCTTGAGATTTTTCTGGAAGCGTAATGCCTCCTTTGGTTACAGTTTCAGCTGTACTCCTTTCAACCAATACTCCAGCAAAGAGCATAAGAAACTTCTAAGTGCTGGTCCTGCTATGACTCCTGCTGCTATAGCTCATATTCTCCAAACCTAGTTTATTTAATTCTAAATCCTGTGGTTCTAACTACTATATATACTGCAGTATATGAAATGGCCTACTTTTTTAGAAAAGTAAAAAAATTGTTCCTAAGTTCTAAATATAGAGAAGCTTGTTAAATATCCTACCAAACGTGAAGTTTTTATGATATTATCAGAAAAAATTCAGTGATACTCTTTTTTTTTTTTTTTTTTTTTTGAGACGGAGTCTCGCTCTTTCACCCAGGCTGGAGTGCAGTGGCGCAATCTCGGCTCACTGCAGGCTCCACCCCCTGGGGTTCACGCCCTTCTCCTGCCCCAGCCTCCCACATAGCTGGGACTACAGGCGCCCGCCACCTCGCCCAGCTAATTTTTTGTATTTTTAGTAGAGACAGGGTTTCACTGTGTTAGCCAGGATGGTCTCCCTCTCCTGACCTCGTGATCCGCCCGCCTTGGCCTCCCAAAGTGCTGGGATTACAGGTGTGAACCACCACGTTTGGCCTCTTTTTTTTTTTTTTTCTCCCAGTATTTACTGCTTTAGAGTAATGCTATTCTGATTCCCTCTGGGAACCTCTCCTCCCCATTTTCAGTCCTTGAGCTCCTGAAGGAGTTTTCTACGCTGCAGCTCAGCAGTAAAGTACTTGCTGTGGCCCAAGCCGCTCATCAAGCTTATTCAGTTGGCCCACACCAGGCCTAAAGATGGGCATGTGATTAAGTAAAGCCAGTCAGACACAATGAAGTTTTGCCTGGAAATATGTGAGTGTGTGTCTATGTGTGTATCTTGACCTTATCTTTGAACATGAAGCTGAGAGACTTGGAGGTCTAAAGCTAAAGCTGCCGTCTTGCTTTCACATGAAGCCTGAAACTAGCGGTAACTAAGAGAAATCAATGCTGAGAGAGAAAAAAAAAACAAGACCTCATAATATTGGTTGAATGCAAATTTAGCTGTGCCTGAGTTAAGCCCTACTCCTCAACTTTGCAACTTACACAATTCCCTTTCTTGTTTAAGCTAGTTTCATTAGGTATCCTGTTACTTGTAACCAGAGTCCAGGCTGAGACACTTGATACACAAAAATCAATATGTGTATTTTTTTATCCATAAATCTCCTTATGGCAGAGGCAGATCTCACCCTGATCTGGACACTCTATTTGCTACTTAGACTTGGTCTCTATGGGTCATGACACAGATCCTGAATTGGCCTAGAATCCTAATCCAGCTCTGGTGGCAGAATCCCACCCTAGCCCTGGTGTCTTGGCCAAGTCAGGTACAGCCTTTCTGTGAAACACTGTTTCAGATATTAAACTGCCATGGAGCTTAGATAAAATTCAAATGCATTCCTTACAAGTATAGTACTTACAGTAAGCAAGCTAGAGGAACTCAACGTATTCACCCAGTATTTATTCCACAATAGCTCGAGCAATTTGCGATCCAAAGAGGATTTGAAGTATGAGACTTCTAAGGCATAATATCTATGAAATAAAAGCATAAAATTTAGTAAGTAAAAAAAAATATTCAACTACATCACATAAAAGTTATGGCCAGATTTAAGTGAGCTACACTTTATTCTCAAATATTCACATTTTAGTTTTTATTTCAATAAGGCAATAGCTAACCATGTTTCCTCACACTTCAAGGGTTGTGGATCCAAATCTCCTACTAAACTTCTTGTTTTATTCCTTTTTTTCTGTAGAGCCCAGAAATTCCCAAAATGTTATTAACAACCAGTCAAAACTTCTGAATGACAAGTTTATTCCTGTTACTGAGTTCATAAATTCAAGCCAACAGCACATAAACTTAATGAGCTGCCTCTCTAGGGTCAACTATAATTTTTGTTAGCCTTTTTAAAATAATAAAAATGACATGTGGATTCCCATTCTTCCCTTCCTAATTCCCCAGTTAGGACCTACTGCTTTTTGAAAAGCAAATTTTAAGGTAGGTCCTTAAGGCATCTAAAATAATTGCTCCCACTTTCAAACGTGCCTAATTTATCATCAGGGCATAGTAAGGAAAAATCTAGTTAAATGTCTGAGAAATATATATATTTTTAAGATATAAACTTACATCTTAAACTTACACATGCTTCTGCGTATTAATGGATATAAAAAAGCATGAGACATCTTTACCTTAAGGAACTCAACATTTATATGGGGGATGTGGTCTAAACCCACAAAAAAATTAAATATAATGATATACATTGAATAACAATAAGTGACGCTACAGTGCTATATAAAATGAATCACCTACCAACTAAGGGTTAGAGATAGTAAGTATTCTCCATATAGAGGAGCTCAAGTGATCACTTGGAGCTAGAACTGCCTGAGAAGCCTCAGGGAAAAGGCAAGGTGTAGGGTAAACATTTTTGAGTCTATGGTATGGATATGTGGAGAGCAAGGAGGGCATTAGGCAGAGAGCATCAACACACAAAAAGGAAAGATGTAAGAGATAATAAGACAATGGGTTTAGCTAGAAAATTTAGCAAGAGAACAATTAAGTGAGGGGAAGCTAGAAAGCTATGCTGGGGTCTAGGTGGTGAAGGATGTTACACAAAAGGTTAAGAAAAAAATTTTTTTTTTTTTTTTTGAGACAGAGTCTTGCTCGGTCGCCCAGGCTGGAGTGCAATGACGTGATCTCAGCTCACCACAACCTCTGCTTCCCGGGTTCAAGCGATTCTCCTGCCTCAACCTCCCGAGTAGCTGGGACTATAGGCGCCCTCCACCATGCCCAGCTAATTTTTGTATTTTTGGTTGAGATGGGGTTTCACGATGTTGGTCAGGCTGGTCTTGAACTCCCAACCTCAGGTGATCCGCCTGCCTTGGCGTTCCAAAGTGCTGGGAGCCACAGTGCTTGGCCAAACTTTGGGAGACGGAGGCAGAAGAATCGCTTGAACCCGGGAGGCAGAGGCTGCAGTGAGCCGATATCGCACCACTGCACTCCAGCCTGGCGACAGAGTGAGAGTCCGTCTCAAAAAAAAAAAAAAGAAATTTAAACTTTATCCTGTAGATACCTAGACTCTTGGAAGGTGCTTGAGTAGAATGGAAGGTACTTGAGTAGAGTAATAATACAGTCAAAGGGGTGTTTTATAGAAGCCTGGCTGTGGCAGTACCATCGGGAGATATTACAGGAGAGAAACTGGAGGCAGGGATTCCACAGAGGAAGCCACTGCAGCAGGGCAGATGAGAAGAGACAGAGGTTCAGACTCAGAGGTTAGTGGTGCAAAATATAAAGACACATAGGCACCCTTTTAAAAACAGAATGCTTTTTCTGAGCCGCACTCTCGCTCTGTCACTTAGGCTGGAGTGCAGTGGTGCAATCTGGGCTCACTGCAACATTTGCCTCCCAGGTTCAAGTGGTCATTCTGCCATAGCCTCCCGAGTAGCTGGGATTACAGGTGCCCGCCACTATGCCCGGCTAATTTTTTGTATTTTTAGCAGAGACGGGGTTTCACCATGTTGTCCAGGCTGGTCTCGAACTCCTGACCTCAAGTGATCCACTGCCTCAGACTCCCAAAGTGCAAAAATGCTTACTGATTAAAGTTTAGCAGTGAGGAAATAAAACATAATAAATTAAAGACATCATGCCGGGTGCGTTGGCTCATGCCTGTAATCCCAGCACTTTGGGAGGCTGAGGCAGGCGGATCACCTGAGGTCAGGAGTTCGAGACCAGCCTGGCCAACATGGTGAAACCCTGTCTCTACTAAAAATACAAAAATTAGCTGGGTTTGGTGGTGTGTGCTTGTAATCCCAGCTACTCGGGAGACTGAGGCAGGAGAATCGCTTGAACCTGGGAGGTGGAGGTTGCAGTGAGCCGAGTTGGCGCCACTGTACTCCAGCCTGGGCAACAGAGTGAGACTCAATCACACACACACAAAAAGAACATTTTTGGGCTGGGCGCGGTGGCTCATGCCTGTAATCCCAGCACTTTGGCAGGCCGAGGCGGGCAGATCACGAGGTCATGAGATTGAGACCATCCAGGCTAACACGGTGAAACCCCACCTCTACTAAAAATACAAAAAATTAGTCAGGCGTGGTGGCGGGTGCCTGTAGTTCCAGCTACTAGGGAGGCTGAGGCAGGAGAATGGTGTGAACCTGGGAGGCGGAGCTTGCAGTGAGCCGAGATCACACCACTGCACTCTAGCCTGGGTGACAGGGCGAGACTCCGTTTAAAAAAAAAAAAAAAAAAAAAAGAACATTTTTGAATATAGGCCGCTAGCTAGCAAAGTAGCTATCCCTCTTTGGTAGGCTCATATTTCAGAGTGGCAAGGTAAGGTATTTGCCAAAAGAAAGTTATTTAAGGCTTGGTATGCAACAAGATCTTAAAAAAAGTTATTTAAGGAAGACAGAAGGATAAACTAATGGAATAGACAAACAGGGAAAGTAGGTCTATTTGAATACAGAAAACATAAAGTGTCTCAATCTTTTTTGTTTCAAAGTATAAACCTTTGATACCACTACAACTCAACATAAATAAAAAAAATTGAGAGTTCCTCTGAAGATTAAAGTATCATAGCAAAGGTGTTTCCAGGCTTAGGAGCAATTCTCTCAAACAGGAATTAAATTCTTTTTAATAGGGCAAATTAAATAATTAACACTAAACCTCTATCTGAATATATATTTGTTTCTATAGCTGGGCACGGTGGTGTGCCTGTAGTCCCTGGGCAACCTAGTGAGACTCCATCTGAAATAAAAAAACAAGAACCAAAAAAAAGGAAGAAAAGAGAATTGTATTTACAGAAATGCGTCAGATTATTGAAAACCACATCTATTTAAAAATTCAATTTTAGAAATTCTATAATTTCCTAAGAACCTCTAAATAGAAAAATAAGAGCAGTAGTAGCACATGGGTAGCCAAAGTATTCTTTGAAGTTGGGATAAGTGGTATAGAGAAAAGGGGGCAGTAGATAATCATTTATTCATTTAAGCAGTAATTTTTTTTGGTGCCCTCTCTTCTATGTGGCATGCCCTGTTTTAAATCCAAGGATACAGCAGTAAATTTGTGTTCACATTCTAAAGGGGTCAAAAAAAAGATGTCAAAACATACCAGATGGTTACAGTGCTAAGAAGAAAAAGCGAGAAAAGAGGAAACAGAAGGTGTTACTTTACATAGGTAAAATAGTACACCATTATCATGCCTAATGAACTAATGAACATTTTCTATTAAGATGACCCTGTAAAGAGACAGTCAATGCTTAAAGCAGTTAGTGAGCCACATGGAAATAAGAGCGTTCTAGGCAGTGGGAACAGCAAGTGCCAGTGCTCTGAGCCATGCGCCTGCTGGCACATTTTACAAACCATAAGGAAGTCAATATGGCTGGATTGCAGACCAGCAGAAGTTCAGTGATAGGAGATGAGCGCACAGAGGCTGTAGGAGCCAGACCACACAGAGTTGTGTAGTCTGTGATAAGGACAAAGGATCTTGTTCTTGATGAGATGGGAAGTCATTCTGAAAAGGAAGAGTGTGATCTAACTTACATCTTAACAGAATCAGTCTGGCTGAAAACAGAGCTTTAAGAAGTGAAGGGCACAAGTAGAAAGACTCGCCAGAAGGCAAGTGCTTGATTGAGGCTCCAGATGGCAGTGGCTTGGGTGAAAAGGATAGTAAGAGAGGTGGTGAGATATATTTAGAAGGTAGAGAAAACTGTCCCCATTGGCTTCTTTACCATTAAAATAATTTAAGATATAATTCATACATCATAAAATTCACCATTAAAAAAGGTATGTAGGCCGGGCACGGTGGCTCACACCTGTAATCCCAGCACTTTGGGAGGCCAAGGCGGGTGGATCACGAGGTCAGGAGTTTGAGACCAGCCTGGCCAACATGGTGAAACCCTGTCTCTATTAAAAATACAAAAATTAGCTGGGTATGGTGGCACACGCCTGTAATCCCAGCTACTTGGGAGGCTGAGGCAGGAGAATTGCTTGAACCCAGGAGGCGGAGGTTGCAGTGAGCCAAGATCATGCCACTGCACTCCAGCCTAGGTGACAAAGCAAGACTATGTCTTGGGGGTAGGGGGGAAGGTACGTAATACAATGGTTTTTAGTAAGAATTCTTACACTTTATAACTTTAACTTTTTAATATGGCTTCTTTAGTCTTTCAAATCTTTCAAAGATTAGAAAGAATCTTTGTTCAGTAGAAATTATATATTTTGAGGGCTGCAGACATGCTAGTGTCAGCTGGCCCTGAACCCATCTTTCACTTGTTATAATTTTATATAGGCCAAGTATCTTGTACATTAAAAAAAGTTTAGGTTGTGTAAAAGGCAAATGACATGCTAGTTTGAAACATTAATAAAAAATGCAAAAGAAAAAAATTTAAAAATGCAAACATTCACCTAAATTCATATACTATTATTGTAAAAGCTATCATGAAATGCATTTTGTCTATGCCTTTTTTCTCATCTGTAAAATAAGGGGCTTGGACTGGTTGATATCTAAGGTTTCTTTCAGCCTCCTGAGTGCTGGGACTACAGGACTGTGCGACTTCATCTGGCTAACTTTTATAACATTTTTTTGTAGAGATGGGGTCTCACTATGTTGCCCAGGCTAGTGTTGAATTCTTGTTCTCAAGCAATCCTCTCACTTTGGCTTCCCAAAGTGCTGGGATTATAGGTGTGAGTCATCGTGCCTGGCCCAGAAATGTTTTTAAATTACTTACTGTTTGCAGTGTACACCAAAATCTTCTATTTTATTAAGTGGGATAGTCTGGTACTCAGAAGGTCCTTCATCAGGAGGTTTGTAGCCCTAAACAAAAATGAGGTGAACAGAAGATTAAAAAAAAATATATATATATATGAGAAAAACATCATGTTTTCTATGGAGCTTTCTAACTGTAGGATTATTAATTTTCGGAGGCAAATATTTTACATGAGCATTCTAATAAAAAAAAATACTGTTTCTACTTTCCCCCAAACTTGTTTGGTGGCTGTAGGCTGGATTTTGCTTACAGATTTATTTTTCTTCTCCTTAGGTGATGTACTGTTGTTCTAATAACTATTTCAGATTGCAGGCTCCTGCCAGGGAAGGAAATAGACCTATAGATTTAGCTTGTTTTTTCTCTAGTACCTGTCAGAATGCCACAGGCACACAGATACTTATTAATAAATAGACTGCTTTCCCAGTAAAATTAACAATATATAACATAAATGTATTACCCTTTGCTAGGGACAGCTTGTGGTAGTTTACTACTTTGTAAATATTATTAAATTGTTTTAATAAGAAGAGATATTCCTAATATCTTTAATAATAAGTCAAATATTTGGAATTTTAAAAATGTAAGCACTTATAATTTTAAAAATTACTAAGCATTCCTACAGTCCCAGCTACTTGGGAGGCTGAGTTGGCTTGAGCCTAGGAGATGAAGGCTGTAGTACACTATGATCATGCCTGTGAATAGCCACTGTACTCCAGCCTAGGTAACACAGTGAGACTCTATCTCTTAAAAAAAAAAAGTTACCTTTGGATATGTCCTAAAGGCGCCAAGATTCACTTTCCCTGCAGATATTGTTCTTGTTGGATCAATCTATAAGAAAGATATATTTAATATTTGCTGATATAAAACTGTATGCCTTTTAAACATTATAAACCTAGAAATGTATACATACATATAACACTATATACATACACAATAACCAAATAAGAATAAACCAAAAAACCATAAAAGTTCAGTAAGACGGTAATGTAAGTGTCTCACAGCTAACTTAGAGATTCAAATTATTATAACATTTAAGAATATTATTTGAAGGTTTGCTCATCTATTTTTAAAAAGTTTTCTTTTTTCCTTTTAAGAGGTGAATAATTCCTACCTTCCTCATAAAACCTGGATTACACTTAAAACACCCTGAACATAGTAAGAGCTGCTCTAGCAATTCCTGCTTAATTCAGTTCAGTCAACACTGATTGAATGCCTATGATGAGCTGGCACTGAGACATAGATGCTATGACTACCCACAGTTTACAGAGGGGGGAAGTGAGATACATAGTGGTTAAATAACTTACTCAAAGTCCCAGCTTCTAAGAGATGGAATTCACATTGAAACCTAGGCAGACTGATACCAGAGCAATTTCTCTTTACTACACTATTCTTATTTCTCAGTATACCTGCTTCAGCAAATCTTCATAAAGAACTTAAACTGGTTTAAAATTCTTACCACCACTGCTACAAATGGTTCCTGGAACTGCTGATTGAGCATCTGAGTACTAACATCAATCCCAGAAAGCCAGCAGCCATAGCCAGGGTGGCTATGATACCACCCGATTGCATTTTCAAGGCGGCCAACCTAACAAATGAAGGGGCAAAAAAGTTTAAGATTACTCTTTAATTAATTTACAAGGTACCAGTACAACAAGGGTAACCAGTCTCCTTCCCATCTCCTTCTGCTCAATTACCCAGTTTTCTCAGCCCAGATGCGAAATCTATAGGCAATTGCTTACCTTTACAGAGATATTCTTTGTATACAGAATACATATTCTTTGCACATATATAGATTGATAAAAACACACACAATAGCATACCACATAACATAATAATGTTTTACACTTTGCTTTTTCACTCAATAAACTGCTTTGGAGTTTACTTCATATAAATCATCAATATATATAATGGTTACCTTTTTTTTTTTTTTCTTTTAAAGGCTGCCTGGTAGTCCACTGATGGATATACCATAATTTATTTAGCCAGTTTTATACTCAGGAACTGAGTTAGGTTGTTTCCAAATTTTTTATTTTAAACACGTATCTGATAATAAGTGTGAGAGTTTGTTTAAAAAAAATAAAATCCATGCCATAGACCAGGTGCAGTGGCTCATGCCTGTAATCCCAGCACTTTGAGAGGCTGAGGTGGGTGGATCACTTGAGGACAGGAGTTCAGGACCAGCCAGGCCAACAAAGAGAAAACCCGTCTGTACTAAAAATAGAAAAATTATCCAGGCCTACTGGTGCATGCCTGTAGTCCCAGCTACTCAGGAGGCTGAGGAGGGAGAACTGCTTCAGCCCAGGAGGTGGAGGTTGCAGTGAGCCGAGATCACACCACTGCACTCCAGCCTGGGCAACAGAGTGATCCCTGTCTCGAAAAAACAACAACAACAACAACAACAACAATAACAAAAAACAAAACATGCTATAAATCTTATCAGGCTTTTAATATCATAATTTTACATATAAATCATTAAAATTTAAATATGAAATTGCAAGTAAACTTTAAGTCTAGAAACTCAAAAGTCACCTTGAGACTCTAACTTGCAATTACTAAACTATAAGAAACAACATTTTTACCTGTTTGGCATTTTCTATGTATGCAGCCATGTATTCATATGCAGCAGCCTGAGCATTTACTCGGGTTTCAGTGCCCTCCACAGGCAAAGCAAAACTGTCCATAATGATCATGGTTTCACCATCCACCTTTCCTAGCATCAGACCCATCACTTCCAAGTTGCCTCCTGATCTGGCATGCATCACCATCTTCAGTAGAGCCAATGCTGAGATTTTGCAGTACTTAAAGTAATGGTGACTGCAAAACAAAATCACAATGTAATTAAATTTCTTATATAAAGTAAAATTTCAGAAAAGTTTTTATGAAGATAAAGAGTAAGTATCGAAGGAATTTAGAGCGATGGAAAGGGAGTGTAGACTACGGGGAGAAAAAGTAGAAAAGGACAGTTTTTGCAGGCTGGAAACAATAAGTATGTCATAGTCCTGCAACGTATCCCCCTTGGGGGAGGGGAAAGGTCTGAAATAGTTTTTTAATATGCTATTCAAATAAGGGAGTAACATGACACAAATAAGGGAGTAACATGACCAGTTCAACAGACTTTTTCTCCATTAATTTGGAATCACCCAGTCTTGGATTCTGACTGCTTGGATGGTTGTGCCTAACTGTTCTGAGGCCTAACCTTCTGGCCTAATGGTTAAGAATGTGGGTTCCTTTTCTGTAAATAGGGATATTCATAACTGTTGTTAGGACGAAATAAATGAAATAATGTATATAAAGTGCTTAGTGCCTTACACATACTAGAACCCTAATAAGTGCTAGCTGTTATCAGCATTATTAACCTGTCTCTTAACCCTACTCTCAAAGAACAGAGTGTTGAAGGGTGGGCTTCCCTGTTATATCAGCCTTAAATTAAAAAGCAGCCCTAATATCCTAGTCTCCTATGATCACTATTTCAGAGTTGGTCATCAGTGAATTAAACTCTTGAATAAAATTACATTTTGGTCTCATTAATGCATCCCAAGACAGCTAGGATGAATATAATTAGAGCCACAATTAGACAGTGAGGCAGGCCGACAGTTTCCAAATATTTAAGAGTACACGAACCTAAAATGCACAGCCTGTTACAGAAGCAAGCAGATAACCAAGCAACTTAAGCGGCCTTACAGAGCAATCAGTCAACGTCTCTACAAAGCCTTTTTAGATGTCTGCCCACAGAAAGAATCCAAATTTAATTCCTAAGCTTTGCCAGATTTCAACTAAAAGCTGAAAAATGTGTAGACCTCATGTTGGAAGTCAAGACATGAATCGAAATCTTGGCTTCTCCCTTTACCGGAGAAAAGAAAGACAAGTTACTGTGCTCCTATTACATATATTCTAGACGACTCTTTTTATACATTATCTCACCTAATCTCTATGACAATACCAATAAGTAGGTCTTATTTCCATATTATGACAAATGAAGATGGATAAGTAAATTTCCAAAGGTCAATCAACTAGTTAGTGACAGCTGTGAGATTTGATCTTAGGTCTGACCATTGCTCAGTTAAGAGTTCACTTATCTCAGTATGATCATAAATTACATAATGTATTTGCTTGTTTTTTAATTTGTAAAAAAAGGATGGATATACTGTACTGGGTTGTCATGAATATTAAATGACGTGGACATCTCCAGCTAGGTGCTTCTGCAGTTCACCATTGTGGAATCTGAATACTGAGAGACATGGCTAGCCTTGTAAAAAAACTGTGAGGCAGTAGAAGTATGTCCTCTTGTTGACCACAGCTCTCCTTTCTATCTAACCGTTAGCTTTCGTGCTCTTTTTACTCTCTCCCAAACATAACCCGTAACAATTATCTTTTCCTGAGAGCAGGAAATCTCTCAGGAGATGCTCTCAGGAAAAGATAAATATTATGGGTAAAGATCCCTCGACTTGTCACCACTCCCAGGGAAAAATGGATATTGTTGAAGGGCAAAAGGTCTTAAGCTCTATTTTTATAATTTCTGGCTTATGGGAACTGGGGGAGTAACATTTTAGATACCAGGTAGAGCCTCCGTGTGCCTCCGAAATAATTACCAGCAATCAAAAAACTATTATAGGCCCAGGCCTCACGCCTGTAATCCCAGCACTTTGGAAGGCCAAGGCGGGAGGATCGCTTGAAGGCAGAAGCTCGAGATCAGCCTGAGTAACACAGCGAGGACCCATCTCTATTAAAAAAAAGAAAAGAAAAGAAAAGAAAATAGCTCATAGCTATTTTTGAGACCTTGGGCTGCTGACTCGATTTCTGAAAACAGCTGCAGTCCCCAGTTTGGGATTAGTTGAAGACCCAAACAAGATGCACGTCGACACTGGGTTCAAGGCAGGGTGTGTGGCATATATGACAATACGGATGTTCAGAAGTGACAACTTAAATCACCGCTTGTTGTTCTACCCTTACATCATCCGGGGGCAAACGGATTAAAGCGACAGAAAGGGGAGTGAAAGCCCCAGCGGAGGGCTTAGGCTCTACTTGCAGATCCAAGGCGCATATTCTGTCCCCCTCCCCGTCGGTGAAAGCTCTTCACCCCTTTCACCTCCCACTCCCTCTCGGTCTCCCAAACTCCGCCACCCCTTCCCTCCCCTGCGTCTCGCCAGGGACCTCCTCACTCCTTAGTCCAGGGCTTCGCCGCCAGGATTTCTTGCTGCTGTTTCTTGTCGTATTTGTAGATTTCATCGATACTCTGAGCTTCCTGCATGTTGTTGGCCAATTCCCAGGTTTTCTGGGCCATACCGCTCCCGGATGCCGCCATCGCCGAGGAAGCGGAGAAGCTGTCGTCTCCACAGCCAAGACGCAACTTTACCTCGCTAGGTCTCCGGGTGTGGGCCTTGACCCTGCGCACCACGGGAACAAACTCTTACCTAGACTCTTGGGGCAGCCATGATACCTAGAACCGGAGGTGAAGTTGGTAGAGACCATTCAGGGAAGACAGGGACCTTTCCGGGACATGACGATATAAACAGCAGTTACAGTAATAGCGAGAGACGAATCTTCTTGTTGCTTAAATGAGAACATCTTGTCTGGGAAAATTATATGTGTGAAATAGAACAAACAAAATTATAGGGTATGGGAATGGTATCGTCTTCTGCACCGGAAGAAGGGCATGTAACGTTATTCCAGAAACTAGTATTTGCCTTCTCTGCTTGTACTGCGCAGGCTCGGCCTCCGCCATATTAAAGGTAGTTGGAGCCTTAAGGGTGGGATGTGGAGGGTGGAAAGTGTTTTGTGTGGGTATAGGTACCTTAAATGAGATAAGTTTGTTGAAAGACTAAAAGGCTGTCTGTTGTACAACTGAGCTAAAAGTAGTTCTGGAAGCTGGTTGAGAGGAAGATAAACATGGCATTCCCGTTTACTTCAAGATGACTCACTGCACATGCGTAAAAGCTAACGGGCTCGTGGTGGCTTGGCACTTCACTTGCAGACGGGCTTTTTCTATCGATGCGAGGAGGCAGTGGGTACTCTTTGATTGCTTTTTTGCGCGTTGGTAAAAGTTAACATCTACGTATATATAATGTGCCATTACTGATCTGAAAATGTCCAGTGCTCAGTTCTTATAACAGGTTACAGTTAAATCTTTGGCACTCCTGTGAACCGCATTTGTCCCCAAAGCATAATTAATCTCAGCAACTGATTTGTTTTCTTCCTACAGTTAATACAAGGTTTAATTTTTTTTTATTAGTTTACGTGTTTTAGGCTTTCTTTTTTCTCCATCTCATTCCTCCATCCGTGCAAGATTTTAAGTTTCAAGACACAGAGAGCAGGTCTGCGTTCCTTGTTTTATCTCCTAGCACCTAGCATAGGTGTTCAAGATTTTTTTTCTTTTCTTTCCTGAAAAGATAGCATCACAGGCCAGGCGCCGTGGCTCACGCCTGTAATCCCAGCACTTTGGGCAGACGAGGCGGGCGGATCACTTGAGGTCGGGAGTTCAAGACCAGCCAGGCCAACATGGTGAAACCCCCGTCTCTACTAAAAAAATACAAAAAAATTAGCCAGGCGTGATGATGTGCGCCTGTAGTCCCAGCGACTCAGGAGGCTGAGGCAGGAGAATCGTTTGAACCCAGGAGGCGGAAGTTGCAGTGATCCGAGATTGCGCCACTTCAGCCTGTTAGACAGAGCCAGTCTCAAAAAAAAAAAAAAAAAAAGAAGAAAAAAGAAAAGATAGCACCACAGTTGTTAACAACCTGGCCCCCCATGCACCTCTTCCAGCTTCATCTCTCTTTAGTCCCCCCTTGAAACTTTTCATTCTAGTAATGCAGATATCTTTACTTTGGTTTTGCGTATTGTGGTCAGCATTGCTTGAAATGCTCTTTCGTAAATTTTCTGCCTGGGAACTCCTATTAATCTTTAAAAATACAGTCCAGTGAGATCGACCACGAGCTCTTTCTTGACACTCCAATTACCATTCCTTCCATGATGTCTCTAAGTCTCCGTAGGTGCTTCTATAACTGTTAGAATGCGTTGTAATAATCAGCTAAGACAAAAACATTAGAATTATCGAATCCACACCACAGCTTGCTGTTTTGGCACTGACTTTCAGTTGAAGAAAATTTCCTTTAAAACCATCTTATAAAGAAATTTAGGGGGTAAAATAGTACATTAATACCTACCCTTAGTTCTACTCTCCTGGGAAACTAGAGGTCTCTTTTCTAGTGGTAGCATATGGCCATATGCGATTGTATTGGGGTGAACTGAATAATATGTTGAAAATGGTAATGAGAGCCCAGGACCCAACGTTGACCACACTCCTGGGCTAGGAGTAATGCCCTGAGAGGTATGCCAACACTTTTCCTCTCACTACCACCCCTCCCCATTTTTCTTTCCAGGCTCTTACACTGTTCCCAAGCTGGCTGGTGCATGGGAGGTTGGAGATGCTGGAATAGATTTAGCCTGAGAAGTGGCCCCTACAGTTTAATAGCCCCTGGGCACAGCAGGAGAACGTGTTGTCCAAGTCCCCGGCCAGGGTGCTGGCTAACCGAGAGAGCAGCAGGCAGCTATGCGGCCTCCGGGACAGCAGGGGGCGCTTTCTTGCCGCGCAGCCGCCTGCAGTGGGGGCGGGGCCGCACCCGGCGGTTGGCGAAGGGCGGGCGGAGGGCTGGGCGGAGGGCTGGGCCTGAGGGGCGGAGCCCCGGCCCGGAGGTCTGTCACGCTGTTTCAGCGCCAGGTGGCCGCTGTTACCACTTCGGTCCGCGACGATCCTCTACAGCACTGTGTGTCTCCCCGGACGCGAGCCCGCTCCCCTGAGTAAGAGTCAGCCAGCCGCGGATGGGGAGCATGAGCGGCGGGGTGTGGTTCGGGGTGGTGTGGGTTGAGGGTGGAGGGTCCTGGGGCTGCATTCGCTGCCCCGGAGCGGGGGCAGGGGTAGGGGCTCCCTCGGGGCGTAGGTCTCGAGGCAACTAGGCCGGCGACGTGCCAGAGTTACAGGCTCTGGAATCTGGGGGTGGGGGTGGGGTTTGTTGTCGGTAGGGGGTCTCGTGGCGGCTGGGCGCGGTGGGGGAGGTGCCCGAGTTAAGGGTGTGGAGAGTCGGGGTTTCGCGGCCGTGAGGCCGGATTCGGTGACTGAGTTGTGAGGGTTGGGGGCGGGAGTTCTGTGAGCGGGGGTCTTGCAGCTGCCGGGCTCGGGGAGGTGCCCTGGTTACACGGTCCGGATTCCTGGGCCACTGCGGTCGCTACTCCCCGCGGTGTTGTTGATAGCTGGTTGCCTGAGGACGCTTCCTAGTCAACCACCTCCAGGGCCCGGGGGCGAGCGGTTCCTTGGTTCCCATGAGCCTTCTCTCCCCAACGGCCAGGCCCCCGCCTGCTCCGTCAAGCCTTCCCGAGCGCCTTTCTTCCCCCTCAGTGCTTGTTATTGTTAAAGTGGGAGCACTTGTGCGCACTGCTTTGCTAGTAAAATTTATTTAATCTTCACCGTAGCTCGGTACTGTTGTGACTGTATTTCCCCCCGTGATTGCCCGACTGCTTGAGCTTGAACCTCTTGTTTCTAACTGCCTTGATTTTAGGAATCTTATGTGAGACCCGAATCCATTTGTCAGTACATGTTATTAATGGGACTCATCTTTTGAGAGAGGCTAGCTCTCAAGATTATAGGATTAAGACGCTTAACTAGGATTTCGGGGAAGACTAAATTCTGAAGTAAACCATCACCTAGTTTCCAAACACCTTGGAAAATGCAGGGGCCTAAAAGCAACCGATAGGAATTTGTAAAAAGCTAATTTAGGCTTTTTACAAATTCCTTAGGCTCTATTCTGTGTGAAGGAATGACTTGTAATGTTGACAAGCTCCATGGAAGCTATTGAGGTATTTTCTTTTCTCCATATCGTTCTTCTCCCTAGGAGGTCGCTAGCTTTCTGGTGATCAAATGTCTGCTGAAATGCTCCACAAGGATCAAGTTTTTTTGTTTGTTTGTTTTGTTTTGTTTTGTTTTTGGAGACAGAGTCTCGCTGTTGTACAGGCTGGAGTGCAGTGGTGCCATCTCGACTCACTGCAACCTCCCACTCCCAGGTTCAAGCAGTTCTCCTGCCTCAGCCTCCTGAGTAGCTGGAACTACAAGTGCACGTCACCACGCCCAGCTAATTTTTGTACTTTTAGTAGAGAAGGGGTTTCACCTTGTTGGCCAGGCTGGTCTCGAACTCCTGACCTCATGTGATCCGTTTGCCTCGGCTTCCCAAAGTGCTGGGGTTACGGCCCTGAGCCACTGTGCCCGGCCAAGTTTGAGTCTTCTGCCAGATGGCCGCCTGGGAGGGAGTGGGTGAGTTTAGACAGAGTAAATTGGAACAGGATACTTTCGGTACAGTTTTCCTCAAATGAAGCTTTCAGACAAATATGATTTAACTGTTACACATCTGAGTAGATTTCAGATTATCCTTTTAACATCATTCTGACTTAGGTTCTGATGTACTTTCCTGAGTGGCAGGCAAGGGTGTTTGAGCAAGTGTTTCAGCAATTTGGTATAACCTGAAGACTAATTTATGCTACTGCCCTTAATCACCATTAAGGGTGTCTTATTAATAGCTGCTGAAAGACTTCAACATGGTTTTATATATTTATTCACTCTCTCTTTGTATCCTGTCTCCCAGCCTCCCTCTCTTTCCCCCAGCGACAGTATTTACATCTTAGCAATATTTAGGGAAATTTGTCAAAATTTGGGTGTACCCATGGGAGGAAGTTGCTCATGTGGATGCCATCTGCCAGGAGAAAGATGGAGAACCTTTCATTCGGTAGATGGATCTCCGGATGGACGAGAAGTGAGAAACATTGTCCTGGTCACTTTGTCCCTCCCTTTCTTCTAAAGCTCTTTCACTGGCCCCTCCCCCTACCTCACATGTTACCACACTTTGACACCTGTTCTAGGTCCTGTTTCCCTACTCTAGGGTCTCTTTTTCCAGACAAAACTCTTCTCCCACAGCCTTAATGATTGTTTTGAACACTGTTAGATCTTTATTTCCAGCCTGGGTTCTATTCTGAGTTCTAGACATTTTCAGATTGATTTCTTCATATCTCCAGTGTATCCATTATGGATATCTCACATTCAGCTCCTAAACCCCTGTCAGCCTCTGTAGCAGGGGGCATTATCTTGTCCAAATTTGAGGACAAGAATCATGTTTATGTATGTACGTATATATATACACACACACGTATATATACACATATATATTTGTTTTTTTGTTTGTTTGTTTGTTTTTTGAGACAGTCTCACTCTGTCACCCATGCTGGAGTGCAGTGGTGTGATCTCGGCTCACTGCAACCTCTGCTTCCCGTTTTCAAGCAATGGTTCAGCCTCCTGCTATGCCCAGCTAATTTTTTTATTTTTAGTAAAGATGGGGTTTTGTCATGTTGGCCAGCCTGGTCTCAACTCCTGACCTCAAGCGATCTGCCTGTCTTGGCCTCCCAAAGTGCTGGGATTACAGGCGTGAGCCACCGTACCCAGCCACATTTTATATTTTTTATTACACCAGCCTCTAGCACAATGTCCTGCTTTAGGAGGGGAGTCATTTTCCATTTCTCATGCTCCCATAGTAGGGAGGAAATTTGTACTCCACTCCTTGAGAGGGAAAACGATAGGAGCAACATTTTCCCATCTTTTTGTGACTGATGAATTTGGGAGAAGGAATTGGGCAAACTCAGTTTTTACTGGGTTCTGTTTGTTTATTGGATTTGACTAGACTTAGCAGAATGGGTATGCTCTGGTCTGCTTATATCTATATGATAAGCATAAAGAGCCAAAGGTTAAGATTTAGAGATGTTGGTGTGGATTATGATAACCAGGTATCAATTATTGATTATTTAAATCTCAGCATACTTTACATTTGCAGGCTGTTTTTTTTTGTTTGTTTGTTTGTTTTGGTTTTTGAGACAGAGTCTCGCTCTGTCACCTAGGCTGGAGTGTAGTGGCACGATCTTGGCTCACTGCAAGCTCTGCCTCCCAGGTTCACTCCATTCTCCTACCTCAGCCTTCTGAGTAGCTGGGACTACAGGCGCCTGCCACCAAGCCTGGCTAATTTTTTGTATTTTTAGTAGAGATGGGGTTTCACCATGTTAGCCAAGATGGTCTTGATCTCCTGACCTTGTGATCCGCCCACCTCGGCCTCCGAAAGTGCTGAGGTTACAGGCGTGAGCCACCACGCCCGGCTGCAGGCTCTGTTTTTAAGAGGTAAATCTTCATATATGCAAAGACTATAAAGATACAAAACCATAAACAATAAAAGAATTGATCTGTTGATTTTTTTTTTTTTTTTTTTTGACAGAGTATTGCTCTTGTCATCCAGGCTGTAGTACAGTGGCGTGATCTGGGCTCACTACGGCCTCTGCTTCCTGAGTTCAAGCGATTCTCCTGCCTCAGCCTCGTGAGTAGCTGGGACTACAGAGGTGTGCCACCATGCCTGGCTAATTTTTGTATTTTTAGTGGAGATGGGTTTTGCTATGTTAGCCAGACTGGTCTCAAACTCCTAACCTCAGGTGATCCACTCCCCTTGGCTTCCCAAAGTGCTGGGATTACAGGCATGGGCCACCGCTCCTGGCCTGATCTGTGGATTTCTAAGTGTTAAGTTCTCTGTCATACTTTTTATATGCATTATTTTCTTTTTTCTTCATAATATACTAGAATAAATGATATTTCTGTTTTATAGATTAGGCATAGAGCAGTTAAGGAACATGCTTGAGGTTATTCATGTTGAGATCAATAAGTGATAGAAATGTATTTCAAACTCAGTTCTTTCAATTAAACTGTTTTCCTGAAAACTGTTTATCATCTACATACTATGTACATAGCTACTGGCGAAATAATACTTGGCCGTGATATCTTGAAAAAAGTTGTGAGTGACTATATTGTAGAGTGTCAAATATATAAATAATCTCATTTAGGTTTCTTTCAGCTGATTTATTTTTGGCAACTTAATCCTTAAATTACAGACTTTCTTTATATTGTACCTATGCCATATTTATTAACCCAGTCTCTGTGATTCACCAAGTAATTCTTGAATAATTGTGTAGTTGAAATATGTTTTATGTAAGTTATCACATGCTTTTAGGAGTGAGAAAAAGAAAAGTGGCCGTGACATCTAGAAACTGGTATTGCTAGAAACTAGCCTGGCATTCACAGTAACTTTGTGTTTTTCTGTTAAAGATAAACTATTGTACAGAATGTCGACATCAGATAAGGCCACTCTGTGTCTATGATGGATCAAGACAAAAACATTCCATCAGTGTGTCCAAACAGACAAAACGTAAATATTGTCCAAGAACCAAGATACCAAACATTCCCTTTCCCAGCTGATGTGAGTGACTACTGCTTGTTTACCAGTCACAGCATTAGCCTCCCCCTATATTTTAGATTTATTGAGTGGTACCATCATAGAATTAAACCCACTTCTAACAGTGTTCAATCCTGAGCAAAGCTCCGCTTCCTTAAATTAAGCCTTCCCCCAAATCACCCAACACATGTAAGTCTTTTCCAATATCCTCTTACCAGGATACCACAGGGTTCGCCATGGTGTATGTTCTCCGTGCATTCCTTAATGCAATGAGTAGTAAATCCAACTTAACTGTAGTAGTTTTCCTGGTGGTCTTTGGCTGGAGATCATTACCAGGAGAAAACTCATTCGTGTCTTTGACTCTCTAATATTAAAGTCATTATAATCTAATCGGATTAGATATAGGACAAAATTAGAAATGATTAGAAATGTACTTATATCTCGGATAAGTCTTATGTTTTAGTTATGGCATATGCTATATTTACTATGGTTGTTTAAAAGTATGTTTTATTTGTACTTTTTGTACTTTTGATTACTGTAAGTTAAAATCAGTTCTATAATTTATAATGTTAAATAATTACAGTAAAGAGAAAGATAAGCATCTATAAATTCAAGAGGGAGATCTTTCAAAGCCTGGTTAGAACAACATGTAAATGAACATGTTAAATTAATAATTATTATTAGGTTGTATGGAAACCTTAGTTCCGTGTGAAGGTGGCATATTAACTGTTTTTTTTTCTTTTTAGATAAATGACATTTCTTTTTTTTTTTTTTTTTTTTTTTTTTTTTGAGACGGAGTCTCACTCTGTTGCCCAGACTGGAGTGGAGTGGCATGATCTCGGCTCACTGCAACCTCCACCTGCCTGGTTCAAGTGATTCTCCTGCCTCAGTGTCCCCTAGTAGCTGGGATTACGGGTATATACCACCATGCCTGGCTAATTTTTGTATTTTTAGTAGAGATGGGGTTTCGCCATGTTGGCCAGGCTGGTCTTGAACTCCTGACCTCAGATGATCCACCTGCCTCACCCTCCCAAAGTGCTGGGATTACAGGCGTGAGCCACCGCCCCCAGCCTAGATAAATGACATTTCTGTTTAAATTCTGTGCAAAATTCTATAGCAAAATATATGTATCTCATCATTTTATTCCTATCAGACATAGAATGTTTAAGAAGATTAGAGGATTTTAAGGATTGATTTTTTTTAAACATGAAAACTTGTTTGCTGTTGAGTTCAGAATTTTTACTAGGAAAAATCTTTCATGACTATTAGCAAATTAAAAATGGCTGAAATAGGCCGGGCACGGTGGCTCACGCCTGTAATCCCAGCACTTTGGGAGGCCGAGGTGGGCGGATCACGAGGTCAGGAGATCGAGACCATCCTGGCTAACACAGTGAAAACCTGTCTCTACTAATAATACAAAAAAATTAGCCGGGCATGGTGGCGGGCACCTGTAGTCTCAGCTACTCAGGAGGCTGAGGCAGGAGAATGGTGTGAACCCGGGAGGTGTGAACCCGGGAGGTGGAGCTTGCAGTGAGCTGAGATCACGCCACTGCACTCCAGCCTAGGTGACAGAGCGAGACTCCGTCTCAAAAAAAAAAAAAAGAAAGCTGAAATAAGCTGAGTGTGGTGGCTGGCAGTTATAATCCCAGTGATTCTGGTGGCCAAGGTGGGAGGATCACTTGAGCTTAGCAGTTCAAAGTTACAGTGAACTATGATCGTGCCACTGCACACTAGCCTGGGCAGCAGAGCAAGACCTCATCTCTAAAAAACGAAAAACAACAAAAGAAATTGGCCAGAATATATCAACTTTTGTTGATTTGAAATATATTTTGCTAAAACTATATATGTAAATATATATATATTTCTCTTTTTGATTTTTTTTTTTGAGATGGGATCTTGCTCTATTGCCCAGGCTGGAGTACAGTGGCATGCTCATAAGCTCACTGTAGCCTTGATCTCCTGGGCTCAAGTGATCCAATCCTCCTGCCTCAGCTTTCCCAATAGCTGGGACTACAGGATGCACCACTATGCCTGGCTAATTATTTTTATTTTATTTTTTTAGTAGATATGAGAGCTTACTATGTTGCCCAGGCTGGTCTTGACCTCCTGCGCTCAAGTGATCCCACCTTGGCCTCTCAAAGTGCTGGGATTACAAGTGTCAGCCACCAAGCCCAGCCTAAAGCTATGTTTTAAAATCAGTGTTTCTTTTGGTAGTAAATAATAGCATGAAGTTTACATTATGTACTGTTTACCTGTTATAAGTTTCAACATGTTCTTTTAGGTAAAGCCTGCCTTTCTTCAATGATATATATATATATATATAATCCCAGCACTTTGGGAGGCCAAGGCGGGTGGATCACAAGGTCAGGAGATCGAGACCATCCTGGCTAACATGGTGAAACCCTGTCTCTACAAAAAAATACAAAAAATTAGCCAGATGTGGTGGTGGGCGCCTGTAGTCCCAGCTGCTCAGGAAGCTGAGGCAGGAGAATTGCTTGAACCCAAGAGGCGGAGGCTGCAGTGAGCTGAGATTGCGCTACTGCACTCCAGCCTGGGCGACAGAGCAAGACTGTCTCAAAAAAAAAAAAAAAGTTTTTTTTTTAGATAGGACACAAAAAGTACAAACAATAAATTAAAAAATTGATAAATTGGACTTGATAAAAATTAAAAACTTTCACTGTTAAAAATATATCAAGAAAACTTACAAACCACAGATTGGCAGAAAATATTTTTACAAAGCAAGTTTTGTAAAATATTGCTTTATAAAAATAAAGCAAGTTTAATAAATGACTTTTATCAAGTACATATAAAGAAATCTTACAATTCAATGGTAATAAAACAATCTGCTGGGCTTGGTGGCTCATGCTTGTAGTCGGAACACTTTGGGAGGCCGAGGCAGGAGGATCACTTGAGTCCAGGAATTGAAGAGGTAACATTGAGCTATGATCATACCATTCCAGCCTGGGTAACGTAGTGAGATCCTGTGTCTGCAATAAACAAACAAATGAAAAAACTAGCTGGGGATGGTGGTGCTTGCCTATAGTCCTAGCTGTTCAGGAGGCTGAGGTGGGAGGATTGCTTGAGCCCAGGAGTTCAAGGCTGAAGGTGTACTATGATGGCAACACTGCACTCTAGCCTGGGAAATGTGAGAGCCTGTCTCAAAAAAAAAAAAAAAAAGAAAGAAAAGCTAATTTTAACAGAAGGGCAGATTTGAGAAGATACTTTCCCAATGATTATATGCGTGGTAAATAAATAGATGAAAAGATGCTCAACATCATAGTTATCAGAGAAATGCAGATTAAAACCTCAGAGAGATAGCCACTAAATACACAGAATGACTAAGATAAAAATGACTGAAAATATCACGCCTTGGCGAGGATGTGTAGAAATTGCAATTATCATTACAACCCACATACATTCTTATACATTGGAATGTAAATATGGTACTTTATACTTTGAGGAACAGTTTAGCAGTTCAGAAATTAGACAACATCTTGACCATATAATCAAAAATAGCATCACTAATGAGGGGCAGATAAATATCATGTGCCTTCTCTTTGTGACACCTTAAAATTTCACCTAATATTTCTGGTGAGAATGCATAATCTATATTTAGTCATGAAGAAACATCAGGCACACCCCAGATAAGGGATGTTCTATTGAAAAGATGTTCTATTACACAGGATTCTTTTACCTGTGTAAATTGGTAAAAGACAAAGAAAGATGGTAGAGATAGATATTCCAAATTAAAGAAGGCAAAAGAGATAAAGCAGTGAAATGCAATCAATACCTAACTTAGATGGGATCCCAAATTAGAAAGAGAAAAATAGGCTGTAAAGGCTGCTATTGAGTCAATTGACAAAAGTGGAATATGGACAATAGATTAAAAAATCAGTGTTACAAAAGTTGATAATTATGTTGAGGTTATGTAAGAAAATAACCCAATTCTTAAGATACACACACTGAAGAGCTTAGGGGCAAAGGGCTATGATATATGTACTTTATTCTCTGAATAATTTTAGAAAAAATTGTGTTTGTGTGTATGGAGAGAATGACCTTGTGTGCACAAGCAAAGGATGAAGCAAGTGGAGCAAAATCTTAATAGGGAATTAATAAAGACTCTTTGTGTGTTCTTGGTATTATTACTGTAACTTCTCTGTAAGTCAGAAATTATCTCCCAATATTTAAAAAAAAACTTTTTTTTTTTTTAAAGTGCTTTGGCTTAAGGATTTAAAGAGCTTTTTGTTTGCTTGCCTTTGTTTTTTGCCAGGGAGGGGGTGTATATGGAGGGTGGTGGTAGTTTTTCATTTTCTTTTTATTTCAGATATTTTAAAGTATATTGTAGGCTTTTTGGAGAAGCTGGGAGAGGCAGTAGGCAGACATATTTATGATCAATCTTAAGTTTGAATTTCTCAATTTGATAAGTGAGATTGAAAACTAAATGTGGACTAAGTCTACATGTTGATAATTAGGCTAAAAATACGGTGATACAGATATGCTCACTGAAATTTTTTTTTAAAGAATCTGCAAAATGGCTGATAATTTGGATGAATTTATTGAAGAGCGAAAAGCCAGACTGGCCGAAGACAAAGCAGAGTTGGAAAGTGATCCACCTTACATGGAAATGAAGGTAAACTTAATAATTTTCTTTGAACATGTTTTATTATAATTGTCTATGGAGATTACTTCTGTGTAAATGCAAAACATCCTCTTCTATGAGTGAGAATCTTCTGTTTTGTACTATGCTGTCATTCTGCGAGCCTGACTCCAGACAAGATTGCAGTAATTTTGAATGCAGTTTTTCTTTTGTGGTGGTTTATATCTCACAGTGTTTCTCTTATCTCTTGTTGAAGAATTATTTGGTTATAAAATGATTATGAGACCAGTTCTATTACAAAGAACTTCCACAACATAAACAGAATAGTTGTAAAAGCAAGTTTATAGTCTATGTGAAAAAATTCAATTTAATTAGTTTAAAAAGTTTTTTTTGAAATCTGCAAAAGTGAATTTATTAATTTATTTTGTACTATTTGTGTTTCTTAATATAAATTTCTTAAAATAATTGCTTTTTTTTTTTTTTTTTTGAGATAGAGTCTCGCTTTGTTGGCCAGGCTGGACTGCGGTGGTGTAATCTCAGTTCACCACAACCTCCGCCTCCCAGGCTCAAGTGATTCTTCTGCCTCAGTCTCATGAGTAGCTGGGACTACAGGTGCCCGCCACTATGCCTGGCTAATTTTTGTATATTTAGTAGAGTTGAGGTTTCACTATGTTGGCCAGGCTGGTCTTGAACTCCTGACCTTGAGATCCACCCGCCTCGGCCTCCCAAAATGCTGAGATTACAGGCATGAGCCAGTGTGCCCGGCTTAAAATAATTGTTTCTTAAAGCAATGTCTGAAAGGCTTTCTTAAAGCTTTCCTTGTTTAGGTGAAACTGATTTATCCATTTAGCAAATACTTACTGAGATTGTGTTAGGTATTATGCTAAGCTCTGAGAATACAGCACTGATTAGACTGTTGTGGCACCTTCTCAGGGCTCAGTGTATGTAATAAGATACAGCATGTAGTTTAATCTGTGCCATATGGTTCATCATAATGACAGTAACCATATATATTGGTTTGTTCAAGATGATTCTGGTTTACCTGTTGTCCAGTGTTTTTTTCTGGTTTAGCATTTGTCCTGGACAAAGGTATCTTGGCTGAGATGATAAATAATATAGATACTATAGATACCCTAATTACAATTTTACTCACATGGCTAACATTTATTGAGTACTAGCTATGGACAAGGCATATTCTAAGAGTTTATATTTCACAGTAATCTAAGAGGTAAGTGCTGTTATTGTAATTTTCCAGATGAGTAAACTGAGGCAAGTTAAGTAGTGAGACTAAGGCAGTAGAGTCGGTGGAAGTAGGCTTTGACCCCTGGCAGCCTGGCTCCAGTGCTTGTCCTCGGAACCAACATAATAGGTTGCCTTTCTTCCATAATAACCTGTCATGTACCAGGAATGCCAAGGACTTTATATGTATCATTTTATTTAATCATAATATCCCTGTTAAGTAGGTGAAATTTTTTTGTTTTATGGATTAAGAAAGTGAAGCTCACAGGAGTTAAGTAATTTGTCCAGGTCCACACAGTGGTGGATTCAGGAGTGGAACCTTTATGCAGCTCCAGAGTCTATCTCTTAACCACTCTCCAGTAGTTAGGACCAGCTTACGGCTTTGGAGTTACATAATTTGGAGTACATAGCTTTAAAGACAGTTTTGTTATAATTTCTAACATTAATTTGTACATAAATAATTTTAAGTCTTAGTTCAAGTATCACCTGCTCAGTGAGGCCTTGTAGTCCCCCAGCATTTCTGGGCCTCCTTACTTTAATCTGTTTGTTTTTTTTTCATAACCCCTTCCTGCCACTGTCTACATAACACGTAATCTAATCATGTGTTGAGTTCGTTATGTGTCCCCCCAGTAGTTTATAAGCTTCATGATGGCAGAAATTCTTCTATTTTTTAAAACTCTTATACTTTCAATGCTTGACAAAATGTTTGGCACTTAATGGGAACTCAGTAAATATTTGTTGGTAAGTGAATGAGTTAAATATTAGAATATCTATTATAAAATTAAAATACCTTTGGTGAATTCCTCAAACCTTATGCTTAGTTTCTTCTGTGATGTACTTTGTAATTTCATCAAACTGTTTAATTAAAATTTGAGATGGTTTGTATATTTCATGGTTTTTTTTTTCTCTTGCCTTTGTAAACATTATATGTCTTTCAGGGAAAGTTGTCAGAGAAGCTTTCTGAAAACAGTAAGATACTGATCTCTATGGCTAAGGAAAACATACCACCAAATAGTCAACAGACCAGGGGTTCCTTAGGTATGTCATTAGATGTGCTAAACTTATTTTAAGATATCCTTAGTGGACTCTTCTGAAAGAGGTTTGTCTTGTCAGAAAAAAAGATTTATTTGGAATCCTAGTAATTTGTCTTTCTGGAATCTTATATAAGTCAATATGGTCTACGTATGAAATAGAACTCATACTGAAAACTTTGTACTTGTTTTATGTGATACTGCATTGGTTATGATTTGTGGAACTTATAGAAGAAGGTGTGTATAACATAACTTAAAAATTGAAAACTTTGAAAGGAGTTTGTGTGTGTGTGTGTGAGAGAGAGAGAAGAGAAACTTTTATTTGTTGATTGAAAATGGTGAACTTGCTTATTTAAAAATTAAAGAAATATGCTTAAAGGGTACAAAATGCTGTTTGGTGAAAGACTATTTTAATTATTGATGATCATGTTGGAATTGTAAAGAAGTTAATACGTAGCCATACTAATGCTTTGATTATGGTATGGTATGAAAATATTTGGAAACTTTTGCTGGGTGCGGTGGTTCACGCCTGTAATCCCAGCACTTTGGGAGGCCGAGGCTGGTGGATCATGCGGTCAGGAGATTGAGACCATCTTGGCTAACACCGTGAAACCCCGTCTCTACTAAAAATACAAAAAATTAGCCGGGCATGGTGGGCGCCTATAATCCCAGCTACTCGGGAGGCTGAGGCAGGAGAATGGCATGAACCCAGGAGGCGGAGCTTGCAGTGAGCCAAGATAGCGCCACTGCAGTCTGGCCTGGGTGAAAGAGCGAGACTCTGTCTCAAAAAAAAAAAAAAAAAAAAAGAAAATATTTGGAAACTTTTTACCACATTTTGGCTTGGTAGGTATACATTTTAAAAAAAGAAAATGTATGAATATGTAAAAATTTTTGTTTATTTATTAAAGACAGGGTCTCTCTCTCTCTCTCTCTCTGTCACTCAGGCTGGAGTGCAGTGGCATGATCATAGTTCAGTGTTATCTTGAACTCCTGGGTTCAAGCAATCCTCCTGTCTCGGCCTCCCAAAGTATTATGATTACAGGCCTGAGCCACTGTGCCCAGTCTGTATATATATATATATATATATATTTTTTTTTTTTTTTCCCAAGGCTGAGTCTGGCCCTGTTGCCCAGGCTGGAGTGCAGTGGCACGATCTCGGCTCACTGCCACCTCCACCTCCCAGGTTCAGGCGATTCTCCTGTCTCAGCCTCTCAAGTAGCTGGGATTACAGGTGCATGCCACCACACTCAGCTAATGTTTTATATTTTTGGTAGAGACAGGGTTTCGCCATGTTGGCCAGGCTCGAACTCCTGACCTCAGGTGATCTGCCCACCCACCTTGGCCTCCCAAAGTGCTGGGGTTACAGGTGTGAGCCACTGTGCCCGACCTGTATGAATATTTTTAATGTGCATTTTGTGATTTATTGATGACAAACTTTTTCACAAAAAGAAAATCAACTATGATAAGTTCATTTGATTAAAGCATTGTTCTCAAACAGACAGCTTTTCATGGCTGTAGGTATACTCCTAAATTGCTTTTGTGTGCCAGTGGATACAAGGGGATGCTGGCCAAGAAATTGAATAGTTAGTAAGCTTTGTCTCTCCATTAGACAAATAGCTCAAAGTGGGTGCCCTACTTTTAATATCAGATACATAGATAACTCTTTCCATTTTGAATCTCTTATAAATTATTAATATACAGCATTAGTGAACTAAAGTATTATATATTGGTAAAATTTTTTAATCTCTAAGGCTCTCAATTTTTTTCTGTGAAATAAGTTTGATTACCTTCCAGCCCTATGTTTTTATGAATCTAAATTTTAATTATTCCAAGAGATAATTTTTAAAAAGTTTATTAGTAGGTTATCTCAAGCACTAAGGTCGCTAAGGTTAGACAGAATCCCTTTTAAATTCTAGGGTTACAGCTTGCTTTGGATTGGGCTGTGATGCCTTTATGACCTGTCAGGAGCTAAACTTTGTTTCCTTATCTTATGACACCTGTCTCGGAAAGTCATTATGGGCGAAAGTTAAATACGTGAAAAGATGGCTGGCACTTAATTGGTACACAATAAATATTAACTTCTTTTTCTCCTTTACATCATTTATTTATTTTTTTTTTTTGAGACAGGGTCTTACTCTGTCGCCCAGGCTGGAGTGCAGTGGCATAATCTTGGCTCACTGCAACCTCCACTGTCCAGGCTTAAGTGATTCATCCTCCCTCCTCAGCCTCCAAGTAGCTGAGACCACAGGTGAGCACCACCATGCCGGCTAACTTTTTTTATATACATATATTTTCTGTAGAGGTGGTGTTTCGCTATGTTGCCCAGGCTGGTCTGGTCTCGAACTCCCTAGCTCAAGCCATCGGCCTGCCTTGGCCTCCCAAAGTTCTGGGATTACAGGTATGAGCCACTTGTGCCTGGCCTTCCATCTTTTTAAAATGTTTTTCAGGCTGGGCGTGGTGGCTCACGCCTGTAATCCCGACACTTTGGGAGGCTGAGGCCAGCAGATCACTTGAGGTCAGGAGCTCAAGACCAGCCTGGCCAACATGGTGAAACCCTGTCTCTACTAAAAATACAAAAAAATTAGCCCAGCATGGTGGCGCAGGCCTATAATCCTAGCTACTTGGGAGGCTGAGGTGGGAGGATCACTTGAACCTAGGAGGCAGAGGTTGCAGTGAGCCGAGATCATGCCCCTGCACTCCAGCCTGGGTGACAGAGAGAGACTCCATCTCAATAAAAAAAAAAAAAAAAAAAGTAGTTGTTTGAATTGTCTTAGGAATTATTCTTTGATCATTACATTCACATATGATGGAGAGTTAAAAGTATAACTGAAAGACGGTGACCTCTGCCTTTTCATTAATTGATGTTACTTGGGCCTCTGACCTAAGCCGACTTCTCATCTTATACACTCCCCGAGTGTCCATATCCGCTCACAGGGCTTTATTTACTATTAGTGTGTTCATGACTTCTGAATCTGTATCCCCAGTCCCAGGTTCTATTGCGAACTTGACCCATATATCTGATTTTCTATTGGACATTTGTACTTGTATGGTCATGTATGGCATGGGCTCAACATCAAAATTTGCAAAATTAACTTATACTCTTGTCAAACTTAGTAGTGCTCCCCATCTCACTGAGCTGGCTGCCTAGTCATCCTTGATTTCCTGTCTTCTCTTGTCTCCTATATCAAGCAGTTACACAAGTCTAGTTGATTCTAATGCATAAATCTCAAATAAGGTCACTGCTGTAATCCCACTGACTTTCTTTTATGCAGGCCTCTGTTGTCTGTCAGATTTTTGTAAAAGCTTCCTAGTGTTTTTGGTGGTTGTTTTGTTTTACAGTCTAGCCCCCTGTACCAAATCTCTGTATGTTTTTTATATATTTGCATAAAACAAATCTGATCATATTAGTCTCTGCTTCAAACCCTTTGATGCCTTCTTTTTTTCTTATATGATAAATTTGCCATCTTAATACTTCTGCTAGATTGGGTTGGTCAGTCTTGTCATGTGCTTCTAGAGGATTTGTTCTCCTCGTGAAGAGTAGTTTTGAACTTATTCAGCTTCTCTTGTACCACAGTGACATGCCAACTTGTCTCCCATTGTATTTCCACTGCCTAGCACAGTGCGCAGCACTTACTGCTTGGAAAAGATGTTTTAAACCAACGAGTTAATGTCCCCATTGCAAAAATAAAACTAATTCTCTTGGGTGTGTTGACTTTAATTTTCATGGAATGCTTCTTCCATTGCCATCTGAAACCATTTGATGCACATGGAATTTTATTAAAGAACAATATATAATTTGACTAATTTTATACTGCATAAGCATTTAGTTACTGACCTCCTGCCTGATTAATTGTGGCTTTAAAATTCAGTCAAATACGTAGTTTCTCACACTGGGAAAAATGTAAAATTATTTGGCAACTAAGGGTTTTCCTTAAGTGGTCTCATTTAGGAATTATAAAAAACAGGTCTAATATAGGTCAAATTTGGAAATTAGGTATTAAAGCCCTGTAACATCATAGTTTGAATAAGTAATTAAGCGTAGTATAGTAATCAGTGATATATAAACTGGACATACTCATTTTATCCAATGAAAACAATCTATTGATAGCTCATAGTACAACTATCATACAACACTATGATTTTATAAATTCTTTTCTGTTAGATACTGATGATATTCATGGTTAATTCCATGTAGCTCTTTCTATCACCATTTATACCTTTCATAAAAGGATTTGAGGTAGCATTACAGTGACTTCTGACACCAGCTACCTGGAGTTGGACCAAACTTCACAGGTTAAGGGCATAGGCCTCCACAAGACTGCCTTCACTTCAGACTCCAGCTGCAAGTTCAAGGGTCACCAGGACACCCTCAGGTCTGACCATCTGGCTATAAATTTGGGGGTTTCCCCTATCCCCTCAAGTTCAATAATTCATAAGAATGACTCACAGAACTCAAGAAAGCACTATACTTATGGTCACAGTTTTATAGCATAAGTATACAAAGTAGAACTAGCCAAAGGGAGAGACACATAGGGTAAGGTCTGGGAGGGTCCAAACATGAAGCATCTGTTAGTCTCAGGGAGACATTACCCTCCTAGAACATCAGTATGTGACCGGATACAGAATATTGCCAATCAGCCTCACCTGAGCCTGAGTGTCCAGAGTTTTTACTGGATTTTCCTTATGTAGGAATGATTGGTTGAATCATTGCTTCTTGGCTTGATCTCTAGCCCTGCTACATTCATTCCTCTTAGGCCTGGCTGATGTCACATGGTGCAAAGGCCCAACCCTCAAATCACATGGTTGGTTTTTCTGGCATGACCAGCTTCTGTTTTTGTCATCTCTGTAGCATAAACTCTCTGGGGGTTCACAATGATTCACTTTGTTAGTGTAAACTGTTAGGTATGGTCCAAGGTACCCACTGTGAATAATAAAGACATTCCCATCATCTGGTAAATTTTAAGGTCAAACCCACTAGGGGCTCACAATGATTTACCTTGTTAGTGTAAACTATTAGCTGTGGTCCAAGGTGTCCACTGTGAATAATAAAGACATTCCCATTGTCTGGAAAATTTTAAGGATTTAGAGGTTACCTCCCAGGAACTGGAGACAAAGGCCATTCAATTTTTTTTTTCTTTTTTATTTTCCAAGCCCAGAGAAAGTAGCAGTCCAATTTTTTTTTTATTACACATAGAATGTACATGATTTAGTTCATATAAGCTAATAAAAAATGTCTTTAATAAGGAGTTTGTCAGAATACTAGTAATATTAAATTAAGAGAAAGTCACCTAAAAGTGATCTATAAAAGATCTTTTATCTCCCTAAACTGTTTCTAGCCATAATAGTTGTGTTTATTTCGTTAAAAGAAATTCTTACTAACTTATTGTTTAACAACCATTACTGGTATTATTAACAATAATCAATATTGTTGAAATACTTACATTAATCTTTTAAAAATGTTTTGATACAAATGTGTGAAGGTCTTAAAAACATGTAGTTTCCCCCCACCACCCAGTTTTTTTAAGGGAGAGGATCTTACTCTGTCATCCAGGCTGGTGTGCAGTGGCACCATAATAGCTTACTGTAGCTTAAAACTCCTGGGCTCTGGGGATCTTCCTGCCTCAACCTCTCGACTAGCTAGGACTACAGGCTCAGGCCACCATGACTGACTAATTTTTAAATTTTTTGTAGAGATAGAGTCTTGGTATGTTGCCCAGGCTGGTTTTGAACTCTTGGGTTCAAACGATCCTCCCTTCTCTGGCTCCTAAGTAGTTGAGACTATAGGTTTGTGCCACTGCATCTGTCTAGTTGTAGTTTTAATTATTTGTTTTGAGATGGAGTCTCGCTCTGTTGCCCAGGCTGGAGTGCGGTGGCGCGATCTCTGCTCACTGCAACCTTTGCCTCCTGGGTTCAAGCGATTCTCCTGCCTCAGCCTCCTGAGTAGCTGAGATTACAGGTGCCTGCCACAACACCCAGCTACTTTTTTTGTGCTTTTCATGGAGATGGGGTTTCACCATCTTAGTCAGGCTGGTCTCGAACTCCTTACCTCAAGTAATCCACCCACCTCGGCTTCCCAAAGTGCTGGGATTACAGGCGTGACCCACAGCACCCAGCGTTGTAGTTTTAATTATCATTCCTCTTTGTCTTAGGTTTATCCTGTTGTAAACTAAATCACAGATACTCTTCTACAGTTTCTATTCATTTTGTATGAGTCAAATGGGTCGTTGTAGTAATACCTTTATAGCTGAAATTTAAGAGTACAGTGTCTCCTCAATTAGTCACATCTCCTTGTAAGTCACCCATTGTGTTAAGGCCTATTATTATTTCCTATAATTTGTCTTTTGATTATTTTTACATAATGCTTTTTCATGGTAGTATAATAATGAAAAGAAAGTAAATGTTCCATGGTAATTTGTTTCATGATTATGATGAATGCTCTGTTAGAAGGTAAATTAATTATGAAGAAGTTATATACTTCAGTCTTAAGTATTTTATGTAAGCCACAACTGCTATAGAAACCAAATACTTCTAATTACTATAGTTCTGAAGCATAGTGTTAACTATCTTAGGGTCATTGATGTTATACTTGATGAAGTGACATCACTTCAAATGACCCTAAAATGACATGAATGCTTTATTTGCTACTAGATCCATCAGAAGACAACAGCACAATAAGTAAGCCTCACCGTGTTCCTTAGCTCATTAAGTCAATTGAGATGCTATTGTTAATGCATGGTTTAAAAGAATAGGATATTTACATTGTTCTATACAGTTCCTAATTTTATATCTGTGACTTACCTCTAATGCCATAAAATGTTGGTACAAGATGACAAAAATAAGAATTAAAAAGTTAGTGTTTTCTGTTGACTAAACATTAAGTTAATAAAGTTATAAATAACTCAGAAGGCATTGTATATTGTTACTTGTCTGTTAAGACAATTTTACAATACTATTTTAATTAATAGTGAAAAACAAATACTCTTAGTAAATAAAAATTTAACTTAATATGAATAATAGGCCGGGGGCAGTGGCTGAGGCCTGTAATCCCAGCACTTTGGGAGGCCGAGGTGGGCGGATCATGAGGTCAGGAGTTTGAGACCAGCCTGGCCAATATGGTGAAACCCCGTCTCCACTAAAAATACAAAAATTGGCCAGGTGTGGTGGCAGGCGTCTGTAATCCCAGCTACTTGAGAGGCTGAGGCAGGAGAATCACTTGAAGCCGGGAGGTGGAGGTTGCAGTTAGCCAAGATTGCGCCACTGCACTCCAGCCTGGGCAACAGAGTGAGACTTCGTCTCAAAAAAAAAAAAAAAAAATATATATATATATACATGTATATATGAATAATAATGTAAATGAAAATGAATTATGTTTTTCTTTCCATTCTTCCACATAAACCCACCAAGTAGAATTGAAAAACAGCAGTAAAAGCCACCTTAAACATACACTTTTTGTAAATTTGTAAATTGCTTGTTCCTGGATGGGAAGGCAGTGTGTTGGCATCATCCTGGCAGCATTGTTGTCTTTTACTCCTTGGCACAGTAGAACATCCATTGTGACCCTATGTGACTAGTGATATGTAACTTTGGTAACTACCTCTCTATGCAGTCAGACCGCTAATAGGAGAAATGGAATATTAAGTATAGTATATTTTTCCCCCTCACCTTTTCTCATTTCTACCTCTGGCTCAGGCACTCATTCATATATTCATTTGCAGATTTATTCGATGAACATTTTCTTGGGTTAAAGTTATGTGCCAGCATTATAAAATTGAATAGCTCATGGGCCTTGCCTTCATAGATTTTATAGTTTAGTTTTATGTATGATGTTCCATTCTGAACATGAGAATCAAAACTTTCTCTCTTTAGGCTTAAATTCTGTATCTTTAAAAAAAGGTTAAGATTCCTTCAAAAGGAAACAGTTCCTTTCTAGGATGATTTAAAATTCCAAGCATATGGAATGCTTTAGTTTCTTTTGGAAGAGAATTAGAAGCATGTGTAAGAGGTGTCCCTAAGGAATCCTCTGTTACACCTCTATCATCAAGGAGTTAAATAGGCCAGAAATGTTTATCAAGAGAATTCCAGTGTTGATAGCGGTAAGTGGATTTTAGTATTCTGTAAGAATCCATAAACATCTACTTATGTTTATATTACACTGGCCTTTTCCCTGCCTGAAATGTTTCAGTGATGTAGTAAAGCAGTGATATGACACATTCTTGAAAAGTTCCCATCATTCAGCTACATTGTGAGAAATAAGGCACAAAATGGTGATTTTTATATCAATTTATAAACTGCAGTCAAATTTTATTTCATCTATAGTGCTCATAGCTGAATCTTTATGGAAAGTTTTGGCTGGGCGTGGTGGTGCATGCCTGTAGTCCTAGCTACTCGGGAGGCTGAGATGGGAGGATTGCTTGAGGCCAGGAGGTTGAGGCTGCAGTGTGCCATGATCATGCCACTGCACTCAAGCCTGGATAACAGAGCAAGACCCTGTCTCAAGAAAAAAAAAAAAGACAAGTTTTATTTTGTTTAGAAATGATAATTTTTTAATACTATAGTATTATGTGTATAGTAGGACTAAAAAAGGGATGAAGCTTCAGAAATCTGAATACTCATCTAATGTCTATACTTCTTGACATAGTATTTTATTATTGAAGATTTGAAAAGTATATAATTTGATTTTTGATAGCTTTGTTGAGATATAATTTACACGCCATAACATTTACCTATTTAAAGTGTACAATTCAATGGTTTTTAGTTTATTTACAAGTTGTACAGTCATCATTGTCATCATCCCTAAATGTTATTTGATTTTTAAATTTTGTGTAAGGAAATACTACTCAAATTCGAAGTTTTTCTTCAAAAATTAACATCCATTTACAGAGTTTCTGTTTGGGATGATGAAAAAATTCTGGAAATGGATAGTGGTGTTGGTTGTACAACATTGTAAATGTACTTAATGCCACTGAATTGAATGCTTGAAATGATTAAAATGGTAGGTTTTTTATTATATACATTTTACCACAATAAAAATTAATATCCATTTTTATGAAATCAGAAGTGGTTTAACTTTAGAAGTTTTTAGGAATTTCATCCTATCTGAATGCTCTTTGATATAAAAAGAAAATTAAAAAAAAAAGTCGTCCTAAGCAACACATGGCCCTAATAATTTTTTCTCAGAAACATGTTATATTAAAGATATTCTTATATGCTAAAAAAATCATGTTATTAGTTTTCCTAGACTGAAAATGATGCATTAAAATTGTTGTTGGTATACATTTTTATAGAAATTAGTGCATAATTAAGTGAAGAAGTAAAGATAATTAGCTTTTCTTTAATTTTGCTGTTCTTGAGAAAGCAAGATGCCAAACAATGCTGGACTACTTGTCTTAACTGGGGGAAAAAGTAAATATAATGCACACATGCATATAAATACGTATATGATAATATAAAAGTATCTGTTTATAGGTGCATTAAAAAATTCTCTGCATGGAGACAAGAAATAACAATGTTTGTTGTTCTGGACAGGAGAACAGGGTGGCTAGGGCTCATGGGTGAGAATGATACTTTTGATAATATTTTTGATTATGTGAATGTATTATCTATTGAGACATTTTAAGTAAAAAACCCTAATCCTGCTCTTGGAGTCAGCATAATTCTGTTCCTTCTTACTGTGCTTTGTTACAGGAAGTAGAACTTTGAGATTGGTTTGAAAATGAATTATACTAAGAAGTTGTTTTTTTTTTCTAGGAATTGATTATGGATTAAGTTTACCACTTGGAGAAGACTATGAACGGAAGAAACATAAATTAAAAGAAGAATTGCGGCAAGATTACAGACGTTATCTTACTCAGGTAATAAGTTCTATTAATGATTTGGGTTTAATGTTTCAGAATTCAGCTCCTAAATTTGTTTTCATAAGGTATTAGTCATATGTGTTAATTTTTAGGTTTTCAGTGGTACTAGCAAAGTAGTATTCCAGTCAAAGTTAAGTGGCATATATGACATTGATAGAGAAAAAAATATTGCTGAGAACTGGTGCCATAGAATAATACAGACTTTTGACCTTTTGACTAAGGCAGTGGATTCTAATTTTAAGTGAGATCGTTAATTATGGTTTTTCATGTTTTCTATAAAGTTGTCATGGTTTGAAGTAGTCCAATCATGGTTTCCCACTCTTCTACACCCGCCAACTATGTATTAAAATGACATGTGGAGTTCTAGTTGCTAATTATTGTCCTATGAGCCAAGCTTATAAAATTACATTTAATTATTTAGCCACTAAAGCTTTTGTTTTATGATCTCATGTTTTACTTAGCAGAACTCTTGAGTATTTTTTTTAAATTATATAGTGGCCAAAGGTTTATTGTAAGTTTTAAATTTAGGTTATAAAATTATTTTAAACAATTGTGATGTTTGTTGTCATCTCAAAATATTCTTTAGTTTTTTACTGCTTTATGTTTGTTCCAAATGTACAAATGTCTCTTACTTATTCTGATTTACACATGGAGAGAATGAACTTTGACTTAATACACTTTGTCAATGGTTTGTTTCCCTTGACTTTAGGGCATTACACAAGGGAAAAGAAAGGTAGGATTGTCTGCAATACGTCCTCCTTCAGTTTTTTCTTTCTTTTTCTTTTTTTTACGATCTAGTAGGTTGCAATCATTTGCATTTATGAGATTCAAACCAATTAGGAAAACTGGTTCATTTGTGATTTTGAGATGTTTGAATGGCACCATTTTGTATTCTTGCTTTTAGCAGATGACACCATACACATTATAATTTTCCATTAATATAGTCATTACTTTTGATTCCTGCTTTGCATTTGTGTTTATTGCTTGCTTATGCATTCTTTTTGAATATTCTGCAGTTAAGTCTGTTTTCAGCATGCAATTTTTTGTTTCTCAAATTACACTAATCACAGTAAGATTAATAGAGTAGTAGAATATCCAAGATATTTGAACTACATGTTGTCAGAATTTGGATTACTCTGTTTTTGCACCAAAATCTATAGATTGCATTGTCCATTTATATTGGAAAACAAAGAGAAACAGTTTATGGTTTTACAAAACTGGTTTTAAAAGGAATTTCACAGATTCACCATTCAGCTAACATATTTTAAACACTTATTATGAAGATATATCAGGTATGCATCCTGTCTTCAAGAGGCTTAGAATTTAGTTGCAGAGATAACATTCATACGATTCAGAAAGTGGTAACTACAAGAAGGATATAATGATCAAGAAAGTTCTCCTAGTGGGAATTTCTATTTTGTGAGGCAATCTAGATTTGGATGATCTAGAGAGAGAATTGAAGCGAGAAAGCTTTTCAAATGGAGAGCATAGAGTAAAGGAGGACCTAGAGGGTAGACTTTAGCTTTGTATGAATGAGGCATATTAGGTTTACCAGCCTGACTGGGTCAGAATATCATTCTTTTTGAGAGTAGTAAGAAATAACGATGTATATAGGATAGGATCAAATTAGAAGGCAGTGGATTTTTAACTTGTTATATGCAATAGGCAGTGATGAGCATCATACTTTCTTAAATAGCCTGTGAAGAACATGGCAACTGTGTTTTAGGACAGTTCTGCATGTAGAGACTCTCATTGTCTTAAATTGCTGCCCAACTTCTTAACTGATTTCCTTGCGCTAATTTTCACTTCACCTTCCAAGCTATTTTCCAGAATGATTCAGTCCCTAACTTATTTAAATATGTCAGTATCCCCTTACTGCCTCCAGGATAAAAATTCAAATTCCTTAGCATTGCACATGTCTTTCATGTTCCAGCCTGACTCCCTGGTCTTATACCTCATTATCTTCCCCTTCCCTACCTCTTCTAATTGGGTGGAGTTTTCCTCTGGTATCAGATATCTTCCATTTTCTCTTGTAGGTTTTGCATTACTCCCTAGGTAAGATTTTTAAAAAGGATAGTGGTGGGAGACATAAGAAGAAATTGCCTTCATGAAAGTACAAATCTTTAAATTCAAAGGGATGTGAAGGAGTTTTTTAAGATTTTTTCGTTTGTTTTTTTTTTTTTTTTTTTTTTTGAGACAGAGTCTTGTTCTGTCGCCCAGGCTGGAGTGCAGTGGTAGGATCTTGGCTCACTGCTATCTCCGCCTCCCGGGTTCAAGCGATTCTTCTGCCTCAGCTTCCCGAGTAGCTGGGACTACAGGCGTCCACCACTACGCCTGGCTAATTTTTTTGTACTTTTAGTAGAGACGGGGTTTCACCATATTGGCCAGGCTGGTCTCAAACTCCTGACCTTGTGATCTGCCCACTTCGGCCTCCTAAAGTGCTGGGATTACAGGCATGAGCCACCGCACCCAGCCAGTTTTTTAGATTATTAAGAATATAGTCGGCCGGGGGCGTGGTGGCTCACGCTTGTAATCCCAGCACTTTGGGAGGCAGAGGCCGGCGGATCACAAGGTCAGGAAATCATCGAGACCATCCTGGCTAACATGGTGAAACCCCGTTTCTACTAAAAATACAAAAAAAATTAGCCTGGTGTGGTGGCAGGCGCCTGTAGTCCCAGCTACTCGGGAGGCTGAGGCAGGAGAATGGCGTGAACCCCGGAGGCGGAGCTTGCAGTGAACCGAGATCGCGCCACTGCACTCCAGCCTGGGCGACAGAGTGAGAGAATCCATCTCCAAAAATAAAAAATAAAAAAAGAATATAGTCGTGTAGAGGAGCAGTATTTCCTTAAAATTAGAGAGACAGTGTTTTGTTCACATTTGAGAAGGTGGGAATGGAAGGGAAAGCAAGAGGAAAAGAAAACTACACAGAATATAGGGAGCTGGCTGCAGCTTCCTGGACCCCCTGAAATATGTATGGTTTCCAAGTCCCACTAATATCTCTTGTGGCTTCTAGACTTGGATTGCATGGATATTTGAGTTTAAAAAAAAAAAATCAAATCTATTAATTTTGCCAAGAAGAGTTATTAAAACAAACAACTACCATGTTTTTTTGTGTTTTAATTAATTTTTTTTTTTCCTGAGCCCTTCCTGCCCAGAGATGGTTTCCTGTTTTTAGAATAAAAGATGCTTGACCATCTAAACACAGAAAAGACGTGTTTTCAGGGGAACAGTTTTTAAACTGAGTCAGTTAATTAATATCTCCAGCCCAGACCTCCATCCTGAACTTCAGACTTTTCTAGCTGGCTGCATAATTCACATTTTCACTTTGAAATCTACCTGATATCTTACGTAGACCATGTCCAAAAGAGAATTCTTGATTTCTGTTCTTCCCACCCTCATGCCTGATAAACCTGCACTATCCGTAGCCTGTCCTTTTAATTTCCTTTTTGTCACAGTAATTATTACCTTCTAGCATGCTATATAATTACTCCTCATTATGTTTATTATTTCTTTTTCATGTTCCTTAGCTTGAATGTATGCTTTTGGAGGTCAGGAATCTTTATCTGTTTTTTTCAGTCCCAAATGTATCAGAAAGTTTGGGCACATGGTAGGCACTCAGTATTTATTGAATGAATGAATGAATGATTAAAATTTAGCTTTTTGAAAAAACTATGTTGTTTTTTTAAGAATTAAAAAAATTTTTTTGGTAGAGACAGGGTAATTAAAAAAAAGTTTTTTTTTTTTTTTTTTTTTTTTTTTTTAAATACCCAAGCTGGTCTCCAACTCTTAGGCTCAAGTGTCCCTCTTGCCTTGGCCTCCCAAAGTGCTGGGATTACAGACATGAGCCACCACTCCCTGTCTATGTTGTTGTTATTGTTTATTCTTTTCATTTTATTGAAAATTTCGAACATCATTCTTGACTCATGTTTGGAATGGGAAATTGCCCAGTGAAGGAGTGAGGATGTTAAATCTATCTTCCTGGTTGGAACTATGAATGGGGTTTTCATGAATTTATAACTCTACAAAATAATTAGGTTTATAGTGTACTTCAGTATATAGGAAGTAAAATCACTCAGGGATCTGGTCATGTGTCTTATTTTTTCCTTGTCAGGTAAGTTTAGAGTTCCATACAGCCAACTTTCAAATTAGCTTTTGTAGCACAACTCATTTGTAAATTCAGATTTAATGACACTTTATTTATTTTTGAGACAGATTCTCACTCTGTCACCCAGGCTAGAGTGCAATGGTGCTGATCTTGGCTCGCTGCAACCTCCACTTCTTGGGTTCAGGTGATTCTCCTGCTTCAGCCTCCCAAGTAGCTGGAACTATAGGCGCGCAGCCCCAAGCCCGGCTAATTTTTTGTGTTTTTAGTAGAGATGGGGTTTCGCCTTGTTGCCCAGGCTGGTCTGAACTCCTGAGCTCAAGTGATCCGCCTGCCTCGACCTCCCAACCTGCTAGGATTACAGGCATGAGCCACCCTGCCTGGCCAGATTTAATGCAACTTTATTAATCACTTAGTTTTGCTAATTACTGTCTTTCCATAATGTTTTGAATACAACGCTATTGTAGTTAATACGTTGTTTTATAGTTATTTGCTTACATGTCTGTTTCTGCAACTGAATTGTAAATCCCTTGAATATAGGGAAAATATATTTGTATCCCTACCACCTGAAAATAGTACCTGCATAGTATTAGATGGTTGCTAATTGCTTGTTGAATGAATAAATAAAAGTCATGGAATTAGGCATGTTGACAATTATTGATTGATTTTATCCTTATAACCCAGTGATGTGTAGATGGCATTATTTCTGTTTTACAGACAAGGAAACTGAAATGAAGTGAAGTAAATTATTCCAAAATATTTGACTACTAAGTAACAGTACCAGAAAGTTGGAGATCATATGTATTTTTTTTACCAATTGGGGATCATGTGTATTTTTTTTTTTTTTTTTTTTTTAAACCAGTCCTTTGTATTTGCTTTACAGCTTTCAAAGGGATTTTATATTTTTTATCCTCCTTCATCCTTATACCAGCTTTGGTAGGTAGGCAGAGCAGGTACTATTCTCATTTTACAGAAGAAGAAAGTGTCTGTCAGAAAAGTTAAGTGACTTCCTCAGTGTTACACAACTAATAAGTGTTTGGGCTAGTTGTAGATCCTAGGTCTTTTGACTGCTAGTCTAATGCTGCCTCTACTACACTGCGTTACTTAAATGCTTAATGAACAAGATTGGAGGAACACATAAACATTCATAGTTTATATCCATTGGCATTTCAGTAGATATTCACTCACATAATTATAGGAAAAATAGAAAAAAAACTTGTGGCATGCATTAAGATATTTGTGAGGAAGTTTAAATTTGCCTTGAGAACCAAAAGACAGTAGAGCACTGATAATGAAGAGTATGTGCTTAGAAGACTAATATAAATTGTGAAATTTTTTTTCATGCTTCTAATCATCTTGAATCAATAGGCATATATATTGCACATGAAAATTAAGGCCTGATTTTCCCTTTCAGGGATTTGTTGATTGGAAGAAAATTCTCTTTTTTCCAAATGCTTTTGGTATGGTCTATATAGATTTGTAGTTTCTGTCTTCATCCCATTTCATTCGTTTGCTCTGCATAATATAATACTAGTTTAGAATATAGAATGCAAAGACACATTTATGCAACATATTTTATAAAGGCAATTAGGTAATATATTTTTTTAATGTGTATATATACAGAAAAATTTTCTATCTACGAGTGAAACAGATCCATCTACTTTGGGAGTTTCTCTTCCTATTGGTGAGAGGTTATCTGCTAAGGTAGGTGGATAGGAGTAGTTATTGTGGGTAGCAGTTTTCCGAGGCATCAAAATCATAAAAGAACATACTGCTGATTTAAATGCAAATGGAAGATCACATCAGTTCCCCATACTTGAATATACTTCTATTTCAAAAATCCATGGAGTCATATTTATGCTGTTTAAAAAAATTTTCTTGAACACAACATTTGTAACCATATAATTATATATTTCTTTAATATGTTTATTCTTTTGCTGTATTCAGTTGTACTTAACTGAATATTCAGAATTCATTTTTTTCAGCACTGATTTCTGACTATAAAGTTTATGCTATGTAACACAGTTATTGGAATGAGTGGATGTGAAATTATAGTGAGCTTTTATGTAGGGTGAGGGTAAGGGTTCTTTGAATGTGTGATTCTGTCACTCCATTAATACACGTCCATATTCCTTAGAGGTGAAAGTGATAAAGCACTCTACACCTCTTGTAGTGACTCAGGTCTCACCAGAGTATATCAGAGATCATGAAATAGTATATAAGACAAAATGGACAGTTAATAAATTTCAAAAGACCTAGTTTCTTTTTTTTTTTTTTTTTTTTTGAGGCAAAGTATCACCCCGTTGCCCGGGCTGGAGTGCAGTGGCGGGGTCTTGGCTCACTGCAACCTCCACCTCCCCAGTTCAAGCAATTCTCCTGCCTCAGCCTCCCGAGTAGCTGGAGGCAGGATTACAGGCACCTGCCACCAAGCCCAGCTAATTTTTTGTGTTTTTAGTAGAGATGGGGTTTCACAATGTAGGCCAGGCTGGTCTTGAACTTCTGACCTCGTGATCCACCCGCCTCAGCCTCCCAAAGTACTGGCATTACAGGCATGAGCCACCGCTCCCGGCTGACCTAGTTTCTTTAGTACTTTTTTAGATTGTGTTGTTTTAGCGACGCGGGAGTATTAAAATTTAATAACATTTTAAAATCTTATATATTTATGTTTTAACAGAACATTTCATTATAATATTTTATAATCTGTGATAATTTTCCCTTTTTAAGTTTAAAATATAAAGGATCATTTTTTATCCTTGGAAAGCAAATGGTTAGCAGCAGGTGCTTCAGGGGAGTGGGTTGGGCATTAGGAGAGGGAGGTGTCCCTGAGAAGGAAGGAAGGAAGGTAACCCCATCATATCTCTTTGGAAACAGGCTAATGACAGATCTCCTGGCAAACACAATCATCATATTTACTAGTGGGAGAGATTTATCTCTGAATGCTTTTGGCAGAATACACCTGGTTTGTCTAGGATTGCTGTTGGGAATCAAACCTGGAATCTATGGATTTATGTGGCATGGCTCTTTGGAAAATGTCATCTGAGCTCTGTTAACTATTGGAGTATAAAATGGAGATGTTTCATGAACAAAGCAACTCCCTTCTGTTAGAGACCTCATGTATCAATGGACCAAAGCATGTAGTCATGCATATTCTCATGTGACAAGAAAGACCTGGGGAGCTGTATGGGTGTCCTCAAACCTCTTCCGACTTCTCCCATACCTTTCAGTGACATCTGTCCTTGAAATTATTAGTAAAGCTTGATTCTGGGTAAGAGTTCTGATATGTATGATTCAGATTTGACATTCTGATAGGACATTGAGGTATTTTTTTTTTCCTGAAGTTGAAGTTTAACATTGCCTTTTGATTTTTATTTTAAGGAAAGGTTGAAACTTGAACGTAACAAAGAATACAATCAGTTTCTCAGGGGTAAGGAAGAATCCAGTGAAAAGTTCAGACAGGTGGAAAAGAGTACTGAGGTAGGTTTTGCTTTTGAAGTAAATCTGTACTACTACTACCACAAGTTGAATATTTTATACTTGAAAAGTTTTTTCTATTTTAGACATTTTACTTTTTTTTTTTTTTTGTAAATACTTGCAAAATTAAGCCAAATTAAACCAAACACAGGACATTTAAATATTTAGTTTTGGAAGTTATTTTATCTCATATTGAAGAACTTTTAACATTTAATTGGGGAGATTTATTTTAGAGATCAGTTTTGTTAAGTGATTTTCATTTATTTTTAAAAATTTAAATGAGTTTTTTTTTTTTTTAAGACGGAGTCTTGCTCTTTCGCCCAGGCTGGAGTGCAGTGGTGCAATCTCGGCTCACTGCAAGCTCCGCGTCCCGGGTTCACGCCATTCTCCTGCCTCAGCCTCTCCGAGTAGCTGGGACTACAGGCGCCTGCCACCACGCCCGGCTAATTTTTTGTATTTTTTAGTAGAGACGGGGTTTCACCGTGGTCTCGATCTCCTGACCTTGTGATCCGCCCGCCTCGGCCTCCCAAAGTGCTGGGATTACAAGCGTGAGCCACCGCGCCCGGCCTTAAATGAGTTTTTATGTTGCCAATTCCTAGCTATGTTTGTTTTTTTTTCGAAATTTAAGGATCAATTAGCTGGACATGGTGGCAGGCACCTGTAATCCCAGCTACTTGGGAGGCTGAGGCAGGAGAATCGCTTGAACCTGGGAGGCCGAGGTTGCAGTGAGCCAAGATTGCCTCACTGCACTCCAGCCTGGGTGACAGAGTGAGACCTGGTCTGAAAAAAAAAAAAAGAAGGATGATTGACGTATCTGGGGCCAAAACATTTACCACTTTCTATATCCTTTGTGTTGAGAATTTAATTTGAAATATTTTGAAGTAATATCTCCTGGGATAGGAATTTGCATTTAGTTTATCTTCTCTTTCTTTTTTCTTTTCTTTTCTTTTCTTTTCTTTTTTTTTTTTTTGAGACGGAGTCTTGCCCTGTCACCCAGGCTGGAATGCAGTGGCACAGTGTCAGCTCACTGCAACCTCCGCTTCCTGGCTTCAAGCGATTCTCCTGCCTCAGCCTCCAGAGTAGCTGGGATTACAGGTGCTGGCCACCACGCCTGGCTAATTTTTGTATTTTTAGTAGAGATGGGGTTTCAGCATGTTGATTAGGCTGGTCTTGAACTCCTGACCTCATGATCCACCTGCCTCGGCCTCCCAAAGTGCTGGGATTATAGGCGTGAGCCACCAGGCCCTGCCACAGAAAGGTAAAATTTTCTTGAAGTTTTTTTTTTTCTAAAAATATATATGGGTGATTAATGTTGCCTAGGCTGGTCTTGAACTCCCAGGCTCAAGCAATCCACTGGCCTCCACCTAGAATTTTTATGTAATAAGCTTTTCGTAAACTGTACAATTTGATGGGTTTTAGAATATGTAAACCACAATCAAGATAACGAGCCTATCCTGTATCCCCCAAAGTGGTTCTGGGACCCTTTGGAATCTGTGTGTCCTCACTGTCCTCCACTCATTCCCACACTGTCTCCAGATCTTCCTGACCTGACTTCTATCACCCTAGACTAGTTTACATTTGATCATTTACTATAAATGGATCATACAGGATATACTAGTTTTGGGGGTATGGCTTCTTTCACTCGGTATAATTATTTTGAGGTTCATTTGTGTTGTTGAATGTACGGCTAATTCATTCCATTTTGTTGCATAGTAATGTTCCATTGCATGGCTGTATCAGCTTGTTTATCCATTCCCTTGTTGATGGACATTTGGGTTATTTCTGGTTTTTGCCATTACAAGTAAGGCTCATATGAACATTCATGTAAAAACAAATATATGTATATATGGGTGATTAAATAAACATCAGAGTTGAAATGATAGACTAAGTATAAATTGAGGGTTTAATTACCTTATAAGAGATAGTTTCTCATCAAGTTTTGTTTCTTTTTTCTTTTTTAATTGAACAGCCCAAGAGTCAGAGAAATAAAAAACCTATTGGTCAAGTTAAGCCTGATTTAACTTCACAAATACAGACATCTTGTGAAAATTCAGAGGGTCCTAGAAAAGATGTCTTAACTCCTTCAGAGGCATATGAAGAACTTCTGAGCCAAAGACGACTAGAGGAGGACAGATACCAACAACTGGATGATGAAATCGAATTAAGGAATAGAAGAATTATTAAAAAAGCAAATGAAGAAGTGGGCATTTCCAACCTAAAACATCAAAGGTTTGCAAGCAAGGCTGGCATTCCAGATAGAAGATTTCACAGATTTAATGAGGATCGTGTTTTTGATAGATGGTATCATAGATCAGACCAAGATCCTGAAGTAAGTGAAGAAATGGATGAGAGGTTTAGATATGAAAGTGATTTTGATAGAAGACTTTTGAGAGTGTATACAAATGACAGGTATTTACAACTTCATTTTTATTTTCTTTATTTGCTTAATATAGCAAATTAATTGTTAATATTTGCTGTTACTTTTTATCATTATACTAGGGAGAAGCAGTTTTGATTTATCATAATTAATTCTAAGATGCTGTCAGTTTTAAGATACATCATTATTTTATGTCCCACTGAGGGGAAAAAGAAAACACTCAAGGTGGGGGCCCTGTTTTAAAGTTGGAAAACTGAAAGGCTACACCGTTTATGTAAAAGTATGTGAATTGGAAGTAGTCATTCCCACAGAAAGGGACAGAGAGGAAACGTCCACATCCCAACCTTGGCAGTGAGTGGAGAGTAAAGATACAAACAACCTTCCCTGAGAATTTGAAATGTAAATTAGTACTGATTCAAGTTCACAGTCCAATTCATACTGCCAGTAGCGTCCAAAGAAACCTTGAGGCAAGAATTCAGTTTTCTCAATTCATAGTGCTCTTGGATGAGGGGAAAAATAACTGCAATAACTTGACATAAAACCAGGTCATTGGCTCTTCTGACTTCCAATATTAAAATGTGGCCAGGCGTGGTGGCTCATGCCTGTAATCCCAGCACTTTGGAGGCTGAGGTGGGCGAATCACGAGGTAAGGAGGTTGAGACCAACCTGACCAACAGGGTGAAACCCTGTCTCTACTAAAAATACAAAAATAGCCAGGCATGGAGGCGCGCACCTGTAATCCCAGCTACTCAGAAGGCTGGGGCAGGAGAATCACTTGAACCCGGGAGGCAGAGGTTGCAGTGAGCAGAGATCACGCCACTGCACTCCAGCCTGGGCGATAAGGTGAGACTCTGTCTCAAAAAAAAAAAAAAAAAAAAAATAGTGTGGCCCGGCGTTGCGGCTCACGCTTGTAATCCCTGCAGTTTGGGAGGCCAAGGCAGGCAGATCACTTGAGGTCAGGAGTTTGAGACCAAACTGGCCAACGTGGTGAAACCCCATCTCTACTAAAAATACAAAAATTAGCCAGGCGTGGTGGGATGTGCCTGTAATCCCACCTACTGGGGAGGCTGAGGCAGGAGAATCGCTTGAGGAGGCAGAGGTTGCAGTGAGCTGAGATTGTGCCACTAAACTCCAGCCTGGGCGACAGAGCGAGACTGTCTCAACAACAACAATAAAAATAAATAAATAAAATAAAACGTGTGAAAAAAGGATACCTTAAAATAGATGAAATACAATTTATTCCCGTAGTCATAAGTTTTTTCAATCAGATTTTCAGATGGTTTTCAGTTCTTTTGAATGTTTTTGTGACACTATAATTTCTGAACTGCTACAATGAGGTTTTATTGTTGTATTTATCATATATTGATACTTGCCATAGTTTAACCTAACTTGTTTTGGAGATAGGAATACCTCAGGGTCTCATATTTGTCATTGACTTGTTTACTTGACAAGTGTTAATACATTTTGAGCAGCTTTTGGGACCTGCTTTATTTACTAGTCCAAATAGATTAGTTTTTAAGTATTTAGAAAATGTTTTCGGGGTAATGCTGTACATTCAGTATTCTAACTATTAATTACAATACAAAGCTTTTACAGTTCTTTGTCTTCTACATTCTGTAGCTGTTATGTCCTCACACAATATTTTTAATATTTACCCTGATTTAGGTAATTTGAATGAAGGATTAGATTTTGGAAATGGCAATTATAGTTTCTCTGATCTGAATCTAATTGTTTATACTTCAGAAAATTCTCCAAATCCTATAATGTTATATCTGAAAATGCTTATATATGAAGGTAATTAAAGGCTGACTAAACTAAAATAACTCAATTGGGGAACTGCAAGTAATCTCTGACTCTTGGTGATAATGTCTTCTTTGTACACGAGAACTTCTTTTCCCTTTATGGTGTTTGTTTACCTTTAGGGTGAATGTAATGCATACCCTTTTAAGTTTGGAATTTTAAGAAACATAATGGTTGCTTCTTTGTTTTTTTTTTATATTTTAACCTATTACTTTTATAATTATATCCTGTGATAATTTTATACATGAACTGACAAGTGAATATCATTCTATTTGAGAACTATCATGTCTTCTTATGTATCCCAAAATAAAATGAACTCCTTCAATATAAACTTTCCCAAATACTATTTAAGAATAGATTAAACATGAGGTTGAGTGAGAATAATTCTTGTTAAATACTTCAAAGTGTTTCTTCAATATATAAATCATATTTTATGTATTTTTATTTTGTTTTTATATCAACTCTAACATCTCCAAGTGTGTTTTCTTATGTGTCTCTTTAACAATTGAATTTAAAATTGGATTTCTTTATTTCAGATTTACAGATTCCTCATTTCCAGCAAAAAAAAAAAAAAAAAAAAAAAAAGACTTCATTCAGTAGTTTATAAATAGACTGGTTGGTAGGAGAAATGACTGTATTTGTGAAAATTTTGAGACTAAAGAAATGTGGAACTGAGTTTCATCTCTTGCTCCAAGCATTTATTCTTAACATACTATGCAATCTTGATCAGAAGTTCTCGACAAAAAATAATTATAATGTATTATAAGAAGTGCACAGTTAATTTTCCTTCATTCTTCTACGTTTTCTTTGTTCTTTTTTTTTTTTTCCTTTCCTAAAAGTCAGCATCTGGTAAATTCTAGTTTTGGTTTATAATAATTTTTTATTTTTGGTTTCAATTTTTCTCTACCCTATAAATGTTTACTTTTTTTCATATACCGTAATTATTAATGAAATATTTCCCCATACTTAAATATGGGAAAGCTAAAACTTTTCTCAGAAAATGATGTTACCTTCCTAAACTCATATCATGAACTCACTGACAGTGTTCTTAATTAACAAGGTGGTTAACACTGTAATTGACAGTTGCATTATGTGTGTTATTTATGCATATTTACCAATTTAAGTAAAATTTATCATGTTTTAGGAGCTTTCTAAAGTAGAATGTAATAGCATGTCTTAAGATACTTTGAAATTTATAGGCTCTATTTAAATATGGTAATCTTAGTCTTATTTATTAACTTGAACTGTAGAAGTTAATATTTTACTTTATTATTTTTTACTTTAGCCAGTGTTAATGAGTAAAAGAAGTTTTACTTCTTAATACCCAAAGAAACCAGGTACAGAGTAGATGGGGTTGATAATAGAAAACAGTGCTACCAAAGTAAATATAAAAATTGGGAAAGAATGGAAAACAAAGAGAAAAATGATTATCCACATTTAACATCTCAGAGTTTTTCTTTAGCTTCTTTTTTTTTTTTTTTTTTTTTTAAAGATTAACGTGTGTTCATTTTTAGGATAAACTTGGCCTGTACCCTATACCTGGTTTCTTTGGGTATTAAGATTTTTACCTGATCAGCTAGAGTTGTTGACTCATGTCTTCAAGGAAATAGGGAGAAAAATATTTTTTTCATTTAAAATATCTTTTTTTTTAGTTAGTAGGATGGTGAAACCATTTTGCAATTATTTTATTCCCTCAATCGTATCTGATTTGCATGTCAAAGTTATGAGTTCTGTCCCTTTCTGACAAAACCCAGTATGTTAAGGTGTGGTAAGTGAACCTATATATTAAAAGCCATAGAATATTTAGGTATATTTTCTACGGCTATACCACCCTGGAACGTGCCTGATCTTGTTTGATGTTGGAAACTAAGTAGGCTTGGACCTGGTTAGTAATTTGATGGGAGAGTATTTAGATAGATTACTTCTGGGTCACAAGGATAGTCTTAATCTGGTACTCTCACAGTGAAACAGAAAGGGGTTCCAGGGACGAACTGAACCTAAACAGAACCCCTGAACTTTGATTAGAATCAGATGGTTCTTAGACATCTAGTGAGTGTATTACTTTTGGATATTATCATCTGTCTGTTGTCCTTTAATGTTGAGATGATTGAATAGAGAGGTAGCCATGGTAAAACCACTGCTGATTCTTACTAATTGCTTTCTTCAGAGAGGACTTTTTTTGTTCAGAAAATGTTACAACAATAAATTGTAAGATCATAAAATCTGTTTAAGTGAACTAACAGAGCTAGTTCAGGATGATTAAATGCTAAATTTATTAGAAATATAAAGGGCACTTTAGTAAATGAAGGAAATGCCATAAAAATTGTAGGGATATTTTAATAGAGAATAAGGCGGCTAACTTTCCAAACTATAGTTTGTCTTTTCAGCTTTATTTCCCTTCAAGGTTTCTTTTTTTTAGGTCTTACATTGGTAATTTAAAAAAAATTATAAAATCTGTATTTGTAAACAGTAATTCTTCCTTGACTTAAAAAAGATAAACAAATCGTGTCATTTCATAAAATTGAATAGTATCCCTAAGATTTTATTATCTTTTTAGTGAAATGCTTATTTCTGCTCTTTTTTAGCCTCTTAAACATTTTTCAGTCTTGATCTTATAATTATTGGTGACAAAGTGGACTTTTATAATCTTGTTAATGATTTTTTTCTTCAATGAAAGGTATACTTTAGAACATCTTTCATATGTGCTGTTCACTAGGAAATCTTTTGATTTTGCTATAGATTTTAGCAAAGAGACCTTAACCTTATACATAAATAAAATCATTTCTTAAATTAATTTAGGATGAACTTTGAAAATGACCTCTTGTGTTTATGGTGTTTGCTTTGCTATCTATATACACTGAAGAGCCTGTAAAAGATTTTTTAGTGTGGATACCTTGGGTGCAGTGGTGGTATAAAGATAAGCTAGAATTATTAATCTAAATATTATCTTCAGAAAACGTAACTAATAATTAAGGAAGCCACAAGCCCTATGTTAATTTTAGGAAAAGCTTTTGTATATTTAAGTGGCCTTTAATTCTGGGACCCCAAGTTATGCTTTTAAGAATTTGTAACTTTAAATTTCTATTCAATTTTTTTTTTTTTTTTTTTTTTTGAGACAGGGTCTTACTCTGTTGCTCAGGCTGGAGTGCAGTGATACAGTCTTGGCTCACTGCAACCTCTGCCTTCCAGGCTCAAACAGTCCTCCCACTTTAGCCTCCCAAGTAGCTGGGACTGTAGGCCTCCCAAGTAGCTGGGACAGAGCTGCCGTGCCTGGCCTCTGTTAAAAAAATTTGTAATAAAGATTTCTTTATTATTAAAGAATATATATATATAAATAAAGATTGTTTTTATATGTAATTTTTTTTGGCATAGATACCTGTTTATTACACCAGTGAATTTACTTTTTGTGTTGTGTCATGGGTTCTCAAGAAAACCTCTAGGTTGGGTGATTTGCTAGGAGGATCCATAAGGACTTTGGGTATAGTTGTACTCGCAGTTATAATTTATTACAGCAAAATGATACAAAGCAAAATCAGCAAAGGTAAAAGGCACATGGAACAAAGTTTGAAGGAAACCAAGCACAAGCTTCCAAGGGTTCTCTCCCAGTGGTATCACACAGGAGATGCTTAATTCCTCCAGCATTCAATTGTAACAATATAAGGAAATGTGTACCAGGAAAGCGATTAGACACTCGGTGCCCAAGGTTTTTATTGTGGGATGGTTACATAGTCACCCTGTACCTGGCATGTACCAAAATTCCAGACTTCCTGAAGAAAAGCAAATGTTTAGCATAAACTATAGTTTGTGCAAACAGTTTAAGCACAGTGAGCTGCTCTTATCAGTTCTGCCAGTGGCTGTAACTCTCCCAAAATCTATATTCCCAGGTGCCAGCCAAGGGTCAACTGTACAGTCAGGCTTTTCTGAGGATAGGCAGTCTCAGGCCTGCTCTGTTAACGCTTTTCTGCGTTGTATATAAATATCCAGTATAACTAAATCTGGTTGCCTGGCAGTGTTAATTACAAATTTGAATTTGAGTTTGTATTTACCTGTTTGTTAAGTGGTAGAAGTAGGGAATGACACTAAACTGATGTGTCATTCACACATCAGAATGTGTGTCTGTGATGAATGTGTGTATGTGATGTGTGATCGATTAAAAAATGGAAGCCATTCAAGTGTTATGCCATGTCATAGTTACTAAGATTAAAATTCCAAATAGTGTTTTCTCCACAGATGATACTGACAGTGGCTTGTATGATGGAAACAAGTGAAGAAAGAGTTTTACGTGCTGGTTCTGTGGAGAGTGAGAAGTTTCTTTTTTTCTCCAGAAAATTGCCATTTTTCTTAATCTGATAATGAAATTCACCTAAAATACTGAATACCACTTTAATAACCATATTTCTTTGTAATAGTCCTCTTGAGAAAGACAGTATAGTTGGGTAACTCAACAGCCATGTAAAGAAACTTTGAAATGCTTATGAAATGCTGATTTTCACGGACGCCGATAAGTGTTGGTGTAAAAAGTCATGTTGGTTTCTATGGTATGAGAAATTAAGCTAAAAATGAAATCAGTGTTTGCCAAATGGAAAAAAGATTGATTGAAAAACATTTTTTCATTATTATTTTCCAAAAAGGTTTTTAGAGAAGAAAATAGAAAACATGCTAATCTCTTTTTGTTGTTTATGACCTCGTAAGTAAAGTTAGCTAATCGTTTTCCCTGTTTATGTTTTCCATTCACCTATCAGTAACATTTATTCTTTCCTGTGATTTACAGTGTTAGCAAATGTCATGGTTTGTTATATTTGATTTAATTTGTTGATAAGACTGCTGCTGTATTTTTAAGTTAAAAAGGTTATGACAGGGCGCGGTGGCTCACGCCTGTAATCCCAGCACTTTGGGAGGCCAAGGTGGGAGATCACAAGGTTAGGAGATCGAGACTGTCCTGGCCAACATGGTGAAACCCCGTCTCTACTAAAATACAAAAAATTAGCCAGGTGTGGTGGCGCATGCCTATAGTCCCAGCTACTTGGGAGGCTGAGGCAGGGGAATCACTTGAACCCAGGAGATGGAGGTTGCAGTGAGCCGAGATTGCGCCACTGCACTCCAGCCTGGTGACACAGCAAGACTCCGTCTCAAAAAAAAAAAAAAAAAAAAAAGAAGGTTATATATGCAATGAGATAATTCACAGACTCTGTGAATTTTGATTTAAAAAATGTTCTCATTTTGAATTTTGACGATAATCTTTGTGAGTGCAGGGACTGTGTCCGAATACCCAGTAGGTGTTCAGTTATTCACTTTTAAATTGAATGATAAAAAAACTGTTAGTATATTTGTAGTTTTAAAAATAAAAATTTATAGAAAGTACATTACAATAATGTATAATCTTTTTAGAAAAGATTATTACATTTAAACCCTTAGTGTCTCATTAACCAGCAGATCATACAAATTCCATTTAATTTTAGAATGCGTTTATAGTAAAACTTCATTATAACACTTTGTTCCCTTTGATGTTGCCAACATCAAATGCAAAAACACCAAAGTGTTATAAGAAGGTCCACTGTATGTGGAACATGCTTTATAAGCTAATGTGTTTTTAAGGATGCACAGGAACAGACGAGGGAACATGCCTCCCATGGAACATGATGGGGATGTTATAGAACAGTCAAACATAAGAATTTCATCTGCTGAAAATAAAAGGTACAGTATGTAATATAAATTCTCCCCTGTAGTCATTACATTGTGAAACAGAATGTGCCTAAAACTGGCTAACTGAAAAAGTAGAAAGATACAGTAAATTAACAGCCTTCCTTCTTAGTGAGAAGTGAATTAAAGGAAAACAAAGGATGGGGAGGTAGTACTAAATGGAAATCGATAGTACTTTACAGCATTCTTTTAAAGAACAAGTTTTGGTTATAAAGTGTGCCAAGCTGTTCTGAAGAAGTCCCTATCATTACAAAGTATGTAAATTTGTTTGAAATAATAAAAGAAATAAGTATAATTTAATGGACTAAAAATCAACTTAAAATATCTTAGAGTCATGGTGATGCAACTTGACTGGAAATAAATTGAAAATGTGGCCGGGCCCAGTGGCTCATGCCTGTAATCCCAGCATTTTGGGAGGCCGATGCAGGCGGATCACTTGAGGTCAGGAGTTCAAGACCAGCCTGGCCTGGCCAACATGGTGAAACCCGATCTCTACTGAAAATGCCAAAAAAAAAAAAAAAAAAAAAAAAAGAAAAGAAAATTAGCCAGGCGTGGTAATCCCTGTAATCCCTGGTAATCCCTGTAATCCCAGCTACTCAGGAGGCTGAGGCAGGAGAATGGCATGAACCCAGGAGGCAGAGCTTGCAGTGAGCTGAGATGGCGCCACTGCACTCCAGTCTGGGCAACAGAGTGAGACTCCATCTCAAAAAAAAAAAAAAAAAAAAAAAAAAAAAGATTGGAAATGTTCCTGTGGTGTGAATTTTTCTTTCAAAAGTTTATTTTTGATTTTCAGTTTATCAAGTAGATAGCTTTTATGCTTACTTTGTAAAATTAGTGCTCATATATTTCTGTCATGTTGAAAGGAAAGGAAATTATATGTATTTTTTGTTTTGAGATGGAGTCTTCCTCTGTCGCCCAAGCTGGAGTGCAGTGGCGCGATCTCGGCTCACTGCAGGCTCCGCCCCCCGAGTTCACGCCATTCTCCTGCCTCAGCCTCCTGAGTAGCTGGGACTACAGGCGCCCGCCACCTTGCCCGGCTAATTTTTTGTATTTTTAGTAGAGACGGGGTTTCACCGTGTTAGCCAGGATGGTCTCGATCTCCTGACCTCATGATCCGCCTGCCTCGGCCTCCCAAAGTGCTGGGATTACAGGCGTGAGCCACTGTGCCCAGCTGGAAATTATATGTATTTTATATTTATGTTCTCTTTCTACTTACAGTTTTTTATCATTTTGGTGGCATTCCTGTGTCGTACATAAGGATAAATGGTTTTGAATCTATAGTATACAGTGAAGATAATGTCATATGTCAAGAAAGATGTCTATTTTTTCTAAGAAAAGTAATATATAAACACTGCTTGCAGTAAGATAATTTGCTGTTTTGTTCTAATTAATTAAGTTTCCTTTGAGGATTTTTTTGCCTTGTTTCTGTCTTCCAAGAAAGGTTTTTTTTTTGTTATTGTTGTTTTTTTTTTTGAGACGGAGTCTCACTTTGTTGTCCATGCTGGAGTGCAGTGACATGATATAGCTCACTGAAACTTTGACTTTCCAGGCTCAAGTGACCCTCCCACCACAGCCTCTGGAGTAGTTGGGACTACAGGCATGTGCCACTATGCCTGGCTGGTTTTTTAAAAAAATTTTTTGTAGAGACAGGATCTCTGTTGTCCAGGCTGGTCTTGAACTCCCAAACTCATGGTGGGATTTACAAGCATGAGCCATTGTGCATGGCCAGGAAGGAGTGTTTTTAGGGATGATCTTTTCTAAGTGTGTGCATAGATCACTCTTTCTCTTCTTCTTTTTTTAATTAATTAATTAATTAATTTATTTATTTATTTATGTGCACTTATTTTTTTTCTTTTTCTTTTTCTTCTGTTTTGAGATGGGGTCTCGCTCTGTTGCCCAGACTGGAGTGCAGTGGCACGATCTCGGCTTACCACAATCTCTGCCTCCTGGGTTCATGTGATTCTCCTGCCTCAGCCTCCTGAGTAGCTGGGATTAGAGGCGTGTGTCACCATGCCTGGCTAATTTTTTTGTATTTTTAGTAGTGATGGGATTTCACCATGTTAGCCAGGCTGGTCTCGAACTCCTGACCTCAGGTAATTCGCCCACCTTGGCCTCCCAAAGGGCTGGGATTATAGGCGTGAGCCACTGCTTCCGGTCTTATGTGCACTTATATTCCTTTTTTTTTTTTTTTTTTTTTCCTGGGGTAGCTGTTTTTTTATGAAAAAGGATTTTTTTTTTTGAGACAGAGTCTTGTTCTGTCACCCAGGCTGGAGTACAGTGGCAGGATCTTGCTCACTGTACCCTCTGCCTCCCGGGTTCAAGTGATTCTCCTACCTCTGCCTCCCAAGTAGCTGGGATTATAGGCGTGCGCCACCAAGTCCAGCTAATTGCTGTATTTTTAGTAGAGACAAGGTTTTACCATGATGGCCAGGCTGGTCTCAAGCTCCAGACCTCAAGCGATCTGCCTGCCTTAGCCTCCCAAGGTGCTGTAATACAGGTGTTAGCCACCACGCCCAGCCTGAAAAATATTTTATTTGAGAACCTATACAGCCAGTGAAGCAAGCTGAATGTTTTTGTTTTTGTTTTTGAAATGTGTCTCACTCTTGTCGCCCAGGCTGGAGCACAATGATGCTATCTCAGCTCATTGCAACCTCCACTTCCCGGTTTCAAGTGATTCTCCTGCCTCATCCTCCTGAGTAGCTGGGATTACAGGCCTCCACCACCACACTCAGCTAATTTTTTTGTATTTTTTATTAGAGACGGGGTTTCACCATGTTGGCCAGGCTGGTTTCCAACTCCTGACCTCAGGCAGTCCACCCACGTAGGCCTCCCAAAGTGCTGGAATTACAGGTGTGAGCCACTGTGCCTGGCCAAATTTTTTTTTTTTAAAGCCTGAATACATTGGAGTTGCACTGTATAAAGAGATAGAATGCCATGATTTTACCTTAACCTTAAAAATTTGTAAATATTTTAATGTCCATAGTACTTTGAAAGGCTAATAACTGATATCTACATTTTACTCTAAAATTTTGCTTCCTGAAAATTATCTGGATTTTAATTTACTCTTTTTCTCTGTCTTTTTTTCTTCAGTACTCCAGACAATGAAACATCCAAATCTGCTAATCAAGATACCTGTAGTCCTTTTGCAGGGATGCTCTTTGGTAGGCACAAAATTTCTAATTAGTTGGACTTGTATAGAGTGTCTTATAATCCTTTTTTAGCGAGAACTCAGTGTCGTAATTAATACTATTTTTACTAATAGTAGAAAATATTTGTAAGTGCTTACTTTACGCTAGGTACTATTCTAATTATTTAACATATATAGCTCTGTATAATTTTATTTTGTATTTTTTAAATTTTATGTATCTATTTTTATTCATGATGTTCATGAACACATCTATGTATAATTTTAAAGCTAAATTATTTAGTGATGTGCTTTCCATAGGTGATAATAAAATTATTAGTTTCAGTAATCTTTTTTTTTGCAAAATGGATTGATTACCAATCAGTAATGAGCTTTTAATTCCATATTTTATTAGCACTCTGTTGCAGTGTGACTGTTTCTTATATTCTGCTTTTTAAAAGCACTCTTGCAGTGTGACTGTTTCTTATATTCTGCTTTTTTATATATGATAGTTTTTTCCTTAATTCTTTTTTTTTTTTTTTTTCGAGACGGAATCTCGCTCTGTCGCCCAGGCTGGAGTGCAGTGGCGCAATCTCGGCTCACTGCAAGCTCTGCCTCCCGGGTTCACGCCATTCTCCTGCCTCAGCCTCTCCGAGTAGCTGGGACTACAGGCGCCCGCCACCACGCCCAGCTATTTTTTTTTTTTATTTTTTATTTTTAGTAGAGACGGGGTTTCACCATGTTAGCCAGGATGGTCTCGATCTCCTGACCTCATGATCCGCCCGCCTCGGCCTCCCAAAGTGCTGGGATTACAAGTGTGAGCCACCGCGCCCAGCCTCCTTAATTCTTCTTTCTAGTTTCTTCAGCTAGTACAAAACTGCTTTGTATTTTAGTTTATTTTCTCCAAATTAAACCGTTCTTTCCTTTGTTCTTTTCATGTAGTTTCTGAGAAGGTGTTTTGTTCAAATCATGATGATGGTCTAAATTTTCTATTTATTGGAAGTCAGGGTCATTGCTGAATATAAGCTTGTTTTGCTATATTACACTTGTCACGATCTAACACCAGAAACTCTGAGGAGAGCCTTGTTTCTGGTTTGTACCTTTAAATATGTAATAGAAAAGAGGTCTTCGTGTGAAAACTGTTAGAAAAAAATGAACTGAAATTTGGTTTCAGTAAAGTATATGAAGAAATTAACACTCTAGATTCATTCAACGTAAAAACAGTCAGTAAATTAAATACTGGTTTAGAAACATATTATTGCATTATATTCTCAGGTTTTTGTTCCTTTGTGAACGGCTATTGTGAGAAAAATGGCATGCCGCCTAGAATTCTAGTGTAATATCTGTAGGTGAAAATTGACCAGTTTAATCAGTACCATGTAAAGGCTATATATATATATAGATATATATAGATATATTTTTTTAATTTTGAAACTGAGTCTTGCTCTATTGCTGAGGCTGGAGTGCAGTGGCACAATCTTGACTCACTGCAACCTCCACCTCCTGGGTTCAAGCGATTCTTGTGTCTCAGTCCCCAAGTAGTTGGAATTACAGGCATGTGCCACCATGCCTGGCTAATTTTTGTATTTTTAGTAGATACGGGGTTTCACCATGTTGGCCAGGCTGGTCTCAAACTCCTGACCTCTTATGATCTGCCTGCCTTGGCCTCCCGAAGTGCTGGGATTACAGGCATGAGCCAGTGTTCCCGGCCGATGTATTTTATAAAACATGGTAAAATAAGAGAAATGTCTTTCTGAGCTGAGAGCCTACTGATAAATAATTTTATCAATAAAAGGATTATTGTACCCTGACTTTTTAAAGATGAATGGCATGAGTTTATCACTAATGCAATCCAGGATTTATAGATGAATATTTGGTAAGACAATGGACTCTAACATTTGAAACAAACCGTTAAAGTCATTTAATTCAATGACTTATCTCCTGGTTGATCTTTTCCCCCCCAAACTATGTTTGTATATACCTATAGGAAACTTATGGTTTCCAGAGACAGGACATTCCGTCTTCAGATAGCTGTGATTGTTATGATACTCTTATTTCAATTGAACTGAAATTTATCTTCCTATAATTTTGCCCCAAGGATGTCACTTGGGGCCTTTTGCTTCATTTAAAAAGTGAGATCATTGATTTAGTTTAGAGCTAAATAACAAATGTATTGTGGGGTTTATAAGAGAACCATAGGTAATTTAGAAGTATGTTTTAAAATTTCCAAGTATTTGGGGATTTTCCTTCTGTCTTTTTGTTATTGACTGCTTGTTTAAGCCTCTTATGATCCAAGAATATAATTAGATTAATTTCAGTTGTTTCAAGTTTGTTAATTTCTTTGACAAAGTTTTTTTTTTTTTGGAGTGGCTCAGAATATAGTCTGTCTTGGTGAGTGTTTAGTGTGTGCTTGAAAGAATGTGCATGGTGCAGTTGTTGAGTGTAGTAGTTTATAAATGTCATTTAAGGCTGGGTGTGGTGGCTCACACCTGTAATCCCAGCATCTTGGGAGGCTGAAGCAGGAGGATCACTTGATTGAGCCCAAGAGTTTGAGAGCAACCTGGACAACATAGGGAGACCATGTCTCTACAAAAAGTAAAAAATAAAAAATTAACTGGGTGTGGTGGCACGCATCTGTAGTCCTAGGCACTTAGGAGGCAGAGGTAGGAGGATTGCATAAGCCTGGGAGGTTGAGGCTGCAGTGAGCCGTGATTGTGCCACTGTACTCCAACTTGGGTGACAGAGTAAGACCCTGTGTCAAAAAAAAAAAAAAAAGAGTTAAGTTGGTTCATCGCATGTTCATGTCTTGTATATCCTTAATGAATTTTATCTGCTTCTATTGATTGCTTAGAGAGAAGTGTTGAATTCTCTATCTTGTCCTTCGTGTGAGGCCTGGAGTGCCAGAGGGATTTTCTTAGTGTTCCTGTGCTCTCCCCAGTTTTCAGCACGACCTTCATGTCCTTGACAGTGAGGGCATCTCTCCCTTCACACTTCCCCCTTCTCCTCAGTATATTGCTGTTTATTGTTACTTGATGCTGGACTGGTCCTGTGCATCTGGGCCTCAGGGATGGGTCTTTCTCAACATTTCTGTCCTTGCCCAGGATGATAGCTAAACTCTTCTTTGTGTCTGAGGAGGATTTTGCATCAGATTTTTCACCAGATTTTTTTGCCCTTCCCCTAACAGTAACACGCCTTTGCTATGTAAGAGTGTGGGATACTAGGTCCAAGCTGATTTTCTGTCCCTTCACCAATAGCTTGCAGCCTTTGCTTTGTATAGTCTGCTTTGAAAGTCTGGAATGTGGGCCATGTTTTGTGCCTGAATGTCACAAAAGTATCTCTTTCAGGTCTTCTGTATTGTTTGATCCCAGTTTTTCTAGTGAACATTTGGAAATTGCATTCAGGCAGCAACTCCAGTGGGTCAAGTCTGGGAATGGTTTACTGAACAGATCCTTTGCTAATGGTCTCAAAAGGCTATAATCAAGGTATCTGCCAGGCTGCCTTTTAACCGGAGGCTTGAGTGGGGAAGAATCTGCCTCTAAGCTAATTCAGGTTGTTGGCAGAATTCATTTCCTTGCGGCTGTATGACTGAGGGCCCTGGCTTCTTACTGGATGCCCACTGGAGGCTGCCCACAGTTCCTAGTGGCCATCTGCTGTTCCTTGCCATGTGGGCTTCCTCACCATGGTTACTCACTTTATGCCAGCAAGAAGAATCTCTAAATTCAGGGAGGGTGCAGTCCTTCTTCTAAGGGCTTTCACCTGATTATATCAGGTCCGCCTAAGATAATCTCCCTTTTAATTACTTCAAAATTAGTTGATTTGGTACCTTAGTTACATCTGCAAATATTTTTCCATCTTTCCATATTCTAGTGTATACAAGTAAGTTACAGGTCCCACCCATTCTCAAGGGGAGGGAATTATAGAGGGATTCAGCTGGGAGCAGGGAACATAGTAGCCATCTCTAAAAAATTTTGCCTACCATTGTCACATTTCTCTGTTACTAATGTTGCAATCTCACACATGCTCCTTAATGTAGCAGTTTCTCATTGTCTGAAGTAGTACCCCAGGTTCTTTGTCCCATGTCCAAGAAAATTAAGAAACATAGACACAAAGGTGGGGTTGGAGCAAAAGTTTAATAAGTGAAAGAAAAAAAGCTCTCTGCGGGGAAGAGGGGAGTCCAAGCGGATGGCGGGTTTACAGCTGAATTAAATAGCTTTTATAAAAAACTCTTCATCTTTGTAGGAGCTTGAGTAACTTCTTCTATCAGTAAAGCTGTCTGTGCTACTCCCATTATCTTATACAGCTGTGGGTACATCTTTAGGCAAGCAGAAATCTGCTTGTCTTGTTTGTATAACTGTGGGTTTGTTTTAGATAAGCCACCCCCGCCCTACCCCCATGCAAGTTCCCACCATGAATATGCCTAAAAGGGGGTGGAAACTTTTTCCTGGGAGTTCACTAATTAGACAAAGAACAAAGAGCTCTGTGCTAGACCCTGTTTGCTTATCTGTCCAGGTGCAGTCTGAGGTTTTTCTTTCCCCCCCCCCCCAGGTTGTTTTATTTTTGCCTGTTGCTGTGACTTTTCAAGCAGGCTACTTCTGCAGTCTGAATTTTTTCCCAAATGATTTTTCCTTTCCTTCTGCCTCACTAAAGACCAACTTGATCTGACTTCAGTTTTAAGCTTAGCTAAGGACCTCTAGAGTAGCTTTCCTTTCACAGAATAGTTTAGTCTTACTACTACAGAGTGACCTTTCTGACATGTTCCCTGAAAGACCACCAAGAACATAGCTGGCTGGAGCTTGAATTTCACTCCTTTGTTTCAGGTCTGAGAATTGTTCAGTTTACATATCCTTCTTAGTCTGTTGCCAGGCCAAATGGAATTTCACTCTGTGAATGCACAAACTAGCACACTGCAAAGTCTGAAGGGACCTCCTGTGGATTTCTGGAGCTCTTTTTATGCTTCCTATTGGATCTTTGCTCCATAACTTCTAGCCATTTTAGCCTTCCTGAATTTTGCTCTTTATCTACTCAATTTAGCTCACTTTCCTGGCCCTCTTTGGGTTCTCTTTACCTCTTTACCTGTATCTGTGGTCTGGAAATTTCATTTGGGCAGAAATTGGGTGATTATAGGGCTCACCTCAATTACAGTTCTGCACTACCTATTGTCCAGTATCTGGAAAACAATTATTTTGTGTATTTTGCGCAGTTTTCTAGTGTTTCTGTTGTTGTTGTTGTTGTTATTTGTTTTTTAAACAATGTGAGGTTAAGTCTTGTGCTTGGTTATTCTATCATGGTCAGAAGTGGAATGGGAATATTTTATTATAAAACACAGTTATTAACCTTAATGTAATTTATGTTAACCTCTATGGGAGCTTCACATTGGCTGACAGCTATGCTTAATGGACAAACTGAGATGCTGTGTGCTCACTGATGGTTTGAGACCAATAATGAAGGCAGTACAGAAATTGCTGTTTCAATTGCATTCTTGATACCCTGTGATTTTTGTAGTGTTCCAGATCTTGCATATTTAGATTAAGAGGTTATTTTGTGGCATTAACATATGCAATAATAATAATTTTCTCTGCATTCAAAATTTTTGATTAACTGGATTTTTGTGTAAGGAATATCAGGGTGAGATCCTGTAGAATTGAAGTTTTTTGAGCAGAGTGCCAGTTTGATTAGTGTATTTTATGACAGTTAATATTACATAGTGTTCTGGATCTATTGGAGCAGGGAGAAGGGAGTTGGGAAGACTGGTTATTAGTTAGGAAGTTATTGCTGCAATCCAGGTTAGATGTAGAGAGGACTTATCCAAAGTTAATGGCTCTTGAGAATAGAAAGGAGGGGGCCTCATACGAAGTGACTAGAAGAGGAGAAGCAATCCAAATTATAGTGAGATTTTGAGGCTCCAGTATTGGGCCATTAGTAGAAAATGAAGTGGGGCAGTTGGTTTTGAGATGCTCGTTTGCGATTGAAATGTTAAATTTATAAGACATGGAAGATATTAATGGAAGTATTATTTAGATTGTTAGACAAATGGAGTTGGGATAAGAATATTCTGTTATTTAGGAAAATTTTTGACTAATGGTAGAGGCATGGATGTGATTACTGTATCTTGTGTTTGACACATAGTAGGTACCCATTAATTACAAAAGTAATTGAAGAAGGACTGATTCATGTGATTTTTTTTCCTTCTATATTTCTTGCATATTAGTAATTATATAATACAATTAAGATGGAGTTTTTAAGGACTTGACTTTCTAATTGCATACGATGCTTAAGAGTTAAGATTGTATTTTTCTTATACCACTAGGAGGTGAAGATCGAGAACTTATTCAGCGAAGGAAAGAGAAATACAGACTAGAACTATTGGAACAAATGGCTGACCAACAGAGGAACAAGAGACGGTAATGAAAGGTTTGCACTTAAAAGAGATATTTTGAGTTTAAAATGCATTTGTGTAAAATGACATGATGGTTAAATAAGGGGTTGTTGTTCTAATATGATGTTTGATTTGTAAATCACTTATATTTTAATCTCTACATGCTAAATCAACAAGGAAAATAAATACTAAGAGAGTTTTTTTTTTTTTTGGTCATAAGTAGCAAGTGAGAGTATTTCTGTATTCTGTAATAGGCCTTTTACTTCCCTCATTGATTTCTTCAGTTTTTGATTTAAGGTAGCATTTAATGTTATAGATATGCCCATTGAATTATCCCATATATAGTAACAAATATAAAAGTATTTTTTGCCACATGAAATGGTATGCACACACACATACATGCAAAAAAAAAATTGTATCCTATAAATTTAACATTTCCATCCCAAATGAGCATCTCAAAACCAACTGTCCCTCTTCATTTTCTATTAATAGCCCAATAATGGAGCCTCAAAATCTCACTATGACTTGGATTCCTTGTCCTGTCCTATTCACTTCATATGAGGCCCCCTCCTTCTTTCTGTTCTCAGAGCCATTAAAGTTGGATTAAGTCCTCTCTACGTCTGACCTGGATTGCAGCAATAGCTTCCTAACTAATAACTAGTCTTCCCAACTCCCTTCTCCCTGCTCCAATAGATCCAGCACACTATGTAATATTAACTGTCAAAAAATACGCTAATCAAACTGGCACCCTGCTCAAAAATCTTCAACGGTTTCCTCAATTCTACAGGAATGGTAAATCACAAGTATTTATGTTGTATATAGGTATCATTGTTTGTAGTCTTTCTTGTTGAAATACCTATGAGATATTATAGTTTAAAATTAGGAATAGAGTTTAAAATTAGAAATTTTAAATATAGATTAAAATTAGAAATTTTAAATATAGATTAAAATTAGAAATTACCGTGGCTCACGCCTGTAATCCCAGCACTTCGGGAGGCCGAGGTGGGCGGATCACGAGGTCAGGAGATTGAGACCATCTTGGCTAACACGGTGAAACCCCATCTCTACTAAAAATACAAAAAATTAGCCGGGCGTGGTGGCACACGCCTGTGGTCCCAGCTATTCGGGAGGCTGAGGCAGGAGAATTGCTTGAACCTGGGAGGCAGAGGTTGCAGTGAGCCGAGATCACGCCACTGCACCCAGCCTGGGCGACAGACTGAGACTCTTGACTAAACAACAACAGAAACAACAACAACAAAATTAGGAATAGAGATCTCGTTTTGAGAGAATTTGAGACCTGTTATCTCTTAGTTTTTGCCTTTTTCCCTTATCTCAGAGGAAGCCAATATCTACTGTTTGATGTTAGCTATCTTTAACATCATTTTAAAAACCCTATTATTAGGAAGTATGGTAGATATATTTAAATTTTTACCCTTCTTTTTGCTAACTGAAAATATATGTATACCCTAAAAGAGGTTTTTTGTTTTACAAGGTAAAGATTTTATTTTTGTGTTTTATTTTGTGTGAATTAGTCTTTGAAATACTCTAGGCATTGGCTTAGAGATACATAGTCTAAGTTAGTTCTCATGTGAATTCTAGTTTACTTTGTATCAACTAAAAAAAATTGGCTTTCAGTATTATTTAAGGCTGTAAGGTCAGTTAAAGGAATTATTTGAGCCGGGCGCGGTGGCTCACGCTTGTAATCCCAGCACTTTGGGAGGCTGAGGTGGGCGGATCACGAGGTCAGGAGATCAAGACCACGGTGAAACCCCGTCTCTACTAAAAATACAAAAAAAAAAAAATTAGCCGGGCGTGGTGGCGGGCGCCTGTAGTCCCAGCTACTCGGAGAGGCTGAGGCAGGAGAATGGCGTGAACCCGGGAGGCGGAGCTTGCAGTGAGCCGAGGTCGCGCCACTGCACTCCAGCCTGGGCGACAGAGCGAGACTCTGTCTCAAAAAAAAAAAAAAAAAAAAAAAGGAATTATTTGTTTTTGTAGATGTATTGCATAGACTTTGTGTATAAGCTTCTTTCAGTGATGACTTATAATTTTGATAGTTTACTATATCTTTTTAATATGTAAAACTTTAATTTTGTTTAGAGAAAAAGATTTAGAACTCAGGGTTGCAGCGTCTGGAGCACAAGACCCTGAGAAATCGGTAAGGGTTTCTGGCATCTTTTAATGTTTAATCTTTCATCAAATGATCCTCAAATGTGGTGGCAGGTGGGGATAGAGAATATTGGGAAAAAAAGACAGTAGACCAATTTGAACAGTAATAAAGTTAACTAAATTCAGTTCTCATGATGTGTAAATTCTCTTAACTGTTATTTCCTTGAGGTAATTTTTCCTTTTTCATTTGTGTGTCATTTTTTTAAAGTTTAAATTGTTCTCTCTGCTTTATTCACATGTACTATTCCATGGGAAAGTTATCTTGGTTAAATTTACAATTGATGTTAATATTTTTCTTGAATACATCTTGATCACTTACTTTTCTTATATTGGAGTGATTTCCGAGAAAACTGACAACTTTATTTTTGAAGCATTTTAGTAATTGTGACTTATTGTAACATTAGAGAGATAATAATCTTATTTTTACTTTAATTTTGCAATTCTCATCATTAAGTGGAATGAATTACTCACATCATTGCAGTTAAGTAAGGAGGAGGTAATTTATTGTTTTTACCACAATTTATTTTTTCTGTAGTTGGTTATGTAGTATTTATTTCTAATACAAGTCTTGTTTCATCTTTGAATGATGAGTAAGACGTTTAATTTCATTAAAAAGCTCATTCTTAAAAAAGATGCAGCAACTTAAAATTATTTACCGTAGGCAACTTTTGATTTGCTTTTACTTATGTTGAGAATATATCCTGTGGGTTATCTATTTGGAAAAGTTTAATATTGCACCAGCATCACTCACAGTATGCTTCTAGGTTAACCTGATAAATCATTCCTGATAAGATAACCATGGTAGGAAAAAAAGAAGATAAATTTCAAAGCTAAATATATTTTCTTTTGTCAATCAAAAGTTTCCTTTTAAAAGGTGAGCTTTTTAATGTAATATGTTGGCATGTTAAATTTTGTATTTATGGTTACACTAGTGTGTGACAGACCTTATTTATCTTTGAATTGAAGCTCCTGTAGAGTGTCAAGTTGATTTATGACAATAAATAAGTAATTAGAGGCAACAGTTAGGCCTTTACTTTTGGGTTTACTTTTTTTTTTTTTTTTTTTTTTGAGATGGAGTCTCGCTCTGTCGCCCAGGCTGGAGTGCAGTGACACAATCTCAGCTCACTGCAAGCTCCACCTCCCGGGTTCATGCCATTCTCCTGCCTCAGCCTCTCTGAGTAGCTGGGACTACAGGCACCCGCCACCACGCCCTTGGGTTTACTTTTGATGTGCAAATCTTAGAAAAGGGCACATAAGTGATGTTGTAAAGTAGAGATTAGCAAAGTGTGGCCTGTGGCCAAATTTGTTTGCTGCCTGTTTTCATAAAAAAAAGTTTTATTGCACCACAGCCTTGTTCATTCCTTGACATACTGTTTGTGGCTGCTTTAGCACTATGGCTGAGTCTGCGCATTATGAAGAGGCTATGTAGTCTTGCAAATCTTAATCTATTTACTGTCTAGCCCTTTACAGAAAGCATTTGCTAACCCTGTTTTACAGAATACTTTGATAACAGAAATGGCAATTAGAGAAGTAGCACAGTGTCCTAGTACATAGAAAGAATACTACAGGTATATTTAAAATTAATATCTGACTCTAGTCTTTGCTTAATTATTTACTAATAGTGAGACCTTAGGTGATATATTACTTCTCAGAGAGCCTCAGTTACCCATTTATAAAATAAGCGTTAGATATTCAAAATCTGGCTGGGCACAGAAGCTCACACCTGTAATTCCAGCACTCTGGGAGCCCGAGGCAGGCGGATCACTTGAGGCCAGGAGTTCGAGACCAGCCTTGCCATTGTGGTGAAACCCCCTTCTCTACAAAAATTAGCTGTGTGTGGTGGCAGGTGCCTGTAACCCCAGCTACTCTAAGTCTGAGGCAGGAGAATTGCTTGAATTCGGGAAGTGGAAGTTGCTATGACCTGAGATTGTGCCACTGCATTCCAGCCTGGGCGACACAGTGAGACTCCGTCTCAAAAATAAATAAATAAATAAATTGATAGATAGATAGGTAGATATTCAGAGTCTTTTATAGCTGTAAAATTCTGTTATTCAATAAATAAATAAAAATAGAAATTCAGAGTCTTTTATAGCTGTAAAATTCTGTTATTCTGTGACTGTCTTAAGTGCCTGCTGGGATAGGAGGTCTTTGGAGGTCCCTTCCACCTTTAAACTTATGATTATATGTAACAAACAGATTTTTTTTCTTTATTTTAGCCTGATAGACTAAAGCAGTTTAGTGTGGCACCAAGACACTTTGAAGAGATGATACCACCTGAAAGACCCAGAATAGCTTTCCAGACACCTCTCCCTCCTTTATCTGCCCCATCTGTCCCACCCATCCCATCAGTTCATTCCATTCCTTCTCAAAATGAAGATTTGCGCAGTGGACTCAGCAGCGCCCTTGGTGAAATGGTGTCTCCCAGGTGCTTGTTTAAATGTTTTGTGTTTGGGAATTAGGTAAGGTATTGCTATATTTTATGTTTAGAAGGATGTGCTGAAGCAGATGATGTTATTCTTCAGAGATTTTGTACAGTTAACAGTTTTGTGAAATAAATTCTCTTGAAATTTGTTTTTTTCTCTGCTATTATATAAAAAGGGAAATTCTTAAAACATTTTATTGTTTAAAGATGATTTTGTATCTTTAGAATGAATTACTAAGTACATTTTAGTATTTAGTTTTGGGTTGTATTTTGGGATGTCTGTTTTTGATATCTTTTAACATATAAAAGTTGTACATTTTTTTCAATTTTGTTGTTTCCACTTGGCAAACATTGAATTCTTCAATTTGTACAGAAAAAGTTTCTAATGTGGCTCTTTTACACGTATAATTTTATTTTAGCTTCTGTTTCCTTCAGCTCATTCTCTGTGATTACTTATGGGCTGTGTAACTCAAATGCCTGAGATAAAAAGTGTTGAGATTATAAAACCTGTAATTTAGGTATTGGGGTAAAGATTTGATTTCTATAGGTGAAAGGCATCACGCTATAATAGAGTATACATAAAGAAAATCCTGTTGTTAACACTGATGTTTTCTGGGCTATACTTTCTTCTTTGTAGGGCCTGGGCTTATTTTTTGTTCACTGTTAGTGTATTAATTATAAAATATATTTAAATTTAGAGGTGTTTTTCTTAACTTTTTTGAACCCTGATATTTTCTGGACTGTATTATTTCAGTAGAAGTTGGTCTTTTAGTTACTAACCAACTGTAGAAGTGTGTTTACTGTACTTATCGGGGGCTTTGTGTTTTTCATCTGATGGCTTCCTGACTCAAGAATAGGAGGAATTGGAATTAACAGAGCATTTTATGGTGGTCTCAGCATTGAATTAGGGATTGAAAGGTTGGCTTTCCTATCTGGATTTTGGGCAAACCACACCTTTGTTGAACTTCAATTTTCTCATTTGTAAAAGTGGAGTAGTAGTATATTTTTTTCATGTTTACAATTATAGGGTTGTGAGGATTAGCTTGTATAAATCTCTCTAAAATTTGATTTAATGATAATGACAGCTCCCTTTCATAACAGTTATTTGACATTTTTGTTGATGTATCTTTGTTGTGAGGATGGTATGGGGTTAGACACATTGAGTGGCTAGTAAATATGAAAGATATTCCCTACTGAAGAGAACTTCAGTGCCTTCTTAGTTCTTTGGAATTATTTTGAAGTATATGACAAGGGAGAACCTGTTAAGATACAACAGTGAGAACATTCTAGAATGCTGCCATCTCTTTCTTTTCATTAAAAGGAATTTGCCTTTGCCATTTTTACTACTGAAAAATACTGCATTGGTAGCAATACAGAGATATTTCCTGATCAGTAATGAAGTGCTAATGTAGAGGTTTTCAGAAGTTTTAAATTTATGAAATACTAAAGATTATGTCAATACTTTACTGTTGGTATTTAAGTTGCTTTTATTTTACTATTAAGAAATAGTAAAGTTTCCTCGGTCAGACTGAACCATTTGTACTCACACTGTTTCGTAGCTCTTTGCCTTCTCTTTCTGGATTGTCCTTCCTCTAACACACACAAGCTCACTCCAGTACCATGGCTTAAGCGTTGCCTCTTCTGGAAAGCCTTACATGTGCTTTCTTTCTCTCCCTCATGTGATTTAAATGTCCCTGCTCCTGTACCTATAGCAATCTGCATTTTTTGGGCTATATTACTATTTAATTTAATTTGCTTGTACTATTATTAATTATTTAATTTGCTTGTGCTTGACTGTAGTTGTTTATTTTCATGTTACTCCTGAGGGACAGGGACCATGTCTGTCTTTATTTGATACTGGCACATAGTGCCTATTGGGTATTAATTGATTGAATTTTTTTTTTTTTTTTTTTTTTTGAGACGGAGTCTCGCCCTGTCACCCAGGCTGGAGTGCAGTGGCGCAGTCTCGGCTCACTGCAAGCTCCGCCTCCCGGGTTCACGCCATTCTCCTGCCTCAGCCTCTCCGAGTAGCTGGGACTACAGGCGCCCGCCACCACGCCTGGCTAATTTTTGTATTTTTAGTAGAGACGGGGTTTCACCGTGGTCTTGATCTCCTGACCTCGTGATCCGCCCGCCTCGGCCTCCCAAAGTGCTGGGATTACAAGCGTGAGCCACCGCGCCCGGCAAATTGATTGAATATTAACCTAGGTTTTTATCTTATATAAATGTACCTGAAATTGTGAAATCCTATGTAATAGTATTTGCTTTTTGAGTCATAATTTTTGATGAATGATTGGAGCAAGATGGTGACTTTTTCTAAAGTAGTGATAGGATTTTCAGTAATGTTTTTGCAAAAGAGTAATATCTTGATTTTTTAAAACTTGCAATGAAATATGAGAGGAATTTTTCATTTTTCTTTTCATACAGGATTGCACCTCTGCCTCCACCTCCCGTACTACCACCTTTGGCTACTAACTATCAAACTCCTTATGATGACACATACTATTTTTATGGGGCCAGGAATACTTTGGATCCCAGTCTTGCTTATTGTAAGTTATCTATAGGGTAAGCATTTTCTTCCCACTTGGCTCAATAAGGAAAACTGTTTTTTTTGTGTAAACAAAAAATATCTAAATGAGAAAAGCACAACTTTGCTTAATTCAGATGTTATATATTGACTTAATAAATGCCCTATTTTAAAGCCCAGTTATATTTTGTAGTTATTTTCTTTTCATCTTAGTTTAAGAAATAATGATTGTGTTTTCTTATGTTGTTCTTTGCTAACTTCTAGCCCAGAAGGAAATATTGATGGTTTTCTCTACGTAACATTTTGATTATGTACCTTTTTCTGGAGGAATAAATAAAATATTATTAAATGATTATTCTAAATAAACGTGTTTTTTTTTTGTTTTTTCTTTAAGATGGTTCAGGAATGATGGGCGTACAGCCTGCAGCTTATGTTAGTGCTCCTGTCACCCACCAACTAGCACAACCTATTGTGTAAGTTATTAGTTAAAAGAATAATTTTTTCCCCACTTTTATTTTGTAAAGATACACATAACCTAAAAGCCACCATCCTAACATTTTAAAGTATACTATTTAGTGGTATTTAATATCTTCATAATGTGCAACCTTCACCACAATCCATCTTCAGAACTCTTTTCATCTTGTAAACTGAAACTCTATACCCATTAAAAAATAATGGTGTACCTCCCCATTCCCCTACCTCCATACTCTGGCAACCACCATTCTATGTCTCTGATTTTGACTACTCCATGTACCTCATATGAACAGAATCATACAGGGTTTATCTTTTTGTGACTGGCTGATTTCACTTTGCATATGTCCTCAAGGTTCATCCGTCTTTTAGCATATTTCAGAGTTTCTTTCCTTTTTCAGGCCGAATTATAATGCATTGTAATTGTACACAACATTTTGCTTATCTAAAATCTATCCATTTATCCATTAGTGGACACTTTGGGTTGCTTCTACAATTTGGCTATTTATGAATAATGCTGCTGTGAACATGAATTTACAAATATCTCTTTGAAATCTTGTTTTCAATTTTTTTGGGTCTGTACCCAGAGCTGGAATTGCTGGGTCATATGGTAATTCTATGTTTAATTTTTTGAAGAACTGCCATACTGTTTTCCACAACTGCTATACTTTTTTATATTCTCACCAATAGGGCACAAGGGTTCCAATTTCTCCACATCTTTGCCAATACTTATTTTCTTTTTTTTATAGTAACCATTCTAATGAGTATATGGTATTTCATTGTAGTTTTAATTTGCATTTCCCTAATTATTAGTGAGGTTGAGCATCTTTTCATATGCTTCTTGGCCATTTGTATATAATCTTTGGAGAAATGTCTTTCCAAGTACTTTGCCCATTTTTGAATTAGGTGGTTTGTTTTTTGTTGTTGGGTTTTCAGAGTCCTCCATATATCCTGGTTATTAATTCTGTATCAGGTATTTGATTTGGAAATATTTGCTCCCATTCTGTCTTGATATTGCCTTTTGATGCACAAAATTCTTAAATTTTCTTAAAGTCCAATTTGTCTTATTTTTATTATTGTTGCCTGTGCCTTTGGTGTCATGTCTGAGAAATCATTGCCAAATCTAACATCCTGAAGCTGCCCTATGTTTTCTTGTGAGAGTTTTATAATTTTAGGTCTTATGTTGAACTGTTTGAGTCATTTTGAGTTAATTTTTTTTATGGTATTGCATAAGGGTTTGTCTTAGTTATTTTGTATGTGGATATTCAGTTTTCTTAGCACCATTTGTTGGAAAGACTATCCTTTCTGCGTTGAGAGATATTGGCATTCTTGTTGAAAATCATTTGACCAAATATATGAGGGTTTATTTTTGGGCTATTTATCCTTCTCCCTTGGTGTGTATGTCTTCCTTTATCCCAGTACCTTAGTGTGTTGATTACTGTTGCTTTGAATGTTTTGAAATCAGAAAATGTGAGTGCTCCAGCTTTGTTCTTTTTCAATATTGTTTTGGCTATTTTGGATCCCTGGAGATTCCATATGAATTATAGGATGAGTTTTTCTATTTCTGCAAAAAAGTCATTGTGATTTTGGTAGCGAGTAGTGAGTTTATTGAATCTTTGGGTAGTTTTGACATTTTAACAGTATCATGTCTTCTGATCCATGAACATAAGATATATGTCCGTTTATTTATGTCTTAAAATTTCTTTGAGCAATATTTCATAGTTTTCATTGTATAGGTATAGGTTTTTCACTTCTTTAGTTAATTCTTAAGTATTTTATTCTTTTTGATGCTTTCATAAATGGAATTCCTTTCATAATTTTCTTTTCAAATTGTTCATTGTTAGTGTATAGAAATGCAGCTGATTTTTGGGTGTTGATTTATATCCTTTTACTTTACTGAATTCATTTATTTTAATAGTTTTGTTGTAGAATCTAGGATTTCCTGCAAATAAGATGATAACATCTGTGAACAGAGATAATTTTACTTTTTCTGATTTGGATACTTTTTATTTATTTTTCTTTCATTCTTTTTTTTTTTTTGGAGATAGAGTCTCACCCCGTCACCCAGGCTGGAGTACAATGTTGTGATCTTGGCTCACTGCAACCTCCGCCTCCTAGGCTCAAGTGATTCTCCTGGCTCAGCCTCCTGAGAAACTGGGATTAAAAGCGTGCATCACTATGCCCGGCTAATTTTTTTTATCTTTAGTAGAGACGGGGTTTCACCATGTTGGCCAGGCTGGTCTCGAACTCCTGACCTTGTGATCCGCCTGCCTCAGCCTCCCAAAGTCCTGGGATTACAGGTGTGAGCCACCGCACCCGGCCCCTTATTTTTCTTTCTTAATTACCCTGACTAGAGCTTCCAGTACTATGTTTAATAGAAATGGCTAAAGTGGGCATCCTTGCCTTGTTCCTGATCTTAGAGGAAAAGCTTTCAGTCTTTCACTGTTGTGTATGATGTTTGCTGTGGGTTTTTCATATATATATATATATATATATATATATATAGCTTTTATTATGTTGAGGTAATTTCATTCTATTCCTAGTTTGTTGAGTTTTAACGATGCAAGTGTTAAATTTTGTCAAATGCTTTTTCTGTATTGAGATGATCATGTTGTTTTTTTCCCCTTTATTCTTTTAATGTGGTATATTGATTGATTTTATTGTGTTTAACCTTAACTATCCTTGTTTTCCAGGAATAAATTCCACTTAGTCATGATGTATAATCATTTTAATATGCTGCTGGATTTGGTTTGCTAGTATTTTGTTAAGGAGTTTTGCATCAGTGTTCATATGTGATCTTGTTGTAGTTTCCTTATACTGTCTTTTTTTAGCTTTGGTATAAGCATAATGCTGGGCTTATAGAAGGAATTAGGAAGTGTTCCCTCCTCTTGAACTTTTTGAAAAAGTTTGAGAAGGATTTATATTAGTTCTTCTTTAAATGTTTGATAGAATTCACCAGTGAAACCATAAGGTACAGGGCTTTTCTTTGTTGGGTGATTATTGATTGCAGATTCAGTCTCTTTAGTAACTAGTTATAGGTCTATTCAGATTTTCTTTTTCTTCATGATTTAGTCTTGATAGGTTTTTATTTCTAGGAATTTGTCCATCTCATCTAGGTTATCCAATTTGTTGGCATATAATTGTTGATAATATTCCCTTACAGTCCTTTCTTACTTTTAAAAGATTAATAGTGATGTCCCTTTGTGAATTTCTGATTATATTTTATTTTTTATTATTTATTTATGTATTTTTCTGACCTCATTCTTCCCATCACAGAATTCCTGATTTTAATAGAAGATTCAGAGCCTTCTTGTTGGTCAGTGTAGCTAAACATTTGTCAATCTTGTTGATCTTTTTAAATAACAGACTATTGGTTTGGTTGATTTTTTTTTTTTTTTCTGTTGTTATTCTAGTTTCCATTTCATTGATTTCTGCTGTAATCTTTTAAATTTCCTCCCTTCTGCTTACTTTGGGTTCCATTTGCTCTCATTTTTCTGGTTTCTAGAGATGGAAATCTAGATTATTGATTTGGTATCTTTCCCTTTGTTTGGTACATATACTTACAACTATAAGCTTTCCTCTTAGCTTAGTACTATTTTAGCTACATCCTTTAAGTTTTGGTATGTTGTCTTTTCACTTTCACTGCTCTCAAAATATTTTCCAATTTTTAAAAATTTCTTCATCAACCTGTTGGTTATTTTGAAATGTGTTGTTTAATTTCCACATAATTGTGAATATCCCAAATATCCTTCTGTTACTTATGTCTAATATAATTACATTGCAGTTGGAGAACAAACTTTGTATGATTTCAGTCAGTCCTTTTTAATTTATTGAGGCTTATTTTAAGACCTAACATGGTCTGTCCTGGAGAATGTTCCACATGCATTTGAGAAGAATGTGTATTGTCCTGTTGGTGAGTGTATTATTCTGTAAGTGTCTCTTAGATCTAGTTGGCTTATAGTGTTATTTCTTTTATTTCCTTGTTGATTTTCTGTGTAGTTGTTCTGTTATTAGAAGTGAAGTATTTAATCTCCAACTGTTACTTTGTGTGTGTGTGTGTGTGTGTGTGTGTGTGTGTGTGTTCTGATATACAGTCTTGCTCTGTCACCCAAGCTGGAATACAGTTGTGAGACCATAGTTTGCTGTAGCCTCAACCTCCTGGGCTCAAGCAATCCTCCTACCCCAGCCTCGTGAGCAGCTAGGACTACAGCCGTGTGCCACTGCGCATGACTGATTTGTTTATTTTTTGTAGAAACAGGGTCTCGCTGTGTTGCCCAGTGTGATCTTGAGCTCCTGGCCTCAAGCGATTCTCTTGCCTCAGCCTCCCAAAGTATGAGGGATACAGCCATGAGCCACCACACCCGGACTCCAACTATTATTCTTGACTTGCGTATTATTCTCTTCAATTCTGTCAGTTTCTGTTTCGTCTCTTAGGTCTTTCTTTATATGCGTATGTTTATAATTGTGTCTTACTGAAGATTTGACCCTTTTATTAGTGTCAGAGATTCTTCTGTGTCTCTGCTAACAGTTTTTGTCATAAAGTGCTTTTAGTTCTAATATAAATGTTGCTGTTCTGGTTCTCTTTTAGTACTGTTTGCATGGTGTATGATTTTTCGTATTTACTCTCAATTTATTTGTCTTTGAATCTAAAAGATGTCTCTGTAGACAGAATGCAGTTACTTCCTGGTTTTTATGTTTGCCATTTTGCAATTTTTTTCTATATGTCTTATGTCTTTTTATTCCCCTAATCCTCCTTTATTACCTTCTTCTTTTTCTTCTTCTTTTTTTTTTAAGAGATAGGATCTCATTCTCTTGCCCAGGCTGGAGTGCAGTGGTGTGATCACACAGCTCGCTGCAACCTCAGACTCCTGGGCTCAAGCAATCCTTCCACTCCAGTCTCCCAAGGAGCTGGAACTACAGGCACATGCCACCATGCCTGGCTAAATACCTGTATTTTTTGTAGAGATAGGGTGTTTTGCCATGTTTCTCAGGCTGGTCTCAAACTTCTGGCTCAAGTGATCCCAGCCCCACAAAGTGCTGGGATTACGGGCATGAGCCACTGCGGCCAGCCTCTTTTTTTTTTTTTTTTTTTTTTTAGACGCAGGCTCACTGTCGCCCAGGCTGGAGTGCAGTGGTGCGATCTCGGCTCACTGCAAGCCCCACCTTCCGGGTTCATGCCATTCTCCTGCCTCAGCCTCCCGAGTAGCTGGGACTACAGGCGCCCGCCACCATGCCTGGCTAATTTTTTGTATTTTTAGTAGAGACGGGGTTTCACCGTGTTAGCCAGGATGGTCTTGATCTCCTGACCTCATGATCCACCCGCCTTGGCCTCCCAAAGTGCTGGGATTACAGGAATGAGCCACCGCGCCCGGCCTATTAGTTTCTTTTATGTTAAATATTTAATAGCATTCAATTTTGATTTTTTTGTTGCTTTTTGCATAATTTTGAGTTTTTTTGTGGTTTCCCTACAGATTAAAATTAATATCTTAATTTAAAATAAATGAGTTTAGATTAAGGGCAACTTAATTTCAATGGTACACACACCTTTTCTCTAATATAAGGTCATTCCTTTTCCTCTACTTGATGCTATTGTTGTCATACAAATCACACTATTATACATTTAAGTCTCTCAACACAGTTTTATAATTATTGCCTTATGCAGTTGTCTTTTATTTATTTATAAATTTATTTTTTGAGACAGGGTCTTACTCTGTTGCACAGGTTGGAGTGCAGTGGGATGATCACAGCTCACTGCAACCTTGAACTCCTGGGCTCAAACAATCTTCCCGCCTTAGCCTCGTGAGTAGCTGAGACTACAGGTGCATACCACCAATGCTCAGCTAATTTAAAAAAAAATTGTTTTTTGTTTTGTTTTGGAGATAGGATCTCACTCTGTCACCCAGGCTGAAGTGCAGTGGCATGATCATAGCTCACTGCAGTGTCAAACTCCTGGATTTAAGGGATCCTCCCACCTCAGGCTCCCAAGTAGCTACTACTCCCACTATGCCTAGCTAATTTTTTATTTTTTAAATTTTTTGTAGAGACAAACGTCTCTCTATGTATCCCATGCTGGTCATGAACTCCTGGCCTCAAACCACCTTGGTCTCCGAAAGTGCTAGGATTATAGATATGAGCCATTGTGCCCATCCATAGTTGTCTTTTAAATCAAATAGAGAAGAATAAAGTTACAAATGTCTTTACATTTGTAATATCTTTTATATTTGCGCATGTAATTATCTTTACTGGTGCCCTTTATTTGTTTGTGCTTACTTCAGTTGCTGTCAAGTGTTCTTTCATTTCAAGCTGAAGGACTCCCTTCAGTGTTTCTTGTAGAGCAGGTCTCTTAGTGATGACTTCTCTGAATTGTATTTAATAATGTCTTAATTTAGCTTTCATTTTTGAAGGATAATTTTGATGGTATGGAATTGTATTGATTGGCATTCTTTATCTTTTAACACAGTATGGCATCCCCTAGCCTTTATGGTTTCTGATAAGCTGTTAATCCTACTGAGGATTCCTTGTATGTGATGAATGGTTATTCTCTTGCTTTCAGGATTTCTCTTTGTCTTTATCTTTCAGCTGTTTGGCTGTGTAAGTGTGGATCCCTTTGAGTTTTTCTTACTTGGAGTTTGATGAGCTTATTGGATCTGTAGATTAATGTTTTTCATCAAATTTGGGAAATTTTTGCCCATTTTTTTTCCAATATTCTTTGTGTCCCTTTCTCTGTGTCTTTTCTTCCTGAGACCCCCATTGGTACACATTATGGTGTTTCACAGGATCTCTGAAGCTTCGTTCATTTTTCTTCAGTCTTTTTCTTTCTGTTCTAGACTGGGTAATCTCAACTGACCTGTCTTCAAGTTCATTGATTTTTTCTTCTGCCTGCTTGAATGTGCTCTTCTCTCCCTTTTCTTTTCAGTTATATTTTTCAGCTCTATCATTTTTATTTGATTCTTTTTAAAGTAATTTCTATCTCTTTGTTGTTAATTTTATTTGGTAAACATTGTTTTCACAATTTAATTCTTTTTTTGAGATGGAGTTTCACTCTTGCTGCCCAGGCTGGAGTGCAGTGGCATGATCTCGGCTCACTACAACCCCTGCCTCCCAGGTTCAAGCGATTGTCCTGCCTCAGCCTTCCAAGTAGCTGGGATTACAGGCATGCACCACCACGCCTGGTTAATTTTGTATTTTTACTAGAGACGGGGTTTCACTATGTTGGTCAGGCTGGTCTCCAACTCCTGACCTCAGGTGATCTGCCCGCCTCGGCCTCTCAAAGTGCTGGAATTACAGGCGTGAGCCACTGCGCCCAGCCACTTTATTTCTTTAGACATATTTTTTTTAGTTCTTTCAACATATTTCTGATAACTGAATAAAAATCTTTGTTGATTAAATATAAGGCATGGGATTCCTCTGAAATTTTCTGTTGACTTCTTTTTTCCTTGTATGTATGGCTTATAATTCTATTTCTTTGCAAGTGTCATAATTTTTTTTTTGAAAACTGAACATTTAGGAAACAATGTGGCAACTGTGGAAATTAGATTCTTCTCCTCCTTGTGGTTTGTTGTTGTTGCTGTTTGTATTTTGTTGCTGTTGTTGTTGCTGTTTTCTAAGTACCCTTGGTAAAGTCTGTATTCTTTGTTTTATGTGGCCACTGAAGTCTCTGTTAGGATCACTTAATAGTTCATGATTAGACTGAGATTTCTTTAAAAGCTTTGACCCAATAAACCTCCCAGGCTATGCCAACTGGTTCTGTATGTGTGTGCTGGGGCATGCCTTCAGTACCACGGCAATTTTCATCTTTGTTTTAGCTTTCATATCCCACTTGCACAGGGCCTCAATGCCAGCCGGAAATGAGAGGTGTTCTCAGAGTTTCCTCGGGCATCCATGTAATTGCACATGCGTGTGGCTTTCTAAATTCTCAGGAATATGTTGGAGCTTTTCAAGACCCCATGGGCATGTTATTTCCCAGATTTTTCTTTTAATTTTATTGGTCAGCCTTTTGCTTGCCCTGGCTGTTTTCCCTGTTTTAGATAGCTATGATGTTAAGTAATTACTGCTGATTGTTTTCTACAAAACCCCAGGATAGTGAGCTCTGAGTCTGGTAAAATAAAGATAGGCTCTGTGAATGGGGCTTTTCCTGGGAGCTGCCAGACAGGTCAAAAGTGAGATTTTTCTAGAGATTGGATTTTTCGGGAATTCCAGACCTATTCTACCTGTCCAGTGGATACTAGATTACTGGTTTTCACAGCAGCTGTCTTTGGTCAGCGTTTGGATTTTAAGTTTATGATAGAGCTAAGGAGAAATTGAAAGGTAAAGGGCAAGTTCAAATGCCACAAAGTTTACTTTTCTTACTGAAAATCAACCTTAACCAAAAAACAAAAGCTCTCCTGGGATTGTTTCAAGCCTTCCATGAATTTCCCAACTACTTAGCTCAAGCTGCTATAACAAAATATTATAGACTGGTGGCTTAAACAACAGACATTTTTTCTTGGTTTTGGAGACATAGAAGTCCAGGATAAAGGTGTCAGCAGATTTGGTTCCTGGTGAGGGCCCTTTTCCTGGCTTTGTCATTGTATCCTCACATGGTAGAGAGAGCAAGGTCTCTGGTCTTTCCCCCAGCCCATTTCACGCCTCCCCATTTTTTCTTAAGTACACTTAATCACATCACGAGGACTGTACCCTCTTGATCTCATCTAAACCTAATTACCTCTCGTAGTCCACAGCTCCATATACCATCAGAATAGTACGCAGGGCTTTGATGTAAGAACACAATTCAGTACATGGCACCAGAATTATTAAAAAGTTGGTTTTGACAATTTTGACTCGTGTTCTCATTGCTTTAATGGAGTAGCAGTTTTTCTTAAAGTTCTTATTCTGCCATTCTAGAAGTGCTTTCTATAAATCAGTTTTAGAACATTTTCATCCCTCCAATAAGATCCTTCATGCCCATTTATAGTTAATCCTAATTCCCATCCTCAGTATAGTTGTTTTTAAGTTCTTCTCTGTTAAATTTTTCTGAAAGCTACATTAAAAAGTGTAAACTTGTTATAAAAGTTAGATAACTGAGTGACCAGCTGAATTATCTTACAAACCAATGACTTTCAAAAATTTCTGTTCGTTTCTAAGCATTTTAGCATGAGAGGTGGAAGGAACCTGTGACTCTGTTAGCTATTTTGATGTACACACAGTCTGTCTTCTTTCCATTGGCTTTATTAATTTAGCACGCTTTAATCTTTGTATCATTTGAGAGGATGGTAAAGATTGTGGTTAGCTTTTTAGTCTTTCATAAGAATGGGTGTGTTATTATATTTCTAGGGTAACCACTAAAAGTATAGGAACAAAAGGTACAACTTACTACAGTAATAGTGGAAAACATTCAAAAAAGAAGAACCAAAATAGAATTGGGAAATTGTTTTATTAACTGTCTCATCTTTTTCAACTTTGGTGATGGAGTAAGTTAAGAATTTGTTGGCTGGGTGCAGTGGCTCAGGCTTGTAATCCCAGCACTTTGGGAGGCTGAGGCGGGTGGATCACATGAGGTCAGGAGTTTAAGATCAGCCTGGTCAACATGGTGAAACCCCATCTCTACTAAAAATACAAAAATTAGCTGGGCGTGGTGGCACATGCCTGTAGTTCCAGCTACTCAGGAGGCTGAGACAGGAGAATCACTTGAACCTGAAAGGCGGAGGTTGCAGTGAGCCAAGATCACGCCACTGAACTCCAGCTTGGGCGACTAGAGTGAGACTCCGTCTCAAAAAAAAAAAAAAGCTTCTTGGCTGGGTTCAGTCTTAAACAGGCTAATACAGAGTGTGGAATGAAGGAATACTCTCTGGTTACTATTACGAGACTTTCATAATCTTGATACTTAAACCTAATAAGACCAGTATGAAATGGAAAATTACAGGCTAGTTACACTCATTAGCACAGACACAAGGATCCTAAAACTGAACCTCAAAGTATAGAGAAAGGATTATTCATCTTGAATTAGAATTACTATCAAATATAGGATGATTAAATGTAGTAGAGTATATCAGTTAAGAGCGTGGACTTTGTAGCCTGATTGCCTTGGTTTGAATCCTGCTTTTACCATTCATTAGCTTGAGGTGTATTTCTTACTTCTATTCCTTGTCCGTTCATTGGGGTAATAATGGTATCACCTCACAGGGTTTTTCTGATGATTGAATGGTTAAAATATGTAAAGTGTTTAGGACAGTGTCTGAATACTGGAGCCTATTGGTGTTAGATATAATCAATATGATTATAAAATCAACTACTGTAATCTACCATGTTAACAGAATAAAGAAGAAAGCTATATGATATCCCAATAGACAAAGAAAAAGCATTAAAATAATTTCATTAGTGATTAAAAATGTAATAAAATAGGTTAGAAGGGAGCCTATAAACATGAAAAACTTACATCATGTATCTTATTTAATGATGATAGATTTAAAACATTCCTTTTGAGATTCTATCATTGCTTCCTTTCACAGGGCTTAATTTCAGCAAGGCCAAAAATAAGAGAAAGAAAGGAAGGAAGACAGGTACAAGGATTAGAAAGGAAGGGAGAAAACTGATCTTATTTGCAAAATAATATATGGTTAAAATATTGGAATTAATATGAAAGTTTTCACAGAATTACTGATTACAAAATCAATATATAAAAAGCAGTTGCAGGAAATGGCAGTTCCTTAAAAAGAATATGACACTGCAATTTCATTCCTAGGCATGTAATCAAAAGAAAGAATTACATGTAGATGCAAAGACTTGGATGTGAATGTTTATAGCTGCATTCTTGATAATAGTTAAAAAGTGGAAACAATTCAAGTGTCCATCAGTGAGTGAATGGATAAACAAAATGTGTTATATTCATGCAATGAAGTACTATTCAGCAATAAAAAGTAAGGAACTACTGATATGATATAATATGGATGAACCTTATAAATGTTCTGCTAAATGAATCTATACATACTATATTGGTCCCATTTATATAAAATGTCCAGGAAGTGCAAATCTATAGAGACAGAAAGCAGGCTACTTACCTAATAATTACCTGGGGCTGGGGGTTGAGTAGGGATTGATTGCATATGGGTATGAAAGATATTTTTGGGTTATAAAAATGTTCTAAAACTGGATTATGGTGATGGTTGCACAACTCTATAAATTTACTAAAAATCATTTAATTGTATACAGTTGACACTCGATAACACAGGTTTAAACTGTATGAGTCTACCTACATGTGGATTTTTTTCAACCAACTGCTATAGAAAGTACAATATTTGTGGGATGTGAAACCCATGTATGTGGAGGGCCTACTTTTCTTATGTGGGAGTTCCGTAGGGCTCACTTTGGGACTCGAGTATACTGATTTTGGTATAGGCAGAGTCCTGGAAACAATCTCTCAGATATACTAAGGGATGATTATACTTAACACCCCAATCATTTCCTCCCTTTCATCCTGATCTGACTACATAAATCCTTAAACCCCCTTTTTGGGGGAGTCATGGAGGAGTTGATAGATAAAGGTTAAGAATTTGGGTCTGTGAGTATGTGGGCAATATAGACGGGAGAGATCATCAGTGAAATAGATATTGAGAGAACCTGTCCACCATATAATTTATAAACAGTATATTTTGAGAGAATGAGTTTATTCACATAGACCCTCTCAACCTAGAGCCCCCTTTCCCTGAAAAAATATAGTCAGTTAGGAACTATTTGATCTAGTTTACCTCATCTTCCCTTTTAGCCACTCATAATCCAATGTGACAGTATACACAAACATACTTGTTTATCCTAATAAAAGATTCTAAATAAGTTAGAAAAGGTAAATACACAATGGAACTCATTTTTTAAAGCAGTGATAGTTTTGGAGAAGAGAAAGCTTTTTTTAAATTATAAAATCAGGCTGGGCGCAGTGGCTCATGCTTATAATCCCAGCACTTTGGGAGGCCGAGGCGGGTGGATCACTTGAGGCCAGGAGTTAGAGACCAGCCTGGCCAACATGGTGAAACCCCATCTCTACTAAAAATACGAAAATTAGCCGGGCGTTGTGGCGGGTGCTTGTAGTACCAGTTACTGGGGAGGCTGAGGCAGGAGAATCACTTAAACCCGGGAGGCAGATGTTGCAGTGAGCGGAGATGGCACCATCGCACTCCAGCCTAGGCGATAAGAGTGAAACTCCGTCTCAAAACAAAAGAAAACAAAAAATTATAAAATCAATTTTTGAATTTATCTTTTATAATTTAGATTTCTAAAATGTTTTACTGTCTTTGAAGTCAATATATTCCTGTACTTAAACATGTGTTATGTTGGCTGGGTGCAGTGACTCACACCTGTAATCCCAGCACTTTGGGAGGCTAAGGCAGGAAGATCACTTGAGCTTAGGAGTTCAAGACCAGCCTGGGCAACATAGAAAGACTTCGTCTCTAAAAAAAGTGAGCCATGCATGGTGATGTGCACCTATACCCCCAGCTACTTGAAAGGCTGAGGTGGAAGGATCGCTTGATTCCAGGAGATCAAGGCTGCAGTCAGCTATGATGGCGCCACTGCACTCCAGCCTGGGTGACGAAGTAGGACTCTGTCCCCCAAAAAACAGCACTTTATTGCTTGTGATTTATGTAACAACAATATGTTTAACATTTTTTCTTCTATATTTCCTTGTGAATTTTTCAAAAATTTTAATTTTATTTGAGATAGACTTTTTCCTGTAATTACATTGTTTTATTCTTGAAATAGCTAAGAAGTAATTTTATTAGTAAATCATTTAAAAATAAATCATTAGTTATTGTGTTACTTGAGGGAGTTTGGCTGTGTTATTATTTCTGTTTGTTCAGGAAGCCACCTAAGTCATATGTGTACTGTTCAATGAATTACCACAAACTTTTTTCACTCCTGTGCAACTATTACCTAGGTTAAGAAATAGATGCAGTGAATTTGAAAGTTGCAAGGATTGTCAAAGCAAAGGCAGGAAGGAGCTAAGGAAGGAGTCACTTACTTAAGGATTCCTCTTTGGCCTATAAAGAAATATCCTTCTGTATTTTTAAATGTATTTATATGCCATGCTATTTCAAAAAACTGTTGTATTTTCTTCTTGCTTTGTCGTCGATGGATTTAAATTATTTATTGTGTATTTGATGTAGGAATACGGTTGGACAGAATGAACTGAAGATTACAAATGATCAAGTGATAAATTCAGGATTGATTTTTGAAGATAAACTGAAACCTTCCAAACAGTCACTTCAGTCTTACCAAGAGGCTTTGCAGCAGCAGGTATTGATTCATTTACTCATTTACTGTTGAACCTCTTAAGTGTAAACATGGTGGTAACTTAGAGCTCAGAGTGTGGCAGGGGAGGGGAAAAAAAACAGTTAATTATAATTCGAAATGCTGAATTTTGAAGTGGATACAGTAAAACGCTGTTGGAAACATAAGATAGGGAAAATAATTGCCTGGGGCAGTTGGGAGAGCTTCACACAGTAGTTGATATTTAAGCTGCATGTTGTGCAATGACTGCATTAGAAGTTGCTGGTGTATACAGAGAATGGAATTGGGTTGGAAGAAGGGGCTGGAGAGTTAGATTGTTCTAGTAGATTGTGAAGGACTAGCTAATAAGAGGTTTTCAGTTTCATCTGGTTATGGGCAGCTGAAGGAAGGAAATTTTAAGCCAAGTAAAGTATGAAAGGATTGGTTGCTTTGAGCAGATTTATCTTTTATGAAGATAATAGGTTGTGATTTGGACAACTGGGAAGAGATTGGCAGAGAAATTATTTAGTAGATAGTCCAGTAAGGAGGTGATGAGTCCCTGAACCAGATTGGGATGTTGGGGAAGACATCTAAGAGACAATTCTCAGGTTTCATTGACAGGACTCGGATATAGGGAATGAGAACAGAGGGTTTGAAGATGATTCCTAGGAGAATAATGAGGCTATAAACCAAAATGGGGAATACAGGAAGTAGTTCATGTTTACAGAGGAGGATAATGGGTTCTTTTGTAGTTTTAATATTTGCAGAGAATTTAAGAGTAACTATCAAATGTATGGGGTTCTTTGTAGGAATTCCCTTACCCTCTGAGAGGGCCTTGGGACTCTAACTTGGTTACTTTTCTATAGAATTCCACTTGGATTTCTTTTAAAAGTACTTTTGTTCAACTTTTACATGGGCAACTTTCTTGAAAGATGGATTTTTAAAATTATAGAATTACCAACATTTTTTGTATGTTAGGATTCTACAAATAAAAGACTGAATTTTAAATTCAGAATCTGTTTTTGAATGAGCATATTAAAAACACCACTGACAAAACTAGATTTTTCAACTTTAGAGGTCTATTTGATGTGTGTGATGACTTCTTTGGCTGTGCTGGAGCAAAAGGTTGCTTAAATTTACTGCGCATATAGTTATGAGTTTAAAAGTGACTTTCCAAAATGTAGACACTTGTTTATTGCCTATCCATATGTCTCTACAGAACAACCCTGTGCTTATACTTAGTGATGGTAAGAATGCATTTGTTTTTTGTGCTTAATACAGCTTTGCAGAAATATTGCAGGTTTGGTTCCAGACCACTGCAATAAAGCAGATATCACAATGAAATGATTCACATGAATTTTTTTGGTTTCCCAGTGCATGTAGAGTTATCTTTACGCTATACTGTGGTCTATTAAGGTGCAACATGTCTTAAACAAGCTACGTAAACTTAATTTAAAAATACCGTATTGCTAAAAAAAATTTAGCAAGTCATAATCCTTTTGCTGGTGGAGAGTCTTGCCTCAATATTGATGGCTGCTGACTGATCAGGGTGGCAGTTGCTGAAGATTGGGTGGCTGTGGCAATTTCTTAAAATGAGACAACAGTGAAATTTGCTGCTTCAATTGACTCCTCCATTCATGAGAGATTTCTCTGTAGGATACGATGCTGTTTGATACCATTTTATCCACAGTAGACCTTCTTTCAAAGTTTGGAGTCCTCTCAAAACCCTGCTGATGCTTTATCAACTTAGTTTATATAATGTTCTAAATCTTTGTTGTCATCTCAACAATGTTCACAACATCTTCACCAAGTGTAGACTCCATCTCAAGGAACCACTTTCTTTGCTCATTCATAAGAAGCAACTCCTCATCCATTAAAATTTTATCATGAGATTGCAGCAATTCTCTCAAGTCTTCCATGCCTCACTTCTAATTCCAGTTCTCTTACTATTTCTTCCACATCTGCAGTTACTTCTACCACTAAAGTCTTGAATCCGTTGAAGTCATCCATGAGGGTTAGGGTCAACTTCTTTCAAACTTCTGATACTGTTGATATTTTGACTTCCTTCCATGACTCACAGATGTTGTTGATGGCATCTAGAATGGTAAATTCTCTCCAGAGGGCTTTCAGTTTAGATTTCCCAGATCCATCAGAGGAATTACTGTCTGTGGCAACTATAGCTTTATGAAACGTATTTCCTGAACAGTAAGAATTCGGTGTCAAAATTACTCCATGAGTTAATGGGCTACAGAATGGATATTGTATTAGCAAGCCTGACAACAACATTAATCTTCTTGTATATCTAGCTCTTGGTTGACCAGGTGCATTGTCAATGAGCAGTAATATTTTGAAAGGAATCTTTTTTTTAGTAGTAGGTCTCAACAGTGGACTCAAAATACTCAGTAAACCATTCTTGAAACAGTTGTGCAGCAATGCAGGCTTTGTTGTTTCCTTTCTGGAGCACAGGAAGAGTAGATTTATCATCATCTTTTTTTTTTTTTTTTTTTTTTCTTTTGAGATGGGGTCTTGCTCTGTCACCCAGGCTGGAATGCTGTGGTGCGATCTCAGCTCACTGCAAGCTCCACCTCCCAGGTTCATGCCATTCTCCTGCCTCAGCCTCCGGAGTAGCTGGGACTATAGGTGCCCGCCACCACGCCCGGCTAATTTTGTTTTTGTATTTTCAGTAGAGATGGGGTTTCACCAGGATGGTCTCGATCTCCTGACCTCATGATCCACCCTCCTCGGCCTCCCAGAGTGCTGGGATTACAGTTGTGAGCCACCGTGCCCGGCTGATTTAGCATCATTCTTAAGAGCCCTAAGGTTTTCAGAATGGTATATTAGCATTGGCTTCAACTTAAAGTCACTAGCTGCATTAGCTTCTAATGAAAGAGTCAGCCTGTCCTTTGAAGCTTGAAACCAGACATTGACTTCTCTTTACTAGCTATGAAAGTCTTCTTTTAATACAAAGCTGTTTTGTCTCCATTGAATATCTGTTGTTGAGTGGAACCACCTTCATCAGTTATCTGAGCTAGACTTTCTGGGTGACTTGTTGCAGCTTCTTCATCAGCATTTGCTGCCTCACATTGTACTTTTTTATTTTTATTTTTATTTTGAGACAAAGTTGCACTCTGTCGCCCAGCCTAGGCTGAAGTACAGTGGCATGATCTCGGCTCACTGCAACCTCCACCCTCAGCTTCCCGAGTAACTGGGACTACAGGCGCCCACTACCAGGCCCAGCTAATTTTTTTTTTTTTTTTTGTATTTTTAGTAGAGGTGAGGTTTTGCCATGTTGGTCAGGGTGGTCTTGAACTCCTGATCTCAAGTGATCCGCCCACCTCAGCCTCCCAAAGTTTTGGGATTACAGGTGTGAGCCCAGCCCATGTTGTACTTTTATGTTATAGAGATGGCAGCTTTCCCTCAACTTCATGAACCAACCTCTGCTAACTTGCAAGTTTTCTTCTGCAGCTTCCTCACTTCTCTCAGCCTTCACAGAATTGAAGAAAGTTAGGGCCTTGCTCTGGTTTAGGCTTTGGCTTAAGGGAATGCTGGGCTGGTTTGATCTTCTATTTAGACCACTAAAACTTTCTCTGTAACAGCAATAAGGCTGTTTCACTTTCTTACCATTCATGTGTTTACTGGAGTAGCACTTTTAATTTTCTTCAAGAATTTTTCCTGTGCATTTACAACTTGGCAAAGTGTTTATTTAGCATAAGAGGCCTAGCTTTCAGCCTATCTATGCATTTGACAAGCCTTTCCCACTAAGCTTAGTCATTTCTAGCTTTTGATTTAAAGTGAGAGATGTGACTCTTTCATTCACTCAAACACTTACATGCCATTGTAGGGTTATTGGCCTAATTTCAGTATTCTGTCAGGGAAAAGAGAGACCCAAAGAGAGAGAAAGAGACAGGGGAATGGCTGATTGGTAGAATAGTCAGAATACATATGACATTTATCCATTAAATTTGCCATCTTATGTGTGTGTGATTCATGGTGCCCCAAAATAATTATAATAGTAACACTAAAGATCACCAATCACAGATCATCATAACAGATATAATAATAATAATTTTTAAAGTTTCAAATATTGTGAGAATTACCAAAATGTGACACAGAGACATGAAATTAGCCCATGCTGTTGGAAAAATAGTACTGATAGACTTCCTCAATGCAGGGTTGCCACAAACCTTCTATTTGTAAAAAATGCAATATCTGTGGCCAGGCGTGGTGGCTCACGCCTGTAATCCCAGCACTTTGGGAGGCCGAGGCAGGTGGATCAGAGGTCAGGAGATCGAGACCATCCTGGCTAACACAGTGAAACCACATCTCTACTGAAAATACAAAAAACAACTGGGAGTGGTGGCAGGCTCCTGTAGTCCCAGCTACTCCAGAGGCTGGGGCAGGAGAATGGCGTGAACCTGGGAGGCGGAGCTTGCAGTGAGCCGAGATCACGCCACTGCACTCCAGCCTGGGTGACAGAGCAAGACTCCATCTCAAAAAAAAAAAAAAAATGCAATGTCTGCAAAGCACAATAAAATGCAGCACAATAAAATGAGGTATGCCTGTATCTAAAGTTGCCAAGCATTCCCCAGAGAGTGTTGATCCTCCAACCTCTGAATTCTGGGAATAGAGTTTGCCTGGGGAAAGTAGGTCTGGTAAGGTTGAGGGTAGACTTTGTGGTTGGGCATTCCCCTTGAAAGGATAGATGTAAAAGGAGCATAGGGAGATCTGATGGTCCCATGGAAATGGCAGGGTTAGAGACGGAATGGCTCAGGTAGACACTAGGGGAGGGAAGGAGGAGTTGGGTGAGTCCGAAGTAGCCTTAGTGGCTAGAAAGTCATTTGGTGTATATAGAGGAACAGGGGCTATGTATTCTAGCCATTGAATTATTTTTATTTTTAATGTTATTTATTTAGAGACAGTGTCTTGCATAATGTTGCCCAAGCTGAAGTACAGTGGCACGATCTTGGCTCACTACAAACTCCACCTCCTGGGTTCAAGCGATTCTTGTGCCTCAGCCACCCAAGTAGCTGGGATTACAGATGTGTGCAACCACACCCGGCTAATTTTGGTATTTTTAGTAGAGATGGGGTTTTGCCATGTTGGCCAGGCTGGTCTTGAACTCTTGTCCTTAAGTGATCTGCCTGCCTTGGCCTCCATAGGCATGAGCCACCACACCTGACCTAAGGTATTTTTACATTGAGTATTACATATATTTGTGATTTTTAACCTTTGTAGGGGAGTATATTGAAAAAAAAAACAAAAACAAAAACCAAATTTTTTTTTGTTTGTTTTCTAACACAAAAAATAACATCTGGGATTACTAACTTCTTGTATCAGAATACTTGTCAACACATTTATTTTCAATATATTTTATGTTGTCAAGATTCGGGAAAGAGAAGAAAGAAGGAAGAAAGAACGTGAAGAAAAAGAAGAATATGAAGCTAAATTAGAAGCTGAAATGAGAACATATAATCCCTGGGGAAAAGGTGGAGGTGGTGCTCCTCTCAGGGATGCAAAAGGAAATCTGATAAGTACGTTATTTCCACTGACTTGTTTTTAAAATAAGCTAAATTATTTTTAACTTTTTAAAAGACTGGGGAGTAGAAAAAAGTAGGAATCTTAGCCTCTATAGCAAGGTATGTATGTAACTTAATGCATATGAGGTATTTTAAGAATAAATATAATAACAGAGGCTAGAAAGCATTTCTTCTTCAGAATACTATTCATTTGTTTTTATTATAAATATTTCATCCTCTGATGTTAATAACCCAGCTGCAGAGAAAAGCTCCTGTTAGTTGATAAGTTTTTACTGAAACTGGTACTTAGAATATTTTGTTTCCTCATAAAAATGATAAAACCTGTATTACAATTTAAAAAAAAAAAACTAGTAAGATGTCTTAGAAATAAAGGATCTAAAACAGTTTTGGGAGGGGATTTTGTGTTTAATTTATATATGCAATGTACCTGCTCATTGCAAGAATTCCTTTGGCAAAAAGAAGACATGATCATAGAAACTTTCTAGCAAGTTTCATAATTTTTTGATTTATCTTTCAATTATGTACTCTCAGAAATGTTTGATCTAGTAATCACACAACAAATACTTCGAAAGAGTGGCTTTATACAACTTGTTATATGCAGTTGTCTGTTGGTAACCATGGGACATTGGTTCCAGGATCTCCTGTGAATACCCAAATCCATGGATGCTCAAGTTCCTGATATGAAATTGGTGAAGTGTTTGCATATAACCTACACACATCTTCCTGTATACTTTAAGTCATCTCTAGATTACTTGTAATACCTAATACAGTGAAAATGCTATGTAAATAGTTGTGATCTTGTATTAATTAGGGAATAATGACAAGAAAAAAAGACTTTTCACATGTTCAGCGCAGATACAAGCATCCATTTTTTTTTGTTTTTTAATGTTTTCGAATTGTGGTTGGTTGAATCCACAGATGTGGAACCCGCAGTTACAAAGGGCTGTTGTATATATTAGGATGGTCTTTGTTTAGCGTTTAGTTAAGCAGAATAAAAGCAGATCAGAGATACACATTTCATGTTCTTTAGGTATTATATGTTGTAGGAATAGATGAGTGATAGAATCGGAAGATTGGATGTTGAGTTAGAATTCTTACGTATTGCAAAAATTTTCTCCCATTCTGTAGGTTGCCTGTTCACTCTGATGGTAGTTTCTTTTGCCATGCAGAAGCTCTTTAGTTTAGTTAGATCCCATTTGTCAATTTTGGCTTTTGTTGCCATTGCTTTTGGTGTTTTAGACATGAAGTCCTTGCCCATGCCTGTGTCCTGAATGGTATTGCCTAGGTTTTCTTCTAGGGTTTTTATGGTTTTAGGTCTAACATTTAAGTCTTTAATCCATCTTGAATTAATTTTTGTATAAGGTGTAAGGAAGGGATGCAGTTTCAGCTTTCTACATATGGCTAGCCAGTTTTCCCAGCACCATTTATTAAATAGGGAATCCTTTCCCCATTTCTTTTTTTGTCGGGTTGGTCAAAGATCAGATAGTTGTAGATGTGTGGCATTACCAGAATCTACAATGAACTCAAACAAATTTACAAGAAAAAAACAAACGACCCCATCAAAAAGTGGGCAAAGGATATGAACAGACACTTCTCAAACGAAGACATTTATGCAACCAACAGACACATGAAAAAATGCTCATCATCACTGGCCATCAGAGAAATGCAAATCAAAACCACAATGAGATACCATCTCATACCAGTTAGAATGGCGATCATTAAAAAGTCAGGAAACAACAGGTGCTGGAGAGGATGTGGAGAAATAGGAACACTTTTACACTGTTGGTGGGACTGTAAACTAGTTCAACCATTGTGGAAGTCAGTGTGGCGATTCCTCAGGGATCTAGAACAAGAAATACCATTTGACCCAGCCATCCCATTACTGGGTATATACCCAAAGGATTATAAAACATGCTGCTATAAAGACACATGCACACGTATGTTTATTGCGGCACTATTCACAATAGCAAAGACTTGGAACCAACCCAGATGTCCAACAATGATAGACTGGATTAAGAAAATGTGGCACATGTACGCCATGGAATACTATGCAGCCATAAAAAAATGATGAGTTCATGTCCTTTCTAGGGACATGGATGAAGATGGAAACCATCATTCTCAGCAAACTATTGCAAGGACAAAAAACCAAACACCGCATGTTCTCACTCATAGGTGGAAATTGAAAAATGAGAACACATGGACACAGGAAGGGGAACATCACACACCGGGGCCTGTTGTGGGGTGGGGGGAGGGGGGAGGGGGGAGGGATAGCATTAGGAGAAATACCTAATGTTAAATGACGAGTTAATGGGTGCAGCAGACCAACATGGCACATAGATACATATGTAACAAACCTGCACGTTGTGTACATGTACCCTAAAACTTAAAGTATAATTAAATAAAAAGAATTCCTATGTATTATGCCTTTGCTTGTTAAATATTTTTTTTTTTTGGAAGATATATTTGAGGCCCACTTTAATTTACTTTAATTTAATTAATTAATTTTTTTTAGACAGAGTTTCACTCTGTCACCCAGGCTGGAGTGCAATGGCACCATCTTGGCTTACTGCAACCTCTGCCTCCAGGTTCAAGCAGTTCTCCTGCCTCAGCCTCCCAAGTAACTGGGATTTATAGGCATGCACCACCACAACTGGCTAATTTTTGTATTTTTATTAGAGACAGGGTTTCACCATGTTGGTCAGGCTGGTCTCAAACTCCTGACCTCAGGTGTCCCACCCACCTCAGCCTCCCAAAGTGCTGGGATTACAGGTGTGAGCCAACGTGCCCAGCCTACTTTAATTTTAATAGCTCTTTTTTTCTTCCCAAAAGATTTGTTCCTTTCCTATCTTCACCTCATGAATAATTTTCTCACAGTTTTGAAAGAGTGAAACTCTTATTACTTTATTGATGAAATGATTTTAGATGATGCCTAGCTAACATTTCTTATTTTAATAGATAAGTGTTTACTTGAAAGTATATTCGAAAAACACTAGTTTTCCATTTATGAATAGTGCTATAATATTTTCTTTTAACTACAGGTATTAAAGTGAAGGTATTAGTCCAGGCATTTAATGGAAAGTGCTGTAATAAACCCAAATTCTTAGAAGCTTAAGGCCTGTCTTGTTAGCATCTACTTTTGTCCCACTCTGATGCTGTTTGAGTGGTTCTCCTCCAAGAAGTGACTCAGGGATCCATTGTTTCATTCCTTCATTTTAGAGTCCTTTTCTTCTTGTCCAGGGACAAATTGAGGATTTTGCTGGGGCCTGGCCTGGATGTGGAGGAAGATCACTTTTGCCTTCATTCCATTGTTCAGACCTAGTTATAGGTTCTACCCTAACTGCCTGGGAGGCTGGGAAGTTTAACTTTCTTTATGCTCAGGAGAAGGACATGGGATTAATAGCCATATGGGCAATCTTTGCTACAGTAAATTTAAATTATAAATTGATAGAAATAACTAGTTACCATGAAAAATGTGCTTAACTGAGTGAAACATTGGGATAGAGCAGTTTTCTAAAATCTTACCTCTAAGATTATTTCTAGTTCAAACAATACAATTATGGTGTTCTGTATGCCTTTAATTGGTGGAAGTGAGTAGGATAAATTTGGGTTATTGAGTTATAAAACATTATTTTAAAATTGCTTGATCTAGTGAGCATGGAGAAAATGTTTCCACATTATTTTGGAATTGCGTGAGCTAATGAGCATGGAGAAAATGCTTCTTAGATTTCAATTTTTAACAGTAATGTTTAGTTGGCTTATTTAATGCCGTCTTCATGCTATGAAATAGAAAAGGCATACTATTTTATCAAATACAGTATAACTCTTTTAATGATATTTTCAAAGCAAGTAAACGCATGACTTAAAGAGTATCAGTTTATTTTGTATGTGGATGCTACATTTTATCTTTATTTTTATTTTTTGAGATGGAGTCTCGCTCTTTTCCCCAGGCTGGAGTGCAATGATGCAATCTCAGTTCACTGCAACCTCCGCCTCCCGGGTTCAAGCAGTTCTCCTGCCTCAGCCTTCCGAGTAGCTGGGATTACAGGCATGTGCCACCACACCTGCCTAATTTTGTGTATTTAGTAAAGACGGGGTTTCACCATGTTGGTGGTCTTGAACTCCTGACCTGAGGTGATCCACCCACCTCGGCCTCCCAAAGTGCTAGGATTACAGACATGAGTGACTGCACCCAGCGTAGCTACATTTTAGAGAAGGCGGGAACATTACATTTGAAATAGGTAGTATAGAGCAGTGTGATGACTAAGACCATATAACGTCTGTTCATTATCTTGGCTAACTTTAATTCTGCTGCTGACTTTTCTAATTACTCCTGTTGTTCTTTTTTTGATCTTTTATTCCAAATAAATTAATAAAATTGAATCTTAACACTGCACCCTTATCTTACCTCTTTAAGAAGATCTCTTTATAAGGCATAGTAGTTACTAATGAAATATAAAAATGTGTTATTCATGGAACTGTAAAGTATCACCCCTTTTAAAATAAATATTTCTCATTTTAATTATCTGTACAGTATTTTATTCTGTTGTCTTTCTCAGTTCTTTATTTATTAAAGTTCTTTATTCAGGTTTTTATTTGAAACTTTATGTGAAACTGTCCATGTCAAATGTTAAAATGTATACACCAAAAGAAAAATGTCAATAAAAATAAATTTAAAAATAAAATTAAAAACCACTTTGAAAGATGATATCTCATAGTTCCAATTGATTAACAGGATGATTAGTTAGTCAGTTCTCTTACTTACTCGTCCACCCATGCCAATCTGTGATCTTGTTTCTGGCATGAAAATATTGCCTTTTTTCTGACATTTGTATTTTAGCATAGTGTTTCTGAGATTCTTCCATGTTGTTGCATAAGTCAGTAGCTTATTTTTTTTTATTACTGAATAGTATTGCATTGTCTGGAGGTACCACAATTGTTTATCCATTTACCAGTTGATAGATATTTGGGCTGTTTACAGTTCAAGGCTATTATAAATAAAGCTGTTAGAAACATTCACGTACAGATCTTTGTGTGAACGTAAATTTTTATTTCTTTTGGGTAAGTGCCTAGGAGTAGAATTGCTGGGTTGAATAGTAAGTGTTTAACTTTGTAAGAAACTGCCAGAGCATTCTCCAGTTTTGTTGTGTCATTTTGCATTCCTTTCAGAAAAGTATGAGGTTTCTAGTTGCTCTGAATTTTCATCAGCACTTGAAATTATGCATCTTTAAACTTTTAGTTATTTTATTGAAAGTGCATTGATACCTCATTTAAAAAAAGCTTTTTCTATTGTGAAATTAAGACCTAAAAGAGTTGCAAAGATGGTGTAGAGAGTATCCTTCACCTTGTTTCCCCTGACGTTAACGTCTTAGATAATCATGGCACAATGATTGAAATTAGAAATTAACCTAGATACAGTGCTGATAATTAAGTTACATACGTTGTTCGAATTTTACCAGTTTTTTTTTTTCTTTTCCTAATGTCCTTATTGTATTTTATTTAGGCTCTAGTCCAGGATCCTATAATGCATTTAGTTCATGTCTCTTTAGTCTCCTCCAATCTGTGAAATTCCTCTTTCTCAATCTCTCTGTCTCTCTCTGTTCCATTGCTCTATATGTCTATCCTTTTGCCCGTATCAGAGTCTCTTGATTACTATAGCTTTGTAGTAAGTTTTGAAATTGAAAAGTTTGAGTCCTCCAGCTTTGTTCTTTTTTTTCAAGATCTTTTGACAACTCAACTTCTTCACATATTTTACTATCACTATAGTAATATAATAATATTATTTAGTAATAAGTTATAGTAAGTAAATAATGTTATAGTAAGTAATTATTACTATTACTATTACTTTGTCATGTCAAGCATGGTGGCATTTTCATTGGGATTCCATTGACTGTATAGATAATATTGGAACAGCCAGCATCTTAATAATATGAGCCTCTTGATCCATGAGTGGGAAGTGTATATCCATTTATTGCTTCTAGTTAATTTCTCTCAGCAATATTTTGTAGTTTTTTTGCAGATCTTGTGTATACTTTGTTAATTGTTTCCCTAAATATTTCATGTGGTTTGAAGCTATTTTAAAATGTTACATTAAAAAATTTTTAATCCATTTGTTCATTGATGGTCTATAGAAATACAGGTAAATTTTGTATATTGTCTGTAGTCTGTGTGCTTGCTATTGTCTGTAGTCTGCTTGCTAAACTCACTTGTTAGTTTTAGTAGTTTTTTTGTAGATTCATTGATTTTTAATGTAGGCAATCATAGCATCTGTCAGTAGAGTTAATTTTACTTATTTCTTTCCAATCTGATGCCTTCTATTTATTTTAATTGCCTTTTACACTGTTTTAGAACTTCAGTACAGTGTTAATAATTCATGAGCGCAGACATCCTTGTCTCTGATTTCAGATGGAAAGCAATCTTTCACCATTAAGTTAGCTGTAGGCTTTTAGTCGATTTTTCTTTTATCCCATTGAGGATGTTCTATTCCTTGTTTGCTTAGAGGTTTCATTGTGAGTGTATGTTGAATTTTGTCAGGTGCTTTTCTGCATCTATTGAGATGATAATGTGGTTTCTTTACCCTTCTGATGTATGGTAAATTACATTGATTGATTTTTGAATATTCAACCAATCTTGCATTCCTGGGAAAAACCAAGCTGTATTATTGTCTTTCATATGTCTTGTAGAAGTTGATTTGCTAGTATTTTGTCAGAGATTTTTGCATCTAAGCTCATAAGATATGCTGGTTTTTTATTTCTTTATAACGTTGTCTGGGTTTGGTATCAGGGTAATTCTGGCCTGATAACATGAATTGGGAAATGTTTTTTCTTTTGTTTTTTGTTTGAAATGTTTTTTCTTTTGTTTTTTGTTTGTTTTTTGAGACAGAGTCTTGCTCTGTCACAGAAGCTGGAGTACAGTGACATAATCACGGCTCACTGCAGCCTCGACCTCCTGGGCTGAAGCAGTTCTGCCACCTCAAGTTCCTGAGTAGCTGGGACTACAGGCATGTACCACCATACCTGGCTAATTTTTTTTTTTTTATTTTTTGTAGAAACAGGGTCTCACTATGTTTATGTTGCCTAGGCTGGTCTCGAACTCCTGAGCTCAAATGATCCTCCCACCTTAGCTTCCCAAAGTGCTGGCAATACCTAGGTGTGAGCTACATTGCCTAGCTGGGAAATGTTTTTTCTGTGTTTAGAATTCACCAGTGAAAGCTGGGTGTGGCGGCTCACGCCTGTAATCCCAGCACTTTAGGAGGCTGAGGCAGGTGGATCACAAGGTCAAGAGATCGAGACCATCCTGGCCAACACGGTGAAACCCTATCTCTACTAAAAAAAAAAAAAAAAAATTTAGCTGTGTGTGGTGGTGTGCTCCTGTAGTCCCAGCTACTCGGGAAGCTGAGGCAGGAGAATCATTTGAACTCAGAAGGTGGAGGTTGCAGTGAGCCAAGATCGCGCCACTGCCAGAGCAGGACTCCATCTCAAAAAAAAAAAAAAAAAAAGCATTCACCAGTGAAGCTATCTGGGTGGGGAATTTTCTTTTTGGGAAAGTTTTAAACTATGAATTCACTTTATTTAATAGATTAAGAGACATTCAGTTTATTTCTTATGTGAGCTTTGGTCATTTGAATCATTCAAGGAAATTATTCATTTTATTTATTTATTTATTGGCATAATGTTGTTCATAATATTTCTTTTTTATTCTAATGTTTGTAGGATCTGTGGTGATGGCTCCTCATTCATTCCTGATATTTGTAATTTGTATATTCTCTTAATCTGGCTGGCTGGATGTTTATCAACTTTATGATGTTTTCATAGAATCAGCTTTAGTTTTCATTGATTTTTTTCTCTGCTTTTCTTCTTGTTTCAGTGATTTTGCTCTTATCTTTACTATTTGCTTCCTTTAGTTTGCTTTGTGCTTACTTTTCTCCCTTTTTCTAATTTCTTTTTTTGTTTGTTTGTTTTGAGACAGAGTCTCTCTGTGTCGCCCAGGTTGGAGTGCAGTGGCACAATCTCGGCTCACTGCAACCTCCGCCTCCCAGGTTCAAGTGATTCTCCTGCCTCAGCTTTCCAAGTAGCTGGGACTACAGGCACACACCACCACACCTGGCTAATTTTTGTATTTTTAGTAGAGATGCGGTTTCACCATACTGGCCAGGCTGGTCTCGAACTCCTGACCTTGTGATCTGCCTGCCTCAGCCTCTGAAAGTGCTGGGATTACAGGCGTGAGCCACCATGCCCAGCCCTCTTTTCTAATTTTTTAATGTGGATGCTTAGATTATCATTTGAGACCTTATTTTCTGTGCATTTAAGTGTGCTACACATTTCCCTCTGAGTACTGTTTTAGCTGTACATCACAAATTTTGATGTGTTGTTTCAATTTTCATTCAGTTTTCTGATTTTCTTTGTGACTTTTCTTTGACCCCCATTAGTTATTTGGAAGTGGACTTAAAAAATCTCCAAGTATCAGGGGATTTTCCAGAGAGCTTTCTTTTATTCAATTCTAGTTTGTATTCTGTTTTAGTAAGAGAATATACTTTTCTTTCTTTTTTTTTTTTTAATCTGAGACAAGGTCTCGCTCTGTTGCCCAGGCTGTAATGCAGTGGCACGGTCATGCCTCACTGCAGTCTCAACCTCCCTGGCTAAAGTGATCTTCTCGCCTCAGCCCCCCCAGTAGCAAGGACTACAGACACATGCCACCATGCCCAGCTAGTTACAAAAATTTTTTTTAGCGACAAGGTCTCACTGTTTTGCCCAGCTGGTCTCAAACTCCTGGCCTCAAATGATCCTCCCACCTCGGCCTACCGAAGCGTTGAGATTACAGGCATGAGCCACTGCACCCAGCTGGAGAGAATATACTTTTAATGACTTAAGTGTTTTTAAGTTTATGAGATTTGTTTTATGAGCCATCAGTTAGAATTTTACTCTCTATATATTTTAAATTAGGTTAATTTTGATATATGTGTTGTTAGTAGTGCTAGGGTTGGGAATTTTGCTTAGGTCTCTGAATTAGGTCATTATAAAAGAGTTTCTGTGTCAGCCATGAATTGCTGAATAATCCTGGGTTTATAGTAACATTTAACATATCTCAGCCCTTCACAAAATATATTTTGGTATGTATTTTCCACCAAAGTATAAAGAGTAGCAGCTAACTTGTGAAGTTAATTAAAATTAATTTTTTTATAATGAGCTAATTCACTCAGTGAGGAGCACAGAAGTGCTCCTAATTTTATATTGAATGTTATGATGATTTACATTTAAAATAAAGTCCTATCTTTGCAGGTGACAAATTACACTCTTGACCAAAGTGCCTTTTTTAATTTTCATTTTTTAGCTGATTTCAAATCATTTATTTTTACCATCTCACAGAAAGACAGAAAAGGAGTGGCCAGTTGCCAAATCATTTTTCCCAATAAAAAGCAATATGGATTTGGTTTGCTTGCTAAATCTGATAGTCTTAAATCTTAATAATTATGTACTCTGATGAAATTAATTTTCTCTTAATATAAATATGTTGAATATTATTCCACTTGAGAAGTCTATATATAATCAACAGTAAATTATAATGTGTTATCGAAGTTTGCTTACATATAGGGTATCTCCTAATGTATGGTTTGTGTAGGTGACTATCAAACTAAGATTGCATTCCCTAAGCACTCACTAGTTTGGCAACACAGCTGTATTTTGTAGATTATTTCAAGAATATCTATCTGCCTTGCCAGTCCTTGGCACTTGGGAATTTTCTTGCAGTCACCTTTTTCTGTGGTTTCACCCAGTCCCTTCTCTTTGCCTTTTTTTCTATTTATTTCTTCTTTCTACCTCTGAACATGCTTAGGTCACTTGTATTAAAACACAAACAAATGCTTCCTTTACCATATAAAACACATTCAAAAAGTAGTCCATGCTTGTTGCTGTCACTTCTTACCACCCTCTTATCGGCTATTTATCCATAGTATAACATCTAGCTTGTACGCCCGCCCCCCACCACCCCATGCCACATTGTCAACAAAAAGCCTGATGACCTAATTTCAATTCAATGATTTTTACTCATCTTTTATCTTCTTTGAACTGGCTTGACAGTTCCTTTTTTTCCCTAAGTCCTTTGTATCCTCTGAGATGCTGTCCAGACTTCAGCTAATATTTATTGGATGTGCATTTTGAACTAGAGTTAGGCTCTGCTAGTTGTGAGCATGATCTTTCTTCTAAGGACTGTCATCTGACCTTGTGTGTTTCTCATCCCTTCATCCATTCTCTTCCATGTCATCTCTTTTACTCCTGTGTTACTCTTTAGGTCTTCCCTACAGATCTTTAAATCTTTTTCTTTGCCCTCAACCATTTTTATTTTTATTTTTTTTGAGACAGAGTCTCACTCTGTCACCCAGCCTGGAGTGTGCAGTGGTGTAATTTTGACTCACTGCAACCTGCACCTCCCCAGCTTAAGTGATCCTCCCACCTCAGCCCCCCAAGTAGCTGGGACTACAGGTACATGCCATCATGCCCAGCTAATTTTTGTATTTTCAGTAGAAATGGGATTTCACCATGTTGCCCAGGATGGTCTTAAACTCCTGAGCTCAAGTAATCCACCCTCTTTGGCCTCCCAAAGTGCTGGGATTATAGGTGTGAGCCACCATGCCCGGCCAGACTAATATATTAATCCCACTTCTGTAACAACCAAAACTGCCTCCATTACCTTCTACAGAACAAAATTGAGAGTCACTGACATGTGTTTTAGGATATTCCAGAATAGGTATCCATTCTCTGGTTTCCAGTCTTATTTGCCATTGCTCTATTACATGTGTTTTATGCTCTAGTCTAGCTGGACTACTTTAATGTTGCCAGAACACTCCTCATGTTTTACCCACTTGGAGTGCTTTCTCACATTGTTCTATTTCTCTATTATGCTTTCCTACTTATCTTCATCTGTGAAGCTCCTATACACTTTCCAAGTCCAAGCTGCCCTAAATATTGTAACAGAATGTGAACCTTCCTGATTCTGAACTCCCATTCTCTTTTGTAACATTTATGTATTACTTGCCATGTTCTATCTGGAATTCTAATTGTGATTCATGTTCAGAATACATTCTTGAATATAACAGGCTTCCTGATAAATACTTCTTATATCCAGGTTTAAGTTCACTTTCAGTGCTGCCATACTGTTCCAGTTTTTTGGTTTGTTTGTTTTATGAAAAACAGGTACTTTTTATTTTATTAACGCTTTAAGTTCTGTAATCATTCAGTTCTGTTTTTGAGATTGGTTGTTTGACCCAATTCTAGGTGCTCAGATTTTTGCTGTGTGTATTAGATATCTATTCTATGTAATGAATTAACCCAAAACTTGGTGTTTTAGCATGATAAACAGTTATTATCTTGCAGTTCTGAGGGTTAGAAATTTGTGAGTGGTTTAGCTGGGTGGTTCTGTCTCAGGCTCCCTCATAATGTTGGAGTCCAAGATGTTGACCATGGCAGTAGTCATCTGAGGCTTGATGGGGGCTGTAAGATTCATTTTCAATATGGCTCCCTCACATGGCTCAGGAGGCCTTGGTTCCTTGTCATATGGACCTCTCCATAGGGCTTCCTTAGTGGCCTTATGATATGGCAGTTGGCTTTCTTCAGAGTGAATGATCCATAGATAAGCAAGGTGGAAATAATTTCTTTTATGAGGTAGCCTCAGAAGTCATATACCATTATTTCTGCAATATGCTAGTCATAAGAAGTGAGTTATTAACTCTGGACACCACTGAAGGGGAATGGAATTTAGCTTTACCCTTTGAGGGAGGATTGCCAAGTAATTTGTGAATATATTTTAAAACTCCACTCCACATAATTATGTGTTATTAGGAGACCGATGGCAGGTAAATTTCACTATGAGTTGTTTTAAATTGTTGCTATATTTTTTCTATATTAAAGAAATTCTAAGTTCTGAAGTAACATAGATACTGTTAATATGGTTTTTGTATTTTGTTAAAGATTTATGTATCCTTAATTTATCTACTAATTGAGATTATTTTTAAGGGTTATTTTTTGAAAATCTTAAAAGTTTTGATAATTTTGTTTCTATTTTCAGGGCACCAACATATCATTGAATTATTCCCAACTTTGTCCTATTGTTTTTCTTTCTGACTCCCTATTTTAAGAAAATATATTTTGCATGCCAATTATAGAAATGTGTTTATTGAAATAAATGGCTTATTTTTTCCTCTCAGCTGATTTGAATAGGATGCACAGACAAAATATAGATGCCTACCATAACCCAGATGCAAGAACATATGAAGATAAAAGGGCTGTTGTATCTCTAGACCCAAATTTAGCCACTTCAAATGCTGAGAACCTAGAAGATGCTGCAAATAAAAGCTCAGGTTTTTAATCACATTTTTTTTTTTTTTTTTTTTACATTTCTGAAATTGTTCAGTAACATTTCTGTTCTGTGACTAAGTTCTTATTGGTATCTTGAGAATTTGGCTATTCTGATACAGGAAGCATAACACACTATTCATAAAATACCTTTTCTTCATAGTTACTTTTAAAAAAGGTGAATAGGGAAAGTTTACTTCTTACTACTGTGTTTCTTCTCAGCTTTGTAACTTGCTATGTATCCTTTAGCTGCTGCTAACATTTTTATTTTGCTAGTGGGGGACATTTCTTAAAATCAAACACTCTTTTTACACACATAACACAATTTGCATCTTATGTCCATAGCTGTTTGAATTAGTGAAGCAATATCATTGTGATATGATAAATTGTACAGGGAAATTCATTTTTTGCTTGTGTTAGTAATCATTTACCCTCCCTTGTAAAACAACAGTGTACAAAGAAATGAAGCAATTTTTTTTTTTTTTTTTTTTTGTGAGATGGAGTCTGACTTTGTTACCCAGGCTGGAGTGCAGTGGCATAATCTCAGCTCACTGCAACCTCCACCTCCTGGGTTCAAGCAGTTCTCTACCTCAGCCTCCCAAGTAGCTGGAATTACAGGTACCCACCACCATGCCTGGCTAATTTTTGTATTTTTAGTAGAGATGGAGTTTCACCATTTAGCCAGGCTGGTCTTGAACTCCTGACCTTGTGATCCATCCGCCTCCACCTCCCAAAGTGCCGGGATTACAGGCATGAGCCACCGCCTGGTTACATGCCTCTTAACTACTTATCTTTGATTTACTATTAATATCCTTTAATCAAAAATTCTGTAAGATGAAAATTATTCAATATCTTTTTTTTGACATACCAGGAAAAGTTGTCAAATATGTTAAATTGTGTTATATATTTAAAAATAAAATTTAATACACCACCTCACACTATATTTTGATGCCTATAAAACTGGCCATTTATTCATTACAAAATTCTACTTTGTGCTTTCACAGAGGTTTTGATTTTAGACTAGAAAAGAACTTTTCATTAGGAAGTTCTAAAATATTTGTGACTGATCATGCAGTCTTTTTTGTTTTTAACCTTTATTTTTGGCTAAACAGATAAGTGAAGTGGGGAGCTGTGATTAGAGTCATAGCCCTGCATCTTTCAAGGCTTTGATGGTAGCACACGTATCTGTAGCCTCTTTGAACACTTTAAGAGATGGATTATTTACCGTTTTCATGGGCAGCTTGTACCAGTGTTTTCTAATTATGAGAAAATGCTTTCTTTGTTCTACAATAGATTTTATCGGATCCAGTTTTGGTTTTTAGAGCACTAAAATTGGAACCTTTGATTTTGACAATATTATTGATTTGGCTCTTTTAATTTGTAATAGTGTGTGGTAAGAACATCAGAACACCTTTTCATATTATTGTTGCTAAGAGAGAATTTTGACTTCTTTCTGATATTTTTCTCATTTGCTGCTGCTTCTAGAAGTCTGTATTGAGATCTCAGTGCCATACAGAGTCTTTCTCTACCCTTTTCTTCCATACCTGGTATTGTTTGTAGTTCTGGCTCAGCCTAGAACTTTCACTATCTCAGTAATAACACTTTTTAGCCATCTACCTTTGCACACCAAGCAAAAACACCAGAAAATCAACAGTTTCCATGATCCCTTCCCAAAAGCATAAGCCTGATGATTAAACATGCACAGCAAAATCTGTTGCCTATAGCCTTTCTGTACCACTGCCAGGTTTTTATGCTGGTATTGTTGCCAAGATATTCTGTTGTAAGTGTGGCTCCAGTGGCGCAATCAGTTAGCACGCGGTACTTATAAGATATTCTGTTTTAAGAATTGAATAAAAAAACCATAAAATGTTTAAAACTTCCCTTTTTTTGTGAATTCAAATTCCCAAATTAGACTTTCCTTCCCTAATAATTAATCGGCTGGGCACAGTGGCTCACGCCTGTAATCCCAGCACTTTGGGAGGCTGAGGCAGGCGGATCATTAGGTCAGGAGATTGAGACCATCCTGGCCTACCTGGTGAAACCCCGTCTCTACTAAAAATACAAAAATTAGCTGGGCGTGGTGGCATATGCCTGTAGTCTCAGCTACCTGGGAGGCTGAGGCAGGAGAATCGCTTGAACCCGGGAATAGGAGGTTGCAGTGAGCTGAGATCACTCCACTGCACTCCAGCCTGGCGACAAGAGTGAGACTCCATCTCAAAAAAAAAAAAAAAAAGAATCAATTAATCTAAAATAAACTTTCTCAATGCAAGAAATGATTCAAAGCCACCTAATTTTGTGCTATGCCATATATATGTGTATGAGTGCATGTGTGTGTATGTGTGTACAAACAGACACACATATCTTTGCATATATGTAGCATTTGATACTTTAAAAGCCTGAAGGAGCTTGAATATAGCCAAAAATTGAATGTTACAACATGTGTTTAAGTTTCCTTATCCTCTAATATTTTATCTTCATTAGGTTTGTTTCTGATGCCCTTTATAATGTTCATTATTTTTTCTTTTATGGTTTTTAGATGAGCTGTGGCTTATGAAGTCTAATACGAATTTGGCTTAAATTTATTTTTTTGGCTTATTATCATGCCAAGATACATTTCTGCTTTCTTTGTGTGTAGCAAGTGTTTCCCTATGATTTTCCTTTTATAGTTTATTCATTTCTAAAAGGACTTCTCTTGTCTGTCTCTAATAATATTTCTTCTCTTATTGCCCCAAAGGTTTAGAATAGGAGTGAGCATCACGGTGAAACATGCTACTCAAGTTTGTTTTGCTAATCAGCTTTTCCACCACAGCATAAAATTTAAAAGAGCCTTCAAGGTGTATATTTAGTTTGTTTTCAGTAGGAAAATTTTCTAGAGGGAAAAAGTATTCATAATGTTTAAGTATTGATTTGGCTTTCTGCCAGTCTGTTCAAATAGGCATTAATAAATTTAAATACAAAAGCAAAATAGACCTGAGTGATAGCCGAACTGCAAAGCAATTTGCCTATACAAAACTACATGTGAGAAATACATGCTTTAGGCTGGGCACGTTGGCTCACGCTTGTAATCCCAGCACTTTTGGAGGCCGAGGCGGGCAGATAATCCTGAGGTCAGGAGTTAGAGACCAGCCTGGCCAACGTGATGAAATCCCGTCTCAACTAAAAATACAAAAAAAAAAATTAGCCAGGCGTGGTGGCACACGCCTGTAGTCCCAGCTGCTTGGGAGGCTGAAGCAGGAGAATAGCTTGAACCTGGGAGGCAGAGGTTGCAGTGAGCCGAGATCATGCCACTGCACTCCAGCCTGGGTGACAGAGCAAGACTCCGTCTCAAAAAAAAAAAAAAAAAGAAATACATGCTTTAGTTTAATGGTATAAAGAATGAGTCAGAAACTCAAAAATAATATAAAAAGTTATGTGAGGCTTAAATTTAAATGTCATTTTTTCCCGTCTGCATTCAAAGAGACTCTAAGGGTATAATTGTTTTTCGAATTGCTTTTATGAAATAATTTTTTCCATTCCAAGAATATATGATACTATTTATAGGTAATATATGCTAAAAAATTTTTGTTCATGTTTATATCTCATTAATTTGATAGTTTTAAAAATAAAAATGATTACAATAATTAAGACGCATTCTAATTTGTTAAATATGTTTTTCAAAGCTGATTTTCTATTCTGTCATTTAAACTATTGGGAAGAATTTTGAAATTACTGATTTTTAAAAACAATTTTAGAAAATTTTAAATATATGTTACATAATACATTCTAATATGTTATTAAGCAATATTCTTAAGTAAAGGATAGTCACATACTGAAGAATGTAAATATGTACTTTTTTTCTCTTTATAAATTCTATTTTAAAGCCTTTGTTGCAATGAGGGTTGTTTAAGCTGTTAGCTTTTATGTTTCCTTTGTATCTTTCAGGTATTATTTGATTTTTTTAACTGTTAATTTTATTTTAGTATTACCATTTTTCTTTCTCTTACTACTGTTCATCTGATCTTCAGATTCTAATCTCAACCTTCCCCTTCTGATTTTAGTCTTTGGACTTTTTTTTTTTAAATGAATTTATTAGCAAACTGTGCATTCTTTAACTGTTACATTTTCTAAGCATTGGCTAATAGTATGTTTTTGCAAAATATTTCTTTCAAGGTTATATGCAAACACAGAGCTCTCCTTTTGCTCGGGGAAATGTATTTGGTGAGCCTCCAACTGAACTTCAGATTAAACAGCAAGAATTATACAAGAATTTTCTTCGTTTTCAGGTGAAATGCTATTTGATCAGTTTCAAAGTTTCATGAGATTTTAATAAACAAAACTTGCAAAGATTTTCTCCAGGATAAATACTAAATTCTAAAATGCCATACTGTTATCTAAAATATCTAATTTATATCAGATCAGATATCAGTAGTACAAAAGTTATTTCAAGGAAATAAACAGATATATTAAGTATAGTAGTTGACTTAATCTTTATTTTATTAAATCATTAATTTTTTTTATTTTTTTGAGACGGAGTCTTGCTCTGTCTACCCAGGCTAGGGTGTACTGGTGAGATCTTTGCTCACTGCAACCTCTGCCTCCTGGCTTTAAGTGATTCTCCTGCCTCAGCCTCCTGAGTAGCTGGGCCTACAGGTGCCCGCCACCACACCCAGCTAATTTTTTGTATTTTTAGTAGAGATGGGGTTTCACCGTGTTAGCCAGGATGGTCTTGATCTCCTGACCTCGTGATCTGCCTATCTTGGCCTCTCAAAGTGCTGGGATTACAGGCATGAGCCACTGCACCTGACCAATTTTTGTATTTTTAATAGAGACGGGATTTCACCATCTTGGCCAGGCTGGTCTCGAACTACTGACCTCAAGTGATCTGCCCGCTTTGGTCCCCCAAAGTGCTGGGATTACAGGTGTGAGCCACCACGCCCAGCCTAAATCATTAATTTTAAGTCAAAGAATGCTGAGATTTTAAAAACTGACTTACTAAAGTACTCATCTGTTAGGCAGAGAATGCATCTTTCTAGATATTTGTAAGTTATTAGAAAATAAATAGATTTTTTCCAAATGATTTGATATTCTTGACTTATTACAGATTGTGAATAAATAAAAATTAGATTTAAGATAATCACAGTTTACAATTATTTGCCCCATTTATGTATATAAGTAAATAGCATTTAACATAGTAGAAATGCCCAGACTATTCGCAAAGGAAAACACTTGAACATCCAGTGTTTATGAAGCAAACAGACTTACTCCCATACTGGGTGTACCCCGGGCTGAGTCCTAGGGATGGAGCCTGAGATGAATGTGAGATGCTTGCCCATGAGGGACTCACAGTTTCTTCTTTCCCTGCCTCCCTCCCCTTCACACTCACACTTAGATACCAGTGTCAGATTAATCTTATGGCCTGGTTAATCCTCCTTTGATAAAACTTTTCACCTGCTATTCTTCTTTACTCAAAATCTGGTGGTATCTTTTCTTTGCCTACAGAAATTAACTCTTGAACCTAACATTTAAGGTTATGTAATCTAACTCCAAACTCTTAAACAGATGCCCTCAAACATATCTTCTTTTTAATCCTAATTATTCTTGACTCTTAAATAAGGCAGTGACGTAATGGATATAGCCTTTAAGGATGATTGATATTAGGCTGGGTGTGGTGGCTCACACCTGTAATGCCAGCACTTTGGGAGGCCAAGGTGGGCAGATCTCTTGAGCACAGGAGTTTGAGACTAGCCTGGGCAACACGATGAAACCCCATTTCTACAAAAAATTAGCCAGGCATGGTAGTGTGTACCTGTCACCCCAGCTACTCAGGAGGCTGAGGTCAGAGGATTGTTTGAGCCCAGGAGGCAAAGGTTGCAGTGAGCCAAGATATGCCACTTTATTCCTGCCTGGGTGACAGAGTGAAAAAAGGATGATTGATGTGACATCACTATTTAAGATACAATAATAGAGGATTAAAAAGACTGGAAGTAGGGATATTTTACTAGCGTGGGTGACAGTGGAAATGGATGGAAAGTCCTTTTTAAGGTTCAACAGAAACAATATAGATATTAAATGTGAGAAACTGGTATCAGAGGTCCCAGTATTGTGCACTCAAGTCAGGTAGCAGCAAGTTGAGGGTTCAGAGTCCCTGTTGAACGTAAAGGACCGTGTGGTATATTGACCACGACAGCAGGTCAAAATTTAAGTACTTCCTCTAATGCTTAGCAGTTCTTACCATGGTCTAAGGTAGGATTCAGCCAAAAAAAAAAATCTTACAATTGTATAGCCTTTTATTGTTTTTAAGATACTTTTACGTATAGTATCTCATCAAACCTCAGATTTCTCTAAGAGAGGCTTTATTATCTCTGTTTAATAACATACAACTAATACACAGACTAACAGGCTTGCCCAGGGTGTCACAGCTAGCAAATTGTGAGGCCATTGCTTGAACCCAACTCTCCAGACTTCAAGTGTCATATCTATGGATATCACACTTCTATTTATAGGATTCACTAGGAAGTCTTTACCTCTAGAAAAAGTATGGTAATGGGGGAAGCTTTAACTATTTTAATTTCAACCTTCAGTTCTTCCACCCTGTCAACCCTCAATTTATCTGTGAATGGATTGCTTTCAGATGATGGTTTTTTAATTTTTCTTTCAGCAGTCTCTTAAAAATCTCTTCTCCCACCTCAAACAAAACCTAACATGTAATTCTAAGAAAATGTAAAATAGATCAATGGTATTTATTATTACTGTCAACAATATAATGTCAGATAAAAAGTATCTAAAACTTTTGTTAAAACAAATATTATAAAATCTTCAAATCTGTGCACAAAGTTGGTAAGAAATTAGCATGAGGTCTGTACAAGTAAGTTCTACATTTAGCTCAAGTTAATGCATCAGAAGTCTTCATGCTGTTAAAATTTGGTGAATATTAATAACACTTGTGAATGTTTGACATTTTTAATCACAGCTTTAAAAATAGTTAACAAATAAAATATTTTTAAGAACTCTGAAGCATTTTTGTGTTATATAATTGGAAAACCATGACAAGAAGATAGCTTTCTCTGCTTTCCAGACCAGAAAGCTGTTGAACAACTGTCTAGCATTCCTGTTGGCACTGAGCTTTGGCTCCATTAGGTGTATGATCCATTGATAGCTTAAAAATTCGTATTCTTTGATTTTGATGGAAAAGTGACCCCTGTGACTGTGATTTTTTTTTCCATGGAGTAGGAAGAAGGGGGAACTGAGTATTGAATATGAAATTTTGATGAGTTATAAATGATGTTTTCTTTAGGCATATTGGACTTGAAGAAGTGATTGCATGCAAATTGCTAACTAAAAGTACTAAATATTAGGCTTGTGCATATTTAATAATGTTGTGAGAAAGAAGTGTTAGAAACAGCCCTAGTATATAAAATCATAGGATACGTTAGAGGATTAAAGTTCTCTTTTTTTTTTTTTTAAAGACAGTGTCTCACTCTGTTGCCCAGGCTGGAGTGCAGTGGTGCAATCTCGGCTCACTGCAACCTCTGCCTCCTGGGTTCAAGTGATTCTCTTGTCTCAGCCTCCTGAGTAGCTGGGATTACAGGCACGCGCCACCACGCCTGGCTAATTTTTGTATTTTTAGTAGAGACGGGGTTACACCATGTTGGCCAGTCTGGTTTCGAACTCCTGACCTCAGTTGAGCCACCGCACCTGGCCAGAATGAAGTTCTTGTAGCTCAAAAATTAACAGCACTAGATAGAGCAACCTTGAAGCTAGAGGAAGTACAGACAAGAAAAACAAAAATATGCTGAGTAGTATGATCCATACCTAAGGATAACTAAAATCTGTTGATAACCTTAAACCAGAGACATGAATACCTGGTTCCTGTGCTGCCGTTCTTCCCTGCCTCATTCATTGGGGATGTGGACTATCTATCTCTTAGGGCCTTCTTTCCTTCAAATCTTAGGCTCTAGAGTACTCAACGCTACAGACTCCAGGTAGCATTCAAGATGAAACTTAATTGTGAGTCCTTGTGACCTAAATCCTCCTCCACCTAATAGTTTTAGTTCTTTCTCCATTAACCTCTATAGTTAGGAAATAACAAAGGGCATTTGGGAGAAATGGCTCTTGCATTAAAAAAATGATTGAATACTAAAATACTAATTTCACTGTTATTTTAGAATAATCAATTCAAAGAATTTTGACATATAATAGCAGCAATCACTATAGAATAATATAATCATGAATTAGTTGCTTAGAACCTTCTATATAGGAGGAACTTTTATGTTCCTTACATTGTTTCACTTAAATTCTTTAAGCACTCCTTTGAGATGTAGGCATTACTAACTGTTTACCAGAAAAAAAGAGAAAACTGAGGACAAGCAAGTTTCTTAAGGTCACACAGTCTGTTTGGTGGAAGTGGAATTTAACTCAAAGCTTTTAACAGTACAGTAAATCATGTAGCCTCCCTGAAAATACAGGAGACTGAAAAATTTAGGAACATGCAAAAAGAGGGTACAAATGTTGAGTTTATATGCTATCAGGAAAAAAATAAGTGATATTCTAACTTTTCAATAGTTTTACAAGATAAATAACTAAGTTTAATTCTTTAGATTGAGGAAAAGAAACAAAGAGAGGAAGCAGAGCGAGAGAGACTGAGAATTGCAGAAGAAAAAGAAGAAAGACGGCTTGCAGAACAGAGGGCACGAATTCAGCAGGAGTATGAAGAGGAACAGGAAAAGAAAAGGGAGAAAGAGGAGGAGGTACATCTTTTTTCCCTATTGTATTTTACTACTTAGTCTGAAGGTGAAATCTTTATTTTGACTTGAAAAGGTATTTCTTACTTATAAAGGAGAACAGTGTTGGAGTACATTTAGAAAATACCAGATCAATATACATTCATTGGATATTATTTTATTAAGGTGAAAGGATAATTTAAGAAAGAAGATAAGTGATGACTTTAAAAAAATAGATGTAGGCTGACTGAAGACTTTATAAAAGATGCCTAATACTTTATTTTTAAGCAGACAACTTACGTTAAAGAACACCATATCATGTCATCTATATCTTTATCTCATTTTATTAGATAAATAAGGTAGCACATTTTTGAATGTACTGTAGAAGGAATATACGGAATGCATATTTTTCTATTTATTTTAAAGCAAAGGCTAAAAAATGAAGAGCATATTCGGTTAGCTGAAGAAAGACAAAAAGAAGCAGAAAGAAAGAAGAAAGAAGAAGAAAAATATAACCTGCAACTTCAGCACTACTATGAAAGAGATAATTTGAATGGGGAAGAAACAAAGGTAAGTTTCAGACAAAAATGTCAATCAAACCCATAGTTTAACCCACTTTCACTGTGAGAGTTGTATAGTTGTTAGAAAAGGGGAAAAAGAGGAGGAGGTGCTTTTGTTCCTGTTCTGTCTTACTGTTTAGTCTGGGCACAATGTACTGAACTTTCTATATGAGGTACTGTCACTGTGCTTTGTTGGTATTTTCTGTCCATTGAAGGTAATGGATTTACTTACTTCAGCCATTCTTAGTCTCGTTCCCATGGTGTATGCGGTGCCACCCAAGAATATGGTCTGCAGACAGTACAACATGAACTGTTTGTTATGGTTCATGACAAGACTAATGCAGAAAGTGAGAGTTGTCATATATATATATATATATATATATATATATATATATATATATATATATATTCCTTTTTTTTTTTTTTTTTTTTGAGACATAATCTCACTCTGTTGCCCAGGCTCTGGAGTGCAGTGGCACAATCTTGGCTCACTGCACCTCCACCTCCTGGGTTCAAGCGGTTCTCCTGCCTCAGCCTCTCGAGTAGCTGGGACTACAGGCACACGCTGTCATGCCCAGCTAATTTTTGTATTTTTAGCAGAGATGGGGTTTCACCGTGTTGGCCAGACTGGTCTCAAACTCCTGACCTCAGGTGATCCGCCCACCTCTGCCTCCCAGAGTGCTGAGATTACAGGAGTGAGCCACCATGCCCGGCTTGCTTGCTTGCTTGTTTGCTTGCTTGCTTTCTTTCTTTCTTTTTTTTTTTTTTTTAAGAGACCAGGACTTGCTATGTTGCCCAGGCTGATCTCAAATTTTTGGGCTCAAGTTATCCTCCTGCCTCAGCCTCCCAAAGTGGTGGGATTGCAGGTGTGAGCCACCACACCCTGCCTCACAGATAATTTTTTATTGTAAAATTCATCATTTAAGAATTTAAGGTCGAGGCAGGCGGATCACTTGAGGCCAGGAGATCGAGACCAGCCTGGGCAACATGGTGAAACCCTGTCTCTATAACAAATACAAAAATTAGCTGGGCGTGGTGGCAGGCACCTGTAGTCCCAGCTACTCAGGAGGCTGAGGCAGGAGAATCGCTTGAACTTGGGAGGCAGAGGTTGCAGTGAGCCGTGATTGCACCGCGGCACTCCAGCCTGGGTGACAGAGCGAGACTCCATCTCAAAAAAAAAGAATTAAACAGAATTGTTAATTATGGGAAACTAACAATTTCCCATAATTATATTTCTTGCAATTTCTTATGTTGTTTAAAAATGCTATTTTTTAAGGAATATATACTTTTATGATGTTATTATTTAATTGTAAAGTACCATAAAGTTTTAAATCAGCTTTATCCCATTTAATGCATTTGCCATTCTGAAATTAACATTGCTATCATTTTCTTTCATTTATGTATGTCTGATACATATATTTTTTTGTCTATTCCTTCAGTTTTACCTTTGTGTCACCATATTATTTAGTTAGCTTCTATCTTTAGTTAGTTTGTTGAATTTTTAAAATCCTAATCTGAGTTATAATCTTTTTTTTTTTTTTTATTTATTTATTTAGAGACAGAGACTCGCTCTGTCGCCCAGGCTGGAGTGCAGTGGTGCAATCTCGGCTCACTGCAACTTCCGCCTCCCAGGTTCAAGTGATTCTCCTACCCTAGCCTCCCCAGTAGCTGGAATTACAGGTGCAAACTACCACACCTGGCTAATTTTTATTAGAGATGGGGTTTCACCATGTTGGCCAGGCTGGTCTTGAACTCCTGTCCTCAGGTGACCTGCCTGCTTGGCCTCCCAAAGTGCTGGGATTATAGACATGAGCCATTGCACCTGGCCTAATCTTTTAAAATAGGGATATCTAAATCCATTTATGTTTATCAGAACTAATGTCTTTACATTAATCGCATTTCTGACTTTTTTGTGTTTTTCTTCCTTGATAGCTTTTTGGTCTTTTGTTATGTGTACTATGGCTTGTTTGCTCCATCCTCTACAGGGATTTAGAATGTCTATGTTGTATTTACAATGAAGTTTTTGGACTATAAGGTTTAATACACTATAAACTGAAATATAGAACCCCATTGTGATCTTGAAAAGTCCCTCATCCATGATGCTGTTGGTGATTAGATCTAGATTTTAGAGGTTGACTTGTATTGCTTTCCAGAAGAAGGATTTTGTCATTTAATTTTTTTGTATTGTCATGGTACCTTTTTATTATTAAATATGATTATTTACTTTTGTTACATTTTTTCTTTTTTGTTGCTTTACTTGAGTTTGTTGATTTTTTAAATCCTAATCTGACAGTCATACTGTTTTAATAAAGATGTCTAAATCCATTTATGTTTATCATAACCAACATGTTTGATCTTATGTAATTGAATTTCTGACTGTTGTAAAAAGCATTTTATTAAATAAAAGCAATAACAATCTAAACTTCTTAGATGACTTTCTTAACTATAAGGGTGTGTGTGTGTGTGTATATATGTGTATGAGTGTGATGAAGCAAATATGCTCTTAAATTTTTTAAATTTTTCAGCACATGAGACAGCCTTCTCCTATAGTTCCTGCTCTTCAGAACAAAATTGCAAGCAAACTCCAAAGACCTCCTTCAGTTGACAGCATCATACGTTCCTTTATTCATGTATGTACTTTCGTTTTTATTTGTTCATCCTAGCTCAGTTATTTTGGATTGGGGGATCAAATGAAATTTTCATTATATTTGGATAGGTTAAATTTTTTCAGATCTGAAATACAGGTGATATCTACAGTAATTTGCCTGCTGCTTCGATTATAACTGATAGTGCTTGGTGCCCTAAAGTTTCTTTTGACAAACCATAATTTAGCCCCTCAAGCTAGCTAGCTGTAGATATGCTCACTAAGTCTGTTATACGTTAGATTGAACTACAAGGAAAAGAGAACATGGAAAATGTTCTAAGATTGATCCTCAAGTTGATGCTTGAAGAATATGCAGGAATTTGCCTTGAAGAGGAGGGTGAGGGATTATCAGCTTGTGGAAAGTCGAGGAGAGCAATGTAAGCTCATGGCACATGTGGAGAATCTTCCATGGTGTGGTCTGGCCTGATGATGCCTGTGCATTAAGGCAGCAGAGGAGGTGGAGGTCAGAACATGTGTGGCATGCTGTACGGAGTGCTAAGAGCTTTGATTTTGTTCCATAGGCTGGTAGATTCCAGACAGTCTAATTAGCAGCATAGGTAAAGAAATGTGTCAGAAGAACATGTTTCTGAATCCCACCCTTTGAGATTCTGATTTAGTAGGTCTGTGGTAGATAATGCATGGGAATTCATTGTAATATTTAAGTAGGGGAATGACATGCCACTTTTGTGTAATGTTTTTTCAGGCAATGGTGTGGAGATAAGTTTTGGAGGTGGGGCAAGACTAAGCATGGAGATAAGATGCTTTTGCACAAGTCCAGATGTGAGACTGAGGACCCAAAGGCAGTGACACCAAGAACTGAGAAGGTGTGACAGCTTTATGACACATTTAAGAGACATAGTAGTACTATTTGTTGAGTGTGTTGTGGTAGGAGTCTGATAACTTTCAAGTTTTTGGTGAGGGTTATATAGAGTAGGCAGTTGAAAATATGAATTGTGGCAGCATAATGAGTTCTGGATTCGATTTGTAGTTCTGGACACCATCAACATATTGGTGCTTGTTAAATTAGTACCATTGTGTACGATGAGTGTCTACAAGAGAAGTAAAGGAGGCTGAGAATAGAATACTGGGGAATTACCAACATTTGAGAAGCAGCCAAAGGAATGGAGAGAGGGTGAGAGAGGATGGCAGTGATGGCAGTTGCGACTGGCCAAGTAAAATGCCTACTGAATGTGTCACTTGGGGGTCACTTGATGACTTTGGTGAAGGCAGTATTGTTGGAGTGATGGGTGTGAAAGCAAAGGCCATAGCTGTGTATTGCGAAGTGAATGAGAATAGGCAATAGACCCAAAAGCACTGCATTTACTGTTCTTTAAGGAAGCTCAGCTGTGAAGGGAAGGACAGAATGGACAGGAGACAGTGAGCAATGAAGGGTGAGGTAAATTTTTTTTTTAAGAAAGGGAGAGGTTTTTACACATAGGCTGAGAGGAAGGTGCTTGGAGAGAGGAAGTTGGAAAAAAAGAGAATAATCAGAGGAGAATGGGAGTCAATTATCAGATACAGAGTACAGGTGAAGGGATTCTGTTTGGGTGGAGGCAAGGACACTTCCATCGTGATGGGAAGGAAGAATAGATATACATGGTAGATATACTCTAGAATAGATGTAAAAGGTAGATACTCTAGAATAGATGTAAAAGGTAGATATACTCTACCTTGGGTAGAGTTTATCTGGGTAAGTTTTGGAGGTAAAATAGTGTGGAGTTTGGTTTCTTTTACATATAAATACTTCAAAAAATTACTCCCTTCAAGCTTCTGTGTAGGGAAGACATACTGAGCATGTCTTTGTCATTATTGTTAAACAGGAAAGTTCCATGTCCAGGGCACAGTCACCCCCGGTACCTGCCAGGAAAAATCAGCTCCGTGCAGAAGGTAGAGTTAACTACTAAACCTGTTACCTCGAGTATTTCTCTTTTTAACTTTTCATTTTGAAATAATTATAAACTCATAGAAAATTGCAGAAACAGTATAGAGAGGTAGGTGCTGTGTACCCTTTCTCCAGCTTTCCCCTGGGGTAACATCTTAGGTAGTACAGTCTCATAGCCAGGAAGTGGACATTGGTGCGGTCCACAGACCATCAGATTTTACCAGTTTTTACGTGCATTTATGTATGTGTATCTCTGTGCATTTTTATCATGCACAATTTGTGCGACTACCACTGCAATCAAGATACAGAACTGTTCCATCACCATAAAGGAACTTCCTTGTGCCTCTCCTTTATAGTTGCACTCCCCCAAGAATATCACTTCTGAAATTCCTATATTATAAAAAATGTACTTGTGGGTCCTAATGACATTCATAATTATGATCTGTGTATGTGTGTATATATAAAATGTTAAAATATCTTTCATAAAATTGTCTCTCTGAGCAGTTTCACTTTATTATTAGTCAGGTTGTGTTTCAATGTTTAGTCTTTTGTTCTTATTCCTGTCTTGTGTTTTACTTATCAATGGGAATTTGCAGAGGAGAAAAAAAATGTAATTATGGAATTATCAGAAATGAGAAAACAGCTTCGTAGTGAAGAGAGGCGTCTACAAGAGCGATTGCTACACATGGACAGTGATGATGAAATTCCTATCAGGCAAGTTTAGAATTGCACTTTTTGTTTTCTCTTGAGTTCTTTTATCTTACTTCACCTATCCAGTAATTTTGTAGTTTGGGAATAGGACTAATTCATCTTACTTAAAATCTCCTTACTTTCCTTTTCTTTGTCTTTTACAAAATCAGTTGTAGAAATTTAGTTCTCAAGGGGATTCATGTTGTAGGAATGGAAATTTCCGGGTTGGAATAATTACAGACAGTAGTTGCATTTTAGAACTGTTTTTTATATTTTCCATTAATAACGTAGCTTTCTGAAATACTTTTTTTCAACAAAATCACTTACAGGCTACCGAACATTTCTGATCATTTTTGCCAGGAGTCAGAAATTTCGTAAAGCAGTGTTCTTCAAACTTCAGTTTGCACTGTTTTAGTAGGTTGTAAAATCAACATAGTGGGTAACTACCACATTTTGTTTCTTTCTCTTTTTAAAAATAAACTTTCTATTTTGGGATAATTTTGATTATAAAAAAGTTGCAGGCTGGGTGCAGTTGCTCACGCCTGTAATCCCAGCACTTTTGGGAGGCCAAGGTGGGCGGATCACCAGGTCAGGAGATCGAGACCATCCTGTCTAACACAGTGAAACCCCGTCTCTACTAAAAATACAAAAAATTAACTGAGTGTGGTGGCATGCGCCTGTGGTCCCAGCTACTCAGGTGGCTGAGGCAGGAGAATGGCGTGAACCCAGGAGGCAGAGGTTGCAGTGAGCTGAGATCACACCGCTGCACTCCAGCCTAGGTGACAGAGCAAGACTCTGTCTCATGAAAAAAAAAAAGTTGCAAACAATACAGAGAGTTTCTATACACCCTTCATCCAGTTTTCCCTATTGTTAACATCTTGTATTACCATGGTATGTTTGTCACAACTCAGAGGCTGACATTAGAACATTACGATGAACTAAATTTGAGACTCTTTGGATTTCTCCAGTTTTCTACTAATGTTCTCCTTCTGTTCATGGGCCCCATACAAGATGAACCAGATTGCATTTAGTTGTCATGTCTCCCAGTCTCCTCGGGTCTGGGACAGTTTCCCAGTCTTCTCTTGTTTTCTTGTGAAAGTCTAGATGGGCACTGGCCAGGTATCCTGTAGAATGCCTCCTCCTCCAGTCTGGATTTGTCTGATGTTTTCTGATGATTAGACTGGGATTAAGGGTTTCTGGAAAGAAGAGCACAGGCATTGTTCTGACATCACATCATCACATTGTATCAGGGGTACATGATATCCACATGATACCTCTGGAAATGTTAACCTTGGTTAAAGTCGTGTTTGCCAGGATTCTCCACTGGAAAGTTAACTATTCTTTGGTCACAAATCACTAAATCTAGCGCACCTGCAAGAGTGAGATGGGGGTGGAATTAAGCTTCATCTCTTGGAGCAGAGGTTACCTACATACAGTTTTTAGAATTCTTCCATAAGAAAGACTTGTCTCTTCTTCTTCCATTTATTTATTTATTCAATCATTTATTTATTACTGTCATCTTATGTGTATTTATCTTATACTTTGGGTTATAAGCCAGTGCTACATTATTTTATTTCAAAAATTGTTCCAACTTTGGCCATTGGGCACTCTTTCAGGTTGGCTCCTGTGTCTCTTTGACATGTCCCCATCCTTTTGTTTTTTGAAGACTTCTTTCCAGATGGCTCAGGATCATCTTGTATTTCCCCTGCCCCATCCCTAGAATCAGCTGTTTCTCCAAGGAGCCCTGGTTCCTTTTGGAGAATGTATATAGAAACCAGATAAGCTGGGTCTGCTTATTGCTGGGTGTCACTGCTTCTAGGCCCTCTGGGTAATATATGTATGTTATACTAAGTCATAAATATAAACATATCTATAATTGTTCCTGTGTCTATTTGTATGCATATTAAGTTTATGCTGATGTCTGACTGTAATCCAGTATGTGGTAGGATTTTAACGTAGCACGTTAATTTGCCTAATTATGGTTTGTTTAGATTTTTGTTTGTATTCTCCAGGAATATTGAAACAAGGTAAACAAGGTGAGGAAATTTCAAGATACAGATTAGCTTGATAATGAAATGTTAATCCAAGGTGGTAATTTTCAGTGATTCAGTAATTCTCCCATAGTAGGTCAATAAGTTCCAAGCAATTGAGAGGTAGTGTTTTTTTCTATATTTACTTTTACAGTGTTATAAATGCCTTAACTGTGCAGCTTTCCAACTTCTAAACATGCATATTTAATTCAGTTTAATGGTTTTTTGACATTAATTTTTCTTTTCATTAATAAATTCTTTTGGCAAACCAGTATGTTTTAAGAAAGAGTACTCGAGCAGCCCCTCAATTTTCTCGCTTGAAAATTGTACATGATAATTTCTACCCCTTGAGAATCTAGTGAAGAATAAATAAATGTATGTATTTGAAATAAATAAATAAATATATGTATTTGTGACTCTTAAGTTCTAACTTAAGTTACAAAACATGTTACATTTATCATCATTTAGCAATAATTGGTTAAATACATTTACTTTGGAATAATTTTAATACATATTCTGATTAAAGACATCTCAGAGTTGGTTCTTTATTGCAATTTCATGAATATTTGTACAGAAGGAATCTCATATTCACTAAATAATTTGCCATATTATCCAACTCCTATTATGTGCTAGGCTCAAAACAAATGTGATGTGGCTCACATGTGAAGATTTAATAACCTACTTCCTAACTTACCAGTGTATTTATTAGCATTCATGGAAACTAGACAGCAGTCCAATTTAATGGTCTCTTAGACGTCTTTTTAATATTTTGCATTGTAGTAAATCTCCATAGAGTTCCTTTCACCTTAGGTATTAGAGGTCTCTGTCAGCCTTGCAATCCTCCCCTGCAAAAAGGAAACTCCATTAGAGCAGGGGCATTGTCTGTGGGGATCCCAGCTATCTTGTCTTGGTGCTTAGGGAAGATTTAATGATAAAGAAATGATGGGAGGAGTCTGACTAAGCCTCATAATGACCATAGCTTAGAGCTCCATTTTCAAAAATAGAGGAGATCTAGTGCTGAGTGAAGCAGCAGTAGGTATTTTATTTTATTTTCAGGATTAGAAACACCATCCCTCTCTTATCATCACTCCCTCAAAGCCCTGGCAGAAAACTCCCTTACTACTTGCTATCAATTTCTTAGGTACCACAGCAATCAGTTAACTAGTTAGGTTATCAAGTTCCTTGTAAAGTCCATTGTAAAGTTAATGTTGGGTCCTCTGAATAATGCCCATATTGAACTACGTATTAGTACCATATTTCTGTTTTTATTTTTATTTTTTTGAGACAGAGTCTCGCTGTGTCACCCAGGCTGGAGTACAATGGCACGATCTTCGGCTCACTGCAACCTCCGCCTCCCAGGTTCAAGTGTTTCTCCTGCCTCAGCCTCCTGAGTAGCTAGGATTACAAGTGCCCACCCCCATGCCCGGCTAATTTTTGTATTTTTAGTAGAGACAGGGTTTCACCATGTTGGTCAGGCTGGTCTCGAACTCTTGACCTCAGGTGGTCCACCCGCCTAGGCCTCCCAAAGTGCTGGGATTACAGGTGTGAGCCACCACGCCAGCCAGTACCATATTTCTTTTTCTTTTTTTGGAGACAGAGTCTCTTTCTGTCACCTAGGCTGGAGTGCAGTGGCATGATTTTGGCTCACAGCAACCTCCGCCTCCTGATTCAAGTGATTCTAGTGCTTCAGCCTCCCAAGTAGGTGGGACTACAGGTGCAGGCTACCACACCTGCTAACTTTGCATTTTTTAGTAGAGACGGGGTTTTTCCATATTGCCCAGGCTGGTCTCGAACTCCTGAGCTCAAGCAATACGTCTGCTTCCCAAAGTGCTCTGGGATTATAGGTGTGAGCCACAGGGCCTTGCCTATTACCATATTTCTATGTGTCATTTCTGTCTTAGGCTGAGGGGAAGGTAATTTATTATCTAATGCGTGTCAGGTACTATACTAGGTACTTAACAGTATAACATTTATCTCAATTCTGACTGGATATGGTGGCTCACCCCTGTAATCCCAGCACTTTGGGAGACGGAGGCAGATGGATCACCTGAGGTCAGGAGTTCAAGACCAGCTTGACCAACGTGGCAAAATCCTGTCTCTACTAAAAATACAAAAAAAAAAAAAAAAATTAGCTGAGTGTGGTGGTGTGTACCTGTAGTCCCAGCTACTTGGGAGGCTGAGGCAGGAGAATTGCTTGAACTGGGAAGTGGAGGTTGCAGTGAGCTGAGATTGTGCCACTGCATTCTAGCCTGGGCAACAGAGCAAGACTCTGTCTCAAAAAAAAAATTTTTTTTTATCTTAATTCTCTTGTTCACCATAAGACTATAAGGGGTAGACATCTGCATTTTACAGATGATGAAATCGAGGTCAAACTGCTAATAAATAACAGAGCTGGTCTTTGAATCTCAGTTTCTCTGACCTCAAAGAATGTGATCTTCATACTCCATGAACATTTTATTTTATTTTTTCCATGAACATTTTAAAGTAAAGCTGAATCATTCTATTCTTGTAATAAGGTATCTTGCATCTGAGGATTTTGAAAAATTTAAATGACGTTATAAATATGCTATATTTTAAGGTAAAGGATTGAACTAATAGAGCTATTCGATTTATTTATTTATTTATTTATTTATTTTTGAGACGGAGTCTTGCTCTGTCACCCAGGCTGGAGTGCAGTTGCACTATCTCAGCTCACTGCAAGCTCCACCTCCTGGGTTCACGCCATTCTCCTGCCTCAGGCTCCTGAGTAGCTGGGACTACAGGCATGTGCCACCACACCCGGCTAATTTTTTGTATTTTTAGTAGAGACGGGGTTTCACCTTGTTAGCCAGGATGGTCTTGATCTCCTGACCTCGTGATCTGCCCGCCTCGGCCTCCGAAGCTGCTGGGATTACAGGCATGAGCCACCACGCCCGACCAATTTTTTTTGTTTTAAGAGACGGGGGGCCGGGTGCAGTGGCTCACGCACGCCTGTAATCCCAGCACTTTGGGAGGCCGAGGTGAGCAGATCATGAGGTCAAGAGATAGAGACCATCCTGGCCAGCATGGTGAAACCCCATCTTTACTAAAAATACAAAAAAATTAGCTGGGCCTAGTGGCGCGCGCCTGTAGTCCCAGCTACACAGGAGGCTGAGGCAGGAGAATTGCTTGAACCCGGGAGGAGGAGGCTGCGGTGAGCTGAGATCACGCCACTGCACTCCAGCCTGGCGAGAGAGCGAGACTCCGTCTCAAAATAAAAAAAAAAAGAGAGAGACAAGGTCTCCCTCTGTTGTCCAGGCTGGAGTGCAGTGGCATGATCACAGCTTATTGCAGCCTTGGCCTCCTGGGCTCAATCAATCCTCTCATCTCAGCAGTAGCCAGGACTACAGGCACACACCATCATGCTTGACTCTTTTGAGATGGAGTCTTGCTGTGTCACCCAAGCTGGAGTGCAGTGGTGTGATCTCGGCTCACCACAGCCTCCTCCTCCCGGGTTCAAGCAATTCTCATGCCTCAGCCTCCCGAGTAGGTGGTACTACAGGCACACACCACCACGCCCAACTAATTTTTGTATTTTTAGTAGAGACAGGGTTTCACCGTTTTGGCCAGGCTGGTCTCAAACTCCTGACCTCAGGTGATTTGCCTGCCTTGGCCTCCCAAAGTGCTGGGATTACAGGCGTGAGCCACCATGCCTGGCCAACTTTTTTTTCTTTTTTGAGACTGAGTCTTGCTCTGTCACCCAGGCAGGAGTGCAGTGGTGTGATCTCAGCTCACTGCAATCTCCACGTCCTGGGTTCAAGTGATTCTGCTGCCTTAGCCTCCCGAGTAGCTGGGACTACAGGTGTGTGCCATCACACCCAACTAATTTTTGTATTTTTAGTAGACGTGGGGTTTGTCCATGTTGGCCCAGTCTGGTCTCGAACTCCTGACCTCAGGTGATCCACCTGTCTTGGCCTCCCAAAGTGCTGGGATTATAGGCATGAGGCACCATGCCTGGCCTCATTTTGTTTTGTTTTGTTTTGTTTTTTTTTGTAGCGAGGGGTCTTGCTTTGTAGGCCAGGCTGGCTGGTATTGAACTCCTGATTTCTAGCAGTCCTCCTGTCTGCCTCCCAAAGTGCTGGGATTACAAGTGTAAGCCACAGCACCTGTCCTAAAATAATTTTTTAATAATATGATGTGGTGAAAGAGACCAAATTTCTTTTACAGTGAATTAGATGTGAACTCACCTATTTTTCCTATGAAGCACATATTATGATTTGTCATTTATCTATAGGAAAAGGGAAAGGAATCCCATGGATGTATTTGATATGGCTAGACATCGGTTGCAAGCTCCTGTCAGAAGACAGTCCCCTAAGGGCTTAGACACTGCCACTTTTCAGAACATTCATGATTTTAATGAGCTGAAAGATAGAGGTGAGTAGATTGCTGCTCTTTTAAAGATGTAGCAGAAGTGTTCTACCCATATTTAAATATCTATAAAGATCTTTGTACCCTTTTTCTAAAGTAGAATTTTATCTATGATATGTATTTTAAGTTAAAATGAAATGAAACTTCTGTATTCTCTAGGTCTTCAGTTAACCAGTCTGGTAGATGAAGCTTTAGTTTGACTAACTGCTTTCTTTTGGAGAGCATACAGTGTTAAAGTCTGGAATGGATGAGATCGCATAGATCAGTATGAAGAATGGAACTTGGCATTTAATGGAGGATGGACAAAGATGAGCTCATGAACAATACTGAGGAGAAGCCAGAGAGACTGGAGGAGAAGCAGGAGAATGTAGGATCCTGAAACCTGAGGCAAAAGAGTATCAAGGAGACAGGATCGTGTAAGATGAATACCGGAAAATGTCAGTTGGATGAGGTCATTGGTGACCTCAGCTAGAGCTTTTTAAGTGGAATGATTGCCGATTAACTTTGGAATGAGGATTGACTAGGAGGCAAGATGTTGGAGACAATAGGCATAAGACTTTTAGAAGACCCTTGGCTGGGAAAGGGAAGGGAAGGAGAGGGATCAGGAGCTGGAAGAGTCCTTAGAATGTGAACGTGAGGAGCTATGCAGGAGAAAGAGGTTCAGGCTCTAGGAGAGGGAGAGTGATTGTTGAAGTGAAATCTAGGGGATTTGAGGGAAGAGTTAGGAGAAGCTTTGATGTAGCCACTTAGGGCTAATGGAAGAGAAAGTTTAGTAGGGAAACGGGATTTCCAGGGTACACGAGGCCTGGGAGACGGAGAATGTGTGGAGGAACCAAATGTGTGTTGTATAATTTTCCTTTAGGCATATTCAGCAAAGCAGGTGTTGGAGCAGAAGGGGCAGATTATGGGATGTGTGGTCATATGACCTAGGCCAGAAAACTGGAATTTAAGCTTTTTATCCTTTTGAAAGTACTGTTTATTGTAGCAAATTTTCAAAATACAGAAAGATAGTAAGAAGGAAAAACCACTTTAGTCAAACTACCTATATATAAGTACCATTATCATTTTGGATGTTTTCTAGTCTTTCTGAGCATAATTAAAAGGAAAAAAAGATAAATTGTGTTATTTATTTAATTTTCTCTATTGTTTTTCACCTAGATTTACACATATTATCAATTACGTATACTATAGTTATTTTTTATGCTATCAAATATTGATTACTTACTATCTGCCAGGCATTGTGTTAATAACCCAGTGGGTCTCATGAGGAGTTTGGTCTGAAGTCAAAACTGTTTGTATTATAAACTAAGACATTATTTGTCTTTTTCATTCTCATTTTCTCATGTGTATATAGATTGGCCAGAGACTACATGACATGTGATGATTTCATCTCTTTGAAGCTAGCAAAATGTGTCCTTGTGTATTCTTGTGTTTTAAGAATCTCTTAGTTTTAATTTCTAATATGGCGTGTGTGTGTGTGACATACATAAGTAAAGCTCTTTGGGGTCCTCAATTTTTAAGAGTGTAAAAAAGATCTTGAGACCAAAAAGGTTTAAGCCATAGAATTAGGCCATTAATTTCCCTGTGTTACTACATCTTGCCCTCATTCACCTATGACTTGGTGGTTAGTATTGTTTTTTAATGAGTTTGGAAGCAGTGAAGCCAGGGACCAATCCAAGTTTATGTGTCCAGAGACTTCTGTTAACTTCTGAAAATGGCTGTTAACCATTTTCACTATTTTGTTCTTTTGATAATTTCTTATCATAAAGCTTTATACATATTTAGGACCATAAAACTATAATATATATTTAGGATCATTTCTTTATATTCCAGCAGTGTAATTAGTGAGTCAAAGGGAATAATATTTTCAAGGCTTTTTATATGTATGAACTGTATGTTTCTTCTCAAGATTTAAAAATTTTTATTCTTGGCCAGGCACCGTGGCTAATGCCTGTAATCCCAGCACTTTGAGAGGCCGAGGCGGGTGGATCACGAGGTCAGGAGTTCAAGACCAGCCTGGCCAACATAGTGAAACCCCGTCTCTACTAAAAACTACAAAAAAAAATTAGCTGGGCATAGTGGTAGGTGCTTGTAGTCCCAGCTATTTGGGAGACTGAGGCAGGAGAATGGCGTGAACCCAGGAGGCAGAGCTGGCAGTGAGCCAAGACCATGCCACTGCACTCCAGCATGGGCGACAGAGCAAGACTCTGTCTCAAGAAAAAAAAACAAAAAACAAATGTCATTCTCCCTCAAGTTCCAGCCAGTCTACATTTATCTTGCTTTCTGCATGATATTTGTAAGGACTAAAATATTAATTGGCCAGTAACATTATTTTTTCATGTTTCCAGTATATTTTAGAGATCAGTCGTGATTACAGTGTCTCATGGCTGCCTTAGTCATAGCCATGTGACCATCTGCTTGGATATACCTGCATGTAGTTTGTGTTCTGGGTGGCATCCTGGCGGGGCTAGGACAGGTAGAGATGGAGAATGCAGCATCCACTGCTTGTTCTGGGGTATTCCTTATGTTGGTAAGTTTGTGAAAAGACACTTATTAAAGAATATTAATTTCATATTCTTTAGTTTTGTGGCTATTTTACTGTCCTTTGACTTTAGTGATGTTTCACTATTTATATCATTTCCTTGATTTTGAAATTAGGTTACTCATGTTACTTACAGTGAAGTTTTATAAAATCCCATTTGAAAACAACATTTAACTTAGTTATATAACATATTTTTTATACCAGATTCAGAAACACGAGTTGATCTGAAATTTATGTACCCGGATCCTCCAAGAGATCATCACACCTTAGAGATTCAGCAGCAAGCCCTGCTAAGAGAGCAGCAGAAGAGGCTGAACAGAATAAAAATGCAGGAATGTGCCAAAGGTAAGAAATAATCACTGCTGTGTCAAATAGTATCAGCACGCTGTTTTTCCGTAGGCTTTCTGCATCTCTTCTGTTGATTTCATTCCCAGGCATCCTCCTTTCACTGGCAGCCCCATGCTCACAGGGTCCGTTTGGTCTGTAGTACCAGAAAAGAACAAGTATGAGAGAGGGCTCTGAGTGGCTCCACTGGGGTGGTGTATTCATGCATGAGGGGGGCCCAGTCATTCACTGTAGCCAGGAGGATTGAATACTTTGACCAGGCCAGGTGACATCTGCATCAGGAACTAGGAACCAAAGGAAGGAGTGTCAGGCAGACATATCAGTACCCTGTCATGATGTGTCGGGCATTTGCCTACTGTGCCATGTCAGGCATTTGTCTACTGTGGTGTGAGTGTGTTTAAGTTTTGATGTGGTGTAAAATCTGTAAAGCATCAGACTGGACTATGAATATGTTTTCGTATAATCAACCAATTGAAAGATACTTAGTGGTTACTAGGAGCACAGGTACTGGCCTATATCCAGGGGATATGGTGATGAATGACATATGCTGCTGCTCTTGAGGAGGTTATATTTTGTTGGAGAAGTTAGATGCTAAAGAAGTATAACTGTGATGAATATCACACAGAAGAAATCTAGGATGCCGTTGGGTTGGGGTGGGTGGGCACCTAGAAGCAGAGTGGGGCTAGTTGCCTCAGAAAGCACTGATGGGCCCTGACGATAGCCAGGTGTACTGCATGGCCTTCCCATCTGTATTTCACCAGCCTTCAGGCCATCGAGGTTAACCATGGAAAATGAGTAATGAAAACCCAACAATCAGATAACAAGAATGGAAGGGATGCTCCTGCCAGTTATTTTTAAGAAAAGTTAAGACCCTATCTTGGGAGGCTGGTCTGGCTTGCAGAACCTGAGGAAGCTTTTTTGACTTCATGAGATAGCATCACAGGAGTAAGTGATGCAGCAGTTTAGGCCCAGATCATGGGTCAAGACTTCAATAAACATTTGTATAGGGATCGTTTTCCCTTCATCTGGTACAGAATTTTTAATAACAGCCTCATAGCCCTGTGACAGAATAAGCCTAATTCTAGGATAAGCAGTAGGTGTATCATCTGGAGAGAGGAGAGAAGCAAGTACATTCTTCAACCTTTGTACCCAGTCTGGTGGCATTTTTCTTTAGTCTCAAAGTGAAGATCTGATCTTGTGGGATTTTGGCAGCTTAGACTGATTAGCCCACAAGTAGTCCCCAGGTGGATACAGGTACATTTTGGCACTGAAGGTATCTATCTCTCACAGCAACCACTCCCCAACTTCCAGTAGACACTATGATGACATAATGCATAGGAATATGACCTCACTGGCCAGGCGTGGTGGCTCACGCCTGTAATCCCAGCGCTTTGGGAGGCTGAAGTGGGTGGAGCATGAAGTCAGGAGTTCAAGACCAGTCTGGCCAACATAGTGAAACCCCTGTCGCTACTAAAAATACAGAAATTAGCCGGGCATGAAGGCGTGTGCCTGTAGTCCCAGCTACTCCGGAGCCTGAGTTAGGAGAATCGCTTGAACCCAGGAGGTGGAGGTTGCAGAGAGCCGAGATCATGCCACCGCACTGCAGTTTGGGCAACAGAGTGAGACTTCGTCTCAAAAAAAAAAAGAATATGGCCTCACTATAAACAGTCACAAACATGTTTATTAAAATATCTGAGAAGGAATACAGGCTATCATTGGCAGCTTGTTTATTCTCAAAGGCAGTATCTAAAAAGGGCAAAATGTACTATTCACAGGAACACATAGGAAGGCTGGTCATATTGGAGAGGCTTTGGGATACCTGATCCAAGATCTTTGCCTCCGGAACTAAGTGCCTGGAATTGAACTTATTTCAGTTCCATGTGAGGGAGCCCCTGTCTAACTCCATGCAACAACTTTCTACAGATTGTAGAAATCTGACAAGATAGTGAAGGATCCTGCATTGATCATTTTGTTTTTCTGTTGGCATTAGTTTTACGTTTGCAGTGATTTTACTTGTTATGTTCATTCATGTGAATGGGAGAATTTTATGCAGCTAGAATGGATGCAGGGCTATGTTTATTAATAAGTGATATCTTTAAAATATTCTGAAGTGTGACAGTTGAAAAGTAATTTCCAGTAGAGAGCTAGTCAAAAAAGATATTCTAAAATTTAATTTTATGTAGTAAGCATTTTCTGACCTTTTAATTTGCTTTTGTTCTCCATTGACTACAGTTGACTTAGATGCCATCCCAAGTGCTAAAGTACGAGAGCAAAGAATGGTAAGCAACCAGTTACAATTTTTCAAGTTAGTTTTTGGGGGATTAAAAATCTATAGGCATATGATGATCAAGTAATTCAAATTTTGAATTATTTAGGAATATTGAATTAAGAACGTAAGTCTTATCAGTAAAGTGGATAGCTTGAGAAGTGTTAGTGTAATATATACAGAAAACATATTGTAATGGCTAAGAACAAGATTCTAGCACTAGGCTGTTCCAGTTAGTCTATTTTTAGCTGCGTGACTTAGGGCAAGTTATTTAATCTCTTTATGCCTCAGCTTCCTAATCTGTAAAATGAGGATAATAGTACTTAAATTAATATTTTCAAGGTACTTAGAGACAGGCCTAGCATATAAGTTTTATATAAGTGTTTATTAAATAAATAAAAATAGCTCAAGTGCTGTTGTGAGAACTGAGATAATATATTAAAAGCCCTTACAGCGGGCCTGGCCCATGATGAGTGTTTGCTGTCATTATCATGAGCAGTAGTGGGGGTAGGAGTGTGTTATGGAAGTAGTGTTGAGGTCTACAAACAAAATAAGCAAAGGAAGGGAACAGAGAATGATAACACCCACCTATATCCTGAGGGGGGTACCTTCTGTGCAAGACTGAATAAAGGGACAGGATGAGCTCTTTTCAATCAACAAATATTTATTATTTCCTATGGACAAGAAACTGTTCTAGGTGCCGGGGTACAGGAGTAAACAAAAGGGACAAAAATCCCTGCCCTCTGACAGGTTACATTCCAGACGGAGGGAAAGACAGTAGTCAAATAAATCAATAGTTTGTTGAATCATGGTGCTGTGGAGAAGACAACAGCAGAGAAGGCAGCTGGAGGATCCTGGGAGGGAGGGTTTATAGTTGGAAATACAGTGGGCATGGGGGCTCACTGGGTAGGTAACATTCGAGTAAGGACACCAGGGAGGTGTCCATGGGAAATGTGGGGGAACTTCTGGAGGAAGAACATTCTAGGAAGAGGCCCCAGTGGGAGTTGGCCTAGTGCATGTAAGGAGCAGTGGGAGAGCCATGAGCAAGGGCCAATTGGGCACATGGGGCAGGGGGTGATGAGGGGAGGCAGCAAGGCCTTGGGGGCCATTCTGGGGCTTTGCCTTTGACACTTGTGCATGTGATGAGAAGCTGCCAAGGTCTTCAAGTGGAGGAGTGACATGATCTGCTTGAGGGTTTTACTTGATCCACTGACTGCTGTGCCTTTAGACTGAGTGGGACAGGAGGCCATTGCAGTAATTTAGGCAAGAGACAAGCTCACTTTCGGAATAAAGAATGCAGTGCATCATTGTAATTCATTGCCTTAAAAATTAATGGACAGCTCTTTGCTGGAGTGTCCTAGTAAAGCCCAGAAATCTGGTAAGAAGGTGCGGGGGGGTGGAGTTGGATGACTTTAGTTTCCTTCTGACGTGTTGGTGATTATTATTCTATACTGCAAAATTCTCTATATGTAAATTTGTTTTCTCTCATTTGGGAGCTCATTATAATAAGCCCAATCTTAGCATTTTTTTTTCCTTACTATACTATATGCTCCACTGTATCTGTGCTGCATCATTGTGACAATTGCTGTCACATAGGGCTGTCATAATCTGAGAGTATACCCCTCTCTCCCCCATGACACTGTGATCTACTCCAGAGCAGAAACTCTTAATTCATCTTTGTATCCCCAGTTCCTAGCATGAAAGAAATAGTAAGTGGGCTATACAGGTTTATGGAAATTCAGATGAATGAATCTTGGCAGTGGCTTAAAGACTTAATGTTTAATTGGGGTCTTTGCTTCATACTCTATTATATTTTCCATCAGTCGTAATGTGATCCTTTTGACTTCAACCATAAACGGGCAGGAAGGAGTGGAGTTAGGGAGTAAATGTGTTAGCTTGTATAATCTGTAGCCTGGAGAGAGACTGTCTTCCGTTGCTATCACCATCTTTGCAGGAATTGTGTGTGTTAAGGCTTTCCAGTATTTTCTGAGCATTGGAATGTAGTCAGTCCTATCTCTCTCCATCCTCTTCTGCTTTTAGGGAGAACAATGTGGAAACTTGTGCCTCCTCTTAGTACAAATTTGTTGTTTTTCCACACAAAACTAATAAAAATAGTCATTGAAATATGTTTCTTTTAGCCCAGAGATGACACTAGTGATTTCTTGAAAAACTCATTATTGGAATCTGATAGTGCTTTTATTGGTGAGTATATTTATTTTATTAAGGCTATATTGTTTAAATATTAAACCTTTCTCCACACTTAAAAGCCAGTGCTGTATTCTTTGTTGTACAAGTTAGTAAAAAAAAAGAGGAATATTCTTTTTTCTGTTTTAATCAGATATGCCTTGCAAAGTTTTCAAAATCAGAATTACTGAAATGAACTTTAAAAGTCTTAGGAATAGTTGACAAACCTGTACATGAATGTTCGTAACAGCCTCATTTCTAATGCCAAATGCTGGAATCAGCCCAGATGTCCTTCAGTAGATGAAGGTACATCTGGTTCCATGGCATGGTACATCCATGCCATGGAATACCACTCAGCAATAAAAAGGAACAAAGTTTTGAAACTTGGATGCCGCTTCAGGGAAATAGTCTGAGCAAAAAAGACAATCCCAATAAGTTACATACTACTATATGATTCCATTTACATAATATTTTTAAAATTATAAAATTAAGAAATTGAGAACAGATTAGTGGTTGTCGGGGTTGAGGGATAGGGAGAGGTGTATATAGTTATAAAAGGGCAAGAAGAGGGATCCTTACGGTTTGGGAACTGTTTAACAACTTGTTTGCAGGGGTAGATACATACAGGTAAATGGGAAATAAAATAATAAATAATAATAGATCTTAATACACACAGAAAAACACACAAATGAGTATTGGTAAGATGGTAAATTTGAATAAGATCTGTGGATTGTATCAGTATCGATATCCTGGTTGTGAGATTATACTTGAGTTTTGCAAAATGTTACCATTGGGGGAAACTGGACAAAGTGTATAAGGAATCTCTACTATTTCTTATACCTGTGTGTGTACCTTAATTATTTTAATCTATTTATAGTTCTCTTAATATTTCAGTCAAAAAAGTCGTAAAACTTTTATTTAGTCTTCAGAAGATAAGTAAAGCTACCATGGGATTTTTTTTTTTAAGTAGTATACACTTATGATTATGTACTCTGATCATGAGTGTTTCTGCTATCCTAGGGCCATCAGGGAATGATCTAGTCTACATATTAGTTGTATTTCGGGCCAATTACTTTAGATTTTCTTGTGATAAAATTCCAAATTAACTTATATTTTTCTATTAATGGTTTTTTTTGTTGTTGTTTTTGAGACAGGGTCTTGCTCTGTCGCCCAGGCTGGAGTGCAGCAGCACAGTCATTGCTCACTACAGCCTCAAATTCCTGGGCTCAAGTGCTCCTCCCATCTCAGCCTCCCCAGTAGGCGACAGAGCAAGACTCCATCTCAAAAAAAAAAAACATAGTCCAAGAGCCTGGTGTGATTCCGTTTTGCACGGCTGTTCTCTTGAGAAGTGGTCATTTATCTCCGTCCACCTTCTTTCCCACCTAAGTGCGTGCTACCACCCGATGGAAGATTTGATGAGCCCTGAGGCCCCAGAACTATCTTTGGGGTTGTGAACTAAAGGCCGATAATAAAGATTATCACTTAAAGATGGATAATGATGAAAATGAGCACCAGTTATCTTTAAGAACATTCAGTTTAGGGGCTGGTGCTGGTGCAAAGGATGAATTGCACAGTATTGGGACTACAGCATGCACCACCATACCTGGTTATCTTTTTTATTTTTTGTAGAGATGAGGTCTCCCTATGTTGCCCAGGCTGGTCTCAAACACCTGGACTCAAGGGATTCTCCTGCCTCAGCCTCCCAAAGTGCTAGGATTACAGGCATGAGCCACTGTACGTGGCTGTTTTTGTTTTTGTTTTTTTTTAATGAATTTTTCCTTTCCAAGGAAGATGCACTGCGGAGAGAAGGAAAGATAAAACCAGCAGGAGACAGGGATGGGAAGATTGCTTGTCAGGGAAATGAGACCTTCCTTCCTAACAGTGAAGATGGTCTGGGCCACTCAAGATGGTGTGTTGGAGTATTGCATGACACTAGAGCAAAGATACAGCAGTCTTTACGGTTAACAGTCACTGCAAATGCTGCATAAGTCATGGCTGTGTTAACCACTGCTCTAAGGAATGTAAAGCTGGTGGTTTCCGTGCATTATTTTAAAAAATAGGGTTTTTTTTTTATTGTAAAATACACGTAAACATAACATTTACCATTTTAACCATTTTAAAGTGTACATTGATTGGCATTAAGTATTTCTATTGTGCAACCACCACTATCATCCGTCTCCGGAACTCATCTTGAAAATAGAAACTCTTCATATGAAACAGTAATTCCCCATTGCCCTTTCCCTCCAGCCCCTGGCAGCCAACATTCTACTTTCTATCTCCATAAGTTTGACTACTCTAGGACCTCATGTAAGTGGAATCATACAGTATTTATCCTTTGATGACTGGCTTATTTCACTTCACATAACGTCTTTGAGGTTTATCCATGTTATAGCATGTGTCAGATTTTCTTTTTTTTCTCCTTAGAGACAGGGTCTCCCTTGCCACCCAGGCTGGAGTGCAGTGGTGTGATCATGGCTCACTGCAGCCTTGACCTCCCTGTGCTCAGATGATTCTCCTACCTCAGCCTCCCAAGTAGCTGAGACTACAGGCACACACTACCATGCCCGAATAATTTTTGTATTTTTTGTAGAGACAGGGTTTCACCATGTTGCCCAGGTTGGTCGCGAACTCTTGAGCTTAAGTGATCCTCCTGCGGCCTCCCAAAGTGCTGAGATTACAGGTGTGAGCTACCACACCCAGCCAGATTTCCCCTTTTTTTATGCTGTGAATAATATTCCATCGTATGTGTGTACCACGTTTTGTTCATCCAGTCATCTGTCAGTAGACGCTTGAGTTGCTTCCACCTTTTGGCTGTTGTGAATAATGCTCCTATGAATAGGTGTACCATTATCTGTTGGAGTCACTGCTTTCAGTTCTTTTGGGTAAACACTAAGAGATAGCATTTGCTAGATCTTATAGTAATTCTATTTTTAATTATTCGAAGACTCACCACATTGTTTTCCACAGCAGCTGCACCATTTTACATTCCTACCAGCAGTGCACAAAAGTTCCGATTTCTCTACATCCTTGTCAACACTTATTACTTTGTTTTTTGAATAGTAGCAATCCTTACAGGTGTGAGGTGGCATCTCATTGTGGTTTTGACTTACATTTCTGTAATGATTAGTGATGTTGAACATCTTTACATGTGCTTATTGACTAATTGTACATCATTTTTGAAGAAATACCTATTTAAGACCTTTGCTAATTTTTAAAATCAGAGTTTTTTTGTTATTGAGTTGTGGGAGTTCTTTATTATCTATTCAGGATATTACCCCTTATCAGATACATGATTTGCAAATGTTTTCTACATAGTGGGTTGCCTTTTCACTCTGTTGATTGTGTCCTTTGATACATAGGAGCTTTTAATTTTGATACAGTCCAATTTATCTTTTCTTTTGTTGCCTGTGCTTTTGGTGTCACGTCTAAGACATCATTGCCAAATCCAATACCATGAAGCTTTCCTCATATGCTTTCTTCTAAGAGTTTTATATATAGTTTTAGCTCTTAACGTTTAGATGCCTAACCACAAAGTGTCAAAATACATGTCAGAAAGCGAAAGAATGGCAAGGAGAAATAGATGAATCCACTATTATGGTTGGAGATTTTTAACACCTCTCTATCAGAAATGGACAGAGACAAAATCAGTAAGGACATAGTTGAGTTCAGCAACACTGTCAACCAGCTGGATATAATGGATGTCGAAAGACAACTTCATTAACAACAGCAGAACACATATTCTTCTCAGGGTCACATGAAACATTCACCAGGACAGATTACAATCTGGGCAAGAAAACAAACCTTAACAGATGTAAAAGAAGATAAAGCACACAATATCTGTCCCCAGACCACAATGGAAATAAACTAGAAATCAGTAACAGAAAGATAGCTGCAAAAATCTCCAAATACTTTGAAGATTAAACGCCACATTTCTAAATAACTCATGGGTCAGAGAAAAAAATATGAAAATACATTTTAAAATACTTTGATCTAAATGAAAATGAAAATACAACTTCTCAACTTGTAGGAGGTAGCAGAAATAATGCTTGTCTTTCTACTTTCCTAATGTATGCATTCAGTTAAATGTAAAATGCCAAACTCTAAAACTCACCGAAGGTAACAACAGAAAATCTAGACGACCTTGGATATGGTGATGACTTTTAGATACAAAACCAAAGCCACAATTTATGAAACAAATAATTGATAAGCCAGACCATGTAAAAGTTTAAAAAATTGGGAATTTTTTTTTTTTTTTAGACAAAGTCTTGCTGTTGTCCCCAGGCTGGAGCATGATGGCATGATCTTGGCTCACTGCAACCTCCACCTCCCGGGTTCAAGCGATTCTCCTGACTCAGCCTCCCAAGTAGCTGGGATTATAGGTGCCTGCCACCACGCCTGGCTAATTTTTGTATTTTTAGTAGAGATGGGGGTTCACCGTGTTGGCCAGGCTGGTCTCGAACTCCTGACCTCAGGTGATCCACCCGCCTTGGCCTCCCAAAGTGCTGGGATTATAGGCGTGAGCCACCGTGCCTGGCCAAAAATTGGTAAATTTTTAAGATGCTTAAATTTATAGCATTGACTGTGCATACATGAAGGAAGTAGAAAGATCTAAAATCAGTATTCTAAGCTTCCACATAAGAAAATTAGAAAATAATTAAATCCAAAGTAAGCAGAAGAGGAGAAATAAAAATTGGAGCAGAAATCAATGAAATTGAAAACAGGAAATCAATAGAGAAAATCAATGAAACCAAGAGTTATTTCTGAGAAGATCAGTAAGCCTCTAGCCAAGCTAATAAAAGAGAAGACAAATTACTAATATCAGAAACAGAGCATATCTAGCTGGGCATGGTGGCTCACACCTGTAATCCCAGCACTTCGAGAGGCTGAGGTGGGTGGATCACCTGAAGTCAGGAGTTCGAGACCAGCCTGGTCAACATGGCAAAACCCCGTCTCTACTAAAAATACAAAGATTAGCCAGGCATGGTGGCACGTGCCTATAGTCCCAGCAATCTGGGAGGCTGTGGCAGGAGAATCGCTTGAACCAGGAGGTGGAGGTTACAGTGAGCTGAAATCGTGCCACTGCACTCCAGCCTGGGCGACAGAGTGAGATTCTGCATAATAATAATAATAATAATAATAATAATAATAATAATAGTAATAATAAAGGTTGGGGGGCATATCACTACAGGTCCCACGAACATTAAAAACATAGTCGGCCGGGCGCGGTGGCTCAAGGCTGTAATCCCAGCACTTTGGGAGGCCGAGGAGGGCGGATCACAAGGTCAGGAGATTGAGACCATCCTGGCTAGCACGGTGAAACCCTGTCTCTACTAAAAATGCAAAAAAAAAAAAAAAAAAAAAAAAAAAAAAAAAAAAAAAAAAAAAATAGGTGGTGGGCACCTGTAAGTCCCAGCTATTCAGGAGGCTGAGGCAGGAGAATGGCATGAACCCAGGAGGCGGGGCTTGCAGTGAGCCGAGATCGTGCCACTGCACTCCAGCCTGGGCGACAGAGCAAGACTGCGTCTCAAAAAAAAAAAAAAAAAAAAAAAAAAAAAAAAAAAAAAAAAAAAAAAAAAAACATAGTCCAAGAGGAGCCTGGTGTGATTCCGTTTTGCACGGCTGTTCTCTTGAGAAATGGTCGTTTATCTCCGTCCACCTTCTTTCCCACCTAAGTGCATGCCACCACCCGCTGGAAGATTTGATGAGCCCTGAGGCCCCAGAACTATCTTTTCAGTTGTGAACTATAGGCCAACAAAGATTATCACTTCAAGATGGATAATGATGAAAATGAGCACCAGTTATCTTTAAGAATGTTCAGTTTAGGTGCTGGTGCAAAGGATGAATTGCACATTGTTGAAGCAGAGGCAATGAATTACGAAGGCAGTCCAATTAAAGTAACACTGTCAACTTTGAAAATGTCTGTACAGCCAATGGTTTCCCTTGGGGGCTTTGAAATAACATCACCAGTGGTCTTTCGGTTGATGTGTGCTTCAGGGCCAGTGCATATTAGTGGGCAGCACTTAGTAGCTGTGGAGGAAGATGCAGAATCAGAAGATGAAGAGGAGGAGGATGTGAAACTCTTAAGTATATCTGGAAAGCAGTCTACCCCTGGAGGTGGCAGCAAGGTTCCAAAGAAAGAAGCAAAACTTGCTGCTGCTGAAGATGATGATGATTTTGATGATGAGGAAGCTGAAGAAAAAGCACCAGTGGGCTGGGCGCGGTGGCTCACGCCTGTCATCCCAGCACTTTGGGAGGCCGAGGTGGGCGGATCACGGGGTCAGGAGATCGAGACCATCCTGGCTAACGCAGTGAAGCCCCGTCTCTACTAAAAATATAAAAAAAACTAGCCGGGCGAGGTGGCGGGCGCCTGTAGTCCCAGCTACTCTGGAGGCTGAGGCAGGAGAATGGCGTGAACCCCGGGGGGCAGAGCCTGCAGTGAGCCGAGATTGTGCCACTGCACTCCAGCCTGGGTGACAGCGAGACTCTGTCTCAAAAAAAAAAGCACCAGTGAAGAAATCTATACAAGATACTCCAGCCAGAAATGCACAAAAGTCAAATCAGAATGGAAAAGACTCAAAAGCATCATCAACACCAAGATCAAAAGGACAAGAATCCTTCAAAAAAAACAGGAAAAAACTCCTAAAACACCAAAAGGACTTAGTTCTGTAGAAGACATTAAAGCAAAAATGCAAGCAAGTATAGGAAAAGGTAGTTCTTTTCCCAAAGTGGAAGCCAAGCTCATTAATTATGTGAAGAATTGCTTCTGGATGATTGTCAGGAGGCTATTCAAGATCTCTGGCAGCGGAGGAAGTCACTTTAAGAAAATAGTTTAAACAATTTGTTAAAAATTTTCCGTCTTATTTAATTTCTGTCTAACAGTTGATATCTGGCTGTCCTTTTTATAATGCAGAGTGAGAACTTTCCCTACCGTGTTTGATAAATGTTGTCCAGGTTCCATTGCCAAGAATGTGTTGTCCAAAATACCTGTTTAGTTTTTAAGGATGCAACTCCACCCTTTGCTTGGTTTTAAGTATGTGTGGAATGTTATGATAGGCCATAGTAGTAGTGGTGGTCAGACATGGAAATGGTGGGGAGACAAAAATATACATGTGAAATAAACCTCAGTGTTTTAATTAAAACAACAACAACAACAAAAAACATAGTCCAAGAATACCATACAACTCTATGCCCACAAATCTGATAACCTGAAGTCTACCACCCATTTATGGTAACTCAGCAAACTCAGAATAGAGGGGAAACTTCTGCAACTTGTTAAAAAACATCTACAAAAGTCCTACAGCTAACATCATAATGATGAGAAACTAGAAGCTTTCCTGCTAAGATCAGGATGTCCTTTCTCTCCACTGATTAACATCATACTGGAAGTCTTAGCTAATATTAGCAGTAAGGCAGAAAAGGAAATAAAAGGTGTGATTGGAAAGGGAGAAATAGAATTGTTTTTCTTCACAGATGACATGATTGTCTATAGAAAATCTGAAGGAATCAACTAAAAAATGCCTGGAACTAGTAAGCAGTTATAATAAAGTTGCGGGATACAAGATTAATATATAAAAGTCAGTCACTTTACAATATGCCAGCAGTGGACAAATGAAATTTGAAATTAAAAATTAAAAACACAATACCACTTACATTAGCATTCCCCCAAGAAATACTGAGGTATAAATCAATCAATCTATCTATCTATCTATCTATCCATCCATCCGTCTAGAACTGCCTGAGGAAAACTACAAAACTGATGAAATTGAAGGACTAGTAAATAAATGGAGATATATTCCGTGACCATGCACAGGATGACTCAGTATCATCAAGATGTCAGGTCTTCTCAACTTGATCTATAGATTCAGTACAATCCCAATAAAAATCCCAGCAAGTTATGTGGATAACAACAAACTGATTCTAAAGTTCATTTGGAAAGGCAAAAGATCCAGAATAGCCAGCACAATGTTTAAAGAGAACAGAGTTGGAGGACTCTCACAGCTGACTTCAAGAGTTATGATAAAGTTATAATAAACAAGATAGTGTGGCATTGGTGAAAGAATAGACAAATAGACCAGTTGAATGGAATATGGAGCCCAGAAATAGACTCAAGCAGGCTGGGCACAGTGGCTCACACCTGTAGTTCTGGAACTTTGGAAGGCTACTTGAGGCCAGGAGTTTGAGACCAGCCTGGGCAACAAAGCAAGACCTTGTCCCTACAAAAAAAATATTTTAGCTGATGTGGTGGCACACACCTGAAGTCCTAGCTATTTGGGAGGCTGAGTTGGGAGGTTACTTGAGCCTGGAAGTTCAAGGCTGCTGTGAGCTATGATCACGCCACTAAACTCCAGCCTGGGCAACAGAGAAAGACCTTGTCTCAAAAAAAGAAAGAAATAGACTCATGCAAATACTGTCAGCTGATCTCTGACAAAGGACTAAAGGCAGTATTATGATGGAGAAAAGATAGTCTTTTCTACAAATAATGCTGGGACAACAGGACATCTGCATGTGAACAAATAAACATAGATCTTACACCCCTCACAAAAATTAACTCAAAGTCGATCTTACACCTAAATGTAAAATGCTAAATTGTAAAACTCATAGATGATAACAACAGAAAATCTAGATGACCTTGGGTATGGTGATGACTTTTAGATACAAAAGCAAAGGCACAATTCATAAAAGAAATAATTGATAAGCCGGACTTTGTAAAAATTTAAAACCTGCTCTGCTCTATAAAAGACACTTTAATTAAGAGAATGAGAACACAGGACAGAGACTGTAAGAAAATATTTGCAAAAGACACATCAGATAAAGGACTGTTATCCAAAATATACAAATAAATCTTAAAACTCAACAATAAGAAAACAAAAAAACCTGATTAAAAGATTGAGCAAGACTTGCACCACACATCACCATACAGATAACAAGACTATGAAAGGATGCTATTGAGAGACAGGACTAGCTGGATTTCAAATCTAGGCCGATTAAGAATTCCTAAGCCTAGCTGGGAAGGTGACTGCCCCCACCTTTAAACACAGGGCTTGTAACTCAGCTCACACCCAACCAATCAGGTAGTAAAGAGGGCTCACTAAAATACAAATTAGGCTAAAGCAGGAGGTAAAAAAATAGTCAAATCATATATCGCCTGAGAGCACAGGGAGAGGGACAGTGATTGGGATATAGACCCCAGGCATTCCAGCTGGGAGTGGTAACCCACTTTGGGTCCCCTCCCATTGTATGGGAACTCTATTTTCACTCTATTAAATCTTGGAACTGCATGCTCTTCTGGTCCATGTTATGGCTCGAGCTGAGCTTTCGCTTGCCGTCCGCCAGTGCTATTTGCCGCCGTCGCAGACCTGCCACTGACTTCCACCCCTCCAGATCTGGTAGGGTGTCCGCTGCACTTCTGATCCAGCCAGGTGGCGCCCATTGCTGCTCCCAATCAGGCTAAAGGCTTGCCATTGTTCCTGCACAGCTAAGTGCCCGGGTTTGTCCTAATAGAGCTGAACACTAGTCACTGGGTTCCACGGTTCTCTTCTGTGACCCACGCCTTCTCATAGAGCTATAACATTCACCGCATGGCCCAAGATTCCATTCCTTGGAATCTGTGAGGCCAAGAACCCCAGGTCAGAGAACAAGAGGCTTGCTGCCATCTTGGAAGCGGCCCTCCACCATCTTGGGAGCTCGGAGCTCTAAGAACAAGGACCTGCCTGGTAACACATTAGAGAATTGTAAATTAAAATGAGATACCACCACATGCTAGAATGGCCAGCATTCAAAACACTGACACCAAATGCTGGCAAGGTTATGGAGCAATAGGAACTCTCATTCATTGCTGGTGGGCATGCAAAATTGTAGTCAATTTTGGAATACAGTGTGGCAGTTTCTTACAAAAATAAGCATATTCTTACCATACAGTTCAGCATATACACTCCTTGGTATTTGCCTAAGGGAGTTGAAAACTTGTCCATAAAGAAACTGGCACACAGATATTTATAGCACCTTTATTCATAATTGCTAAAACTTGGAAGCAGCCAAGATGTCTTTCAGTAGGTGAATGGATAAAGTGTGGTACATCCAGACAATGCAATATTTTTCAGAGCTAAAAGAAAATGAGCTACTAAATGGCATGGAAGGGCCCAAAACTTATCTTAGAGTTATAGAAAGCCCCACATCTTATTCAATAAAAGTTATTCCTATTTTTAAAAACCCATACAGTATACATTTGGAAAATCTGAATATCAATTATATGTTAAACAATGATAGTGTTGTATAAATGTTAAATTTTCTGAATGTTATAATTAGATTTTTGCAGTGTAGGAGCCAGTCCTTGTTCTTAAGAGAATACACACTGAAATATTTAGAGACAAAATGCCATGATGTCTCCAACTTACTGGTGTAGCAAAGAGGCTTGGCAAAAACAACATCCCCCCAAATATATATAGAAATTGACAAAGTAACTAATGGTGATTCTAAGTATTTGTATTATTCTAACTTTAGGTATAATTTTTTTCAAAGGAGTTATGGAGGTTACTGTAGATGTTGTAGGCTATTTGTCCATGTCAAATTAGCTACTGGTCCACTAGAATGATTATAAGCAAAAAGACCGACAACACCAAGTGTTGGTGAGGATGTGGGGAAATTGGAACCCTCTTACAATGTAAAATGTAAACAGGTTGGTAGTTCCTCAAAATGCAGAACAGAGTTAACCATAATACCCAGCAATTTCATTTCTGTTCTATAACCCAAAGAAATGAGAAGATACGTCCACACAAAAACTTGAATGTGAATGTTCATAGAAGTGTTATTCATAATTGCTAGCAACTAGCAAATGTCCATCTACTGGTAAATGCATAGACAAAATATGATGTATCCATATGATGGAGTATTATTCAGCAGTAAAATGTAATAAACAACTTAAACATGGCACAGCATAGATGAATCTCAGACACCTTATTGCTAAGTAAAAAGACACAAAAGATTAAGTTGTAGAATTCCATTTATGTTTGGTGTTAGGTAAGGTAAATCTATTGAAACAGAGCAGTGTTTGCCCGGCGCCAGCAGGTAGGAGTGGGGAGTGATTGCCAATGGGCACAAAGGAGCTGTTTAAGGTGATGGAAATGTTCTACTTTAAAGTGATGATTGCACAACTCTGTAAATTTACTAAAAAAATCACCGAACTGTGTATGTACACTTATATTGAGTGTATTTCATGGTATTGTAAGCAAAATCTTAGTAATTAAAAGACAGGCTCTTGGTTTAGCTCTGGGTAAGATTTGAAGCGGTATTAAGACTCCTTCTGCTTTTCGGGGTCCTCTTAGGGGCTTACGGTGAGACATATCCTGCCATTGAAGATGACGTCCTCCCTCCACCATCACAGTTGTCCTCTGCGCGGGAGCGCAGGAGGAACAAATGGAAAGGACTAGACATTGTATGTATGAAACTTTTCTCCCCCTTTTCAACTTAGAAGAATGAGAGGTCTGGGTTCTGACCCGTGCTAAATCTGTGTGGCCCAATAAAGAAAGAGCACTTGCTTGAAATTCAGACATGGGTGTGAACCTAGGCTCTGCCTTGACTGGATGACCTTGGGTAGCTATTGAATTCTGCTGCTTTGGCTTCTTCCAGATAATAATAGTATTTTCTTGTCTCCTGGGGTGGCTGTAAGTAGCTCTGCATCCCAACCTTCCTTCTTCTCCTGCAGAATAAATGGATTTCAGAGAGGCACAAGGAGGAACTGATGTCATTTATTGAAAAGCTTCATAATAACCTAATTCTGTGATATAGGCATCATCTTCATTTCGCTCAAATGACTTGCCAAGGTCACATGGGCAAGAAGGCTGAGATTCAAACTCATGTTCTCCTCACTCTGCTCCCCAGCTTTATAGTATAGCCAGTAAAAAGTAGAGGCTTTGGAGTTTATGTCCCAACAATGTCACCTCCTTGTTGGGTAGGCAGCTTGGGCAATTTCTTAAATTCTGTGTGTGTTTCCTTATATATGACGTGAAGATACAGTTATATGTGAAGTATTTAGCACTGAGCCAAGTATGCAGAGACCTCACCAAGTTAGCAGATGTTGCTATTAGCGTTATTACATATACAACATTACCAGGTGAAAATAGCTTTGCTTTTTGCCTTAGGCAACCACCAATCTACTTTGGTTTCTATAGATGTGCCTTTTCTGGACATTTCATATAAATGAGATAATACACTCTATGATTATTTGTGACTGGATTTGTCTTTCTTCTTTTGAAGGTCATTCATATTGTAGCATGTGCCAGTACTGAAGCCTCTTTAGTGTTGAATAATTTTCCACTGTATTAGTATCCCATATTTTGTTTATCCATTTAACAATTAATAGATATTTGGGTTGTTTTCACTTTTTAGCTATTATGGATACTATTAATGTTCATGTACAAGTTTTTGATGTTTTTATTACTCTTGAATATATATATATATACCTAGGAGGAAACTGTTGGGTTATATGGACACTTTGTATTTAGCATTTTGAGGAAGTACCAGACTGTTTTCCAAAGTGGCTGTACCATTTTACCTTCCCATCATCAGTGTATGAAGGTTGTAATTTCTCTATATCCTGGCCATCACTTAGTGTCTTTTGATTTTAGCCATCTATTGAGTGTAAAGTGGTGTCATGGTGGTTTTGAGTTGCATTTCTGTAATGATATTGAACATCTTTTCATGTGCTTATTAGCCAGTTGTATATTTTCTTAGGAGATATGTCTATTCAAATCCTGTGCTGATTTTATTTTATTTTTTTTTGATACAGAGTCTTGCTCTGTCACCTAGGCTGGAGTGCGGTGGCATGATCTCAGCATACTGCACCCTCTGCCCCAATGGGGTTCAAGGGATTCTCCTGCCTCAGCCTCCCGAGTAGCTGGGATTACAGGTGCATGGCAGCACGCCTGGCTAAGTTTTGTATTTTTAGTAGAGACGGGGTTTCGCCATGTTGGCCAGGCTGGTCTTGAACTCCTAACCTCGTGTGATCCGCCTGCCTCGGCCTCCCAGAGTGCTGGGATTACAGGCATGAGCCACCGAGCCCAGCCCTTTGCCCATTTTCAAATTAAATTGTCTTTTTATTGAGTTGTAAGAGTTCTTTTACATCTGGCTACAAATCTAGTTATCAATGTGTGATTTTCAGATCTTTTTTCCCATTCTGTATCTTTTTAACTTTCTTGATGGTGTTCTTTGAAGCATAGAAGTTTTTAATTTTGGTGAGGTCCAACTCATCTTTCTTGGGCTTTCGGTGTCTTACTTAAGAAACCATTGCCTAGCACAAGATCATGAAGATGTACTTGTTTTCTTTCAGTTTGTTCTTAAATACACTTTAATTTTTGCATAGGCTGTGAGGTGCAGGGGTCCAAGTCCATTCTTTTGCATGTGGCCATCCAGTGGTTCTAGCAGCATTTGTTGAAAGACTATTCTCCCATTGCATTTTGTTAACTCTGTCCATAAACATAAGGATTTATTTCTGTATTCTTCTTAATCTTCCATTGATCTACATGTCTTTTCTTATGTCAGTACCACACTGTCTTGATTACAGGTGGACTGAGTCTCAGCCCCCACCACTTCAGTTTTTTCCTTTTGTGTCCTATAATTCTCAAGCTTTATCCAGACTGGCAGCATTTCTGTCATCACAAATGTTACTCCTTATCCTTGACTGAGTCATCTGAGCTTGCATGGATAAGCATAGGAGCCATAATATATGTGCTCCATATTTTCATTTGTTTTATTTTGTTCATCACAATGTACATTTGAGGGCAAGAGGATGTTTTGATTTGCTGGTTTTTCTTTTTTTTTTTTTTTCTGAGATGGAGTCTCTGTCTCCCAGGCTGGAGTCCAGTGGCACAATCTCAGCTCACTGCAACCTCCGCCTTCTACCTCAGCCTCCCAAGTAGCTGGGGACTACAGGCGCCTGCCACCATGCCCAGCTAATTTGTATTTTTAGTAGAGATGGGGTTCCACCATGTTGGCTAGGCTAGTCTTTAACTCCTGACTTCAGGTGATCTGCCCAGCTTGGCTTCCCAAAGTGCTGGGATTACAGGCGAGAGTCACCATGCCTGGCCCTGATTCACTGATTTGTGAACATATTTTGTGTTAATGACTTTCTGAAGTTCTGTTTTCTAACTACAGGATAGCAGTCATCCTAATGTAGCACCAGATGGTCTCTCCCTAAAATCTATATCCAGTGTAAATGTTGATCAGCTTAGAATGAGAAACGAAGAACGAATGCGAAGACTGAATGAATTTCACAATAAACCTATTAATACAGGTAAATGACCAAGTGTAATGGCCTATAGCAGAATCCTGTATGAACTTTAAACTTTCTCACTCAAGACTTTCACTAACGTCTGAGGGATAGATGGAATGAGTTTGAAGTCCTTTGAGTTGTATGGCCCAAGACATAGTAACTATTGAGCAAAACCAGACCTCAGGATTAAGTTTGCATCAGATTTTCTCTATCAGAGAGAGTGCCCATTTTAGAGTGGAGTCTAAACAGATAAAATAGTTTTTGCTTATTAAACATATCCAGGCTTTGCTTTCAGCAGAGAAAATGCTATATGATATAGTAATCACTTCACTAAAGTAAAACATTACTAGAAATTAGCCTAAAGACTTTGAGTTCTTTAACACTTATGCTGTAAATTTGTAGTACTACAAAGAAAAGTTTTACCTTCTTATTTGGCTTTCCACACCATGGACAAACAAAGCCTCAGAAGTCAAATAAAGCTAGTCTCCTCATTATGAGTGTATTTTCATGACTTGCAGGTTAAAGCTAGTCATAGAGCACAAGGCAGGATGGTTCCTTAGACACCTAACGAGCTACCCTGCCAGCCCTATACCACCTTTTTTATACCAATGCTATTAGTCACTGGGATAATGGGACAATTTCATATTGGTAATAATAATAGTTTTAGCAAATACTGGAGTGGTCTATTTGGGAAATACTCTTTAGTCTGTTAATCCACATTATAATAATCTCTCAAGATTTTTTTAGATCCTACCTTTAATACTGTATTTATTTAAAACTGTACTCATACACTATCTATCTAGCAGTCAAGGTGTGGTGTGTTCTAATGGTGGTAATTCCATACCAAACACAAGCAGACATGGTTAATTGATGGGACAGTGGGAAAGGATGTCTTCTTTCCAGCTATAAGGCATTTTCTTTTAGACCCAACAAACTGAATTAATATTTAACAGGAATATATTTGAGAGAAGATAGCATTTTAAGAATCTTTTTCAGAAGGTTTTTAATGTCTACAGTTTTTTAACATTGTCCTTTCAAACAGGAGCTTTTTGTTATGATGTGGATTGATTGCACATACCAATCCTTCACAGACCAGGAGATGTAATAAAAAAAAAAAAAAAGAATATGACATCACAGGGTAGGAAGACAGATTTTCCTATTATTATACCTAATAATAAGTAAAATACAGATAGAAGTTGAGTACAATCAAATTCAGTTAAAGAATGAAGCAAGAGCTACCTCTTCATTGACTGGACATGGCCTTCTTAGATTAGGTGTTTTAAGAATGGAAGTAATCTTATGCCAATTAGTGTTTTCCCAAAATAACTTAATTTCCTTATAGCAGTGTTGTAGGTTGAAGAGTATTCCCCAAACCTTGCTTTAAAAAAAAAGAAATTTTATGTGTAGCCATTAGGCTTCTCCTGAGGTAACAGTTACAAAATAAGACTATCTACATTCCTGCTGTTGACTTTGTTTTGTGGAGAGGTGCCTTTGATATACTTAGAATCCCTCTGGTTGCTAGTGGCATGGAGTCAGCTTACTCAGTTGATCATTTTTTGTTTTACAAAATTGGTACCTTTGTGGGCCGACTCTCCTCCCTCTAAAATAGGGTGGGGTGAGTCTAACCAAAACAAACAGTAGAGTTCAGGATATGACATTGTGGGGAAATGCTGAGTTGTAATGAGTTGGACTACAAGAGACCTGCGCTTATGTCTCCTGCCTGCCACCTGTGTTACCTGAACCACGTGTCCCTTGCCTCCTGTAGATGATGAGAGTTCACTGGTTGACCCTGATGACATCATGAAACACATAGGGGATGACGGCTCAAACTCTGTAGCAACTGAGCTCTGGCTCCGCCCTGGCACTTCAGAAACGCTGAAATGCTTCATGGCAGAGCAGCTGAACCAGGAGCAGCAGCAGATTCCTGGAAAACCAGGCACTTTCACTTGGCAGAGCCTGTCGACTGCACACGGTTAAAATAAACCTGTATTGGACCCAGAAGTGCCTTGAAAGGAATGGTAAATCTGTACCTTTAATAATATGTGCTACTTTTGGCCCCTACCTGAAAGTTACTTTTTTTCCATCATATCTGTATATAAAATTATTTTTATCACGATGTATATTGTGTACATAAATAAAAGGCCATGATTATTGATTTATATAATAGAATTGTATAGATTATTTTTGCACAATTTTGTCATCAATTAGGGTGGTAATGAACTGGATTGAACTACCATATGTGCATTATATTGAATTCTGCTTGTCATTAAGATGTCTTAACCATCCTGTAAAACCAGACGACTCCCCTTTGTTACATGCACATTTTTTCCAGTTACCTCGATGCAAAAGAATTCATTTAGTAGGTACATCTATTGTAGCTGTGATTATTCCAGTTTCTGTGTGATGCAATCAAGTGTCCTATTATTTCATGTCATTTGTAGCTACTGATACAGTAGAAATGAAGGGAACTGTAATTGCTTGTATTTTTGTAAGCCATACGTTAAATGTTACATCTTTCTGCTTCTATTTTTATGCCAATGAAGGCATTTGTCTTGTTAACTAATTTATATGATGTAACTACTTCTTGATATAAATAAATTTTTATTTTAATTACTAAAATCTTTCTTTTTAACTACTATGGAGCTTTCTAGACTAGTTTTCTAGAGGTTGAATAGAGGTGGAGACACCCAGGAGTCAAGGACAGAGAGACAGACTAGAGTCTTCTTGTTCCACCATGGAACCTTGGATAAGTGAGTGAGTCCATGTGAGTTTTCTAATCACTCAGTCAGTGATACTTCTAAAAAAGGAAAGAATCATTCAAATTATGAAATTCTGACTCAGATTAGAATCTTCAGAACCATGACAGCTGAGAACATCCCCACCCCAGGCACTGCTTCTCTAATACTTCCTCTGATGATGTAATTAATTAATGGTAGACAATATCAGCTAAATTTGCCACAATTAAATTACTGATATTTTGAGTTTTGGCTACTTGTAAATTTTTGATTTTCTAATCGGACCATTGTTTGTTTGCTTTACTCGTAAAAATTTGTTCTGTTGTTATCTGAAAGTAAGAAGAAAGCCTCTGACTCTTCTAGGGGAAGAGTCCTGATACTACAACATTAAATAGTCAACTGCCAGGTTGTGTGGAGCACTTACCCTCACACATGGCAAGGTCACAGTGGCTCCCAGCTCTAGCATCCAGTTGGGCTTGAACAGAGCTAGAGTTGTCGTCTTAGGTGTAACAAATACGGCACACTTACTTACAAATGCATTGTTCAGTAACTGTTCATTATCTGAGAGAGGTGTGAAAGCAAAGACTGAATACTTTTCCTCTTTAACACAACCATGTTTGTTAGATGATACTGACACATTCCCTTTTTGTTTAATGCCATGTACCACACAACTTCAACTGACTCCTCGAACATACAATATTGCAAACTGTGCTGAAGAGAACTTTAGCTCTTTTTAGCATTCAAGTAGTATAGCCTGATGCTAGGTTATTAATATGCAAAACATATTAAAAGATTTTTGGGCGGGATATGGTGGCTCACGCCTATAATCCCAGCACTTACTTTGGGAGGCTGAGTTGGGAGGATCACTTCAGGTCCAAGAGTTTGAGACCAGCCTGGGCAATATAGTGAGATCCCATCTCTAAAAAAAAAAAGTTTTTTAATTAGGCAAGTGTAGTGGTGTGTGCCTATAGTCCTCACTACTGGGAAGGGTGGAGTGTGAGAATCGTAAGCCCAGTTTGAAGCTACAGTGAGCTGTGCTCATACCACTGCACTCCAGCCTGGACAACAGAGTGAGATCCAGTCTCTAAGATAAATAAATTAAAATTTTAAAAATTGCCTTAAAAATGAGTATCCTATGGTAAGTACAGTGTAAGGGAGGATCTAATGCTAGAAGCTAGAAAGAAAATACCAGAACCAAACAATATTGAATTTGTAGTTCTAGCTGAAAATGTCTTTTTCCATTGTTGTTCGGCCTTAATAGAACAGAATCAATGAAACATGGGGGTGGGTTATACAGGTTTTGATTGCACTGATGAAATAATTCAAAAACTTTATTGACCTATAACCTGATTAGAATATGCCAGATGAGAATCAATATTGTACAGAAAGTTGTACAGAATTTTTTACATAGAAAACTTTACATCTGTACCATATACATTTTATCCATCTGAAAAAATTTTCTACATCCACTGTTAATACGGAATGCTTGACAATCTTGTCTTTTAACCATCAGAGCACAATTCACAGTATGAATACATTTCCAGTAAATCTAACCTCCGCAAACCATGCCAGATTCGTTATTTTAATATATTCAACATTAAATTCTGTACATAGAGTAAAATCTACATCAAGCCCCACCACCCAAAAGAAAAGAAAATGACAGCAATCTGGATTCATTTTGCAGTGATTCAAGTTTTGGTCCATAAAGGATCATTCTATTTTAATGGCTCATCTTTAAAAGCCCTAAGAGAAATATGTGACAGGTAGTTACTGTCAGTAGGGATATTTTCTACCTTTTTTCCCCTGTTGTTGACGTGTCGGCCACAACAGCTTCTGGGCATGTTAAAGCCTCAAAATCACCACCTACCAAAAAGGGCAAAACTAAAAATCCCCACAAAATAAAAAAGAAAGTTCCACCCAAATGTTTAGTGCATTTGACAAAATATTATGGGTATTTAGCCAATGAATAAGAAAATAAGAAAGAAAACAGTGCAGGAAGAACTATATAATGTTTAAGATTTTTATATTACAGACCTGCATCTCTGTACATTTTTCACAGGATGATTACCAGTATCTCAGATAGCCTGAGTGTGCAAAAATCTTCAGAATAAGAATACCATAGTTGCTAAATATCTTTTACCATGAACAATAATTTCTTCTTCTCTCCCCACTCCCCAATTATAAACATTTTATCCTTCAAAATACAGCTCTCCTGAGTTGTACTTCTTGTAGAAGTCCAATCTTTACATCTATAGTTCTTTGGGTAAGTTTCACTTCCACACCTGCCAAAAATATGTGGGGCTTTTCCTGCCGTGGAAGACAGGGAAGGACCCGTGAGCATGAGCTGACACTGTTTAAACAGGCTTTCTGCTCAACATGAGGCCAACATAACACACAAAATCCGCCAGTACTAAAAGGGACTGGAGTGTTGCAAGTTTGAGTAAGACTTCTAAGCATCTTTACCAGTAACTCTCAGACACTGCAATCCAGAGACATCATTTTTCACGTAGGAAACCTCAGCTCCAGCATCCTTTTAAAGAGTGGAGGGATGTAAACGCCAACAAAAATATTAAGTTCCCATCATTGCTTGTTTATTCCAAGTTCCTGTTCAGGTGGTTGTGATATCTGAAAAACTACTCCGATTCGCAGAAAAAATCTTCTAAGAACAGCACGAAGTTCAGGAATCAAGTCAAATTGCATAATTTCACATAAGAGAGGGTAGTAGAATGATGCATGAGCTTTAAACTGCAGGGAAAATGAATTTCTCCATTAGTAGTGATTGCAAACTGCAGAGCCTTAAACTGCCTAGAGTCACACTACTCTGGGGCTCCATCACGGGAGCCAGGAAAGCAGGGTCCACAGCAGGCAGTGACTCTGTGGGTTGTGGAACTGAGAGACAGAAGTGTTAGAAAAACTCACTTCATACAAACACTATTCACTTACATATCCTTATTTTGAAAAACATTTGCCTGTATATCTTTGACAAACTTTTAGTAATTTAGCACTGTTTTTCCTGGGTAATAAGCAAAAGCAGGCAACTGAGTACAAACTAGAGTTGGGTTTTTATAAGCTATGGGTTACTGAAATTTTATCTTTTGTTACATAGAAATTTTAAGTTTGGGGGAAAATTCTACCTAACACTGCAATATAAAATCTAAACAGTTCTTCAGGCAAAGCTACATTAACGTTTCACATGTACAGTTCAATTGCTATACTTTGGCTGTATCTTCACAGTAGTTCCTTTATCTCTGAACTCTAGTCTGCAGCCTCCTTTCCTACCCCTCTGTGCCCCTCCGGATCCAGGGAAGCAGTGAGACATATTATGGCAAAAAAAAAAAAAAAAAAAGCCAGCTGTGGAGTAACAGAGGCTGGGATTTAGAGCCCTTGGCCTTTCAAGTAATGGGCCACATCACTAGGCATTTTTAAACCTAGGGTCACAGCAAAGCAACCTGTTTCCGTATGTGTGAGCTGTAAGTTGCTATTTTGTTTTGTAACAGTAGAATGTACATTTTTGAAAACCTTAAAATAAATATGCACTTATATTTACAGTCATATATGTGTATTTTATTTCTACTGGTTTAAAATTCTTAGATGAGGCCCATTCACTAGGGACTCTGGGTTACCTGGAACCACTAAATATGCCAAAGGAAGAGCTGCAGCCCAGAGCACAGGCCCAGGAACCAGATGTAGTCTTGAGTAGTAGGCAGAGTACAAGGCCATGAGGTGGTTGGACAGCAGTTTTCAAAATGGGTAAAAGGGGGAGACTCCTGGGGTCATGATGGGAATTTCAATGTTGAGGGAATCCAGGAACTTGTCAAGGTATCCCAAGGGATTCTGATCCCTCACCTACTGAATCCCCTAGAGAACTGCTAATTAGTGAACAAAGTTGGGTAAGGAGGGAGACAAGCAAGGACTGAGGAAGATACAGCAAGGCCACTGGTGGCTTTGCACAAGCAGCAGTGCAGCGTGGGCACGCTTGATTCATCTCTGAGAGCTCTTGCACGGCGGCTCTGGGACCCGGCATCCCAATGCGAATCGGGCTAGAAATGTGGGGCTGGATTCGAAGCCTCATACTTACCCTATTATCGCTTATCTTTAGAACTTTAGTTAGAAACAAAAGCAGTAAGTTAGTCCAGGCTTCTCGATGACTTTCTGATGTTAGAGTGAGGAAGTAACTTAGTGCTTCACTGCAGACACTGCAAAAGAAAAGGTTTCCTTTAATGCTACTTGTGTTATCTACTGGTCCCCATATTCACTGCGAAAGAGCAATCATGAACATAGTAGTGAATATGAACTATTCAAGAACATGTTAGATCCCATCTGTTTACATTAGCTGGAGCGTCAACATAAACATGCTTTTCAAATTGGGAAGAAAACCAAACATGTTAAAAGAAGCCATTGTAACTTACCAGGAAACCCACATTTTCCTAATTTTCTAAGTTTCTTTCAATGCAAAGCTGCCGTGTGGCAGGTGGCACATGTAAAGCTTAGTTTCAAGAGACCTGGACTGGAATCTGAGGCGACTCCTCTCTTCACTGACCCTTGTGAGGCCCTAGATCACAAGGCCCTGTGGGGCCTTAATCAATCAGTCTTGTCAATCAAATGGGATAACAGAGACTAGGTGATCCCTTAAAATTCTAAAATGTATTTAACTGGCCTCAGAACATGTATTCCTTAAGTGGATATGATAATACAATGCAGATGGCCGTATTCTTTCTGAATGGCATGTTTCATTCTTAGCCTGAGTTTACACGTTAGTTGTCTTAAAGTAAAAGAGTAAAAAAAGGTAACACTAAGAAAAACTCCAAATATTTTTTTCAAAGTAAATGTAGGCAGGCAAGTTTTCACTTTCACAAATGATTGTTTTGTAAAAATGGGACTATCTTATGACATTAAAAAGCCCTATAAATGGTATCACAGTTCACAGTTTTAAAACAGAAAACCTCCTTTGTCCTGCATGTTAGACATGATTTGGCCACATGTCACTAAAGCACATTCATCTCTAAGACTAGGTTTAATTTTTACAACTGCTCTGTGGAATAGGGGCATCCAGGCCCCAAAGGCTCAGCTCTCAGCATGGTCCCGCCGGTGCCCCTTTCCTGCCCGGCACCACGTGGCTACCTGGTCAGAGATGGAAATCAGTCAAGAGTCTTACTTCAAAAGCCTCTGCTGGACCTCCTCCCAGGCACTAACGCGGCTCTCATCCATGTACATCCGGAAGAGAATGCGCAACCCACAGGCCAGGCTGCTGGTCTCCTGCTTCAGAAGGTTGGGCTTGGATTTGCCTTTGAATCCTGCAGAAAGGGGAAGTTTCTGGGATTTGTTTGGGAAGGCATCTTATGTAAAGGTGAAACAGCCCATATGGAGGCACATTTTGTTTGTGCTCAGCCATCAGCATCTGCTGCTTACAAAACGGAGCCACAGCAGCCTGATGTGAAGGTGATTTCCATGTCCAGAATTCCCTCCCTATTCAGATTGGGGATATGAGATATAAAAAAACTTGTGGCCTGGGAAGGTGGAACCCTTCATATGAAACTGCACTTGAATCCCCAAAGCTGTGGAAGGAGCCATGTGCTCTGCCTGCGCGAGGGGTCTCAGATAAACAGGGGCAACCCCCAGGAGGTGAGAACTGCTCTGTCAGAGGTCTGATGGGTCCAGTGTGTGTGGACAGAAGGAGGTTCTATCAGCTCAGCAGGAAGAGGCCCAGTGGAATGGTGGCAACAACTTGGGTAGAAAACAAGGGGAAAAATAAGTACAGACTACTCTTTGCAGAAGTTAGGTTGTAAAGGGAACAGAATGGCATAGCTGTTTTAAATAAGCAAACATAAGCACCAAACCCTTTTGAACAGAGTTTGATGTTCGATAAGTATCAGCCCCCTTCTTTTTCTCTGCCTTATTCTGCAGCCCCTCATCCTCCCAGCACTGTTTTGCACCTCATAATTATATTTCTTTCTTTTTTCTTTTCTTTTTTTAAGAGATGGGGACTCACTGTGTTTCCCAGGCTGGAGGGGAGTAGTGTGATCATGGCTCACTGCAGCCTCAAACTCCTGGGCTCAAGTGATCCTCCCACTTCAGCCTCCCGAGTAGCTGGGATTACAGGTAAATGACACCATGCCCCGCTAATTTTTAATTTCTTGTAGAGACAGGGTCTTGCTATGTTGGCCAGGGTGGTCTCGAACTTCTGGCCCCAAGCAATCATCCTGCCTCAGCCACCCGAGTAGCCGGAACTACAGGCGTGAGTCACCGCACCTGGCTCTATTTCTTAAATTAAAAAATTAAGAATGTCACTTTGGTTTATAATAAAAGCTTATTTTTTGTTTAAAATGTCTAACTTGTTCTAGAACAAATATACCTCACATCTCAATAAATTCACCTTTACTCTGAGCTCTGGCCACTCCCAGTAAACAGAGAAGCCATTCAAATACACATGCCAGGTTTTGTGTGTGTGACTTTTACACATATTTATTTCTAATGAACAGACAGCTTTTATCATGCCAATGAGTACCAACAAGAAGGTCCAGGTTGGGTAAACAAGATGAAAGAACAATATTAGTCAAATAATAGACCAAGGGGGAAAAAATCCACCCAAGTAGTTATCTGGCTTACTGTAGACCAGAAAAGGGCCTGGTTGTGGAATTACTTTATTACTGTTAAGGTCAGAGTACACATAGTGACATGCACAGACCTACAGCAGACAGTCAATGAGTTCTGAGACCTGTATGTATCTGTCCCACATCCATCAACAGTAAACATTAAATGTGACGCGTGTGTAGCTTACCTGCTTTCCACAGGGCAGTCCTCTGTTCGTTGTTGGAATTAAATGCTTTTGCAAATCTATGTGACTCTAATAAGCAGTCCAGTAGCTTAAAAAGTTGTTGTGATGTTAAAAAGCGGTACATTCCTTGGTCTTGAGTATCAACTCGAACATCAAAGTCCACCGCATCTCTCTTTGGAAAACAAACCACCCCAGCATATACACACAGTCACAATAATTTTAGTTAATTTACAACTCAATGCTCCCCGAAGACCAGTTTTACAAGAAAGCCACAGACACTCAGCTTGATCTAACCTAACAGAAAGTAAGGGAAGGTCCACCTTCCGTTACGCATCCTCGTCCCCAAGGACCACCTCCCATTAGTCCAGACCCTCCTGGACTCCCAACTCCCTGGCCCTGTGTTCCTCAGCCCCTCAAGTTCTCCCTTCTCTTCTCAACTGCTATGGAGTCCATGTATCATGATTTTAATTATTCTTTCACAACTCCTCCTCTTCTTTTTAGTAACTGGCTGGCAAAATGGCCGTGTCATCATGTGTGACTGGAGAAAGCAGACTGGTTTCTCTCTAAACCAGTGGGCTCGGTGCTGGCCCAGCCCTTGGCAGACCTTGGCCTAGGCCACATTCCTGGCCAACCAGCTCACGTTTTCACTTCTCAAGTAGCTAAAACATTCTTCCAAATCTCACATGGTAGATGACTTTTCTTCCCATCTCAGTGAGAAACCAGAAGCTGGCAGAGGAGGTCTCTCACAGGCTCCCACCCCAAATGTACCAGACTTCCTGCATCCATAACCCATCCCCCAGCCCTCCCCCTGCCGCCACATGGGAACTGTCTGGGCTTCTACCCCAGGTGATTCCCACTCTGTCTGAGGTACTATCTCCACTCACTCAAAAACATGGCCCTAGCAATTGCCCCTCTCTTGCCTACAGTCAGTTTTTCTCTCCCTACTGGAAAGCTCTCACCAGTGAACACGCTGCCATATCACCAATCTGGAGAACAAAACATAGCAAACCTGTCTCTTGAACCCCTCACAATTCCAGCTATCACATTTCTCTGTGCCTTTACAGAAAACTTCCTAACAGAGTACTGGCTGAGTCCACATTCTCTCTTCTCTCTCTCTCTCCTCATTACAATTACGCTTTTGTCCTCGATTTAACATTTAACACACTGTTAAGGTTCCAAAGTCTTCCAAATAGTTAGAGGGCAATTCTCAGGTGTAATATCACTTGACCTATCCAGAGCATTTAACAAGTGACTGATCACGTGCTTCTTAAAACATTTTCTTCACCTGACTTCCTGGACAACTGACACCTGCTTCCCCATGCCTCCCCATGCCTCATGGATTCTCGTCCTCAGTCTCTGCTAGCTGCCTCATCTCCAGGAGCTGTAGAGGACGAGGTCCCTAGTAATCAGTTGCTGACCCTCCTCCCTACTCTAGCTAACCTTACTACCTTGTGATGGGATCCAGTCTCCTGGTTTAAAAGGACATCTGTAATGATGAAGGCCTCCCAAACTAATTCTCTAGCCTAACTCTACAGCCCAGACTGCTACAGCTAACTTCCTGCTTACACAAAACAAGCAGCCGTCCTCCCATCTCCTTACCTGCGCGGCAGCTAAGTTTTCCGCATCTTCTTTCTTACTTGTGGCTGGGAAGAAGACAATGTTGTCGATAGTCTGGATCAGTTCCAGCTGCACAACACATTTAATCAACAGGGCAGCAAACAATTTTTGTTCTGGAAATTCTGTGAGGAAACCCCCCCCAATGCACATGCAAACAAAAAATTATTTTGAATCCTTTATAATTTCCATGACATTACAATGCTAAGGAAACATTAATATGTATTCACATATCACACTGAGAAGGACATACTGCTTTTGCACACAGGCACTACTCAGTAAAAGTTGAACTGATATTTAGAAAAGCCTTAGAAAAGTAATTTTTAAAATAAAAGTGCCCTACATAGTTTAGAACAAGCTTGTCCAACCCGCAGCCTGTATGTGGCCCAGGACAGCTTTGAATGCAGCTCAACACAAATTCATAAACTTTCTTAAAACATTATGAGATTTTTTTTTTCTTAGCTCACTACTATTTTTCATTGTAGAAAGAAACAGGGATTATAAGTCGCCCAGCATTGGAGCCATTGCCCCAAGACTGCCTAGTAGGCAGCTCCCTTTGGGCAGTTGTCTGCCTCCTGGAAAGCTTCCTGCTGAAGCTGCCCCTGAGAATCTGGGATGGAGGTGTGGCCGTGTGGTCTGGGTCCCCTGGGACCATACATGTTAGTGTATTTTATGAGTGGTCCAAGACAATTCCTCTTCCAATGTGGTTCAGGGAAGCCAAAAGATTGGACACCCCTGATTTAGAACAATAATATATTCAAGATGTTCCCGCTACAAATTTTTTAATTCAAGTTATTTTTAACGAAAATGTAACAAATGGATAAAAACCTAAAACTGAAATATCAACTGTAAACCCAAGTCTGACCTCTGAAAATAGGGAATAAAGGGGCTGGGCACGGTGGCTCACGCCTGTAATCCCAGCACTCTGGGAAGCTGAGGCAGTTGGATCACCTGAGGTCAGGAGTTCAAGACCAGCCTGGCCAACATGATGAAACCCCATCTCTACAAAGCTACAAAAAAATGTGCCAGGCATGGTTGCACGCACTTGTAATCCCAGCTACTCTGGAGGCTGACACAGGAGAATCGCTGGAACCCAGGAGGCGGATGTTGCAGTGAACCAAGATCACACCACTGCACTCCAGCCTGGGCAAGAGAGAGAGACTCCACCTCAAAAATAAATAAATAAATAAAATTAATAAAATTAAAATAAAAATAGGTTATATGAAAACCTATGACATAAGAAAATAACAGAACAGATCCATGTGAGACAGGAAGTGAGGGCAGCCAAGACTCTGGATTAACCTATGCAATACTGTGGTTTGGCCACAGCATGTTTTATTTGGATCCAGATTCGTAGTTGTGACTGAAATTACCTCTTATTTTCAAAGACATCCATCAGCAAAGAAGTCTATAAAAAGTTAAGCTGGGGCCGGGAGCAATGGCTCATGCCTGTAATCCCAGCACTTTGGGAGGCCAAGGCGGGTGGATTGCCTGAGGTCAGAAGTTCGAGACCAGGTTGGCCAACATGGTGAAACCTCGTCTCTACTAAAAATACAAAAATTAGCCGGGTGTGGTGGCACGTGCCTGTAGTCCCAACTACTTGGGAGGCTGAGGCAGAAGAATGGCTTGAACCCGGAAGACGGAGGTTGCAGTGAGCTGAGATCACAGCACTGCACTCCAGCCTGGGTGACAGAGCCAGATTTCATCTTAAAAAAAAAAAAAAAAAAGAAGTTAAGCTGAACACATTACATCAAAAATAACCAAACTGCAAAGTAACAAAAGTGCCACCAGTGTTTCCCTCATCAGCTATACACAGTCACGTCCCTCTATCCTGAACACATTTGTTCAACAGGGCGTTTCTGATAGTCCGCCGTCCCATGTGGACACATTCATGGGAGTGCTCCCCTTGTCTGACCATGCCAGCTAAGTAGCTAAGCCAATGCAGCAGCACAAGGTTAGAAAAGAGGACTCAACTCCTGAGATGCTGCTGCCATGCAGCCCAGGGGACCCAGACCACAAGGCCACACCTCCATCCCAGATTCTCGGGCAGCTTCGGCAGGAAGCTTTCCAGGAGGCAGACAACTGCCCAAAGGGAGCTGCCTACTAGACAGTGTGGGCAATGGCTCCAATGCTGGGCGACTTACAATCCCTGTTTCTTTCTACTATGAAAAACATTTTACTACAAATTCCCTTCTCTGGCACTAATGTGTGGAAGACAAATTCATGTTTTAGGGATTTTCGGGGGTAAAAAAACAACTTATTTAAATTTATTCTTATTGAGATCATTAATGAAGGCTCCTTTTCAGATACTGTTCATAAATGCTATTCTATTTAACGTTTAGTTCTTAGTACTGGATCACAAGTTGAAAAAACAAAGAAACCTGTAAGTCCTATGGTTATCTCTTCCTCTTAAATCTTGTCTTCTTAGTCCTTTATTACAGTGACAGCGGCATGGGCAGTCATCCATTCACTCCCTCATTCAGGTCAGAAAAACATCTCAGTCCCGGGAGCAAGAGACTCCCAGTAGCACCTGGACTCCAGAATGGACTTAGCAGTAGATGGAGGTCTTAGGAGACCTATTTTCATCGTCCCAAAGTGAGTTGCTCAGGGGTGTTAAGAGCTTCCAGCAGGGACCCAAACAGTTCTAGTGACCCCAAGAATTTGGCGGATGAGGCTGTACTCTGAACAGGGATGCCAAGCCTCTTCATAGTTTCTCGTGCCCTTTGAGACCTGGACAGGGATCCTAACTAAAGTCTCACTAGCAAGGACCAGGAGCACATTTGATGACAATATCTATTTGGACAAATTTTAGTCATGACAAGGCCTGACACTGCCAGGGTTATATTAGTCAACCATTTCATTGTCCACACAACAGAGAGCAAAGCTAAGCAGATTTTAACTATGTGGGACTGCAGGTACTGAATCAACTCGACAGAGCAGTGGTGCAGAAAGAATGAGGCTGGTCTGTGCTGTGATTCTTTTCACTGAGTTGGAGAGTCAGATGCAGGGGCCTCCCCATCAAACAGGAGAACCACAACCTATCCACCAAGGAAGAGGGCTCATGAGAGCTGGGTGGCCGCTTGTTCTTCCTCCAGCTCTACCTGTTCTGAGTCAACAGTTCCAGGATGAACCTCGCCTAAAAGTCTTCCAGGGGAGCGACAGTGGAATGTCTGACCCCACAGCTCACAGTGGCAGGAAAGCAGAACCCTTGCCCAGGAAAAAGGATAGTCCCAGAATAGCCAAGTGCACACTTTCCACTATGTGAAGACCAAGTCCTGCCCTCACAAAGCTAAGTGTGTTTAAATTCAGTCTTGAGGCTGAGAGTGAGAAAAGCCACTCACTATTCCTTCCTCTTGGCCTTTCTTGGTGCAGACTGAAGCTGCAAAGGATTCCTACATGAACCATTCTGTTCTTTGGAGAACAGGAATGAAAAATGAAACTGGGCCACTCACTACCACCTGTTTCCTCTTTAAGAAATTAGCAAAATACAGTGACTGAAGATAGAAGGTCCTTTCAAGTAGGATATGATAATAAAGCCTGTCTTCTCTCAAGAACTGTAAGCACCTAGGATTAAAAAATTCCCTGAAAAAAATTAAATCAAAATGGATTAATGACCTAAATCAAAGAGCTAGAAGAATAAAACTTCATAGGCCAGGCACAGTGGCTCACGCCTTTAATCCCAGCACTTTGGTAGGCCGGGCAGGTGGATCACTTGAGGCCCAGAGTTTGAGACGAGCCTGGCCAACACGGCGAAACCCCGTCTCTACTAAAAATACAAAAATTAGCCAGGTGTGGTGGCATGTGCCTGTAATCCCAGCCACTCAGGAGGCTGAGGCAGGAGAATTGCTTGAACCCAGGAGGTGGAAGTTGCAGTGAGCCAAGATCGCACCACTGCACTCCAGCCTGAGTGACAGAGTGAGACTCCATCTCAAAAAAAAAAAAAAAAAAAAAAAAAAAAAAAACTTCATAGAAGACAACATTGGGGGAAATGCTCATGACCTTGGATTTTGACAATGACACCAAAGGCATGACTAACAAAAGAACACAGAAAAATTGGACTTCATCAAAATTTAAAAACAGGCAAAGGACATGAATACAAATTTCTCCAAATAAGATATACAAATGGCCAACAAGCATATGAAAAGATGGTTAACAACACTAATCATTACGGAAATGCCAGTCAAAACCACAATGAGGTAAACTTCTCACCCACTAGAATGGTTATCATTTAACAACAACAAAAAAGGCGTTGGCAAAGATGTGGAAAAACTGGAATTGCTGGTGGGAATGTAAAACGGTGCAGCCACTGGCTATAGAAAATTGCTTGGTGGTTCCTCAAGAAGTTAAACATAGAATTACCCTATGAGCTAGCAATTCCACTCCTAGGTAGATAATGCAAAAGAACTGAAAACAGGTATTCAAATGATATTTGTACACAACAGTTTGTAGCAGCACTATTCATGACAACTACAGGTGAAACAAATACAAACGTCCATCATCAGACAAATGGATAAACAAAATGTGGTCTATATATTCAGTGGACTATTAGTAATAAAAAGGAATGAATTACTGATTCATGCTACAACATGATGCGTCTTGAAAACACTGTGAGAGCAGACACAAAAGGTTATATTTTGTATGATTCCATTTATATGAAATATGCAGAATAGGCAATTTGCAAACACAGCTAATTAGTGGCTGCCAGGGGCTGGGGAAGAGAAGAAGAGGAAGTGGCTGTATAACAGTTATGGGGCTGGGGGGCTCCCTTTAGGAGTGATGAAAATGCTTTGGATCTAGATAGAGGTGGTGGCTGTGAATGTACTAAATGCCACTGAATTATTATTCACTTGCATATTGTTATTTCTGTTATTAAATTTCATCTCAGGTTTAGAAAGTTCTCAAAGCTGTCCTGTTCTCCTCTAAGGAGGCTGTGGTCTTTTCTAGGTGTTGTAATTTTCCTTCAGCAAACGAAACTGAATCGATCCGGTAAAAAAGGAAAGGGTTCCTCTTTTTTGTGAAAGGGTGAGGGGAGGAATACAGGTGACCTGTGGATCCCTGTATGGAGACAGGGGTGTGGGCAGCAGTGAGGGAAATGGGCACAGGCCGACTAAGGTTGGGGTGCAGTGTGGAGAAAAGGGTTGCTCCTTAAAAAGTAGGGTGCTCCTGCCGGGCGCGATGGCTCATGCCTGTAATCCCAGCACTTTGGGAGGCCAAGGCGGGCGGATCACAAGGTCAGGAGATCGAGACCATCCTGACTACCGTGGTGAAACCCGGTATCTACTAAAGAATAAAAAAAAAAATTAGTTGGGTGTGGTGGCAGGCACCTGTACTCCCAGCTACTCGGGAGGCTGAGGCAAGAGAATGGCGTGAACCCGGGAGGTGGAGCTTGCCGTGAGCCAAGATCACACCACTACACTCCAGCCTGGGCGACAGAGCAAGACTCCGTCTCAAAAAAAAAAAATGGTGCTCCTGGACAGACGTCGTGGCACAAGCCTGTAATCCCAGCATGTTGGGAAGCTGAGGTGGGTGGATGGCCTGAGCTCAGGAGTTCAAGACCAGCCTGGGCAACATGGCAAAACCCTGTCCCTACAAAAAAAAAAAATAAAAAATTAGGTGGGTGTGATGAGGTGTGCCGGGAGTCCCAGCTACTTGGGAGGCTAAGGTGGGAAGATCGCTTGACCCTAGGAAGTTGAGGCTGCATTGAGCCGAGATCACACTCCAGCCTGGGTGACAGAGTGAGACTGTCTCAAAAAAAAAAAAAAAAAAAAAAACAAGTGGGGTGCTCCTGCTTAGAAAGCAACAGTCCTTCACTACTTTCCCTTGCACATGGGTAGAGGAAGGCATGCTAGGCCCTACTTTTGCAGACAGAACATGGGGTTGGTTGGCATGCAGAAGGGGGTGGAGAGAGAAGACTCAGGTGCTTGTTGGTAGAAAAAGCTGACATTTCAGTTATCCGCAGAGTTCTTGACCTTCTGCAGGTGGGCATCTATCTACCAGAGGATGTCCAAATTAGGGTAAGCACAGTAAAGAAGTGATGATATGGCCAGGTGCAGTGGCTCACGCCTGTAATCCCAGCACTTTGGGAGGCTGAGGAGGGTGGATCACAAGGTCAGGAGTTTGAGACCAGCCTGGCCAACATGGTGAAACCTTGTCTCTACTAAAACTACAAAAATTAGCTGGAGGTGATGGCGGGCACCTGTAATCCCAGCTACTCTGGAGGCTGAGGCAGGAGAATCGTTTGAACCTGGGAGGTGGAGGTTGCAGTGAACACCATTGCACTCCAGCCTAGGCGACACAGTGAGACTCCGTATCCAAAAAAAAAAAAAAGTGGCCAGGCACGGTGGCTCACACCTGTAATCCCAGCACTTTGGGAGGCCGAGGCAGGCAGATCACAAGGTCAGGAGTTCAAGACCAGCCTGGCCAATATGGTGAAACCCCATCTCGACTAAAAATACAAAAATTAGCCGTGCGCGGTGGTGCACGCCTGTAGTCCCAGCTACTCGGGAGGCTGAGGCAGAAGAATCGCTTGAACCCGGGAGGTGGAGGTTGCAGTGAGCTACGATGGTGCCACTGCACTCCAGACTGGGCGACAGAGTGAGACTCCGTCTCAAAAAAAAAACAAACAAACAAAAAAAAAGAAGTGATGACACAATCAATTATAGTATATGCTTGTTAATAATAAAAGTAAAACCAAAAATGTTAACCCTTTCCTACATAAAACACAAACTTATTTTTATTTAGAGAAATAACTCACTTGCTGTAGATTTAATTTTGCTGACTTCTTCATTAACAGCAGAGGCAGAAACCAGTGGTGCTTGTGGTCTGTTATCCACAGACCTTGGTTGAATAGAATCATGAATATCTACAGACTTCTGTGATATTGTATCCTAATAAATAAAAAAAAATCATTGTAAGTATGGTTAATAAAGTTTATGGGTGAAAATATTTTCTAAAACGCTATTTTAAAAAATTATATTATGTCCCTATGAAAATGATGTTTTACACATTACAGTTACAACACAATCAGAAAATTATTTAAAATTACCTGTACATAGAGAAAAGTTGACTTTCTGACCCTCATTGGGCTCAGGTCTGAAACCATCCAACAGCAACAGATAAAAATGCGAAACTTCAAAGTGTAGAGAAACTGGTCAGCAATACCCACAAGTGTTCATGAAATCTAAACAGACACCTTTTGCAGGGGTAAATTTAGAAAAGGATCTTCTGTCACCCATGGACCCAGGGACTAGAAAGGTCAATGTGAAGGTGACTATCTAGGAGTGTCGTATCATGAAGAGATGCTGGATCCTGGAGTCCAACAGACCTACACAAGAATTAGGCTCCAGTATTATTTATTTATTTGCTTTTCTGAGACAGAGTTCTGCTCTTGCTGCCCAGGCTGGAGTGCAATGGCGCCATCTTGGCTCACCACGACTTCTACCTCCTGGGTTCAAGCGATTCTCCTGCCTCAGCCTCCCCAGCAGCTGGGATTATAGGCATGCATCACCATGCCCGGCTAATTTTGTATTTTTAGTAGAGAGGGGTTTTCACCGTGTTGGTCATGCTGGTCTCCAACTCCCGACCTCAGGTGATCTGCCTGCCTCGGCCTCCCAAGGTGCTGGGATTACAGGTGTGAGCCACCACACCTGGCCACAGGTTCCAGTATTATTAAGAGTGTAACCTTGGAAAAATGATTAATTTCCTGAGGTGAGGTTTTCTGATCTAAAAACAAATGACATACTTTCCTTGCAGGTCGTTAAGAACTAGAGATAATAAATCCAAAACACTAGCAGCACAGTGTTGGGCAATAAATGGCAGCTGACCCTACTCCTCCTCGAGCTTTCTTTCATTATAAAGGCACAGCACACTCAAGAGATGAGAGAACTTGGTTTCAGGAGGAGTGCTTAGCTTTTGTTATTCTGACATAACAGTCCCAGCCTAAGCAACCTTACCTGCTGTGTGGAAAGGAAGATGGGCTTGTGTTACCAGAGATAGTAATAATCAAAACAATACGTTAGCTTGGACTTAAGTGTATTTTAAGCAAAAAATTACTCAGTTCTCAGAATTAAAAACGTCTTATCTTACTGAAGACAAATGAAAGCACTGGTTTTTAAATATTTTTGGTCACAGGCCCTCTTGAACAGTCTGATGATTTCTAAAATGTTCTCTCCAGAAAACGAAACCTACACAAAAACTAGGTCACAAAATTAGGGATTTAAAAACCTTGCTCTGTATTAGAGGAATCTTTGGATGTTAGGTATATTGTTTTCTCAATTTTTCTCATTAACCAATGTAAATGAGGATAGTTTTTGGGATGTCCTAAGTAATAGTGGGTTCTGTTCTGAATGGACGTCAGCACGACAGAGTCATGGAGCAACACTGGCCCAGTGTAGGTGTCACAGTTCTCAAGGGCAATTCAGAATGACACTTTCTGTGAAATCTAAGTTTTAACTGTTGACAATTTGTTAAGAAAGTTAAAAGTTGTGGGGAACAAATCTGGTCAGTGGGCATTAGTTTGCTACTTTACAGCCTCCTGGCTTTAAAATTCGAAGGTATTATTGGAAGAACAGTACAAATTTGAAAAGACCTGTAGATTAAATAAGAGTATTGTTTCAAGGATAATTTTTTGATTATTAGGGATAAGTGGGCATTGTATTTACAAATTACTTTCAAAGAATTCAGAAAATTGTGTGTGTGGGAGGCGGTGTAGAGAGATAAAAAGAGGGAGGAAAGCAGGGGTTGGTAAAAACAAATGTAAAATGACATTTGGAGAAACTTGGTGTAATGATTACTTTTGTGTCAATTTGGCCAGGACACAATACCAATATCCTATGTACTTAAGCCAGATACTTAAAGGAGTAACAATTAATTCAATTAAACACTATTCCAGGTGTTCAGCTGAAGGTATTTTATAGATGCGGTTAACATCTATAGTCAGCTCACTTTAAGGAAATTATCTTCAATAATCTAGATGGTCCTTATCCAATCAGTTGAAGGCCTTCAAAACTGAGCAAAACAGGTTTCCCTGGGGAAGAAATCCCGCCTGTGAACTGCAGCTTCAGCACCAGCCCAAGGCTTTCCAGGCTGCCTGCCTGCCCTACAAAATTTCAAACCTGCCAGCCTCCACAATCACATAAACCAGTTCCTTAAATCTATCTATATAAATCTCTCCTGCTGGTTTTGTTTCGCTGGCCCTGATAAAGATTTTGATACCATGAAATGGAATGTGGCTGTAACAAACATCTAAAAATGTAGAAGTGGCTTTGGAACTGGGCAATGGTAGAAGCTGGAAGAGTTCTGAGACACATGATAGAAAACACCTACGATGCCCTGAAGAGACTGCTGGTAGAAATATGAATGTCAAATGTGGTTCTGGTGAGGATACACAAGGAAGTGCAATGTGTGAGAGAAAGCTTCTACCATCTTAGAGAAGACATGTATGGCCATGAAACAGATTATTGGTACAAATATGAATGTTAAAAGGTGCTTCTGGTGAGGTCTTAAGAAGGAAATCAAGAACATGGTATTAGATACTGATAGACAGGTGATCCTTGCTGTAAAGTGGCAGAAAGCTTGGCTGAATTGTTGGGTGGAAAGCAGAATTCTAAGTAATGATATGTAGTTGAGATTTCCAAGCAAAGTGTTGAAGGTGTGGCCTGGTTTATCCTTGCTGTTTATAGTACAATGCAAGAACAAGATATATTGATGAATGAACTGTTAGGCAAAAAGAAACTGCCACCTGATGATTTGAGAGGATCTTGGCCTATCCAGATTGAAAAGGATGCTACAATTAGGAAATGAATTGTTAGGAAAGCATGCTTTGGAGAGAAGGCCAAGGCTATAATAGCTGGACGACTTTTTGCCAAAGAGATTAGGTATATATCTAGTGGATCCAATCGATCATCTCAGCAGAAGCCAGGAACATAACAGGACTATCCAGAAAGATGTGTGGATCGCCCTCTTGTTTAATGGCATGGTTTCTCGTAACACATACAGAAGACCCACAAGGATTTTGAGAATGACATACCAGCAGACATTGATATACCAGCCTAGAATGAAAGGGACAGAAACAATAAGAGGAAGGGAGGCTGACTTCTAGGATTCTACAGGCAGAAAGTGGGTCAACAGAGCTGCAAACGTGCTAACCTTTAAGAAAAAGAACAACAACTGAGAGTGTAGGGTTCAGGTCCAAAGAAGCAAGCCATGGCCCCAGAGGGCAGAATATCAAGACACACAGCATTATTCTCAGGCCTTAAAACTCAACAGAATTGTCCCTGCTAAGTTTCAACCTTGCTTAGGACTGGTGATCCTTTGTACCTTCCAATTTCTCCTTTTTGCAATGAGAATGTCTATCTTATGCTTGTCCCACTACTGTATTTTAAAAGTTACTAACCTGTTTTCTAGGTTCACAGGTCCACAGATGGAGACAAATTCTGCCCCAGAATAGAGCATACTCAAGAGCGTCATCCATCCTTAATGCAGATGTCTGAGATGATCAGATTAGGCATTTTTTATTATATTTATAAGGGATTTTGGACATAGTGTTGATGCTGTAATGAGTTTAGACTTTTGGGGACCTTAGAATGGGGTGACCATCTTTTGCTGATGGGATGGACATGAATTTTTAGGTGTCAGTGGGTAGACCATAGTGGGATGAATATTGGCCCCTAAAAGGTATGTTCAAGTCCTGACCCCTGATACCTGCAAATGTTACCTTACTTGGAAATAAAGTCTTTTCAGATGGAATTAAGGATCTTGAGATCATCCTGGATTTCAGGTAAACCCTAAATCCAATGACTAATGTCTTCATAAAACAAAAAGGAGAGGGAGAGATTTAACTCACACACAGTGAGGAAGACTATGGATAGATGGTGGCAGAGATTGGAGTGATATGTGAACAAGCCAAATAATGCCGAAGGTTATCAACAGCCACCAGAAGCTGGAAGAAGCTAGCAAGGATTTTCCCTTAGAGCCTTTGGAGAGAACGTTGTCCTGCTAACTCCTTGATTTAGGACCTGTGGTCTTTAGAACCATGAGATAGTAGGTTTCTATAGTTTTAAGCCACCAAGTTTGTGGTAATTTTTTACGGTAGACCTAGGAAACCAATACACTGGGTGAAGTGAATATTAGAATTCTTTGTACTGTTTTGTGTTACTTTTCTATAAGGTGAAATTATATAAAAATAAAAAGTTTAAATACTATCCAACGGTATCTTCAGCTTTGCATGGAGACAGCTACGTAATCTGGTACCTTTCTCTCACAACCCTTAAAAAATCATTTTGCTCTATGTCCTATATTTAAAAATAATTTAAAATACTCCCTTCATGGCACTTAACAAAGACACATATTAATTGTCTATGCAATTGACCACAGAATTAACCTCACAATTCTGGACAGCAAATTTATACCATCTTCTTAAAAGAGTCAAACGCATTGCAACGATATGAATGTTTGCGTTCCCTCCTAAATTCATAATGAAACTTAATCCCCAATGCAACAGTATTAAGACGTACAGATTTTAGGAGGTGAGTAGGCCATGAGAATTAGTGCCTTAAAAAAGGACTGGAGGGAACTAGCTAGGCCCCTTTCTGTCCCTCCTCCTTCCACCACGTGAGAATGCAGCAGCGAGGTGCCATCTTGGAAGCAGAGAGCAGCTCTCACCAGACACTTGATCATACAATTCCCAGCCTTCATAATTGTAAAAAAATAAATTTCTATTTATAAGTAATCCAGTCTCAGATATTTTTTAATAGCAGGAATGGATTAAGACACTTACATGTAAGAATTTGACCCATAATAAAATTACTCATCACAAATAACTAATTTCAATATACTTTATTAAAACTTACCAATGGCTTTTCACTTACAGGAGATGGAGGTGGGGGGACAGTTTCTCCAGAAGTGGGTCGCCAGGTCAACAGCCTTTAAGATACCAAAACCACATCAATCACTAGGGGGCTGTGCCACATGCCACATCCAGCATATTTTGAAATGGGCCCATGAAAGTAACAAGAACATACCAACTAAACAGTCCATCTTTGACCACTGCTAAGAGCAATTTCCTAAAAAACATTTACTAAAAAGTTTAAAATATGTACTTTTAGAAAAAAATTAAGTGGCATTTAATATAATTAAAAGAGTAATATGGTCACCAGTTTTGCATTAAAAAAACACTTTCTGATAAGTTTTAAAAATTTCAGACCTCCTTTCCCTAAGTATTAATATCAAATATTTTCCAAAGTAAGAGGCTTCTCAAAAAAAAAAAAAATTCATAAAATTGGCCAGGCGCAGTGGCTCACGCCTGTAATCCCAGCACTTTGGGAGGCCAAGGTGGGCGGATCACCCGAGGTTGGGAGTTTGAGACCAGCCTGACCAACGCGGAGAAATCCCATCTCAACTAAAAATACAAAATTAGCCAGGCATGGTGGTGCATGCCTGTAATCCTAGCGACTTGGGAGGCTGAGGCAGGAGAATCGCTTGAACCCAAGAGGTGGAGGTTGTGGTGAGCCGAGATTGCACCAATGCACTCCAGCCTGGTAAACATGAACGAAACTCCATCTCAAAAAAAAAAGAGAAAAAAAACCTACCTCACTATAATTCCATTTCACACTCATCCCTTAGAGAAAGATGACAAGCTGTTATAAAATATGAAATATAGTATGTGTAAATACATTTTCCTTAGACTATTACAAGATCAGTTACAGAAACAGGCTGAGATTTTTTTTTTTCCCAACAAAACCACTGCTTGATTTGATCTGAATAAATAAAATCTTATAAAAGTCAGCGGAATCACTTCATTATGTCCCAAATTTTGGTAACCAGAATAAAGGTTTTGGTTTACCAATAGTTTATGTATTTGTTATAGTTTACAGCAGTTTGGTTTGTAATAAATCTAAATCCATGTAAGAGTAAGACAAGCTTAAAAGGATTTCTGTTATGAGAAATCAGTAGTCACTATCAAACTTTTAATCACTAGTCACTCTCCAACTCATTCAATATACAAATATAAATGTAAAGTTGTATAAAATCTTCTTACGCATGTGGGATTGTGGTTTTGAAGATATCCAGTGTGCAGTTGCAAGTTTTATCCCAGATTTCTAGGGTAAATTTTTCACCATTCAGAATAACAACATTCTCTAAACAGTTTGTACCAGATCGCGCTAACTGCTCATTGTCTAGGAAAGAAAAGAGCAATTCATTTATATATTACCAGGGTTACATTTAACACTTTGTGTCACATATCTGGTACAGACCTACCTTGCTGCACACACCAGTAGAGCTGAGCAAAAATATCATCCAAAAGTACATCACTGAGTACTTCTAAATACTGAGTGAATACATCACAGATTGCATAAAGTGCATGATTGCAAGTTGTTGTCATCCATTCAGCTTTCTGGGGAAAAAAGTCGTTAATGAACATCATGCCATTAATCAACTACTATGATTAAAATATATATATATATATATATATATAAATGTTTTCATATTTAAAATGTAAGGCTGTCAGTGTTCCTTTTAGACCACTGAATTCCCTCTAGAATGTTATATTCACCTCAACTTAAAATCTGAATCTATTGCTCATCATCCCATAACCACCTATGTATACAATAATTTAACTATTTTTGGCACTGTTTTGATTATTAAAAAAAACCATCACCGTATCATCTTGATATTAACATTATGATTTTTCAAAGTGCATGAATAGCAACACCGGCCTTGCTCTAGAATATGACAGAACATGAAAGGGAAATACAGAGGTAAGAATTTGTCCAAATGGGATTAGCACAGGTTTAAAATAAAAATGACTTTCCTGAAGTATGGTTATCTGAAAACACCATAAAAAAGGGGCTATACAAAATAAGTGTAATTTATTTTTTTCAAGCCCATAAAAAATAATTGCAGAAGTCTGCATTTAATACTGCTGTATGGAACAAAAGGGGAAAATATGAAGCTCTCTTGACACATTTCCTAAAACGTATATTGTAACTGGTTCATAGTAAAATATGTTGAAATAAATTTTACCTTATATTCTTTACTCAATATAAAAAAGAAGTCACTATATAATACTAAAGAAAGTTACTGATGTTTTATAGTTGTAACTATCAAAATAAGGAAAAGAAATGGAAAAGTCAGAAAAACACTGAAAACAAAACAGACCAAAAAATCAATTCATCAATTCAGTTCTATCCCCCACATAGTGTTCTTTTTTTTTGAGATGGAGTTTTGCTCGTCGCCCAGGCTGCAGTGCAGTGGCACAATCTCAGCTCACAGCAACCTCCACCTCCCGGGTTCAAACGATTCTCCTGCCTCAGCCTCCCGAGTAGCTGGGACTACAGGCACCTGCCACCACACCCGGATAATTTTTGTATTTTTAGTAGAGATGGGGTTTCACCATGTTGGCCAGGCTGGTCTCAAACTCCTGACCTGAGATGATCCACCTGCCTTGGCCTCCCAAAGTGCTGGGATTACAGGCGTGAGCCACTGCGCCCGGCCAATGTTCTTATTTATAAGGACATAGTATTATATTCTCATGCCTTAAAGAAAAATTTTCTAGGAATTCTTTTCTGTACTTAATTTGAAACACTAAAATGTATTGATGATAATACTGAGAATCTTTTAACTTGACCAAGCTAAATGAAAATTGTGTATCCTCTTACCTCTGTCTGTTGTTCTGGCAATTTCATATTGTCAAAGATTCTGAAAACAATTCTAAATAAATCCTGCCACCAGTGTTTCTCGTAAGTGTGGCCATATGTTTTCATTATTTCAAACATTACTGTTAAACCCCTAAAATGACAAAACACAATTAGAAAGCTGTAATACAAAAAAGCATAATCCTCCTAAAACAGTTTTTACAGTTCACAAAGCTGCTAAAAACAGAAAGCTTAAAACTAGTCTGAAATTAACACATGACACTGGGTTTTAAAAAATTTAAGTTGTAAGAACAACAGGTTCCTTTAGGATGCATCATTCGGGAAAAAAAATCTCCAAAGGTCTTGGCCGTAAACTTTTTTTATTTTATTTTTCCTTTACTCTTACCTCACCAATGCAGCATTTAAAAACTGTAAATGGAATTACAAATTGAAAAGGATAATCGTTTGAGTGAATATTAATTTTGTGGCACTACAGCCAAAAAAGAAAATACATATACAGCAGTCTAAGAACAGAACAAAAGTTAGACTTTGGAAAATCTTTTTCAAATGGGGATTTTTACCCACTACTAGAAGCCTTATTCATGCAACACCCCCAAACAAAAGGATTTACAAAAAAATCCACTAAGGCATAAGCTCCATGAGGGGAGGGGTCTGTGTTTCATTTCTTGCTATATCCCAGGCACACAGCAGTGCTCACTGTCTGGGAGGCAAGCAATAAATATTTGCTGAATAAATTGCTTAGTATCACATGGACTAGCTTTTGAGTAAGTGTTAAAACTGAAACTCAAAACTTCCTTCTTCATTCTTTACTGTTTCTTGAAATAATACTTTTATGTAACCATTAGAAACTTTAATCTTTTCTCTATTTGTTACATTTTCTGGGAAAATACAGGCATCCTCCAATTTAGAAATGGCTTATATTTCCAAAGTTTGAGAGTAAAACAGAACAAAATTTTCTTTGAAAGGCTCTCATAAGGACTGGAACAGAGCTCAACTCATTTGCTGCTATGCTATCCCCAAACCTAGTAGATGGCTCATACATAGCAGGTTCTCAACAAGTTTTTGTTAAATGAATATGTAAAATAACATTACAATACTTCAGGCCTACAGTAAGTTCACATTGGTCTATTTGATCCCCAAGATATCTAATGTGTAATACTAGCAGTGGTAAAGAAACCACAGTAAAGAAGCTCCCGGGAAAGAAAGTCTTCCACAGGAGACGCCTGTCTGAGTTCCACCACTAAGTTCCCTCCTTGCAATGGAACAAGGCTCCCTCGTCCTCCATCTGCTGAGCTCCGTATCTATTTCCTCCCGCTCCAAGTAACTGGATGCTGCCTCTCATGGCTGGGAGTAAGTGGATATGGGCAATCCTGTTTTTTCCAGGGCCCAAAGTAAACACAGAGATCAATTGTTTCCAAGGATTTTTACTGTGGAAAATGTCTTTTTTTTCTTTTTTTAAAGCAATACTTAAGTAGTTGGTGTAGGGAAAAATAATACAGTCATGTGCCACATAAGGACATTTCAGTCAACAATGAACTGCATATAAGACAGTGGTCCCCTAAGATTATAATAGAGCTGTAAAGTTCCAATTGTCTTGTGACATTGTAGTTGTAGCTTTCACTGACTGTAGGGCAACACTTCACTCACATGTTTATGGTGATACTGGTGTAAACAAACCTACTGCACTGCCAGTCGTGTAATGATAAACAATTATGTTAACAATTAATGTATTTACTATACTGCACCTCTCATCATTATTTGCAAGTGTACTCCTTGTACTTACAAATTTTTAAAAAGTTAATTGGAAAACAGCCTCAAGCAGGTCCTTCAGTAGGTATTCAGGAAGAAGTCATTGTTATCATAGGAGATGACAGCTCCCTATGTGTTACTTCCCCTGAAGACCTTCCAATGGGGTAAGATGTGGGGCCGGAAGGCAGTGACATTGATGATCCTGACCCTGTGTAGGCCTAGGTTAATGTGTGTGTCTATGTCTTAGTTTTTAACAAAAAAGTCTAAAAAATAAAAATAGAAATAGAAAAAGGCTTATAGAATAAGGATATAAAGAAAATATTTTTATACAGCTGTACAATGTGTTTTAAGCTAAGTGTTAATATAAGAGTCAAGTTTTTTTAAATTTTAAAAATTATAAAGCAAAAAAGTTACAGTAGGCTACGGTTAATTTTTTATTGGAGAAAAATATCTTTTCACAAATTTAGAGTAGCCTAAGTTTACAGTGTTTGCCTCCTTTGCATTCACTCACCACGCACTCACTGAGTCACCCAGAACAATTTCCAGTCCGGTGAGTTCCAGTCATGGTAAGTGCCCTATACAGGTTTTTGTTGTTGTTGTTGCTTTTTTTTTTTTGAGACGGAGTCTCGCTCTGTCACCCAGGCTGGAGTGCAGTGGCGTGACCTCTGCTCACTGCAAGCTCCATCCCCCAGGTTCAAGCCATTTTCCTGCCTCAGCCTCCCAAGTAGCTGGGACTACAGGCGCCCACCACCACGCCTGGCTATTTTTTGGTATTTTTAGTAGAGACGGGGTTTCACTGTGTTAGCCAGGATGGTCTCGATCTCCTTTCCTCGTGATCTGCCCGCCTTGGCCTCCCAAAGTGCTGGGATTACAGGCTTGAGCCACCACGCTCAGCCTACAGGTTTTATCTTTTATGCCATGTTTTTACTGTACCTTTTCTATGCATATATATATATATACGTATATATATATATATATTTTTTTTTTGAGACAGAGTCTCATACTGTCACCCTGACTGGAGTGCAGTGGTGCCATCTTGGCTCACTGCAACCTCTGCCTCCCAGGTTCAAGCAATTCTCATGCCTCACCTTCCCAAGTAGCTGGGATTACAGGCGTGCACCACGACACCTGGCTGAATTTTATATTTGTATTTTTTAATTTTTATTTTTATTTTGAGACAGAGTCTCACTCTGTTGCCTGGGCTGGAGTAAAGTGGCACTCTCAGCTCACTGCAACCTCCACCTCCCAGGTTCAAGCGATTCTCCTGCCTCAACCTCCTAAGTAGCTGCAATTACAGGTGTGCACCACCACGCCTGGCTAATTTTTGTATTTTTAGTAGAGAAGGGGTTTCACCATGTTGTCCAGGATGGTCTCGAACTCCTGACCTCAGATGATCTGCCCACCTGGGCCTCCCAAAGTGCTGGGATTATAGGTATGGCCACCATGCCTGGCCAAATTTTTATATTTTTAGTAGAGATGGGGTTTCACCAGGTTGGCCAGGCTGGTCTCGAACTCCTGACATCAGGTGATCTGCCCACCTCGGCCTCCCAAAATGCTGGGATTACAGGCGTAAGCCACTGCACCCAGCCTGTTTAGATATGTTTAGATACACAAACACCATTGTATTAACAGCTGCCTACAGTACAGTAACATGCTGTGCAGGTTGTACCCCTGGAGCAATAGGCTATGCCATCTAGATTTGTGTAAGTACATGCTATGATGTTCACACAATGCTGAAATTGCCTAGTAATGCATCGTACAGAACATATCCCTGTCATTAAATGATGCCTGACTATATTTGGGAGTTTAATTTTCGGTATTTATCCCCAAATCTAGAGAATTTTGGAAGAATTAAGTAAGAATGCACACAAGAAGTTCTTTCTACACAGTGTTATACCAATTATAGTGCTGCACCATTTGTTGTTGTAAAGACAGAGTCTCAATTTGTGGCCTAGGCTGGAGTACAGTGGTGTGATCAGGGCTCACCATTGCCCCAACCTCCTGTGCTTAGGCAATCCCATCTCAGCCTCATGAGCGGCAGGAACTAGAGGCGTGCCCACCATGCCTAGTTAACTTTTTGTTCAAAGAGATGGGGTCTCACTATGTCACCTAGGTTGGTTTCAAACAATCCTCCCACCTTGACATTCCAAAGTGCTGGGATTACAGATGTGAGCCACGGCATCCGGCGCACATTTTAAGATGGAAGCTAAATAGCAGCCCATACATATCTTGGGATGAGGTAGGAAAATCAAAGGCCATCACTGAACAAAGTTTACTGATCTTTTCCCTCTCCTTTACTAACTAGAACACACATAACCTCTTTAACAATTGGAATCTACCCATAATCTGAACATGGAATATGGCGAGAAATAAGGTATCACAGTGCCAAGCAACAGAAGGCTAAGAAAGCAGGTGGATCCTCCATCAAACAGACTTCTACAAATATATAAAGGGTGAGGGGAGAGGGTGCTGAGTTTTCATGACCTGCTAGTCGTGATATGTCGGCCGCTCCACTGAGGCAGCTGGACAACTGAAATGGGGCTCTCTTGAATTGTAACAAGTTCCTAACAGGTCCACTGATAAACAATCCACCATGTCTAAATATAAAATAAAATGTTTTTCTATAGTGCTCTTATAATTAAAATCCCTAAGGGTTAAATCCTATTTTGGATTATCTATTTCATAAGAATTTCTGTTGTAACAAATAATACTATAAAAATGAAAAATTTCTTGGGATATAAGTCAAATTTAACCTTGGTGGGGGATGGGTGTGGTTCTGGCATAAGGTGAGAAAGGAGAGACTCATTCTGTGCTACCTTTAGAAATTCAAAAAATTCGATAAAGTTACACATCCAAATAACAGAAGATTCTTCCAAATAAGAAGGAAGGATTCCCAAAAGATTTTGTTTACCATAAAATTGAACTCACGGTGGGTTTACAGGTTGACAGATATTAGGACACACAAGCTGGCCATTTCAATGTGGCAAAGTACAGGGTAAAAATACTACTATGGGAATCATGTGAGCCGCGACCTAAGAAGAGTGTGTTAAGCACTTGGTCAGTTACATAATATCCATAATAGTTCCTTTACAGATGGACTGTATGTTCATAATGATCTTTTATTGGCAATATACTTTTGAAAGAGTTCTATTTGAATAGCTCTATATTATTCCAAACTATGTTACTGACCAGGTTACAAAAAGAAATGGTTCTTCACCTAAAACCCACCAAGGATGTGCAGTTAAAAATTCTTCTATCATTCATCAGGAAATAAAATAAATTTTGCCACTAACTTCAATTTATTATTGGAAACAAATACATGAAAAGACAGAATGTTTAAAGGATTAAATTAACTTAGAAGCCAAAATCAGAGGCTATAATCAAATATTTTAAAAATAATGTAGTATTTCCATTTTTATTTTGATCTAGTTAATATTTTTAAATAATATTAACATATTTTAAAATATACCTAATAATATATTTGACAAAACACTTGCTTTTATGGTCTTTAACTGTGAGATTGTGTTTATAAAGAAGAGTTAATTTGATTAAAGTCAAAATAAATCCAAAATTTTAATTACAAATATAGATTGTTACCTGGTTCTTACATCTAATTTGCATCTATTGATGATACAGGATAACTCAAAGAGAATTGGGAACCATCCTCTCACCCACACCCTGTCTTCAGGTGCTACATTCATATCATCGCTTGTGTATTCCTTGAAAGCCTTCAAGAAAAAAGGTAGGGTTATTAAAGGCAAAACATAACACCCATACATTCAGTATATTAACTTCTCAAAAAATAATTTAAATGCTTCACAAATAACCAGAGAGCAATTTAATAAACAATAATTTATAAAAAATGGACACTATAACTGCCTACAATTTTAGTATATGTGCCACTGAAGCAGGCAAAATATAACTGCCTATAAAGAGCTCTGGACTAGAATCCAAAAGTTAGCTTCACTTTCAACTGTCACTAGCTTTCTGCATTATTAGCCAGGTTAATTCAGGTTTCCATTTTTATCACTTAAATGGTTATGATACCACACAGCCACATTAACTACACTGGAGAAGTATGAAGGTGAAATGAGTTGACGTATCTAAAAAGTACCAAGCACCTGATCGGTCCATGGTAGTATGGAATAAAATCTTATTACCAAATCTATGATACATCATTTTCTCTTACGATAGTTACAAAGGTAGATTCAAATATACAAGTTAAATATGGCAGCTAGATTTTCAATTCAACCTTTTACTTCAGAGCTTAAGCCTATTCTCATCCACAGTCAGTCAGCTTCAGTATTACACAGCACAGACAAGATGCACTGTAAGGAATGGTTAGCAACACAGGCTGGGGCTCAAACCCTAGCTCTACTTTACTAGCCCTGAAACTATGGGCACATTTTTAAATTTCTCTATGCCTCAGTTTCTTTATCTGTATGGGGCTATAACACTATCTATCCCATAAAGCCATTAGAAGATTAAACAGGTTAATACAAGTTAATGAAAAACACTCAGAAAAATACCTGACACTTTCAATAATGGTTAGTTATAATCAGTAACCATCCTAACTTGGAATCAGGCTGCTCAGATTATTTTTCCAATTACTGAAAAATAAATGCTTCATATACCCTCAATTCCCAAACAAAGATTTCAAATTGGAAAGAATACTCTGCAAAATTTTGTTTACTAAATGACGCTATACCTGAGGTCTATCAGACACATATTTTGCACAATGGCGAATAAGTCGAATTGCTTCCATACTTGTGTCTGGGAAAGCTGCATTGCACGCAAATTCAGACAAACACTTCACTGCATCCTGGAAAGAATCAATGGTCGCTGGAAAGTGTTTTTCAAATACAAGGGCTAAAATAGAGAAAAATATATATTACTATAATTTTTCAATTATTCTTAGTTGTACCAAAAATACACCAACCTCTAGATGTAATGCACTTCCTTAAAGGTTGTTACAGGCTCTGACATCCAACAGATAGGAAGTTCAAGACTATCTTTACCACTTATCTGACTGCCTTGAGTAGTGAGAATAGTAAAACTTGTCTGTTTTGTTTACATTATAAACACAGCACCTAATACAGTGACTGGTACATAGTAGGTACTGATTCAACTTTGGTTGAATGAATATACAAAATTACTTAACCTCTCTGTATCTCGGTTTCTTGATATAAAATGAAAATAATCATAATATACACAGATAGCTGTAAGCACTACATAAAATAAGTGAAGTGCTTAGCGTAATACTTAAGCAAGCATGCAATAAATGATAGCTATGACGATGCCATGATTCTTGATGTTGATGGTCATCATTGTCATCTTCTATATAGGCTTAACTTATAATCTTAGTATTTCAGTCAGTCCCCCTTGAACTTAAGGGGACTCCTCCTTGAAGAACGCTGTGCAATGTACTTACTGGTCAAAAATAAAGGCTTTGCTTTAATACTCCATGGGTCTCAAGACCATCTCCATAACTAGTTCTGTGACCTTACATAAACTGCTTAACCTTTCTGGGGCTGAGTTTCCTAATCTATTTTGAAAAAAGGGATGGATAATAAAGATGCTTAACTGTGAATATTAAAGAAATTACGTGAAAAGTGCATACAGTATTTGCCATACGGTAAATACTCAATAAATGTTAACTATAATAGTAATTTAATTATTTTTATTTACTCTGGTTCTGTAGACAAAACTTGGTAAACTTAAAGGCCATAATCCTATTGTTACTTGAATCATCTTCTGAACACGTTAAGGTAGCTTTTTTTTTTTCCTTTTACTTGAACACAGCTAAGAGAATACTCACTGACAATGTGCCCGGTTGTTTGGAATGCAAGTTCCACTATGCTTTCATCTTGATCAGATGCAGCTAGATGAAATACAGAGAAAATGTTCTTCCATCCAGATCGAATGTTAGCAGCTTGAGAATTAACCATCTGTGCTATACACCGTACAACCATATCTCGAATTGTTGGAGACCTAAAAATATTAATATAATTGCTTGGATATTCAAACAGATAAAACTAATCAGTTTTTCCCCCTTTCTTCTGTTTTTCTCCCTGCTGTGGAAAACAACAAGATTTTCCTTCTATTAAGCAATTCAACAAATATAGTACCTGTTCCGTTTCATTATATGTTCAAAAGGTCTTAAGAAATCCTTCTGGAATCTGAAATTAGCAAGCTCCCCTTTCTCTAAGAACTTCATTGACAACTGCCTCAAGGAGTCTACTGCAAAAATAGCTACATCTTCATTAGGATTACACCCAACCTGTAATGGCGACAGAAACAAAAGATGCTAATTAATATTGGCAATAACAATCTACAATTCTTTATTTTTTGTCTTAGAAAAAATATAGAACAGCATAGATAGGTAAATCCTAAGATTTTCCATAAAGGCATTAAATATGCTAAAAATATTTCTCAACATGAAAAACAGATATTTTAAATCAAATTCTTAAAGCCCAGAGCAATCATTTCTAAAAAGAAAAACACCATTCACAGAGTTTTCTAATTTAAAATTAAAAAGTAATAAATAATTGCTTGGAAGCGAAAAAGGCTCAATTTGATTACAAGGACATTCTAAAGAAAAAATATACTACAAATGCAAACAAATACCACAGTTATTCAAATACCTTATTAAAATGATCTCCAATAACTTCCCAAATTCGAGACCACTGCAATCTTATTCGTCCCATGTTGTAATATGATATTTCTACTATTTTTTGTAGACTAAACATTCTTGGGTGTGTCATGGAAAGTAATTCATCCATAGACACAGCACAGAGCCAACGGACAAAATCCACTGTAATATAAATACATTTATATTTTTTTAGCTCAACATTAAAGTTACTTTAGCCCCAAGCCAGTTCCAAAGTAGAATAAATGCCCATACTTACCAATAGCATTTCCATCTAGCCTTGTAGATCCTGTGAATATTCTAGCGAAAATAAAACACAATTTAAAAAATTTATAAATTACTGTTCTTATTCCAATTGAAAAGTACGTGGCATGGGGTACTAGCTATTTTTATGTTTTAAGGGAACAAAAAATTGGGTACTCAAATGAGAATTTTTTATCATTTAGTTTAGTAACAAGTGTAGTCTGGATGTTTCTCCCTCCCCTCCACCTCTACTCCATGTGAACCAGTTTGCATTTAATATTATTATTAGAGTAAGTATATACTGCTGTAATTTTATTAGATTTACAAACCCCAGAAAGATATGAGATTCTAAGAATAAGAAAAATATTAATTTGTAAAACTAATAATTGGCACACTACAGATTCTTTCCTGATTATTGTCTAGCATTAAACAAGTTCTTAAAATGAAAAACTTGACATATTTTTACCAGTAAAGTATATTGATTAGGAATTTCATTTACACTAAAAGTGATTTAATATAACCTTGCAAATAGTCTCAGTTTACCCAAGAATTGGCCAGACCACTTTCCTTAGGGCATTCAAATGTTTGGAGTTAAACTAACACTGCCCAGCTTTGCCCATTTTTCTTTGCTGAGCTCTTTTTTTGTTTCAAAGTTTCATAAAAGATTTCAGCATAAACACATTAGTCCTCCTTTTTTAAAGTCTGCATTTTAACCCATATTCTGGGTTTGTAACCAAGAGTTTGACGTCACTTTCAAGAAGGATGACATTCCTCAACTTAGAATGCACAAAATAGGATTTGCATGATAAAAAGGAAAATTTTAAAGGCAGGAGCAGGTCACAGTAGTCACGGTAGTAACAGTGATAGCTACAAATCACAAGATAGGTTCTTTTCTAGTGTAATATCAATATTCACTCATTTGATAATCACAAATTCCTTATGAAGCATGTACTATTAAACCCCCAATTTTATGAACACAGAAACTGAGGCACAAAAATATTTAATAACTTCCTCCAAGTCACAGAACTAGTAAGTGCTAGAGCCAAGATTCAAACCAGGACAGGGTGATTATAGAGTCTATCCTATTAACCACTTTTCTATACTGCCTCACACTTACCTGAGCAAAAGGTATACTCAACCCTTTTTTCCTACTATCACAATCTAAATGTTCTGAGTACATCATGATTTTTTAACCCTAGTGTCCTTGCATGTCTGTCTATGTATCCTGGCAATGAGTAAAAAACAATACAGGAAAAACTGTTTAGAAACTGGTAACATGATGACTCAGAATGTGAGGTCCTGCTAAAGAAATGTCTTAAGATTTTCTATATTGTTCTTGTCAGCAGAATGAAGCAGTAATTCCAAAATCTGGCAGAAAACACAATCTGGGGGTAAAAATCAAAAGTAATATGGCCCCACTTAATCCAGGGATTAGACTGGACCCAGAAATTAAAGATATACAAAGTCTACAGCGCTCTCACAAAACAAAAATGAAAACTGCCAGACTACGAATTTGGTCAGCTGATTTTTCAAACTAGAGGTATTCTCATGGAAGGCAATGGCCGTAAACAACCATGAATACAGTCAAAAGTAGATAGTATAGGAGAACAAGAAAAGGCACACAAACAAAAACAAAGAGAAAAAGAGTTTTTAACTGAGAAGAAAGCAAATGGCAAACAGTAGAGGGGTAAAGAAAGAACAAAAGCAGAGATGGAACCACAGGGAAGGGAAGCAATAGATTCTGAAGGTGTTGAAACAATGGAGAACAAAGGCAATAGGAGAGAGAACTATCATCAGCAATAAGACAGGTTCTGTGGACTGTTGTGATGGTGGAAGGTTGGGGGAGCATCCATTCTGAGAAAGGGCATCCCAATTCCTACTCACTTCCATAGTCTCTGAGGGGGTCACTCTATTTCCAGTAATGCTCCGCTAAAGATAAGCCATATGGTAAAGCACAGCAGTCTGTGGGGAATTTAAAGTCAAGCCTTAATATTAAGGCAAGAGAACAGAGCTGTGTTTCATAAAATCAGCCTATGAAATGGTTTCTACATTTTCCATAGAAAAAGCAAAGGACAGAAGCACAAGAACCTTGTTTATGAATATTAAAAATCATGTGCTTTTTAAAAAACATTAGAAAAAAAACATTGGTAAGATTACTGCTTCCTCACATAATACAGACACACAAAAAAAAAGGTTGGCAAAACTTTTGCAGATTCTGGATCAAATCAATTTTTAAACTGTATGCAATACACAAGCAGCCTATATTATTATACCTGTAAAAGGTTTTTTCACAGTGAATATATTAGAGGTAACATTTATTTCTTAGGCCTAAATGAAAAGTATTTATGAGCAAAGGAAGTTGGGATGAGCTGTACATATTTTCTGATAGGTGAAATATTCCAAAGTGTGAGGTGAGCCAGTTCATAGCTAGATCTGGTATGTATAAAAAAACCATAAAGAGAAAAACTATGATGCTAAATAATCGTTTTTTAGCTATTAAAAATAAACCATTCATGGACAAAGTCTATCTCCTGCATAGTTTAGTAATATTCATTATGAAATTGGTCTAATTTAACAATGCATAAAAAATCCTATCCTAGCAAATGCTAGAGGATCAGTTATTCCCAGATTGAATGGCCCAATATTCTTCTCCTATATTCTAATAATACAAGATTCCTAACACAAAAGTAGACAATTAGAAAATTTTATCACCTTAAAGTCTGTAATAAAATCTTATTCTTTTCTCTGTTGGTTAATAAACCAGAAGCTATAAAGAACTAAACATACAAAAATTATTTTTTCTTTAGTTCCTGTACTTGTAATAACAGGTTATGCAGAAAAATAGGCCTGAGGACAGGAAAATGACTGTTTGCTGGGTAAGTACAGAACTCCCCAGATTGATGCCTGACACTATTTTCACTACTGTCTTGACTACCACTGAGTTGGGTAATGGACCAAAGTTTGAACATAACGACATGAAAATAAACTCAGATATTCAAAAAACATTTAATGGGAAAGTGAAATGTACCACTTAAGAATAATATAACATTATAAGAGATCAAATATATAACTTTCGGTGTTTTCACTATAAGCAAAAACTTGCAATACTGAGGTTCTGTATAAAATTTGATATTGGATTTATGTTTTTAGAAGTATCTGGCAATGACAAGATTGTGATGACAAAGTACTAACAAAATTTATGCTAAATCTCCTCTGAAATAGCATAAAGTCTTAAAACAGAGAGGTAATTTCAAATGAGTAACATGTCCCTCTGTAACAAACAGTGGATAGAAAGATAAATTAGAACTGGATGTGGTCATATAAAGTACATTATAAAAGCAGACATAGTAGGTAAAATGCTGAATCATGCCTGAATAGATTCTCAAAATGACAGTGAAGATGATTTTTCTGGAAGGCAAGAAAATCATTGACAAGAAAGCTAGCTAGGTAGCAGAAGGGCTATTACATAGCTCTGCAGTAGTACATGCAGGCTGAAAGGTGGAGAGGTTAAGCATGAATGCTTATTACACAAGCCTAGTTGTGGGAATGAACAAGTTATTTAACCTTTTTCTGTCTCAGTTTCCTCATTGTAAATTGAGGACAAGAATACCCATCTCATGAGGCTACTGAAAGGATTAAATGTAAAGTGTTTTGCAAGTGCCTCATCTGTTGCAAGCCTTCATGTTTGTTATACAGCAGGTATGAGATAATCTTTCTTCAGTCTTCACAAAAAAATAGACAAATGACTCTCCTCTTAAAAAAACAAACAAACAAAAAAAAAACAACAGCAAGTAGACATTAAGAATTCAAGGAAAAAGTTCCATGAGTATTTCCACGGTCAGTGGCCACTGAACATTCTAGTTCTACCTGTACTTAGAGCAAAAAGTTTTATCTGAAGCAAAGTAAAATAATGGATCAGCATGAGTTTCCAGACTATCAAGGAAAGATTTGTACAAATTATGTTTTTGAAAGTTTCCATCACAAGTGGGGGGTGCGGGGGCGGGGAGAGGAAGAAAAAGAAGAAACACTGTTGTAAAATGTTTCAATTTTGGGGGCATTTCTCTAGAAAAAGCTAATCTTCAAAAGAACAATAGGAGATATTGTTCTACGTGCTAGGCATTTTAAAATTGGAAATATTCTGTAGTAAATAAAGCATACTATGGGTTTTCTTTTAGAAAACAAACTAAAAATGGGGAATACGTGGTGATGTGTATAACATATAAATTCTGAAGTCCTTTCCAAAAAAGTTTATAATTGCCAATAAAACCTTTCATTTCATCCATAATGCAGTCTTTATTGTGGACCCAGAAAAATAAACTATACAACATTTTCAAATAGGGATAATAAGGGGAATAAGTTTTCTACAAGAAAATAAAACACCTGTATTTTTTTCCATCAAGGTTACCATTTCCTTAATGCCCATTATTATCTATTGTAACTTAAATTTTCATACTGTTTATCATCTTCTTATATTCTATGATCCAAAAAGTAAAATTATAGGGTATTTCATCATCTGAATCACAGCATATCACAATATAATTTTATATTACTTTAGAAAAATGATTTTGGCAATAATTTTTTTCTTTTTACCAACACCTAAATGCTACAGAACTGAAATAGTAATCATCTGAAAAGGGAATAAAATGAATACCTTACCTATCTACAGCAACAACAACACTCTGAGAACTGGTTTCTCCAATGGATTCCTGAATACTTGCTATCTGTTTCCAGTCCACATTTCCTCCAACTACCACATATAAAAGAGAGTCATTTCAGTTTGAAAATAATTCAGTAGAAGAATACACTTAACAGTTCTAAAACATACTTCTGAAATCAATTGCTTTCCTAATAAAAGAATGCTTCAGGTGAACAATTCTTTTGGCATCAGTGACATTAACAAGGCCAAATGTGCAAACAAACTTTACTAAGTAGTATACAACACATGGTTATAAGTCACAAACTATGTTTGTAAAGATCACACAAAGTAGGGGCACTGTGAATTTATATCACAAAATTATAGATATTAGATATAATTTCCCTTAATGTTTAAAGAAATGTAGCACTAATCCCAGTTCCAATGATACCTTCTGAGGATGATCCCAACTCCAAAAATTTAGACTTCCCTTGTCATTTAATCTCTAGTCCCCTATTTACAAAGGTCAGTTGAAAATTCTACCTGTATTTTCTAACAGGTAATTGAAAAGAATCATTCATCTTTTTCCTTGAAACTGGTTCCATGTGTTGGAGAGGAGAATAACAATATTCCCAGTCTTCAAATTCTTAACTTCAGAATCACCTTTGATATCCTTCCCCTCTTCCACTATCAATATTCAACTAGTCACTAAATTTTTCTTCTGATCTGTTTTTCATATCACCTGTTCATTTCCATTCCTACCTAGTTCTGGCCCTCATAATCTCAGTCCTAGATTACTGAAACTATTTCCTGACTGATTTCCCTGCCATTAATTATTTCCCTCTTCAATCTCTCTTTCCTCCCCCTGCCAGATTATTTCCTAAATCTTCTCCTTCATTTTGCTGACTGATACTTACAAGATAAAATATAAACTCTTTAGCCTAGCATTTAAAGCACTTCCCTTCAACAGTCTAGCCAAAATGTGCCATCCCTCAACTATCTAAAACTTACCTACCAAGACTCAATCTGGGTTCTCAATGAAAAGTTCCTCTCTGTTGTTCTCATCTGCCTTTGAACTAAGCATTTACTTGCTAAGTACTACTCAAATCAGAATTACTTTCATACAGTTTCATATAAATTATTTCAGGTGTGTTAATGTTGCTTTCACAACCAGATAAAAAGTTTCCTAAGGTTAGGAATCAAGTAATACATATTTTTGTACTTTCCTACCTTACTCAAAATTAAGTCCAAGGCAGGTGCTCTACCAACACTTGACCTGAGTGACCAAACACTCAATAAATGCCCCTCTGAATGCAAACATAACAGATGATATCATTTAAACCTGCTGAACTCAAATTCTATTCTAGGAACTGAATGATGTGAAAAAGAGGTAACCCCTGTCCTCATGGAGTTAATAATTTACACCAGGAGAGACAGGTATGTTTATAATGAACTTCAATGCAATGTAATGATAACTTCATGGCTGAAATGAACTAACTACATAGAATAAAAGTTTGCTAAATAGAACTAATTTCAACAGGGACAAGAACGGGGTGTTAGCTCATAGAAAGGCTTCACATATGATGAAATATTAATTCAACCTGGACCTAGAAGGATAACTGTAGAAAAGGAAGGAGAAAGAAAAGCAATCGAGACAGAGGGGCAGCTATATAAAGTAATGGAAACATACAACTGTACATCATGTTTTCACATACTTGGTAGCATAGCCATAATGAAGGATTGGCAGACACCAGGAAGAAGAGAAAAGAACAGTAGTAGGAGATAAAGCTGAAAAGACAGACTAGAAAAGAGAATGTGAAGAGCCTTGACCCTTAGGTTTAATGTACTACTTTCGAAAACAGGGATCCGTTAGATCCTTTAGAAGACTGATATGATGTAATCTATTTTCCAAAAGACAACACTGGTAATATCTGGAGAACATACTGAAATAGGAAAAAATATTGAAATCAGAGAGATAAAAGTCTACTCCTATAATACAAGTGAACAAGAATGAAAGCCTGAAGTAAGTGACACAGTATTGGGGTGGTAGGGAAATAGTGTCAAGGCAAACTTGACATGCACAGCATGTTACAAGAATTTTACAAAGAAAAACCTATGAGAAAAAAACAATGCCAATCATGAGATAACTTCCTTTGTGTATCAACAGGATATCCTTTCCACAGAGAAAATATATATGTTCTGTGGGGAAAAAATACATGTGTATATATATATATATATACACACACACAAGTGTCAAAATATGTCCTTTATATTTAAATATAATTCAAAATCATTAATAATAATATTTAAAGGAATCAAAGAATATAAAAAATGTCTAGGAATCCAAAGAACCCATTTCACAAATATGTGAAATCCCTTAATAAGAGTTCCAGTTTTGTCAAACAAATTTACTCAAAAGCACACAACACAAGAGAATACGGGTGTTAGCTCAAAGAAAGGCTTCACATATGATGAAATATTAATTCAACCTAGACCTAGAAGGATGGTTACATAGAAAAGGAAGTAGAAAGAAAAGCAATTACAACAGAGAGGGCATATTTAGGTTAAATAAGATTTTTTAAACTATGTGTCATGAATACTCTCTGAACATTTATGTGACAAAGCCATTGAATTTTTAAATGTTAAGATATCTCTTGAAAGACCAGCATGCAGTCCAGGTGCCATGGCTCATGCCTGTAATCCTAGCATTTTGGGAGGCCGAGGTGAGAGGATCACCTGAGGTCAGGGGTTTGAAACCAGCCTGGGCAACATACTGAAATAGGAAAAAAACATAGTGAAAGCCTGGGACAGGCTTTTACTTTAGTAACTTTAATTTAAAAAAAAGTTGAGCCCAAGAGTTCAAGACTGCAGTGAGCTATGACCGTGCCACTGCACTCCAGCCTCAACAACAGAGTGAGACCTCATCTTCAAAAAAAATAGAAAAAAAAAAGAATGCATATAATTCAAATCTAGTAATTATCTACTATGTATTCTTAATAACTGAAAGTTTCATATTTCCAAAAAGTGAAAGTATAGACTTTTTTACTGTCAGTCAGAAAGTATGATAAATATATACTCAACTCGGTCAACTTGGTTACATGGAATACTCGGCAGAGATACCATTAATAAAAGAGGATATGGGCGGGCGCAGTAGCTCACACCTGTAATCCCAGCACTTTGGGAGGCCAAGGCGGGCAGATCACATGAGGTCAGGAGTTCAAGACCAACCTGGCCAACGTGGTGAAACCCTGTCTCTACTAAAACAAACAAACAAACACATAACAAAAAAAATTAGCTAGGTGTGGTGGCACATGCCTGTAATCCCAGCTACTCAAAAGGCTGAGGCAGGAGAATCACTTGAACCCAGGAAGCAGAGGTTGCAGTGAGCTGAGATCGCACCACTGCACTCCAGCCTGGGTGACACAGTGAGACTCTGACTCAAAAAAATAAAAATAAAAAGAGGATATTAGTTTAAAATATATATATATATATATATCCACTGTATATGCAGACTAAACTGGCTTGACTGTACCACATCTTCTTCTAGCTTAAATTCTGATGACAACATTCTGCTCCAGAAAGCATCTGCTGTCTGACCTAGGTAGGCACAGGAGGACAAGGGTAGCCATTTGCCACATGGGTTGGCTGGTAACCAACACGATGGCCCAACCAGAGAGCTCTGCCCAACAGGAGCCAAGTCAACAGACTAGCTCCTTCTAGGATGTGGATTCAAAAGGAGCATGATGAGTCAGGAGTGAGTAGAGAATGGTGCAGACCAAAAAGAGAAGTACATAACAGAAAAAATCTAAATAATGTATAAAATAAGTGTTACTGGTCTTGAGAGTGGTCTGGAAGCCTGAACTGTTTTTCATTTCATTTCTAGGCCTCAATGTGTGTATCTTTCTGTAAATTCCCTTTTTCTGAAGGGAGAAGACAGTTCATCTTATATCCTTGCAATCTAAGTAGCACAGTACATGAATTAATTTTAATTCATTTTCAAGTATACCAGTAAGATTATCAGCAAGTATCATTATTTCTCGTTTAACTAAAACTTCTAGAAGACATCCCACTGGTGTTTTGTTTTTAGTGTAACCTAATTCTGTAGTCCTACTTGCCAAAACTCTGGCCCAGCAATTAACACCTGTCATTATTTTGGCATTCCCACACTCTCTAGGTCTTTTCAAAGTTACTGAACCAATCAGTGCACATTCACTTCCCTTGCCTGAAAATAGTTTTCATCTGTATCTCATGTTACCCCATGGAGTAATTACAGTTCTAATGTACAGAGTTGGGCTTCCAAGTTATGTAAGTCCTTGTGCAGGTGCTCAGGTAGTTCTAAATCTTGCTGCTAGATCACCAAGGTATCAAGTCTACACCTGCACCTCTCAGACCTTACAATACTATAGCATCTATGCTATCATGGAGGGACAGACTGCATTGCTAGCTGCTTCAGTTGATTACCACCGGGAATTAGTTTTCCCCAGTCCAACTTGAAGCCATATCGTGGTCCTGGTTTTTAATTCTTTTCCTATCGATCCTTTATAAAGTTTGAAATTCTTTTGGGGTTTCTAAGAATTTTTACTGCTAGCAGCAACAGAGGAATCACTAGAAGATATGATTCCTGCTCTAAGTAATGTGTCCAGATTGGTTGGAGGTGGGGGGGTTGAAGAGAGATGGAGAGAGAATATCTAGAAACTTCTAATATACCAGCCATTATGCAAAGTCCAGTCATATATATTCTTATTTAATCCTAACAATCCTATGATTAGATATTACTTTTAGTTTGCGAAGGCAGAAATTGAATCTCAGCGAACTAAAGTAACTTACACATAATAAGGAAAAAATACAGAAGAATTCAAACCCAGAAATACTTAAGGTCAAAGTCTAATAAGCTCTGCTTCTTCCCTGGTGGAACTTCCATTTATGACTAAAAAATGTATTGCTTTTCATTCTTCTCTATCCATTTTCGCTAATGTTTTCTTTTGTTCTACTGGGTTAAATGTGGAAGTTCCTGGTCATATTGAGCACATGGGGAGCCATGGGGAGAGGTTTCATACTGGCAGAAAAGTCTGGTTAGGCCTGCTCATTGCCTTAACAATTCTGAATGTGAATGCTTTCTCCAGTTGCCCCAACTATTACCTGATACCAGCTTTCACACATTCAAGTTACCTGCTTATTCTTAAAAGCAGGTAATTTAAAAACTCTATGCACTGTATCCTTCTCCAACAACCAGAGAGAAGCCTGAAACTAAGGGTCATTTAATGTTGCAAACCAGACCAGGCAAAAAAGATTTAGTTCCTTAGTCATCTTGCTTTTTCTCATAAGGTTAGACAAAAGGCATTTTATCTTCTCCCTCTAATTATATTTCATTACTACAATAAAGTGACTTATAATGAGGAAGTTAAAAACAATTTTTGATACTTTGTAAAAATTCTCACCTAGCCCTAAACCCACAAATTCATCAGGAGCCTGATCTTTTGTTCCAGTAAGAGATCCTTCTCTGCCTCGCACTGTTCCAGAAATGTATCGAGGTTTCACTCCAGTTCCTATAAGCTGTGCCAGCTCCAACTGACTGATGCACTTCAGAATCTTAATTACAAAAAGGAAAAAAATGTTAAATTCCATGTTAAAAATATCTTCAAAAAGATTTAAATATATGCAGCTAGGATTTAAACACAGACTACATTACAGATTATTTTAAAAAGCTAAATGTACTTATTCGAAATGTACTAATTTTCTCCCCAAACATTTAGGCATGTCAATGCTGGACTATTTAGCATTAGCTCATTTTATAAACCAAACTGCAAAGTTGCAAATAAAGTGCTTATACCTCATGCCATGAATTTCCTAAATAATTTCCATCTGTATGAGCCACTGTGATAAGTGTTTTTATTGTGTCAATGTTCTTCTGTTTCATTTCAGTAATACCGGAACTCACTGTGAGTAAGGTAAATCTTGCTAGTGCCTGGACATATGCATCTCTCTCCAGCTATAAAAAAGAGAAAAGTATATTTACACAGTTCTAAATAGAGCAGATTGACTAATTTCCCACCAACAAACTCTGTTTACTTGTTCAGTAAGATTTTTTTTTTTTAATTTATTTATTAATTTTTGAGACAGAGTCTCACCCTGTAGCCCAGGCTGGAGTTCAATGGCGCAATCTCGGCTCACTGCTACCTCCGCCTCCCAGGTTCAAGCGATTCTTCTGCCTCAGCCTCCAGAGTAGCTGGGATTACAGGCGCCCACTACCATGCCAAGCTAATTTTTTGTATCTTTAGTAGAGACGGGGTTTCACCATGTTGGCCAGGCTGGTCTCGAACTCCTGATCTTATGATCCGCCCGCCTCGACCTCCCAAAGTGCTGGGATTACAGGCGTGAGCCACCGTGCCCTGCCCTCCTTTCCCTTTCTTTTGCCTATTAAACCTCCACTCCTAAACTCATAAGTTCGGTAACTCGTAAGTTTAGTAAGTTTTACTTGTCATGAATTATATATAATTCCACAAAAGTTTTTTATTTTCATCCATTTTAAGATGATGCATGAAGCAGAAAGGACATACATTTCTAAAATCCAAAGGCAGTGGTGGTGTCAAATTGAGATTTTTAGTGATAACCAATGAATTCATACAGTAAAAAAATTCATTAAGCACTTTTGTTTTGAATACTATGTAGATTAGCAAAAACATGATTTATACATTTGCTCATTTTCTCCACAGCTATGCTATACTTTTTGCAAGCCATTAGCATTTATAATTAAATGTTGAATGAATTTTTCTTTTTTTAAAAGAAAATTTCCTCAAAGCATATAAATTACTAGAAAGGACTTCTTTCATGAAAATTATGTATTCAATATTTGTATGTCTTAAAGATAACCTGTTCTTAGGCTTAAGTTATGAAATCATATAAAATATATACATGCTTGTATATAAACTATGATTCAATAAGGTATTTTATATGTTTAAACAAGATGTTCAAATTAACATAGGAATTCAAAGTCTTGAAAACTTTTTGTATAATCTTCAATAGAGAAAAAAAACTGTAACCAAAGTTATAATGATAAACTTTAGACAGATCAGTATAGAACTACTTCTATAACAGCTTCTCAGAAGCTTAAACATTAAGATTCATTTAAATTCCATCATAAACTTGAAATTAGTTCTTAATGTCACACATAAAAAATTATTGTAATTTAAACTATTGTAATGGCATAAGTAATTAATGTTCCAAACTGGCTACAAAGACAAAATTCTCTGTTACCTGAATGCTGAAAATGCATGCAATTCTGATTGCACATCTTATACCTTCCAGGCAAAGAGAGGCTACTTCAGTATCATCACAATCTTGTAGACCCACACTGAATGCAGCCAGAAAAGGTGTCCAAGCCAACTACAAAAATTAAAAATTGTATTTTAATTAAAGTTTATGATAACACATTAATATTTCTCAAAGCTTTTAGACAATACAAGTTCTGGAAAAAAGAAATGAAATTCTTGGCAATTATCTAGAAAGCTTTCTTTTTTTTTTTCTTTTTGAGAAGGAGTCTTGCTCTTTCACCCAGGCTGGAGTGCAGTGGCGTGATCTCGGCTCACTGCAGGCTCCGCCCCCGGTTCATGCCATTCTCCTGCCTCAGCCTCCCACGTAGCTGGGACTACAGGCACCCGCCACCACGCCCAGCTAATTTTTTGTATTTTTAGTAGAGATGGGGTTTCACCGTGTTAGCCAGGATGGTCTCGATTTCCTGACCTCGTGATCTGCCCGCCTCGGCCTCCCAAAGTGCTGGGATTACAGGCGTGAGCCACCGTGCCCGGCCTAGAAAGCTTTCTTAAACAAAGGGGGAAAACTATATAGTGCTGCCTGGGCTTGAATAAATGGGAGAGCAAAATAATGCATTCAATAGAGGACCTTAGGCATATTTTAAGAACTGTACCTATAAATTATTCACATCAATTAAAAAATGGAAATAATCAATATTCATAAAAATATTAGTTTTATCCGACTTCAGAACTCCTCTCTCTTTATAAGCTTTGTCTCTTGCAATATTTCACACTCTTTATTTCCAGTAAGATCCTGTTAATCATTTTCCTACTTGCAACAAACAACATTGTTCTCTTTTCTTTAAGCCCATTCCCTGAACATCATTTAGTCTAATTTTTAAAAAATAGTTAAATATTTTACATTGAGACATCAGTGATATTTCTGGTTTCCAGTTGGACAATATTTAAAAAGTAGTTCAATAAAATACTTCCACATTATACACTGTGGAAGACAACAAATACTTACTGAAATTTTACTATCAAAACTTTGAATCCTGAATGAAGTTACAATATAAAGCAAAAAAGACGCTACTTTTTCGCCACTGAAAATTCTAATAAAATACATAATTTTGAAATGTCTGATGTGAAAGTATTCAACTGCTTTTAAGTGGTCATAAAGAAAAACTATATAGCCATAGAGCCATAAAGATGAAAAATGTTTCTATCAGTGCACTATAGAAATTACAATTGAATTTCTAAAAGATCTATAAAGCATTTAGCATTACTAAGGAAAACAATTACCCAGAGCTTTGTTTCTAAACTTCAGAAAGTTGAGAAGTAAACATTTATAATCTCTAAACACAGAAACATAAGTCATAGAACCTACGTTCTAGTCTCAGCTCTGCCACTTATTTAATCTCTCTGAACCTCACTTTTCTTCATCTATTATATTTGAACTGCCACTACAGAGAGAAGCTGAGAGAAACGTAAGTGCGGTACTTCTAAACTACAAAGTACCATATGACAGCAATAACTTACACACTCTGTGGAGAAACAGTGTATCTATTTGGAAACCTGTGTTATATTTTATACAAGAAGAGATACAAGTGGTTCTTAAGGCAGTGAAAAAAAAATGTTTAACTCCTTTAGGAATCAAAGACAATGATTCCTCCTATCAAATTACAACTGAATAATATCCAGGCAATAGTTAAACTGTGCACTCATAACTGTACAAACCTTTGTGGAACACAGTTTGGCAATACATTAAAAAGTTCTTGAAAATGGATAATATGAAGCAACAAGAGGGCCAAAAAGAGAGCTCCACCAATCATCCCCCATGCAGGAACACCAAATTTAACAACTATCTACACACAAAAAAAAACACCTTCATAAGAACCAAGAAACAGGTGAGCACTCACAGTATCTGGTTTTAACTTCATATCACTGAAAGGGACACTGAAGAGGGTAGGAAAGACAGTCTTAAATCCCAACGCCATCTCTCCCCCATCTCCCATCAGCGGCCCTGTGCTGCAGAGAGAAAATCTGTGTACTTCGAAGAGGGACAGTGCAGCAACTGTGAGACTTTACATTGAACTCAGTGCCATCCTGTCACAGTAGAGAGCAAAACTGAGCTGATGCCCACCCACAGAGGAAGCATTCAGACGAGCCACAGCCAGACAGACATCACCCATCCTAGCAGTAGGAACCTGAGTTCCAGCAAGCCACACCAGCATGGACTAAAGTGTTCTGGGGCCCTAAATAAACTTGAAAAGTCAGTCTAGGCCACAAGGACTGCAACTCCTAGGCAAGGCCTACCTGTGCTGGGCTTGGAGGCAGTGGACATGGGGGATACACAACCTACTGAGACACCAGCTAGAGTGGCTAAGGGAGTGCTGGCATCACCCCTCCCCCAACCATAACTTGTAGCTCCAAAACAGACTCCCTTCTTATACTTAAGGAAAGGAGAGGGAAGAATAAAAAGGACTTTATCTTGCATCTCTAAAACTAGCTCAGCCACAATAGGATAGGGCACCAGGCAGAGGTGTGAGGCCTCCTTTCCAGGACCTAGCTCTGATTCCTAGACACATCCTAGGCCAGATGGGAACCCACTGCCTTGAAGGGAAGGGCCCAGTCCTCACAGGATCCCTCATTTGCTGACTAAAGAGCCCCTGGGCCCTGAATAGCCAGAGTGATATCCAGATAGTACACTGTGGGACTCGGGTGAAACTCAGTGCATTCCCAGCTGTGGTGGCTAAGGGGAGGGACTCCTTCTTGCAGAGGAAAAAGTAAAGGGGACTTTGTCTTGCACTTTAGGTACCAGCTTGGCCACAGAAAGGTAGAGCAACAAGTGGGCTCTTGGAGACCTTATTCCAGGCCTTGGCTCTGGGATGGCATTTCTGTACCTGCCCTGGGCCAGAGGGAAGCCCACTGCCCTGAAGGGTGAGTCCCGGCCTGGCAGCATTCAAGACAAGCTCACGAGAGAGCCCTTGGCCCTTGTGAACATCAGCAGTAGCTTGGCAGTACTCCCCGTGGGCCTGTGGTGGTGATGGCCACGGGCTAAGGCTCCTTTGCCTGTGAAAAGGGGAGGGAAGAGTGGGAAGAACTGTGTCTTGTAGTTTGAGTGCCAGCTCAGCTGCAGTAGAATAGAACACCAGGTAGATTCCTAAGGTTTCTGACTCATGTCCCTGGCTCCAAGATAGTATCTCTGGACCTGCCTGGAACCTGGGGGGTAATCCAGAGAATTCTTCTGAATCTTATTGAAGACCACTAAGGTGATACCTCTATGAGTCTGCAAGAACCACAGAGTCTGCAAGTAACCCACGGTTAACTGAACTTGGGGTGTCCCCTAAAGCAGATATGGCATGGATCACAATACCCAAGTATATTAGTCCATTCTCAAGCTGCTAATAAAGACATACCCAAGACTGGGTAATTTATAAAGAAAAACAGGCTTAACGGACTCAGTTCCACGTGGCTGGGAGGCCTCACAATCATGGTGGAAGGCAAGGAGGAGCAAAGTCATGTCTTACACAGCAGCAGGCAAGAGAGAGCTTGCGTGGGGGAACTCCCCTTTATAAAACCATCGGCTCTCATGAGACTCATTCACTATCACAAGAACAGCACGGGAAAAGACCTGCCCCCATGATTCAATTACCTCCCACTGGGTCTCTCCCATGACACATGGGAATTATGGGAGCTACAATTCAAGATGAGATTTAGGTAAGGACACAGCCAAACCCTATCATCAAGTCCTTTTGAATACCTAGAAAGCCTTCCCAAGAAGGATGGGTACAAACAAGCCCAGACTGAGAAGACTACAATAAATACTTAATTACTCAAAGCCCAGACATCAATCAACATCTGTAAGTATCAAGACTATCCAGGAAAACACAACCTCACCAAAAGAACTAAATACCAGGGACCAATCCTGGAGAAAGAGATACATGTGACCTTTCTGACAGCGAATTCAAAAGAGCTGTTTTGAGGAAACTCAAATAAATTCAAGGTAACACAGAAGAAATTCAGAATTCCATCAGATAAATTTTTAAAAGGATTAAAATAATAAAAAAAAATCAAACAAAATTTCACAGTCAAAAAATGCAGGCCAGGCGCAGTGGCTCACGCCTGTAATCCCAGCACTTTGGGAGGCCGAGGTGGGCGGATCACCTGAGATCAGTAGTTTTGAGAGCAGCCTGGCCAACATGACAAAACCCTGTCTCTACTAAAAGTACAAAAATCAGCCAGACATGGTAGCAGGTGCCTGTAATCCAAGCTACTCAGGAAGCTGAGGCAGAGAGAATTGCTTGAACCAGGGAGGTGGAGGTTGCAATGAGCCGAGATCATGCCACTGCACTCCAGCCTGGGTGACAAAGTGAGACTCCATCTCAAAAAAAAAAAAAAAAAAAAGCAATCGACATACTGAGTCTCTTTCTCTGTTGTTGTTGTTTTTTTTGTGTGTGTGAGGAGCTCACTCTGTTACTCAGGCTGGAGTGCAGTGACATCACAGCTCACTGCAACCTCCACCTCCCAGGATCAAGCAATCCTCCCACCTCAGCTTTCCTAGTAGCTGGAACCACAGGCACAAGCCACTACACCTGGCTAATTTTTGTAGAGACGGGGCTTCACCATGTTGCCCAGACTGGTCTCAAACTCCTGGGCTCAAGTGATCTACCCACTTCAGCCTCCCAAAGTGTTGGGATTACAGGCATAAACCACGGTGCCCAGCTCCATGAGTCTCTTAATAGCAGAACTGATCAAGCCGAAGAAAGAATTAGTAAGCGTGAAGACAGGCTATCTGAAAAAAATACAGTCAGAGGAGGCAAAAGAAAAAAGAATGAAGCACACCTATAAAATCTGGAAAATAGCTTTAAAAGGGCAATTCTAAAAGTTATTGGTCTTCAAAGAGGCAGAGAAAGAGATAGAGGTAGAAAGTTTATTCAAAGGGATAACAACAGAGAACTCCCCAAACCTAGATAAACATAACAGTATCCAGTACAAGAAGGTTATAGAACATCAAACAAATGTAACCCAAAGACAATTACCTCAAGGCTTTTTAATAATTAAACTCACAAAGGTCAAAGATAAAGGATCCTAAAAGCAACAAAAGAAAAGAAACAAATAACATACAATGAAGCTCCAGTATGTCTGGCAGCAGACTATTCAGTGGAAACCACACAGGCCAGGATACAGTGGTACGACATACTTTAAAGTGCTTATGGAAAAAACTTTTATCTGAAAATAGTACATATCTGGTGAAACTATCCTTTAAACATGAAAGAGAAATAATTTCCCAGACAAACGAAAGCTGGGGGATTTCATCAACACCAGACATGTCCTGCATGAAATGCTAAAGGGAGTACTTCAATCAGAGAAAGGACATTAATGAGTAAGAAGAAATCATCTAAAAGTACACAACTCACTGGTTATAAAATGTACACAGAAAAATATAGTATTATAACACTGTGTAACTGTGGACATGTAAAATACTCTTAAGTAGAAAGACAGAAGACCCACAGCTTTTCAAGACACAGGCAGTACAATAAGGTATAAACAAAAACAACAAAAGGTTAAAAAGCGGGGGAACAAAGTTAAAATGTAGAGTTAATAGTTTTATTTTTGCTTATTTGTTTATGCAAGCAGTGTTATCAGCTTAAAATAATGGGTTAAGATAGTACTTGCAAGCCTCATGGTAACCTGAAACCAAAAAAACCTATAGTGAATACACAAAAAAATAAAAAGTAAGAAATTAAATCAAACCATCAGAGAAAAAAACCTTCACTAAAAGGAATACAGGAAAGAAGGAAAGAAAGAAGAAAAGACCACAAAACAATGAGAAAATAACAAAATGGGAGGAGTAAGTCTTTATCAATAGTCACACTGAATATACATAGGCTAAACTCTCCAATAAAAAGATAAATAGTGGCTGAATGAATAAAAACACAAGACCCAATGACCTGTTGTGTACACGAGACACACTTCACCTATAATGATACACACAGACTGAAAATAAAGGGATGGAAAAAGATATTCCATGCAAATGGAAAGCAAAAAAGAGCAGTAGTAGCTATACTTGTATCAGACAAAATATATTTCAAGACAAAAACTAGGAAGAGACAAAGCCAATATATAATGATAAAGAGGTCAGTTCAGCAAGAGGATATAGCAATTGTGTGTGGATGTGTGTGTGTGTGTATATATATATACAGATGCACACCCAGCACTGGAGCACCCAAATATATAAAGCAAATACTATTAGAGCTAAAGACAGAGACCCCAATACAATAACAGCTGGAGACTTCAACACCTCATTTTCCATATTGGACAGACTTTCCAGCAGAAGATCAACAAAGAAACATCAGATTTAATCTGCAATACAGAACAAATGGATCTAATAGATATTTACAGAATATTTCGTCCAATGGCAGTAGCATACACATTCTTTTCCTCAGCACATGGATCATTCTAGAGGATAGACCATATGTTAGGACTCAAAACAAATCTGAAAACACTTAAAAAAACTGAATATGAAGCCTCTTCTCTGCTACAATGGAATAAAACTAGAAATCAGTAACAAGAATAATTTTGGAAACAATACAAACACATGAAAATTAAAGAATATGCTCCTGAATGACCAGTAGGTCAATGAAGAAATTAAGAAGGAAATTGAAAAATTTCTTGAAACAAATGATAATGAAGACACAATGTACCCAAACCTATGGAATATAGTGAAAGTAGTACTAAGAGCAAATTTTATAGCTATTAGTGTCTACACCAAAAAAGAAGAAAAACCCCAAATAAACAACCTAATGATGTATCTTAAAGAACTAGAAAAGCAAGAGCAAATCAAACCCAAAATTAGTAGAAGAAAATAAAGATCAGAGCACAAATGAATAAAATTAAAATTTTTAAAATACAAAAAACATCAACAAAACAAAAAGTTGGTTTTCTGAAATGATAGATAAACTTGACAAACCTTAACCAAGACTAAGAAAAAAAGACCGAAGACACAAATAAATAAAATTAGAGATGAAAAAGGAGACATTACAACTGATACCACAGAAATTCAAAGGATTCTTAGTGGCTACTCTGAGCAACTATATGCCAGTAAACTGGAAAATCTAAAGGAGATGGATAAATTCCTAGACACATAGAATCTATGAAGATTGAACCAATAAGAAATTCAAAACCTGAACAGACCAATAACAATGAGATTAAAGCCATAATAAAACGTCTCCCAGCAAAGGAAAGTGTGGGATCTGATGGCTTCACTGCTAAATTCTACCAAACATTTAAAGAACTAATACCAATCCCATTCAAACTATTCTGAGAAACAGAAGAGGAGGGAATATTTCCAAATTCATTCTAAAAGGCCAGTATTACCCTGATACCACAACCAAAGACACATTAAAAAAAAAAAAATTGCAGGCCAGTATCACTGATGAATATTGATGCAAAAATCCTCAACAAAATACTAGCAAACCAAATTCAACAACACATTTAAAAGATTATTCATCATGACCAAGTGGGATTTATCCCAGGGATGCAAGGATGGTTCAACATACACAAATTAATCAATGTGATGTATCACATCAACAGAATGAAAGACAATACCACATGATCATTTCAACTGATGCTGAAAAAGCATTTGATAAAAACTCTCAAAAAAGTAGGTATAGAAGGAATATTCCTCAACATAATGAAAGCCATACACAACAGACCACAGCTAGTATTGTACTGAAAAGGGAAAAACAGAAAGCCTTTCCTCTAAGGTCTGAAACACAACAAGGATGCCTATTTTCACCACTGTTATTCAACAAAGTACTGAAAGAACCAGCTGGAGGAATCAGAAAAGACAAAGAAATAAAAGACATCCAAACTGGAAAGGAAGAAGTCAAATTATCTATTTGCAGGTGATACGATCTTTGGAAAAGCCTGAACACTCTACCAAAAAACTATGAGAACTGATAAATTCAGTAAAGCTGCAGGATACAAAAATCAACATACAAAATTCAGTAGCATTTCTATTTGACAACAGTGAACAATCTGAGAAAGAAATTTTAAAAATTAACCAAAGAAGTGAAAGATCTCTACAATGAAAATTACAGAACAGTGATGAAAGAAACTGAAGAGGAGACCAGAAAAATTGAAAGATATTTTATGTTTATGGATTAGAAGAATCAATATTGATAAAATGTCCATATTACCCAAAGCAATCTATAGAATACCATGACATTCTTCATAGAAATAGAAAAAAAAATTCTACAATTTATATGGAATCAAAAAAGACCCAGAATAGCCAAAGCTATCCTGAGCAAAAAGAACGGAACTGGAAGAAATCACATTACCTGCCTTCAAGTTATACTACAGAGCTATAGTAGCCAAAATGGCACAGTACTGGCATCAAAAGAGTTATGTAGATCACTGGAACAGAATAGAGAACCCAAAAATAAATCCATACATCTAGTGAATTCATTTTTGACAAAGGAGCCAAGAACATACATTGGGAGAAAGGACAGTTTCTTCAATAAACAGTACTGGAAAAACTGGATATCCACATACAAAAGAATGAAACTAGACTCCTTTATCTTGCCATATACAAAAATCAGATCAAAATGGATTAAAAACTTACATCTAAGACCTCAAACTATGAAACTACCATAAGAAAACATCGGGGATACTCTCTATGACATTAATCTGGGCAAAGATTTCTTGAGGAATACCCCACAAGCACAGGTAACCAAAGTAAAAATGGACAAATGGACACATCAAGTTAATAAGCTTCTGCAAAGCAAAGGAAACAATCAACAAAGTGAAGAGACATCCCACAGAATAGTGGTTCTCATAGTGCAGCTCGGAGAAGGTGCAATACTCTCCAGCTCCACCATTACCATTACTATAAATAATCTTTGTAAAATTCATACCTAGTAAACAATTTAGGACAGTCATGCCTGCTTACAGGTGTTACTTGTCTGTTAAAACTAGTCTACAGATTGTTTCATGAATGCTTTCTCAAATTATGTAAAGTGCAATAATGTTTGAAGACTACAAGTGACACTGTATCTTGTTTCTAATAAGATAAACTTTTTTTTTGTCTTTGCTTTATCTTAAAAAAAGTTTATATCCCTTAATATTATACATTGCATTCCAGGAATATATCATTCTTTCCACCCAGCCAATGTTTATTCATTGAGTACTTAACACAAGCCAGGAACTATGGTCGATGTTGGGAAAAGTGAACAGATGTAGTTCCTTATCTCATACATGTATATAAATAATGTATATACAGACAGTTCCCAACTTACAATAGTTCAACTTACCATTTTTTGACTTTACAATATATTCATACAACTATTGTTTTTCATTTTCAGTATAGTATTCAATAAATTACATGAGATATTCAGTACTGTAGCATAAAACAGGCTTTGTGTTAGATGATTTTGCCCACCTGTAGGCTAAGGTAAGTATCCTGGGCATGTTCAAGGCAGGCAAGGCTAAGCTATAACGTTCTGTAGGTTAGGTGTATTAAATACCTTTTCCACTTAATCAATGGGTTTATTGAGACATAATCCCATCGTAAGTCGAGGAGCACACAAGTCTGTACACAGATAGGAAGACATACAGATAGATGGATAGATAAATCTATAGATATACTGAAGGAAAGGCATAGAATATTATGAATCAGGGACCTAGTTTAGATTAGAGGGGACAGTGCAGAACTCTCAGAGAGGGTGATATTTATATTTATTTTTATTTTTGAGACAGAGTCTCACTCTGTCACCCAGGCTGGAGTACTGTGGCCTGATCTTGGCTCACTGCAACCTCCGCCTCCCAGGTTCAAGCAATTCTCCTGCCTCAGCATTCAAGTACCTGGGACTATAGGTGCATGCCACCAAGCCCAGCTAATTTTTGTACTTTTAGTAGAGATGGGGTTTCACCATGTTGGTCAGGCTGGTCTTGAACTCCTGACCTGAAGCAATCCACCCACCTCGGCCTCCCAAAGTGCTGGGAATACAGGCGTAAGCCACCGTGCCTGGCTGAGAGGGTGATATTTAAACTGGAAACTACTCAGGCAAAGAAGGAAAGAACATTCTAGACAAAGGACATACCTCATATGAATGCCCTGAAGAGAAAATAATTTAAGATGTTCTAGAAACCAAAAGAATGCTGGTGTGACTGCAGCATAGTAAGAAACAGAAGAGATCTAGTGATGAAATTGGAGAGGCAGGTGGAGCCAGATCACAGAAAGTCTACAGACACTATGGGTGTGTCAGGTTTCATGGTATCATGCAAAGCCAATAAAAAGCTTTAAGTAAGAAGCTGGCATTTCATTTGGTATTTTAAAAAGATCACTCCGGTCTCTATAAATGGGTAAGAGGAGTGAAAAAGTAGACACGAAGATGCCTGTTAGAATGCCGCAGTAATCAGAGGGAACAATGAGGGCATCTGCAGTAGTGTAGTGGTAGCAGAAATGGCACTGAGGGAAAAGATTCTTAATTCTAGTTTGGAGGATGTGTAAATAAACTACAACAAATCCAGAGAATAGATCATAAAAGCTCACTCTCATCTCGTGATTCTTCATCAACGGTTAGAAATAGTGTATCACACGGACCTTGAAGAACAGTTAGAAGTAATTACAAAATTTTGGAGCTAAAAGGAAGCACAAGAATCCTGTAGTCATCTTTTACTACCCACACATACGTGTAGTTAAGAATCAGAGTGAGCATCGGATTATGATCTTTAGCCTCCACAGACCACCTTGCCATATGGTCTCATGAACAGGAATATACTTTACCCACTTTCTCTTTTCAAACTTAACTAGACACTACTCCACTTTGCTACAACCCTTGTAGTAATGCACTGCTTACTCACTCTGGAATTTGGAGAATGAAGAAGGAATGGGAAATCAAATGTTAAAGAGTAAGTATCATTCTCACTAAATCAACCCACAAACACAAATAATATTGTCTTCTGTTCCTTACCCTACTTTCTGGGCCCCAGGCATACTCAGAAGCCTGATGTAAGTTCCTGGGCCCAAAACACTTGAAGAAAACAAGAGCTTCATGATCATTTGAAATGTGAGTTAACTCCAAAGGCTTAAGCATAACTCATTTAGAGAAAATCAGGCCAAGGATTAATGATCATTCTCCAAAACTTTTCTATGCTTAATTCCTAAGATTACACAACTATTAATTACTTATAGTGAGTAACTCTTCTTGTTCTCTTTAATAGAAAATTTGTATCTACTATGTCCTAAATAACATGTTATATGAATTTCACCTCAATATGTCTACACTAATGTGTTATATCACTGTATCTCTTAACTTAAAAATATTATAAATGTACAGTTATATATAAATGTACACTGCAATCAAACATTACTTGAAAATTCTAACCTTAAACATGGGCCTCACATGCTCCAAATGTGTTGCACTTGTAAAGGGTGCCTGAACATGGCTCACAGCCTCCATGAGTGCTTTAGCTGTCTTGGCCATCTGCTCCATTTCTAAGTTATACAGAAGTCTTCTTTGTTTTTCACTGGCTACATCTGAAACAATAAACGCTATCAGCATTTAAAATATAAAACATTTAAGAATTCTATTTTGATGTTTTACCATCAAATAATAAACACTACCAGTAATTAAAAATAATCCTAAGAAGCAAGACACAAAAGATCCCATATTATAAGATTCCACTTACATGAAAAATCCAGAATAGGTAAAATCCATAGAAATAGAAAGTAGACTGGTATTTTCCAGGGGCTGGGGGTAGAGGGAAGAAGGAGTAATTGCTTGATGGGTTTGGAGTTTCATTTTGGGATAATGAAATATTTTGGTATTAGAGGTGGTAGTTGCACAACACTGTGAATGTACTAAATGCCACTGAATTGTTCATTTTTAAATGGCTAATTTTATGTTCTATGAATTTCACCTCAAAAATTCCTAGACTGGGAGTCAGGAATAAGTGGAAAACCTATGAAAAGGGAAATGAGTAGGTACAACTGTCAGAATAAAATTACTAGGGAAACAACCCAAATATGGAATGGGGGAAGAGCAGAAGAGAGGTAAAATGCAATGGCATCTGGCTGGGAGTGGTGGCTCACGACTGTAATCCCAGCACTTTGGGAAGCCGAGGCAGGCAGATCACCTGAGGTCAGGAGTTCAAGACCAGCCTGACCAACATGGAGAAACCCTGTTTCTACTAAAATACAAAAAAATTAGTCAGGTGTGGTGGCGCACGCCTGCAATCCCAGCTACTTGGGAGGCTGAGGCAGGAGAATTGCTTGAACCCAGGAGACGGAGGTTGTGGTGAGCCAAGATGGCACCAAGCCAAGATGGCGCCATTGCACTCCAGCCTGGGCAACAAAACTCCATCTCAAAAAAAAAAAAAAAAAAAAAAAAAGAGGCAATGGCATCTTTGCATGGCAGCTCTTGAGTTAACAAGAAAACAACTAGCCATAACACTCCAGGGTAATTTTGGTGTTTTCAGCACACCCCCATCTCCTTTCCATTTCTAGCTTCTCTTATTTCCTACCACCATATATGAAATAGGACAGAAAAAGAGGGATATGAGGATGATACAATATATAATATTCTTTTCTCCTGCCATTTGGATTTTACTACTGCACTCTGTTTAAACGTGAGATTTTAATTCCAAGTGGAAGGGCTCAGAAATGCAGGAATCCTCTTTCTATATTACTGTTATATTCTTGAGCCATTACCCTCATCTCATTCCTGTAGTCAGATTTCAGCTCAAATTTAATTACCACTGTCCACAGGTATAGAGTGCCTAGAAGGGGGCTGGGTTCACAGTTGCCTCCTGGTACTAGTTAGACCTAGGGACTCTATAGTGATATAACTTGTGGTCTGTTTGAGGTAGCAATTTCTAACTCTATGAGCTCTCACCTGATCCTAAGCCTCCCCACCTCCTCCAATCATCCCTACTTCCAGCTTCCGTTTATGTGTAATAAAAGATGAACAAATGGAAACATATTGCTTGAAGATGATGAGGAAGAAGAAAAAATGACAAGAGTTGAAGCCTGACTATTGGGTCTAACTACTGTTTATGACCTCCAAATCCTTGCTGAGGTTAACTACTAAATGGATCAGCCTATATTAAATGCACACTGACACATGCATATAATGTATACCATTTCGCATTAATCACTGGTCAATGTTATCTTTCTTCAGAATGTGGGGAGAAAATACAATCATATCACCAAACTCTATTATAATATTTCTCATCAAAACATGGTTCTAAACAATATTTCTAAGGTTACTCTATTCTAAATCAAGTGAAAAATTCTCTTTTAGATTAAAAAGTTTTTTCTTTTTTAGAGACAAAAACCTCGCTATATTGCCTATGCTGGTCTCGAACTCCTGGGTTCAAGTGATCCTTCTGCTTCAGCCTCCCTGAGTAGCTGGGGACTATAAGTGCAAACCACCACACCTGACTATAAGTGAAAAACTCTTAGGAAGCCATATTTTTTCCCTTGAACAGTCAGAATTCAATTAATTTAGATACTTACTCTGTTTACTTGATTTTGTAGGGATTGTTAGTTCTTTTGTTTCTTTCATGGATATCTTTTTCCCAGCTATTTCATTATAGATGGCTGATAGATACTCTTCAGGAAGGTCTTTACTGTCATTGATACCTCTATTCATCTTAATGTATTGTTCCTTTGTCATTTTATTTTTCACCTAGATATGAAAAACCATTATAATTCCTAAAAATTAACTTAAAGGTTACACTTGTATTTTAAGGATATGAATATTTACCTAAGAGATTTTGTAAATACTTTTGAGGATAGAAACTGGAAAGTATTCAACAAAATATAGATAAAAATGAAAAAAATCACAGAAAATGAAGGCAATAGAGAAAAGATCCATTCTGGCATAAACTAATTCACGCTCTGAGGTGGACATGAGTAATCTGCAACCAGAAAGGAGGGAAGTTGAACAATGAAAATATTTGTTTTTGCCCAAGGTTTAAGAGCTTTTGCAATCTCTTAAAAGGGCCATGACAATTATTGGAAATAAAGATATCAAAAACATTCAAATCTTAATTTAGAAGAACATAAACGTGCTGTTAATGAATTTAAAGCTGATTTTATATACAGTGGGTATAAGAGTAACAATACTTGAGATTTATTTAAAACCAGTTAATCTCTCTGACTGAGTCACTGTGGCAACTGAATTATGTCAGGTGAACTGTACAAACTATCCTTGGAATGTTTTATCTTGTATAAGAGTACCCTAAACAGAAATGCCTTTTGCACCTTGATAACGTTGTGGAATACAAGTTTGGAGTCTGTAAGACGATAGCCCCATTACCAAACTTGGGAACTAGCATAGCCAAAATGTTTACACTTTACCTCCAGAAACCTAGATAGATAAAACCCAGAAGTCTTATGTGATGTCTCTGAAGTGACATTTATTTAATTAAATATATTTCTACGTCTTATATGATGTCTCTGAAGAGATATTTATTTAATTAAATATATTTCTACCACCTTCCATAAAGAACTTAAGGTAACTCTTAAGATATGATTCCTGTAAATTTACATGAAAGTACACAGAAAAACAATCAAGCAAGTCATCAGAAGCTTGCAAACACTACAGAGAGTGTGGTATTATGTGCCTGTAGCCCCAACTATTCAGGAGGCTGGGGAAGGAGGATGGCACAAGACCAGGAATTCAAGTCCAGCCTAGGCAACATAGCAAAACCCTGTCTCAAACAAAAACAAAAGTACAGAGGAACCAAAACTTTCAGAAAATGCAACTGGGATACATACACGTATTTACTTCAGATTATTCTGCAAACAGATTTTTCTAACATGTCAGAAAGGGAGGCAGGAGTGCTTTTCCTACAAAAATGTAAAAATATTACCATGAAAGTTTTCAAGCGTAACGTATCATTTAATGGAATAAAACCCTATCATCTTATAACTTTAAAAACTCGAGTCATAGCACTAAAAAAAAAAAAAAAGAAATGAAAGAAAGAAGGTTTTTTACCTAAAGTTCAGGTGAATGCTTAAAAAACACACCAGGAATAACAAAATAAAAGACTACACACTGCTGCCAATAAGTAAAGGAAGATTAAAATCACCTGGAAATTTTAAGCATGGCAAAATGTTTTAGCATTATGCCAAATCAGAGGCAGACAAAAGTCTTGACAGAAAATCTGAAGTAGCAGTTAATTGTCTGTGGATCCGGGTTAGGGATCCCATACGTGGGCGTACAGAATACTTTGCTTTCGGGTCCCCAAAATAAAGCGCACTGCTTCACAGAGAACACTTCTGCCATAGTGGGATTCTGAAGCTGTACAAAACAAAATCCTACTTTTCTTCTCCTGACATCTTTTATGGAACATTCTACTCTTGACTTTTATCCTCATGTGCTTGTATTAAGCTGTGCCTTATTTAGTGTTTAAATCACTTAAAGCCAGTTGTTACTACTGATGATTATTGTATACACAAAAATTGTGTTCTAAATATGCCTAAATTTTTTTTTAATCACTGACTCACCAAACACTACATAAAAAGTAGCCTAACTATAAATATTCTGGGTGAAAAGGGAACATAAACAGCTTGTTAAAATCCACCTATTTTTTAAGTTTGAAAAGAACTAAGAATGAGAATTAGTTTTAAGAAATTCCTTTAAAGTTATTTGTATTTTAAAATGTTGTCATTTGTTATAGTTATCTAAATCAACTGAGGCCAAGATCATGGGTACAATTTTCTAACGGATTACTTAGCTTCATAGAAACTCACAAGCTGTTCTACAGCTGCAGGCTGCATAGCAGCACATGACACCAGGCAGCAAGCCGATGAACAGTTGGACAACAAGCAGTTGCCACTGCTAGATTAGGACTCCAAGCACATGTTCTGCAAACAGGCACTGTTATGCTAAAGACAGGACACTGTTGTGAAGCTAATGCTCCCTAACTGGTATGTCCTTAGAAACTTTTCACAGTCTGGGTACTTATGAAAAGATATAAAAGGAATTTTTAATATTTCTTCAAAATAACATGAGTACGTACATATGTATAGGAAGACATTGCACAGGTGCATATAATATTGCTTATTCATTTATAGAACCAAATGTCTTTTAAAGCATAGCCTTTTAAAACCAAACGTATGTAAACCCAAGTTAAAATAGTGTAGATTGAAAAATTAAATGAAAAAATTAGACTGAAAATTCTGGTGTAAAAATATCTGAACAAATCCCAATTGTCAACTACCTTATAAAGCCGTAGAATAAAAGTCATCATGCTCGATAATAAAAGCCCTGAAGGAGAGCTGCTTTGACTATACTGCCAATAATATGCCAGAGGCAAATCCTGAATTATTAAAATCTTTAATAAATTTTTAAAGTCCTATATAAAATCAAGTAAATTTGTGGTAAATGCATAGTGGCTCAATATTGTGTTTAAAACAGGAGTAACTTCATATATAATCATATGTATATACATATGTATATAATCATGTATATTCTTACTTTAGGTTTGGTATATACTTTTCTTATCTACTCTGCTTTAAACATCTCAAAATAGACACAAAAAAATCCCTATACTGCAAAGGTTAATGTCAAAATTCAAATGAATTTTAATTTTTCCAATACATCTCAGATTAGAAAGTAGGTAATTTATTTTACATCCTAAGCATAACAAATGTCATGAGATACCTACCCCTAGAAGTACTAAGAAATCCTTGCAAATAATTTATAAATGTAATTTTACTCAAGGATGTCAATGTGTGTTTTTAGAAACTAAGCAAAAAATACTAAAACTTTAAAATCAAACTTTTTTAGTAGATATCAGAAATCAAGTGACAGTTCTTTAATATTTAAGAAGGAAATATGAATTTTATGAGGCAAAAGAAATGAACATTTCTAGATATCAGGTATTTTTAAATTATTAACTTTTAGGTATGATGGTATTATGGTTATGTTTAATTAGAGTACTTCTCTTTTAGAGAAACATACTGAGATAAATGCAGATGAAATGGTATGATATCTGAGATCTGCTTCAAAATTATCTAGGGGAGGGAAGAGATATAGATAGAACAAGACCGGCCATAAGTTGACAACTGTGGAAGGCAGGTAATGGGTACATTAGAGTTCATTATGCTAATCCCTCTGCTGTTGAAGTTTGAAACATTTTTTTTTTTTTTGAGACGGGGTCTGCCCTCTGTCACCCAGGATGGAGTACAGTGACACAATCTCAGCTCACTGTGACTTGTGCCTCCCAGGCTCAAGCGATCCTCCCACCTTAGCCCTCCAAGTAGTTGGGACCACAGGCACATGCCACCATGCCCAGCTAATTTATGCATATTTTGTAGAGACAGGGTTTCATCTTGCCCAGGCTGGTCTTAACTCCTGGACTCACGTGATCTGCCTGTCTCGGCCACTCAAAATGCTGGGATTACAGGTGTTAGGTACCATGCCTGGCCTGAAACATTATATTTTTTAGAAGGATGGTTTATACATAGTGTTTTTCCATGTTGTGACAAACTGAAATAAGACCTATAAATGTCTTGTTAGATTAAAATTTATCTTAAGCTTTATACAGTTGTCAATCATGAATGACAAATACAGAAACACTTTATAGATACCTAAAAGTCTAATTTTAATTACTAGCAGAAGTTGCTTTTGTAAAATGTTCACCATCCCAAATTAAATACCCAAATATGGTGACTGGTTTAACTGAATAAAACTAAAATTTCAACTATTACTTACTGAATTCAGAATAATGTACTTATTTTGTACCACTTATTGTAAAACTGACTTAAAAGAAAACATACCTGTGGACTGTGAAGGTCTGTGGTCAACATGATAATTGAATAAGCCAAAACATAAGCTGTATCTGCACTAGCAAAGAGAGTTTGTCTGGAAAAATAAATGTGTCATGTTATAAACTTCTACTGTTTTATATAGTTCCATTTAAATAAGTCACCTCAAATCCCATAGCACTTTTATTTTTCTAAGTATCTCACATTACAATTTTTTATGGATTTGTTTTATGACTTCCAGATTGTAGACAATCTAAATTCTCTAAACAGGGGATTAGGTCCTATTATCTGTAAATCCCTGGATGCTACCTAGCACAGTGTTTTGGATATAGCAGACAATCAATGAGCATTTGAACCTTATTTACCCTTGGTTGCATTCTAGGTATCTTGCAGCAAATTTTTCCATTAATCGATCGATTTTCTGAGCTTCCCCTGGAAGACGAAATCCTTCTAGAAACATACGAAGGGCTGAAACGAAGTCTTTTCCTGAAAAGTCATGTTGGTCCACATATGCATACATGACTTCTTTGTTAAATTTATCATTATCTCCCAGGAACTCACCCACTTGAGTCTAAAGTAAAAACAGAGATAGAAATTGATATTTTCTTTTTTTTTTTTTTTTTTTTGAGACAGAGTCTTGCTCTGTTGCTCAGGCTGGGATGCAGTGGCATGATCTCGGCTCACTGCAACCTCTGCCCCCAGGTTCAAGCGATTCTCCTGCCTCAGCCTCCCAAGTAGCTGGGATTACAGGCGCCTGCTACTGCGCCCAGCTAAATTTTTTTGTATTTTCAGTAGAGACAGGGTTTCACCATCTTGGCCAGGCTGGTCTCTGACCTCAGGTAATCTACCCGCCTCAGCCTCCCAAAGTGCTGGGATTACAGGCATGAGCCACTGTGCCCAGCCAGAAATTGAGATTTTCATGAGATGTTTACATTCACCACACAGCCACTTAAAAAGCAGAAAATTTTGTTAAGATCCACAGGCTTTTGATTATAGAGTTAACAATTTCAAACACAAAGCTAAAAGTTAAACACACTAAATGCCTTCATAAAAATATCAGGATATTCTTTTCAGTTTAGAAAATTTAAAAAGCAGAATTTATATTTTTTACACACACACACACACACACACACACACACACACACACACACACCAGTCATCACTCAGTATCAGTGGGGCATTGGTTCCAGGACCCCGCCATGGATACCAAAATCCATGAATGCTCAAGTTCCTTATAAAAAATGGCACAGTATTTGCATATAACCTACACACATCCTCCCATATACTCTACTCCCATATGTAGATTACTTATAATATGTAATACAATGTAAATAGATTTTCTGTATTGTTTAGGAAATAACTACAAGAAAAAAAAGTTTGTACATGTTCAGTACAGATGCAATCACCCATTATTTCCCCTGAATATTTTCAATTTGTGGTTGGTTGAATCCACAGATGTAGAATCCATGGAAACAGAAGTCATGGCTACAGAGGACCAATTACAGATGATTATATTATAACCAAGACTTCTTTTTGTTTGTTTTTGAGACAGACTCTCACTCTGTAGCCCACGCTGGAGTGCAGTGGCACAATCTTGGCTCACTGCAACCTCCACCTCCTGGGTTCAAGTGATTCTCCTGCCTCAGCCTCCTGAGTAGCTGGGATTACAGGCGCCCACCACCACGCCCAGCAAATTTTTTGTATTTTTATTAGAGACAAGGTTTTGCCACGTTGGCCAGGCTGGTCTCGAACTCCTGACCTCAGGTGATATACCTGCCTCGGCCTCCCGAAGTGCTGGAATTACACATGTGAGCCACTGTGCCTGGCCAACCAAGGTTATTCTTTATGTTTTACTTACCTCTATACTTAGGAAAGCATTTTAAAGGAGTCACAATATGTATTATTAACTTAAGAAAGAATTGTACAGAAAAGGGGCCAGGCGTGGTGGCTCACGCCTGTAATCCCAGCACTTTGGGAGGCTGAGGCAGGAGGATTGCCTGAGCCCAGGAGTTCAAAACTAGCCTGGGCAATATAGCGAGACCCTGTCTCTAATAAAAAGAAAAAAAAATCCCAAGAATTTTACAGAAAAGGTTAGAATGAAAATGGTATTCTTACAGAGTCTAATCTTTCCTCTTGATGTAAGAATTGGGCAATATCTTCAGGTGTGGTGCCAAGCATCCCTTGTTCTTGGAGGTACTGTATTCCTCTCTTTGGTTTCTTATTAAATCTAGATGATGTTAAAGTTAATAAGAACATTAAAAATAGAAAACCATTCATAGTCCCTGAAAAGATCTTAAACCACAGTAAATTAATTTTCTAACAGCACCCAGAAAATAGCAGCTTATTTAATACACATCAGTACATGGATGTACAAAATATTACATTGTGCCAAGTTTTCTTTATGCTTTTCTTTTTAGAAATAAGTCTCATATGGAAGGCTATCTTTATTACTATCATTTCCCTGACTTGTTTACTTACTTTTTTACTTTTTTACAGTATGAAGTACTTTTTATCCATATCCACAGTGGGAAATTAGACTATGAGAGACTATTAGAGAGAATGCCATGTAGTAGATGAACTTTGAGTAAGGCTGTGAATATTAAATATTTCATACAGGCATACTTCATTTTATTGCACCTCACAGATATGTGTTTTTTACAAATTGATGGTTTGTGGCAACCCTGCATTGAGGGTCTATCAGTATCATTTTTCCAAAACCACGTGCTCTCTTTGTACCTGTGTCACATTTTGGTAATTCTCACAATAGTTCACACTTTTTCACTATTATATCTGTTACTGTGACCTGTGATCAGTGACCTTTGATGTTGCTATTGTAATTGTTTTGGGGTGACACAAACCACATCCATATAAGATGGTAAACTTAATAATTGTGTGTGTTGTGACTGCTCCACTGACTGGCTGTTCCTCATCTCTCTTCCCTTCCTTGGGCTTCCCTATTCCGAGACAAAAAAATACTGAAATTAGGCCAATTAAGAACCCTACAATAAGTGTTCAAGTGGAAGGAAGAGTCGCACATCTCTCACTTTAAATAAAAAACTAGAAATGATTGAGCTTAGTGAGGAAGGCATGTCAAAAGCCAAGACAGGCTGAAAGCTAGGTCTCTTGAGCCAAACCAAGTTGTGAATGCAAAGGAAAAGTTCTTGAAGGAAGTTAAAAGTGCCACTCCAGTGAACACACAAGTAGGAAAGCAAACAGCCTAACTGCTGATATGGAGAAGGTTTTCATGTGTGAAAAGAAGATAAAACCAGTCACAACATTACCTTAAGGCAAAGCCTAATCCCAAGAAAGGCCCCAACTCTCTTCAAGTCTATGAGGCTAAGAAAGGTAAAGAAGCTGCAGAAGAAAATCTGGAAGCTAGCAGAGGTTGGATCATGAGATTTAAGGGAAGAAGCGGTCTCCATAACATAAAAGTGCAAGGTCTGATGGCAAGTGCTGATGGAGAAGCTGCAGCAAGTTATCCAGAAGATCTAGCTATGATCATTTATGAAGGTGGTTATACTAAACAACACATTTTCCATGTAGATAAAACAGTCTTTCTTCTACTGGAAGAAGATGCCATCTAGGACTTTCATAGCAAGGGAGAAGTTAATGCCTGGCTTCAAAGCTTCAAAGGACAGACTGGCTCTCTTAGGGGCTAATGTAGCTGATGACATTGACTTGAAGCCAATGCTCATTTACCATTCCAAAGATCCCAGGGTCCTTAAGAATTACATGCTAAATCTACTCTGCCTGCACTCTAGAAATGGAACAACAAAGGCGGGATGACAGCACCATCTGTTTACAACATAGATGACTGAATATTTGAAGCCCACTGTTGAGGTCTACTGCTTCAAAGAAAAGATTCCTTTCAAAAGATTACTGCTCATTGACAATGCACCTGATCACCTAAGAGCTCTGATGGAGATGTGCAATGAGATTAATGTTGTTTTCATGCCTGCTAACACAATATCCATTCTGCAACCCTTGGATGAAAGAGTGATTTTGTTTTTGTAGAAATGCAGTCTCGCTATGCTGTCCAGGTTGATCTCAAACTCCTGGGCTCAAATGATCCTCCCACCTTGGCTTCCCAAAGCTGGGATTACAGGCATGAGCCACTGTGCCCTTTCCTCAGGAGTAACTCTGAATTTCAAGTCTTTTTTTTTTTTTTTTTAAGAAATGGGGTATTGCTACATTGCCCATGCTGATCTTGAATTCCTGGCCTCAGGCCTCATGAGTAGCTGGGATTACAGGCATAAGCTACCATGCCTGGTTAACTTTCAAGTCTTAAAAGAAATATATTTCATAAGGCTATAGCTGCCATGTAGAGAGATACTTCTGTTGAATCTGGGCAAAGTAAATTGAAAACCTTCTGGGAAGGATTCACTGTTCTAGATGCCATTAAGAACTTTTGTGACTCATTGGAGGGGTAAAAATACCAACATCAATAGGAGTTGGGAAGAAGCTGATTCTAACCCTTATGGACGATTTTGAGGAGTCCAAGACATCAGGGAAGGAAGTAACTGCAGATGTGGTAAAAGTAACAAGAGACCTAGAATTATAAGTGTGTAGATGACACTGAATTGCTGTAACCTCATGATCAGACTTTAACATATGAGTAGCTGCTTCTTATAGACAAGTGAAAACAGTGGTTTCTTGAGATGGAATCTACTACTGGTGAAGATGCTGTGAACACTGGTGGAAAGAAAATAAGAGATTCAGAATATTCCATAAATTTAATTCATAAAATTGCAGCAAAGTTTGAGAGGATAGACTCCAGTTTTGAAAGACATATTACTGGAGGTAAATACTATCAAACAGCATTACATGCTACAGAGAAATCTTTCGTGAATGGAAGAGACAATCAAGGCAGCAAACTTATTTTAAGAAATTACCACAGCTACTCCAGCTTTCAGCAACCACCACCCTGATCAGTCAGCAGCCATCAACACTCAGGTAAGACACTCTACAGCAAAAAGATTACAACTCACTGAAAGCTCAGATGGTTACTAGTATTTTTCAGCAATAAAGTATTTTTAAATTAATGTGTGTACATTGTTTTTTAGACATAAAGGGGTTGCAGGTTAATAGACTATGGTACAGTATAAACATAACTTTAATGCACTGAGAAATCAAAAAAATTGTGTGACTCACTATATTGCAATATTTACTTCACTGCTGTGGTATGGAACTGAACCCACAATATCCCTGAGGTACTCCAAATATACATTCTACTTAATCTTCAAGTAATCTTGGCTCATTTGTCCAAATTAATTAGATCACACAAAACCTTTCTCAATATAGCTCCAGATTCTCTCTCACTCCCTTCTCCTTCCTCTGCTCCCATATATCATATCCCATGCCCTAAATCTATTTTCAGAGTCTATTTCCTCTGCATGTCTTTTACCTGCTCCATTCACAGGGGAGTCTCCCTCAGGCTTAAAGATCCAATTCAAATGTTACCACTTTGTTTACAGATCATTTACTACCTACTTTTGTTACTTTGATGCTCCAACACCTGTCATTTGGGCTATTGCAAGAGTTCTTAAATGGTCTCCCTAGCTCATGTTGCCCATATTCTAATGCACCCTTCAGGCTGCCAGCAAAGTCCTATTACAGAAATCTAATGATGCTACTCCTCTGCTTAAAGTCCTTCACTAGCACACTAGTGCCAAGAGGAACAAGACAAAAAGTCCTTTACATGGAGAATAAGGCCTTCTGTAATTTAGATCCAACTCAATGCTCTCATCTTACCTCCTGTTATTCCCCCTCCACTCTAGCCTGCCATGCTGAACAAGTACTCAGATGTCCTCCTTTTCCTCTGCTGCTGCACATGCCATTCTCTTAGTCTGGGATGCTCTTCCTTATTCTGTCTTCCTAAAGGTTCCCTTGTCAAGTTCTCATCCAACCATAACCACTTAACATTCATAAAATGAAACACTTTTCACTAAGCTAAACATAATCCCCCTACCCCTAGCTCTCACTGTAATGGAAGAAACACAATTTTAAAGAATTATAATAGTAAAACTGTGACAAATAGATGTATTCACAAGGTAAGAAAATAACACAGTAGAAGTAACTAACTTAGATGGTCATAATATATTTCCTGGGAAAGGTGATTCTGGAACTATTTTGAAGAACAATTGTATCTTTTATAAACAATAAGAAAAAACATGCCAGAGAGGAAGAAGCCATACTAAAACACAAAAGCACAAGACAGCATTATATGATAAATAGTTCTGCATTGCTGGAAAGTGAGATGAGATAGAAAAGTGGCAGGAAATGAAGCTTAGAGTCCAGCAGATCCAAATCATGAAGGTATTATATCTTCAAAGCAGCTTTGGTTTTATTCTCTAAGAGAGGGAAAAAAGACTTTCATTCAAGAAAGGTTACTCTAGTTAAGTGTGAGAAAAGACTGAAGAATGAACAAAACCAAAGAAAAAGGTAAGCCAATTGAAAGATTATACTAGTTGAGGAAATAAATAATCATGATTTGATTTGCAAGAATAGCGGTGGGAGATGGAGAAAAGAGAACAGATTGCAGGGATATTAGGAAGTATAATCAGCAAGACTTAGTGACAGATTAGATTCGAGAATCTAATCCTATGAGGGGAAAATCTAAGCTAAGTCCCAGGATTTTAGCTTATAAATTTAGTAGCATGCTGGGGTTACTACCGTAGATAAGAAATACAAAAATAACAGGCTTCTCTATTTGTCTTTTGTTTTGGGTAGGAGAACTAAGGGGTTGATGTTGGAAAAGGACTGAGAAGCAGAACTCTGGCAATGCTAAGATGCATGCAGGAAGAAAGAAAAAACAGCCCACAAGACTGAGACGGCATAGTCAAAAAGGTAGGAGACAAACAGGATAGACTGGTGTCATGAAACAGTTGTAGACAAGTATACTAGGAACACAGTTCCATGAAGGCATTCTCATCAATGGCTGTATTAAGCAGAAAGCAAGTCCAGCTGCTGAGAGAAGGACTGGGAGACTTCCACTTTGAAGCCCTCTGACTACTCCTTCTCATTTCTCAAGTACTTCAAAATAAGTACCTTGGCAGTACTTACTCTGTACGACACTCTTTTATAAACCTTACGCAGTACTATTTTTTTTTTTTTTTTTTTTTTGAGACAGAGTCTCGCTCTGTCGCCCAGGCTGGAGTGCAGTGGCGCAATCTCGGCTCACTGCAAGCTCCGCCTCCCGGGTTCACGCCATTCTCCTGCCTCAGCCTCTCCGAGTAGCTGGGACTACAGGCGTCCGCCACCACGCCCGGCTAATTTTTTTGTATTTTTAGTAGAGACGGGGTTTCACCGTGGTCTCGATCTCCTGACCTCGTGATCCGCCCGCCTCGGCCTCCCAAAGTGCTGGGATTACAAGCGTGAGCCACCGCGCCCGGCCTACGCAGTACTATTTTTAAAAATCGCTCATGTTTAGAATGTAATCTTGAATACAAGGACCAGTGCCTTCATGGTGCTTGGCAATAGTCCCAAGTACCAAATATGTGTTTGCTGGGTGACCAGCAGAATTTTAATATGCATATTTGTTTACACATACTAGACCAAGAGCCTCTCAGAAGGAAGGGCTGTTCCATGTATCTAGCTTCCCCAGGACCTTGCATAATATCTGGAAATATGAGACTTTAATAAATATTGACTGAACAATTAGAATTAATGCAGTAGTGACAGCTATTTCCTGAGGCAATTTGGTAAGATTTTGTAATTTTAAAATAGAATATGTGTACATTTTTGTCAAATTGTTTTTCATATTAACACTGGAGAAAAAAGACACCTGAACATTCACTAAAAGGCACTGCTTAAGTATCAGGAAGAAATGCTTTACAAAAGTAGCAAACCAAGTAAGCACACGGGGGAATTTTAAAGTTTATAATAGTTAGATTCATGGAGACAGCAAACAATTTCATTTTTCCTTATGGCATCTCTTTGAAAAAAGAGATGGGTAACAAGAGAAAGGAAGGCAGCATGGCGATATTCACAAAGGAAACAGTCCAGGAGCAGGCAGGTATCACAAAGCTTAGTGAGAAAACTGATTTCACAAAATTAGGATCTGGTACACTACTAGCCAGGCTGGAACAGAGGTGATCACCTTATCAACATATAAAAATGAAATCAATAACAAGAATAGTACATTTGTAACCCAGCTGGAAAAAATGTAAAACCTATAAAGGAGTACTGATAGCTATTAGAAGTTTCATATTTTAAATGTTTTGAGTTGTCACATGATTAGAAAATATAATGGGGGGATGTCATGAACTAAACAGTGCAAAATTGCACAGATGATACTCATCAACAGCACTTATAATATGGTGACAAATTAATTTATATGACAAGAGTGGTTGGGCATTACAGGAATCTAGTTGGGCTAGACTGCAATGAACAAGGGGGGCTGAATAGGAGCCTCGTGAATTAGATCCATGAGAACTATCCTCCATTTTACTCATTATAAGGTGATAAACCCACGGCAGGGGTAGCACCATACTGGCAGAGGGATATTCAATAACATTTCTCCTTAAGCTGTGACACTTACAAATCTATCCCTTGTTCTATTATTTCTTTTTGTTGCTTTAGGACCTCAAATTGTTCTGGATTATCAGTACCAGACATCTGTGTACTGTAGCTGCCTATTCCTGATGATGATGTTGACTCCAGGGAATTTAAACTTCCGTATCTGTTTATTGTCTCAGGGTGTTTGATTTCACTCATCTCTTGCTCTGAGGGTTTTTCCTGACCTGAAAGAAGAAAAATTGATAAGAGTACATTATTCTATCAAAGAAAAAAAAAGTGTAAGGGCAAACAAATTCTTGAATAAGGCAAGGCATTTCAATGTTGCTTAGATATCTATTTAATACAAAATAACTATTAGGTAACAGTAAACAACATACTTTGATATTAAAACACACTGTAATTTGTACGTGTATAGTCTGCACCATTAGGAGGAGTTCTTTTTGCAGTTGCAGTGCTGAGTATCCACTGGATTTCTGCTCTCAGCTCATTCCTCATGAGGAATTGTTTTCGATAACACCAGTGTAGCCCTGCAGCTATGAGTTTTTCTCTGAGTGAGGGTAAACATCAAACACAGATGAACAATTCAACCTTCTTAAAACATACTGCCTTTTATATGTTTCCTCTATAATTATAATACAAGAAAGTTGCATAAATATGCTTCATTTTACACAGTCAAAATATTTCTAAGAAGATTTAGAAAAAAATAGTTTGGATAACTAAGTTAAAAATTTCACAATTTTAAAGCTAGATATTTAACTCACAAAGAATGTTTCCTCATCAGTTAAATGAATAAATATGTCATGAAATTGGTTTAACAGCAGCTGCAACTATCCTCCAAAGTATTATTCACTTAAAATGACAAAGAATTATAACTCAGAGTATCACCTTACCAAGAGTTGTCTGAGAGTTGGGATTCACATACTGATCCTTACTCCATTCAACCATACACTTCAAAATCGACACTAAGCATTCTAAACCTTTTTTCCTCAGGCTCAATTCCTACAAAGTAATTCAAAAATACAATTTTTTTTTTTTTTAAAAGGTCTTTTAAGGAAAATACATGACTCTTTCCTGGTAAAGTTTAAATTTGAAAATGTTTTTAAAGTTCTTACCTGAACATTACTCATACCAAGTTCTTGACTGCCCCTTCCTTGAGCAATTTTTGATAGATCATTTACTAGTCTTTCAAATATATTGGCTGCATTTAAGTCACAGTCATAGTTTACATAAATATCCACTACACTCTGAGCATCTGTAACAATATAACATTAATTTCAACAAAGTACATCTAGGATGTGAGTATGTTTGGCCTTTTAAATATCTAATAATAAGAAAGAGATAATAAAAAGGATAATTTAAAATACCTGCACAAATCCTCGTCAGTGTCTGAATAACCATCCATTTGTGATCAAATGAGCTGGTAGAAGTTTCCAAAATGTATAAGAAAATTTCTTTAAAGAACACCTGTGATTCGGAGAAAACTTCTGTTTAAAATATTGTTTAGAATTCATATGTGTGATCACTTTTTAAACATCCCAAAGCTGTAGAGCAGATATTAGGACCCAGGCTCCTATGGAGTTCAACTCCTTTAGAGTTCCATATCTGAAACCTCAGGACTAAAATATCTTGGGTAAGTGACTTAAACTTGCCCTTCTAGTTATTAGTACTGCAATTCATACTGATGTGTTTTGTTCTCAACACAACTGCTACAAAAGAAATATGCAAAGATTTAGAGTTCCTCTAGGTGATAATTTCTTGAACATTTTTAGAGAATATAACTTATGCTTTTATAATCCCCCTCCAAAAGTGTAATTTATACTTCTGTTCATCAGTTATATTTTTCAGAGACATTCTAGTACTGACAGGCCTAACTGTTCGCAGATTTAAATGTAACTGATACTCTAATCAACACAATGAAAACAATCTAAGTCTTATACGGTTTTATTTTTCTAATTACTCACAAAAGTGAAAATCTCTACTGTTTGAAAATTACATATGAACTATTTCTCACTACTCTTTACAGCAAATAATCAAGCAATGAGTTAATCAACCTAATGAGATAAATTTCAATTTAACAGATAAGAATTTTCAGATTTAAGGCCGGGTGCGGTGGTTCACGCTTGTAATCCCAGCACTTTGGAAGGCCGAGGCAGGCAGATCCCGAGGTCAGGAGATTGAGACCACGGTGACACCCCATCTCTACTAAATATACAAAAAATTAGCTGGGCGTGGTGGCGGGCGCCTGTAGTCCCAGCTACTCAGAGAGGCTGAGGCAGGAGAATGGCGTGAACCTGGGAGGCGGAGCTTGCAGTGAGCCGAGATTGCGCCACTGCACTCCAGCCTGGGCGACAGAGCGAGACTCTGTCTCAAAAAAAAAAAAAAAAAAAAAAAAAAAAAAGGATAATTTTCAGATTTAAATGTATTCTATAAAAGTGACTTTAAGAAGGAATGACTGAAACAACCAACATATTAACATTCATGAAACACACATTATGAACCCAGAAAATCACATTTATAGTATCTACCCCTAACTGGATTAGGTACCCCTGTAATGTGATTTTCTTTCACAAAACTCAGCATATTTCTATTTACTTGTTTAATATCAGTATCTCCTATAGACTGTCAGCTTGAAGACAATAACGACCAGGTCTTTCTTGATCAGGATCACATCCACATTGCAGGGTACATAGTAGGTGTTCAATAAATACTTATGGCAACATGGCCACAATTCCCAAAAACTGCATCAAGGTACCCCAGAATACTGTAGCAAACTCATGAGGGTGCCATGGAAAAATTCTGAGGCAAAATTCAGAGGGAGCTACTTCTGTTGGATACTTCAAAAGATTGCTCATGGCTTCAGATCACACTACATTCCCTTCAATGACATAATTATCTCTGCAAAGCTGGGTTTTGGTAGTTGCTATGATAAAAACCAAGTACTGAATGAAAATCAATGAAGTACAGGAATGAGGGGGACAGTGTTCAATTCCAAGATCTAAGAAGCTGTGTGCAGTTTCTAATAGGCACACACATCCCAGTGGTAATTGTGGTTACGAATAAAATAAAAACATTATTTTTCTTTTACTTTATGCATACTATTGTCTTTGAAATACATAGGAGGCTGTGAAGACAAATATCCATTAAGCTGTTTGGCCCTGCCTAATAAATAGAACATAGAACTGGAGGTATTCCTCTGGCCAAAGTACAACTTTCATGAAAAGTCAGCCTCGTGAATCAAAAACCTTTGGGATTCTCTGATTAACAAAATAAATAACATAGACTGGAAGAGAGAGGGAAGAAAAAATTTCAGCTACTATCTATGGATTATCAAATTGCACTAATAAGCAAACGCCTACTGCCATAATATAAGATACTATGCCTATCATAACAGGGGCTCTAAAAAAACCAACCTTTTAATAATTTATCGAGCACCTATAATATATGTATGTGGAACAACAGCTCTAAAGTATGCTGTCTTCACATATGTTCTCCTGAAAAGTTGTACATAAACTGTATCTTCTGGAATAGATATATAATTTAAGACCCATGAAAAAAATCACATCACAGAAACTCTGAAGTGAAGATTCTCATAAAATGAATCTTCATGTAAAAACAATCTTAATTTTATTTTGCAAATCTAGGTTTTCATAGCTGGGCTTTCTCCACGTTCAGCTTTTTTTTTTTTTTTTTTGAGACGGAGTTTTGCTCTTGTTGACCAGGCTGGAGTGCAATGGCGCAATCTTAACTCACTGCAATCTCTGCCTCCCAGGTTCAAGCAATTGTCCTGCCTCAGCTCCCAAGTAGCTGGGATTACAGGCATGCACTACCACACCTGGCTAATTTTGTACTTTTAGTAGAGATGGGGTTTCTCCATGTTGGTTAGGCTAGTCTCGAACTCCTGACCTGAGGTGATCCACCCGCCTCGGCCTCCCAAAGCACCAGAATTACAGGCGTGAGCCACTGTGCCTGGCTCTCGACTCATTTATAATTTGAGTGTGTATAACATTTTTGAAAGTATATCTATATTTATCTCATTTTTATCCTCATTATCTCCCCCTGAGGGACAATAAGCAGTGAAATAAACCTAATTTTTAAAAATTAGATTACAATAATTTTGTAACGAGAATCTACCATCTACAAACTGACAAGAAATTTCTTAAAGTTTTTCCTTTCAAATTCATTTTTGCAAAGTTGAATTTGCTGTGCAAAAATAGTAATCTCAACTTAAATAATTTTTGATATCTAGATCTAAGAATTTATATTTTACAGTCTGTAAACAGTAGCTACAGAAGCAGAATCTCAGTGACCAAAAAAATCTGTAATCAGCTACATAGAGTATTACAAAATTTTCTTTTTTTTTGAGATGGAGTCTTGCTCTGTCGCCCAGGCTGGAGTGCAGTGGCGCGATCTCGGCTCACTGCAAGCTCCGCCTCCCGGGTTCACGCCATTCTCCTGCCTCAGCCTCCCAAGTAGCTGGGACTACAGGCGCCCACCACCACGCCCGGCTAATTTTTTGTATTTTTAGTGGAGACGGGGTTTCACTGTGTTAGCCAGGATGGTCTCGATCTCCTGACCTCGTGATCCACCCGCCTCGGCCTCCCAAAGTGCTGGGATTACAGGCGTGAGCCACCACGCCCGGCCGAGTATTACAAAATTTTCTAATGCCAACTTAAATGTCTCATCATCAAATGAAAGACTTCTGTTTTTTACAAAAGTAAAAGTTCCAAAAGTTTTTTTAACTGTCTTTTATTTATAGTTACTACAGATAATGGGGAAAAACTATCTAAAAACGGCAACTCTTCCTAGTTAAACGCCTTGTATTATCTTAACAGACATATGGCAAATTCTTAAAACTTGACATTATACATCATATAGGCACCAAAAATGGTTTCCTGTCCAAAAATATGGCCCAAATTAAAAAGCTTTTCACTTAAAATATCAAGGCCTAATTCTGTTTCATTCTCATAACAATGTTCTAAATCAATCTTGACAGCTATTACAGAACATTAACATTAAAGGATAATATGACTATTTTAGCCATTTCGAAATTCTGGAAAAATAATTTATCCTTTCTAACAAGCTAGTGAATTATGAGTCTTGAGTTAGGATTAAATATAAAATTAACAAAAATTAAAATATAACCTGTATATCAAACATAATATGAAGGTAAAAACTGACAACATAAGAGTATTTTTAAAACATACAACATCACAACCAAAACAACATTTCAACAAATAACAAATTGAAAAAAAGCATTCATTAAATTGGTAAAACATAAAGTACTATTTTTAAATTTTATTTGAAGATGAAAACAAAAACTCAGAAACTGGTACACCTTAAAAAAAAAAAAAAAAAAAAAAAACACTTAAGGCTGGGCGCAATGGCTCACGCCTATGATCCCAGCACTTTGGGAGGCGGACGCGGACAGATCACCTGAGGTCGGGAGTTTGAGACCAACCTAACCAACATGGAGAAACCCCGTCTCTACTAAAAATACAAAATTAGCCAGGCGTGGTGGCACACGCCTATAATCCCAGCTACTCTGGAGGCTGAGGCAGGAGAATCACTTGAACCCGGTAGGCGGAGGTTGTGGTGGATCGCACCATTACACTCCAGCCCGGGCAACAAGAGGGAAACTCCATCTCAAAAAAAAAAAAAAAAAAGGCCGGGCACGGTGGCTCACGCCTGTAATCCCAGCACTTTGGGAGGCCGAGGCAGGTGGATCACGAGGTCAGGAGATCGAGACCATCCTGGCTAACACAGTGAAACCCCATCTGTACTAAAAAACAAAAAATTAGCCTGGCGAGGTGGTGGGCGCCTGTAGTCCCAGCTACTCGGGAAGCTGAGGCAGGAGAATGGCGTAAACCCGGGAGGCGGAGCTTACAGTGAGCCGAGATCGTGCCACTGCACTCCAGCCTGGGTGACAGAGTGAGATTCCGTCTCAAAAAAAAAAAAAAAAAAAGAGACTGGTACACTTGCACAACACATGCAGACACGACTGAAAAAAAGCCCTAATTTAGTTCTACTAAATCTCTGACAGTATTTTAGAACCACATGATTGCTATTCTATTTCCAAAGATCCTGGGAGAAAACTTTAGGAATATATACGTTAAAAAAAAGTACAAAGCAAGTATTAATTTTTTTCAAATATCCAAAATAGAACCCCAAAATATAATGCCCCTCAATCACATCTTTTAAAATGCCTAATATTTATAAATGGTTTAAAATAATGGACATGCAATATATATTTGGAACTTTCTTTTAAGATAAACAAATGTATTATAATATACCACATAGACAATGGCAAAGCTATTATGAGGACCAAATTAATTCAAGAGAGCAAGAACCATTTATTCAACTTGTACAAGTTCCTTGAGGACAGTGGCTGCATCTTATCTCATTTGGCATTCTTAGTGCTTATCCAGTGCCTAGTACTTCGTTGGCACATATTAGTTGAACAGGTGAATGAAAAAAAACAAGTGCATGGCAATATACAAATACTATTTCACATTCTGGAGAACTTTGCAGTGTATTCAAATATGATTTAACATGAAACAAATGAAATATCCAATAGTAATATTATATTTCAATGCCTAAATGCAAAACGTACCTCAATTTGCATCTTCAGATGTGTCTTGAAATTTGACAACAAAGTAAGAAATATAGAAAGAGAAAGCTCAAAAACCTCTGGAACAGATGAGACTCCATTTTTTGAGAGTGCAACACAAAGATACTGCTTAATAGCATTAATAAACATCTCATTTGTCCTGAAAATAGGTCCTGCATTCTGCAGAATGGATAGAAGTAACTGCAATGAAAGAATCTTGGATCGTAGTTCATGAGACCTAAAATGTAAAAAAGAAGGCACAGTATATGAACAAGGTTGGCATTATGGTAATAATAGGTTGTTCCAAAAATATTTCCAGATACACATAATTTCATAACCTTTGTAAATGGAGAGGAAGAGAAAATTCTATAACATAAAAAAGTACAGTACATGAACAACTTAGCCACTAACAACAGATGCTTTCACTGATGTTCCCTTGAACCATATATTTATAAATTTCACAAACTTTTTAAATTTATTTATTTATTTTGAGAGAGTCTCACTGTCACCAAGGCTGGAGTGCAGTGATCTCAGCTCACTGCAACCTCCGCCTCCCAGGTTCAAGCGATTCTCCTGCCTCAGCCTCCCAAGTAGCTGAGACTACAGGCGCCACGCCCAGCTAATTTTTTTGTATTTTTAGTAGAGATGGGCTTTCACCGTGTTAGTCAAGATGGTCTTGATCTCCTGACCTCGTGATCCACCCACCTCAGCCTCCCAAAGTGCTGGGATTACAGGCATGAGCCACCGCGCCTGGCCCACAAACTTTTTAAAAAGAAAAAAAAAATTCACAAATATTTAACATCAACCTATTGTTTCACTGGAAAAGAAAAAAATAGTGTGAAGATATACGCTGTGTTCCTTTCTTATACAACCATACTTCTCCATACAAATCATCATCAACTTCTCAGATTACATGCCATATTTAGTATTAATACACAACAGTTCCAATGGACTTTTTTCTGGTTATGCTATTCAAAAATCCTAAACAATAAAAAAAAAAGTTTTGGTTGCATTAACAAGTGACAGCACTAATTCAAGCTTACTTTTTCAGTAACCATTTAAAGATTTTTTTTTTCTTTTGAAATAAATATAGAGGTATTCAGAACAATTAAAAACTTTAAGGCCAGGCGTGGTGGCTCCTGCCTGTAATCCCAGCACTTTGAGAGGCTGAGGCAGGTGGATCACTTGAGGTCAGGAATTTGAGACCAGCCTGGCCAACATGGTGAAACCCCGTCTCCACTAAAAATACAAAATTACCCGAGTGTGGTGGTGGGCACCTGTAATCCCAGCTACTTGGGAGGCTGAGGCAGGAGAATCACTTGAACCTGGGAGGTGGAGGCTGCGGTGAGCTGAGATCGCACCACTGCACTCCAGGCTGGGTGACAGAGTGAGACTCCGTGTCCAAAAAATAATAATAATAAAATAAAATAAAAATACAAACTTAAATAGCTTAGCAACTTATTCTAAATAATTTTGTAATGAAAAGCTGAAAAAGTAGTTTTTGGCTTAAAATTTTTAATTTCTTTCCCAATCAATATACTATGGCATGCTTTTGATCACCATCTAGTGTTTTAATTATTTGATTTTGCAAACACAATTTTCCTCCCATTGAAACTGATCTCTAAAGCCCAACAGATCAAGGACATTGAACCCAGGCAACATTTCAAATGCAGAACACACCAAAATGCTCTAGCAGTTGGTTTTTTTTTTAAAAAAAAAAAGCCCAAATGCTGCTTTCAGTCACATTTACACTATATAGTAAATTTAATTGCCCTTGATTTCCACCTGAAAAATTTTATGGTTATAAATGTCAAGTAATTCAAGAAGCTACGTAAATCTAATAAGGAATTGTTAATTTCACGTAAATGGGTATCACAAAAAAATACTACTTTCTCTGAAATGAAACTGGAGCCAATAATATTATGGCTCATTACTACACAATCATGTTTCTAAGATGGCTACTGTGCTGAGTCTTCCTTTGAATCTAAGAATATGTGCAGCAAATACATAATTACCAAAAAAATGCTTAGATAAATCAAGTTAGAGACAGCGAGAACTAAGACTTCAAATAGCTACAGGGAACTACAAATTAACCCACCACCTCCCCTCCTGTTCTATTCTTCCAAGGCTCACACACTACTTCCTATTCTAGCTCACATTTATCACCTATTATGCTCAATTCCTATTGTAATTAAATCCTGCAGCTTACCATTCTATAACAATGTTTGTTCTAAGTATGTTTTATATTTGTATTCCCAACATTTAACAAAACATCTTGTACACTGTACATGCTAAAAAAAATTAATGGACTTATTCTTGTATTCATCCATTTATTAAATACCTACTGTGTACAAGGCAATAATGAATGAAGAAATGATTAGACAACTATCTTATGACACAATAAGTTATACTTTTGATAGGCAAAAGAGGCTGGAAATTTCAGGTCTGCAGTTTTTCATGGGGTAGTTTGAAATCATGATTCAGGCTTAAAGAACATTTCCTGGATCATCATTTTAGCAAGACCAGAAAATATAAGGGGAAGCAAAGACAAAAAAAAGAAAATTATGTAACTACAAAAGCTTGACATTTGGCAAAAAAAAAAAAAAAAAAAAAAAAAAAAAAAAATCATTAAAGACAGAAAACTACATATTCTTTTGGAAAAAGAATAGCTTCTAAGGGTGTATTCAGTATTCAATTCCATTGTTTAATGACCCTGATAGTCAAAAGTCAAGAAGGTCTTCAAACAAAATTTCCTAATATTTGGTTTAAACCCACTAAGTATAAGGCTTGTTAATTTACATTATTCCTCATAAGAATCCTTTGTAACATTAAAGATAGCATCTTTTCAAAACCAGGTCACTCTTTTTTCAGGAATAAATGAGCATACTCTTCCCTACTAAGTACTCCTCAAAATTCATATTATTTTCCTTTGTGTCCTTTTCATTCTCAGCATTTTAAAGAATTTCTTCTTTTCTGTTTCTAGCATTCTTTCAAATCACAATTTTTACATTTGATTTGGAAAAAAGCATCTGAGGCTTTAATGGTCAATAACATTTTTAAAGCATGGCAAAAATGGCCTTCAGCAATAATACCAAATTCTTCTCTTTCTCAAAGTAGTCTTCATTGATTCAGAATGAGATGTTAAAACTGGTGATTTTTGAATGAGACTTTTTAAAATTCATAACTGTTGATTTTTTAATGAGATTTTTGAATGCTGATTTCTGACTCAGGGCTTGGGTCTAAAAAGATTTCATGATTTTAGGCTTCTGGGTCTAAAGGATGTTTCTCCCTGAACTGGTACAATCTGACAAAATTAAACAAATATAACAAATGTAGTTTCCACATATGTATGAAGTGTTCACAGCAACTGTCTCTGGTCTGCTCAGTTGCCACTCAGAAACTGAAACACTCAATAGAATTTTTTTAAATTGAAGTACTGTTTCCTTACATCTCTATTTCAATATCCCTTTCTTAAAGTTATGGTCTGCTCCAAGGTTTCTTTCTCCAGAAAGTTCTAAAATTGTCATACTGCAATACATCACGCTGCAATATTAGAGAGGCGGGCAACTCATATAACTTCCAAACTCAATCTCAAGAGTAATTAGTTATATTTGAATCATGAGGATACTTGACCATTTATGACTTACAAAAATGGTACTTTCCTATGGCTTAATCTAATATATTTCATGAAAATTAGACAAGTGGCTCCTAACTCAAAGTTCTTCCTGATCCCAATAGACAAAGATATCATCCTAGGGCATTTTGTCAGACCTTAATGAATATGCATTATCTTTCATTACAATTTTTAAGATTTCTTTCTTTTAGGTTTTAGTACCTTTTGACTGGCAGTTTTTAGAAACCTAGGGCTGGGATACAGGGTTACATTAGCTCCAAAGTTACTTATATGGAAATAAGAATTTATTAATTCATTCATTTGATAACACTTATTGAGTCCCTCCTATGCACCAGGCACTATTCTAGAATGCTGTCACACCCTTTAGGAAATAGCATAAGTTATCTATTCCAGCAATGTTGAAACTTTTTGTTTTTAGAAAATAGTATAAGTCACATACCCTTTAGGAAATAGTGTAAGTTATCTACTCCAGCAGTTTTGAATTGTTTTTCAATATTTTTTTCTTAAACGTAAAATACCTCCCCTCCACCCAATTTTTTTTTATGGTTCTATAGGACAAAAAGAACAAAAGAAAATCCAAACATTACCTTAACAGTAAGTTTCAAGCCTAAAAACTCTATTTGTCAGGCAAAACAGTTAATAACTTACTTTGGATCTGGTGGTCCATCTGACAGTGGTTTCATTGACAGTTTACACAATGACCTGAATACTAGAAAGGCATCCTTTTGTAAAATGTGGGAAAACTTAGCACCAGGTGAAGGTCCTGAAGAATTTCCAGATTCCTAAACAAGTTAACATACCATGAAAATTTTAGAGATGTTTGCCAGTGTACAATCACTTCAGCCTTCTACTGTATTTCACTCAATTCACTAACAGGTGGAGATTCCCCCACTATTGGAAGGGGAAGCAGATGAGGGAATCTGCCACATTGTTTTTCTTTTATACTCCACGGACCACACCCAACAATAAATACCTTTAAAAATGCACTTTAAAAATATTCCTTATTAATAAACCAAATAAAACTCTAAAAATTTACCCAGCTCATACTATTACTGACAAAAAACTGATACATCATGCCTGACAAGATCCTATCCAAAGACCTAAATTATACTCACTACTACCTGTCACTGACTGTTTTATGCTTTTATCCTATTTTATTTTTTGTCTCACTCTGGGCAAACATAAACTGAAAGTCAACCAAGCCAAGAAAATGTACTCCTAAATATGGGACACTTAGTGGAGGACTCCTTTACCTAAAAAGGCAGGTTTTTTACACACAAAATATAGGGTAGGAAGCAGGAAAAGAACCTGTCATTACCATAGCACTGATTTCTTTGCAGCCCTGAACAAAGGTTAAGGTGAAGCTCCCTAAATTTCTAAAAGTTTTCTCACCCTACAACACAGGTTCAGTCACCTGAAATGCTTGGGACCAGAAGTGTTTTGGGTTTCAGATTTTTTTGGATTTTGTACTGTCTGCATTATACCGATTGAGCATCCTAATCCCAAAATCCAAAATGTGGAATTCTCCAATGAGCATTTCCTTTGTGTATGACCTTTGAGCGTCATCTTGGCACTCAAAAAGTTTTGGATTTGGAGCATTTTGAATTTCAGATTAGGAATATTCAGCCCATACCAGAATTATCTTGTGAATATGTAATAAGAATGTTCTTATTAAATGTTAATTCAATTGGTAGATGATTGTGGAGAAGATGTAAACATAGATGAGACATACCTTAAAGTTGGAAATGTAACTATCAAAATATGAAGGGGAAAAAATCGCTGTAATTTATATAAATGAAGGGAAAAAAACCCCCAGTTTCTTATTTCCCCAAACTAAATAAAATTCAGGCAGCATCAACAGCTGAAAATACTCATGAGAAGGTGGTGGTAGCCTATAAATTGTAAGATTAACAGGATTTCTCCCCCTCCCCACCCCTCCATTTATACCTGAGTATCATTGGAAGAGACTGACAATCTATCATCAGGTAAGGATGGTGTATATGCAACAGAAATTGGTGTTCCTGGAATTCCATTTGCTTGAATATTTTCACTGTCACTACCATCCTCTATAGTTCCAATGTTGCCATCTGCACTTGCATTTATAGTAGTCCCTTCTCCCATATCTAAAATGATAAGAATAAAAACCATGCAAATATATCTGACTTAACCGAAGTGTATTTAAAAAGCATAGAGTATTTAAAATGAAACAGTGGCAAGAAAGCAATGTGAAGTAAAATATGCATTGGCACCATTTAAAGGTTAGCATACTTACTACTAAATAAGTATGCATCTGGCATACTTCCAAATACAATCCTTAAGTTGCTCTGGCAATGAAACACACTTAGCTGATGAAAGGCTAACCAGGATGTGCCAAAACAGAAGCTTAATTTTAGTCTATATTAGCATTTACTGAACTGGGTTTTGATGAATGCTAATGACTTGAGATGTGAAGACAAATTCCTCGAAAAAATATCTCATTGTCAAATTAGTTCAGGAAATGCTGGGAAATAGGTTTCTTTATTATAGCCTTTAAGTTGCTAATATGTACAAAACTCTCCAAGGATATACAGTATGTTGTGTTTCCAAAATTTATTTTACCATGAGCCCCCTTCCCGTTTTTAGAATTCCTATGAATATCTCTAACAATCTATGTTCTTTGGAACACAGCCAGGGAAATAATGACCTACACCACTGAAAATTTTTCACTAGATCACTTTCAGTAATCATACTTGTAATTAATATAAACAGAAACAAATGACTTCTGGTAGAACAAACAGAGATAATGAAAATACCAAGTTCCAGAACTACTCTAGGTATAATGAAACTCTTTCATGCTACCAATTGAAAGAAAACTATAAGATAGTACGAGAGACACACGCTGCACTATAAGGAACACAGATTCTGAAATATTAAAGACCTGTGTTTCAATCATGTCTTCACCAGTTAATGGGGTAAATTATTTCATCTTTCTTTGCCTGGGTTTCTTCATAAGTAACAGAAATAATGAGGTCTATGAGGAACCACCAAAACACACATACAAGACGTAAAGAATAAAACTGGTACTCAATAAGTGGTAGTTATTACTAATTTTGTTACTAATTGATAACATGTCTCCAACTTTTGAGTGACTCGAGTAATATGAAAGGAGTGCAGCTTCTGGTTCCCCTACCCAGAAGTTGCTTTCTCCTCTCCAAATTAGAAGACCCTGGAATAGATTAAACTGGATAGGTTGGGCGCGGTGGCTCACACCTGTAATCCCAGCACTTTGGGAGGCCGAGGAGGGTGGATCATGAGGTCAGGAGTTCGAGACTAGCCTGGCCAACATGGTGAAACCTCGTCTCTACTAAAAATACAAAAATAAGCTGGGCACAGTGGCAGGTGCCTATAATCCCAGCTACTCAGGAGGCTGAGGCAGGAGAATCACTTGAACCTGGGAGGTGGAGGTTGCAGTGAGCCGAGCCAGCACCACTGCACTCTATCCTGTCAGAGCAAGACGCCATCTCAAAAAAAAAAAAAAAAAAAAAAAAAAACTGGATAATTCCAAAGCAAGTTTTGCATTAATAAGTATAACATGAAAAATATATTCAGTAATAAAATACATTACGGAAACTGTTACACAAAACAGATGCTTTCTTAAGAGGACTTTTGGAGCTTTCATATGCTAATGTTTGATGTGCTAAATACCACTATAGTTTTTATATATTACATATATAAAGAATGCATAGGCCAGGCATATAATCCCAGCACTCTGGCAGGCCAAGGTAGGAGGATCACTTGAGGTCAGGAGCTCAAGACCAGCCTGGGCAACATAGTCAGACACCATCGCTACAAAAATTTTTTTTTTAAAAAAGAATTTACATATGTAAAGATTGTGGAAAGACTCAGAAAAAAACTAACAATGATTATTAGAAACTGAGTTCCTATCTCATTCCCCAGAGTACTTATTCCAAAACTTTTTCTCTCCGCACCCAATTACATCTCTTCCTATGATTCTCTCCCCACCTCCCCTTAACAAATGATTTCCATCTACTACTTAGCTAAAAATCAGGTAATTTAACATAGGCTCCCTCACTGTCTCTTGCAGCACCACAAAAATACATCTCTTCCTGCCTTCAACAGTATCTTCCTCCACTAAGTATTTTAACATTGCTTTTTCAATTTTGTGCACACAACTGGATCTTCCCCATTATCAAATAAACATTCAAATATTTTCACACACACACACAAAATCTTCCTTCACCTCTTGCTACACCTCAGCTCTTGTCCATTTTCTTCCCTCTTTTTATTAAATTTCTCAAATGAATACTCAATATTCTTTGATATTACTTTCCTCCTTTCCGTCTCAAGAAATTTCTTAAAGAAACTGAAAACATTTCCTGATTTTCTTTTTAGACTTTGAAGCCACACCCCTGTGGGTTGAAATCTTCACTTTATCACTTCTTCGAAAGGAATAATCACTCATTACTTCAATTTTCTCATTTGTGAAGAGGGGACAGTAACAGTACCTAAACATCCCAGTGCTTGAGGGAAGAGTAAATGAATAAATACAAGCACATAAAATCATTTGGGATATACAGGAAGCACTTAATACAGTTAGTATTATTACTGTCTCATGTTTTTTCCTCTAATTATCCTTTAAACATAGATGCAAACTTCTACTTTCAAGGTGGTGAATTGAGCCTACCAATTTACCTTCTCCTTTGACAAATCCCACTGAAATTACAAAAAAATATATATAAACAAGAGATGTACCTTTAATAACGCTGATAACCTAAGGAGCATATCACTGGATCATAAACTTTGAGGAATTCCTAGAAAGTAGGTTGAGATCAAAGGAAAAGCTATTTAATTTATTACTTATGACTGAACACATGCAAAGAATAGGCCTACCTGAGAGATATGATTGTTTTACCACCTGGGTTCTGAAAGACTTCAAAGCCTAGAATGGCAAGGTGCTATGAGGTAGGAGGGAAGATGCAAATTGAAGAGCTTGGGGAACCATGCCAATGTCTATCAATAGAGCTGACCACAGCCATGATCATCTAGACTGTATTTGATCACTGCCTGCTAATTAAAGTAGATTATTTGTTTAGTAGGTCTCCTAACAGAACAAGTAGGCCAGGAAAGGAGAGAGCAGTATCTCAGCTAACTGGGAATGCCACAATAAACACAGAAGGAAAACCAACTAAGATTCTAGGCTCCTACTCTGTTTCTACTTATTTCCAATTAAAGCCATTACTGAATGATGCCAGCCTAAGATTCCCTGGCAAGGGTTGGGAGAGTGAGAACAAATCAACAAGTGTGAAGATCTCCCTCTGTGTAGAATATATAAAAGTGTATAGCATTCATCCCAAGCTTCACTTGACTTTGGTTTGTGTTGACAACATGGTGAATGATATGGGCCTACACAGCCCAAGGGCCACTAGAGCCATACCCTGCTCAAGGGAGGTACCTGCTTCTTTGCTCTCAGCTTAGAAATGAGGTCTGCCTTTGGACCACAGTCACCTCATGAATTTTGGAAGGGAAGGCCTCACAAGAAATACAAAAAACATATACACAATTACTGAGAGTAGACTGATCAAATCTAGTCTCTCTTTCTACAAATAGGCAAAAACAAAGTTTAACAGCTCAAAAGTGAAGACAAAAGACAGCAATCTGAGCAAATGGGTAATTAGATTTCACAGCTGGGATAGTTCCAGTTAGTACAGTCAGTAATAAGTAAAGGAATGTTGCAATAATACACAAGAGCAAAGTGCTATAAAAAAAAAGAAGCTCAGAGAAAAACGGGGTTCTTGGGGACAAAAATATTACTGAAACAAAAACTACATTGGAAAAAGCAGTAGAATGGATATTACTAAAAAATATTTGCAAAATGGAAAAACCCTTGTAACATTCTCGTTGAATGTAAAACCCTAAGACAAAATGATGGAAATTAGAGAAGATTGCAATAGCAATCAAGGACATGACCTAGAATATTCAACATCTGTATAGTGTGAGATGTGGAAAAGAACAGAAAAGATGAAGAAGAATTAACAACAACAAAAAATTTCTAAAATGACGAAAAGTCATAAAAAAATCAACTGCTACTCCTGATTTAAAAAACAAAAGTAAAATTCATACCCATGCACAGTCATGTAAATACAAAAGATAAAAGTATCTTTTAATAAACAACAAGAAAACTTAACTTGATAAAGAGTATCCTCCAAAACCAAAAGCAATCATCAAATTTAATGGTGAAATATACCAATAATGTTAAAAAAAATGAATATCCTTGCCATCATTAACACTATTCAACATTTTCTGGAGGTTCTAGCCAATTTAATGTAACAAAAAGAAACAAACAAAAATAAGCTATAAATGCTGTAAAGGAAGAGACAAAGATAAAAATATCATTATTCACTCAGAAAAAATAGCCAAATGAAAAACTTTTAGAAATAATATGAGTTCAGAAGGTGACCAAATAGGAGAGAAATATGGAAAAACAAGAATTTTTCTATATTCCAATTAAATTAGGGAATAGAGGACTCAACCAAAATATTATCAAAAGTATACCAAAAATATAGAAATAATTCAACAAAAAATATGCATGAGCCAAAGGAAGAAAACAACAAAACTTTCCTGAATGATGTAAAAGACTTGACTAAATGAACTTTTTATGTTTCTGGACTCGATGCTGTTGCAAAGAAGATATCTTCCCAAGTTAATTTATAAGCACATTACAATTTCAATTACTAAGTAAGCTTTAATTTTTGAACTTAATAAAGTGATTCTAAAGTTCACCTAAAAAAAATACATTTAATAGATATTTTAAAAATTGATACCATAGAATACAAAAATTAAAAACTAAAGAAAAAAATTGAAGAGGGAGGCCTTGCACTATGAAAATTAAAATGTACTATAAAGCCAAAATATTTTACATAATTCAACACTGGTTAGGAATAGACAAATAGCTCATTACAACTGTACAGAAAACTCAAAAAAAAGAACCATTTAGGATAAAATTTTCATGTCAAATTAATTGAGAAATGATTATTTCCATAGGTTATAATTAGCTATACAATTTCATACCATACAGAAAAATAAATCTGAGATGAATTAAAGAGCTAAAGTCAAAAAATAAAAACAAAGTATTAGCAAAAGGTATCACAGTACATTTTATAATCTTAGGGTGGTAAAATCCATTTTAAGCAAGACAAAACCAGAAACCACAAATTAAAAAGATAATCTTAAAAATTTTTTTTTGTGGTCAAGTATGTGCTCGGAAATAAAAATATAGGCCAGGCACGGTGGCTCACGCCTGTAATCCCAGCACTTTGGGAGGCCACGGCGGGTGGATCACAAAGTCAGGAGTTCAAGACCAGCCTGGCCAACATGGTGAAACCCCGTCTCTACTAAAAAAATACAAAAATTAGCTGGGCATGGTGGTGTGCACCTGTAATCCCAGCTACTCGGGAAGCTGAGGCAGGAGAACTGCTTGAACTCGAGAGGCAGAGGTTGCAGTGAGCCGAGATCTTGCCACTGCACTCCAGCCTGGAAGATAGAGCAACAAGACTCCATCTCAAAAAAAAAAAAAGAAAAAGAAAATAGTATAAGCAAAAGTTCAAACAAAACAAAGACTGAGTAGAAAAAATATTTACAATTTTTTTTGTACAAGGAATAATTTCTTAGTATGAAGAACTCCTGAAAATAAGAACAAAAGAAAGAAAAGGAAAAATAGGCAAAAGACAAGAATAGTAATTCAAAAAAAGATAAGTAGTCCAATGATATTCAGTTGGAATATACAAAATTGCCAATGTTTGACCTATAAAAATAATTGCCTATGTTTTGACCCTGCAAATAGCCAAATGCAAATTAAAACAATACAATAAATACCATCATTACAGTGACATTATAGCACTGTGTACAAATTTTTTAATATTCATACACCTTGATCAAGCTATTCCTGCTTTATAATTTATCCAAAAGATAAGTGCAAAAAGATGTCTATAGTAAGAATGTATATCACGGCAATGTTTATAAAAAGCAAAAACCTGGAAATAATCTAAATGCTAGTATTAATAGGAGATCATTTAAATAAATTATGGCCCAGTGTTATGATGAAATTCAAATGGATGTGAATGGATATAGTTTAATATGTGAAAAAGGCAGATTATCAAACTGTAAGTACAGTATATTCCTATTTATCTTAAACATATGTAATATATATGCAGGCATGTGTGAAAAAAATTATTTAAAAAATTATGTACAGCAAAACACATCATAATAAGATCAAAAGACTTGGGCAAATAACAAACTGAGAGGAAGTATCTCTAAAATATATCACAGAATCCTAATACATAAAGGATTCTTAAGGGGAAAAGGATAAAAATCTGATGGAAAAATGAACAAAAGACATGAATAAATGACTCACTAAAAGATATACTAATGATCCTACAGATATGAAAAGATGTTTAATTTCACTCATAGTCAGAGAAATGCACATTAAAACCAAACTGAGATACATTTCTCACCTATCAGGTTGGTAAAAACTCAAAATCTTTTAGTACTACCAGCTGTGGAGAGAAAGGCACTCTCATACATTAATGGTAAGAGTGCAAAATGGCACAACACCTATAAAGAGGAATTTAGCAATAGCTAACAGATATTCATATTCATTTACCACTTGACCCAATAATCTCATTTCTAGGAATTTGCCCTGAAAATAAACTTCCATAAATATGAAACAATACAGATGTACAAAGTTATTCACTGCAACATTATTTGTAACAGCAAAACACTGGAAACAACGTAAGTGCAACAGGGAGCTGGCTGAATAAACTATGATATATCTGCATAAGGTAGTATTATGCAGAAAGCCATGAGAGAAAAGAAGAAAATCTCCATCAACTGAAATAGAATGATTTCTAATATGTTAGGTGAAAAAATGCAACACACACATACATGCAGTACTCTAACAAAAAATGTGAGAAAGGGAAATAAAAAATACGCCCTTGCTTACATCTCTTATGTACAAGCAGACATGTACGCGCTAATCCCCAGAGATAAACTAAAAGCTAGTGAAAGTGATTACCCATAGAAGGAGGATCAGAGAAGGAAGGAGCTGATGGAGGAGTTCTCCAAGTAAGCATTTTATGTAATTTTGACTTTGAATCATGTAAATATTCTCCATATTTAAAAAAAGAATAAAATAATGCAAGTAACTTTTTCAAAACAGTACTCTCACTCATCTTTAGTAGGATATATTTAAGGATATATACAATTACAGAGAAATCTTGAACTTTATAGGTTTGCTGTTGGTAATGGCATCTTCTTGAGAATCTGGGTTTTCACTGTAGGAAACGGAAGATACATATAGAAAGTACAGAAAGATGAGGAGTAACCTTGTGGTATCGGATGTGAAGTAGAACTACAAATAGGAACTTAAGACTAATTGTATGTTTCCCTATCTCTATCCATTGAAAGGGCCTACAAGTAAGGACATCTCAGCAGCTAGCAACAAGAGCAACTTGTAACCAATTCTTGGTTTCTAAGAACAACTGCCCACTAAAAAGGACAAAGACTCTTTGGAGAACTAGCTGATTCCAGGGCTGAGGAAAACGGAAGTTGAAGGTGAACCTGGAACATCTTTCTGTTCCGAACATAAAGGAAAAGCTCAAAGACTAATAGAATCACATCAAAAGAACGTGGGTGTTAGCTTGAAGGGATTCCTACTGGCAGACAAAAAAATAAAAATAATGATGATACAGGATTATAACACATCAAATAATAAAAGAATTCATTAAGCCCATGGTATTATTTTTTAAAGGGGGGGTGGGACAGGGTGGGAGAGCTCTTCTCTATAGAAAAATGTCAATGAATGTTAAGAATTAGAAAATTGCTATATTGCAACCCAATATCTGAGTAAGGCAAGGATCATCAATGGGTGCTAAAACCATTGAGTAGGCCAGGTGTGTGGTTCACATCTGTAATCCCAGCACTTAGGGAGGCTGAGGTGGGAGGATCACTTGAGGCCAGGAGCTCAAGCCCAGCCTGGACAACACAAGCAAGACCCCATCTCTACAAAAAAATACAAAAACTAGCCGGGCATGGTGGTGTGTAACTGTAGACTCAGCTACTCAGGAGACTGAGGCAGGAGGACTGCTTGAGCCCAAGAGGTTGAGGGTGCAGGAAGCCAAGACTGTACCACTACACCCCAGGCTGGGTGACAGAGCAAGACCTCATCTTGGGGGAAAAACAAATAAAAAACACTGGGTGAATAAATTTTCATATGGTCTCCAAGTATCAAAGTATCACCTCAGATTAGCTATTAATCACAAAGTGCAAAATGTTCCTTTACAGACAGCTGATTATCACCATCTTAACCAAATGATCCAATCCTACCACCAACAGGGGGGTAACCTGTCATTATGTACCAATTTATATGATGTAATATTAAGTACTAATATCACTATGCAGTATTTTTGCCAATATGTTTAATCTAAACTAATCATGTAGATGACAGTCTCAATCTACTCATATAGGATGGTAAGGAAACCATCCAATAAATCCAAAATTTGAAATATTCTACAAGGCAAAAGATTCTTCAAAAAAGCAAATGTCACGAAAGTTCAGGGGAAAAATCAAGAGGATTTGTTTTAAACCAAAGAGACAGATAAGCAAATAAGAGTGTACCCAGGTTGAGTTCTGGATTTAGAAAAGAAAAAAAAGGATATAAGACACATTTTGGGAAAACTAGGAACACTGAAAAATATATGTATATTAGATATTCTTGAAATCATGTTAATTTCCCTAGGTATGAAAATGGAATTGTGCTTATGTATGAGAATGCTCTTATTTGGAGAAGATATATGCTGTGAGGTATTTACAGGTGAAATGTCATGATGTATACAACCGATTTTCAAATGGTTCAGCAAAGACACATACATTATGTGTATGGTATTTAAAGATACATAAAGTAAACATAGCAAAATCGTTAACCACTAGTGAATCCAGATGAAGGACACAAAGGTGTTCACTGTACCTTTTTTTGAACTTTTCTCTGGGTTTGATGTTTTTCCTAAGTAAAAAGTTGCAGAAAAATGAAAACTTTCACTTCAGACTCTGTATTCTGTTAGGTGCTAGTGAATTTTTTTTAGTAAAGGGTCAGATGATAAACATTTTAGGCTTTAGAGGTCGTACAATCTCTACTGGAACTATTCAACTTTACCTATGTAGTGCAACAGAAGACCTCTGTAGGCAGTATAAAAACAAATAAGCATGGCTGTGTCACAGTACTATTTTACATACAAAAATAGGTAGTGGGTTGAATCTGGCCCACAGGCCATAATGTGCCAACTCCTTAACTATACTATTATATGTTTAAAGAATGCACGGGCATGTACTGCTATTTTTTCTTCTCTATTTTTTATTTTTTTAATATATATTTTAAATTCATACTCTTCGAATCATGGTCTCTTCTTCAGTCTCTACCAGTTCCCACTTGGTAATCTCATGGCTTCACTATTAATTTTAACAGAATGACTCCCATCTATAGCACCTGCCTTGGCAACTCTTGAGCCAGAATTTTATTTTCCATTATGTATTTCATAATCATTTCCACACGGATGGCCAACCTGAAAGTCAAATTCAGTATACCAAAAGTAAATAAGTGCCCTTTTTCCCAAGTGACTTATCTTCCAAGATGATTCAATTGTACCAATAGTACCACCATCCACCTGTCCATTTAGGCTCAAAAACTGAAACACTACCTGTGCAGAAAAGAGGTAACATAGCAAGTCAGAGACTGCCTATCCTTAGAAAGGCCTACTTGCAAGACTGGCCTTTGGCTGGCACCCGGGAACCTATATTTTGGGAGGGATCCCACTATTCCCAGAACTGATAAAAGTGACTCACTGTGTCTAAACTGTACAAAGAGTGTAATTTATGCTAAACACCAACCTTCCTTCTGGTAGCCTGGAATTTTGGTACAGGCTAGGTGCCTATATAACAGCCCCCAATAAAAACCTTGGGCCCTGAGTCTCTAATGAGCTTGGCTGGTAGACAACACTTCACAATTTGAATTAAGAGAATCTGTATGACTTCACTGAGAGAAGACATTTGGAGCATGTACCTGATTTTCTCCAGGCTTCACCCCATATTCCTCTTCCTGTTGATGATTCTGCTTTGTACTTTTTCACTAATAAATCATGCAGTGAATACAACTATATGCTGGGTCCTGTGACGGCTTCCAGTGAAATCACCAAACCCTGGGGTAATTTTGAGGGCCTCCGACACACTTTATTTTCTCTTCTTTACCTACTTAATCAGTTACAAAGTCTGCTTGATTCAATATACATTATATCACTTATCCATATTTTTGTCTCCATTTCCATGGTTTCTGTCCTATCCAGGCTTTGATTACTGTGCTGGTATCCTACTGGGAATTCCTATTTCCAGACTTAGCTTCTTAAAGCATAGTTCTGGGTCATTTCATTTCATTTGTTCTAGAATCAAGGCCAAAATCCTAAATGTGGAATTTATAACTTTCCATTGGTTGGCTCCAAACGTTTTAACTTTGCCCTTTCTATTCCAGACATTACAAAGTCTCCACAGTCAGATGAAATCCCACAGACAGAGTAAAATAATTTTGAATGAAGTATACTACCTCCAACAACAATGTTCACCATTTCTTCTACAATGTTCTGTACGATGTCTTGTGGCTTTTCCTCACAATCATGGTTTTCTCCATCATATAACACGTCATTTTTAGATAATGCTTTAAAAGAAGAAAAATTCAACAGAACATTATTTTAACTTTTTGGAAGCTTTTTACTAAATATTTATGATGAAAAACTCCTAAACCATGAGGAATAAAAGAAAAACAATCAAATAGATAACATGAAATTAGAAGCAAGTATATGCTAAACCTTCAAAATTTATACCAAAACTTTATTTTCCAAATTCAAGTCAATTTCAATAATGATTCATTTGACAAGCTATTACATTATTACACTTAACTGAATTTTCTAGATTAGTCCTTTAAGAACCAAAACTTCAAAAAGTATTTTAAATGAAACATTTCTAACATGTCCTACAGATGCTTACTTATATTTAGCACACACATTACACTATCCCTTATCAAATATACTGAATGTAATTAGGCTGGGTGCAGTGGCTCATGCCTGTAATTTCAGCAATTTGGGAGGCCAAGGTGGGTGGATCACCTGAGGTGGGGAGTTGGAGACCAGCCTGGCCAACATGATGAAACCCCATCTCTACTAAAAATACAAAAATTAGCCGGGAGTGGTGGCACACGCCTGTAATCTCAGCTACTTGGGAGGCTGAGGCAGGAGAACTGCTTGAACTCGGGAGGTAGAGGTTGCAATGAGCTGAGACTGCACCACTGCACTCCAGCCTGGGCGACAGAGCAAGACTATGTCTCAAAAAAAAAAAAAAAAAAAAAAGTAATTAAAGCTTGTTTCGATTACTTAGGCTCATCAATAGTAAGATCAACATTGTACTCTATGGTGAGGTCCCTGAAGAAGCATCTGGGCCTTCCCCAGTACTTTCTGGCTCTTCCTATTTTTTCACCAACAGAATCTACATATCTAATGTAAAACTAAATTTAAGAAGCTAAAAAAGAATTCATTGTCCAATTTAATGTAAAAAAAAAAAAAAAAAAAAAAAAAACAACAGATAACTGCCAATCGAACTTCTGAATAGCTAAGAGAAACTGATGAAATCTGATGTTCCGGATAGCTTGCATAGTCTATTGCAGAGAAAAACAGGAATTCCACTGGGCTTTTTAAAATGTTGAAAATACGTCAAAGCAGCTCAACTATCACTTTAGAATGCCTTGGGATTCCAAACGCTGTCTTGAGCTACCTTTCTACACCAAAGGGCATCAGAGAGCATATTAGGTGGTGGTGCTGCAGTTTCAACTCCTTGAACCTTCCCACTACTATGAAGGACCACTACAGCTGAGCACAGGGGGTCACATCTGTAATCCCTGCACTTTGGGAAGCTGGGTGGGAGGATCACTTGAGCCCAGGAGTTCAAGACCAGCCTGGGCAACACAGTGAGACCCAGCTGCTACAAAAAATTTAAATATTAGCTGGGTATGGTGACACCTGCCTATAGTCTTAGCTACTTGGGAGGCTGAGACGGAAGGATCGCTTGCGCCTGGGAGGCAGGCAATGACCCATGATTGTGTAACTGCACTCCAGTCAGGGTGACAGAGCAAGACCCTGTATCCAAACAAAAAAAAAAAAGGAAAAAAGGACCACTACTTATAATAGTGGCTTCTAGGTGCCTATCCTCTCTATAATTTCACTTTTACTAATTTACTGTCTGTAGTATCCTAAAAATAATGAATGCCACAAGAGAAAATCAGATAAATATGCATGTAAATGAGCAACCTTATTTTATAAAATATCCAAATAAAAATAGCATTTAGAGTCTTCTGTGAATAAAAACATAAATGTCTTGAAAGATAATTTTTCCGCCATTCTTAATAGTTTTATTTCCATGCTCTAGTTGGCTAAAATTACCTCAAGTCTGAAAACTAGAGTTTCAAAGTAACTAAATATACATAACCACTATCTAAAAGTGTACAAAATGACTAGTGAAGAGTCAATTTTCACATAAGTATCTGAAAGAAACAACAGATAACAGTGACTAATATTTATTACATGTAGAAAGTGCTTAGAGAAGTTAACTATTATGTCCAAAGTCACGCAGCTGGTAAGTGACAGAGGTGTGCTCCAAAAATGCACTCTGAACCAACGGCTGTCAAGCAGAATTTTCATTTATATCAGCTATTGGGAGAAAAACATCTTTAAAGCCAAAATAATCATGACAATCCCACAGGAAACTATGTCTTTCTAACTCTATATTCTACAAGGCTTCTACAGCGGTACCTCACACACGGCAGACGCTTCCACTCCTTGGGTCTTAGTCCATGTTGTTTCCTTGGTTGGAAAATTTCCTACCCCTATCTATCAAGATTCAACTAAAATATCACCACTTTCTCTACAAAGAAATTTCCTAACTCTTCTCAGCAGAATTACTTCATGCAGGGCATTTTTAGGACACCTATCACATATTATACCTTATTTATGCTCACTTGACTTCCAGGTATGCTAAGATCACACTAAAAGCAGTGGCTGTATCTCCATCTTCTTTTTACCCTCAAGTCCTGGCATGGTGCCTAAGACACAGTATGCTCAATGAAGGTTTGCTAAATGCATAGATATATAAACAAAAGAATAAATAAAGTCCCAGCTTTACTAGAGATTAGCCCTTTGAATCTGCCCCTTTATAAGCTCACAGTGAAAGCAGGGGAAATTTTGGCAAGGGCAGGCTAGACAAATGTAAATCACTTAAGTGGTATGGATTCACTATTAGCTTCAGTACTATGAATGCTTAGCTTATCGAAGTCATCCTTTTTAAAACAAATAGTAAAGTACTATTTTTAAAAGCATGCCTCTCAGAAAGCTGGGGGAAAAATGTAAAAAGGCACGTATTCATGCCATTACTAAGTTTTGGAAAAGGCATGGTTTAAAAAAAAAAAAAAATCAAGAGCTGAAAACATATTATAAAAGTCCTTCCTCACAGTGAAGTAAAAACACAGACTTCAGATGAACTGTAACTGACTCCTAACATGCTAGTTCTAGACAACCACACTGGAGAGGCAACAGAATTCCCATCATTTAAAAATGACATCAAGCTAAGGAAGGGCAAAAGGAGAACAACACAAACTCTCTGGTAGTTTCACAGAACAGCTAAAGCTGAAAACAACATTTAGGAAAAAAATAACTTCATGGGATTATTTTTACAGAGAAACAAATTTGTAAAATAAATATAATTTTTATAATCTTATAAGTGTTTTCTTATAATATACACTTAAAAAATCAGAACACCTCAATTTTAGTGATTACTATGCATCATGATTTTTAAAAATGAAAATTTTTGTCTATCAGTTGGTTACTCAAAAACTTTGTTTTCATATTTAATTTCTGTACTTTTTTTTTTTTTTTACCACAATCATATTTTTAAAACTGGTAATGATTTTTTAAAATTTTCAGTCATATTCCAGAAAACCTTACTAGGTCACTTGTTTGCTATGAAACCAATCTTAAGAAAACTGAAATTCCTATATAACATTTAACGGACATTTACGACCCTCTTTAGAAATATATCTGAGCTCCAAAGGAAATCTATAAATCATACTGCTCATGAGATGCTAATAAATGCAAAGTATCATTCATAGATATCTTATAGGTTAGAGTCAAATTAACTTTACCACCTACAATGAGGAAAGTCCACAATTACCACAATGTGTCTGACACACTTATTAAATCATATTATCCTTTCAACACTTCTTCATCAAAACTCTCATTCCTACACATTTCCCTTAACACACACCCCAAACCCCCTTTTCAAGAAGATTACTTTCAGCTGCAGTTGCCTGATCAGCTTCAGTCTGTTCATTTTCTGCACTGGAAATATCAGATCCATTTTCAGGCTCTGTGTCATCTTGAAGGCTTTTATCTACATCATTTGTATGGAGGTCAAGGTCCCCTTCGTGTTCTTGGGATATATGATCAACAGTCTGAGGTGGCAAATATCTAAGTTGAGGTGATTCAGGCTCGTGATGGCTTACTGGAGACTGTAACAGATGATGATGCTGCCGATGCCTTTCTTTTTCCATTTGTTTTGCTTCCTGTAACTGGAAATAAATAAAATTTCCAATATTAGTAAAATAAGTTGCTTAAAATTTGGAAGGATAATGTTACCTCCAACAATCCTTTCTATATAGTGCCATTCTCTCTATGCTTGGAAATTAAAGTTTATCAGAAATGGAGAACATAAACTATACTAAAAACAATGAACAATGTTTACTTCTTAGGTGGCTGGCAATCGGCACATAAGAACAGAGTCAAGACTTTCACTATATAGCATTTTCACTGTATTTGGTGTTTGTATGAATGAAACACACACACACACATTCACTTTTGCTTAAACATACAGAATGAAAGTCTATAAAAATACATAAGAAGCTAGTACTAACAATTACCTACAGAGGGTAGAGATTAGGAAATAAAATGGGAAACAAGAGTGGGAGGCAACTTTTCAGTGTTTATCCTTCTGGAGCATGTTCTTATGTCACCTTGTCAAATATCTTTTAATAAAAAAATTAAAATTACATTTAATAGAATTACAATGAAGGCTTAAATCACTCTGCCTAGCCATCTAATAATTATGAAAAAAACTATCTACAAATGTCTGAATTTTAGAAAAACTGTCATTATTATGTATATAATACTATCTGTAAAACTGGCTCACAAAATGTTAGAAACATTAACAACTGGGATCACAAGATTTCATTTTTTAGCACTTTATTGCTTTCATACATCTCTTTTGGTCCTCAAGACCTGATAAGAATGAGTCTCACAGAATTAATTTCCACCAAGATAAATCTTATACAGTACCAAATATGAACATTTCATATTCTCCAGTAATATTCCAGGTTAGGTGGAAATGCCAGAATTACATAAATTTATAAAATAAGTTTGAATTAAAGGATTTTAATAATAAAGTCTGACAAAATTTGCTTTGTAGGGAGTTTTATTTTGTGGGGGAGGGGGAAAATTAAGGTTACCAGTAGCTAATATCAAAGAATTCAACATCTGGCTTAGAAGATTTTAGCAAATGTGGAAGTTAAGTCATCTGTATCCCATTTCCCCTTATTTTCTCTCCCTCTTTTCCACCTTTTCTATAATTATCCATAGCACAGAACTAAATACCCTTTGTAACACAATACATGTTCATAGCCTTTATCATAATTCAGTTCTACAGTTGTTTAAGGGAAACTCTGCCTCAAATATTCGTAAGATCTTCAAAGGTAATAGTCAAGTCAGTTTTGCTCGTCACTGTGTAAGTGAGGCCTAGCACAGTGCCAGGAACATATAAGGAACTTAATAAAAATCTGTTAATCAAATCAAACCAATAAAACTTTATTATTAAAAAGTGACAAAAATACTTTATGTCCTCAAAAAAAGGGAACAAAACCACTGTTTGTGGCTGCAAAATATTAGAAATAAATTAATGCCACTACAGAGGAGAGTGACTTAATAGATAACAGGCTATACTATACCCTAAAGTACTATCATCTATAAAAAAGAATGAGGAAAGTCTTTAAGGACTGATATGAAATGCTTTCTAGGACATACTGCTCAATGATAAGAACAAAATACAAGAGAATGTATAGCATGTGTGGTAGCTTGTCTTCAAGATGGTCACCAATGATGTCCACCTCTCAGTTTTCACTCCCTTATGTAGTCCCTTTCCACAATGTACCGGTGTGACCGCTTCTGATTATAAGGTAGACATGTGGCTTCCGTCTTACATTCAACGGGTGGAAAGAAGGGAAGAAGAGGAATGCAGTGGTAGGAATTAGGAGGAATTGGTACTTTTCTGAGTAGACCTTCTGTAAAGCTCTGACTCTTAAATCGCAGTAATGTTTTATATACCTAAAAAATAAGTAAGTACAGTTCACCCTCTGTGTATCCATAAGTTCTACATCTGTGGATTCAACCAAACAGGGATTTAAAATACTGATGGCGGGGGAAAGAACGGCCGTGTCTGTACTGAACAAACATGTACAGACAACTTTTTTTTTTTTGGTCATTATTCCCTAAACAATACAGTATAACAACTATTTACAAAGTATGAGGTATTATAAGTAATCTAGAGATGATTTAAAGTATACAGAGGATCTGTGTAGCTTATATGCAAATATTACACCATTTTATAAAACAGACTTGAGTATCCACAGATTTTGGTATCCATGGGAGGGCCCTGGAACCAATCTGCCGTGAATACTGAGGGATGACTGTAATTAAAGCTAACCAGGATGTGACGAATACCAAAAATGAAAAGCAGAGAGTAACAAATGAGTCTAACTATTATCACAAAGGAATAGCATTACCCTATTGCAGAGTGTGGGGAAGAAAGGAACTAATCTAAGTAACTAGAAAATAATATTTTGAATGGATAAGGCTAAAGACAAAAAAACCTGAATATAAATGCTATAACCTACTTAGTAAATTTGTTTCTCACACTAGTAATGATTAGCAATTCTAAAACTAATGGGTATAATAGGATTGAACAATGTATTTAGAATACAAAAGCCATATTTCTCATTGTTTAGAGAAAGAAGTTTACAAATAAAGGGAGAAGACTGAAATGAACCCTGTATTGTTGAACTGTAATCAGAAATATCAGTATGAACACATGGTTTTATTACCTACATATGGAAAGTCACATACAGGTGTGGGAATTGAGTGGGACGGAAGGGATAGTATATAAACATATATTTCCTAACTCTATCTGCTGAGAGGCCTAGAGGCAACAACACAGAGTGACCATGAATACAACTAGCACTCAGATTTTGGTTTCTAAATACCATTCTCCAATCAAAAGAGCTACAGCTCCTTATTGAAGTGGTTGATTCCAAGGCTGAAGCTGGGAAAATTCAAAATGAGCCTGGAACATCTTGAGAATCCAGAAAGCATGGAAGTACTCAAAAAAGGATGGGAGCTGGTCACAAGGACACAGGGCCAAAATTGTAATAATTTGGGCAACAAAATAAGTAACTGTAGCACACATTACAACCATAAAATAAAATAAATATTTGTGATTACAGATAGATATAAATAATTGAATAAATAAATAAAGGGAGAAGAAATACAATTAATAAATACAGAAGAGAGAAACAGGAAACTCATTAGGGAAATGCCACAATAATTAACTGTTGCCAACAAGATCCACTGATAGATACCAAAACTGAGGAAGTGGGGGGAGGATCTGAGGAGAAACAGAGTATTTGCACAGTCTTAAAATATCTCCCCAAAGATATTTATTAATTGCAAAAGAAAAACTACTAACTTCACAGTGGAGGAACCTGACAGATAACTACCTTAACCAAGTGATCAAGGTTAACATCACCAACATTAAGATATATCAACATCATGAACTCCTAACAAAATGCACTGAAAAGGACACAACACTGTTTCAGAGATATTCTGGCAAAAAATGCACAACCTCATTCTAATCATGAGAAAACATCAGAGAAAGTAAACTGAGGAAAATTCAACAAAATAAATTATTAGTATCCTTTTAAAAATAGCAAGATCATGAAAAAGATAAGGAAAAGTTGAGGAACTGTCACAGACTGGAGAAGACTAAGACATAAGAACTAAATGCATACTAAACACAATGTGGGATCCTGGGTCAAATCTTAAAACATTAGTGGGAAAATTGGTGAAATTCAAGTAGGGTCTGTAGTTTAGTTAACAGTATTGTACCAGTGTTAATTCTGCTTTTGATAATTGTACTATGTAGGTATGTAAGTTAACTGCATTAAGGGAAGCAGGATGAAGGGTAAAAGGGATTGCTCTGCAAAATTTTTGCAACTTTTCTCTACATTTAGAGTTCAAAATAAGAAGCTTGATGTTGATTTTTAATAGTGAAGACCTATGCAATTAAGAACAATTCTCTAGTTGCTGATCTCTTAACAATCAACCTGAAGCAGTTTAAAGTATAAGGAATATCATGCCCCTTTATCATATGGGGGGAAAAATGTATTTCATCAATACAGAAATATCCTTTTTTAAGGCTTAATGAACAATTTTATTTCAGATTAGATTAAGTATTTTATAGCTACATTGCACTCTACTAAGCTTGAATGCAACAAAAGTATTAATTCATAAGTACTTCCACAAGGAAGATGGCAATCAGAATATTTCACATTCTATTTGTGAACAACTAAAAATACTTTGTCCAAAGTCAGTAAACCTTAAAACAAAACAAAATAAAACACAATACCACAAATCTTCAGTAAGTGGAACTGTAAATAAAAGACATTCTTTTCTACAGGTACAAAGATTTCACTCTAATTACTGTAAACTCCTTTCTATATTTAATGCCTGTTGTGTTCTATACAATCTCTCTCTTTTTAAAATACTTACTGCTTGGTTTTCCATGCGTGCAAAGATAACATTTAGCATCTGAGTGAGAGTAGCTTTGGCTGTTGTCTGATTGATGAGATTTTTGCTTGCTAAGTAGATATTGTAACATGTTCTCACAGCTTGCAGTACAGTCCCTTCATGAATTTCTATGTGTTGTGATGTTACTGCAGTAAGTAACGCCTTTAAGAAAAAAAACAAAAAAAAAAAAAAGAAAGAAAAAAAAGGACAAAGTTAAAGAGATTTTTTTTTTTTTTTTTTTTTTTTTTTGGAGACAGTCTTTCTCGCTCTGTCACCCAGGCTGGAGTGCAGGAGTGTGATCATAGCTCACTGCAGCCTTGAACCCCTGGGCTTAAGTGATCCTCTCGCAGCAGCCTCCTGAGTAGCTGGGACTACAGGTGAGCACCACCACACCTGGCTAATTTTGTTTTATTTTTCTGTAGAGATGCAGTCTCTCTTTGTTGCCCAGACTGGTCTCACTCCTGGCTTCATGCCAGCCTCCCACCTCAGCCTCCCAAAGTGCTGGGGTTACAGGCATGAGCCACCACACCCGGCCTCAAAGTGATTTTCTGCATCTAGAGTTTCAGCACAAAAATTAAGCATTTTCATATTACAATTAAAACTTTCAGAAACAATTACCGCTTGTGGGTAGTATACACAGAATTTCTACTGGCCTTGAATATATCATCAACTGTTAAAATATTTGATGTTTTCCTCACTGTGGCAGTAGTTTCCACATAATCTGAAAACCATTTAACGATTTGTTTCAACCAAGGTTTCATTTTAATGAAAATACTATTTAATTTACTAAAATGCACAGCATGAAAGCTGTTACAGCAGAGCACAGATATGTCACATAAGATATCTGTTGAACTAGACCATCAACTTGGGAAGATAAACATTGTGTCTTATTTGCCTCTAAATTTTTCTGAGATCTTTTTTAACAGACTGAACTCAATAATTGTGCTCTTGTTGTTATTGCTGAAGAGGTTTATAAATGTTTTAGAATAAAGCATTTAAAATAATCCTAAAGTAGCTGGACTTAAGTGCCCCAGCTACTTGGGAGGCTGAGGTAGGAGGATCATTTGAGTTAGGGAGGTCAAGACTACAGTGAGCTGTGATCATGCCACAGCACTTAGCCTGATCAACAGAGTGAGACTCTCCCAAATTAAAAAACAAATTCCCAAGGCAAATACTTCAATAAAATGAACAAATTTAACCTATGTGAATTTTCACATATTGGGTTACTTCCAATTTCTCAAGAGCAAAGACTCTTTATCTTTTGTCTTCCTTATGTTGTACAATGCTATGCAGAGTCAGCATTAATGGGCATTATCTTAAACCATAAATGACATGAAACTATACATGACAGGTCAAAATGATCAACCCATTTTTTTTTTTTTTTCTTTTTTGAGACAGGACCTCACTCTGTTGCCAAGCCTCAAGTGCAACGCAGTGAACATGGCTCACTGCAGCCTCAATTCTTGGGCTCAAGTAATCCTCCCACCTCAGCCTCCTGAGTAGCTGGGACCACAGGCACACACCACCATATTTGGCTAATTTTTAAATTATTTTTTGTAGAGACAGGGTCTTGCTGTGTTGCCCAGGCTGGTCTCGAACTTCTGGGACTAAGCGACCTTCTTGCCTTGGCCTCCCAAAGTGCTGGGATTGCAGGCATGAACTACCATGCCCAGTATTTTTTTTTTTTAGAATAATTATATGGCTTCTGAAGTAAACACAACTATAAAACTGAAAGGCTCCAAAAGGGCTGTATTCACACATGAAAGAACACTTCATATATACATGTAAAAACAATTTCAAAAATACTGTACTATATATAGCGCACGAAAATTTTACTGTTATAAAAACATACCACCACTACCACTAGCAATAACATTAAGAACTCAGTATCTGTAACAGAATGAAAACATTACTAATTTTTCTCCAAAGGAATTCAATCAAACAGGTACATTACAGCACAAACTCAGAACAGGGTTTTGCTGAGCAAGTTCAATAGATGGATGGGTGCAAGGATATCAGGAGAGTTGGTGGACAAGTAGTGTCCACCTGGTGATTCATGAGTTGAGAGGACAGGCTATGAAAGGTCCAACAGTACAGAGGAAACCAGAGGGGTCACAGCTTTAAGAACTACCTTGATGGATGGAATATATATATATATATATATATACATGAAAAACATGCCAGGAACAGAAAAACTCTGGAAGACTCTAGGGACTAAGTCTAAACTGAGACCTTCAAAAGAACAGATATGGAACATAGTTTTCCTCTAACAAACTCTTGGCATACAGCATTAAAATCTCCTAATATGGAGTCTAGAAAGCATCCAAATAACCTCTTTTTCTTTTCTTGAGACTGAGTTTCACTCTGTCGCCCAGGCTGGAGTAGAGTGGCATGATCTTGGCTCACTGCTACCTCCGCCTCCCAGGTTCAAGTGATTCTCCTGCCTCAGCCTCCTGAGTAGCTGGGACTACAGGTGCCCACCATCATGCCCAGCTAATTTTTTTGGTATTTTTAGTAGAGTATTTTTAGTAGAGATGCGGGTTTCACCATGTTGGCCAGGCTGCTCTCAAACTCCTGACCTCAAGTGATCTGCCCAACTTGGCCTCCCAAAGCGCTGGGATTACAGGCATGAGCCACTGCACCCGGCCTCAAATAACCTGTATTATAGCTGGAATGCACATAAAATGATCTTCGTAATGTTTTAAAGTGAAAGGCATCTGAATTTTGAAGATATAGATTATTAATAACAGTTTTACTTTATATAATAATTACCTTTATTATCTGCAGCTGAACTCCTTCATCTGTCTGAGGGCCCTGAAAGCAGCCACATATTGTTTCAATAATTCTATCAATTAATTTTTTGCCTGGTGTTGTACTATCTGGAGCATTGCCAGTCAAGTGCCCATAAGCAATAAGTTTCTAAAATGGAGAAAGAAAACAAAGATCCTAAGGTAACAATTATTATATATACTAATGCAATATACATAAAAATTACAGTATACAATTGAATATACATAAAAATTTTTACACAAAAACATAAAGGTATTATCAAAGCCAAAGCTATACCAACTTTTTCTGTAGAAACTTTATTCATATAAATATGTAAAGTTATTTATACTTGTAATAATCACAAAAACAGAACAATAACCACAATAAAACCATCAGGTAATATTTTGAGAAAGCCAGGCCTAGGAGAACCTGTCTCTGATGAGCTAGAATTGCTTACTGTGGCTGGGCGCAGTGGCTCATGCCTGTAAGCCCAGCACATTGGGAGGCCTGCTTGCCTGCCACATTGTCAGTCCACATTGGGTGGACTGCTTGAGCTTCGGAGTTCAAGGCCAGCTGGGCAACATGGGGAAAACCCATCTCTACAAAAAATAAAAAATTAGCTGGGTGTGGTGGTACATGCCTATAGTCCCAGCTACTCAGGAGGCTGAGGTGAGAGGACTGCTTGAGCCTTGGGAGGTGGAGGTTGCAGTAAGCCGAGATTGTGCCACTGCACTCCAACCTAGGTGACAGTGAGACCTTGTCTCAAAAAAAAAAAAAAATTGCTTATTGCTTTCCACATAAACAAGGTTTTATTGATACTGCTTTTGTGAAAATTATCTTCATGCTTTTAAATGACCCCCAATCTCTTTCCAAATGATTCATCAATATGTATAAAACCCAGTTTCCATATACTAGCTGAGATAAATCATAGATTTGTTCATTCATCATTATCAGTATACCCTGGAAGGAAAGCTTTACATATTATCATTCTAATTTTCCAGTGAAAACAAGATCACAAATCAGATGAACTTATCTTTAACCTATCCTTAAGGACAAATCATATGGTCTTTTCCTAGCCACTGAATTACAGTTGAATACATACAATTCCCAAATAGTGAGAACATCTGAAAAGAGAAGTATTCCTCTATTTAGAAATTTGTCTTACAAATATAATATCTATGAAGATCATCTGTATATGTGTCAAACAGGGTAACAGAGTTTAGAAATTTATCTGACATAAATGACTGCCATTGCTAAAGTATAGCAGTTAAATATTGAATTATATTAAGCTGCCAATATTAACCTATTGCTTCATATAAAACAGCAGATACTGGCCAGGCACAGTGGCTCACGCCTGTAATCCCAGCACTTTGGGAGGCCAAGACGGGCAGGCAGATCACTTGAGATCAGGAGTTCAAGACCAGCCTGGCCAACATGGTGAAACTCTGTCTCTTCAAAAAAAAAAAAAAAAAAAAAATTAGCTGGGCATGGTTACCCACACCTGTATTCCCAGCTACTCAGAAGTCTGGGGCAGGAGAATTGCTTGAACACAGGGGGCAGAGGTCACAGTGAGCCAAGATTACACCACTGCACTCCAGCCCTGGCAACAGAGCAAGACTCTGTCTCAAAAAATTAAAAAAAAAGAGCAGACACTTAGAAAAATTATTTGCAAATGGTGATGTATGTAAAGTCAGCAGCAGGTTAAAAGTATTACGGGTCTTGTATTTCACTGATGAGAAGAGACCAACATTTTTCATTATTGATAATCTTAGTAAAGATTTTATATCCCACTAAGTTAATGACTGTTATTATTAAACTAGAAACATCTTTTTGCAACTATTATTATCTGTCTTAAATATAAAAAATCACTTGGATTTTTTTACCACAAAAAAGAGTATTCAAAGCTTTCATGGAAATGTCTGAATCGTCAACATGAGTAATGTTTTAGAAACACATTCAAAGTACACAGTTTTTAGAAAGTGCCATTTTACACATACCTGTAAGCAATCTAGAGATGTACTAACTATGCGGGGACATTTGGACTGGCATGCCAACTCAAAAGGCAAGAAGTACTTGTCTGCTTCAATAAAATTTGTCTTTGATTTCACTGGTGGAAGGGTGCTTGATCCAGCTTTTGCTTCTCCATGAGGAGGACTAAATGAGAAAGAAAGTCTGATTATAGCATATCACATTTATAATATTGACGATAAACCCATGCAGAAACACAGAATTTCAGTTCTAAAAGGAATCTTGCTAAACCAGTCCTCTATCTTCCCATATTTCAAGAGGAAACCCAAGCCCAGAGAAGTGAAGTGGTTTGCCACATGGTCAAAAGCTAGTGGCCAGAGCTGTGACTAAACACAAGACACTGAAATCTTGTCTGCAAAACTGGTCTACAAAAACCATAAAATTCAAGGTGCTTCTATTACAGAAATATTTTATTGTCACTTAACAAATTTGGTATCATAATACCTTAAAAAGCAATGGCCTTTCTATTTGTCCTTAAGTCAAAGTGAGTTTTTTTAGTTATTCAATATTGTCCTAAAAAGGCCAACACTATCAAAAAATCCAGTAATTTTTCCAAATATGAATCAAAGTCTTTAAGAAAAGACTCTGAAGCCTATCTTACGGTATTTCAGAAGTATCTTTATATACTTATTTATATGAGAATCTTTTTGTATTTTTAAGTATGCTTAGAGCAGAGTCTGGTGGCTCATGCCTGTAATCCCAGCACTTTGGGAAGCTGAGGTGCGTGGGTCACTTGACTCCAGGAGTTCAAGACCAGCCTGGGAAATATGGCAAAATCTTATCTCTACAAAAAATTAGACAGGCATGGTGGTGCTCGCCTGTAGTCCCAGGTACTCGGCAGGCTGAGGTGGAAGGATCACTTGAGCCTGGGAAGCAGAAGTTGCAATGAGCTATGATCACACCACCGCACTCCAGCCTGGACAACAGAGCGAGACCTTGTCTCCAAAAAAAATATGCATACATTTTTATAAATATATATAAAAACAGGTTTTAAGAAATATAATTGTATTTATTGTTTTTATATAATTATATTTCTTAAAACACATTTTTAAAGTTGATTTTACTATAAAACTCACATGCAGAAAATTTGCCACACTAAAATACAGATGACTATATTATTTTGACCAAGACTGACAAGTTTGAAAATTATTTTTACTAAAGAAAAGAAATCCCACAAACCTCTGTTTTTCAGTTTCCGCTTTTATTTCCTCTGAGGGAAAAAAAAAAGAAGCATACATTAGAAAACTGGACAGCAGAAAGACTGAGTAATTTCATGTTTTATGAACTCATTTGGAACTTCTACAAAAAGTTGGAAAGAATGCAAATTTAATAAAAATTAGGTGCTAAAATTGTTTCATCTAAATTTTTTAATTTACACAAATAATATAAAACTATATGAATAGGTACATTAACAAACATAAGGATAGGTGAAATTACAGATTATTAATTCCAAACGCATTTCCCTTTTCTCAAAGCATTTCCTTTTTTGTCAAGTAACTAGTTATATTAAGCAGAAGCATTAATATTAAGAACAGGGCCAAGTTCAGTGGCTCATGCCTGTAATCCTAGTGCTTTGGGAGGCCAACGCAGGAGGATCACTTGAGGCAAGGAGTCTGAGATCAGCCTGGGCAACAAAGACCCCATCTCTACAAAAAAAAAAAAAAAAAAAAAAAATTTTAAATCAGCTGGGCATGGTAGTGTACGCCTGCAGTCCTAGCTATGTGGGCCAGGGGGTAGAGGTGGGAGGGTCCCTTGAGCCCAAGAGTTAAAGGTTACAGTCAGCTATAACCACTAGACTCCACTACACTCCAGCCTGGGCACAAGAACAAGACTCTGTCCTTCCACCAAAAAAAAAATCACAACAGAATAATGTGTATGCTATACTGAAGTCACAAAATATATGGCTGATGTTTGGGGACAGGGGGAGAAACACCTCAATGCACCAACCTTGTGATTACCCCAGGGAGATTATCAGACCAGAACTATAACTTCTTAAGTATGTTTGTGCATTGATATTTAACTAATTTTTCTATTTATGACTATACAAGGCCCTATAAAATACACATGCTCAATTTAATGGGAAATTTTCCCTTTCACTATTTATACTATAAGGTATCAGATAAATTAGACAAATCCTGCCTGTAATAGAAGACCCTTAAATTTAATTGGCTGAGCACAGTGGCTCATGCCTGTAATCCCAGCACTTGGGGAGGCCAAGGTGGGCGGATCACCTGAGGTCAGGACTTCGAGACCAGTCTGGCCAACGTGGGGAAACATCGTCTCTACTAAAAATACAAAAATTAGCCAGGCGTGGTGGTGCGTGCCTATAACCGCAGCTACTCGGACGGCTGAGGCAGGAGAATCACTTGAACCTGGGAGGCGGAGGTTGCAGTAAGCCGAAATCACACCACTACCCTCCAGCCTCAGTGACAGAGTGAGACTCCATCTCTTAAAAAAAAAAAAATTAATTAATTTATATATTGGGGAATCTGGCTAATTGACTAAATCTGCTTGAAATTTGGAAGAAAGGTATTCAAATGTGTGCCAAGTACTACTACAGTTTACATATACTAAACTTTTTTTTTTTTTTTTTGAGATGGAGTCTCGCTCTGTCGCCAAGGCTGGAGTGCAGTCTACGATCTTGGCTCACTGCAAGCTCCGCCTCCCGGGTTCACGCCATTCTCCTGCCTCAGCCTCTCCAAGTAGCTGGGACTACAGGCGCCCGCCACCATGCCCGGCTAATTTTTTTTGTATTTTTTTAGTAAAGACGGAGTTTCACCGTGTTAGCTAGGATGGTCTCCATTCTCCTGACCTCGTGATCCACCCGCCTCGGCCTCCCAAAGTGCTGGGATTACAGGCGCTCTGAGCCACCGCGCCCGGCCTACATATACTAAACTTTACACAGACTATTACACTTTACATGCAACTAATGTATTTATGTTTGACAACAATCCTATGAGGTGTGTACTATTATATCTTCATTTTAAAGACTGGAAAATTGAGGAAGAGAGGTTGAATAACTTGTCCAAGGGCTGCATGGCTTGGACGTATAGCTAACCAGGTTTCAATATTAGGTAATCTAACTACAGATTCTGGTTTATTAACCATTCTATCATATAGGTGTATCTGAGAAACTGAACAAACTATGCTAAATTGGGGTATGATAAACAACTACTGGCCTATACATTATTATTTAACACTATCACTGACTGGGCATCTTTCATGTACCAGATACTGTATTAAACCGTTTAAAATGCAACTTTGACAAATCACCTTGCTATACAATTTCTACAATTCATTCGCACAATCCATACAACTTATTCATACAATACATACAAATTTACTCACTGCCTACTGTGTGCCAGGCATCTGATGTTCAGTATTTCAGTTTAGTTTTCTGTGAACCAAACCCCTTTCCATTTTATTACTGGTAGAACTAGAAGGCAGATAGTGTAAAAATATTACCTGCAGCTATTTAAAATACTACTTTAATAAAGGTTCACAATGATATTTAAGATCTGTATATCAGTTACTAAAATTGCACGGTTCACCAACAGATAAAATCAAAAATAATCTAAATCACTTTAAAATGTATGTGTGGGCTGGGAGCAGTGGCTCACACCTATAATCCCAGCACCTTGGGAAGCCGAGGCACATCGATCACTTGAGGTCAGGAATTCGAGACCAGCCTGGCCAACATGGTGAAACCCCATGAAATACAAATATTAGCCGGGCATGGTGGTGCATGCCTGTAGTCCCAGCTACTTTGGAGGCTGAGACACAAGAATCGCTTGAACCCAGGAGGCGGAAGCTGCAGTGAGCCAAGATTGCGCCACTGCACTCCAGCCTGGGCGACAGAATGAGACTCTGTGTCAAAAATAAATAAAATAAAATAAATGTATGGATAAGAAGGAAATGCTGTGTTGACTGACCTAAATCGTCATAAAATAATTTAAGTATTTTTCATTTAAAAAAATTATCATTATTTAAGAGGGTGAGATACTACTACAAACCAGTAAGGAGGAAAAAAGGCAAGGCAGGGGAAGAAGAGGAGGTGGCAGTTTTTGTATAAGGTGAATTCCCATTTATAAAAATAATTACAGAATAGGATATTCTAGTTAATTATACACTAACTAGGAATATCAGAGGAAGTGAAACATTTTAAAGAGCACTGTGTTTTGATACCAAATATCACTAAATAACTGTGAGCATGAGAAACAACTCTAACTTCACTAACTACTAGATTATAAAGGTTCTTTATATTCTAAAACATGGGTGAGCAAAAGCCTACTGTACGTTTTTGTGCAGCCCACAAGTGGAAGAATAGTTTTTACAGCTGAACATCTGCAATCAACTTGATAGGGAAACTAAGGATCAGAATAAATAATGGCCAGTTCTAAGGCCAGATAACTGATAGGCAGTGATCCAGAAACTTGTTTCTCTAGTCTTTTTGTTTGTTTTTGTGAGATAGAGCTTCGCTCTTGTTGCTCGAGTTCAAGCGATTCTCCTGCCTCATCCTCCTGAGTAGCTGGGATTATAGGCATGCGCCACCACACCTAGTTAATTTTGTATTTTTAGTAGAGACAGGGTTTCTCCATGTTGGTCAGGCTGGTCTTGAACTCCTGACCTTGGGTGATCAGCCCACCTCGGCCTCCCAAAGTGCTGGGATTACAGGCGTGAGCCACCGCGCCCAGCCACAAATGGATAGTTTTTAATAAACACATTAGAACCTACACATCCAAAGCATTGTCTCCTTCAAAGCAGTAACTGTGGGAGCCTATATATCAATTACCATAATGCTGCTAGTATTCAAAAATACTTATGGAATTCATCTTTTTTGCTTCTTTCCTGCTTGCCTCCTCCTTTTAAATGAATAAACTCACAAAGGAAAATTATCTAGAAAGAGAATCAAACCAGCCACCAATTAATCACAAGTAGCTTTGAGCCAAGTCTGAAGAATGGAATGTGACTACAAAACAAAAGTTCAGTATTTCTGTGATCTGTCTCAAACTGTGTGTGTGCAAGCACTGTTCTAAGAAAAGCTGGTGACAACAGGTATGAGTAAATGTAAATTCCATGGACAAGGAAGAAGAATGGAACAATCTCATTAATCTAGTAGGGCAGGGACGTGTTAGGAAGAAAAGGGGTTCTGGCTTGCGTAACTGGGTAACAGAGGTACTTAGCCACAATGCCACTTTCTCAATGTGCAGTAGAGTTGGAGGAGTAGGAGTGAAGAAGAGTTAATGGTCATGTTTCATTTTAAGTAACTGTGGGATATTCAAGTGGCAATATTCAGCAAGAATCAAGATTTATGAATTTGAAAATTGGGAGAGAGTGTAGCCGACTATATTTCCCAAAACGACTACTATGGTATTTGCCATACCACGTGTTCTTCTACATAGTGACCTTGCCACCAGGAGATATTCTAATTCCCCTCCTCTTAAATCTGGGCTGGCCTTAGAGATTCATTTATAACCAACAAAATGCAGTGGAAGTGACAGTGAACAACAGCTGAAGTTAGGTCAGAAAGGCCAAGCAGCTCCTGCCTGATTCTCTTACAATAGAATACTGGCTTTCCAGGCACCCCCTCTTGGAGCCCAGTGGCCCTGTTGTGAGAAGCCCAAGCCACTTGGAGGCTACATAAAAATAGTTCCGTCACCAGTCCCAGCTGAGCCCAGCTTTCAAAGTCATCACCATCCAGGCACCAGACATGTAAGTAAAGATGGCTCCAGAGGATTCCAGTTCCTGGCCATTCACATCTCCCTCAAGTCACTTCAGTTTGCCCAGCTGAGGCCCCAGACGCTGTGGAGCAGCAGCATGCCCCATCTGAATTCCTGACACACAGAACCTGTAAGCATAATAAAATGATCACTGCATTACACCACTAAGTCTTGGGTGGTTTATTATACAGCGATGGATACCTGGAACAGGAAAAGTTAAGGAGGCTTAGAGAGAATGGGGTTTGAAATAACTTCTTGGCAAATGGGAGAGACAGCTATCTAGAGGTACAAAAGGATTGCCAGGATCATGGAAAGCTCTTTTAATGTGCTGTGAAAATCTAGATAAGGAAACCACATGGTTAACAGATATAGAGCTTAATAAAATGCAGCTAGGGCTTTGTCCCCTAAATCAATTCCTTTGTAATACGCCTGGCAATCCCTGACTCCTCCCCTCAAGATGGAGGCTGAACTTCCCTTCTTAGGTGAAATATTCCACAGCCTCAGCCTCTCGCCCATTTGCCATTCTCACTCATCATCCCTGCTTATGTGCTCCCACAGAAACAAGGACCTATTTTTATAAGGCACTTATTTATAAAGCACTGAGATTATTTGCTTACCTTTGATTCTGAGCTACCTGAATGCAAGGAAATTTATTTTTTAATTTATTATTTTAATGGACACATATTAATTGTATATATCATATATTTATGGGGTACAATGAGGTGTTTTGGTATGTTTTTACTATATGGAATGACCAAATCAAGCTAGTTAACAAATCCAACTCACATACTTTTTTAAATTGTAAAAACATTTAAAATCTACCTTTAGTAGTTCTGAAATATATAATGCATTATGACTTATTACAGTCACAGTAGCCAAGATATTGGAGGCAACCTAGGTGTCCATCATCAGATGAATGGATAAGGACAATCTGATAAATATACACAATGGAATACCATTCTGCCTTAAAAAGAAGGAAATCCTGTCATTTGCAACAACATAGGCAAGATATTACACTAACTGAAAAAACAGAAGATATTACGCTAAGTGAAAAAAGGCACAGAAAGACACGATTTTACTTGTATGTGGAATCTAAAAAAGTCAAACTCATAGAAGTAGAGTAGAATGAGGGTTACCAGAGGTTAGAGGAGGTACATAAATGGGGAAAACAGAGATAGCGATCAAAGGATACAAAATTTCAGCTAGACCAGAAGAATAAGCTTTAGTGATCTGTTACATAGACAGGGACATTTTTCATTCTTCTTTGCATTCCTAGCATCCAGCACAGCGTGAGTTACATAGTACGCAGACATTTAATAAATGCTACCATATTCTGGAAAACTAAAAGAGAAAGAAAAATACCATCTTGTTCTTCTTTGCTATTTTCTTTCCTTTTCCTTCGCATACCTTCCCTACTTATGATTATTACATATAACATTGTGTCCGGAATTGGTGGGTTCTTGGTCTCACTGACTTAAAGAATGAAGCCGCGGACCCTCGTGGTGACTGTTACAGTTCTTAAAGGCGGCGTGTTTGTTCCTTCTGGAGTTTGTTCCTTCTGATGTTCAGATGTGTTCGGAGTTTCTTCCTTCTGGTGGGTTCCTGGTCTCGCTGGCTCAGGAGTGAAGCTGCAGACCTTCGCAGTGAGTGTTACAGCTCTTAAGGCGGCACGTCTGGAGTTGTTCGCTCCTCCTGGTGGGCTCGTGGTCTTGCTGGCTTCAGGAGTGAAGCTGCAGACCTTCGCGGTGAGTGTTACAGCTCATAAAAGCAGTGTGGACCCAAAGAGTGCGCAGTAGCAAGATTTATTGCAAAGAGCGAAAGAACAAAGTTTCCACAGTGTGGAAGGGGACCCCAGCGGGTTGCCACTGCTGGCTTGGGCAGCCTGCTTTTATTCTCTTATCTGGCCCCACCCACGTCCTGCTGATTGGTAGAGCCAAGTGGTCTGTTTTGACAGGGCGCTGATTGGTGCATTTACAATCCCTGACCTAGACATAAAGGTTCTACACGTCCCCATCAGATCAGTTAGATACAGAGTATGGACACAAAGGTTCTCCAAGGCCCCACCAGAGCAGCTAGATACAGAGTGTCCACTGGTGCACTCACAAACCCTGAGCTAGACACAGGGTGCTGATTGGTGTGTTTACAAACCTTGAGCTAGATACAGAATGCTGATTGGTGTATTTACAATCCTTGAGCTAGACATAAAGGTTCTCCAAGGCCCCACCAGAGCAGCTAGATACAGAGTGTCAATTGGTGCATTCACAAACCTCAAGCTATAGACACAGGGTGCAGATTGGTGTGTTTACAAACCTTGAGCTAGATACAGAGTGCCGATTGGTGTATTTACAATCCTTGAGCTGGACATAAAGGTCCTCCACATCTCCACCAGACTCAGGAGCCCCGCTGGCTTCACCCAGTGGATCCTGCACTGGGGCTGCAGGTGGAGCTGCCTGCCAGTCCCGCGCTGTGCACCCACACTCCTCAACCCTTGGGTGGTCGATGGGACTGGGCACTGTGGAGCAGGGGGTGGCGCTCGTCGGGGGGGCTCGGGCAGCACAGGAGCCCATGGAGGGGGTGGGAGGCTCAGGCATGGCGGGCTGCAGGTCCCGAGCCCTGCCCCGCGGGAAGGCAGCTAAGGAACGGTAAGAAATCGAGTGCAGCGCCGGTGTGCTGGCACTACTGGGGGACCCAGTACACCCTCCGCAGCTGGCCCGGGTGCTAAGTCCCTCATTGCCCGGGGCCAGCAGGGCCGGCCGGCTGCTCCAAGTGCAGGGCCCGCCAAGCCCACGCCCACCCGGAACTCCAGCTGGCCCGCAAGCACCGCGAATAGCCCCGGTTCCGCTCGCGCCTCTCCCTGCAAGCTGAGGGAGCCGGCTCCCGCCTTGGCCAGCCCAGAAAAGGGCTCCCACAGTGCAGTGGTGGGCTGAAGGGCTCCTCAAGTGCCGCCAAAGTGGGAGCCCAGGCAGAGGAGGCGCCAAGAGTGAGCGAGGGCTGTGAGGATTGCCAGCACGCTGTCACCTCTCAACATCGGGGCAGAAAGTGACACTGTTCCTAAAGCCATCAGTTTTGAGTTTATACAAAGTGTAACCTCTACTTAGATTCGTAAGTTTTTAAACAATTTAACTGGTTAGAAGAAACAAATTATGAAGCCCAAGTGATTTGGAGAAAAAAATACTTTTTGCTCATCAGCATCAGAGTCTCAGATACAGGTGTGTTAACTAGCCTCTTTTTTCAAACAAAACAAAATCTTGTGAATGGTCTTAATCAATAGTTTGCCAATGTTTCTGACTGCAAACCACTATCCTGGATCCCAGAAAACACCTACATATATGTTATGAAAATGAAAATTTAATTATTATCCTTGTTATTCTGGGATATATTTTCATTTTCTATTCTATTAAAAACCAATCATAATACTAGCCATTAGCCACAAAATTGACTTCACGATCAAACTTTGGGTTGGAACCACTAATACAAAATACTTTGGTATTATATACAAACCTATAGATTCAGCTGAGCAAACCCAAACAGGATAGAAATCCAAGTTAAGACACATCAGAATCAAACCCCAGAAAACTAAAGACAAACAATCTTGAAAGCAGGTAGAAAGAAATGACATAATATCGATGGAAGAAAAATGATTACAGTGACAGTGGATTTCTTACTGGACACTATGGAAGCCAATGGGGGCTGTGGCACATTTCCAAGAGCTGAAAGAAAAGATCTGTCACCTAGAGTTATATAGATAATCTGTGAAAAATCCTAAAGGAATAAAGGTAAAATCAAGATCTTCTCAGATGAACAACAACAACAACAAAAAACCTGTCACCACAAGATCTATCCTAAAAGAATAAAGTTCTTCAAAGATGAAGGAAATCGTAAGTTTTGAAACACCGTGAAGAATGGGAAGTGTAAAAATATGGAAACATATAACACTATTCTCCTCTTGAGTTTTAAAAATTATGTTACATATTTAACACAAAAAAATAAAACACTGTCTTATGTGGTTCCTAATGTATACAGAGAAACTATTTAAGACAATACTATAGAGAGGGAAGATAAAGGACCTAAATGGAGCTAAGGTTTTTCTACAGGTTACTCAACTGGTAAAATGCTGACATCAGTATACTGTGAAAAGCTATGTATGAATAATGTAATGCCTAGTACAACCACCAAAAATCAAATATAAAGAGATACACTCAAAACTCCAGCAGAACAATCAAAATGGAATTCTAAAAATTTTTCAAGAGGTCCACATAAAGGCATGAAAATGGACAATGAAAAATAGAGGGAACAACAGAAAGCAAAAGTAAAGTAGCAGACTTATGCCCTTATATATAAATATTACATTAAATATAAAAGGTCCAAGCACAACAATTAGAAGACATTTAGCTGGGTGTGGTAGTGTGCACCTAGAATCCCAGCTACTTGGGAGGCTGAGCCAGGAAGATCACTTGAGCCCAGGAGTTCATTTTTTGGATTTCCTTGCACTGGGCTTCGCCTTTTTCTGGTCCTTCCCTGATAAGCTTAAGAATTAACCTCCTGAATTCTTTTTCAGGTAAATCAGGAATTTCTTCTTGGTTTGGATCCAGTGCTGGTAAACTAGTGTGATTTTTGCGGGATGCTGACAGTCCTAGTTTTGTCATATTACCAGGGTTGGTTTTCTGGTTCCTTCTCACTTGGGTAGGCTCGGTCAGAAGAAAGGTCTAGGGCTGAAGGCTGTTGTTCAGATTTTTCTGTCCCACAGGGTGTTCCCTTGATGCAGTACTCTCCCCCTTTTCCCATGGATGTGGCTTCCTGTGAGCCGAACTGCAGTGACTGTTGTCTCTCTTCTGGGTCTAGCCACCCAGCGAGTGTACCCAGCTCTGGGCTTGGTACTGGGGCTTGTCTGAACAGAGTCCTGTGATCAGCCATGGATACCAGTGCCAGTTCCGGTAGAGGTGGCGGAGGGTGCAATGGACTCCATGAGATTCTTAGCTTTGATGGTTTAACGCTCTATTTTTGTGCTGGTTGGCCTCCTGCCAGGAGTGGTGCTTTCCAGAAAGCATCAGCTCTAGTAGTGTGGAGAGGGACCTATAGTAGGCAGGGCCCTAGAACTCCCAAGATTATACACCTCACCCTTTGTCTTACACTATCAGGGTGGGTAGGGAAGGACCATCAGGTAGAGGCGGGGCTAGGCGGGTCTGAGCTCAGACTCTTCTTGGGTGGGTCTTGCTGTGGCTGCTGTGGGGGATGGGAGTGAGATTCCCAGGTCACTGGAGTTGTGTATCTAGGAGGATTATGGCTGCCTCTGCTGAGTCATCCAGGTTGTCAGCGAAGTGGGGGAAAGCCGGCAGTCACAGGTCTCACCCAGCTCACATGAAAACTGAAGGGTCAGTCTCACTCCCACCTTGCCCCCTGCAACAGCCCCAAGTCTGTTTCCAGATGAAGGGCAAAAGGAGCTTCAAAACTTGCCTGACGCTTTCCGCCTCCCAGCTGCTAAAGAAAAGGGCTTTAGTTCTTTCCCTGACTGTGAAGTCTACAAGCCGCAGATGGATTCCAGCCCTCCCGAGTTCTGACTAGGAGGCTTCTCATTCAAATTGTTACAAAATTCAGCTAGAGAATTCCTTCTCCCTGTGGAGTTTTACCCCCTGCTCCTCTAGCCAACCTCCTGATGGATCCCTGTGATGCCAGGCAGGAATGGGCTGCTTGGGGACCCAGCAAGCTCCCAGGGCCTTTCTGCTGCTTCCTCTACCCCTGTATTTCACTTGGCTCAACTAACTTGACTCAGCTCCAGGTAAAGTCAGAAACTTCTCCCGCAAACAGATCTTCAGCTTCTCCAGTGAGGGTGTGTGTTCCGGAGAGGAGGGTCTTCCTTTCCCACTTCTGCAGTTGGGGCACTCACAGTATTTGGGGGCCAGGGTGGGCAGAAATCTCCCGGGTCCTGCAGAAGCAGTCCACTTCCTTCAGAGGGTCTGTGGGTCCTCTCAGGATTGCTGGTTTGTTCTTGCAGTCGATCTGGAGCTAAAATTCACAATGCAAGCCTCTGCATGCTGCTCTGTCCAGAGCTGCAATCTAGTCCTGCCTCCTGTCCTCCATGATCCCAAAATCTTTGAGCCCAGGAGTTCAAAAGCAGTCGGGGCAACATAGCAGGACCCCAACTCTATAAAAAAATTTAAAAATTAGCTGGGTGGGCATGGTGGCATGTGCCTGTAGTGTCAGCTACTCAGGAGGCTGAGGCAGGAGGACTGCTTGAGCAAGCTGTGATCACACCACTGCACTCCAACCTAGGCGACAGAGCAAGACCCTGTCTCTTAAGAAAACACACATACCCACACACCTATATGATATAGTAGGATGAAAGTAAACAGATGGAAAAAGATATCAAAAGAAAGCAGGCGTGGCTGTATTAATATCAGATAAAGTAGAACTGAAAACAAAAAATGACCAGAACAAAAGACACTACACAATGATAGAAGGGTCAAATACATCAAGAATACATAGTAGTCCTAAATGTGTATATAACAAACAGCTTCAAAATAACATGAAATTCAAATGGATAGAACTAAAAGGAGAAACAGACAAATCTGCTATTTTAGCTGAAGAATTAAACATCCCCCTTACAACAATACAACTACTAGACAAAAAAAATCACTAAGGATACAGAACTGAACACCACCATCAATCGGCAGGGTATAAATTTATAGAATACTCCACTCAATAACAGACACACATTATTTTTAAATGTCCATGGAACATTCACCAAGACAGTCCATATTTTGGGCCATAAAACAAATCTCAACAAAGTTAAAAGAACTGAGATCATACAGAGTGTGTTCTTTTCTTCCGAGTAAAGTGAAAGCAAGTTTATTAAGAAAGCAAGGAATAAAAGAATGGTTACTCCATAGGCAGAGCAGCCCAGAGTGTGTTCTCTACCAAAATGAAATAAAAATAGGAATCATGGAGAAAAACTAATATTTCCAAACACTTGGAAATTAAACAACACACTTCTAAATAATCCATGGGTCAGGAGGAAGTCTTAAGGGAAATTTTTTAAAAATACATGGAACTCAATAAAAATAAAAATATAACAAATTTTATGGGATACAGCTAAAGCATGCTTAAAGGCAGACTTACAGCACTTAATACTTCATTAGCAAAAAGTCACAAATCTTAGCTCCCACCTTAAGAAACTAGGAAAAGCAGCACAGAATAAACCCAAAGCAAGCAGAAAAAAAAAAGGAAAAGTAATAAATACAAGAGCAGAAATCAACAAAACTGAAAATAGAAAAATAGGAAAAATCAATTTAAAAAGCTGATTGTTTGATAAGATCAATAAAATTGAAACTCCAGCAAGAGGAACGAAAAAATAAAGCAGGTATCACTACAAACACTGCAGACATTAAGAGGGACTAGGTGCAAACAATTCTACATACAAAGATCTGAGAACTGAGATGAATAGACCAATTCCTCAAGAAGCACAAGCTACCACAATTCTTCCAATATGAAATAGATCATTTGAATAGTCCTGTAACTATTAAAGACATTGAATTCATGGTTTAAAAACTACCGAAAATGAAATATCTTGGACCAGATGGTTTCACCTGAGAATTCTACCATGTTTATAAAAGAATTTATATCAATCCTGTACAATCTCCTCTAGAAAATATTAGGGGATAAAACACATCTCAGTTGCTTTCAAGAGGCCAATATTATCTTGATAACAAAACTGGACTGTTGTATAATTTTTTTTTTTTTTCTGAGACAGGGTCTTACTCTGTTGCCTAGGCCGGAGTGCAGTGGCGCAATCACAGCTCACTGCAGCCTAAACCTCCCCAGGCTCCATGATCGTCCCACCTCAGCCTCCCAAGTAGCTAGGACACAGGTATGTGCCACCATACCCAGCTAATTTTTGTATTTTTTGTAGAGACAGGGTTTTGCCATGTTGCTCAGGCTGGTCTTGAACCCCTGGGCTCAAGTGATCTGCCCTCCTCAACCTCCCAAAATGCTGCAATTACAGGCATGAGCCACCATCCCCAGCCTGGACTGTTGTATAATTAAGAATCTGGTTGGTCTTTGTCCCTGGTTCAGGGAGGGAGCCTCTAAACCCTTGACACTTCCTGATAGGAGCATCTTTATTATTCATGGTGAACCCCTTGGACGGTTTCAGGATAGGGATTAGTGAAAGACGAATTATGTGAGTAAAGTTTGGGCTTTGAACCACATGATCTCAGCCCCACCTCCAAAGAGGGGAGGGGGCTGCAGTTCAGATTCAATCATGTGACCAATGACTCACTCAGTAATTCCTGTGTAATAACACCCCAACAAAAACTCTGGACACCCAAAGCTTGGGTGAGCTTTCCTGGTTAGTGATACACATCGATGAGCTGGGAGGGTAAAGCATTCTGAGGACACAAAAGCTTTGTGTCTGGGGCCCTTCCAAACTCATCCTATAGTTCTCTTCTTTTGAATCATTCTAATTTGTATCCTTTATAACAAAACCACAATCCTGAAATAGCACATTCCTGAGTTCTGTGAGTTGCTCTACATAAGCCGAGGAGATAACAGGAACCCCTGAATTTGTAGCCAGTTGGTCAGAAGTGCATGTGGTCTGGAAACTCTCAAGCATATACCTAGTATCAGAAGTGAAAACAGTTTTGCCAAGGACTATGCCTTTAACCTGTGAAATACGACTCAACTCCAGAACCAAATTATGATGTAGTTAGCATCAGAATTGCACTGAACAAAGGCAGTACAGAAAAATGCAGACGAATATCACTCATGAATATAGACGCAAAAATCATCAAATACTAACTAGAATCCAGCAAGGTATAAAAAGAATTAAATACCATGACCCACCAGGGTTTATTCTAATTCTAAAGACACAAAACTAATATTAAAAAAAAAAAAAAAAAAAGGTCGGGAGCGGTGGCTTACACCTGTAATCCCAGCACCTCGGGAGGCTGAGGCAGGTGGATCACCTGAGGTCGGGAGTTCGAGACCAGCCCAACACGGTGAAACTATTAAAAATACAAAAATTAGCCGGGCATGGTGGCACTTGCCTGTAGTCCCAGCTACTTGGGAAGCTGAGGCACAAGAATTGCTTGAACCCGGGAAACAGAGCTTGCAGTGAACTGAGATTGTGCCACTGTACTCCAGCCTGGGTGACAGAGCGAGACTCTGTCTCAAAAAAAAAAAAAAAAAAAAGTCAACCCCTGTAATCTACCATAGAAATAGGCTAAAGAGGCCAGGCACGGTGGCTCACACCTGTAATCCCAGCACTTTGGGAGGCCGAGGCGGGTGGATCACGAGGTCAGGAGATCGAGACCATCCTAACATGGTGAAACCCCATCTCTACTAAAAATACAAAAAATTAGCTGGGCGTGGTGGCGGGTGCCTGTAGTCCCAGCTACTCAGGAGGCTGAGGCAGGAGAATGGTGTGAACCCGGGAGGCGGAGCTTGCAGTGAGCCGAGATGGTGTCACTGTACTCCAGTCTGGGCAGCAGAGCCAGATTCCGTCTCAAGAAAAAAAAAAAAAAATAGGCTAAAGAAGAAAAAACCACATAATCATTTCAATTGATACAGAAAAATCACTTGACAAAATTCAGCATCCATTCACAATTTTAAAAACTCAGTAACCTAGCAATAGAGGAGAATGATAAACAGTAGCTACACAAAACCAAGAGCTGGTTGGGTGTGGAAACCCTCTCATCATTTCTACTCAACTTTGTACTGAACATCCCGGACAGTGTAAGTAAGCAAATAAAGGTATATAGGTTACAGAGAAATACAACAGTTCTTATTCACAGATTACATGATTATTTAAGTAAAAAATCTCAAGAAATCTTGAAGAAGAAAAAAACGCTAAGAACTCATAAATGAATTTAGCAAGGCTGCAACATGCAAAAATCAATCACATTTCTATATATTGGCAATGAACAACTGGAAACCCAAAGTTTACAAAAAAAATACTATCTACAGCCAGGTGCAATGGTTCACACCTGTAATCCCAGCACTTTGGGAAGCTGAGGCAAAAAGATGACTTGAGTCCAGGAATTCAAGACCAGCCTGAGCAATACAGTGAGACCACCATCTCTACAAAAAAGTTTAAAAATTAGGCAGGGTGGTGCATGCATGTAGTCCCAGCTACTTGGGAGGCCAAGGCAGGAGGATCACTTGAGCTCAGAAGGTGATAGCTGCAGTGAGCTGGGCTCATGCCACTGCCTGGGCAACAGAACGAGACCCTGTCTCAAAACAGAACAAAAACAAAAAAAATATTCACAATAGCTCCCCACAAAATAAAATTCTTAAGTATGAACTTAACAAAACACATATAAAATATGTACTGAAAGAAATGCTGATAAAAAGATCAAAGAACTAAAAAACAATAAATATATCATGTTCATCGACTGAAAGTATAAAAACAACAAAGATTTCCCCAAAATTATCTACAGATTTAATCCACTGCCAATCAAAATTCTAGCAGGATTTTCTGCACATAAACAGATTCTAAAATTTGCTAGGAAAGGCAATGTAACTAGGATAGACAAAACAATTCTAATAAAGAAGAATAACTTGGGAGAAATCCCTATCTCCAATTTTAAGAATTTTAAATTATAATAATCAAAACAATGTAGTGTTAAAGATAGAAACACAGATCAATGGAATAGAGTCCAGACACAGACCCACAGAAGCACAGATGATTAATTTTTGACAAAAGTACAAGTGCAATTCAATGGAGAAAGGATAATCTTTTCAACAAATAGTGTTGGAATTAGACACCCATTTGCAAAAAACAAAAAAAAACTCGACCTAAAACTCCCACCCTATACAAAAATTTACTTAAATGGATGACAGATCTAAATGTAAAACAAAAAACTATCAAACTTTTGGAAAACATAGGAGAAACTCTCTGTGAGTTTGGATTAGGCAGAGTTCTTAGATACAATACCAAAAGCATGTGACATAAAAGAAAAAAATAAAATGGATTTATCAAGATTAAAATGATTGCTCTGTGAAAGACAATGTTAAGAGAATAAAAGGTAAGCTACAGAAAATATTTGCAAATTGTTTTTCTGGCAAAGACTTGTATCTAGAATATATACTTTAAAAACTCTTAAAACTCAACAGTAAAAAAACAACCAAATTTTTTAATGGGCAAAAGACTTAGACATTCACCAAAGAGGATATGCACATGGCAAATAAACATAAAAAAAGATGCTCAGACCGAGCGCAGTGGCTCACACCTGTAATCCTAGCACTTTGGGAGGCCGGGGCAGGTGGATCACCTGAGGTCAGGATTTCGAGACCAGCCTGGCCAACAGAGCAAAATCCCATCTCTACTAAAAATACAAAAATTAGCTGGGCCTGGTGGCGGGTGCCTATAATCCCAGCTACTTGGGAGGCTGAGGCAAGAGAATTGCTTGAACCTGGGGTGGCAGAGGTTGCAGTGAGCCGAGATTGCACCACTGTACTCCAGACTGGGCGAAAGAGCAAAACACTGTCTCAAAAAAAAAAAAAAAAAGTGCTCAACATAATTAGCCATTAAGAAAATGCAAATGAAAAACCATAATGATTTAATGCTACACACCTATTAACATGGTTAAATTAAAAAAAAATACTGACACTCCCAAGAGCTGGTAAGGATATAGAGCAACGAGAACGCAAATACTGTTGGTAGAAATGCACAACAGCATACCCGCTTTAGAAAAGTTTGTAAGTTTCTCGTGAAGTTAAACATATACTTACCATATGACCCAGCAATCCCACTCCTGAGTATCTACCCTAGACAAACATGAAAACTTAAGTTTATGTAAAAATCTGTACATGAATATTTATAGCAGCTCTAGTCATACTGCCAAAACTGGAAACAACTCAAATGCCCTTCAATGAGTGTTAAACTATACGACATCCATACACTCAGCAGTAAAAAAGAAACAGACAGTAGGGTGTGGTGGCTCACGCCTGTAATCCCAGCACTTTGGGAGGCCGAGGCAGGTGGACTACCTGAGGTCAGGAGCTCGAGGCCAGGTCAGCCTGGCCAACATGGTGAAACCCCGTCTCTACTAAAAATACAAAAATTAGCCAGGCATAATGGCAGGAACCTGTAATCCGGCTACTAGGGAGGCTGCGGCAAGAGAATTGCTTTAACCCGGGAAGAGGAGGTTGCAATAAGCAGATCGCACCACTGCACTTCAGCCTGGGCGACAGAGTGAGATTCCATCTCAAAAAAAAAAATCAAACAAAAAAAGAAACAAGACTACTAATACATGCAACAACTTGGATAAATCTTAAATGCATGCTGAGTGAAACAAGCCAGTCTCAAAAGCCTCCATACTGTATCATTCCATATTTAAGACATTCTTAAAATGACAACAGAGAACAGATCAGTGGTTGCCAGGGGTTAGGTATGTGAGAAATGGTGTGACTATAAGCATGAGGGGGTTTTTGGGGGTGCTAAAACTATTCTGTATCCCAACTGTGATAGAAGTTACACAAATCTTCATGTGTATTAAAATTCATGGAATTGTACAGTAAAAAAGAAAGTCAAATTTACTGTATGTTAATGTAAAAAACAAAAATGAAAAGCAAAATAGGTTGCCTACATCCATACTCCAACTTAGTGAAGCAGGATCTCCAGTAACGTGATGTAGCTGGTTGTATTTTTAAGAAGCTCCTGGGGGATCTTGGTGTATTTGTATAGCCAAGGATGAGAACTTCTGTTTTTTTTGTTTGTTTGTTTGTTTTTTTTGAGATGGAGTCTCATTCTGTCGCCCAGGCTGGAGTGCAGTGGCGCAATCTTGGCTCACTACAGGCTCCACCTCCCGGGTTCACGCTATTCTCCTGCCTCAGCCTCCCAAGCAGCTGGGACTACAGGCACCCGCCACCACACCCGGCTAATTTTTTTTTATTTTTTATAGAGACGGGCTTTCACCGTGTTAGCCAAGATGGTCTCGATCTCCTGACTTCGTGATCCGCCTGCCTCGGCCTCCCAAAGTGCTGGGATTACAGGCATGAGCCACCGCACCTGGCCAAGAACTTCTGTTTTAATGCCTTAATTTTAATTTCTCCATCCTTTCTGCCACTTTAACTTCAGGTCAGGGCTTCATCTCTCATCAGGCCTACTGGCTCTAATGCATCTTCTGTGTAGTGCCAGAGTGATCATGACAAGATAAAGCTCAAGCTCTTCAGCATGGCACACAAAAGCCTCCATGATTTGGCTCCTGCCTACCACTCTCATCTCTCTGCATGCCCTTCCTTGCATTCCACACTCCAATTGTAAAGGAACACTGTAAATCCCCTGTAAAGATCTGCCATTTCATACCCCTAGGCTTTTGCTCAAATGGTGTCCTCTGCCTGAACTCCATCCCACCACCACTATGTCCAACAGGTACCTTTCAAGGTTGCCTCAGTCATATGTTCTCTGTCACTCCCAACTAAAACCCCTTTCAGTGGTTTTCCAACCATCCTTACCTATAACACTTTCCATGAGCCTCATCTCCTACCATTCCTGCTGTACACTCAAGTCTCTTAAAATGCCAACCTTCTAGGTAACTCTCTCACACTTTGGGTTTATTCAGCTATTCATGCCTTAGCTAATGATGCTCCTTCTTCCCCAGAATACTTTTCCACCCATCTTTTCCTGGCTAAAATCCATTCATCCTTCTAGAATAAATAGCTGTTATCAGCCAGGTATGTTGGCTCATGCCTATAATCCCAACACTTTGGGAGGCCCAGTGGGGATGGTTGTTTGAGGCCAGGAGTTCAAGATCAGCCTGGGCAATATAGAGAGACCCCATCTCTACAAAAAGTTAAAAGAAAAAATGAGCCAGGCATGATGGCATGTGACTACAGTCGTAGCTACTAGGGAGGCGGGCTAAGGTAGCAGAATCCCTTCAGCCCAGGAGTTCGAGGATGCTGTGCGTTACGACTGCACTGCTGCTCTCTAGCCTGGGCAACAAAGTGAGACCCTGTCTCTTAAAAACAAAAACAAAAGCCTGTCTTCAACAAAAAGTCTTCTCCTGCACTTCAAGGCTAAGATAATTACACTTCTCTATTCCCATAGCTTCCTCCAGTTATTACTATCACTACTTACCTTAGCATATTGAAATTATTTTTATGTATTCATCTCCTTCAATCTGCTCCTTAACAGCAAAGACCACATTTTATACCACATCTTTACATTCATCAGGCTTAGAATAAAATCGGGAACAAATATATACTTAAATGTTTTCCAAAGAAAGCAATAAATGCCAGGCATGGTGGCTCACGACTGTAATCCCAGCACTTTGAGAGGGGGTGGATAACCTGAGGTCAAGAGTTTGAGACCAGCCTGGCCAACATGGTGAAACCCCGTCTCTACTAAAAATACAAAAATTAGCCAGGCGTGGTGGCAGAAGCCTGTAATCCCGGCTACTCGGGAGGCTGAGGCATGAGAATTGCTTGAACCCAGGAGGTGGAGGTTGCAGTGAGCAGACATCGCGCCACTGCACTCCAGCCTGAGTGACACAGCAAGACTCCATCTCAACAACAACAACAACAGAAAAGCAATAAATGAGAGAGTAAATTTATCAGGTAACTTAACATACATCTCTTTTTCTCCAAAAGACCTAACTGGGTAACATATGTTGGTAACACCTAAACCTTAAGCTTAACCTGATAACTTAAAAATTGATCTACAACTCAGATCTCTCCCCAAGCTTCTGTCATGTTCTAAACTACTATCAACCAAACATCTTTACTCTGGTGTCCCACATGCACTCAAACTCAATATAACCATAAGTCCATTTTTCCTCAACCCATTTATGTCGAATGTGCTTATTTTCTCATGCTGCCATTTTTGGTGAACAGATCCAACTTCTCAAAATCATGTCATTAGAAACCTCAGAATCATCCTAAATGCCTTCCTTTCTCTCATTCCTCACACCCAAACATTTATGAAGTCCTGCTAATTTACTAAGATCTAAGCTTTCCATATTCAGTGCCTCAGGTTCAAACCCTTACTTCTTCAAACCTGTGCTAAGGCAACAGTTTACTAACAGTCTCACTGCCTGCAGTTCTGAATCCCAGAAATCTACTTTTTGTTGTTGTTGTTGTTGAGACAGAGTCTCGCTCTGTCGCCCAGGCTGGAGTGCACTGGCGCGATCACGGCTTACTGCAAGCTCCGCCCCTCGGGTTCATGCCATTCTCCTGCCTCAGCCTCCCAAGTAGCTGGGACTACAGATGCCTGCCACTACGCCTGGCTAATTTCTTTGTATTTTTACTAGAGACGGGGTTTCACCATGTTAGCCAGGATGGTCTCAGTCTCCCGACCTCGTGATCCGCCTGCCTTGGCCTCCCAAAGTGCTGGGATTACAGGCGTGAACCACCACATCCAGCCACAATCTACTTTTCAATATGCCAATCAGAATAGAATGATTTCTCTGAAATGCAACATCAATTTCACTCCTTTGCTTGGCATTCTACTGTCTACAACAGAAGGTGGGACGCCTGAACATGGGAGGCAGAGTTTGCAGTGAGGCAGGATCTTGCCACTGCACTCTAGCCTGGCAACAGAGTGAGACTCCATCTCAAATAAAACAAAACAAAACTAAAAAAGGCCTTCAATGACCTCACCCTTGCTTTCTGTGCCAAACTATATTCCCACAGTCATACTGAACTCCCTGCAGATCCCTAAGTGCAGACATGCTTCCTTATACCTCCCTATGCTCATGCAATTAGTTCTGCCACAGCATGTTCCTATAATTCTGTGGCAAACTCATCTAGTGATCTTCCAAGCCTGAAGTCTAGAGTGATTCCTCTATAAAGCTGTTCCTGACCCATGACCCCACCCCAATACTCCTGAAAAGAACTTATCAATTATTCTTCCTTTGGGTTTCCATCAATTTCATATATGTCTACCATAGCGCCTATTTATCAATTGTAGCATCTATTTACTGCAAATCTGCCTTCCCCCAAGAGATTACAAGCTGTTGAAGGTAGGAACCACGTATGTGTTCCCTAGTTTCCCTAGTGCCTAATACAATTTTAAGACACACTTAAGATGTTCAATAAATGTTTGTTAAATAAAATAGTGAAGACTAAAAAGTATTTATATTAGCTTTTAATCCCATGATAAAACTGGAGTTCATAGTAACATAATTTAAAATATAAAACATTAGGTTAACCCAAAGAGCCACAGAGAAAAAAATCCTTTTTTTTTTTTTTTTTTTTGAGACGGAGTTTCGCTCTTGTTGCCCAGGCTGGAATGCAATGGCGCAATCTCAGCTCATTGCAACCTCTGCCTCCTGGGTTTAAGCAATTCTCCTGCCTCAGCCTCCCGAGTAGCTGGGATTATAGGTATGCATCACCATGCCCAGCTAATTTTGTATTTTTAGTAGATACGAGGTTTCTCCACGATGGTCAGACTGGTCTTGAACTCCCAACATCAGGTGATCCACCCACCTCAGCCTCCCGAAGTGCTGGGATTTCAGGTGTGAGCCACCAGGCCTGGCCGAAAAATCCACTTTTTTAAATAGAAAATGGCTAATGGGCATACCCCATATACTTAAACTATCATCAACAAATTATAATGAGTGCTTATACCTTTTAAATAATATACATTATTCATAAGGGCAAAGCAAAGGTTGTTTTTAATACTTTCTCATTTCAAAGGTTGTTTTTAATACTTTCTCATCTCACCAGTCTGCACCTTTCTATCTATTCTGTCTCCTTACAACCTCATGCTATGCTTACATTACATAAAGGAGCCTCTATCAGGCCTGTCCCAGTCCTACCATGTCCCGTAATGCCGCATGTTCCAAAATTAATCCATTCTCTCCCATCATTTCAGTCAAGCTTCCCATTCTCTCAGTGGGACAAAACTCAGCTAGATGTTGAAGGCAAGAAAGCACTCTCCAAAAATCTAAAGACAGTATCAACATATGAATAACTAATATGTCTAATATCCTCAAAGGTTATCTGCAAATAAATACTAGTAATAAATATAAATAAATATTGAATTATTATGAAGGAAGATTTTTGAGAAATTTCCCAATGGGCAAAGAAGGGAAGGAAGACAGAAGTACATCTACTCAGGACTAAAAAAGTTTTAATCAAGTTATAATGGAATGACCACAAATTTTAGCTGATTTCAGGAAAGCACTTATGAATATGAAATATGAGAAAAAGGCTGGGTGCAGGGGCTCACGCCTGTAATCCCAGCACTTTGGGATTCCAAAGTGCTGGGATTACAGGCCGAGGAGGGCAGATCACTTGAGGTCAGGAGTTCAAGACCAGCTTGGCCAACATGGTAAAACCCCTTCTCTATTAAAAATATAAAAATTAGCCAGGCATGGTGGCATGCACCTGTAGTCCCAGCTACTTAGGAGGCTGAGGTAGGAGAATCACTTGAACCTGGAGGTGGAGGGTGCAGTGAGCTGAGATCGTGCCACTGCACTCCAGCCTGGTCAACAGAGTGAAACTCCATCTCAAAAAATAAAAAAAGAAATATAAGAAAAAGAACATCTATGACTCACAGTACTGTTTTGTGACTCAAATATGAAATACAGGAAAATAACTGATAAATGGCAGTTTCCATATAATTGAAAAGAACTTGGTATCCATCTCTAGAAAGGATATAAACCAAAGTATCTGCAAGAGTAAATCTATACTGGTTAACACTGGGCTTTCTACAGACATTAAAACAACCTGTACTCTTGAATTAGGTTTCCATACCTTTTCTGGATGTGTTGAGAAGGCCTAAATGGACGTGTACATGAAAATGAGATCTTCTGAAACCTTACACACCTTTCTTAGCTTAGTTTTTTTTTTGAGATGAAGCTAAGGTTTGTGTTTTAGAAAATAACAGCAACCAATGAGGTTCTCTCAAAAATACTTATTTCTTATAAAATACTTAGATTACCAAAGACATAAATTACAGTAAGTCCTCACTTAACATTGTTGTTCTTGGAAACTGTGACTTTAAACAAAATTATGTATAACAAAATCAATTTTTTCTAATCAATCTTATAATGACATGATGTTTAACTAACCAGTGTCATTCAAGGACCTGCTGTATGTCATTTCACTTAAAGTCACAGTTTCCAAGAACCTGTATGAATGACATTGTCAGGATTTACTGTATAAATATTTCCTAGTCAAAATCTTATGTGAGGCCAGTTAATCTTTCATTTTGAGAAATCAAAGTGAGAAAGGTCTTGACTTGAAGAACAAAACAATTTCCTTCCTATTATTACAAGCTAATGGGTAATCAAGCCCAAAGTACAATCAATTTCTAATACCCTAGTTAGGCATACTCTGAGTAATATCAAAAACATTTAAATTATCCCTGTGTTCACTACGAGGTTGACTTGCTAGTAAATAAATATGACTATTATTCAATTATCTATATTTGATGTCAGCAACCTTCTTCCTTGATTTTATTTTTCTACTTCAATAAGAAGCCTACTACTTATACTTGTGTGTATGTTTTCTTTTTCCTCTCTTACTCTATATTTAAATACTACATAGTTGAGGAAGAAGATAAATAGGTAATATTTTTGCATTTGTAGAAGTTCTTCAGAAGCATAAAGACTCCTTGATGATATGTCTTTTTTTTTTTTTTTGAGACACAGTTTCGCTCTTGTTGCCCAGGCTGGCGCAATCTCGGCTCACTGCAACCTTCGCCTCCCAGGTTCAAGCTATCACCCTGCCTCAGCCTCCCAAGTAGCTGGGATTACACCTGCCACCACAGCCTGGCTAATTTTTTGTATTTTTACTACAGATGGGGTTTCACCATGTTGGCCAGGCTGGTCTCGAACTCCTGACTTCAGGTGATCCACCCACCTCAGCCTCCTAAAGTGCTGGGATTACAGGTGTGAGCCAATGCACCTGGCCCAATGACATACTTCTAACCACACCATGAATATTTTATTGTAGTTCTACCATAAGACAGTAAAACATGTTACTTGGTATGATTATATTTGTCAAAATTTCCTTGTATTTGCAACACTTTTTCCCTGTATACCTACACATATTTGTTCTAAGTACTATATAATCTGCTTTTTCCAATCATTCATCTTCCCATATCAGTAAGTATATTTCAAGCACACCACTACACAGTACTTTGTAACATTCCCTTGTATTAACATAACATCATTTAATCAATCCTATATTGTTGACTACTTGAGTTTTCATATTTTAGTAATTATAAACAGCATAATGATGAATACACTTGTACATATATCTTTGTAACACATTTCTCATTGTTTTCTAACAATATTCTAGAAGAATTTGAAATAGAGGGGCTGAGAGAAAGGGGTGGAGAGATGAGGGAGATAAGGGAACAAGGGAGAAAGATGACAGAGAGGTGAGATAAGACATTTTTTAAAAAAAAGATATAAAAGAGAATGCCTATGTTTATTAGCAGAGTCGCTGTTTTATCATTTACAGCAAATTCCTATTAAATTTACCTAGGCTGAAACTCTTATGATTTTTTTTTCCTTAAATAGCCATGGGTGCTACTAATTCTTTACGGTCTTAACAAACTGAACTATTCTTCTGGAAGCTTATTTTCTCCGCCTGGATATTTACAAGATTAATTTTTTATCTTTAATATTAAAAAATATTGCTAGACTGAGATTTGTCTTTTCACATTGAGTATTTTTCTTCCTAGAATATAGCAGTTTGCACACACAAGTATTTTTTAGTGCAGAAGTTTTCTCCAGCATATCTCTGATTATTGTTTTGCCAGCAATTTCTAGTTTTTGTTTTATGTTTCAGAAAATGAGTTATCCATATGTTACACAGCTTTATGTTCCCTGTCCTCCATATCTAGCTCTTCTCTCTCATCCTTTTAGCTTTTCATTCCTCCTGGGATCTAGCAATAAACTTCCACCTATCTACTATTCTACTATGTGGTGAATTTTCCCTCATTTCTGCAACGTAGTTGTCATTTGTGAGGATACATCAAGGGTTGTAAACTAAATGTGTATTTGTATTTCAGGTTACCCTCTGATTATTTTTAAACTGTTTGAATTGAGTTAAAATATGTCTTTATAAATCAAGAATGTTTTCATGTATCAATGCTGATAGAGATTCTGAGGGTTTGAAAAGAAGGAGAAAGAAGGAGAATCAGGTAGGAAATTAACATAAATGGGTCAAAAAAAGGAATGGAAATACTGTGGTAATTTTTTAAAATAAAAAATTCAGGGCCGCACCCAGTAGCTTACACCTGTATAATCCCTGGACTTTGGAAGGTCGAGGCAGGCCGATCACAAGATCAGGAGTTCGAGACCAGCCTGGCCAACATGGTGAAACCCCGTCTCTACTAAAAATACAAAAATTAGCCAGGCATGGTGGCATGCACCTGTAATCCTAGCTACTTGGGAGGCTGAGGCAGGAGAATCACTTGAACTCGAGAGGCGGAGGTTGCTGTGAGCCAACATGGCACCACTGCACTCCAGCCTGGGCGTCTTTAAAAACAAAACAAAACAAAACAAACAATTCAGGATAAAAATAAGAATTTAGGCCGGGCACAGTGGCTCACGCCTGTAATCCCAACACCTTGGGAGGCTGAGGCAGGAGACCATCCCGGCTAACACGGTGAAACCCCGTCTCTATTAAAAATACAAAAAATTAGCCGGTGTGGTGGCAGGTGCCTGTAGTCCCAGCTACTCGGGAGGCTGAGGCAGGAGAATGGCGTGAACCCGGGAGGCGGAGCTTGCAGTGAGCCGAGATTGTGCCACTGCACTCCGGCCTGGGCGACAGTGCGAGAATCTGTCTCAAAAATAAATAAATAAATAAATAAATAAATAAATAAATAAATAATAAGAATTTAAAAAAAAATGGAAAGAGCTAGAAAAAAAGCAAATATTCTTAAAAACATTTAATTTTCAAACTCAAAAAAAAGTTTTTTGTTTTCTTATACACTTTTTGAAAAGCCAAATTATTAACAGTGACTATCTTAGACAAAATATTTAGGGACATTAGTTTACTAAATCAATAAAAGCTTTACATTAAGAAGTTTTAGTCAAGCCAACTGGTGAGATATATCTTAAACAGAACAGCATTAGGCATGCATGAGCAACAAAACCAAACAAAGCTTCTTTTTGCTATTAATGAAAGATTATATTATTTTTACAAACGTTAAGGATAGAAAGCTTCAATGAGACTGAATTGGCAGAAACCATTTAGGGGAGTGCTAAAAATAAAAAAAAAAACAAAGGCTACTCAATTTAGTAACATAAAACTGAAAACTACTTAGTAAAAATAAATATAATTTTAACTTAGTGATAAAACAGAAAAAGATTAGCAAATCTTTCTTAAAGACATCTTTCATTCAAACCAAGAAAAAACAATCAAACAAAAAGAACTATAATAGTGACAATTTTGAGAACCTAACATTTTCTTAGAGAAACCATAATTTTGCATATTAATTACCTACTAAAGGGTGCTTTTTGAAATGTAAAGGAAAATTAAGAATTGAGAAATATTTAACTATTTCATAAGGAAAATAATTCAATGAAGGTAGCCATATATACAAGTTTAAGAGAGTATATGTTGGCATACTCATTGACTTTTTAAGGAAAGAATGTGTACATATTACAAACAAAAGAAACTTTCCTTCTACTTTACCACTCAAGGAATCTTCCATAACAGCCACAAAAATGGGGATTGAGGGTAGAAACAAAAAGAATAAAATACCTTCACTTCATTTATTCAAACACACAGATTCATCATCGCAGTTAGTAAAAAAAACACATTCTAATAATGTAACTTTATTTCTGCCTTTGTATCTTCTAGCAAGATAACTATAGACACAGAGCTGTTATTTACTATAAAAAATTTTTTCTCGGCCGGGCGCGGTGGCTCATGCCTGTAATCCCAGCACTTTGGGAGGCTAAGGTGGGTGGATCATGAGGTCAGGAGTTCAAGACCAGCCTGGCCAAGATGCTGAAACCCAGTCTCTACTAAAAATACAAAAATTAGCCAGGCATGGTGGCACGTGCCTGTAATCCCAGCTACTCGGGAGGCTGAGGCAGGAGAATCGACTGAACCCAGGAGGCAGAGGTTGCAGTGAGCCGAGATTGCACCACTGCACTCCAGCCTGGTGACAGAGCGAGACTCCATCTCAAAGAAAAAAAAAAATTTTTTTCTCTAATAATTGTAAAAACTCATTTGTGGACACTGGTGTATATTATAAAATCTTAATTACTGACTATTAACTGGTATCAAACAACCTACACCTTATTTTTACTCTTCATCTTTGCAGAAGAGGCACATGGTTCCATTCTTATTTCTAAAGATCAAAGCACATCAGAAATTACATATAAGCTTTGCTTGTCACTGCATTAAACATTGTTGCTTTCTGACACTGCATTAAACAAACACATTCTCAATTATCAGGTAAGAAGTAAAACTTAGGGGATGGAAGCATGGGGACCCAATAAACTGGATGAAACAAAATAATTAACTTCTTCCCAACTATAACATTTTCTATCTGATGTATAAGAATAGAAGGCAAGAAAATCTGATTAAGTAACATGTTAATAAGATGTTAAGAATGAGCATTAGAAAACTTAAAAGAAAATCCTTAAGTTATTTGGAAAAAGAGTATTATTTTAAAAAAATTAAGAAACAACGAAGACTAGTCAATCTTACCAGATACCACATTAAGTACTATACTAATATAAATTGAAAATGACTGATGGAATATGATGTGATGTTTTAAAATTACTTAGTAACTGCTATTAAAACACCCATCAATTCAGAGAAACAAAATGAACTTTTAAAATACATACTTATTATATACCCTGCTATGGTCTGTATGTTTGTGTCCTCCCAAAAAATCACATGTTGAAACTTGATTCCCAGTGTGATGGAATTAAGAGGTGGGTCCTTCAGGAGGTGACGAGGTCATAAGGGCGGAGCACTCATGAATGGAATTAGTGCCTTTATAAAAGAGGTGTATTTCACTCTTCTACCATGTGACAACACAACTAGAAGGTGCTGTCTATAAGGAACCAGCCATCACCAGATATGGAATCTGTCAGCACCTTGATCTTTGAATTCCCAGTGAGAAATAAGGAACTGTGAGAAGTAAATTTCTGTTGTCCATAAGCCACCCAGTTTACAGTATTCTGTTATAGTAGCTTAAATAGACTAAGATATACTCTAATAACCCTCAAGAAAAAAGGATGAAAAATATCAAATTCATAGAAAATGAAAGTACAGATATCCTAACTATAAAGAGGAATTTTTATGTCTTTGTTTTTCACTCTTAGAACAGAAAAAAAAAATGCAAAGGAAAGATGAAGTGATAAAACACTGATCAAAACCAGTAAATCTAAAGACAGCAAATTCTCTGTCTTGTCCTCCTCAGTGCTCTGTTGTTTATTTGCACCTAGCACAGGTATATTATGTATGGCAACCTTGCCTTAAGGAACAGTCACGAATGACCACACTCTAACCCAACAATCAAAATCTTAGAGTTTATTTTAAACAGTTCTGCATATATAACAAACACTAAACAAATTCTGCAAGGGATTAATTAAAAAAAAAATCTGTGAAGCAAAACTTAAATGTAACATGTCCCCAAACTCAAAAATATTTAAACAAATGACATACTGTTAAAATGCTAGGTAGGAAGACAACATAGATATATAGAAAATGCACATGAAATATTGATGAGAGAACAGAAAATCATGACAACTACACAATAAGTACTTTTATATACTTACATATGAAGCCACTGAGATTTACAACTAGTTATTTTTAGATGAAGTCTTATTGGTAATTTCACATAACATCTTAATAAGATTTTGTTCTTATATCAATTCTTAAAATGATATGAAATGTTATAAAATATTAATATAAAAAGCAAATGAGAGTAGTTTTAAAGGGTTAGGCATAGAAGCAAAATAAAAGCTAGCCTATCCCAAATCCCTGGGAGGTGTTAAAGGGCACATTAAATTTCCAAATGGCTTAAATTACTGACACTTTACTTTAAAATTAAATCTTAGAAGATACATACACACGAATTTGCCTGACTTCTTAAGCAGAAAAGAGAATTAAAATTATATTGTACACGACAGATTTGGGGATCCCATGATGAACACATGAACATTTACCCTGGAGATTCACTGAAATGTACACAGCAATATTTTCCTGTATTGCTGTTATTTCTATGTTCAGTGTACGGCCCTTTTTCTCTTTTTTTTTTTTTTTTTGAGACGGAGTCTCGCTCTGTCACCCAGGCTGGAGTGCAGTGGCGCAGTCTCGGCTCACTGCAAGCTCCGCCTCCCGGGTTCACGCCATTCTCCTGCCTCAGCCTCTCCGAGTAGCTGGGACTACAGGCGCCCGCCACCACGCCCGGCTAATTTTTTTGTATTTTTAGTAGAGACGGGGTTTCACCGTGGTCTCGATCTCCTGACCTCGTGATCCGCCCGCCTCGGCCTCCCAAAGTGCTGGGATTACAAGCGTGAGCCACCACACCCGGCCCTTTTTCTCTTCTTGACAGTGCCTTTCTTTCTACAGTCGCCCTTCTTTTCCTTTTTGTATTGTTACTTACAAACGTGTAGTACTGTGATTAAGGGTGCAGGACAGGACTGCCACATTAAGCCAAAAAGCAGAGTGCGACACAACTCCCAAGATGACTATGTAGGCTCTAAGGTCATATTCCAACTCTGCCAAACACAAACTCATTTTCTTCATTTGCAAAATGCAAATAATAACAGAACCTAAGCATATAGGGTTGTTCTGAGGACTAACTGAGATAAAATCAATAAAGTAATTGGCACAGAACCTGGCATACAGTAAACACTCAATAAATATTAGCTATTCTTTTTCCTCCTATTATTGCCTTAAAAATTACATAGCTTTTTTTTTTTTTTTTTAGATAAGAGTCTCACTCTGTTGCCAGGCTGGAGTGCAGTGGCAAGATCTCAGCTTACTGCAACCTCCACCTCCCGGGATCAAGTGATTCTCCTGCCTCAGCCGCCTGAGCAGCTGGACTACAGGAGCGCACCACCACAGCCAGCTAATTTTTGTATTTTTGGTAGAGACAGGGTTTCACCATGTTTGCTAGGATGGTCTCGATCTCTTGACCTCGTGATCTGCCTACCTCGGCCTCCCAAAGTGCTGAGATTACAAACATGAGCCATCACGCCTGGCCTTTTTTTTTTTTTTTTTTTTTTTTGAGACAGGGTCTCACTCTGTCACCCCAGGCTGGAGTGCAGTGGTGTGATCACAGCTCACTGCAGCCTCAACCTCCTGGGCCACCTCATCCTCCCAAGTAGCTTGTGCACACCACCACACACAGTAATTTTTTTTTCTTTTTTAGTATTTTTTGTAGACACAGGGTTTAGCCATGTTACCCAGGTTGGTGTCGAGCTCCTGGGATCAAATGATCTCCCTGTCTTGGCCTCTTTAAGTGCTGGGATTTCAGGTGTGAGCCGCCACGTCTGGCTGCTCAATTTTTTGAAGAATATGCTTGTCCATGTCCATGCTCCTGTGTATGTGTGTGTAGAATGAAGTTTGGGAAAAATATAGGTTGAGCATTCCCAAACTGAAATGTCCCAAAATCTGAAACTTTTTGAGAACTGACGAAGCCAGAAGTGAAAAATTCCGAATCTCATCTCATGTGATGGGACACAGTCAAAATTTTGTTTCATGCACAAAATTAACAACAGTGCATAAGACCAGGTGCAGTGGCTCATGCCTGTAATCCCAGCACTTTAGGAGGCCAAGGTCGGCGGATTGGCTGAGGTCGGAGTTTGAAACCAGCCTGGCCAACATGGCAAAACCCCGCCTCTACTAAAAATACAAAATTAGCTGAGCGTGGTGGCGCATGCCTGTAATCCCAGCTACTTGGGAGGCTGAGGCAGGAGAATCACTTGAACCTGGGAAGCGGAAGTTGCAGTGAGCTGAGATCGCACCACTGCACTCCAGCCTGAGCAACAACAGCTAAACTCCGTCTCAAAAAAAAAAAAAAAAAAAAAAGAATAGTGCATAAAATTACCTTTGGATTACGTGTACAAGGTGTATAAGGTGTATGTGAAACATAAGTGAATTTTGTGTTTAGACTTCAATCTCATCCCCAAGATATTTCATTATGTATATGCAAATATTCCAAAATCCAAAAAAAAAAACAGAATTGAAAACATTTCTGATCCCAAGCATTTCTGATAAAGGATATTTAATCTGTACTTCAAAAAGTTAACAGTGTTTCAATGAAGTAACACTTCATCATAACAACTAGGATGGCTAAAAATAAAAAGGCAGTAACAAATATTGGTGAGAATTTGGAGAAACGGGAAGCCTCATACACTGCTGGTGGGTATGTAAGCTGGAAAAGAATTTAGCAGTTTCTTAAAAAGTTAAACATAAATTTATCAAGTGGCCCACCAATTCCCTTCCCAGTTTGTCTACCTAGGACAAATAAAAGTTTACGTCCACACAAAGACTTACACACAAATATTCATGGCAGTATTATTCATTCAACCCAAATATCCATCAACTGGTAAATGGATAAACAAAATATAGGATATCTAAACAATGGAATGCTATTCATCAATAAAAGGAAATTAAGTATGGATACAAACTTCATGAATGAACCTCAAAAACATACTGAAAGAAACCAGACACTAACGACCACCTGTGTATAACTGCATTTCATGAAATATCCAGAAAAGGCAACTCTACAGACAGAAAATAGATTAGTGAATGCCAGAAGCTAGGGATGACAACAAGGGCAGTACAGATCTTATTGAGGTAATAGAAATGTTCTAAAACTGGATTTATGCTGATGGCTGCGTAATTCAGTAAATTTACCAAAAATCATTACACTCAAAAAAAGTAAATACTATAGTATGTAAATCATTTATCAGAAAGTTGTTTTTCAAAAAGTTAACAGTGGTTACCTTCAGCTAAGAGTATCATGGTAATTTTTTTTTTTTTTTTTTTTTTTTGAGACGGAGTCTCACTCTGTCGCCCAGGCTGGAGTGCAGTGGCGCAATTTCGGCTCACTGCAAGCTCCACCTCCCGGGTTCACACCATTCTCCTGCCTCAGCCTCCCGAGTGGCTGGGACTACAGGCGCCCGCCACCATGCCTGGCTAATTTTTTGTATTTTTAGTAGAGACGGGATTTCACCGTGTTAGCCAGGATAGTCTTGATCTCCTGACCTCGTGATCTGCCCACGTCGGCCTCCCAAAGTGCTGGGATCACAGGCACAAGCCACCATGCCGGGCCCTGTATCACAATAAATTTTATTGTTGTAGTTGCACTTTTGAAAATGATTTGAAGGATTCTTTTATAAAAAATATCAAATTACCAAACTTACTGGAATTATAAAAGTATACAGACTGAGTAAAAGCCATAGAGATTCTCTTCTATATAAAGTGCTTGGCCTTCAAGATATGTACTTTGACTGCTTATATTTTTATCATTTCATTTCTTAGCAAAGTTCTCACAGATGAGGATTGTTAAACAGCTGATTAAATGAAGTCTCAATGTACGCATTTTTGTTAAGAAAAATTAATAGCCTCACATGGAGTTTCCTAAAGACACTGCCAGTGGTAATATGAAATATTTTAAAGATTTTTTGTTGTTGTTGTTGTTGAGACGGAGTCTCGCACTGTCACCTGGGCTGGAGCAGTGGCACGATCTTGGCTCACTGCAACCTCCGCCTTCTAGGTTCAAGCGATTCTCCTGCCTCAGCCTCCTAAGTAGCTGGGATTACAGGCGCCCACTGCCACCACGCCCGGCTAACTTTTTGTATTTTTAGTAAAGACGGAGTTTCACTATGCTGGCCAGGCTGGTCTCGAACGCCTGACCTCATGATCCACCCGTCTCGGCCTCCCAAAGTGCTGGGATTACAGGCGTGAGCCACAGCAGCCAGCCATTTTAAAGATTTTCAAAGACTTTTCTGAATGAAAAGATAACATAGGTTATATAAACAAATTAGTTACATCAAGTCTAAGTCTAAGCAAAACAAAATATCAAAAGCAGAACACAAAACTTTTTAAATACTTTTAAATACTTGAGCCCAGACCTTTTAAGAAGCTTTTCAAGAGCCTCTACTTATAACACACTAAAGCCTCAGAATAATTGCTTTCTAGATTCGTGAAACAATCAGAGATGAGTCAGACAGGATCTGATTGTGTAAACATATGTATAGTAGACTCTGTAAGTGGAAACTTGAATAAAGAAATGAAAATGGGTCTGAAAAGTTAGGATAAAAGGGAACTTGCATTCATTTCCTAAGGCTGCCTTAACAAATTACCATAAATTTGGTGGCTTAAAACAACAGAAATTTCCTCTCATAGTTCTGGTGGCCCAAAATCTAAAATCAAGGTCACAGCAGAGCTATGCCACATCCAAAGGGAAGAATCCCTCCTTGCCTCTTCCTACTTCTGGTGGCTTCTGGCATTCCATAGCTTGTGGCAGCAGTAACTCTGATATCTTGTCTCCACTTTCACATGGACTTTTTCCTTTGTATGTGACTGTGTCCCTTCCTCTTCCTTACAAGGACACCATTCACTGGATTTAGGGCCCACCTAAAGGCTCTAAATTGAGGATCTCAATTTCACCTCGAGATCTTTCACTAATTACATCCACAAAGTTCCTATTCCAGGAAAAGAACCAGACAAGTGAAAGGCTCATTTCTTTGGTAAAAAACCTCCCTGCAAAAAACCTGACAAGACACGCCCGGCGCGGTGACTCACACCTGTAATCCCAGCACCTTGGGAGGCCGAGGCGGGTGGATCACGAGGTCAGGAGATCGAGACCATCCTGGCTAACAAGGTGAAACCCTGTCTCTACTAAAAATACAAAAAAAATCAGCCGGGCGCGGTAGCGCTACCGAGATTAGCTACTTGAGAGGCTGAGGCAGGAGAATGGCGTGAACTCGTGAACTCGGGAGGCGGAGCTTGTGGTGAGCCAGGATCGCGCCACTGCACTCCAGCCTGGGTGACAGAACGTGACGCCATCTCAAAAAAAAAAAAAAAAAAAACAGACAAAACAAATTGAAATTATTTTGTGTTATTCTCAGTAGAAAATATCCTATTATACCATCAGAAAATTCTATCATTAAAACATTCTAAAATACATATAAAAGGCAGGATGAAAATGTTTTACTATATAAAAACCTACTTCCCAAAGGCTTTTTCTATCCTAGTGTCCCCCATTGAGGTGAATGCCATCTTCCTCTACCCTGAAGCTCTGGCTACAAGACTGGATACAATCCCCTCTGTTAACCAACTCATCAGCAAATCCTGTGGATTCCAAAATATATTCCAAATGCACACAATTATCACCCTTTCCGCCACCACCAACTTAGCCTAAGTCCCCATGGTCTCTGGCCACGGTGAGCCTTTAAAAATATAAACATGCTGTCACTAAAATCCCAAATCTGCCCTCCCCCTCCTATCTTTCCCTGTCTCTCTCCCAGCCACACAAGCCTCCTTGCATCCTGAAACACACCAAGCACACATCCATCTTGCTGTTTCCTGTTTCTATTTCATCCAAGTATCTGAAAGACTAAATCCCTCACTTATGTCACTTCTTTGCTCAAATGTCATCTCACAGATAGGACTTTCCTGACAACTCTAACTAAATCAGCACTCCCACCCTTTTCCCTTTAACCTTCTGAACTCTTTCTTCTGATGATACAAGGTTGTTACTATCACCCTCACCCCACTAGAATGTGTGTTCTATGAAAGCATGTTTGGTTCACTGCTGTATACCCAGCAATGAAGTAGTATCTGGAACATATGAGTTCAACAAATATCTCATTGAAATATATACCTAGTTTGGAATGACAACAATAACTTACTCATGTATATTTTTCCTTTTCAAATATCCTCCTTCCTCCATTATGTGAGGAATATTATGACAAATATTTCCCCAAATTATTTCCCATTCACAATTTTCTAAGTTAAACCTTACCAGAAGACACAAATGAGTTACCTGCCCCTAGATGGGGTGGGAAAGACAGCTAGTCAGCAAACAGTTCTCTGATCTTGACATTTCTACTGCTCCTTATTTCGGACTTTCTTCTCCTCCCCACACTATCAACACATTTACTGCTTTCCCCAAACCTGTGTTTAGAGAAACACAGGTTTGTGTACTGGTTTCCCCAAACCTCTTCTAGAAGATGGTCTCACCAGTAGTTAGGGTTATTGTACTTGCCTTTCTTTCCCCAGTGTCCCAAAGTAAGTTCCAAGGAACAGCATATCCTAGGGGAGTTAACTGAGTTAGCAGACAATGAAAAAGGATCACATAAATTCAAGAAAAACTTCATTGAACAAAATTGAGCAGGTGTCTTTCTTGGAGGACCTTTCAGAATCTTAACTATGTTCATGTGCATTATATATTTCCCAAATGGAAACAGATTATACACTGTAATCCAAACTTATTTTTTCAACCCGAATTTATTTTCTTCAAAGAGCTTCTCCAAGAACTTGTACTCTACAACACATATTTTAGTCAACACTATTCTAGAGCAAGTGTCCTAAAAACAAATCTGAAATGTGAAGGAAAAGAACAAATGCAAATAGGATCAATCTTTCGGTTATGTCATTAATTATACTCTTTTCTTCTACCCATCTCGAATATTCAGGTAGCTTGGCTTACTGAAAACACCTTTTACTTTAGATATCAAAGAAGGCTTAAATGGAGACTTGTTAATGGATTTAAATTATAATTAAGGTGTTCACTGATGGCAGGATATTGTTTGGGGATAAATCATTTTTTCATAAATGGTGAAGAGTGATGAAAATTAATAGTTACCAAAAGTAGCATAAAACCAGGGCCCAAAGCATTCAAGTAATTTCCCCTCCACCCACGTATCTTTTTTATAACACCACCAACAAAAATAAGGGTGGAATTAAAGGGGCAGAAGGAAGCAAGTTCTGAAAAGTTTGAGTCTCAATATTATTTCTAGATGAAACTCTAATTATAGGTAATAGACTCATATAAGAAAACTAAGTCAGCAGGATCACTTTATAATATGATGAACGATATAAATTCATACCCTGTCTGATGCAAAAATTACTTCCCTAACAATTTTGTCTCCATTATTTTCCCATATACCTCCTGGGAACCCACCCTTATCACTGCCAGTATATGCCTCCCTTCCCTTTAAAACCTTCTTCTGGTCAGCTCTTCACCTTTTTCACTCTTATTTTGTATCAGTGCCAGTTTCCAACCTTGAACTCTTTCATCCTGACATTTGCAGAGTATCTTCATAGATACTCTTCATTCAATGTCAGAAAGCATAAGCTGAACTAGTCACAACCCTAACATAAAAGAAACTCCTGAAACTTAAAGGCCTTACTGGAGTAAGTCCCAACTGCACCCTCCCTAGCAGATAAACAATGCTACCTTCAAGCCCAATCCCACAACAATCCTAAATTCTTTGAAACTAAAAATAGCTCAGCTGTTGTCTCATCTGCCAGCAGATGGCCAGACTATTTTTAAGTCAGGATTCTCGAGAGCAGGAATGGATCAGGCTAAGCTAGGGCAGCCTAGACTCCCTCTCTCTGCAGAGCTGTTGTAGGGCAGGTACCAAAAGAGGGCAACCTGGAGCTGTTCCTGGGCCTGTGGGCTTCACATCAGTTGTAACAGTGTAACAGTGTGTGTGGGGCGGGGAGGCGGGTGATTCTTTCTTTTTTAACCATTCCTTACTTCAAAATGAAGTCTGCATAAGAAAATTTGAGAAACGTTTTACATTAACTCTGCATCCCTTTAAAGGTTTATTTTTCTTTCTGTGAAAATAAAAGTTCCTTGAGAAGTCTTTGAGAATGGATTCTGTTTTAATTAAGTAAAATTTCCCCTAATCTAGATGCTGTTTCTTTTTTTTTTTTTTTTTTTTTTTGAGATGGAGTCTCGCTCTGTCGCCCAGGCTGGAGTGCAGTGGCGCAATCTCGGCTCACTGCAAGCTCCGCCTCCCGGGTTCACGCCATTCTCCTGCCTCAGCCTCTCCTACAGGCGCCCGCCACTACGCCCGGCTAATTTTTTTGTATTTTTAGTAGAGACGGGGTTTCACCGTGGTCTCAATCTCCTGACCTCGTGATCCGCCCACCTCGGCCTCCCAAAGTGCTGGGATTACAAGCGTGAGCCACCGCGCCGGCCAGATGCTGTTTCATAAGTTATACTTTTTGGCAAAAGAAAAAAAAAAAAAAAAAGTTTTAAGAATACACAATAAGCTGTAATTTCATTGAGTATAGTTTACAGAAAATCCATCTATAATTGGCCATATGTTAAAGGTAGCTGAATTAATTTTGAATGGCAATACTCTGAAATCTACTTACATGCCAATACAATGATTTTCAAACAAAAAAGGATTAAAAGTCTGACACACTACGTATTTTCCTGTTAACTGTCCATCTCCCTTCAGCTGTATGCTCAATAAATATTTGGGGAAAGAATGAAGACAGACAGGTGGGCGGGTATTTAGAAGGGTTATAACACCACCCACAAAATGATCTCTGTATCTCCACCATCCAACACCTACCCACTCACAATCTACAGACCCGAGAGGACTAAACCAGGCCTTTTCAGTTTGCTTTCCCATCCTGCTTGATGGCCACATAGATTTCCAACAGACCAGAGCGGGCCTGGCCCAGGTCTCAATAGTGAAGTGGAGAAGATAAGTCTCTAATGGTTTTCAAGGACAATACATTTGTGGGAATACCATCTTCCTGCAAGACACACTTTCTGCGAAGACAAAATGAGTTATGCTTATCAATTTATGTTTGGGTGGTGATGTAGATAAGACTGCAAGGAGAGAAACAAAGTTCATCACGGATTAGCTGCCATGAGATTACTGAGATTTTGCTTTGTCAGAGGCTAAATGTAAGTTTATGAAATGTGGGAAAAAATGCCTCATACATCTCAAGTAAATAAAGTACTGTGGTGCCTAGCCCTTCCCTGGATAGTCACATTCTTCATAACAAACTTCTACTGAGTATACAGAAGGGACAAAAAAGTAAAAACTGGCAAAATCTGGAATAGACAACCCTGGTACAGTTGGCACACATATCAAGTAATCCCTACCTCCAGAAATGGCAAGGACCATTTAGAGCGCTATAGGCCCTCTAAAGATGATGCTCATGAGTGGTAAGGAATACCCAATGCACGAGTTAACAGGACAGTGCAATCGCATTCATGGCACATTAGAGATGTGACCATACAATCATTAAGTTCAATACCCTAATTTTACAGAGAACTTAAGGCCCAGGGACTTGCCTAATACTACAACGTAACAGAACTGGGATTTAAACCTAGGATCTCAGACTCTCATTCCAGTAGGCTCTCCATTAAAATATGCTTACTTATGTTACTATTTTGGAGAAGGAAAATACATACATACACACAACACACTCCATTTCTTCAGTTTGATACTTACAATTTAATGTATTAAAATATGTTGTAACATGAAAAATCTGAATTATAAAAAATTAAGGCCAGGAGAGGCAGCTCACGCCTATAAACCCAGCACTTTGGGAGGCCAAGGTGGGAGGCTTTCTTGAGCCCAGATTTGGAGACCAGCCTGGGCAATATAGAGAGACCGCCATCTCCACCAAAAAAAAAAAAAAAAAATTAGCCAGGTGTGGTGGTGTGCCTGAAGTCCCAACTACTTGGGAGGCTGAGGCAGGAGGAATGCCTGATCCTGGGAGTTTGAGGCAGCAGTGAGCACTGATTGTGCCACTGCACTTCAGTCTGGGTGACAAAGCAAGCCCGTCTCAAAAAACAAATTTAAAACTTTAATTTGAATCTCTCTAAAGTTCTTCAACCTTCAAGTAATTTATAAACCTACATATAACAATTCTTTTAAAAATCCTAAAATCACTTTCTCCCCAGTCTCACTCCAATTTAATAATTATTCCTTTCAGGATCTACATATAAATAGAGTTTTTGCCACTAGACAAGTGTCTTCTCATACCCTGGGGACAGTCTTTTGTTAGCTACAAAAATAACAAAATGCAAACTTCTGGTCAATGAGTAAGGTGAAAAAATAAACTTAAGCCCCTTATACTACACATTCAAATTTTTTAAGATGAAATTTCTTCGACGTTTTTCATATTACCAATTTTAACGATCTAGGAAAAAAAACTACAGTATATTACAGCAAATTAAATGGTAGTCTTCTATTTAATAATTAAAAGCTAATTTTAAGTTGTCTTGACTCTTTAGCATACTTTAAGTTATTGTGGATTTTTCCCCTTTCAAGAACGCTTTTTTCCAAAGCCCATTTAACAAGCTTCCTTTTCTTGCCAATTTGACCTAGTGTATTTCCAGTGCTATAAAGTGTAAGCATTAGGAATGCATCTTTGTGTTAAATGTTCTGCTCTCTCAAACGATTTCATCTTTGATGGATGCAATAGATCTAACAACCTTCCCCCTTTAACAATTCCTTATCTGCCTAACCTCATAGGTAGGAGGTATTGTTTGGATTTTCCCTGCTGCGGGCTTCATTACACTAGATCTCTTCCATCTGAACTATAAATCACACTAGATCTCTTCCATCTGAACTATAAATCACAATTCAAGCTTGAGAGCAGCTGCCACTGTCCAGACATGTGGCTGGTGGGTGTCATTGTCTTTTTCAGTTTCCTCATTTCAAACCTTCCCTTCCCTTGTCACCTAAAGCCATTTTATCTAAAGGTTCTTTACTTCCCTGCTTTCATGCCGCCACCCCCACCCTCACCCCTTAACCACCGGTCTTGTTCTTCCAGGTCAGCCCAGTCAGATACAATATTACTCTACGTTTTTCCTGTGGCGGAGGCGGAGAGATGTCAGAACGGGCTGCACCTCTTGCAAACCCCTTCTCAAGACTATCAACAAGGAAACAACTTCAGCAGCCTATCTCCCCAAAGTACCTCGCCAAACGAAAAAGTTATTGTTAATTATGATACGGAACCTTTCCCACACCCAATCTTGACATACCGGCCCCACCTCAATTTCCAAGCTAATAAACAACAGCTCATCTTCTGCTTCATCACAAAGAGTGGTATCCAGTTCGCACCTCACGGACCACCAACAAAATCCTCTCACTCTCAAGTCGATCCCTCGAACCCAGGTGCCCCGCGATCCTAAGCCCTGCCGCGTTTCCCGAGCCCAGCTCACTGCCCTTCCTCCTCTACCCCGCCTCTGCTCCACATCCAGCCGAGTTCCTGTCAACTCCAGACAGGGAGCAGAGGGCTCCCCGAGGTCAGAGGCGCGGGCCTCGGACAAGCCCCGGGCGCCCCCGCCCCACAACAAGCACCCCATCCCCCGGGCCTCCTCCCCACTCACCTAATGCCACCTCGCAAGCTTTGCGCAGCTGGGAGTGATGCGCCTTCTTCACTTCCTTGTCGGCCAATATCTTCTCCAGAGCCCGGGTCAGGAACATGTTCTTCGTCTTCTTCCCCTCATACATGGACGCAGAGAAGGAGGCGGCGGCTTGTCCGACCCGCGGCTCCCAGCGGCTGGAGGGGAGGAGGAGGAGAGGAAGGAAGAGAAGAGAGAAAGGAGAGGGGGTGGAGGTGGGGGAGTGGAGGCGTGGAGGGCAGCGGCAGGATCAAGAAGGGGCGGGCGAGCGGGACAAGCCGCGGTGCCGGCGAGGGGCGTCGAGGTCCTCGCCGCCCCCGAGAAGCCGTACCTCGAGGGCCGCGCCCGTCGGGCCTCCGCTTCTACCGGCCCGGGGGTCGCGTCCCTGCCGCCCCTCTTCCTCGTCCCTCCGGCCCTGGTGGCGGTGAGGGAGCCCGGCCCGGGCGGCTGTCTGCCGGGAACTGAGGGACAAGGTGGCGGCGGCTCTCAGAGGCACCGCGAGAGGAGGGCTACCCTGGCTACTGTGGGGATTAGCACCCGTCGCGGCCGCGAACTGGCCTCCATCACCGCCGACCTGCCCCGGCCGCCATGTTGGGAGGAAACGACGCGTCACGCAGCGGCCGAACGGCTGCAGAGGAGGAAGCGGCGGCGGCGGCGGCGCTGCCTGCCCAGAGCTGCCGCGGCGCCGGGAGACTGGGGGCGGAGGGCGGCGCGGGAGGAGCGGCCCGGGCTGCAGCGCTACGGCGGCCCGGCGGGGCCTCCAGCGTTCGCCTGCAGGGCGGTGTGGGGCGTGGCGGGCCTCTGGTGGCACCGCGCCCAGCACTTCGGTCTCTTGGTGGCGGCCGAGCTGCGGGACCAGAGATCCCCCCACTCGGCACCCCTGCTCCGGCCGAGTGAACAGGACTCCTGGCTACTCTGCACCGGCTTTCTAACTTTGTGACGGGGGTGCAGTCGTTTGCATTCCAGGGGTCACGGGAACACCCGCATCGCCCGTTCTCAGCCGCACTGGGTCTCCGCCTGCATCACTCGCCTCTAAAATTTCCTTCCCCAGTGCACGGAACTGCTATCCGGGACTGTGCTCTCCGACTACCTCAGGGAGGATTCTGTTTTGGGAAAAGTAAGCCAAAACCTATTGATAAGGGTTCAAAAATGTTTCACTTTTTTCCCTCTCTGTCGGATAAATCGGTCAACTCTAGATTTCAGGTCCGTTCTGAATTGACTCAGTTAAGGTGAATGGTTGTGAATGAGGTCCCTTAGAGTTCTGTGTTTCTGTGCCTTTAATACTAAGATTTAGTCCAGGACATGTAAACCAGTTTAGAATGGAAAAGCTTTAAGTACAAACAGATTAACACACGTGACCATGTGTTTGCTTTAGTCTGAGTGTAGAACTCAAATTTCTGCAGTATTTAATTTCTACAGTTTCCTTCTGAGCAGAAAAAGAATACCATAAAAACATTTGCAAACATTTTATATGGTGATCTAGGGTCACGTCTCCCAAGTTCTAAGCTTCTGTGGCTCCAGGCACACAGGTTCCCTAATATTTACTATGCATCTGTCACTGTTCTGTTAGATTGCCTTAACTATAGGCTTGTCGTAACGTAACCATCCAAACCTAAAGAAGGAGAAACTTAAGTGACTTTGTGAACTTAGTGAAGTGACCAGATTTGGGAAGGCTAAAACCCAGAGGAAATAAAATGGAAAACTTGAAGGTGACAAATTAAAGTGGAAAAATAGATTAATTTTTTTAAACTTGATTGTCCTGAGAAACAAATCTATAAATTCATTAATTTTATTTTAGAGACTATCTCTAGATTCCTGGAATTGAAGGATTCATTATACTCTTAGATCAGATATAATACTGATTTCTGTGTATACGTTAATAAACTTTTTAAAACAAATTCCATTTCTTTTATTTTTTTCTTCCCTTCTTTCACAGGTGTTGATCCATTTCTAATTCATCTTTGTTTCTTCAAAATGGAGTGTTGGGCCAGGTACTGTTGAGGGTACTAGCTGATCACCAAACCCATTTACTCTTCTTTCTTAGTATAGAATTGCATTGTCCAGCCTCCCTTGAAGTTAGGTGCAGCCATCCAGGCTTAACCTATTGTTAAAAAACCAGTAAGAAACTCCCACAAGCAATCTTTCATGCTGCTTCCCTTCTTTTTTTTTTTTTTTTCTTTTGGTCGGGATGGCATCTCACCATGTTGAACTCCTGGCCTCAAGCAATCCTCCTGCCTCAGCCTCCCAGTGCTGAGATTACAGGCATAAGCCACCATGCCCAGTCTCTCTTTTCCCTTCTATGGCCACATGCTGAAGATGGCAGAACCACAAGTTAGGAGTCTTAGTTCCTGAATTGGAACTCTTGGAGAAGAACCATCTAGAATAACTATTTTGGACTTTACATGAACGAAGCAGACTCTTTGGTTATGTTTAGCTGTCAGCTTTATCGTAACAACATACTTGGGATTCATTGATGAACAAGACAAGCTGGCACCTGTAGTCCCAGCGCTTTGGGAGGCCAAGGCAGGAGGATGGCTTGAGGCCAGGATTTCCAGATGAAACTGGGCAAGATAGCAAGACACTGTCTTTGCAAAAAATAAAGAAAAATTAGCCAGGCACGGTGGCATCCACCTGTAGTTGCAGCTGCTCAGGAGACTGAGGAGGAAGGATCGCTTGAGCTCAGGAGTTCGATGCTGCAGTGAACTATGATATGATAGTGCCACAGCATTCATCTCATCTGCTTGCTTTGCTTGTTGATTGGTTGCATGTTTCTCTCATAAGTGCAGGGACCTCGGTATCTGTCTATTCACGTCTATGTGCCCATCATCTATTATATTGCTGGCATAGAGAAGGCCTTTGCTATAAACTTATAGAAACTTGGATAAACGAAAGGCACAAGGCTAAGACAAGCATGATACCTGCCCTTTTGGATCTTACAGTATAGAGTAGGGAAAAGATATTAAGTCAATAGTGAATATACAATTACAAATCTGTTAAGTATGATTAAAGAATAGAGTGCTGTGAGGGAAGGGGGAAGTAACATTTAAATTGAGACCTGAAAGAAGAGTCAAACTAAATCATGAAGAACTTTAGCCAAACTAAATCATGAAGAACTTTCCAGGCAAAGTATCTTGGGGTAGGGGGAAGCTTGGCAAGTTTCAGGAAACAAAACAAGGCAGTGTGGCTGAAAGGATCAAGGGGAATGGTGCCAGTCAGGTTGAAGAGGGAGCTAGGAACCAGATCATTCAGAATCTTGTAGGCCACGTTAGGGGGTTGCAATTTCATCCTAATAGCAATGGAAATTCATTGAAAGGTTTAAAAGTGGGGGATAAAGTGATCAATTGGTGATTTTAAAATAATCCCTCTGTTACATGGAGAATGGATTGGAGGGGGACAAGTGAGGATGTGGCAAAACATTAAGAAATTTATTACAACAGTGCAGGATGGCTTGGTCGGGTCCAGGGCCACCAAGCAAGGTTGTGGAGATCATGGCACAAGGGAGCGAGTGTGGCTGAAATCCAGCCCCACTATCTGCCCAAAAGAAGAGGCTTCTTTCTCTAATTTGCATAAAGGTTAGCCCAGAAATGACAGTGGTAGCATGGAGATGGAGCAAAGTAGACAGATTTGGGATATACTTTGGTGGCAGAATAAACTGGACTTAATTAACTGGAGTGCAGGTTAGAGAGAGAAAGGTCACAAATGAATACTAGGTTTCTGCTGGGAACCAGTGAACACTTGGAAATGCCATTTGTAGAGATAGGCTAGATGGAAGATTTGAGGGTAAAGAGTGTAGTTGTCAGTTTCAGAAGAATAAACTCTGAGATATGACCTAACCCTCCCAGAAGGAATGATTCGCATCTTCCTTTGAGAGGACAACTCATCCTCTTCCCTTGCTGGGTTTACCCAAAAGGTGGTGGTGCTTCAGGGTGGAGGGGGGTAGTAGTCATCTTAGGAGATGGGCACTCCTATCCACTTGAAACTCAAGATACTAACTCAGACCTGTAGCAAAAATAGAGTAAGACTCTAGAATAAAGCTGATGCTCTTGGATATTTTCAGTCTTTTATTGACAGGTACACAGGGAGTGGCAAAGGAGATTTTTATATGAAATTATGAGTACAGGCCAGGCACAATGGCTCATTCCTGTAAACCCAGCACTTTGGGAGGCTGAGGCGTGTGGATCACCTGAGGTCAGGAGTTCAAGACCAGCCTGGCCAACATGGTGAAACCCCGTTTCTACTAAAAATACAAAATTAGGCGGGTGTGGTGGTGGGTGCCTGTAATCCCAGCTACTCAGGAGGCTGAGGTAGGAGAATCGCTTGAACCCAGGAGGTGTAGGTTGCAGTGAGCCAAGATCACGCCGCTGCACTCCAGCCGGAGCAACAGAGTGAGACTCGATCTCAATTAAAAAAAAAAAAAAAAGAAAAGAAATTATGAGTACATTCACCTGTATATATTTTTTTTTACTTTTTATTATTAATGTTGTTTGGTGCTAATACAGCTATTTAAATAAATCCAGTCTCAGTATTCACTTGTACTTGGCTCCTTGCAGTTTTCAAAACATCCAAATTCTATTTCTGAATTTCTAGAATATCTATCCTCTAAATTTTGAAATATATTTTTCCTTTTTTTGTTTTGTTTTATTTTTTGTTTTTTGTTATTATTTTTTGAGATGGAGTCTCACTTTCTTGCCCAGGTTGGAGTGCAGTGGAGCGATCTCAGCTCACTGCAACCTCCGCCTCCCGAGTTCAAGCAGTTCTCCTGCCTCAGCCTCCTGAGTAGCTGGGATTACAGGAGCCCACCACTGAGCCCAGCTATATATTTTTCTTATACATAATTGCTTTCCTGAGTCCATTTTGCCTCTCAGTTTGCACTCTCACCTTCCTATCACCTAATCCCCCCTCATCATTTCCCCTTCCATCTGTTAGTTGGCTGCATACTGGCTGCTTTGGCTTTTCTTCTTGGATAATTTTCCCACTTGTTTCCAAAGAGTCAAATAATATCAAGCAATAAAAGACTTTGATCTGGGTTTTAGCATCTTTGTTGGTGTGCTGTATCATAGTTCTTTTAAATATAGATATACATTGAGTGTAACACAAAGATTACAATCTGAATAAAATTTTAATTAATGTGAAGCATATTTGATTGATGTTAAAAGCCAATATTAGTTAACATAAAAAATAACATCATGTTTACTTGACTAAAAATATATGATGCCTCCAGTAGTCTTTCTCACATAATCTCAGAATTTAAACATTCCATAATCTGACTCCTGACATTGGTAGAGGAGGAAAAAAATTATTTTCCCTCTACCCGTGTTAAGTTAGTTCATTGGCTGGGGCTCTGCAAATTAGATGGACAAAAGACAGATTAATAAAAGCAAAGGTGTATTAACCTCTGCGTGGTACAGTTATGGGAGTACTCAGTGTTGAGTAACTCAAAAGTGTGGTGGTTAGAACTTGTTCTTACATGGCATCTTAACAAAATAACAATAAATTTTTAGAAAAATCCTACAAAGGAAAGGACTTTGAGTTTCTAGCATAGCAAATTTGGGAAGCAATTTGAGAGAACTAGCAGAAGATGAAAGCTAGGTAATAAAATTTGTTATGTATTATTGAATCCTAAGGGTCCGGAGTTGTCTCCAGTGATTAACTTTTGCCTTTCCTGGTAAAGGGGTGGGGGTGTGGGAGTGGGCAGGGAGGAGACACCTTTACAAAGCCAGGATTACAATTTGGCAAGTCTAGCTCCAGAGCCCATATTCTAAATAAATAAACTATGCCGCCTCTGTAACAGTTTAGTCTGTCTTTTATGGTAACGCCCCAGTCCCTCTTCCTCAGTTGTACACATGTAGGTACTCATGTTCCAGCGCATTCCCTTCTCCAAATCACCTTCTACCGTTTATCCCCATGCAACATACTCATGTAAACACCAAGTTCATTCACACCTGTGTGCCTTTGTTCGTCTTTCAAATGATCCAGAGTGCTCACTGCCACCTTTCTTTTATTTGTTCTCCCCAAACGCTTCCCAACCTTCAAAGTCTCTTTGAAATTCCATCCTCTCCTAAAAGTTCTTTCTTCTACCTGCAGTAACACTATTCTCTCCCTTCTATGTCTACACTTTATGCCTAACTGTCCCCCGTAGTGTTGAATCTCTACTTTTAAGTTTTTGAAGACTAGGCATACACGAAAAGATGAGGCAGCCAGCTTAGCAAAAGATGAGAAACATTGATTAAACAGAAACAATCAGTTTTGCTGAAACCACAATAATGGCATGACTAATAGAAGAAAGGCCATCTCCAATATAAATCGTCTGCTTTCTTGCTTTTCATGTAAGCCAATTTGATATTCCACTTTCACTAGTCTGCTTGTTTTTACCTCATTTATTAAGATAGTAAATGGATATAGTATATCTTTAGCCAGGCGCAGTGGCTCATTCCCATAATCGCAGCACTTTGGGAGGCCGAGGCGAGCAGATCACCTGAGTTCAGGAGTTTGAGACCGACCTGGCCAACATGGTGACACTGGGTCTCTACTAAAAAAAAAAAAAAAAAAAATTAGCAGGGTGTGATGGCAGATGCCTGTAATCCCAGCCACTTGGAAGGCTGAGGCAGGATAATCACTTGAACCTGGGAGGCAAAGGTTCAATGAGCCGAAATTTGCACCACTGCACTCCGGTCTGGGTAACAAGAGTGAAACTCAGTCTCCAAAAAAATAAAAAAGGATATAGTGTATCTTTAAACTGGGCAAGGCAAGGTATCAAGACATTGGACAGGGCAGACAGAGGGAGAGCATTGTGTATTAAAGAATTTGATTTAGAAAGAAAAGAAAGCAAATTTTCATTGAATACGAGACTATAAGGTGGTATTTGATAAAGAGAACATTCAAAAAAGTTAGAATGTGGTTGCAAAATAAATAAATAAATAAATACTAATCTAGAGCTGTGTGGCTTTCCGTGAATTTAAAACCATCCAATGCTAATCTTTTACAGAATAACAAAATTGAAAGCATAAACTCTTAAATTTTCCTAGAATGTTTGGTTTCACAATTCTCTAGCATTATGAAAGGTACTTACTTTCAATCTATAGCACTGTACTCTACTTTTCTCTACATAGTTGTAATTTTTCCCGGAAAGTCACACCAATGACAGCTACTACTTACTGGATATTTACTTTGTATGAAGCTCTTGACAAGCATTAAGTCGCTTAATCCTTAATCCACAACTCAGTGATACATATATTATTATTTCTTTTTTATAGTTGAGAAGGAAAAAAGTTAAACAGGTTAATTGCCCAATGTTACAGTGTGGCAGAACCAAATACAAATCTAAGTTTGTCATTTGCCATAATCCATGGATGCTCTTAACCATTGTTTCATCCTATTTCTTTCTTAGTCACGTATTTCTAAATATCCATTTGAGATGACTTCTCACCAGTATTGTGCCATAATTATTTTAAGGCAGGACCACATTGTCTCTTTCTTTAGAAACTACCCTCAACAGCTAGTACACTGAAAAGAATTTTAAGTGTCAATGAATAAGTGGACATTAATCTTTCTAATGAGGTCAGGTTTTCCAAAAATTTTTTAATGGGAATTTTTTATTAAAAGCCTGCCTTTTAAAGAAATTGAATTTTTAGTTTAATTTAAAACTTGGAAAAAGAAATTTCCAGGCCCAAATGGTTTCATTACTGAATTCTATCAAACATTTAAAGAAGAAATAACACCATCTCTTTCAGAGAAAAGAGGAGAGAACACTTTTGAGCTTATTGTATGAGGACAGCAATTAAATTAAATTATTAAATAAAATAAATAAATAAAAACAGGACAGAACTACAGATTCATATCCTTCCTGAACATAGATGCAAAGGTCCTCAACAAAATATTAGCAAATCAAAATCAGCAAACTGTTAAAAGAATAATACACCACAACCAATAGGAGGTTCATGCTGGGAATGCTACTTGGGGCACTATTAGAAAAGCAAGTAAGGGGCCGGGCGCAGTGGCTCACGCCTGTAATCCCAGCTGAGGCAGGTGGATCACCCATCAACATGGTAAAACCCCGTCTCTACTAAAAATACAAAAATTAGCTGGGGGTGGTGGCATGCCCCTGTAGTCCCAGCTACTCGGGAGGCTGAGGCAGGAGAATCACTTGAACCCGGGAGGCAGAGGTTGCAGTGAGCTGAGATGACGCCACTGCGCTCCAGCCTGGCGACAGAGCACATCTCCGTCTCAAAAAAAAAGAAAAGAAAAAGGAAAAGCAAGTGAGATTATTGACTACACTAGCAGACTAAAAGAAAAACTACCTGGCCCTGGCGCGGTGGCTCAGCCTGTAATCTCAGCACTTTGGGAAGCCAAGGCGGGCAGATCACGAGGTCAGGAGTTCGAGACCAGCCTGACCAACATGGTGAAACCCCATCTCTACTAAAAACACCAAAATTAGTTGGGCGTGGTAGCGCGTGCCTGCAGTCCCAGCTACTCAGGAGGCTGAGGCAGGAGAATCACTTGAATCCAGGAAGGGGAGATTGCAGTGAGCTGAGATCACACCACTGCACTCTAGCCTGGGCGACAGAGCAAGATTCCGTCTCAGAAAAAAAAAAAAAAGAAAAGAAAAACTACCTGATGACGTCATTTGATGCAGAATAAGCATTTGATAAAATTCAGCCTCCATTTATGCTGAAAACTCTCAGCAAACATATGCAACCTGATAAAGAATATCTTCAAAAAGACCAACTACAGGCAACATACTTAATGGCAAAAACTTGAATGCCGTGAATGGAAAGAAGGCAAGGATGTTTACTCTCAAGACTCCTATTCAACAGTGTACTGGAAGTCCTAACGAGTATAATCAGGCAAGGAAAAGAAAAGGCACACAGGCTGGCATGGAAGAAACAAACTGTCCTTATTCAGTCAGCATAATTGTATATGTAGGAACCTACAAAAAAACCTCCTAGAACTTATCCTTGAGTTTAACAACTTCACAGGATACGAAGTCAGTGAATGAAAATGAATTCTGTTTTTTTTTATTACTATACTTTAAGTTCTATGGTACATGTGCACAACGTGCAGGTTTGATACATAGTTATACATGTGCCATGTTGGTTTGCTGCACCCATCAACTCATCATTTACATTAGGTATTTCTTCTAGTGCTATCCCTCCCCCAGCCCCCACCCCCAACAGGCCTTGGTGTGTGATGTTCCCCGCCCTGTGTCCGAGTGATCTCATTGTTCAATTCCCACCTGTGAGTGAGAACATGCGGTGTTTGGATTTCTGTCCTTGTGATAGTTTGCTGAGAATGATGGTTTCCAGTTTCATCCATGTCCCTGCAAAGGACATGAACTCATCCTTTTTTATGGCTGCATAGTATTCCATGGTGCATATGTGCCACATTTGCTTAATCCAGTCTATCATTGATAGACATTTAGGTTGGTTCCAAGTCTTTACTATCGTGAACAGTGCTGCAATAAACATACATATGCATGTGTCTTTATAGGAGCATGATTTATAATCCTTTGGGTATATACCCAGTAATGGGATTCCTGGGTCAAATGGTAATTCTACTTCTAGATCCTTGAGGAATCGCCACACTGTCTTCCACAATGGTTGAACTAGTTTACACTCCCACCAACAGTGTAAAAGTGTTCCTATTTCTCCACATCCTCTCCAGCATCTGTTGTTTCCTGACTGTTTAATGATTGCGATTCTAACTGACCTGAGATGGTATCTCATTGTGGTTTTGATTTGCATTTCTCTGATGGCCAGTGATGATGAGCATTTTTTCATGTGTCTGTGGGCTGCATAGATGTCTTCTTTTGAGAAGTATCTGTTTATATCCTTTGCCCACTTTTTGATGGGGTTGTTTGTTTTTCTTCTTGTAAATTTGTTTGAGTTCTTTGTAGATTCTGGATATTAGCCCTTTGGCAGATGGGTAGATTGCAAAAATTTTCTCCCATTCTGTAGGTTGCCTGTTCACTCTGATGGTAGTTTCTTTTGCTGTGCAGAAGCTCTTTAGCTTAATTAGATCTCATTTGTCTATTTTGACTTTTGTTGCCATTGGTTTTGGTGTTTTAGTCATGAAGTCCTTGCCCATGCCTATGTCCTGAATGGTATCGCCTAGGTTTTCTTCTAGAGTTTTTATGGTTTTAGGTCTAACATTTAAGTCTTTAATCCATCTTGAATTAATTTTTGTATAAGATGTAAGGAAGGGATCCAGTTTCAGCTTTCTACATATGGCTAGCCAGTATTCCCAGCACCATTTATTAAATAGGGAATCCTTTCCCCATTTATTGTTTCTGTCAGGTTTGTCAAAGATCAGATGGTTGCAGATGTCTGGTGTTATTTCTGAGGTCTCTATTATGTTCCATTGGTCTACATCTCTGTTTTGGTACCAGTACCATGCTGTTTTGGTTACTGTAGCCTTGTAGTATAGTTTGAAGTCAGATAGCATGATGCCTCCAGCTTTGTTGTTTTTGCTTATGATTTTTTGGCAATGCGGGCTCTTTTTTTGGTTTTATATGAACTTTAAAGTAGTTTTTTCCAATTATGTGAAGAAAGTCATTGGTAGCTTGATGGGGATGGCATTGAATCTATAAATTACTTTGGGCAGTATGGCCATTTTCATGATATTGATTCTTCCTATCCATGAGCGTGGAATATTCTTCCATTTGTTTGTGTCCTCTTTTATTTCGTTGAGCGGTGGTTTGTAGTTCTCCTTAAAGAGGTCCTTCACATCCCTTGTAAGTTAGATTCCTAGGTATTTTATTCTCTTTGTCACAATTGTGAATGGGAGTTCACTCATGATTTGGCTCTCTGTTTGTCTATTAATGGTGTATAGGAATGCTGGTGATTTTTGCACATTGATTTTGTATCCTGAGACTTTGCTGAAGTTGTTTATCAGCTTAAGGAGATTTTGGGCTGAGACTATGGGGTTTTCTAAATATACAATCATGTCATCTGCAAACAGGCACAATTTGACTTCCTCATTTCCTAATTGAATACCCTTTATTTCTTGCTCTTCATGATTGCCCGGGACAGAACTTCCAACACTATGTTGAATAGGAGTGGTGAGAGAGAGCATCCTTGTCTTGTGCTGGTTTTTAAAGAGAATGCTTCCAGTTTTTGCCCATTCAGTATGATATTGGCTGTGGGTTTGTCATAAATAGCTCTTATTATTTTGAGATAAGTTCCATCAATACCTAGTTTATTGAGAGTTTTTGCATGAAGGGCTGTTGAATTTTGTCAAAGGCCTTTTCTGCATCTATTGAGATAATCATGTGGTTTTTGTCATTGGTTCTGTTTATGTGATGGATTATGTTTATTGATTTGCATGTGTTGAACCAGCCTTGCATCCCAGGGATGAAGCCCACTTGATCATGGTGGATAAGCTTTTTGATGTGCTGCTGGATTCGGTTTGCCAGTATTTTATTGAGGATTTTAGCATTGATGTTCATTAGGGATATTGGTCTAAAATTCTCTTTTTTTGTTGTGTCTTTGCCAGGCTTTGGTATTAGGATGATGTTGGCCTCATAAAATGAGTTAGGGAGGATTCCCTCTTTTTCTATTGATTGGAATAGTTTGAAAAGGAATGGTACTAGCTTCTCTTTGTACCTCTGGTAGAATTTGGCTGTGAATCCGTCTGGTCCTGGATTTTTTTGGTTGTTAGGCTATTAATTATTGCCTCAATTTCAGAGCCTGTTATTGGTCTATTCAGAGATTCAACTTCTTCCTGGTTTAGTCTTGTAGGGTGTATGTGTCCAGGAATTTATCCATTTCTTCTGGATTTTCTAGTTTATTTGCATAGTAGCATTTATAGTATTCTCTGATGGTAGTTTGTATTTCTGTGGGATCGGTGGTGATATCCCCTTTATCATTTTTTATTGTGTCTATTTGATTCTTCTCTCTTTTCTTCTTTATTAGTCTTGCTAGCGGTCTATCAATTTTGTTGAGCTTTTCAGAAAACCAGCTCCTGGATTCATTGATTTTTTTTGAAGCGTTTTTTGTGTCTCTATCTCTTTCAGTTCTGCTCTGATCTTAGTTATTTCTTGCCTTATGCTAGCTTTTGAATTTGTTTGTTCTTGCTTCTCTAGTTCTTTCAATTGTGATGTTAGGGTGTCGATTTTAGATCTTTCTTGCTTTCTCTTGTGAGCATTTAGTGCTATAAATTTCCCTGTACACACTGCTTTAAAATGTGTCCCAGAGATTCTGGTATGTTGCGTCTTTGTTCTCATTGGTTTCAAAGAACATCTTTATTTCTGCCTTCATTTCGTTATTTACCCAGTAGTCATTCAGGAGCAAGGTGTTCAGTTTCCACATAGTTGTGCGGTTTTGAGTGGGTTTCTTAATCTTCAGTTCTAATTTGATTGCACTGTGGTCTGAGAGACAGTTTGTTGTGATTTCTGTTCGTTTACATTTGCTGAGTGCTTTACTTCCAATTATGTGATCAATTTTAGAATAAGTGTGATGTTGTGCTGAGAAGAATGTATATTCTGTTGATTTGGGGTGGAGAGTTCTGTAGATGTCTATTAGGTCTGCTTGTTGCAGAGCTGAGTTCAGGTCCTGGATATCCTTGTTAACCTTCTATCCCATTGATCTGTCTAATATTGACAGTGGGGTGTTAAAGTCTCCCATTATTATTGTGTGGGAGTCTAAGTCTCTTTTTAGGTCTCTAAGGACTTGCTCTATGAATCTGGATGCTCCTGTATTGGGTACATACATATTTAGGATAGTTAACTCTTCTTGCTGAATTGATCCCTTTACCATTATGTAATGGCCTTCTTTGTCTCTTTTGATCTTTGTTGGTTTAAAGTCTGTTTTATCAGAGACTAGGATTGCAACCCCTGCTTTTTTTTGCTTTCCATTTACTTAGTAGATCTTCCTCTATCCCTTTATTTTGAGCCCGTGTGCATCTTTGCATGTGAGACGGGTCTCCTGAATACAGCACACTGATGTGTCTTGACTCTATCCAATTTGCTAGTCTGTGTCTTTTAATTGGGGGATTTAGCCCATTTACATTTAATGTTAATATTGTTATATGTGAATTTGATCCTGTCATTATGATGTTCGCTGGTTATTTTGCCTGTTAATTGATGCAGTTTCTTCATAGCATCAATGGTCTTTACAGTTTGACATGTTTTTGCAGTGGCTGGTACCGGTTGTTCCTTTCCATGTTTAGTGCTTCCTTTAGGAACTCTTGTAAGGCAGGCCTGGTGGTGACAAAATCTCTCAGCATTTGCTTGTCTGTAAAGGATTTTATTTCTCCTCCACTTATGAAGCTTAGTTTGGCTGGATATGACATTCTAGGTTGAAAATTCTTTTCTTTAAGAATGTTGAATATTGGCCCCCACTCTCTTCTGGCTTGTAGGGTTTCTGCCGAGAGATCCACTGTTAGTCTGCTGGGCTTCCCTTTGAGGGTAACTTGACCTTTCTCTCTGGCTGCCTTTAACACTTTTTCCTTCATTTCAACCTTGGTGAATGTGACAATTATGTGTCTTGGGGTTGCTCTTCTCGAGGAGTATCTTTGTGGTGTTCTCTGTATTTCCTGAATTTGAATGTTGGCCTGCCTTGCTAGTTTGGGGAAGTTCCCCTGGATAATATCCTGAAGAGTGTTTTTCAACTTGGTTCCATTCTCCCCATCACTTTCAGGTACACCAATCAGACTTAGATTTGGTCTTTTCACATAGTCCCATATTTCTTGGAGGCTTTGTTAATTTCTTTTTACTCTTTTTTCTCTAACCTTGTCTTCTTGCTTTATTTCATTAATTTGATCTTCTATCACTGATACCCTTTCTTCCACTTGATTGAATCGGCTACTGAAGCTTGTGCATGCATCATGAAGTTCTCATTGCATGGTTTTCAGCTCCATCAGGTCATTTAGGATCTTCTCTATGCTGTTTATTCTAGTTAGCCATTCATCTAATCTTTTTTCAAGGTTTTTAGCTTCCTTGTGGTGAGTTCAAACATCCTCCTTTAGCTCGGAGAAGTTTGTTATTACTAACCTTCTGAAGCCTACTTCTGTCAACTTGTCAAAGTCATTCTTCATCCAGCTTTCTTCCATTGCTGGCGAGGAGCTATGATCCTTTGGAGGAAAAGGGGCACTCTGATTTTTAGAATTTTCAGCTTTTCTGCTCTGGTTTCTCCCCATCTTTGTGGTTTTATCTACCTTTGGTCGTTGATGATGGTGACCTACAGATGGGGTTTTGGTGTAGATGACCTTTTTGTTGATGTTGGTGCTATTCCTTTCTGTTTGTTAGTTTTCCTTCTAACAGTCAGGTCCCTCAGCTGCAGGTCTATTGGAGTTTGCTGGAGTTCCACTCCAGACCCTGTTTGCCTGTGTATCACCAGCAGAGGCTACAGAACAGCAAATATTGCAGAACAGCAAATATTGCTGCTTGATCCTTCCTCTGGAAGTTTCGTCCCAAAGGGGCAGCCGCCTATATGAGGTGTCTGTCGGCCCCTATTGGGAGATGTCTCCCAGTTAGGCTACACGGGGGTCAGGGACCCACTTGAGGAGGCAGTCTGTCCATTCTCAGAGCTCAAACACCATGCTGGGAGAACTGCTACTCTCTTCAGAGCTGTTAGACAAGGACGTTTACGTCTGCAGAAGTTGTCTGCTCCTTTTGTTCAGCTATGCCCTGCCCACAGAGGTGGAGTCTAGGGGCAGCAGGCCTTGTTGTGCTGCGGTGGGCTCTGCCCAGTTAGAGCTTCCCGGCTGCTGTCTTTGCCTACTCAAGCCTCAGCAATGGTGGATGCCCCTCCCCCAGCCAGGCTGCCATCTCACAGATAGATCTTATACTGCTGTGCTAGCAGTGAGCAAGGCTCTGTGGGCGTGGGACCCACCAACCCAGGCATGGGAGAGAATCACCTTGTCTGCCAGTTGCTAAGACCTTGGGAAAAGTGCAGTATTTGGGCGGGAGTGCCCTGTTTTTCCAGGTAGTCTGTCCTGCCTTCCCTTGGCTAGGAAAGGGAAATCCCCCAACCCCTTGTGCTTCCCAGGTGAGGCAATGCCCCGCCCTGCTTCAGATCGCCCTCCGTGGGCTGCACCCACTGTCCAGTCAGTCCCAGTGAGATGAACCTGGTACCTCAGTTGGAAATGCAGAAATCACCCATCTTCTGTGTCGATCACGCTGGGAGCTGCAGACCAGAGCTCTTCCTATTCGGCCATCTTGGTGAAGTCCTGTTTTTTTTTTGTTTGTTTTGTTTTGTTTTTGAGATGGAATCTTGCTCTGTCACCCAGGCTGGAGTGCAGTGGCGCAATCTTGGCTCACTGCAACCTCCGCCTCCAGGGTTCATGCGATTCTCCTGCCTCAGCCTCCCAGGTAGCTGGGATTACAGGCACCCGCCACTACGCCCAGCTAATTTTTTGTATTTTTTTTTAGTAGAGACAGGGTTTCACCATGTTAGCCAGGCTGGTCTCGAATTCCTGACCTTGTGATCCACCCACCTCGGCCTCCCAAAGTGCTGGGATTACAGGCATGAGCCACTGTGCCTGGCCTCAATTCTGTTTTTATATATTGTCATGTACAACTGGAAACTAAAATTTTTTTAAAAAACTCTATTTACACTAAAGCCAAAAAATGAAATACTTGGTTATAAATCTAACAAAACATATATAATATTTTGAAAACAAAATGCTACCTAGTATTCGATAATAGGGTGACTATAGTCTAATAATTTAATTGCACATTTAAAAATAACTAAAATAGTATAATTGGATTGTTTGTAACACAAAAGATAAATGCTTGAGGGAATGGATACCTTATTTTACATGATGTGATTATCATGCATTGCATCCCTGTATCAAAATGTCTCATGTACCACATAAATATTTACACCTACTGTGTACCCACAAAAATTAAAATAATTATTTTCAAAATATGCTGATGAAGAGAATAAAAGCTTAAATAAACAGGGAGACATAAGTTCATGGATTGGAAGATGTCAATTGGTCTGTAGGTTTAGCAGAATTCCAATTATGTGGTTATACACAAGCTGATTCTAAAATGTACATGGAAAGGCAGTTTAACTAGAAAAGTCATACAATTTTTAAAAAGAATAAAATTGGAAGAATGATAATACCCAATGTTGAGACAACATAAAGTTACAATAAGACACTAGAGTATTGGCTGGGGGATAGACACATTGATCACAGAATAGGAAGTCCAGATACAGACCTACAGAAATATAGCCAGTTGTGGCCAGGTGCAGTGGCTCATGCTGGTAATCCCAGCACTTTGGGAGGCCGAGGCAGGTGGGATCACCTGAGCCCAGGAGTTTGAGACCAGGCTGGGCAACATGGCAAAACCCCCTCTCTATAAAAAATACAAAAAATTAGCCAGGCACAGTGGTGAGTACCTGTAGTCCAGCTACTTGAGAGGCTGAGGTGGGAGGATCACCTGAGCCCGGGAAGTCGAGGCTGCAGTGAGCCATGATTGCACCACTGCACTCCAGCATGGGCGAAGGGAGTGAGACCCTCTCTCAAAAATATATATATATATGTGTGTGTGTCTCTGTGTGTGTGTGTGTGTGCATAGTCAATTGATTTTTGACAAAGGTTCAAAGTCAATTCTGTGAAGACAGGATAATCTTCTCAAGAAACGATAATGAAACCATTAGATATCTATATGTGAAAGAAAGGGCCTCAATCTAAATATCACATTTTATACAAAAAAAAAGATCATAGAGCTAAATGTAAAATGTAAAGCTATAAAACTTTGATAAATAAACATAGGAGAAAATCTTCATGAGTTGGTGTTAGGCAAAAATTTATTGGGGATAACATCAAAGCATGATCTATAAAAGAAAAAAATTGATACACCAGACTTCACAAAATTTAAAACTTTTGCTCTGTAAAGTGTTAAGAGCACAAAAAGACAGGCTATAAAATGGGAGAAAATTTTGAAAATCTCATATTTGACAAATGGCTTGTATTTAGAATACATATTTTTTAAAATTCTTGAAAATCAACAATAAAAACATCAAGCAACCCAACTTAAAAATTGGTAGAATAGTTGGACACTTCAGTAAAGAGGATGTATAATGGTAAACAAGCATAAGAAAAAATGTTCATCATCATTACCTGTTAAGGAAATGCAAAATAAAACCACAATGAGTTACTACTATACACCTATTAAAATGGCTGAAATAAAAAATGCTGCAATATCAAGTGCCAGAGGGGATGTAGATCAATCTGAGCTCTCATACATTGCTGGCAGAAATGCAGAATGGTACAACAAGTTGGGAAAACAATTTTGGTACTTGCTTATAAAGTTAAACTAACACTTAACCTGTGACCCAGCATTCCTACCGCTAGATATTTATGTAACCTAGGGAAATTAAAGCTTATGTTCATCCAAAAACATGTACACATATGTGTGACTCTATTCATGCTCACTAAAAACTGGAAACAATTCAAATATTGTCTGTCTTTGGGTAAATGGATAAACAAACACTGGCATATTTATATAATGTTCTAGTACTGAGCAATATAAAAGGACAAATTATTGATACATGCAACAACTTGGATGAATCTCAAAAGCATTTTTGCTGAGTGAAAGAAGATAATTTCAAAAGGTTTTATACTATATTATTCATTTCTGTGACATTCTGAAAAAGGCCAAACAACAGAGATGAAAACATCGTGGTTATCACCTATCGTATGTGGAGGTAGGAGGTGTCTATAAAGAGATGTAATGTAATTTAGGGGACTGGGGTGATGAGGATATTCTCTTTTTTTCTTTTTGTTTTTTTTTTTTTGAGATGGAGTCTCACTCTGTCGCCTAGGCTGGAGTGCAGTGGCGCAATTTCAGCTCACTGCTACCTCTGCCTCCTGGGTTCAAGCGATTCTCCTGCCTCAGCCTTCCCAGTAGCTGGGACTACAGAAGCCCACCATCACGCCTGGCTAATTTTTGTATTTTTAGTAGAGACAGGGTTTCACTATGTTGTCCGGGCTGGTCTCAAACTCCTGACCTCATGATCTGCCCGCCTTGGCCTCCAGAAGTGGTGGGATTACGGGCGTGAGACACCATGCCCGGCCACATATTCTCTATTCTGATTGTGATGGTGTAGAAATTCATACATCCGTGTGTGTAAATTCATAGACCTGTTCACAAAAATACATCAGTTTTACTCTATGATAATATATTTTTAAACTTTCAGTACCACTAAATATCACTTTTATTTCTATGGGACTACTAAGTCAGAACCCATTGAATACAAGGCAGAGAGAGATGATTAATTCTAGATGTTTTTATTTTATAATTTAAAAGAAACACAGGTTTGCTATGCCAAGCAGTAGAAAAATGTAAGCAGTATTGAGGGGAGGAGGGTCTGGTTAGTAAAGAGGCTAAATTATCCAGCTATGACATGCACTGAATTTTCTGGATAATTATACACAATTCCACTCACCTATAAGCAAGTAAGGCTCTTGAGCACATAAATGATTCCACTGCAATAAGTTACATTTTTTGGAACTCTAGTAACACATACATTCAAAGCTCTTTTTGGTGATTTATCATTGTTTCAACCTAAAGAGTTTCTGAAATTTCCTAAAATACCATTCATAACTCCAAAGGAATCCCTTACATACTGAAATAAGTCAATATTGTTTTCTTTTTTAAAATGTCACCACTGATGAGGAGCTGTCTTAAGTTTTTGAAATATTTAAGAAAATATTAAATTCATTATAAGAATAATAATTTAGTATTTATCTTGTTTATAAATATGTTTCCTCTGTGGTTGGACAACTGGATTATAATTTGTTTTTAGAGTTCTCAATTGCAATTATATTAATTTAAAACTATATTTTGAGACTAGTAAAATAAATTATGGCACATCCATCTAATGGAATACTATGTAGCTGTAATAAAGAATGAAGAATACAACAGACAAACCAACCAACCAACTCAATGACAACAAAACAGGTCTACCCTGGAGTCATACTCTAATTTTTTCTATTTTCCTCCCTTTCTGATCCTTTATCCCACTTTCTTTTTCTTCCTCTTCCTTCTCCCTCTTCTTTGTCAAATAGAGGATTGAGTTATTATCACTGATCCATATAAAGTCCCTCTCTCATTTATTTTAACTCCCACCCCCCATTTCTATTCCCCGACTTCCCATGTGCAACCTTCCTAATATGTTTGATACGCATCTTTTTGTTTGTATGTATTTTTAGAAAATGTTTATTGTTTTTGTATGCAAAAAAAATTAATAAAAAAAAATTGTTTATTATAATGTCACCACTGATGAGGAGCTGTCTTAAGTTTTTGAAATATTTAAGAAAATATTAAATTCATTATAAGAATAATAATTTAGTATTTATCTTGTTTATAAATATGTTTCCTCTGTGGTTGGACAACTGGATTATAATTTGTTTTTAGAGTTCTCAATTGCAATTATATTAATTTAAAACTATATTTTGAGACTAGTAAAATAAATTATGGCACATCCATCTAATGGAATACTATGTAGCTGTAATAAAGAATGAAGATGCTTTTAATGTACGGTATGGAATGATCTCAGATATCTTAATATATTAGGTGTATTAAGCAAACAAGAATAGTAGGCAAAACATGCTATTATTTATGCAAAATGGGAAAATTTTATACTTATACATACACACATAGATACATACATGTGTATTTACTTATAAGACTTAGACTATCGGTCAGGCGTGGTGGCTCACGCCTGTAATCCCAGCACTTTGGGAGGCCGAGGTTGGTGGATCACTTGAGGTCAGGAGTTCTGGACCAGCATGGTGAAAGCCCGTTTCTACTAAATATACAAATAATTAGCCGGGCATGGTGGCACACACCTGTAATCCCAGCTACTCGGGAGGCTGAGGCAGGAGAATTGCTTGAACCCAGGAGGCAGAGGTTACAGTGAGCCGAGGTCACGCCATTGCAGTCCAGCCTGGGCAACAAGAGCAAAACTCTGTCTCAAAAAAAAAAAAAAAAGAAAGACTTAGACTATCATCTGGGCAAGGTGGCTCACACCTGTAATCCCAGCATTTTGGGAGGCTAAGGTGGGAGGATGTCTTGAGGCCTGGAGTTCCAGGCCAGCCTGGGCAACATAGCAAGACCCTGTGTATACAAAAAAGGGGAAAAAATTAACCAGGCATGGTGGCGTGTGCCTGTAGTCCCAGCTACTCTGGAGGCTGAGGTGGGAGGATTGCTTGAGCCAGGAGTTTGAGGCTGCAGTGAGCCATGATTGTGCCACTGCCCTTCAGCACGCCAGCCTGGGCAACAGAGCAAGACTCTGTCCCTCAGGAAAAAAAAACAAAACCCTTAAAGAATACAAAGGAACAGAAGAATGGGTAATTACATGATTCAGGGGTAACAGTTGGGATATATCACTGGTGGCCATTTTATATATTTTACATATTGAACCCTGTGAATGCTTTACCTATTACAAAAACAAAATTACTTTCTATTTGTTCAACAAAGAATGTCTACATTTTAAAAAAATTAATTGCCTGGGAAAAAAAGAAACAATAACTCCATTTTCTTCTTGGGGTCCAGCATTCTCAGTAGAAATGCACAGAAGAATAAATTTCTCATTGTACACATTTGTCTGATTTTTTTCTTCACTAAAAGAATGCTTAAAGCATGTAGGATCCTTCCAATACTCTGATACTGCTACTCAAAGTGTTGTCCAAGGAGCAATAGCATCAGGAGCTGGCTAGAAATGCAGAATCATTGTGCCCCACCCTACACCTATAGAATCAGAATCAGCACTTTGACAAGGTTCTCCCAGAGGATTTACATGCACTTCAAAGTACGAGAAGTACTGCTCCAACAGGCAGGATGGAGTTGGATAAAAACAGTGCCACTAGCCCTAAGATATTAGGCAAATTGATGGTTTTTCAGGATAGAGAGCAAAAGGGCACTGAGCAGACTTCCATGAAGTTGAGAACTGATGGAAATCTTATAAATACCCTAGAACCTAAAGTCAAAGAGAAATCATACCTCCTGAGTGTAAATAAAAATGTAATATATTTTCTATTTAATTTTTAAATAACCCAGTAATATGAACAAAATCATCGTTCTTGGCCTGCAAAAAGATAAAACCATTAGCTGTCTCAAAAATCAAACCAAAATAGACTATAACTCTCGATAGCCACTTATCCACTTTCAATCAAGTCTCTCTGCTTCTACTTTTTCCCCTATCCCACCACTGTTTATCCAACAATAAGAATGTGTCTTCTGAAATGGGAGTCAAATCATGTCACTCACGACTTCTACACCCTTCAGTGGTGCAGTGATTTGAATATGTCTCTCAAAATTCACTTGTTGGAAACTTAATCCCCACTGCAGCAGTATTGGGAGTGGGGCCTAATAAGAGGTGATTAGGTCAGGAGTGGATTAATGTTGTTATTGCAAGAGTAAATTAGTTATCATGGGAGTAGACTTGTTATAAAAGCAAATTCAAGGCCGGGTGCAGTGGCTCATGGCCTATAATCCTAGCCCTTTGTGAGGCCGAGGCAAGCAGATCACTTGAGGTCAGGAGTTTGAGACCAGCCTGGCCAACATGGTGAAACTCTGTCTCTGCTAAAAATACAAAAATTCCCTGGGGTGGTGACACATGCCTGTAGTCCCAGCTACTTTGGATGCTGAGGCATGAGAATCGCTTGAACCCAGGAGGCAGAGGTTGCAGTGAGCCGAGATCACGCCACTGCACTCCAGCCTGGGTGAAAGAACGAGACTTTGTCTCAAAAAGAAAAGAAAAGAAAAGTTCGGGCCCCCTTGCTCTTTTGCTGTCTCTCACATAGGACTCTTTTGCTGTATGTCTTCTGCCATGGGATGATGCAGCAAGAAGGCCCTTGCTAGGTGCTGGCAACATGCTCTTGGATTTCTCAGCCTCCAGAACTGTAAGAAATACATTTATTTTCTTTATAAGTTAGCTAGTCTGTGGTATTCTGTTATGACAACACAAAATGGATTAAGACAAATGGCTTCTCATTTTACTCAGAATTAGAGCCAGAGCCCTAACACAGACCTATAAGGCTCTACACAACACAGCTCCTGCTGTGGTCACTCAACTGCTACTACTCTCCCCCTGGCTTGCTCAGCTCCAGACACACTGGCCTCCTTGCTATTCCCTGAACTTAGCATGCTCTGCTTCCAGACCTTTGCACTTGTTCCCTCTGCTCAGGATCCTGTTCCTCCAGATAACCCAAAGCTCATGTCCTTCAGGTCTCTGCTTAAGCATCATCTGATAAGCGAGGCCTTCCTCGACCACTCTACATAAAATAGCTGCTCCCCACCCCTCCATCCTCCTTACCCTGCTTTATTTCTCCCCAATCACTTATCATTTCTCACACAATACTATTTTATTTGTCGCCTTGCTTGTTTTTTTTTCCTAGTAGAATATAAGCTCCTCAAAGGCTGGAGCTTTATTTTGGTCATTGCCGTATCTCTAGTGCCTAAAAGAGGGATAGTTAATGAATGAAGTTAATGAATGAAGATAGTTAATGAATGAAGAAATTATCCTGTCTTAATTGTGAAGGATGCCATATCAAAGTACCATAGACTGGGTAGCTTAAATGATAGAAATGTATTTCTCACAGATCTGGAGGTTGAGAAGTTCAAGATCAAATGCTGGCTGACTCGGTTTCTGGTGAGGGCTGTCTTGCTGGCTTGCAGATGCCTTCTCACTGTGTCCTCACATGGCCTTTTCTCAGTCATGCTCAATAGAGAGAGAGATTTCTCTCTCTTCCTCTTCTTATAAGGCCACCAATCCCGTTGCATTAGGATCCCACATGTATCACTGTCAGAGGCAGTGACAGTGGGACTCCATCTTTAAACCAGAGGGACTCCATCTTGAATAGGGGCTGGGTAAAATAAGGCTGAGACCTTCTGGGCTGCATTCTTAGGAGGTTAAGGCATTCTGAGTCACAGGAGGAGATAGGAAGTCAGCACAAGATACAGGTCATAAGGACCTTGCTGATAAAACAGGTTGCAGTAAAGAAGCCAGCCAACGGGTGCAGTGGCTCACCCCTGTAATCCAGCACTTTTTGAGGCCAAGGTGGGCAGATCATTTGAGGTCAGGAGTTTGAGACCAGTCTGGCCAACATAATGAAACCCGGTCTCTACAAAAAATGTAAAAAAAAAAGCTGGGTGTGGTGGCACACACCTGTAGTCCCAGCTACTCAGAAGGCTGAGGCAGGAGAATCGCTTGAACCTGGGAGGCAGAGGTTGCAGTGAGCCAAGATTGCTCCACTGCACTCCAGCATGGGTGACAGAGCAAGACTCCATCTAAAAAAATAAAAAAAGACGCTGGCCAAAACCCACCAAAACCAAGATGGTGACAAAAGTGACCTCTGGTCATCCTCACTGCTCATTATACACTAATTATAATACATTAGCGTGCTAAGAGACATTCCCACCAGTGCCATGACAGTTTACAAATGCCATGGCAACATCAGGAAGTTACCCTATATGGTCTAAAAGGGGGAGGAACTCTCAGTTCCAGGAGTTGCCCACCCCTTTCCCAGAAAACTGATGAATAATCCACCCGCTTGTTTAGCATACAATCAAGAAAATAACCATAAAAATGGGCAACCAGTGGCCCATGCTGCTGCTCTGCCTATAGATTAGCTATTCGTTATTCCTTTACTTTCTTAATAAACTTGCTTTCACTTTACTCTATGGACTTCCCTTGAATTCTTTCTTGCACGAGATCCAGGAGCCGTCTGTTGGGGTCTGGATTGGGACCCCTTTCCAGTAACATGATCACATTTAATCTTAATTATCACCTAAAGCTCTGTCTCCAAATACCATCACATTGCAGGGTAGGGTTTCAACATACGAATTTGGGATTGCAGGGGACACAGTTCAGGTCATAGCAGATCTCATAACCAGCTCAGCCCTATCATCGTTAAAGAAATTCTCCCCTCAGTCATTTTCTTTTTAGTTTTTATCTCTTTCAAGGCTCTATTTGGTGTTTATTTTAATATAATTTCCCCTGAACAAAAATACTTAACCAGGGGTTTATCATTTGATATGATTTGCCCTGGGGATATGTGTGGGTTTTTGTTTTTGTTTTTTTTTTTTTTGGTTGGGGGTGGTCTGCAGGCTTGCAGTAGGTCTCTCATTGTCAATAGTTAGATGTTCCTGAATATACATTTTTAAATATTGAGGGGGAAAACCGAATTCAGGGTGTTTGTTGCAATTACTGCTCAGTCCCTTATCTTCCTTAATTTGGAACTTGATTGAAATGCCACTTTATAAAATACAAGGTAACTGTAGCTGCTTTGAAACTCTCCATACATGTCCACACCATATTGTACTGCAGAAAACCTTCCTGTTTGCTAATTGCATCTATAGTTGTGTAAGTATCAGGAACAACTCATAAAATAAATGCATTTTAGCAAACTTTACCCCTGTACTAGTACTGTATAGAAATTGGTTTTCAACCCTGATCACTATGAAACCGCCTTTGCAAAATTATGACTGAGACAGTGAAAGAGGTCTAACCTAACCACTCCATTTTGCTTCTAACCTCCAAGCTGTCCTTGTTCATTACTGGACGTAATGGCTGAACTAACTTTGGGAATAACTTAGTTTATAGTTTATAGTGTAAAACAAAGATGGCTGGGCACAGTGGCTCACACCTGTAATCCCAGCACTTTGGGAGGCCGAGGCAGGTACATCACTTGAGGTCAGGAGTTTGAGTCCAGCCTGGCCAACATGGCAAAACCCTGTGTCTACTAAAAATATAAAACTTAGCTGGGCATGGTGGTGCACCCCTGTAATCCCAGCTATTCGGGAGGCTGAGGCACGAGAATCACTCCAACCCAGGAGGTGGAGGTTGCAGTGAGCCGAGATCTCACCACTGCACTCCAGCCTGGGAGTGCAGGGCGAGACTCTGTCTCAAAAACAAACAAACAAACAAAAACAAAGACAATAACAGCCCTTTCCCAAAACAAACCTCCTTGCCTGGGGACTAGGCTGCCTTTGTAGGGCTAAGAAATTAGCCACAGGTGAGCCGGGCGTGGTGGCTCACGCCTGTAATCCTAGCACTTTGGGAGGCTGAGGCAGGCGGATCACGAGGTCAAGAGATTGAGACCATCCTGGCCAACATGGTAAAACCCCGTCTCTACTAAAAATACAAAAATTAGTTGGGTGTGTTGGCATGCGCCTGTAGTCCCAGCTACTTGGGAGGCTGAGGCAGGAGAATCACTTGAACTCGGGAGGCAGAGGTTGCAGTGAGCCAAGATCGTGCCACTGCACTCCAGCCTGGCAACAGAGTGAGACTGTATCTCAAAAAAAAAAAAAAAAAAAAAAAAAGAAATTAGCCACAAGATTAGAAATTATGGTTTAGGAGTCATGAAGCTGGAGGCTATAAGATTCTGACCCTCCCTAAACTGCTTCTAAAATCAGTGCTTGAGATATTTGCAGAACCTGCACTTGATGGGTTAGCTGGCACCACCTGGATCGCTTAACTGGCTCATCTGATCTTGTGGCCCCCACTCAGCACAAGAAGACGCTTTGACTTCCTATGATTTCATCCCTGACCTATCAGCACTCCTGGCTCACTGGCTTCCCCTGACCCACTAAGTTGTCCTTGAAAACTCTGCTCCCCAAATGCCTGGGGAGACTGATTTGAGTAACAATAAACCTCTGGTCTCCCGCACAGCCGGCTCTACATGAATTACTTTCTCTATTGCAATTTCCTTGTCTTGATAAATCAGCTCTCTCTAGGCAATGGGCAAGGTGAACCTATTGGGCAGTTACTACTAGAATCATCCATAGACTTGTTTCAACACACAGATAACCAGATGGACAAAAACTCTCTCCTTACCTAAACTCTTGCCAGGTTCCTCTGAACCCTCTTCTTTTTTTTTGAGACGGAGTCTCGCTCTCGCCCAGGCTGGAGTGCAGTGGCGCTATCTTGGCTCACTGCAAGCTCCGCCTCCTGGGTTCACGCCATTCTCCTGCCTCAGCCTCCCGAGTAGCCTCCCGAGTAACACCGGATGTTAGCCAGGATGGTCTCGATCTCCTGACCTCGTGATCCGCCCGCCTCGGCCTCCCAACGTGCTGGGATTACAGGCGTGAGACACCGCGCCCGGCCTGAACCCTCTTCTTAACTGGACCACAAGCTTGGCCTGTAGAAACTGCTGACTCTGTGTACAAATGATTTTGTCCACTCCCTATTCACCCCCCACCCCCACCACACATATACTAAGAGACTGGAACAGAAGTAGCATAGTCTAACAGCGCAAGTCCACATCCTTAGCATGACAACTTCAGCCCCCTTAAGTTCCTGCCTAAGAGAAAGCTCCATGCTGCAAGGAGAATTACTTACTGTTTGTTCCAGCCAAAACATGGTGACCGGCATATAGGTCCCCGGACCCCCTCTTAGAGCAGTTACTTTAGAAAGCCTGCAATTATAAGTCCTTTCCTCTGACCCTTTGAAATGTAAATCTACCACCCAGAACTGTCTTCTCAAGGGCCTGAGAGCCATCTCTTTGAAATGCAAACCTTCAAGGAGATAATTCTCACTCTTGATTTATTTTATTTTATTTTATTTTGTTTTTTTTTCTGAGACGGAGTCTCACTCTGTCGCCAGGCTGGAGTGCGGTGGTGCGATCTTGGCTCACTGCAACCTCTGCCTCCCAGGTTCAAGTGATTCTCCTGCCTTAGCCTCCTGAGTAGCTGGGACTACAAGCACGTGCCACCACGCCTCGCTAATTTTTGTATTTTTAGCAGAGATGGGGTTTCACCATGTTGGCGAGGATGGTCTCGATTTCTTGACCTCATGATCCGCCCACCTCGGCCTCCCAAAGTGCTGGGAAAACAGGTGTGAGCCACTGCGCCCAGCCTCACTCTCCATCTTCTCCCTGTGGTGGGGAAGGGCCTAACCTTGGTAGATGCGGTATTCTAGCTTATGCCACTGCCTCTTCTGTTATGAAGCTACCAGAGGTTTGTTTCTCCTCCAGGTAGTGCCAACTAACAAACCACCAGATGGCCTAGTCACATGCACCAGTGCCCCCTTTACACCCTTCAGCACTTTGCCTTCAGCACCACCAGCCTTTAAAAAGTCTCCTGCCTGGCCGGACGCAGTGCCTCACACCTGTAATCCCAGCACCCCTGAGAGGCCGAGGCGGGTGGATCACGAGGTCAGGAGCTCCAGACCATCCTGGTTAAAGTGATGAACCCCCCTCCCCCCCCACCGTCTCTACTAAAAACACAAAAAATTATCCGGGCATGGTGATGCACGCCTGTAGTCCCAGCTACTGGGGAGGCTGAGGCAGGACAATTGCTTGAACCCAGGAGGCGGAGGTTGCCGTGAACTGAGATCGCGCCATTGCACTCCAGCCTGGGTGACACAGCGACTCCATCTCAAAAAAAAAAAATCTGCCTTGTGTCCTAGTGAAGCTTCACACTGCCCCCTCTTTCCTACTGCAGTAGTTACAATGCATAGACTTTACCCGCGTTTTAACTCTCTGCTAACTATCCAATTTAACTAGTGACCAGCTTTTTTTTTTATCTTTGGCAAGACCAACCCCAGAGATTCTGTCTTGGTGGGTCTGGGGTGGTGCCGAGGTATTAAGATTTTATTAAAAACCTCACAAGAAGAGTCTTGTGACGCAGAATCAGAATTGAGAAAAACTGCTATAGGACAGCAGCCCTCAAAGTGGGGATTATAGGCTAACAGCATCGTTATCACCTGGGAACTTCTTAGAAATGCAAATACTTGGCCTGGTGCTGTAGCTCACACCTGTAATCCCACCACTTTGGGAGGCTGAGGCGGGCGGATTACCTGAAGTCAGGAGTTCGAGGCCAGCCTGGCCAACATGGTGAAATCCCATCTCTACTAAAAATACAAAAATTAGTTGGGCATGGTGGCATGTGCCTGTAATCCCAACTAGCTGGGAGGCTGAGGCAGGAGAATGGCTTGAATCTGGGAGGTGAAGGTTGCAGTGAGCCCAGACCATGCCACTGCACTCCAGCCTGGATGACAGAGCCAGACACTATCTCAAAAAAAAAAAAAAAAAAAAAGCAAATACTTGTCCCCACACCACAATTTGCCTACTGAATCTGACATTTTGTGAGTGGGGCCAGCAATCTGTCTCAGCAAGCCTTTATGGTAATTTGAATGCACTAAACTTTGAGAACCACTGCTAGAGGAGGTTAGATTTGTTCTGTGTAATATAATTAGGACTTTGATAGTTGTTAACTGTGACTTGAAGGCTGGTTATGTCAATAAACATTAACCTGAAGAAAGTGTCTGCAAAATTTCCTACTCCTGTTCCACTCCCTTTCCCAGCTTTTTTCCCGACTATATTTCCTCTGAAACGAGAATTACAAGGATCCTGGGTCACTAATAGTCTTGGAAATCACCATTTATCTTTGAAACTGTAACACTATTGCTAAACTTCAGTGACAACATTGGCCATTGGAAAGGGTGAGTAGAATCCAAGACTCTTCCCCCTTTAGAAATTCTTAAATATCCTGAAATATGCCCTTTGGCTAACATTTTTTGTAAATGGATGTATGTTTCAGAGAGAAAGTCTGGGTAAGAAAAATGATGGAATTTATAAATTATTGCATTTCCATTCTACTTTGATAGTTGAAGATTAAGTGTGTTTCATTCCAGAATATGTAACCCAGACTTTTGTCAGCCTCTTCCTTCTTTTTTTTTTTTTTTGACAGAGTCTCGCTTTGTTGCCCAGGCTGAGGGCAGTGGCATGATCTCAACTCACTGTAACCTCCAGGGTTCAAGCGATTTTCCTGCCTCAGCCTCCCAAGTAGCTGGTGGCATGTGCCACCACAGCCAGCTAATTTTTGTATTTTTAGTAGAGAAGGGGTTTCACCATGTTGGCCAGGCTGGTCTCAAACTCCTGACCTCAAGTGATCCACCCGCCTCAGCCTCCCAAAGTGCTGGCATTACAGGCGTGAGCCACTGCACCTGGCCCAGCCTCTTATTCCCAGAGAGTAGGAGAGTGTACTGGGGTGGTGGACAATCATTCACTCCCGGCCGGGCGCGGTGGCTCACGCTTGTAATCCCAGCACTTTGGGAGGCCGAGGCAGGCGGATCACGAGGTCAGGAGATCGAGACCAAGGTGAAACCCCGTCTCTACTAAAAAAAAAAAAAAAAAATACAAAAAATTAGCCGGGCGTGGTGGCAGGCGCCTGTAGTCCCAGCTACTCGGAGAGGCTGAGGCAGGAGAATGGCGTGAGCCCGGGAGGCGGAGCTTGCAGTGAGCCGAGATCGCACCACTGCACTCCAGCCTGGGCGACAGAGCGAGACTCCGTCTCAAAAAAAAAAAAAAAAAAAAAAAAATCATTCACTCCCTGGATGGAGAAGAGAAGGTCATTAGGAGAGAGGGGAGGAGAAACAACTGAAGTGTTCTACTGCTTTCTACTCTAGGCAGTGCCAAACAGTTATGGCTCTTTAAATTTATCCCCTCATCTCATTTGTAAACGGAAAAACACATTCCACAAAAAGAAGTCTTTGTTTCTGGAAACACTTGTTTTAGAAAAAAAACAAAAAAGGTATGAGGAAAGCTTTATTTTGGAGAAATATATTCTCTCGTTTTTCTTTGTTAAATGTTTATGTCATTTTGTAAAACACATGATATAGTGAAATAAATGAAAAAATATTTACACATATGCAAACACACAGTATTCTTGCAAAGTGCAGAGACGTAAAAATAATCCTGAACTTTGGAAATATGTAGATTTTGGCAAGGGAGGTATATCTTTGTATTTCTCACATTAGGATTATTTTGTAAGCACAAACTAGTCTTGCCTCACTTAGGGGCAAACTAACAGTGTATTTTGAAGAGATGCCATTGCTGAAGGGCATCAAACATTTATTTCCTTTAAGAATTATTCAGGGCCATGTGCAGTGGCTCACGCTTGTCACAGCACTTTAGGAGGCCCACGCAGGTGGATCACCTGAGGTCAGGAGTTCAAGAACAGCCTGGCCAACATATAATGAAATCCCGTCTTTACTAAAAAATACAAAAATTAGCCGGGTGTGGTGGCGCATGCCTGTACTGCCAGCTACAAGCTGAGGCAGGAGCATTGCTTGAAGCTGAAGCTGAGGCAGGAGCATTGCTTGAATGAGGGAGGTGGAGTGCAGTGAGCTGAGATCGTGCCACTGCACTCCAGCCTGGGCGACAGAGCAAGACTCCATCTGTCAGAAAAAAAAAGATCAGGCGTAGTGGCTCACGCCTGTAATCCCAGCACTTTAGGTGGCCGAGGCGGGCAGATCAAGAGGTCAGGAGTTCGAGATCAGCCTGACCAACATGGAGAAACCCCATTTCTACTAAAAATACAAAAATTAGCCAGGTGTGGTGGCACATGCCTGTAATCCCAGCTACTCAGGAGGCTGAGGCAGGAGAATCACTTGAACCTGGGAGGCGGAGGCTGCAGTGAGCCAAGATTACACCATTGCACTCCAGCCTGGGTGACAGAGCGAGACTCCATCTCAAAAAAAAAAAAAAAAAAAAGATTTATTCAGACCCACTTGCTCTTCCAAACGTTTCTGTGAAATTTACCTAGTTTTCATTTATATCCATGCTTCTTTTAATGGGTTAGAAACTCTTCAGTAACCTCCTGCAAAGAGTCTTAAATCTGGCTTCAACCACCCTTACCTAATTGGTCAGAGCATTAGAACCGACAAGTCAAACCAGTCTTCCATAGCCTGTCTCCCCACCTCCCACCACTACCCAAAAACATGTTTATAAGTCAAAGGTGACTTCAGCTGGGAGGGGAAGAGGTGGTCTCTTGTGTGTTGGAGTTAATTATTGTCTCATACTTCCTTTCCAGTGACATTATCCACCCCACCTTGAAATCCTAGAGCCATTTCTACAAGGTTCATTACTCCATTTCATTAAGCAACAGGTCCTGCTAGCTAAAGTCTTTAAAAAAAAAAAATAGCAGTAGCAAGTGACAGTTTTAGGAACATTTCCTAACTCCAGTCTGTGACATGCCCATGAACTTTCCACATTAAGAGGAAGTGGTAGGGTGGAAAATTCTAATCTTTTCGAAACTTTGGGACTCTATAAAAATTCCTGGGTGGGAGAAGAAGCTGGAGAAGAAATCCTTGATCTGTAACTTAATATATGTGTATATTTTATGTGTACATGTTGGCCTGCCTACCTACGTGTTACAAAGCACGACATCCTACATGCCACAGAGATGCATCTCACAGGAGGCTAAGACAAGGTACCAGTTCTAAAAAAGCTGACAGCAGAGGCAGAAGGAAGATGCAAACACAAAAAACAGTAACTAATTGTGAAGCAGGATGAAATAAGTGATAACAAAGAGGCAAGAGTGACTTGTGGTGGGTTCTGACTGATGGGAGGTTTTATATAGCAGCACCAAGTACCATACAGATTCCAGGTTCAAACGCACACACAACAGGAAGATGAGAAAGCTTAAGACTCAAAATGAAATGGATTAGATAATGTAATATATACGAAAGTCCTGGCAGATGGCTTCACTTATTGTTGTAAGAAGGAGTTAGCATTTGATTTGAGCTCTGAAGGATAAAAGAATTTTAAGTGAGGAGAAGGGTGTTCCAGGCTGAGGAAGAGTTGACAGTTTGAGTCTTGGGAGTAAGGTGGGGAATGAAGAGTTGATGAGGTGCTAGCAAACAGTGCCTGGAGAGAGAAAACAGGAGTCTGAAAGCTATGCTAGACAAAGCACCAAGAGCTTTGTGTAACAGGCTGCGGAGCTGGGAGGAAATGAAGAAAAGAAAAAGGTGGTTATTCAACCTCCGCATTCAGACACATCGCCGCCACCCATTCTCTGGTCCACCTGAACTGGTCAGAAATAACCAAAGGAGGATAAGGAAATCAACGTGTTGCAACAACAAGGACATCTTTGTAGCAGTGCAGTGTCCTAATTGTGACTAATTGTGAAACAGTTCATCACCTCTGCTCACCCAGACCCCTCTCCTATCAGCACCACCACCTCTTCCACCAATCCCCACAGTATTAACTCCACTTCCACTCTGTCTGACATCACCCCCCTCAACCCTTCAGCTCCGCCTCTTCAATCTGGACCAGCAGCAGCCCCTACTGCCAGAAGGACACGACAGCCACCCAGCATGGCAGAGCAAACTTGCACAGGGAAAGTGTGCTAGGAAATGGCTGCACACTGTCCCACTAGGGAATGCCATCCTCTGCCAACTAAGGAATTCCATGGAAAAGATTCATGTCAGTGGACAGATCCAGATGGTGCCTGGTACTCTGCAGGTCCTTAATAACTTTCTGTTAAATTGGGTCTTAATTGTTTGTGAGTTATTGATTATAAGAAGTTCATTTTCTCAATAAATGGAGTTAGACATCAAGGAGCAACTGTGGTGTTGTCAAATGTGAGCCTAAAAGCTCAATACTTTCTACTGCAGCCCTCGCTACCATTTTAGTATTATGTTCAAAAATAAGCATGAGATTTCCCCAGTTATAAAGATAATGCATATACATTATATAAAATTTGGAACATATCAAACTATCTTGCTTTTAAGTTCCCCAGAAAAACAACAACCAGAATCAGCTATTGCAGGTCGTTTCCTCCTGCTGCTGCCGCAAATCACCACAGATTTAATGGCTTAAAACAAACATAAACTCACCTTACAGTTCTGGAGGTCACAACTGACCTAGGTCTTACTGGGCTAAAATCAAGGCATCAGCAGGGCTGTGTTCATTCTGGAGACTCTACTGGAGCACGTGTTTCTTTGCCTTTTCCAGCTCATGGGGGCTGCCTACACTCTTTTTTTTTTTTTTTTGAGACAGGGTCTTGTTCTGCTGCCCAGGCTGGAGTGTGATTACGTCATTACAGCCTCAACTTCCTGGGCTCAGGTGATCCTTCTGCCTCAGCCTCCTGGGTAGCTGGGACCACAGGTGTCTGTCACCACCCCTGGCTAATTTTTTTTTTTTTTTTTGGTAGAGATGGGGTTTTGCCATGTTGCCCAGACTAGACTCTAACTCCTAGGCTCAAGCAATCTGCCCACCTTGCTCTCCCAAAGTGTTGAGATTACAGGCCTGAGCCACCATGCCCAGCCTACCCTCATTTTTTAGCTTGTGGCCCCTTCATTCATCTTCAAAGCCAGCAACTTTGTGTCTCTTTGATCATTAGTCACATCTTCCTCTGAATCTCTTCTGCCTCCCTCCTGCCTCCCTCTTTCACTTTTAAGGACCCTTGCGATTACATTGGGCCAACATGAATGATCCAGGATAATCTAGGATTATCAGTTTGCTGATTAGCATGTGTATTCTTAATTCTTCTTTGCCATGTGAAGTAACAAATTCACAGATTCTAGGGATTAGGACACAAACATCTTTGGGGCGTCGTTGGCACTAATAATCCCTGTATTCAGAAATAGTAACCACAAACATTTTATTATGTGAATTTCTGTTCTTATTAAGGTTCACATATATGCAAATATGTAATGCAGTCATGTGTCTCTTAACCATAGGGTTACATGCTGAAAAATGCACCATTAGGCAGTTTTGTCACTGTGTGAACATCATAGAGTGTGCTTACATAAACCTAGATGGTATAGCCTTACACACCTAGGCTAGTTAGTAAAGCTACGCACCTGCACAGCATGCTACTGTACTGAAAACCGTAGGCAACTGTAACACAATGGTTAGAGTTTATGTATCTAAATATATTTAAACATAGAAAAGGTACAGTAAAAATATGATATAAAAGATTTTTCAAATGGTTCTCTTATATAGGGCACATACCATGAATGGAGCCTGCAGGATTGGAAGTTGCTCTGGGTTAGTCAGTGAGTGAGTGGTGAGTGAATTGTGAAGGCCTAGGGCATGACCGTGCACTGCTGTAGACTTCATCAACACTGTACACTTAGGCTACACTCAATTTATTAAAAATATATTTGTCTTTCTTCAATAATAAACTATTGGGATACATTCTGAGAAGTGTACTGTTAGGCAACTTTTTACCTACTATAACTGTTTTGCCTTATAAACTTTTAAATTTTGAAAAACTTTTTGACTCATTTTTGATAAAACTTAGCTTAAAACACACATTGTACAGCTATACAAAATATTTTCTTTCTTTACATCTTTAATCTATAATACACCTTTATCTATTTTTAAAATTTTTTATTTTAATTTTTACTTTTTAGGCTTTTTTGTTAAAAACTAAAACACAAGCACACACATTAGCCTAGGACTACACTGGGTCAGGCTCATCAATGTCACTGACTTCCACCTCCACATCTTGTCCCACTGGAAGGTTTTCAGGGGCAATAACACGCATGGAGCTGTCATCTCCTATGACAACAATGCCTTCTTTCAGCATAACACCTAAAGGATCTGAAATATGTAAACCAGTAACAGTCATTTATTATCACTAGCAAGTATGAAGCACTGTGCATAATGGTATGTGTTATACTTTTATACAATTGGCAGTGCAGTAGGTTTGTTTACACCATGACCACAAGCAGGTAATGCCTTGTGCTACATCACTGACTGTGATGGCTATGATGTCACCAGGTGATAGGAATTTTTCAGCTCCATTATAATCTGATGGGATTACTTATGTGCCGTTGACCAAAATGTTGTTATTTGGCACGTGGCTGTACATGTAATAGGCTATTCCTCCACTTTAAAGTGGGATAATATGCATGTAGGGAATGGAGTTTTCTGGATAACTATAGACCTGTAAGACATGCTCTACTTTTAGATCAGCTAATAATCAACAGGGTTACTTTGAATATAATAATGGCTACTGAAGAGGCAGTGAAGGTTCCTCTTTTTCCCATTCAAATTGCCTGTGGAAGTGGAGTAAATGTATTAGTGTGTGTTGATTCATGAGTTGACCAAATTTGGCCAGAAAGTGAAAGCTTTGTTTATGGGAGGAATCAGAGGGTGTTCCAATGAAAACAGGAGCCACTGGCAGTAATGAAGCCTGGAGGTGTTCACACTTGTATTAATCATGCTTCAGCCTACTGAGTTCTGTGAAAAAGAGAACTTGTTTTATACATATAGTCTATTTGTGTCTGACCTGGCAACTCCTGCTTTCCTTCTTCAGTGTTCTAAGATTACACAAACCTAAAGAATAGTGTCAGGCCTCTGAGCCCAAACTAAGCCATCATATAACCTGTGACCTGCACGTATACATCCAGATGGCCTGAAGCAACTGAAGATCCACAAAAGAAGTACAAATAGCCTTAACTGATGACATTCCACCATTGTGATTTGTTTCTGCCCCACTCTAACTGATCAATGTACTTTGTAATCTCTCCCACCCTTAAGAAGGTTCTTTGTAATTCTCCCCACCCTTGAGAATGTACTTTGTGAGATCCACCCCCGCCCGCAAACCATTGCTCTTAACTCCACCGCCTATCCCAAAACCTATAAGAACTAATGAAAATCCCACCACCCTTTGCTGGCTCTCTTTTTGGACCCAACCTGCCTGCATCCAGGTGAAGTAAACAGCCTTGTTGCTCACACAAAGCCTGTTGGTGGACTCTCTTCACATGGACACGTGTGACAAATAGTACATTTGATATCAGATATTTTTTCTCCTAGCAGGACACTCATGAGTCATCATCAAATTTTTTTTTATAGAATCATTCTCACAGGCTATTCTCTAGGTAGGGAGTTGCAAATAGTAAAGCAATTCATGCTTAGAAGATATTTCAAAATGGTAAAATCTGTTCAAGTAGGTCAAATAAAAATCAAGAAAACCACTTGCAATTATAATTGCAAAGGGATATGCTATTCATTTATAGAGTACCTTTCCCCAAAATAATTTTTTTTGTTGTTTGAGACAAGGTCTCTCTCTGGCTGGAGTCCAGTGGCATGATTATGGCTCATTGCAGATTTGAACTCCTGGGCTCAAGGGATCCTCCTGCCTCAGCCTCCTGAGTACCTGGGACCAAAGGCACATGCCACTGCACCTGGCTAATTTGTTATTTTTTGTAGAGATGGGTTTTTGCCATGTTGCCCAGGCTGGCCTCGAACTCCTTGGCTCAAGTGATTTGCTTGTCTTGGCCTCTCACAGCCAGGCCACGCTTGGCCTAAAAGACTCCAAATCACTAAATTACTATGTTATCTTAAAAGATAGGTAGGAAGAGGCCGGGTGTGGTGGCTCATGCCTGTAATCCCAGCACTTTGAGAGGCCAAGGCGGGCAGATCACGAGGTCAGGAGATCGAGACCATCCTGGCTAACACGGTGAAACCCCATCTCTAATGAAAATACAAAAAGCTGGCCAGGCATGGTGGCAGGTGCCTGTAGTCCCAGCTACTCGGGAGGCTGAGGCAGGAGAATGGTGTGAACCCAGGAGGCAGAGCTTGCAGTGAGCCGAGATCGTGCCACTGCACTCCAGCCTGGGCGACAGAGCGAGACTCCGTGTCAAAAATAAATAAACAAATAAAATAAAAAGATAGGTAGGAAGAGACATTTTGGTAAAGTTTATCTTGTCTGGTGATAAGGGAGAAGAGTCTTTCAGTCCAACTTTCCCCCTTTTTCCTTCTCCATTTTTCTCGTCTCTTTAGACCCAACATTTTAAACAGGCGAAAGGATGGACAGCAGTTAAGGCCAGATGGGGTGAGGAGTTAAATGTGTCATTTGCTCCCAACTATAGATTCTTTCAGAGGCAGCCGGGCGCGGTGGCTCACGCCTGTAATCCCAGCACTTTGGGAGGCCGAGGCGGGCGGATCACGAGGTCAGGAGATCGAGACCATCCTGGCTAACACGGTGAAACCCCGTCTCTACTAAAAATACAAAAAAATTAGCCGGGCGAGGTGGCAGGCGCCTGTAGTCCCAGCTACGCGGGAGGCTGAGGCAGGAGAATGGCGTGAACCCCGGGGGGCGGAGCCTGCAGTGAGCCAAGATTGCGCCACTGCACTCCAGCCTGGGCGACAAAGCGAGACTCCGTCTCAAAAAAAAAAAAAAAAAAAAAAGATTCTTTCAGAGGCAAAAACTCATTGATGTTTTAATCCAGGTTTGATCTGAGGTCTCCCTGTCCCTTGAGGTCTAGATAAAGTGAAATCAATACCCCATTGCCGCCCACTTCAAGGCTTGTGGCTGATTTCTAGAAATTCCTAAGCAGTTTACATTCTCAAACTCAGCTCCGGCTCCAAACTTTTGTTTCCTCAGTTTATGAATTATTTCAGTGTCTTTTCATCTTCTTCTTTCTTCTTCTCCTCCCCTTCCTCCTTCCCCTCCCCCTCCCCCTTTCTCTTTCTTTTCCTTCTTCTCCTTCTCCTTCTTCTTCTTCCTTCTTCTCCTTCTTCCTTCTTCTTCCTTCTTCTCCTTCTTCCTTCTCCTTGTTCTTCCTCTTCTTTTTTTTTTTTAAGACAGAGTCTTGTTCTGTCTCCCAGGCTGGAGGGTGGTGGTGTGATCTCGGTTCCCTGCAACCTGGCTCAAATGATCCTCCTGCCTCAGCTTCCCCAGTAGCTGGGATTACAGGTGGGAGCCACCAACGCCTGGCTGATTTTTGTATATTTTGTAGAGACGGGGTTTCGCCATGTTGCTGTGGCTGGTCTCGAACTCCTGAGCTAACAAAAGTGATCTGTCTGCCTCGGCCTCCCAAAGTGCTGAGATTCTGCCGTGTCCGGCCTGCTTCTTCTGCTCAGCAATGCATTGACTCAGATATCATATTCAGGCTCCTTCCCAGTCTGTGCACACACACACACACACACACACACACACCTACACCTCCCAGGAGGCCGTTTGTGTGGTAAGTAGACTTTACTGACGATTTGAGAGACAGACATGTGTTACAGTAGGTAGTCAGGCAGACATGAGTAGGGCAGGAGAGGGCCCCCTACTCACCAGAAACGTCAGGCGACCATCAGGTAATAGGTGGTTGTTAACTGTCTCTCCAAAATAATAATTGGTCATAGCCAGTGCCCCAGAAAGGCAGTCTCCCAATAAATAGAAAACACATGAAACTGGTGATCAGCAGCTTCCCGATAAGATCTTAGGAGTTAGGTGAGTGGGCTCCAGTATGCACATTAAGAGGCAAAATGGTGGAGTTTAACTGGTATATGACCTTCTAGGAACACTCCACTGGTAAGGGAAGAACGCCTCAAGTGAGCATGTGTACAATACAACTCCAGTAAACACACCGTGCATGCAGCCCCTCCTCCGTACTGACAGGCCACTGCACGTGGGGTCAGCCCACCCCAAGGGAAGAATGGGGGGAGAAGTAATGCAACCCCGGAAGCATGCCAACATAGAAGACCCCAAGTCAAAGGTCAAACCATGCACTTGAATCTCTCAAGTCACCTGCTTGGCCTTCTTCCAAGTGTACTTTACTTCCTTTCATTCCTGCTCTAATACTTTTTAATAAACTTTCACTCCTGTTCTAAAACTTGCCTGAGTCTCTCACTCTGCCTTATGCCCCTTGCTGGAATTTTTCTTCTGAGGAGGCAAGGAATGAGGTTGCTGTAGACCCGTATGGATTTGCCATTGCTAACACGTGAAAGTGGCAACTTCACCAAAGGAATTTTCACTCAGTCTCTCTCTACCTCACCTGGTGCCCCTCCTTCCTCTGCAAGGCCAAATACATTCCTCTTGTTTTGTCATGCAGAACTGACCTGCCTTTTCTTTCTTTGCCACAGTCCTGGGGCAGGGCGCGCCTTTCCCCAGATGGCTTATCAAGGTATTACCCCAGGCACTGTTCCATTCCTAAGAAGGGTTCTGGGGCCAGCTGTTAAGATAATAAAAATTTCAACCCTGTAAAATTTATTTTTAAACTCCAGTGTTTTCTGCCCAGAGAAAACTAGTATTTCTTGTATTTGACAAATATTTTTTGGTGTGTTTATTTCATGTCAGACATCATTGCTGGAGCTGAGAACACAGTGGGGAATTAGACACAATCTTGGCCCTCATGGAGTTTCTGTCTCCTGGAGGAGAAATGTTTTAAACAAATAATGATGCAAATTATTTATTTATTGTTTGTTTGTTTGTTTAGAGACAGAGTCTTGCTTTGTGGCCCAGGCTGGAGTGCAGTGGTATGATGTCGGCTCACTGCAACCTCCGCCTCCCAGGTTCAAGCTATTCTCATGCCTCAGCCCCTGAGTAGCTGGGACTACAGGGGTGCACCACCACACCTGGCTAATTTTTGTATATTTGATAGAGTTGGGGTTTTGCCACGTTGGCCATGCTGGTTCCAAACTCCTGGCCTCAAGTGATCCTCCCATCTCGGCCTCCCAAAATGCTGGGATTACAGGCATGTGCCACTGTGCTCAGCTGCAAATAACTTATTAACAAGTGTGGTACATGCCACAAAGGAAAATTTCTGAATACTGTCTGGAAGGGTGTGGAGGGTGGCAGGGTGGGTGGTTAGGGAAGGTCTTGCCAAAGAAGGGGCTCCTGAGTGGAGGATGGGATGGTGAGGAGCTTGCTAAAGAGTGTGTTTAACCAATGGAAAGGTATGTTCAAAAGCCCTGAAACAGAAACAACGTTGCTGGTTTGTCTGACCACAGAAAGAGGCAAGTGGGGTTTCAGCAAGTAAGTGAGAGAAAGAGGGGTGAGAGGTTCTTGGTGTGGAGCCAGGACCCTTTTTAGGTAGAGTCTTATAGGCCATGGTGAGGAGTTAGGGTACCAATAGGGAAGTGACTTACTTATTTATGTTTTAAAAGATCATTGTAGGTGCAGAATAGAGAATAGATTGCTTACACATTCCAGTGTTGTATAATAAACAACTTAAACATCTACAGATGCAGAATTGGTTAAGTAAATTATGCTATATTTTCATGCAATGAAATTACCACGAAGCCATTAAAAATGGTGAGATGTAATCCTAGCACTTTGGGAGGCCGAGGCGAGTGGATCACGAGGTCAGGAGATCGAGAATATCCTGGCTAAAACGGTGAAACCCCGCCTCTACTAAAAATACAAAAAGTAGCTGGGCGTAATGGCGGGTGTCTGTAGTCCCAGCCACTCGGGAGGCTGAGGCAGGAGAATGGCATGAACCTGGGAGGCAGAGCTTGCAGTGAGCCGGGATCGCGCCACTGCACTCCAGCCTGGGTGACAGAGCAAGACTCTGTCTCAAAAAAAAAAAAAAAAAAGGTGAGATGAATATATGTTGGCATGGACAGATGTCCACATTATAGTAAGAAGGAAAAAAAAACTTTTATCTGAGGAATGCAAGCCCTTTTGATTATCAGGCCCAAAGAGACATTAAAATGAGACATCAATCACATCCTTTTCCCCACTTTGAGCTATGTATTCATCCTATGAAACTGCTTGCTATTGCCACAAGTTATAATAAGTTTACCTAATTATGCCACACTGGGCACTATAACCACACCCTATAGGTTATCAATATATAGCCAGTAACTAATCAATGCTATTTCTGTAAACCAATGAGAATTCCTGACAATCAACTTTGTCACTCAACTTGCTGTCCCCCATTTTTGCCTTTAAAAATCCACTTGTAGGCTGGGCGCGGTGGCTCACACCTGTAATCCCAGCACTTTAGGAGGCTGAGGTCAGGAGTTCAAGACCAGCCTAGCCAACATGGTGAAACCCTGTCTCCACTAAAAATATAAAAGTTAGCTGGGCGTGGTGGTGGGTGCCTGTAGTCCCAGCTACTCGGGAGGCTAAGGCAGGAGAATGGCGTGAACCTGGGAGGCAGAGCTTGCAGTGAGCTGGAGATTGCGCCACTGCACTCCAGCCTGGGCAACAGAGTAAGATTCTGTCTCAAAAAAAAAAAAAAAAACCACTCGTATTGCTCCAGTGCACTCCAGCCTGGGTGACAGACGGAGATGCTATCTAAAAAAGAAAAAATAAATAAATAAATTCACTTGTAACTGCTGCTAATTAGAATGTCTATTCAGGGCAACTTGAATTTATGATATTGGGTTGCAATCCTCAAGTTTACCCCAAATAATCGCTTTTTTTTTTTTTTTTTGATGGAATTTAGCTCTTCTTGCCCAGGCTGGAGTGCAGTGGCATGATCTCAGCTCACTGAAACCTCTGCCTCCTGGGTTCAAGTGATTCTTCTGCCTCAGCCTCCTGAGTAGCTGGGATTACAGGCACCCACTGCTACGCCCGGCTAATTTTTTGTATTTTTAGTAGAAATGGGGTTTCACCATGTTGGCCTGGCTAGTCTCAAACTCCTGACCTCAGGTGATCCTCCCACCTCAGCCTCCCAAAGTGTTGGGATTACAGGTGTGAGCCACTGTGCCTAGCCATAATCTTTCTACCTGTATTAATTTTGCCTCAGCTTTTTTCCTTTTAGGTCAACAAGTAATTTGAGGGAGGGGAGTGAGGGTCAAGTTACAACATAATGTCTGTGTTGTTCTTTTCAAAAAAGTCTTAAAGTATATAAACTGTTTATATTGTCAATCTCTGGGTGGTAGCAATATAGACTTTTTTCCTCCTTTTTTGCTTACTTACTTTTTTTTAGTTTTTCTACTTGAATAATAAAAAAGGCATGTAAAAATAAGTTCACCAGACATAAGATTAGAATATAGCCTGACAGAGAAAACATTTAAATACAGAAATGTGGCATTTCATTTACCAAGAGTTATACCTATTGCTTACTTCAAAACATGAATACTTTGCAGCATATTTCAAATGTTATTCCATAAAATTTGTAATGAAAAACCAAAAGTGTGATCACTTAGATAGTATTCCTTTTTTTTTTTTTTTTTTTGAGACGGAGTCTCGCTCTTTCACCCAGGCTGGAGTGCAGTGGCGCGATCTCGGCTCACTGCAAACTCTGCCTCCTGGGTTCACGCCATTCTCCTGCCTCAGCCTCTCCGAGTAGCTGGGACTACAGGCACCCGCCACCACGCCCGGCTAATTTTTTGTATTTTTAGTAGAGACGGGGTTTCACCGTGGTCTCGATCTCCTGACCTCGTGATCCGCCCGCCTTGGCCTCCCAAAGTGCTGGGATTACAAGCGTGAGCCACCACGCCCGGCCGATAGTATTCCTTAAAACAAAGTTCACAGTATTTCTCTTCTCCCTGAATGTATCAATGTCTTTAATCAAACATTTTCTCAGACTCAGCGTGAGATTCTCTCCCTCTTGAGTGCCCACTTGGGGAATACTTCTGACTGTGTTATCTTGCCTCACTTTTTTGAATTAGGATTGGAAAATTCATTTTATGATCATTTCACTTAAAAGTTCCAATGAAAACAACTTGAAGAATGGGAACTAAGATTCAGTGGAATACATCCGAGCTCCAGATATCTTTTATGGTCATTGTTCCTCTATTTGTACTCTGAAAGCATTGCACAATTCTAGACTTACACTTAGTTCAAGGCTTTCACCATTGGGTGAAGTGTTAAGTCCCTCAAATATTAGCTTTTCAATAACAATAGCATATCTGATCAAATGCCGATGGACCAGTATTTGTGATTTTCTGACTGTAGCAGTGCAGGTTTTAAGTTCCTTGAAATCTTGATCTTTCTGAACTCCCTTTTTTAATTTAAAGGAATCCTTTGAATTTTAAATTTCATGTCATGTTTTACGACAGTAGATTGCTGTAAATGTAATCAGTCTTTTTACTTGTATGCTTGCAAAAACTGAAGATTTTTTTTCCCTTGTTTATTACTTTTTTTGAAATGATTTTCTGTCACTATTGTATAAAATAGCTTAGATTTCGTAGGTCCTCTGATGATCCATGTCCAAAACAATTTTAAATAAACTGTGTAGAAAATATATACCTTACTAATTATGCTAAAGGAAAACTGTGAATAAAAAGCCAGCACTTTGGGAGGCCGAGGTGGGCGGATCACAAGGTCAGGAGATCAAGACCATCCTGGCTAACATGGTGAAACCCCGTCTCTACTAAAAATACAAAAAATTAGACAGGCATGGTTGTGGGTGCCTGTAGTCCTAGCTACTCGGGATGCTGAGCCAGGAGAATGGCATGAACCCAGGAGGCGGAGCTTGCAGTGAGCCGAGATCGCACCACTGCACTCCAACCTGGGTGACAGAGCAAAACTCTGTCTCAAAAAAAAAGCTATTTTTAGGCCGGGTGCAGTGGCTCCCACCTGTAATCCCAGCACTTTGGGAGGCCAAGGTGGGCAGATCACTTGAAGTCAGGAGTTTGAGACTAGCCTTACCAACATGGTGAAACTCTGTCTCTACTAAAAATACAGAAAAATTAGCCAGGCATGGTGGCAGGTGCCTATAATTTCAGCTACTCAGGAGGCTGAGGCAGGAGAATTGCTTGAACCAGGGGAGGCAGAGGTTGTAATGAGCTGAGATCACACCACTGCATTCCAGCCTGGGCCACAAAGCAAGACTGCATCTCAAAAAAAAAAAAAAAAAAAAAAAAAAAAAGAAAAGGGTATTTTTACAACTAGGCAGCTTTAATACTTTCAGATACAGTAACCATGGACATACCCCTTCATTGGGCCGAGGTGTTGGCAAGAAATCACTGGCCGGGCGTGGTCCCAGCTACTCTGGAGGCTGAGGCAGGAGAATTGCTTGAACCCGGGAAGTGGAGGTTGCAGTGAGCCAAGATCATGCGAATGCACTCCAGCCTAGGTGACAGAGTGAGACTCTGTCTCAAAAAAAAAAAAAAAAAAATCATTGACACCTACTTTGGGAAAACAGTTTTTTACAACAGAGTCATTGCTATGTTATTATTTGTATTTGAAACTTATAAAATTCTTTCAAGACAGCTTGCTTTCTTGCTCTTCTTCCTTTTTTTCTTTATTCTTTTTTTCTTTTTGGCAAAACAATTTTCTATTGGTAGAGCAAGCATACACTTCAGTTCATATAATTTTTTTTTTTTTTTTTGAGACAGGATCTTTGCTCTATCACCCAGGCTGAAATGCAGTGGCATAATCTTGGCTCACTGTAACCTCTGCCTCCCAGGCTCAAGCAAACCTCCCACCTCAGCCTCCCAAGTAATTAGGATCACAGACACATGCCACCATGCCCCGCTAAGATTTTTTTTTTTCTTTTTTTTTTGTAGAGGCAGGGTTTCACCATGTTGCCCAGGCTAGTCTTGAACTCCTAGGCGCAAGTGATCTGTCTGCCTCGGCCTACCAAACAGTTAATCCTAACGATGAATTCTGATTTTAGTAGAGGATGTATTAATCATAGCAATAAAGTTTTATTACACTACATTTTATTTTAAATAACCACATTTAACAAAAATACATTTCTAGACTGCATAGCCACAGAAACACTATACCTTCTGTTCATCTCTGAGCCTGACAGTAACACTAGCATTTATGTAACATTCTACGGTTTCCAAAGATGTCCTAAAATCTTAGGTGGTAGATGTGTAAAGAAAAAAAAAGCAAGTGGTTGTGTATTATGTTTTAAAAGCTTAACTTTTCAGCGAACACAGCTAGTTTTAATGACCATGTGACATAGACTCACGACCCTTGTACTGTAATTGTTAATGGCCAAAATAAACAACTTAGCAGATTTTTAGTCCAATCAACAAGCAGGCATGGAACACCTGCTATTTGTAGGCACCAGCACGGAACTTCAGGTATACAAATATGATTAAAGTTAACTGCCAATTTCCAGAGGCTTATTCTTTAATAGAAGTATAGTTATGGAAGTAAAAAGGAGAGAACAATGAATTTTGATAAGAAAGATCAAGGAAAGCTTTAAAAAGAAGTGGCATTTGATCTAAGTCCTATCAAGAAGAATCTTTCTAAAAAAGAAATTACCAGCATTGTTGGCCGGGTGCCGTGGCTCACGCCTGTAATCCCAGCACTTTGGGAGGCCGAGGTGGTCGGATCACGAGGTCAGCAGATGTAGACCATCCTGGCTAACGAGGTGAAACCCCGTCTCTACTAAAAATACAAAAATTAGCCGGGCGTGGTGGCGGGCGCCTGTAGTCCCAGCTACTCCGGAGGCTGAGGCAGGAGAATGGCGTGAACCCGGAAGGCGGAGCTTGCAGTGAGCCAAGATGGCGCCACTGCACTCCAGCCTAGGGGACAGACTCCGTCTCTTAACAAAAAAAAAAAAAAAAAAAAAAAAAGAAATTACCAGCACTGTCTTTCAAAGATATCTGCTTAGGAAGTTGTGTTTTCATTCCACTGATGGAGCTGATGTGCAAAATAGTTTAGAAATTACCTCTAGATCCGGCCGGGCGCGGTGGCTCATGCCTGTAATCCCAGCACGTCGGGAGGCCGAGGTGGGCGGATCACGAGGTCAGGATATCGAGACCATCCTGGCTAACACAGTGAAACCCCGTCTCTACTAAAAATACAAAAAAATTAGCCGCGCGTGGTGGCGGGCGCCTGTAGTCCCAGCTACTCGGAGAGGCTGAGGCAGGAGAATGGCGTGAACCCGGGAGGCGGAGCTTGCAGTGAGCCGAGATCGCGCCACTGCACTCCAGCCTGGGGGACAGAGCGAGACTCCGTCTCAAAAAAAAAGAAATTACGTTTAGATCCTATTTTGCATCACAGGATAATCAACCCCATTTCACTGCAGTCACACTTTGCTTTTTTAGTAGACTGCTCTCCAGTCAGTTCAACCAGAAAGCATTTCTCCTTTCAGAGGACTAGGGCTTGGAGGATGCCCAGACACTCCAGCCTCATCCCCGTTTCTTTGTAGTCTGTGGAGAGATGGAGAAAGGAACAATGTTTCTGGGAATTTGCAGGTCTCTGTCTAAGGGAGCTTTTTTGTCTGCCACTGAGCCTAAATGACCTGTAGAAGTGCAGAAACCATTATTGGTTTGAAGACAGCAGGCCTGTCTTAAGTGGAAATATTTTGTTCTGCAACAAATAAGTAGAGATTTCAGCTATTTCCACTAAACTTTGCTGCATGGAAAAAATGGAAGTAAGGGATTTGGTTTTGTTTCATATATAATTAAAACAACCCAGTCTTCCCAGATTGGCACTTGTGGAAACTGGGAAACTGGGATCAGAACATAAGCCACTCACCCTTGATGTTAGATGCTTTGCATCTCATCATGCCACTAGGGATAGGAAAGCATTCTTTTTTTTTTTTTTTTCCTATTCATGGCTAGTACTCCTTACAGAATCAATCAAAAGTAAAGAGGATGTCTAAAATAATTTGGAAATATACTTCAATTTTATCTAATGTCCAGTTCAAAGAGAGAAGACAAAAAGAGAAGAAATCGGAAAGATAGAAGAGAGAAGAATAGATAAACCGGGGGTAAAGAAAGTAGAAAACGTGAGTTAAGAAATGGAAGAGGACAGAAGAGAGAGAAGCAATCCACAGTGGAAGAAACACAGGTTCACATCTAGAATGCTGCACTCTTATCACTCCTTTCAAAAGCGCTAAGTGGCCAGGTACGGTGGCTCACACCTGCAATCCCAGCACTTGGGGAGGCTGAGGAGAGCAGATCACTTGAGGTCAGTGTTCAAGACCAGCCTAGCCAACATGGTGAAACGTCGTCTCTAATAAAAATATAAAAATTAGCCAGACGAGGTGGCGGACGCCTGTAACCCCAGCTACTCGGGAGGCTGAGGCAGGAGAATCGCTTGAATCCGGGAGGCAGAGGTTGCAGTGAGGTGAGATCACACCACTGGACACCACCCTGGGTGACAGAGCGAGACTCCATCTCAAGAAAGAAAAAAAAGTGTGTGGTACCTCCCCCCGTCCCTCCTTCTCCTGCTCCTGCCGTGTAAGACACCTGCTCTTGCTGCCTTTTGCCATGAGTAAAAAGCTCCCTGAAGCCTCCCTAGAAGCAGATGCTGCCATGCTTCCTGTGAAGCTTGTGGAACCATAAGCCAATTAAACCTCTTTTCTTTATAAATTACCCAGTCTCAGGTATTTCTTTATAGCAATGGGAGAATAGAACTAATATATTAAATAACATATTAAATACATGTTTATGTATAAGTATAAATTCAATATAATATCTATACATATATTTACATATGTAAACTAATTACTATAGATCAATCAGTAGGGAGATAGATAGAGACAGATATATAAGACATGATTCTTAGCCTTCAGAAGTTCAAAATATAGGGGGGAAATAAAAGTGAAAACATATTAATTACAAAGCAATAGAAATAATTGCCATAATGGATATGTGAACTGAAGCAAAGAGGAGAAACTAACTTTGCCCAGAAGAGAATAAAAGGAATTCACCTGTATTAGGACTTATTATTACTCTATTTTATAAATTAGAATTTTCACATTCCAATGTAAGAGGGGAAAATCTATATAAGGTTTTAAAAATTTATCTTGGCCAGGCACCGTGGCTCACGCCTGTAATCCCAGCACTTTGGGAGGCCGAGGCGGGCGGATCACGAGGTCAGGAGATGGAGACCGTCCTGGCTAACACAGTGAAACCCCGTCTCCACTAAAAATACAAAAAAATTAGCTGGGCGTGGTGGCGAGCACCTGTAGTCCCAGCTACTCAGGAGGCTGAGGCAGGAGAATCGCTTGAACCCGGGAGACAGAGGTTGCAATGAGCAGAGATCACACTACTGCACTCCAGCCTGGGTGACAGAGTGAGACTCTGTCTAAAAATATATATATACACACACACACACATATACACATTTTAAAAAAATTTATCTCATTAAGCAAAAAGGCCTGCAATAGCATTGAGAGTGTGATACAAGAATTTGCAACACGGAATAACAGTTGCATAATGTACCAAGGAAGTGCTGAAACTACCCTATTAATTAAGCCATTCTTTAATTTAATTGTGTGATAGCGTGTGTAAACAGACTACTGTGAATAAATGATACACTAGACACATGTATCATTTTATTCGTTCATGCATTTGGAAATTTTCATGCGCACCATATTGTGTAGGTACCAATGAGGAAACAGATTATTAAGGCATCATTCCTGCCTCAAGGAGATCATAAGCTTGTGAGGGAAGTGAAATATGCTAAAGTGACTACAATTCAGAGCAGTCTGTGCCCAGTGTCCTGAGAGCTATATAATTAAAATATGAAAGAGTTTAGAGAAAATGCTTAGCCTCGGTATGAGGGTTGACTTTTTGGGAGAACATGAATTTGAACTGGGTCACCAGGAATGGGTACGTTTATTGCAGGTGGCTATCATGGAGACAGGGTAAATGTTCCAAATAAAACAATCCTTTGAATCATATGAGCATAGCAACAGCAAATATTCTAACTTGGTTTGAGTACAAAGAACATAAAGCAGAGTTGTGGGAGATCATTTTTGAAGGATTAATTCGCAATAGGTCATAGGTGGCCTGAACCTTAGGAAAAAAACCCAAACAATTCTACCAACATTTATTGAGGGCTTATAATAGCCCAGGAGTTGAGAATTCACAGATGAATAAAATGAAGCCTCTGCCCTTGGCAACTCAGATGTACTATTCCTGATGTCTTAGAGATAAGTGTAGAACAATGATTACAAAATCTGAGGGTACATGCTATAATGAAGATATGTACAAAGGACTGTGGGAGCAATCACCTCTTGCTGGAGGAGGTAGAAAAGACATCAGAGAGGAAATGCTATTGCAGTTGGGTCTGATAAATGAGTGCAGAAAAAACAAGGACATAATGTTTCTTCTGCATACAAAGTCCCAGAGACATGGAAGACCTGGCTTAATCAAAGAGCATTCTGTGATCCAATATGACTCAAGGGGGAAAGTATTGGGAATTAAGGCTATAAAGAGAGGTCGGGATCAAAATGAGAAGAGCCTCATGCATTGTGCTCAGGAACGTTGGACTTAAGTCTTTTCAGCTTGTGATTTTCAATATTTTAAATGCTAGAATTTTTGGCAGGATAGTAGAAAGGATTAAAAGTCCAGAAACTTTAGCCAGGCTTGGCGGCATGTGCCTGTAGTCCCAGCTACCAGGGAGGCTGAAGCAGGAGGATTGCTTGAGCCCAGGATTTCAAGGCTGCAGTGACTTATGATTGTGCCACGGCACCCCAGCCTGGGTGACAGAGCAAAACCCTCTCTTAACAAAAACATAAATAATTCTAGATACACTAAACAAGCCAGCAGCAATTACAGCACAAACCATAGTATAGTGTAGTTATGGTCTCACAGTGTCTATAAAAGCATCCATAGTTACTGCACTATTCACTTGGTTGACCTCCAGCACTATGTTTCTTTTGGAGCAGAGCTGTTTATTCCCAGACAGTGTGCACTTTTGAATACTCGGAGGCGATGCTCTCACAAGTTCCAGTAAGCACCAGATCATTCCCTTGGCATAGACTTGATGTTACTCTAAGCCTCTTTTCTCTTACTTATAGCAAGTTGTACTCTGTTTAATACTCCACAAGTTTCTCAGATCAGCGTTGTTTGACAGAAATTGCTCTTAGAAGTTTGAATGCTGGCCGGGCACGGTGGCTCACGCCTGTAATCCCCGTACTTTGGAAGCAGATGGATCAACTGAGGTCAGGAGTTCGAGACCAGCCTGGCCAACATGGCGAAACCTTGTCTCTGGTAAAAATACCAGTTGGACATGGTGATAGGTACCTGTAATCCCAGCTACTAGGGAGGCTGAGGCCGGGGAATCGCTTAAACCCTGGAGGTGGAGGTTGCAGTGAGCCGAGACTGCGCCATTGTGATTCAGCCTGGGCAACAAGAGCAAAACTCCATTTCAAAAAAAAAAAAAAGTTTGAATGCATTCTACCTATTGATCAAAAGGTGGTAGGATGCTTGCAGAGCAGGCAAGGTATGACACAAGGTAAGACACAAAGTGCTGTGTCTTACCAGATGAAAACCATTGCTGTAAGCAGCAGAGTCCTGAAAGATGTTTTAATGGGTGGATCCTAAGACCAAAGCGATGATATGAGCAGATTAATCAAAATGCCATGTGCAAAATGGGTTGAAGAATGGAGAGGCTGGGAGCTGATGTGGCCATTTAAAGCCAGAATGAGGACCAGAACTAGGGTTTCAGTAGAAAGGGAGATTAGGGGCCACTTTGCTAAGAAAATATGGGATTTGGCAATTGATCATATGGGGAAGGGGTGTCATGAAAAGGAGTAAAAGATGGATCTGACATTTTATGCCTGGTTGAATGGAAGCACACCGGTGCCATTACAAGAAATAGGATAATCAGGAATAACAGCTATTTGGGATTATATGAGAAATGTGGCTCAGGGCAATTGAGTTTTAAATGGTAGCTATAAATTAGCCAAGATTAGTGACGTCTTTTAGAATATTCTTATGGTTCTAATAAAATCCTGGGGAAAGAGGATATTGCCCAATATAGCAGTTTGGTGTATTTTGACTTTTTGTTTATAGTGTCCCATATATAATTGCCTTTATTTAATTAATTTATTTTTTTGAGACGGAGTTTCACTCTTCTTGCCCATGTTGGAGTACAGTGGCACAATCTTGGCTCACTGTAACCTCCACCTCCCGGGTTCAAGTGATCCTCATGCTTCAACCTCCCAAATAGCTGGGATTACAGGCACATTCCACCATGCCTGGCTAATTTTTTCTATTTTTAGTAGAGATGGGGTTTCACCATGTTGATCAGGTTGTTCTCAAACTCCTGACCTCAGGTGATCCACCCCCCTTGGCCTCCCAAAGTGCTGGAATTACAGGTGTGAGCCACCACACCCAGCCTATAATTGCCTTTAAATGCAATTTTGTTTTTGAAAAACTGATTTACTTACAATTTTTGTGGGATCCATTAATATAAGAACATGCCCCACAGATATAGGCCTTAAGAAGAAGGAGTATTCTGGGGGCTACGCCTCTGGGAACTGAGATGTTGCTGATAGGTTACTGGCTCTAAACTACTTGCCAGTCCAGGGATTCCAGTAAGCTCATTTCTCTGGAGAAACATGTCTGTAGGCTGTTTCCGTGGGCCCCATCTTTCCACCCTGGGGTTGGGGCATGTGCAGATCCCTGCACTACAAAATGCAGAAAAGTACCAGCCTCTAGTAGGTTGTAGGCGACCTTTAAGTAGAGTTGTAACTGGGCGACTCTAATTTTGAGCTCTATGATTTCTCTTACTACAGATGAGGAAGCGAAAAACAACTTTTACTTGTTAGTTATTTCCCCAGTTTGAAAAAAAGTAAACAAAACCACCAGAGTAACCCAAACCCACAATTCAGAGAACCCAAGCACAAATTTGAGTGATTGGGTCAAAAGGGCTTTTCTTATGATTTGTAAACCAGAACCAGGAGCTCCAGATTCCCTTGGGGTGCCCCTGATGATGTCTTTGTCAGTGGTGCTCATCTTATTACCCAGGTAGCCAAAATGGTACAGGAGATGGTTTCATTGGCATTCATATTACTAGATCAGTTTGCAACACAGAACATACAGAAACACATGTCCTTCGGCCAGGTGCGGTGGCTCATGCCTGTAATTCCAGCGTTTTGGAAGCCTGAGGTGCGAGGATTGCTTGAGGTCAGGAGTCTGAGACTAGCCTTGGCAACATAGCAAGACCTTGCCTCTAAAAAAACAGACAAGAAAAAGAAAAAAAGTAGCTGGGCATGGTGGCATATGCCTGTCGCCCTAGCTACTAGGAAGGCTGAGGTGGGAGGATCACCTTCAAATGTAGGATAAAATTAAGGGAAGTAGATTAAGATTGAATGAAATGTGCAGTGTTCTCTCAAGCCATTCCAAATATTGGAAGATTTTGGCAAAACATCTAACTGGCTTTTTAACTTTCTGCATAGATCAAGCCCTGGAGCCAGGATGTGCAGTCTATGGCACTGCTTGGAGCATAAGCCTCAGTTACCATAACCTTGGTGTGTCCTTGCAGGTAATTGTGCCAGCAGGGATGGAGAGGCTAGATCAGCCTCCCCCATTTAGCCAGGGTCCATTTTCAGCAGTAACTCAGTCCCTCCCCTAAGATATCTGAAAAACAAAATACACATTTCATCAATATAAATCTGATTTCAATTATTAGAGCCTTTGAGTTCAGTTCTTAATTTAAATACAGCTGTTCTACTAATTTTGAATAGAGTAAAATGTTATTCCTTCTTTCCCTACCACTTGGACAAGAGGAAGTATGAGTTTTTTGTATAGCTCATTAGTGGGGTAACTCTGGCTTCCATCTTTTAAGCCAAACTGTTGCCCTTGGCTAGAGAGATGTTTGTTATTTTATAATATCCTCATTTCTGGGGCTTTCTAACAGCTGCTTCTGTTTGCTGTTTTGCATTTTCCCAATTTCTCTTCATAATCTCATAACCAAGTGAGATTCTATTTATTCTTTTTTTTTCAGCTTATTAATATACTGCCATGCCTCCTGGCTGCAAAAATATGATAAAATCACTGGGAAAAGAATTCAATAATTAATGAGAGTTTTTCTCCCTCAGTTTACAACATTCAGAAAAAAATCTCATTAAAAAATCTCAGAATATAGATATAACCTTCAACTCTTAAGGACAGGAAACGTATGGTTCTCTGGACTACAGAAAGAATGCTTCAAAAATGAGTTTTTTCAAAAGTCTAGGAATTGTTAAGAGGATCATGTCAGCCAAATTTAATTGACATGAAGAGAGACTGTAAGAGCCTAATACTGTCACTTTTAGATTCTCCAAGGTCTTCAGAGCATTAGTCATTTTTGGATCTCTTCTGACAATAAAAGGGTATTCTCATCTTGTCTGTTCCATTTAAATGGGTTGAGTTTTAATTAGGGACAAATGACGCAGCTAACAGAGCAGAGACCTTTACCGAACTGGAAATATTTTCTTTTATTTCTTTGACAAACATTTTTCCATACATCTCTTGTGGGCCATATCCTATGCCCTATTATAATAACATAACTTACTTTATTTGAGCAAATATTGTGGGATCACAGATAGAAAAGGCCACAAACCCTCTGTGGAGAGATAGAGAACTGTCAAGGACTGTGAAGAATCTGGGATTTTACCCTACCTGCAAGCTAACCAGCTAGACTGGTGATATAGTTAGGCTTTGCTTCCCTACCCAAATCTCATCTTAAATTGTAATCCCCATAATCCCCACATGTCTAGGGAGAGATGTGGTGGGAGGTGATTGGATCATTGGGGTGGTTTCACCCTTGCTATCCTCATGATGAGTGAGTTCGCACAAGATCTGATGGTTTTATAAGGGGCTCTTCCCTCTTCGTGTGCCAGTCTCTCTTGCCTGCGTCCGTGTAAGATGTGCCTCTTCCCCTTCTGCCATAATTGTAAGTTTCCTGAAGTCACCCCAGCCACGCAGAACTGTGAATCAATTAAACCTCTTTCCTTTATAAATTAGCTGGTCTTGGGTATTTTCTTTTATTTTTTGAGACGGAGTCTCACTCTGTCACCCAGGCTGGAGTGCAGTGGTGTGGTCTTGGCTCACTGCAACCTCCGCTTCCCGGGTTCAAGTGATTCTCCTGCCTCACCCTCTCCAGTAGGTGGGACTACAAGCGTGTGCCACCACACCTGGCTAATTTTTGTAGTTTTGGTAGAGATGAGGTTTTGCCATGTTGGCCAGGCTGGCCTCGAACTCTTGACCTCAGAGTATCCACTCGCTTCAGCCTCCCAAAGTGCATTACAGGTATGAGCCACTGGACCCAACTTGGGTATTTCTTTATAGCAGTGTGAGAACAGACTAATACACCTGGTAATGTTTAATGGATGCCGGCAGAAGACATAAGAACTCTAGGGCAGGGACAAATGACTTTATGACTGATAGCACCGTGAGCAGCGTGAGCATGACATTGGTGCCAGGTCCCCATTCCCTACCACCATCCCCCTAGTCCCATGGAGCTGAAAAACAGCCCTGGTAAAGAGCAGTCAGGGCCTTGTGTTCTTGGCATACCTGGCAAGAACGTGCAGGGATGGATGCTCAAAGCTCACAAGGGATTGCTTCTTCCAGCAAACACGTCACTGAGAAGACACATAGGATGGGATGAATAGATACTTGATGAGAGCAAAGAGGACTCATTCTAGTCAGAGGAAATAGGATTTGCAAAGGCCCTGAGGCATGAAGGACACTGAGCTGTTTCAGGGAACAATGGGCTGTCTGGCGTGATTGGGATGATAATCATAAGGTTAAACAAGCAGGCTGGCAACCATTCATCAAGGGCTTTGCATGCCATTGAGATCATGGTGTACGGATTTTTGTTTTATTTTGACCCAACAAATTTCAGAACATTTTAAGCAGAGGAATGACATGATTGAATTTTATTTTATTTTTATTATTTTTATTTATCTTTTTGAGACGGAGTTTTGTTCTTGTTGCCCAGGCTGGAGAGCCAGTGGTGTGATCTCAGCTCACTGCAACCTCTGCCTCCTGGGTTCAAGGGATTCTCCTGCCTCAGCCTCATGAGTAGCTGGATTACAGGTGCCCACCACCAAGCCTGGCTAATTTTTGTATTTTTAGTAGAGAGGGGGGTTTCACCGTGTTGGCCAGGATGCTCTTGAACTCCTGGCCTCAAATGATCTGCCTGCCTCGGCCTCCCAAAGTGCTTGGATTATAGGTGTGAGCCACCATGCCCAGCCTGAATTTTATTTGCTATTATCTGGTGATATAGTGTAGAGAAGAGACTGGATAATAGCTAATCAGAGATAAGCTCTATGGGCCTTTTACCAAGTGTCCTTGGAACACCTTGCTTTTTAAGTGTTTTTTAAACCTTTTGCATTTTTTTTCTATTTTTCTAAGACTTCACTACCTTTTCCTACCCTGTGTCTCATTTTCACCTTCAAGGACCTCACACACTCACCTTCATGCCTGGCAGCCCTCTCCCTTCAACCCACATTGAATATGCTGATAGGAGCTGATATAGAGTAGGAATATTGCTATTTAATTTACTGAATCTCTCAGTATTTTTAGAGTTGTAAACATGTTATTTTCTGAGAATTTATCTACTTTTCTTTCCGCATGCCAGTATTCTAGTAAGAATTTTTACTTGGCATGATATAATTTATAAATTCAAGTCTAAGAGGTAAATTGTAACATTCAATTTATTAAAACAAACACACACACACTCTATTCCAAATAGTATTTGTTTATTCTAAAAAGGAATCGTATGAAGACAAGTATGAGTATGATATTTTAAGAGATTAAAAGATAGAAATTGACTACATTGAACATAACAAAGTCAAAATATAAAATATTTATTTTCTTTGTGATTTCAAGACCCTTCCAAATTTTGCAATGTATTCTGGGACAGAAGTGATGATTTTTAAAGCCCATTTAGTGGTTTAAAACACTACAATCTTTTTTTTTTTTTTTTTTTTTTTTTGAGATGGAGTCTTGCTCTGTGACCAGGCTGCAGTGCAGTGGTGCGATCTTGGTTGACTGCAACCTCTGCCTCCCTGGTTCAAGCCATTCTCCTGCCTCAGCCTCCTGAGTAGCTGGGATTACAGGCGCGTGCCACCATGCCCAGCTAATTTTTGTATTTTTAGTAGAGACGGGGTTTCACCATGTTGGCCAGGATGGTCTCCATCTCTTGACCTCATGATCCGCCTGCCTTGGCCTCCCAAAGTGCTGGGATTACAGGCGTGAGCCACCACGCCTGGCCTTCTTTTTTTTCTTCTTTTTTTTTTTTTTTTGAGACAGGGTTTCATGCTTGTAGCCCAGGCTGGAGTGCAGTAGCACCATCTCGGCTCACTGCAACCTCTACCTCCCAGGTTCAAGCAATTCTCCTGCCTCATCCTTCTGAGTAGCTGGGATTACACGTGTGCGCCACCATGCCCAGCTAATTTTTGTGTTTTAGTAGAGACAGGGTTTCACCATGTTGGCCAGGCTGGTCTTGAACTCCTGACCGCATGTGATCTGCCCGCCTCAGCCTCCAAAAGTGCTGGGATTACAGGCGTGAGCCACCGCGCCTGGCAGAAAACAACATACATTTCTTCTACATTTTGGAGGGCAGAAGTCTGCAATCATTTTCACTGGGCAAAATTCAAAATGTTGGCAGGACTGTTTCGTTTTGGAAGCCCTGAGGGGAAGGATCTGTGCCCTTGCCTTTTTTAGCTGCTAGTGGCTGCCTGTATTCCTTAGCCTGTGGCCTCTTTCTCAATCTTTTTTTCTTTTTTTTTTGAGATGGAGTCTTGTTCTGTCACCCAGGCAGGACTGCAGTGGTGCAATCTCAGCTCACTGCAACCTCTGCCTCCTGGGTTCAAGTGATTCTCCTGCCTCAGCCTCCTGAGTAGCAGGGATTACAGGCACTGCCACCATTCCCAGCTAATTTTTGTAATTTTAGTAGAGGGGGGCAGTTTCCCCATGTTGGCCAGGCTGTTCTTGAACTCCTGATTTCAAGTGATCGCCTGCCTTGGCCTCCCAAAGTGTTGAGATTACAGATGTGAGCCACCGCACCCAGCTCTCTTTCTCAAAGAGCATCATTCCAGTCCCTTTCCTTCATTGCATCTCTTTCTCTGACTCTGGCTCTTTCTTCACTCCTCTTCTAAAGATCATGTTATTACAACAGGCCCACTCAGATGATCCAGAATAATCTCCCAACTTCAAGACCCTTAACCTAATCACACCTGCAAATTCTCTTTTGCTTAGAGGGGAACATTCACAGGTTCTGAGGATTAGAAGAAAGACATATGCAGTGGGGCTTCATTATCCAGCCTACCACAATTCCTCCTCCTACTTGAATTAGTGCTTTTTTTCTTTCTACAGCGTTACTTGATTTGGGGATACAGCTGAGATAATTGGGCTCCCTAGACATGTCATCCATGTATTGATCTGTTTTAGAATAAGTTTAGAATAATAAGTTCTTGGAGCTGTAGGCTTCTGAGGGAATCCTTCTTCCCCACAGAATGACTCATCCTTGAATACGCCAGGCAGATTCACTATCTCTATCTCTCACTTGCAACCCCTGTCTCTGCCCTACCAGGACGCCTCAGCCTTCTCACTTCAGTGCATCACACCTTCACACTGCAAACGGCTGGTATCTGCATCTTTTTGCTCAAGGTTTGCCCTAGTCTCTGGAGCCTGTTCCATCTGAGCTTAGAAAAGACTGGAAATGCTATGGGAATTAATACCCATATCCCCCAGTAGCCTTCAATCATGAATGAAGTAGTGTATAAATATCCCAGCCCCCCTCATTTCGTTTTTGCCACTTGTTTTATTGAGATATAATTCACATAACATAAAACTCATCATGTTAGGCTGGGCTTGGTGGCTCACGCCTGTAATCCCAGCACTTTGGGAGGCTGAGGCAGGCAGATCACGAGGTCAGGAGTTCAAGACCAGCCTGGCCAACAAAAGTGAAACCCTGTCTCTACTAAAAATACAAAAAAAATTATCTGGGCGTGATGGCGGGTGCCTGTAGTCCCAGCTACTTGGGAGGCTGAAGCAGGAGAATCACTTGAACCCAGGAGGCAGAGGTTGCAGTGAGCCGAGATTGTGCCTCTGCACTCCAGCCTGGGTAACAGAGTGAGACTCCGTCTCAAAAAAAAAACAAACACAAAAACACATCATATTAAAGAATACTGTTCAGTGGTTTTTAATATATTCACAATGTTGTACAACCTTCACTACTATCTACTTCCAGAATGTTTCTATCCCTCCAAAGAAGCCCACACCTGTTAGTACCATCCTTTGTCCCTACTTTCTGTCTCTGAATTGGCCTATCCTGGACGCTTCATAGAAATGTGATACAGTTTGGATGGTTGTCCCCTCCAGATCTCATGTTGAAATATGATTCCCAATGTTGGAGGTGGCACCTGGTAGGAGGTGAATAGAGCATGGCCAGAACCCTCATGAATGGCTTAGCACCATCCCCTTAATGATAAGTGAGTTCTTGCTCAATTCATGTGAAATCTGGTTGTTTAAAAGTCTGGTTCCCAGCCGGGCATGGTGGCTCATGCCTGTAATCCCAGCACTTTGGGAGGCTGAGGTGGGCGGATCACTGGAGGTCAGGAGTTCAGCCTGGCCAACATGGTGAAACCCCATCTCTACTAAAAATACAAAAATTAGCCAGGTGTGGTCCAGCTTACAGGTGGGCACCTGTAATCCCAGCTACTCCGGAGGCTGAGGCACGAGAATCTCTTGAATCTGGGAGGCGGAGGTTGCAGTGAGTGGAGATCGCATCACTGCACTCCAGCCTGGGTGGCAGAGTGAGACCCTGTCTCCAAAAAATAACAAAACAAAACAAAACAAAACCAGTCTGTTCCCCACTCCCCACCTATCTTTCTTGTTCCTGCTGTTGCCATGTGATGCACCTGCTCCCCCTTCACTTTTCACCACTGAAAACTTCAGTTTCCGCAATTGAAAACTTCTGAGGCCCTCAGCAGAAGCAGATGCCAGCACCACGTTTCCTGTACACCCTGCAGAACAGTGATCCAATCCAACCTCTTTTCTTTATAAACTACCCAGTCTCAGGTGTTCCTTCATAGTACTGCAAATGGACTAACACAAAAAATGGAACCATACAACATCTGGTTCCTCATTTCTTAGATGGATATCATCAAGACAGAAGTTCAAGCTGATTCTCTGATTTCCCCAGCATGATTAAGCTCCAGTTGCCCACAGTGGCACTGGGCAATGAATTGGCTGCCCTTCCTTTCCTGCCTCACTTCCCTGCTTTTCCGCTGGTGTTTCTGGGCTCACCTCTCAAAGAAAGTGCTTGTACTAGAATCCTTGCTTTGGAATCTGCTTCTTGGGGAACCCAAACTAAAACACTAAGCATATCTAGCTAATTAATCCATTAATCAAATATACACTGAGTACTCACTCTGTTGTTGGCACGTTGTTCAATGTTGAAGATTCAGCACAAAGAAGTTAGGCATCCTTCCCGTTCTCATGGAGGGCGCTGAAGCAGATAATAAAGGCATTAAGCAAATTACAAGAGAGATGAGTGTTACAAAGAAGTGTGTGAGAGAAGGCCTTCTTAAGAATGAGACCTGAAGAATGGGAAGCAGTTATCCTGGAGAAGAGGGTGGGGAAAATTTTCCAGGCATACAAACCCATTCCAAGATAAGGGCGAACCTGGTGCTTTGGGGGATCGTGAGAAAACCATATGGCTCTTGCAGAAAGAGTTGGGGGAAAATAGCTGAGGTAGATACTTTACCTTCAAGGAAAGACTTGATGTCCAGCTGTGGAGTGCATGGTCAGCAGACGGTCTACAGCTGTCAGCTCGTTCAGGTCGGCCTCAGCTCCTGAGGGCTGCCTTGACCATGGTCACACCCTTTCTAGAGCAGCCTGCATCTGGTGACCGAGCAAGATTGGGATATAGAGGCCCAGCTGTCTGGCCTTGTGGGGGACATTCTTTTTAAAAAATTTTAAGTGTTAATATATTTAATAGTATACTAAAATTTAAGAAGAAAAATTGGTTAACATACTGTATTTCCATTTTTTTCTTTTAGTAGTTTTTGGGGAACAGGTGGTTTTTGGTTACATGGATAAGTTCTTTGGTGATAATTTCTTTTCTTTTCTTTTCTTTTTTGTGACGGAGTTTTGCTCTTGTCTCCCAGGCTGGAGTGCAGTGGCACGATCTCAGCTCACTGCAACCTCTGCCTCCTGGGTTCAAGCGATTCTCCTGCCTCAGCCTCCCCAGTAGCTAGGATTACAGGTGTGCGTCACTGGCTAATTTTTGTATTTTTAGTAGAGACGGGGTTTCACCATGTTGGTCAGGCTGGTCTCGAACTCCTGACCTCAGGTGATCTGCCTGCCTCAACCTCCCAAAGTGCTGGGATTATAGGTGTGAGCCACCGCGCCTGGCCTTTAGTGGTAATTTTTGAGATTTTGTGCACCTGTCACTTGAGCAGTGTTCGCTGTACCCAATATATAGTCTTTTATCCCTCACCCCATTCCCAGCCCTTTTCCTGAGTCCCAAAAGTCCATTATGTCATTCTTATGCCTTTGCAACCTCATAGCTTAGCTCCCATTTTTAAGTGAGGATATATGATATTTGGTTTTCCATTCCTGAGTTACTTCACTTAGAATAATGGTCTCCAATTCCATCCAGGTTACTGCAAATGCCATTATTTTGTTCCTTTTTATGGTTGAGTAATATTCCATGGTGTATATATATATTATGTACATATATAATATATATATTATGTACACAATATATTATATAATATATAATTATTAATTATATATTATATAATATATAATATATTGTGTACATATATACTATATATAATATGTACATATATTATATATAATATATATTATATATTATATTATATATAATATGTACATATATTATATATAATATATATTATATATTATATTATATATAATATATATTAATACACCATGGAATATTACTCAATATATAATATATAATATATAATATATTATATATTACATATTATATAATATATTATATATTACATATATATATAATATATATATACCACATTTTCTTTATCCACTCATTGGTTGATGGGTATTTAGGCTGGTTCCATATGTTGCAACTGCTAATGTGCTGCAATAAACGTGTGTTCAAGTGTTCTTCTCATATAATGACTTTTTTCCCTCTGGGTAGATACCTAGTAGTGAGATTGCTGGATCAAATGGTAAATCTACTTTTAGTTCTTTAAGAAACCTCCATACTGTTTTCCATAGTGGTTGTATTTGTTTACATTCCCACCAGCAGTGTAAAAGTGTTTCCTTTTCACCACATCCATGCCAACATCTATTATTTTTTGATTTTTTAATTGTGACCATTCTTGCAGGAGTAAGGTGGTATTGCATTGTGGTTTTGATTTGTATTTCCCTGATAATTAGTGATGTTGAGCATTTTTTCATGTTTGTTGGCTATTTGTATATCTTATTTTGAGAATTGCGTATTCATGTCCTTTGCCCACTTTTTGATGGGATTGTTTGTTTCTTGCTGATTTCTTTGAGTTCCTTGTAGATTCTGGTTATTAGTCCTTTGTTGGATGCATAGTTTGTGAATATTCTCCTTGTGGGGGACATTCTGATGGGCAATAGTCAACCCAGAGCTCCTGGCTGAGTTTGCTGGGTCTGCAACACAGTTCAATTACTTCCTCAGTCCAGTCCTGCTTTAGCCTCCTCCCCTTTGCAGGTGTTGATTCTTGATAAACATCTTGCCTCAAACTGTTGGAACCTACTCCCATAGCAATGAAACAAGAAGGCTTTGTATCATGGGTGATAATATTACCAATTATCTCCTAAAACACAAAGAAGGTGAGGGCTCTTGTGGCCTGAGAGGGATGGACTATACTTTTGGGGAGCAAGAGCAACTTTGGAGTCCTCACTGAAGGATTTACACATAAGTTTGCAATATGTAAGTTGAGAGATTCTGGAATTCAGAGAACTTGGGGGGAGTGAGGATTTTTGAAGAGGATAAACATTTTGGGGGTATATTTAAAATGCTTTTAATTAAATTAGCTGGGTGTGGTGGCACGCACCTATAATCTCAGCTACTCGGGAGGCTGAGGCAGGAGAATTGCTTGAACCTGGGAGACGAACGTTGCAGTGAGCCGAGATCGCACCGTTGCACTCCAGGCTGGGTGACAGAGTGAGACTCCATCTTGGAAAAAAAAAAAAAAAGGTTTTATTCTTTGTATGTATTTTTCTAAATTTGTCTCAAGTGATAACATTTGTATATGGTTATATAAATTAACTATGTTAGTAATATGACTGTTTGGATTTATGTGTTCTTTTATCCATGGGATCTCCCAGGAATGTGAGCAAAAGGGAACATCACAGAAATACTTTTTCCATTGAGGATAATATCAGATTCCATACTGCTGGCATTTAAAATTTTATGTTCTGTCTGGGCAGTAGACTTTAAAAAATATAATTAGATGTTACTCCAGTGGGTACTTTATAAAGCATTAAAATGTTAACTCGATGAATGTTTAACTTAGCTGGAATGAGGGTAACTACATTCCTCTGTCCTTACTATAAAGTGTAATACTACGATCCAGTCTGCCCCCAAAATACAGAGACAGAAGCTCCTTCCCCCTGCTAATGGTCCTGAGATGCTATAGATGCCTGTCCTTATTACAGATATCTTGGAGGACATGGTGGATGGTGTGATTCCAGTTTCTGAAAACCAGAGGCTTAGTGATGGGTGTTGCTACCCAGGCAACCGAGCAGTTGCTCTGCAGCCCCTGCTGAGGTGCTGGAAGTATCCCCATCTGGTGCAGCTCCTAGCAGACATCCTTTCCTGGGTCCCCTGGCTCAAGTGCACTCTGACTTGGGGACTCCTCTTTGAAGGCAGCCCAGGGATCCCTGATCCAAAACTCTCTTTTCCCCTTCCTCTAGTCACTTCCTCAGGTTTTGATGCCTCCCCTCAGGCCAGATTATAGTCAAATACCCTCCTTTCTCATTGAGATTGAAAGGACTAGGCCGGGCGCGGTGGCTCAAGCCTGTAATCCCAGCACTTTGGGAGGCCGAGGCGGGCGGATCATGAGGTCAGGAGATCGAGACCATCCTGGCTAACACAGTGAAACCCCATCTCTACTAAAAATACAAAAAATTAGCCGGACGTGTTGGCAGGCGCCTGTAGTCCCAGCTACTCGGGAGGCTGAGGCAGGAGAATGGCATGAACCCGGGAGGCGGAGCTTGCAGTGAGCCGAGATCGCGCCATTGCACTCCCACCTGGGAGACAGAGCAAGACTCCGTCTCAAAAAAAAAAAAAAAAAAAAAAGAAAGGACTATCACTCTCTTTAGCATTTTATAGGTGATTTCAGAGGAAAACAATATGTAGTTTAAATTTCCTGCCATAGAGCAATACATGGTTTGAATATGTAAAAAATGAAAGCAATTCTATTTACATGAAGTTCTAGACCGAACAAAACTTCTCTGTGATGATAACTATCAGAAAAGTGGTTGCCTCTGGAGGGAGTATTGACTGCAAAGAGGCATGAAGATCTTTTCTAGAATGAAGGGAATGTTCCTGATGGTAGTGCGGGTATGTTTGTCAAAATTTATTGAACTATATATTTAAACTATGCATTTATTTTATGTACATTTAAACAGATAAAGCAGGATGACAAATAGTTCAAAAACGAAAGAGAAATGTCCATGTGAGAATAATTCAGCAAACATTTAGATTTCAAAATGGTGTGGTTTTAATTTTCTGACTTTATTAGGGCCATTTATAGGAAAGGACCCACCAACAGCATGCAGCTCTGCTGAGGGATATAACAACATTTTTATCCATAGGCAATTATTTCTTATTAGAAATACAGAACTTTGCATGAAGTAAAACTCTTTAAATAGGGGAAAAATGTTTGCATATTTCATAAGTTTAAAAGTTAGCTAGAAGTCATCGCTCTTCCTCTTCCCCTAAGTGGCCCGATGTGATCTGTGAAAATGGTTTGCTATTCACTTGATCCAGAAAACCCCACGAAATCATGAAAATCAAGAGGTTCAAATCTTCATGTTCACTTTAAGAACACTTGTGAAACTGCCAGGGCCACGAAGGGTATGCCTGTACGGAAAGCCACCAAGTATCTGAAAGATGTCACTTTACAGAAACCGTGTACCGTTCCGATGTTACAATTGTGGAGTTGGTAGGTACTCCCAGGCCAAACGGTGCGGCTGGACACACGGTTGGTGGCCCAAAAAGAGTCTTGAATTTTTGCTGTACATCCTTAAAAATGCAGAGAGTAATGCTGAGCTTAAGGGTTTAGATGTAGATTCTCTGGTCATTAAGCACAGCCAGGTGAACAAAGCACCTAAGATGCGCCATCTGACTTAGAGAGCTCGTGGTCAGATCAACCCACACATGTGCTCCCCCTGCCACATTGAGATGATCCCTGCTGAAAAGGAACACATTGTTCCTAAACCAGAAGAGGATGTTGCACAGAATAAAAAAAGATATCCCAGTATAAACTGAAGAGGCAAAAACTTATGGCACGGGAATAAATTCAGCACAAATAAAGACAAAGGTAAAAAAAAAAAAAAGCTAAATGAGATTCAGTAAACATTTCTGTAGCTTTTGTCAGTAGCTGACCCCCAGTGTTTCTACCTACAGAGTGGCCACTAAGTTTAGAAATATAGGTGGCTCTTTGCTCTGTCTCACTATGTTATGTGACCACCAATTAGTGCCTGCACTTAACACAGGAGGAAAGGTAACCTGGAGGGCACCACCACATGACCCCAGGGTGGTGAGGAACTGGTAGGATGATCATTCCTAAAATTGGATTGGATGACATAGCCCTGTGGAGTATGCTGCGTGATGGCCAGATCAGAACACCCTTGGGTATGGGGTAAGCCAGAAAAAATTAGGACGTGGAATGAAAAGTTGAATTTGAATACTGGATAAGCAAAAAATAATTTTTTTTGTATAAATATGCAAGGGATACTTACATATCCCTTGCATATATAGGATGTATATGCATGGACATACTTGCAAGGGACATAATTATACTAAAAATGTATCTGGTTTTTATTTGAAATTTAAATTTAATTGAGACTGGATGTGGTGGCTCATGCCTGTAATCCCAGCACTCTGGGAGGCTGAGGCAGGTGGATCACCCGAGGCTAGAGTTTGAGACCAGCCTGGCCAACATGGCGAAACCGTCTCTACTAAAAATTTCAAAAATTAGCTGGGCATGGTGGCGGGTGTTTGTATTCCCAGCTACTTGGGAGACTGAGGCAGGAGCTTTTCTTGAATCTGGGAGGTGGAGGCTGCAGTGAGCTGAGATCACACCACTGCACTCCAGCCTGGGCAACAAGAGCGAAACTCTATTTAAAAAAAAAAAAAGAAAGAAAATAAAAATAAAAAAATAAATAAGTGTAATTGAGTGTCCTCCCGTATTTTTATGTGCGAAGTCTGGTAAGCATGAGGTACACTAAAAAGGCAGGTTCCTCCTCGCCACCCACCATGAAAATCAGAGACAACATCTGGCTCAGTGGTTTTCAAACTTTAGCTTGCATCAGAATCACATGCAGAGCTTGTTAAAACCCAGATTATTAGTCAGAGTTTCTGATTCAGTAGGTCTGGGGTGAGGCCCTGAAAATTTGCATTTCTTGACATTCCCAGGCATTGCTGATCCTGCTGATTCCAGGAGTCATATCTGAGAACTACTGATCTGAGGTGATGCATTACAGATGCATGTGCAGGGATTGCTAGAAATGCCATGTTAATGTATCCTGTTCATTGTGATTCGGCCTAGCACATTAAACTATGCATCGCTAATGAGGGACAACACATCAAACATATAATGTAATGTAATATCAATAAACCATTTATTATGCATATTTGCCTATGTTTCCAGACTTTATGGCCACTCTATAGGGAAGCTATTTGCCTCTGTAGTGAATGGATTGCCTTTTAATGAGTGTGAAATTAAAATTCCATGTTAAAGTTAGAATAGAACCCAAACTTCGATAAATCCATAAAACAGTAATATCAGAGAACCTTTGTTAAATTATATACCAAATAAATATTTAACAAGGTGTGACACTCAGGAATTTTATTTATATTTTATTAAACACCACAATTTCCACAACATATTGTTTATACACAGAGAGATTAGACAACCTCAGGATTTTTGGAGTACCCAGGATGGAGTTTCTACACCATGACTTCTCCAGGGACCCAATCTTCTTGGAGAAAGATATAAGAGGCATTTGTTTGTGCTATCCATAGAACTGAAAAATACTGAAATGTTCTAAAGTAACTTTGAAGCTGACATTTCGTATTTCCACCATCAAAACTTTTGCACTTATTTTTTCCTGTTTTTGGAGACGGGATCTCACTCTGTCACCAGGCTGGAGTACAGTGGCGTGATCTCAGCTCATTGCAACCTCTGTCTCCTTGGTTCAAGCAATTCTCCTGCCTCAGCCTCCCGAGTAGCTGGGACTACAGGCGTGTGCCACCACGCCTGGCAAATTTTTTGTATTTTTAGTAGAGACAGGGTTTCGCCGTGTTAGCCAGGATGATCTCGATCTCCTGACCTTGTGATCCGCCTGCCTCAGCCTCCCAAAGTGCTGGGATTACAGGCGTGAGCTACTGCGCCTGGCCATTTTTTCTTTGTTTTAACTTTTCTATTTCTTGGCCTACTGATTTGGATTTTCTCTTTTGAGGGAGAAGGATACATAGGCGAGACACATATTGGAAAAGAATAGAAGTATTAGAAATTTTGCTGAGTGTCTGAGTCCTTTGGCCACTCTTTGGAGACCATTGGCCACAAATACACATAGAATGCAAGGACTACTTTAAGAGACATATGTATGCTGAATAATTTATGGATGGAATGAGACATCTGCGATTTGCTTTAAAATACTGCAACATGTAGCTGGGCATAGTGGCTCATGCCTGTAATCCCAGTGCTTTGGGAGGCCAGGTGGGAGGATTACTTTAAGCCCAGGAATTTGAGACTAGCTGGGGCAACATAGCGAGACTCTGTCTCTACAAATTTTTTTTTTTTTTTTTTTTAATTAGCTGGACATGGTGGTGAGTGCCTGTAATCCTGGCTACTCAGGAGGCTGAGGCAGGAGAATCCCTTGAGCCCAGGAGTTGGAGGTTACAGTGAGCTATGATCATGTCACTGAAGACTAGCCTGAGTAACAGAGCAAGACCCTATACCAAAAAATGAACAAGCCAGCCTGGGCAACACGGCAAAACTCCGTTCCTACAAAAAATAAAAAATTAGCCAGGTGTGGTACCACAGGCCTCTGATCCTGGCTAGTAGGGAGAATGGAAACAAAAAAAAAAAAAAAAAAGAAAAGAGAAAAAATAAAATAAAAAGTAAAATACTGAAACAAGCAAAAAGTTGAAAGAGGAAAGATGAAATACGTTTGACAAAACAAAATGTTAATAATTGTTGAAACTGGGTGATGGGGTTTATTATGATATACTACTTTTGTATATATTTGAAGATTTCAGTAAGTTAAAAAAAGTATAAGGCTCGGCATGTATTCTTACCGCTGTCACTAATGGGACAAGAAACCATACTCGAATCACATAGATATACTGTGCCTCAATTTTCATAAATGATTGTATAGCAATTATTCAATCAGCACAGTTATTGAGCTCGGCTTACTGTGTAGGGGGCATTCTGATGTTACTACCTAAATTCCCAGGTATGTTGTTAGATAACTGAAAAGTTAATGTACTTTAAAAAATTTAAACTTATTAATAAATTAAATTTATGTATTATTATCACGAGATCCATTGTTGAAATTCTTTGAGTACAAATGCTTGGAGCACAGATCATCAGTGAATGAAGGTTCCTGAAAGCTTCTTTTTTGTATGTTTAAAAATAGTTATTTAGGTTAGGTATTTGTTGAGATAGCAGCTGCTCAGACTCCTACGTTGAGAACAGGACAGAAAAAAAATAGTATGTTACACATCTTGGCTCCTTTTATGCTTCCGAGGAAAAAGCAAAGCAACCTTTAAGATTTCTAAATACCATCTGTATCTACTACATGGTTATATTACTGTGTAAATAACATTATATTATTTAATTTGGACTTTTTTTGTGGTCAGTTCCCCAAAAGGCAGGTAAATATCAAAGGAAAAACTTAAAGGGTAAAAATACGCAAGCTTGCATGTCTGTTGCTCTATGTGCGCACAAGCATAAACGATTTTAAAATTTTGGACTACAGTCCAGGCATGGCTGTGTGGCACACTGTCAGAACAGGAAACATGACATCCCCTTTCCTATTTATAGGCTTGAAGCTATGGGTATGGTTTAGGTCTGGAAATGACCTGCTGCCTGAGGGCCTGGAAAATGAGTGCATGATCACATACCCGGCCTTCAGTGGACAGGTAGACTGCATGTCCCTGACTGGTGCTGAAGAAGCAGGAAAAGCAAAACGACTGCAAACAAGGACGAGATGTACCTTGCACATCAGTAGAGAAGGGGTAGACACAGCTATGAAATGATAAATGTAGGGTGTACTAATCCTCCTGAATAGTTAGAAATTGTTTCCTGTGGTTGTTAAGCAATTATCCCCTGCTGAAAGGTGCCTTCGGTGCAGAGGGTTAAAATTCTTTTTTTTTTTTTCTTTTTTTTTGAGACGGAGTCTCGCTCTGTCGCCCAGGCTGGAGTGCAGTGGCGCAATCTCTGATCTCTGCTCACTGCAAGTTCCGCCTCCCGGGTTCACGCCATTCTCCTGCCTCAGCTCCCGAGTAGCTGGGACTACAGGCGCCCGCCACCACACCTGGCTAATTTTTTGTATTTTTAATAGAGACAGGGTTTCACCGTGTTAGCCAGGATGGTCTCAATCTCCTGACCTCGTGATCTGCCTGCCTCGGCCTCCCAAAGTGCTGGGATTACAGGCGTGAGCCACTGCGCCCGGCCTTAAAATTCTTTTATGATGTGGCGTGTCTAAGCTACCGGTCCCTTTCCACAGATGACAGCATGCTAGAAGGGTTAGTTTTAGAAGGAAGAGTGGAGACAAATCCAGAGTTTGAGACCTACCTGGAATGGCAGGCAGGATGGGAGGGCTTCAGCTGCTGATGGTGATGGAGGTGGGGGAGTTTTCTGAGCAGTGGGAGACAAGAGAGGGTGCTGGTTATCCACAGGCGACAGAGAAGTTGCTAAGAGAGAAGCTGCTAAATATTGATGCAAAACTTACCTTCTTTACAATTTTGCCCGTAGATTACCTTGACAGGAGGCAGTATCAATCACACTGCAGCTACTCAATAAACATTTATTGAATAAATACACTGGGACATGAATTTTTCTCTGGCAGATTGTTACATACTCAGACTGGTAAGTATATCCATAAACTATTTTAGTTTTGTTACTTTATTTATATTTGAGACAGGGTCTTGCTCTGTTGCCCAGTGCAGTGGTGTGATCATAGCGAACTGTGGCCTCTACCTCCCGGGCTCAAGTGATCCTCTTGCCTCGGCCTCCCAAAATGCTGGGATTACAGGCATGAGCCATCACACCCAGCCCTAGTTTTGATACTTTAGACTTATAAGTATAAAACTCTTATTATTCCAGAGTGCCAAATAGGGATATTTCTTCCCATGAAAGCCTGTATTTAAATGACTTTCTCCTCCTTTTAGGGGAGATATTTATTGAAACAGTTTTTCTCCAAGTTGACAAATTTGTCAACAGTGGGCTATAGAAAAAAAATGAACTTCCTAATTAGCCAAGTAGCTTGTGTGTCTAGTAGTTTGAGTGTTAGATCAAGGTGGAAACTTAATGATTTCCCCAGCGTCAGTAAAGATCGTAATCACTGAAGATCTCTGCATATTAGAAAAACATTTTCTAACTCAGTGGTGTCTCATCTGATCTGCATACTTTTGTTTTTAGACTAATATTTTTTCCTCAAGTGACAGGGCTTACTTGCATTCCCTACCTTATGTTCTTACATATTTGTAAAATTTAGAAAACCTTGCATAGTATGGACAATGCGAGCTCAGGTTCTTTGCTGCTGTTTTCCATGTTACCTCCTTTAATCCTTATAATACATCTGTGATATAGGTTTTGTTATCCCCATTTTGCAGATCAAAACCGAAGGAGGCCTCCTCTGGAGTGCAAGTTAGAGACCCAGGCCTGATAATCAGAACCTTTTCTTTTTTCTACATGAAAAGCCAAACATACACTTGTCTTATTCTGCTCTACTTTTACAAGAGGAATTACATTTGGAATTTTGAAAACGTCTGTTCCCTGGTTTACCCTAGGCATTCTCATTGATCTTTTGGAAACAAAATCTTACTTTTTTTTTTCCGCTTAGTGTTCTAGAACTAAAGGCGCAGATTAAAATCTATGTGATCCTGCAAAGAATGACTGGGCTAAACATAAAATTAGATAGTATGGAAAACTGAGCCATTATGTTCATATTCAACCGCTAAATGTTTTAGTAAAATATATTGAATGGGCCTGGTGCGGTGGCTCATGCCTGTAATCCCAGCACTTTGGGAGGCCGAGGTGGGCGGATCACAAAGTCAGGAGTTTGAGACCAGCCTGGCCAACATGGTGAAACCCCGTCTTTACTAAAAATACAAAAATTAGCTGAGCATGGTGGCAGCTGCCTGTAATCCCAGCTACTCGGGAGGCTGAGGCAGGAGAATCACTTGAACCTGGGAGGCGGAGGTTGCAGGAGGTTGCCGCCTGGGAGCCGAGATCATGCCATTGCACTGCAGCCTGGGCAACAAGAGCAAAACTCTGTCTCAAAAAAAAAATATATATATATATACATATATGTAGATCTACATATATGTATACATATATATATGTATATATACACACACACACATACACATACAGGGGCCAGGCAAGATGGCTCATGCCTGTAATTTCAGCATTTTGAGAGACTGAGGCAGATGGATGGCTTGAGGTCAGGACTTTGAGACCATCCTAGCCAACATGGTGAAAACCCATCTTTACTAAAACTACAAAAATTAAAAATTAGCTGGGTGTAGTGGTGCATGCCTGTAATCCCAGCTACTCAGGCGGCTAAGGCAGGAGAATTGCCTCAAACCTGGGAGGTGGAGGTTGCAGTGTGCCGAGATGGCACCATTACACTCTAGCCTGGGTGACAGAGTGAGACTCCATCTCAAAAAGAAAAAAATATATATATGTGTGTGTATACATATTTATAATGATACAGGTTGAGTATCCCTTATCCAAAATGCTGGGGATGCAGAAGTGTTCCAGATTTTGGATTTTCTTGGATTTTGGGATGTTTGTATATACATAATAAGATATCTTGGAGGACGAGACCGAAGTCTAAGTGCAAAATTTACGTGTATTTCTTATATACCTTATATATAGATCCTGAAGGTAATCCTATACAATATTTTAAATACTTTTATGCATGAAACAAAGTTTTGACTGTGTTTTGACTGCAACTTGTCACATGAGGTCAGATGTGGAATTTTCCACTTGTGGTGTCATGTCAGTGTTCATAAAGTTTCAAATTTTGGGGCATTTTGGAGTTTGAATTTTCAGATGAGGGATGCTCAACCTGTACCAAAAGTTGGTGCTAGCCGATTAAGCAGAAAAGGAGTTTATTATGTGGATATTTAGGAGAGAACCAGCTCAAGCCTTAGAGTTTAGGAATAACATCCAGCTACAGGCTGCAGAACTGGCCTGATGTGTTTAACCATGGCCCCCACAACTGTCCTACAAGCACTGAGGGACACTGCTGGTGTCCCCACCCAACACTGCCATTTCCGCAGCAGCAACTTGGCCGCCGTTTTTGCCATCACAAAGATTCTGTATATCATTTCCTTCCTCAAGTTGCTCCAGTTTGTTTCCCTGAAATTTCCTATACTGATTTTTTTTAAACCCTATATTGATTTCTTTTTATTGTGGTAAGAACATTTAACATGAGATCTACTCTCTTAAGTATTTTTAAGTGTACAATCCAGTATTATTAACTATAGGCACAATATTGTACAGTGGAGCTCTATAACTTATTCATCTTGCATAATTGAAAATTCGACCCATTGAGTAGCAACCATCACTCTGGAACAGATTCTTACTGGGAGAGCCTAAGTCATCTGCCTGTATTTTGTAAAGGAGATCGCAGAACTATATTTTTTGGGTTCTATCTTAGCAAGGCAGGATTCTTAAAGCTTCACATTCTTATACATGACAAAAGCATTCAAAGGTGCTAGCCACACAGAAATTATCGCAAATGTCCACTATAGTTTTTAATGTTGACAAGACTAGACTCCAAATGGTTCATCCCAAAATAACAATGCCTAGTAATTTCAAAATTTCAAATTATTGGTTTGAACACTGTAAAAACAATATATAATCTTCAGCAATGATTCCTAAAAATTCCCTTTTTTTTACACTCCTATCCAGTATCCTACAAACTGCAGCTGCCTGTGCCTCCTCCCCTCAAAGCCCCTGGGAAAGCTCCCATTCTTTGTCTAAAGATCCTCTTTCTTCCCTCCTGCTTTCCTCAGCCCTCCTCTCAGCTTCCCATTGCAAAAGCTCAAGAACTGGTCTAGTAAGACAGAAGCTGCCTTGGAGGGAGGCAGAGGAAAGAGATTAAGGCCATGTCCTCTGCCCACTTTTTGATGGGGTTGTTTGTTTTTTTCTTGTAAATTTGTTTGAGTTCATTGTAGATTCTGGATATTAGCCCTTTGTCAGATGAGTAGGTTGTGAAAATTTTCTCCCATTGTGTAGGTTGCCTGTTCACTCTGACGATAGTTTCTTTTGCTGTGCAGAAGCTCTTTAGTTTAATGAGATCCCATTTGTCGATTTTGGCTTTTGTTGCCATTGCTTTTGGTGTTTTAGACATGAAGTCCTTGCCCACGCCTATGTCCTGAATGGTATTGCCTAGGTTTTCTTGTAGGATTTTAATGGTTTTAGGTCTAACATAGAAGTCTTTAATCCATCTTGAATTATTTTTTTTTATTTTTTATTTTTATTTATTTTTTATTTTTTATTTTATTTATTTTTATTTTTTTTTGCATACAAAAACAATAAACATTTTCTAAAAATACAAACAAAAAGATGCGTATCAAACATATTAGGAAGGTTGCACATGGGAAGTCGGGGAATAGAAATGGGGGTGGGAGTTAAAATAAATGAGAGAGGGACTTTATATGGATCAGTGATAATAACTCAATCCTCTATTTGACAAAGAAGAGGGAGAAGGAAGAGGAAGAAAAAGAAAGTGGGATAAAGGATCAGAAAGGGAGGAAAATAGAAAAAATTAGAGTATGACTCCAGGGTAGGCCTGTTTTGTTGTCATTGAGTTGGTTGGTTGGTTTGTCTGTTGTATTCTTCATGTTTCGCCAAGTTGGCCAGACTGGTCTCGAACTCCTAGCCCGAAGTGATCAACCCGCCTCGCCCCCCAGAGTGCCGGGACCACAGGCGTGAGCCACCACGTCCAGCCCCCACATTGCTTTTGGCCTCCGTGGTAGACCTCCCAGACGGAGCGGCCAGGCAGAGGAGCTCCTCACTTCTACACAGACATGGGGCGGCCGGGCAGAGGGGCTCCTCACTTCCCAGATGGGGCGGCCAGGCAGAGACGCTCCTCACTTCTTCCCAGACGATAGGTGGCCGGGCAGAGGCGCTCCTCACTTCCCAGACGATGGGTGGTCGGGCAGAGGCGCTCCCCACTTCCCAGACGATGGGTGGCCGGGCAGAGGCGCTCCTCACTTCCCAGACGATGGGCGGCCGGGCAGAGGCGCTCCTCACCTCCCAGACGATGGGTGTCCGGGCAGAGGCACTCCTCACTTCCCAGATGGGGCAGCCGGGCAGAGGCGCTCCTCACTTTCCAGACGATGGGTGGTCAGACAGAGGCGCTCCTCACCTCCCAGACGATGGGTGGCCGGGCAGAGGCGCTCCTCACCTCCCAGACGATGGGTGGCCGGGCAGAGGCGCTCCTCACCTCCCAGACGGGGTGGCCGGGCAGAGGCGCTCCTCACTTCTTCCCGGACGGGGCGGCCGGGCAGAGGCGCTCCTCACTTCTTCCCGACGGGGCGGCCGGGCAGAGGCGCTCCTCACTTCTTCCCGGACGGGGCGGCCGGGCAGAGGCGCTCCTCACTTCCTCCCGGACGGGGCGGCCGGGCAGAGGCGCTCCTCACTTCCTCCCGGACGGGGCGGCCGGGCAGAGGCGCTCCTCACTTCCTCCCGGACGGGGCGGCCGGGCAGAGGCGCTCCTCACTTCCTCCCGGACGGGGCGGCCGGGCAGAGGCGCTCCTCACTTCCTCCCGGACGGGGCGGCCGGGCAGAGGCGCTCCTCACTTCCTCCCGGACGGGGCGGCCGGGCAGAGGCGCTCCTCACTTCTTCCCGGACGGGGCGCCCGGGCAGAGGCGCTCCTCATTTCTTCCCGGACGGGGCGGCCGGGCAGAGGCGCTCCTCACTTCCCAGACGGGGCGGCCGGGCAGAGGCGCTCCTCACTTCTTCCCGGATGGGGCGGCCGGGCAGAGGCGCTCCTCACTTCTTCCCGGACGGGGCGGCCGGGCAGAGGCGCTCCTCACTTCTTCCCAGACGGGGGCGGCCAGGCAGAGGCGCTCCTCACTTCTTCCCGGACGGGGCGGCCGGGCAGAGGCGCTCCTCACTTCTTCCCGGACGGGGCGGCCGGGCAGAGGCGCTCCTCATTTCTTCCCGGGCGGGGCGGCCGGGCAGAGGCCCTCCTCACTTCCTCCCGGACGGGGCGGCCGGGCAGAGGCGCTCCTCACTTCCTCCCGGACGGGGCGGCCGGGCAGAGGCGCTCCTCACCTCCCAGACGATGGGAGGCCGGGCAGAGGTGCTCCTCACTTCCCAGACGATGGGTGGCCGGGCAGAGGCGCTCCTCACTTCCCAGACGGGGCGGCCGGGCAGAGGCGCTCCTCACTTCCCAGACAGGGTGGCCGGGCAGAGGCGCTCCTCACTTCCCAGACGATGGGTGGCCGGGCAGAGGCGCTCCTCACTTCCCAGACGGGGCGGCCGGGCAGAGGCGCTCCTCACTTCCCAGACGGTGGGTGGCCGGGCAGAGGCGCTCCTCACTTCCCAGACGGGGCGGCCGGGCAGAGGCGCTCCTCACTTCCCAGACGGTGGGTGGCCGGGCAGAGGCGCTCCTCACTTCCCAGACGGTGGGTGGCCGGGCAGAGGCGCTCCTCACTTCCCAGACGGTGGGTGGCCGGGCAGAGGCGCTCCTCACTTCCCAGACGGTGGGTGGCCGGGCAGAGGCGCTCCTCACTTCCCAGACGGTGGGTGGCCGGGCAGAGGCGCTCCTCACTTCCCAGACGGTGGGTGGCCGGGCAGAGGCGCTCCTCACTTCCCAGACGGTGGGTGGCCGGGCAGAGGCGCTCCTCACTTCCCAGACGGTGGGTGGCCGGGCAGAGGCGCTCCTCACTTCCCAGACGGTGGGTGGCCGGGCAGAGGTGCTCCTCACCTCCCAGACTGGGCGGCCGGGCAGAGGCGCTCCCCACCTTCCAGATGGGGCGGCGGCCGGGCAGGGGCTGCAATCCCAGCACCCTGGCAGGCCAAGGCAGGCGGCCGGGGGGTAGAGGCTGCCACGAGGCCAGACCACGCCACCGCCCTCCAGCCCGGGCAACACCGAGCACTGGGTGAGCGAGACTCCGTCTGTAGTCCCAGTACCTCGGGAGGCTGAGGCGGGCAGAGCACTCGGCGTCAGGGGCTGGCGACCAGCGTGGCCAAGATGGCGAACGCGTGCCTGCATCCAAAGGAGAAAAGGCAGGCAGCGGTGGCGCGCGCCGGCAGTCCCATGCAGTCTGCGGCGGGGGCAGCAGCAAGCCGAGTAGATTGTAGCCTGGGCCAGAGAGAGAGAGAGAGAGAGAGAGAGAGAGAGAGAGAAAGAAAGAAGGAAGGAAGGAAGGAAGGAAGGAAGGAAGGAAGGAAGGAAGGAAAGAAAGAAAGAAAGGCAATCCATCTTGAATTAATTTTTGTATAAGGTGTAAGGAAGGGATCCAGTTGCAGCTTTCTACATATGGCTAGCCAGTTTTCCCAGCACCATTTATTAAATAGGGAATCCTTTCCCCATTTCTTGTTTTTGTCAGGTTTGTCAAAGATCGGATAGTTGTAGCTATGCGGCATCATTTCTGAGGGCTCTGTTCTGTTCCATTGATCTATGTCTCTGTTGTGGTACCAGTACCATGCTGTTTTGGTTACTGTAGCCTTGTAGTATAGTTTAAAGTCAGGTAGCGTGATGCCTCCAGCTTTGTTCTTTTGGCTTAGGATTGACTTGGCGATGCGGGCTCTTTTTTGGTTCCATATGAACTTTAAAGTAGTTTTTTCCAATTCTGTGAAGAAAGTCATTGGTAGCTTGATGGGGATGGCATTGAATCTATAAATTACCTTGGGCGGTATGGCCATTTTCACGATATTGATTCTTCCAACCCATGAGCATGGAATGTTCTTCCATTTGTTTGTATCCTCATTTATTTCATTGAGCAGTGGTTTGTAGTTCTCCTTGAAGAGGTCCTTCACATCCCTTGTAAGTTGGATTCCTAGGTATTTTATTCTCTTTGAAGCAATTGTGAATGGGAGTTCACTCATGATTTGGCTCTCTGTTTGTCTGTTATTGGTGTACAAGAATGCTTGTGATTTTTGTACATTAATTTTGTATCCTGAGACTTTGCTGAAGTTGCTAATCAGCTTAAGGAGATTTTGGGCTGAGACAATGGGATTTTCTAGATATACAATCATGTCATCTGCAAACAGGGACAATTTGACTTCCTCTTTTCCTAATTGAATACCCTTTATTTCCTTCTCCTGCCTGATTGCTCTGGCCAGAACTTCCAGCACTATGTTGAATAGGAGCAGTGAGAGAGGGCATCTCTGTCTTGTGCCAGTTTTCAGAGGGAATGCTTCCAGTTTTTGCCCATTCAGTCAGACATTTATGCAGCCAAAAAACACATGAAGAAATGCTCCTCATCACTGGCCATCAGAGAAATGCAAATCAAAACCACAGTGAGATACCATCTCACACCAGTTAGAATGGCCATCATTAAAAAATCAGGAAACAACAGGTGCTGGAGAGGATGTGGAGAAATAGGAACACTTTTACACTGTTGGTGGGACTGTAAACTAGTTCAACCATTGTGGAAGTCAGTGCGGCGATTCCTCAGGGATCTCGAACTAGAAATACCATTTGACCCAGCCATCCCATTACTGGGTATATACCCAAAGGACTATAAATCATGCTGCTATAAAGACACATGCACACGTATGTTTATTGCGGCACTATTCACAATAGCAAAGAGTTGGAACCAACCCAAATGTCCAACAACGATAGACTGGAATAAGAAAATGTGGCACATATACACCATGGAATACTATGCAGCCATAAAAAATGATGAGTTCGTGTCCTTTGTAGGGACATGGATGAAACTGGAAAACATCATTCTCAGTAAACTATCGCAAGGACAAAAAACCAAACACCGCATGTTCTCACTCATAGGTGGGAATTGAACAATGAGAACTCATGGACACAGGAAGGGGAACATCACGCTCCGGGGACTGTTGTGGGGTGGGGGGAGGGGGGAGGGACAGCATTAGGAGATACACCTAATGCTAAATGACGAGTTAATGGGTGCAGGAAATCAACATGGCACATGGATACATATGTAACAAACCTGCACATTGTGCACATGTACCCTAAAACCCTAAAGTATAATGAAAAAAACAAAAAAAAAAACAAAGAGATTAAGGCCGGCAAAACTAGAATTCTCTTTAAGGGAAGGGATGGGAAAGGGAGAGACACTGGTACACTAAAAGCTTGTAACTAGTCATAGGATGGACACTTTTATTAGTGATACTTAAGCACTACTTGGAATAATTGACTGGTCTTAAAAGATGCAGAATGCTGTCAGATCTGGGGTTGAAATGTTGACTGTAGTTCCAAGTGTCTTCTATAGGAAAACAGCTTGGCTAAAGATAACAAATAAAAAGGAGCAGACTCACAGGTATTTTAAAGGAAAGACAAAGACTAGTGTTCACATTTAGGAGTCTAAAAAGAACATTAATTTGATTTCAGGTTCCCAGTGCAGAATTAATTCTTTAGCAGTAAATTCTACTAAGAGTTACTATAAATTATTGTCACAGATAGTTAGGTGATTCTCGGATGCTCCTAGTGAGCTCAGTGCTACCTTTTTAGGATATTCTCATGTGTCTTCCTTGAAAGTTTGGGACAAGCGCAATGACACTTCAAATATTCATTCTTTTATGAAATTTTGTTGACCCTGACACAAAGCTGTTAAACTGTCTACTCACGTTTACTGCTCCACCAAATGAAAACTTTACACAATATTTCCGATCAGCATTGCTTGAGATAGACAGCTGGATCTAAACACATCCAGCAACACCATTTCTGCTTAGCAGATATCAGATTGTTTCCCTTAGAATACTGAATACAGCTCCAAATTACTGAAGAATTCCATCTAGGAGAGCAGGGATTTTTGTCTCTGCCAAAAGGATAGCTATCACAGAAATGCAAGAACTGAACCTAACACCAGTCATTTGGTTATTGCAAATTATTTCTTCCACTGGACTGCTGGCTCACATTCATGGAAGGGCCAGGTATTGCTGCTATCTTTCAATTCTTCCCAAATGGGGAAGAATTTACTATTGAGTCAGTTTGAAACTTAGAACATACTGTTTCGGTGTCATATGGATAGATCATGAAGCTAGCCTCTTAGTTTAACTCATAACTAAATTATAAGGTTAATAATATTCAGTGTATACGCTATAACGTTCTAAGTTGTAATTGGATGTGCTTGCCTTGCCTAGCCTGGGCTGGTAAAACAAGGATGGATGCCCTGGGCAGAGACTCCCACTGGGCATCCACTGGGGAAAGAGGAAATAGTCCTAGAAGTCATAACTGCAGAAATAGGGTCAGGGGGTGGAAAATGAGGACTTAATTAGGGTCTGCCTTAGAAGATCTTCAAGCTGCCTTATTTTCATGTGCATTATTCAGACGTCTGAGCAGTTCCTGGTGCAATGTGTTTTGTGAAATATATTAGGCATTCAGTGCAGCTGTTTCCAGGTTTATTATGCAATATTCTGATTCTGATTCATGAAAATATTGCATTAAATACAATCGCTCATGTAATTACTGTGCTTAATCTACAGCATACTTTAATTAACACTGCACAGAATTCTGATTTAATCAATTAGATTTGATCTAGTGCAACTTAGCTGTAAATACTTTTATGATGCAGCAGCCCAAAATAATTATTGAGACCTAGGGTAATATACAACTCTAAAACTAACACATTGCCTATGTTGAAAAGAGCGCATCATAATTTGAACTATAATTTTATTATTTACAAAAGTAAACTATAAAGAGTAGATCATTCCGTTTCCAATAATAGCCTATTAAAAAAATCTCATTGGGAGTGTTAGAACTTAAAAAATATGTTTTATTTTTTAAAGAGTAAACTCAAGCAAGAGTCACTGCTTTCTGACTGTGTAAATAGTCTTATTAACATCAATATCTCATGATGTTTCTTAATGTTATAGGTTAAATTTTATCTCCCCCTTCCCCACAAAGAGATACATTGAAGTTTTAACTTCCAGTACCTCTGAATGTAGGGTCATTGCAGATGTAGTTAGGAATGAGGTCATACTGGAATAAGGTGGGACCATGATCCAATATGACTGTTGTCTTTCTAAGACGAATGTGAAGGCAGAAACACACAAAGAGAAAGACATATAAGTCCAAGACAGAGATTAGTGTTTTGTAGCTGCAAGCCAAGGAACGCTAAGGACTTCTGGTAACCAACCAGAAGCTAGGAAGAGGCAAGGGAGGGGTTCTCCTACAGGTTTCACAGCAAACACGGCCCCACTGACATCTTGATTTTAGATCACAGGTATAATTGTGATTGGGATCACTTTGCCTGGCCTAAAATATGATATTTTGTCTAGAAGTTTTAGTTATTTCCAGCAGTCCAGATACCTATCTTGTCATTGCCTTATAAATGGAAGTCTATGATTTTAAATATATTTCTAAGCCTCAATTTCCTCATTTGAAAAATGAGGACAGTTTATACCTCATAGTATTGTAGTATTGTGGGGAATAATTGAGATGATTAGTGTAAAGCTCTTAATTCTGTGCCTGTACTTCAATTAATGTTTACTTATTTTTTTAAAAAATGGCATTATCAGAGTCTAAACATACGTTGCTCTATCTTGCTGTATTTTTATTCATATATGGCACACCTAATACCAGGAAATGAAGATGTGAATAATCTAAGGTTCTAATAAATTTTATGTTATATATATATATATGAGACGGAGTATCGCTCTGTCGTGCGATCTCAGCTCACTGCAACCTCCGCCTCCTGGGTTCGAGCGATTCTCCTGCCTCAGTTTCCTGAGTAGCTGGGACTACAGGCGTGCGCCACCACGCCCAGCTAATTTTTGTATTTTCAGTAGAGACGGAGTTTCACCATGTTGGCCAGGATGGTCTTGATCTCTTGACCTCGTCATCCGCCCGCCTCAGCCCAAATTGCTGGAATTACAGGTGTGAGCCACCGCGCCCAGCCTATGTTTATTATATTAAGAAACATAGTAGGTTTTTTCCATTTCATAATTTTCCATTTCCAGTGAGAACCAAGTAATTAAACATCATTATTAGCCTAGATCTTAACTGAGAACATGAGATTTATTGAAGGGAAATCCTCAATTAATACGAACATTTCTTGAGAAATGGGAAATTTGAAAACATTCCCTCCCACCATAATCAAATAAGACTCTAAAAGGATAGAAAATGGATGCTTTTTCTTATAACAAACTAGGCTATGCCCTGTTTTTTACTGTTTTCTATTGCCACAAAGTCAAATTGCGTGGGGTCTTTTTAAAGTCCATAGACATGTTCACTCTAAGCAGCTGCCCTTCTCTTTGAAAACAATTTCTATCCAGGGCCAAGTAGGCCTTGCTCGGAATCCTATGGCAGGTGACCTGAGCCTTGGGCTGTCTCAGGGACATTTCTTTAGCAGGTGCATTGCGATATTTTTCACAGCCAGCATAGTTTCTGTACAGGTGGGTTTGATGAGCACCTCTGGGAGTAAAAATCCAAAATATCCAGTGTCACGTAGTTCGAAAGCAAATGCATAAGGTATTCCATTTTTGTAGGCCCAGTCCATTGAGCTACCAGAGCTCACATCTAAAAGTTAAAACAAAAAAAAGATTAGCCTCACTAAAGAGTCAGTATAATTTTCTAAATGTATATACTGTAAAGTATCCGCTTATTAAGCTTTACTAAATCCTTCCAATTAAATGCTGTTTCAATAAGAATGATTTAACAGGAGTTCCTTGGCATCTGGTGCATGGAACTTATAAATCATCCCTTCAACCATCTTTAAGGATCCAGTTTATGTGTGAATGCCTTACCAGCACGAAGACTTCAAAATTTCTCAACCTCAATTCCAAAAACGTTTTATGTTCATCCCCACTTTATTCACCTAAAAACAACCTATACTGGGAACTCTTTTTGTTTTTAGTTATCACTCAGTTCTTCTTCACTTCAGTGTCTAGAATATCGAAATTGTGTTCCCAGAAATGTCTTTTTTTTTTTTTTTTTTTTTTTTTGAGACGGAGTCTCCCTCTGCCACCCAGGCTGGAGTGCAGTGTCACAATCTTGGCTCACTGCAACCTCCTCCTCCTGGGTTCAAGTGATTCTCCTGCCTCAGCCTCCTGAGTAGCTGGGATTACAGGCCCGTGCCACCATGCCTAGCTAATTTTTGTATTTGTAGTAGAGACAGGGTTTTACCATGTTGGCCACGATGGTCTTGAACTCCTGGGCTCAACTGATCCTCCCGCCTTGGCCTCCCAAAGTGCTGGGATTACAGGCGTGAGCCACTGTGCCTGGCCCCAGAAAACCTCCTTATTTCTTCCACCTCCGTGTTTCCACTCGGGCTTAACCTATTCTGTGCTTTTACTTAGATTGGTAATTTCCAGATTCCTCCGTTTTCTTGTAGTTTCATTTGATTCTCTAGTTGGCCATGGTCAATTATTTTGTTTTTTTCTTTTTTTTTTTTTTTCCACCAGTTGTCAAACGATCCTTTATTTAAATATTTTCCTTTGTGCTTAACTGGCTGGGCATTCCACAGCACCACTGTTGATGTCATCTATGATGTCATGAGGGTGGCGGCCATCAACATTACAGCCCACAGCCTGGGCAGTCCCCAAGATCTCTTTAATGGTTCCAGAGAGTTCTCTGGCTAAGGATCAGTGCTGCATCTGTCGAGCAATGTTGACAATCTCATCAAAAGTGATATTCCCACTGTGTTTAATGTTTTTCTGTTTCTTTCTGTCTCTTGGTGGTTCCTTGAGGGCTTTGATGATCAGGGCAGAGGCAGAAGGCACCACCTCAATCTGGGCCTGTCTGTTCTGAATGGTCAGTTTCACTGTAATCCTCAGGCCCTTCCAGTCACCTGTTGCCTTGGCAATGTCATCACCAACCTTTTTTGGAGACAGACCCAGGGGGCCGATCTTGGGGGCCAGGGCAGAAGTGGCACCGACTTCACCTCCGGTGCACCTCAGGTATACGACTTTGATCTCGTTGGGGTCGAACTTTGGCGGCATGATGGAGGCGGCTGGTGTCGGATGAACCCGGATTCGGGACGACCGAAGAAAGTTGCACCTTGGCCTCCTCCGAGCCGAAAGCCGAGAGCCATGGTCAATTATTTCACCGAATTTCTCTCCAGATCCTCAACATGCCTCATTCCTGTCCTTTTCCTGCTTTTGTTTGGCTCATCCTCAATCCCTGGCCCAGTTTCTCTGCTTCCACTGTGCCTCTAGGGAGCTAGAGAAAGTCTTTGCTGAGTAGAGGTACTATAAAGTCACACTACCTCATTACTGAAGTCTTTTTCTGCCCCCATGCTGCTGTAGGTTCCTTTTCTAGTTCTCTACTTACTGAAACTTTCCCATTCTCTTCTCATCTTCACTTTACACTGTCCCCACTACTCTAGATCAGGGGTCCCCAACCCCCAGGCCACAGACTGGTACTGGTATGATCTATAAGTTCCATGCACTGGTACTGGTCCAAGGCCTGTTAGGACTTGGGCTGCACAGTGGGAGGTGAGTGGTGGGTGAGCCAGTGAGGCTTCATCTGTATTGACAGCCACTCGCTATCGCTTGCATTACTACCTGAGCTCTGCCTCCTGTCAGATCAGTGGCAGCATTAGATTCTCATAGGAACATGAACCCTATCGTGAACTGCACATATGAGGGATCTAGGTTGTGCACTCCTTAGAAGAATCTTATGCCTGATGATCTGTCACTGTCTCCCATCACCCCTAGATGGGACTGTCTAGTTGCAGGAAAACAAGCTCAGGGCTCCCGATGATTCTACATTATGGTGAATTATTTCATTCTATATTACAACGTAATAATAATGGAAATAAAGTGCGCAACGAATGTAATGCATTTGAATCATCCTAAAATCATCCTTCCCCCCACCCCACCCGTCTGTGGAATAATTGTCTTCCATGAAACCAGTCCCCGGTGCCAAAAAGGTTGGGGGCCACTGCTGTAGATGATTGCCTCACTGCCTCCTCTACTGACATCAGAGCCCTCTGACCTTCCCCCTTTGAGCTCAGAGGAAGAAATGCTGCCTGTCTTTTACATGCGTCACCACTTGATACTGTTGGTTATTGTCGTCTCTGGTAGTAAAAGGCCCTTCTCCATGACTTTGTGTTATTAATTATGCATCTGCATTGGCCTAAGTACTCAAGGACCCCTTTCCTATAGCACTTCCTGCACATTATCATACCATATGCCCTTCGTTACCCTCTTCTTTTTCCTCTTTCTTTTGCTTTAGAATCCGAGGGAGAACCTATATATACTGTGTCCACATCCTCAACCACTTTCAATCTGGCTATTGCCTCTACCCGTGTATGAAACCTTCTTTTTGAAGATTACCAATGGCCGCAGGCCTAGCCTCTTTTTCTTTTCTTTTTTTTTTTGTTGTTTTCACCTCAGATTCCACTTTTAATGTCTCCACAGCCTTTAACACAGCTGACAAGCCCTCTGGCTACTCTCTCCTTCTGGCTCCTGTGACCTCACACTCTCTAGCTTTTCAGCACAGAGTTGAAAGCAGGGAACTAGAGGTAGCCTGCAGCCTGGGCTGTATCTGATCCTACCACATAGCGGGTAACTTCTCTGTGCCTCAGTCTCCCTTTTTGAAAAAGAGACTGATAATACAGTACCTGCATAGCATAGGGTTGTTGGGAAAATTAGATAAAGTAAGAAATCACTTGAAAGTACTCAAGATATATTAACTTATTATTCTGCCTCTTTATACCCCCAAGTGCATATGTAGTTTTTGGTCTAACAGGCTTTTAATAATCATTCATTAAATGAATAAATGTTTCATGGAAAAATCTTTGTATACATTTTTCCTGAAATTTATATAATCCAGCTTGAGATAATCCTATTATTATTATTACTATTAAATTTTCAAAGCATGGTCATTTACTCAAAAAATAATGCTTTTATGCTATTTTTCCTAGGACAAGTTAGGATGGAATTATTATCGTTATTTTTTCTTGAGATGGTGTCTCCCTCTGTCACCCAGGCTGGAGTGCAGTGGTGTGATCTCAACTCACTGCAACCCCTGTCCCCCTGGTTCAAGAGATTCTCCTGCCTCAGTCAAATGAGTAGCTGGGATTACAGGCGCATGCCGCCATGCCCAGCTAATTTTTGGTATTTTTAGTAGAGACGGGGTTTCACCATGTTGGCCAGGCTGGTCTCGAACTCCTGCTCAGGTGATCCACCCACCTCGGCCTTCCAAAGTGCTAGGATTATAGGCGTGAGCCACCGTGCCAGGCCAGAGATGGAATAATTATGTAAAGATGACAATTAAAATGACTCTGCTGTTTCTCAGATTCCCTTTGCTTCAGTTAAGGACAGAAAATAGGCTGTGGCTTCAGTGTCCCTTTGGTTAGGGTACACTGGAACTACAAATAGTAGTCATAGTAGCCAAGTTGGAGACAACATGTGCCAACAGTTACATCACAGTGATGTGACAGCCTCATTTCTTCTTCTTTTTCTTTTTTTTTGGAAACAGAGTCTCACTCTGTCACCCAGGCTGGAGTGCAATGGCACCATCTCGGCTCACTGCAATCTCTGCTCCTGGGGTTCAAGAGATTCTCCTGCTTCAGCCTCCTGATTAGCTGCGATTACAGGCACCCCCTACCTCTGCCTCCCTGGTTCAAGCGATTCTCCTGCCTCAGCCAACTGAGTAGCTGGGATTACGGGTGCATGCCGCCATGCCCGGCTAATTTTTGTCTTTTTAGTAGATAAGGGGTTTTGCCATGTTGGCCCGGCTGGTCTAGAACTCCTGACCTCAGATGATCCACCCGCTTTGGCCTCGCAAAGTGCTAGGATTACAGACGTGAGCCACTGCACCCGGCCAGCAGCCTCATTTCTATGGTAAGATTGTTCTCAGTAAATGTAATACTCTGACTGTGCCGCTATACGAAGTTGAAAAGGTAAACGGTTAGTAAGGTTAAAAAAAATTAATGTTTAAAAACTGTTTATATATATTATGTTGGCATTAATTGGTAATATGATTTTTTAAATACAGCTTTTTTTTTCCCTTTCAAGGTGGCCACTGAAAAACAGTTCTAAAAAGGTCAACATGAGACCAATGATCATGGACTTTGGAAAAACAAACAAAACTATTGATACTCCTGACATTCTCATTATTAGAATAAACTTATTTGTCAATGTTAATTGACAAACCAAGTGTTTGTTCTGAAGGCTGAAGAAAGTGAGTGGTAAAACATTAGGAATACAGTGATAGGTAGATTAAAGAAGTCAAGGAGAACTTTGCTACCTTAATCAGAAGCATAATCAGATGTCACTACCTACGCATATACATACAACATGTGTGTGTTTACCTTCATTTGCACACACAGACATTCATACATACATGATTTCTCAGTAGATTTTCCAAGTCATATAGTGAATAAATTTTAGAGTTTAAAAGGCCCTGAATCCAATTCTTGTTACAGTTGTGGAAACTGAGGCCCAGGATTAATAAATATCTTGGCCTGGTTGACAGACCTGGCAGAATTAGGACTAGAATGCACATATTATGATTCTTTGTCTAAGTTCTTGCCATATACCCACTTGGAAGGACATGCCATCCCCAAATAAGCCAGATTGATATGTTAATTGTTGAAAACATTGGAGATTGTAGTTTCAGAAAGGGTGAGCTGACTTGTTTCTTCCTGCATGCAGCAAACAGTAAAGATTCCTTGAGGAGGGGTATTCTCACTATAAGAAGGGTGAGAAAAGAGCCCTTTATCACCACAGACTTGGAATTCAAGGCTGTAATGGACCTAACAAGAAAGTAACCCTTATCTTCCATTGGTTTTACACACCCCCTATTTATTTCCTAGTGACTCCCCTAGAAAATTTACTGCCCTTAGCCAGATTTCTTTTGTCCTGTTATTTATTGTCAAATTTATTGTTCCTTGTCCAAAAAGTATAAAATCATCTTGCTTTGGCCACTTCTTTGGACTTCACTCTGTTATGAAGACCCTCTACACACAGAATTAATAAAAGTTGTATGCTTTTCTCTTGTTTAACCTCCCTGGTGTCAATTTGGTTTCTAGATCCAGCTGAAGAACCTACTTGGAGTGAAAGATGGGAGGTGAGGGGGGGTTGGAAGTGATCTCTGGCTCCGCTATACATTTTTCTTCATGTAAAAAAAGAAATACTTTTAAATCATCTTTTAAGGGATAATTCAATGGATGGTGCTACATAAGAAACAGCATTTCATAACAAGAACGGTGGCAGAAAGGAGTAAAAGGGAAGCAGTTGTAGGGCTGAAACATTTACTTCATTATCTTTCCAAGGCCTGTTTCTACCCTTGTAGTAGTTAGAATTGCTTAAGGAGCCCATTTTGGTATGTTCTACTGTCATAAGCTCTCAAATGAGCTTGTAGTCGTTACTGCACGCTTAGCAATATTCTCTGCTTTGAATTTGTTTAAATGGGTACAGTGATTTCTGTCAAGCTGTGTAAAACTAATCAGATATAAACTCCTTCTATTTTCCTCAGCTAATTTGATAGTCAAAATTTTCACTTTAGGGAGAACACACTTTCTCCCTTCTAAAAGGAAGTCATGATACAAGATCTTGGTTCAAGAGAGGATTCTGACACAATGTACGCAGGAAACTTACACAATGTTGTGGAGGCTGGTCCATGTCTGTATCTTACCCCGTATACTGACTGAAGTGCATTCACAGCTTTATAAGCTGCAGATTCCTATGAGGGAAAATGGAGAAATTTTATATACTGTTGCATTGAAACTTTCAGATACACTGCTATGTTGTTTGAGCCTCATCGATCATCAACAGATGCCTTCGTTGGTTAAGATCTATATTCATTAATAATATTATGTTACTCTTATGTCACACGCTACATTTTGCAACATGTTTCAGAACACATCATTTCATTGATCTCACAACAAACCAGTGATCAATAATATTTTCATTTTATAGATGAGAGAAGGAAGGCTCAGCCAGGTTAAATGGGACGCAGAGTGGTTGAGCTAAGTACTCATATTTTCTGAGGCTGACTCAGTGTTCTGTTCCTTGACTTTAGCTCAAGGACAACAATTTCTTTCTTTTTTTTTTGGGCAGAATCTCGCTCCGTTGCTCAGGCTGGAGTGCAGTGGCGCAATTTCAGCTCACCGCAACCTCCGCCTCCTGGGTTCAAGCGATTCTCCTGCCTTAGCCTCCTGAGTAGCTGGGACTACAAGTGCGTGCCACCACGCCTGGCTAATTTTTTGTATTCTTGGTATACATGGGGTTTCACCGTGTTAGCCAGGATGGTGTCGATCTCCTGGCCTTGTGATTGGTCCACCTTGGCCTCCCAAAGTGCTGATATTACAGACATGGGTCACCGCACCCGGCCAGGGATACCTGTTTCTGTAAGTTACAAAATACTTGGCCGGGCAGGGATCATGTCAGTCTCAGTCACAGCTCACAACCAGTACTTAGCAATGTGCCTGTATACAACAGATGCTTGATCAATATTTCTTACATGAATGTTGAATAAGCATAAATCTGAAAGTATTAAGATAATCACATTGATTCTTAAGTATATATTTCACTGGGTATGTACAAGGTATTTAGAACACATCTGAATCAATTAAGAAACCCTTTAATTCAGTAAGAATGACTTCTCTTAATGCTATGTGCTTATCCTCACTGGGAATGGAAACAACTTCAGAATGCTCATGACTTCTAAGGTTACATATGCCTCCCACAGATCTTAGACAGGTACTGCTAAGAGGCAGAAAGTCTAAGGTGGAACTTTTCCTAAGAATGGCAAAAATTAGGAAAAATATTCAACACAATCGAAATACTAAAAGATGGATATTCTAACATGAACTAGAATGATACTCACTATCCTTTAAATATGGTATAAAAACACTGGTTTCAACAAGGAGTTAGAGAAGTATTATATGACAAATGAGAGGAAAAGAAGTATGTTGAAACCAGAATACAACTCTCCCATTTCAACTTGCTTATGAATAATTTAATACTTAAATTGAAGCACACCGGACAACATGGTGGTGTGTGCTGGACTGAGTTTCAGGTTGCTGTCCTCATTCAGCTCAGAAATGCATGAGGCAGTATTTGCAGCAAATGCCACCATTTGTGGATATTCAGGGACCAGGCTCCAGAAGCTGGCAGACTGTTTACTATTGATCTCACTGATGATGACATTCTTCTCATGGGAGCCAACAGAAAAGGAATATAAACACCATAATTAAATACCTTTATGGAGATTGTTCTAAGATTTTAACATCTTCTCCAACGGTCTCAGCAATATTCCATGGCAAGGGCAGATATTTCTACATTTAGAAGATTACTGCATTCTGCTAGTGAGGGAAATTTGTTTCTCATTATTTAGGCTGACTAAACTCAAGGGCAAAAAAATCTAAGAAAAAAAAGATAATAACTTTGCCTATTTACACAAAGGAGATGCACAGTTTTAGCCTTTTGAGCTCACTGCACCTCTGCCACTTGGGTACTGGTGCATGTTGACTAGGGTTTAGATGTGACCTCTCCACAAAAATAAAAACTTCATCATTTTTTCCAAGAATTATTTTCCGGGGGGCCACAGCTAGACACCTATTTGAAAGGACTGATTTAAGTGATCCCTCTTTTCTCTACTGTATCCTGTTTCCAATTGTCAAAATTACCTAGGCATCAGTTATTGGTCTTCAGCTAAGTAAATTGTATATATATATGTGTGTGTGTGTGTGTGTGTGTGTGTGTGTATATGTGTATATATGTATACATGTGTATATATGTGTATATGTGTATATATGTATACATGTGTATATATGTGTATATATGTGTGTGTGTGTGTATATATATATATATATTTTTTTTTTTTTTTAAGACAGAGTGTTGCTCTTGTTGCCCAGGCTGGAGTGCAATGGTGTGATCTTGGCTTACTGCAACCTCTGCCTACCAAGTTCAAGCAATTCTCCTGCCTCAGCCTCCCAAGTAGCTGGGATTACAGGCACCCGCGACCAGGCCTGGCTAATTTTTTATTTTTAGTAGAGATGGGGTTTCACCATGTTGGCCAGGCTGGTCTCAAACTCCTGACCTCAGGTGATCTGATCTGCCTGCCTTGGCCTCCCAAAATGGTATCTATTTTTATTTAAATATTTCCATATTTAAAGCAACTTAATGACTTAAAAAACGTTGCCAGAAATACCAAATCTTACATATTGATGGAATGTTTTTAAACAATTTTAATCAAATTTAATGGTTTCTGCTTAATATTCAGGGATTGTCTAGTTCCTGAGAATTATAATCATGATTTTAGTGACCAAGCTTATGATTAACACTCTCCAGGATTTCTCAACAATGGCATTGTTGACATCTTAGACTGAATAATTCTTTGCTGTGGGTTCTGTCTTGTGCATTGTAGGGTGTTTAGCACCATACTTGGCCCATACCTGCTAGATGCCAGTAGCATCCCCCCACCCTGTTGTGCCAATCAAAAATGTCTCTAGACATTGCCAGATGTCCATGGGGAGGCAAATTCATCCTTTTTTTTTTTTTTTTTTTTTCCTTTGAGACAGGGTCTCACTCTGTCACCCAGGCCGGAGTACAGTAGCATAACCTTAGCTTACTGTAACCTCTGCCTCCTGGACTCAAGCAATCCTCTCACCTCTGCCTCCTGAGTTGCTGGGACTACAGGTATGCACCACTATGCCTGGCTAGTTTTTAAAAATATTTTGTAGAGATGAGGTCTCACTATGTTACCTAAGCTGGTCTTGAACTCCTGGGCCCAAGCAATCCTCCAGCCTGGGCCTCCCAAAGTGCTGGGATTATAGGCACTAATGATCCATTTTATGCCACATGTTCCAATCCAAGACAAAGGAAAATAGGCTTAACTTAAGGTGGGAAGATAAAATATGAAGAACATTCTCATATGATAATTGTTTTTTTTTTTTTTTTTTTTTTCAGATGGAGTCTCACTCTGTTGCCCAGGCTGGAATGCGGTGGTGCCATCTTGGCTCACTGCAAACCTCCACCTCCCAGGTTCAAGTGATTCTCCTGCCTCAGCCTCTCAAGTAGCTGGGACTACAGGTGTCCACTGCCAGGCCCGGCTAATTTTTGTATTTTTTATTTTAGAGATGGGGTTAAACCATGCTGCCCAGGCTGCTCTCGAACTCCTGTCAGCTTGGCCTCCCAAAGCACTGGGATTACAGGTGTCAGCCACTGTGCCCAGGCCTCATACAATAATTTTTATATATTATATAGTCCACATCATCTGTTGTGTGAATATAAACAGACACAGTGCCCACGTAAAAAAACTCTGAACATTTGCCTATAGGAATACTGTGATACAAATTGTTAGGGTGTCGGGCCAACAAAAACAACAGCTATAGCAGCAGCAGCAACAAAAATAAAGTATATTTGACCTGCACAGCAGCTAAAGAATAGCAGTATAGAATATAATTATCACTTTTACAGTAGTTCTAAAGAGGGGGAATTTGCTTAGAATTCTTGGAATGCCAAGAACAAAATTCTCTTTTTGGACAGAATAAAAGTCTTCCCCAGGTCCTCCACAAGTCTTAGACATCTAGATCAGAATTTCCTAAAACCCCAAGCAATTGGTGCAGGATTTGGAGTTCAAGGTGTAGGGAGAAAGGGAATGATTCTCTTTAATAAAATTTTAAATTCAAGTATAACATTGTGGTATGATAAAAAATAAATATTTGGTCCTTGTCCTGGTTCTTGGCACACAGTTTCTAAAAACTCCTGGAATCTCCAGAGTGCTAAGGTGTCTTTTGGATGGTAATGAGATGACTTGGGGCTGGAGGCCCCTAAGTAGCTTCAGGATGCAGGGTGCTGCCAGAAAGACCAAACTGTGATTAGAGAGTTGGAACTTTCAGCTCCATCCTTCACCCTCTGAGGAGGAGAGAGAGGCCAGAGATTGAGTCCAAACTCCAATGCCTAATGATTTAATCAATTAGACCTGTGTAATGAAATCGTCATGAATACCCCTAAACAGCAGGGTTTGGAGAGCGTTTGGGTTAATGAGCACTGGATGTGCTGGGAGGTTGATGCACCCAGAGAAGGCATGGAAGCCCTGCGCCCCTTCCCCCATACATTGCCTTACGCATCTCTTCCATTTGGTGGTTCCTGAGTTTTGTGATTGATTGATTGATTGATTCATTAAGACAGGGTCTCACTCTGTCTTCCTGGCTGCAGGGCAGTGGCATGAACATGACTCACTGCAGCCCTGACCTCATGAGCTCAAGTGATCCTCCTGTTCTAGCCTCCTGAGTAGCTGGGATCACAGGTGTGTGCCACCACCACGCCTGGCTAATTTTTAATTTTTTTGTAGAGATGGGGGTCTCACCATGTTGTGCAGGCTGGTCTCAAATGTCTGGGCTCAAATGATCCACCTGTCTGGGCCTCCCAGAGTACTTGGATTATAGGAGCGAGCCACTGTATCCAGCCAACTGTGTATCTTAAATAAAGAGATGATAGTATGCAAAGCTCTTTCCTGAGCTCTGTGAATCATTCTAGTGAATTAGCAAACCAGAGGTGGGCTGGCAGGAACCTGAGACTCTGCAGCCAAGTCAGCCAGGAATGTGGTTAACTTGGAAACCCCCTACTTGCTACTGGTGTCTGAAGTGAGGGCAGTCGTGTGGGACTGAGTCCTTAAACCTGTGGAGTCTGATGCTAACTCTGGGTAGTCAGTGACCAAATGGAATTAAATTGTTGGACACCCAAGTGGTGTTGGAGAAGTGGTACTGGAAAAAGACATCACACATTTGGTGTCAAGAGGCCAAAAAAGTCCTAAAATATACACGTAGAAGAGTATACCGTTTTTGAGTTGATTGCTCAACAAATGATGACAAATTTAATACATTCATGTAACCACCATCCAGGTCAAGGAACAGAACTTCAGCAGCAACCCAATTTCCTCCCAATTACTGCACCCCCTCCTTTTCCCCAAAGGTAAGTGCCACCTGACTTCTAGCACCGTATATTAGTTTTTCTTGGTTTTTGAACTTTATAGGCTTTTAGATGCTATAGGCTCTGAAATGACTCACTTCATGACGAATGATGCCCTGTAGTGAATCGCTTGTTGGGTTTCTGATATAAGGAGAGAAAGAAACTCTGCTTTTTCATTTTTAAGTAATCTTATGCCTGAACGTCTGTTCATTCTTAGTACTAACTTGTCAGATACATACCCAAAGACTTAGTAGCATTAAGCAAATAGCACTTACAAATTAAAACCTGCTTTTAATTAATGAGAATCAATCTATAATTTATGAACAATTATTTACTCAATAAAATTAATTACAGCCTTGCATACATGACCAAAGCTATGATACTAATCAAATCCACCCTGACCTTTTCTGTGTAACCTGTGCTAAGAATGTAAATAGGTTTGAAATGATTGTATTTGAGAAGCAGCACTATGGTTAAAAGCAACAGCTATGGAACTAGACTTTGGGCTGAATCCTGGCTATGAGACTTAGTAGTTGTGTGTTCTCCATCTAATTACTTAATCTCTCAGCTTCTAGCTTCTTTATCTGTAAAGTGGGGATAATAAAAGCTGCCTCATATGATTGTTATTGAAGAATAAATGAATTAATACATGTAAAATACTTATTAGGATAAACACAAACATGTGTTTGCCATTATCATTAGTACTTAGAACCATCTTAGTTTCAGAAAAGCAGCATGAAGCCTGATGCACGTGCACAGGGTCAAATACTTACCACACAGCTAAAATTGGGAATTGTTGCATATTTGTAAGAATAGGGATACAGCAACATCTGAGCATATGCATGAAAGGAGAGATAAGCCCTAATGTGCTTTCTGTGTTTTCGAAGGAAGTTAGCTACAGCCTTCACTTCTGGCTCAGATTCTGGAAAAGGGCCACAGTATGTATCGTCACAAGGGTGCATAGAAGCTCCTTCATCTGCAAGTCAGAAAAGAAAATGGGGTAATGAAGCGGGCAGGGAAGAAACAAGAAACACAAATCAGCACTGTTAAGTTGTGATTTTTCTTTTATTTCTCCAAACATATGGTATTATTAAGCAATTCATCTAACTTCTCATTTATGGAAATCAGTACAAAAGTTCCAAGGTGATTGAAGTTCCCATGCACAATAGGAGGGCCTGAATAGAAACCAGGTACTGATTTTTCAACTGAACCTGCACAAACTACTCTAAAGAAATTGCTCTATCAGCTATCACTTCTAGCTGCATCTAGCAGCTAGAACAATGGTACAGCAAGTGTTCAACAAGCATTTGTTGAATAAGTTAACGTCAGATAGAAAGAAAAGGCTAGACATATGTAAAGGTATCTGAGAAGATACAAATATTGATATAGCAAGAACATAAAGGCAGGCCAGAAATAATTTCACCAATTTCTATTATACTTTTAGAACAGCGCTATCCAAACTAGTTTTGTAAAACCAGGAGGCTTTTCTAGTTATCTTGGGGATTGGTTAGAGTTTGGTTATGAAATCTTCAAAACAAAATTTTAATAACTTTTGAATTAAAAATCAAACTATATAGGGTATATTTAAGAGGTCTAAGGAAGGAAGGAAGGAAAATAAGAATCACCATAACAATCACGAAGTACCATGGTTCTAAGAAAATGTGGAAATAATTAGATTTTCCATAGTTATTTGCCATATGAGGCCACTAATGTCTCTTCCCTAACTCTAGAAAATGAGAATTCTCTCCATAAACTAGTAGAAAATATTTGGTGGTTCTGTGATGTAGCCTAATTCTACTGAACATGAAAAGACAGCCCAGTCAAATTGGGCTAAATCTTGAGGACCGTAAGTGTAGTTTATGCTGTAGGGAAGTAAAGAGTCGAGTGGGGGAGCTTACAGCAATTGGGGTTTCCCTTCTTTGAATCTCATCCTGGAGATGCCTCAGAAGCAAGTGGGCTATAGATGGAACTCAGAATGTAATATAAAAACTATAGCTGGGCTGGGCGTGGTGTCTTATGCTTGTAATCCCAGCACTTTGGGAGGACGAGGCAGGCAGATCACGAGGTCAGGAGATTGAGACCATCCTGGCTAACACGGTGAAACCCCGTCTCTACTAAAAATACAAAAAATTAGCCGGGCGCGGTGGCGGGCGCCTGTAGTCCCAGCTACTCGGGAGGCTGAGGCAGGAGAATTGTGTGAACCCGGGAGTCGGAGCTTGTAGTGAGTGGAGCTTGTGCCACTGCACTCCGGGCTGGGCGACAGAGCGAGACTCTGTCTCAAAACAAAACAAAATAAAACAAAACAGAAAAACTATAGCTGATACTCTGGAGGGAATGGAAGAAATAAAGAGAGATCTGTGGAATACAGACCTAAAGCACTGAAAAGGCGGGATCACAAACTAAACAACTAATTCTGCAGGGAGCAGAACTGATGAGCCAGAGAAAACAAGAATTTACCATAATCCTCATCAATATTCTCAAGGGCATGTAGGAGGGCACTGGAAACAAACAGGGACAAGGAGTTATAAAAAAAGGACCAACAAGATAAGTAGAAACAAACAATTTAATTCAGGATTGAATGAGTACAGTTGATGAATGAATTAATAAGATGGAGAGTGGTTTGAAACATTCCTAGAAGGCATCGAGAAGAGTAAAGAATAGGAAAAATGACAGAAAAATGAAAGGGCATGAAAAATAAAATAAATATCAATATATGATTAATGAGAGTCCTAGAAGGAAAGAAAAAAATAAAGTTAAATATTTGAAGAGCTGCTAATTAAAATTTCTCTACAATTTTTTTTTGGGGGGGGAGGTGGTGATGGAGTCTCGCTCTGTCACTCAGGCTGGAGTGCAGTGGTGCAATCTCAGCTCACTGCAACCTCTGCCTCCTTGGGTTCAAGTGATTCTCCTGCCTCAGCCTCCCAAGTACCTGAGATTACAGGCACCCTGCCACACCTGGCTAGTTTTTGTATTTTTAGTAGAGACGGGGTTTCACCATGTTGGCCAGGCTTCTCTTGAACTCCTGACCTCAAGTGATCCGCCCACCTTGGCCTCCGAAAGTGCTGGGATTACAGGCATGAGCCACTATGCCCGGCTAAAAATGTCTCCACAATTAAGGGAAGATTGAATAGACTTATTGTGCACCAAACACAAGAGATAAAGAGGAAAATATCAACACTTTGACAAATTATAGCAAAATTTAAGAAAAGAAAACAATTCTAGAGAGAAAAAGCAGGTCATTTAGAAAGGAACAAGAATTCCATTCACATTTGACTTTTCAACAGCAACATTAGAGTAATATATCCAATATTTTTATTAAAAAGGAATTTTGAATCTAGGCTTCTATATCTAGCTGAATTCTCATTGCAATGTGAGTGAAATAACGATGTTCTCTAGCATCTAAAAGGCCTCAAAAGAATATACCATACACTGACATACTTTGCAAACATCCCTGAAGAAAGTATTCCAACAAAATAATGAGTAACTCCAGAGAGCCTACTCTACATATCTCATATCTACAGAGAGATATGAGAATTGCAGGTTAGTAAGCAACTTAACAACATCTGCTATCTAAATAAGCAATATCCAAAGCGGGGGGGGGGGGGTCAAAGTATAATGATGTAGGTACCAAATTCTGGGAGACAACAAATTGATGGAAAAATAAAGAGGGAGGTGGGCAGGGAAGGCAAAAGCATGCTAAATTGTTGGTCTATTTTGAAAAGGAGATATAGATATTGATTAAATTTAGAAATTGATGGAAAAAAAAAACCTAAGTATGGGTCTTAAGTTAGGAATAACCACCAGAATAAGAAAAATAGAACACAAACTTCACAACTAACGGAAGTAACTTTGAACCATTTAATAGAAAGTAGTAAAGAAGGAAAAAAGAAAAAAGAAGAAACAGGGCCATCTTCAATGGCTTACACCTGTAATCCCAGCACTTTGGGAGGCCAAGGATGGAGGATTGCTTGAGGCCAGGAGTTTGAGACCAGCCTGGCCAACATAGTGAGGTCCCATCTCTACAAAAATTTTTAAAAATTAGCCAGGTATGGTGGCACACACCTGTAGTCCTAGCTACTTGAAAGGCAGAGTCAGGATCGCCTGAGCCTGGGAGTTTGAGGTTACAGTGCGTTGTGATGGTGCCATTGCATTCTAGTCTGGGTGACAGAGCAATACCTTCTTTCTTAAAAGAGGCTGGGCATGGTGGCTCATGCTTGTAATCCCAGCACTTTGGGAGCCAAGGCGGGTGGATCACTTGAGGTAAGGAGTTTGAGACCTGCCTGGCCAACATGGTGAAACCCTGTTTCTACTAAAAATACAAAAAAATTAGCCAGGTGTGGTGGTGCATGCCTTTAATCCCAGCTACTTGGGAGGCTGAGGCAGGAGAATCACTTGAACCCAGGAGGCAGAGGTTGAAGTGAGCTGAGATCATGCCATTGCACTCCAGCCTGGGCAATAAGAGCAAGACTCTGTCTCAAAAAAAAAAAAAAAAAAAAGAAAGAAAAGAAACACTGGAAAACAGAGAACAGGAATATAGGAATTAAGATGGCAGAAATAAGTCTTAAAGTAACAGTGATTATGAAGAATGCTAATAGGTGAAACTAATTGATCAAATGACTGATTTTATTTTATTTACTTATTTTTTATCTCCAATCCTGTGGAAAATGATTTAAAAAATTATGTTTAATAGAGATGAGGTCTTGCTGTGTTGCCCAGGCTGATGTTGAATTCCTGAGCTCAAGCAATCCTTCCACCTTGGATTCCCAAAATATTGAGATTACGGGCATAAGCCATAGTGCCTGGCCTGATGTTTTCATATAGAAAAATAAAAATAAAGAAGATCCATAGAAAAAACGTGTGTAAGTAGATATTCCAGATGTTTACTTTTAGTATTGTGTCAGCCTTGGTATTTATATTAGTTTCCTAAGGCTGCCATAACACATTACTACAAACTAAGCCACTTAAAATAACCGAAATTTATTCTGTTACAGTTCTTGAGGCTAAAAGTCTGAAATCAAGGTGTCAGCAGGGCCATCCACCTTCTGAATGCTCTAGGGAAGAATCCTTCCTTGCCTCTTCCTAGCTTTGGGTGGTTCTTGGCAATCCTTGGCATTTCTTGGTTTGTGGATGCATTCCAGCCATCTATCACTTAAAGAAAGACATATGTTCTGAGGCCAGGTATGGTGACTCACGCCTGTAATCCCAACACTTTGGGAGGCTGAGGCGGGCGGATCACTTGAGGTCAGGAGTTTGAGACCAGCCTGGCCAACGTGGTAAAACTGTGTCCTACTAAAAATACAAAAATTGGCAGGGTGTGGTGACACACACCTGTAATCCCAGCTACTCAGGAGGCTGAGGTGTGAGAATCGCTTGAACCTAGGGGGTGGAGTTTGAAGTGAGCCAAGATCGTGCCACTGTACTCCAGCCTGGGTGGCAGAGAAAGACCCTATCTCAAAAAATAAAAAATAAAAAATAATGTGTTCTGAGAAATACATCATTAGACAATTTCATCGGTGAGCAAACATCATAGAATGTACGTACGCAAATGTAGATGGTGTAGCCCATTGCTCTAGGCCATAAACCTATACAGTATATCATTCTACTAAATACTATAGGCAATTATAACAAGATGATAAATATTTGTGTATCTAAACATGGAAAAGGTAGAGTAAAAATACAGTATTATAATCTTATGGGACCTCTGACATATATACAATCACCGTTGACTAAAACATTGTCATGTGGTGCATGACTATACTCCAGTCTCTTCTTGTATGTTCACATGGCTTTCTTCCCTGTGTGTTTCTCTGTGTGTCCTCTCTTCTTATTAGAAGGACAACTCACTGAATTTAACTAATTACTTCCACAAATAACCTTTTTCCAAATAAGGTCATATTCCAAGGTTTCATTGGATATGAATTTGGGGGGAACACAATCCCACCACAGTTTTGAGGAATTATCCTATTGCAGAAAAACTAGATCCTGTCTAGGATACTTTCTCTGAGACACTGTTTATCTTGCAAGAAGTAGAGAAGTCTCCAAGACACCTGGATAAAAGATCAACTTAAAAAATTCAATAGTGTTCGGCCAGGCGTGGTGGCTCAAGCCTGTAATCCCAGCACTTTGGGAGGCCGAGGCAGGTGGATCACGAGGTTAGGAGATCGAGACCATCCTGGCTAATGCGGTGAAACCCCGTCTCTACTAAAAATACAAAAAATTAGCCGGGAGTGGTGGCGGGCGTCTGTAATCCCAGCTACTCGGGAGGCTGAGGCAGGAGAATGGCGTGAACCCGGGAGGCGGAGCTTGCAGTGAGCCGAGATCGCGCCAGTGCACTCCAGCCTGGGGGACAGAGAAAGACTCCGTCTCAAAAAAAAAAAAAAAAAAAAAAAAAAATTCAATAGTGTCATTCTACTCTTGGCAATATTACTTATAAGGATGTGTAGTAGAAAATAAGATATTATTCACAACATCTAGGAATTAAGCTATTAAAGAATGCCTGACTATTAGAAAGAAAATGTTAAAACTCTACTAAAAGATCTATAATTTCAGAATTGAATTAGAGAACTATACCATGTGCGTGAATATGATGACTTGGTAGTATAAAGATATTCATTCTTCCCTATTTATTTAGTTATTTTGTTCAATTCAATTTTGACAAAAATACCAGCCCCAGGATTTTGGGAGAAAACTCAACTAAAGAGCACTGAAAGTTCTGAGGAAGCGTAAATAGCTAGGAAAATCTTGGAAAAGAAGAGCAGAGAAGGGCTTATCCTACCAGGCATTAAAACATACATAGATATAATCATAGAAACAATATGATATAAAGTCAGAAATAAACTAGTAGACCAATGGAACAGAATCACCAAGAAAATGATTGTTTAGTAAATGATGTTGAGAAACTAGCACATAATATGGAGAAACCAGAGTTGGATCCTTAGCACGTAAATATACAAAAGTAAATTCTAAATGGTTTAATGATTTAAATAACAAAAACAAGACATGATAAGGAAGAAAATATATAAGGGCTTGGTTGTTAGGGGCTTTCTCTAACCCTTTTCCTTCATATCATCCTTCTAGATGGACTTACAGAGCATGGGGATGGGTATATAAAAGAGGTGCTCTTTAATAACTAAGTTTTTTCACAAGATTGCATGCAGGGTGAACAGTGGGGGAAAAGGACCTTACGTATGTTTGGTCATATATAATGAATGTAGAATGAATTAAGAAGTTTTTAGTATTATAATCACAATTTCACCAAAAAGAGCAAGGAAATATAAAGAAACACAAATATATATGAAAACATAAGTCAGACTATGTGTAATAATGTAATAATACAAATGGCTTATATTTTAAAATTACAAGTTGATGTTGAATTCAACTTAACAAAAATTTTTTAATACTTCTGCTCTAGACGCTATGTTATGCATTGGGGATCAAATATGAAGAAGCCACAGACTCTGAGTTGAGGAACATAAAGATTATGCTGGAAGACATAAAGGTAACAGAAAAAATCAATATAATGTGGTAAATGCTATGATATATTTAGAAGACAGGGCAAAGAGGCAATCATCCTGTCTGAGTGTTCAGGAAAATCTTCTTAGAGGAGATAATGTTCCCTGGAAGAGACAAATCTAGAGGGATAGATATGAGTTAGAAGATAATTTCAGATAGTAAGAACAATATCAACAAAAGTATAAAGGCAAGAGACATTTGGTGGTAAGGTTCAACATAAAACGTGAGTCAGAGAATTTTGGTGGATGCGCCTAGAGTGGTAATTAGGAACTAGTTCATGGAACATCTTATTTATTATGCAAAGGAGCTTGTAGTGTTCTCTAGGCAGTGAAGAACCTCCGTGGTGCCCATAAAATACACTACTGAGACCTCTTGCTACAGTGAGCATAGTTGACTGACAGCTCCACTTGCTACCCTCTGGATCCATCACTGCATTCTCATCAAGCCCACATTTCCCCACAGTTGCTCCTCGCCAATGACTGATCATAGAAGAGGCACTAGTGCAGGCCCATTCTTGCCAGATGCAGGTATCCTTTACAAGGCACCTTTGGCTTGATGCATCCCCATAGGCCTGCCAAAGCCTTTCTTAGAGCTGCACGTTAGTCTGAGACTCTTCCAGCCCCATCCTTCGTTTCCCTCTCTTTTCATAGGTTTCTGACCTGCATCATGGCAAAAAAGCTGTCCTAGCCTATTCTTTTTTTTTTTTTTTTTTGAGACAGAGTCTTGTTCTATCACCCAGGCTGGAGTGTGGTGGCATGATCTTGGCTCACTGCAACCTCCATCTCCTGTGTTCAACTGATTCTCCTGCCTCAGCCTCCCAAGTAGCTGAGATTAGGTGTGTACCACCATACCCGGCTAATTTTGTATTTTTAGTAGAGATGGGGTTTCACCATGCTGGCCAGGCTGGTCTCCAACTCCTGACATCAAGTGATCCACCCGCCTCAGCCTCCCAAAGTTCTGGGATTACAGGCATGAGCCACTGCTCCCGGGCCCTGTCCTAGCCTATTCTTGCTTCCTCTTCTTTATCCTTCAAAGGTGTTTCCTTCAAATACATCTCTTGTCATCTAATCCTGAGTTGATGCCTGCTTCCTGGAGGTCTTGAGCTACCATAACTGTGAAATTTTTTTTTTAATCACCACTTTATTGAGATATAATTTACACATGATTTTAAAGTGGATAATTCAGTAGTTTTTAGTATATTTACCGAGCTGTGCAACCATCATCATTATCTAATTTTATAACATTCATTTCCAAAAAGAAACTCCATACTTTTTAGCAGTCAATTCACATTTCTCTTCCCCTCAGTCTCTTAACCATGAAGGATTTTAACACATGGTCAAGTTTTTATTTCAGACTGATCTTGTAAAAGTTTATAGGCTAGATTTGTAAGAGGCAAGTCTATAATCAGGGAGACCAAATCAAGACACAATTACAACAATCTGGGCCAGAGATAGTGACAGCTGGAGTTAGGGCAGCGGTATTAGGAACAATACCAAGGGGGTGCATCAAAGAAATATTTGGAAGATTAACTAACTGGACTTGGTGACTGGTTGAATATGTAGGGCAATGAGGCGGGGTTTGATAACATCTTACCTCTTTGGCTTGGCCAACTTAGACATCAGTAGTTTTTTTTTTTTTTTTGAGACGGAGTCTCGCTCTGTCGCCCAGGCTGGAGTGCAGTGGCGCTCGGCTCACTGCAAGCTCCACCTCCCAGGTTCACGCCATTCTCCTGCCTCAGCCTCCCGAGTAGCTAGGATTACAGGCCCCTGCCACCACACCTGGCTTTTTGTATTTTTTAGTAGACACGGAGTTTCACCGTGTTAGCCAGGCTGGTCTCGATCTCCCGACCTCGTGATCTGCCCGCCTCGGCCTCCCAAAGTGCTGGGATTACAGGCGTGAGCCACCGTGCCCGGCCGACGGTAGTTGTTTTGAATGAAACATTGAATAGATGAGAAGGGATGTGGACATATAGGGAGAAAAGGAAGATGTCTATTTCATTTTGGACATGTTAAGTTTGGCTGCCAATAGAGATTGCTAATGGGGTACTAAAGATAAATATGAAGCTCAAAGGAAATACTAGGCTAGAGAAAAAGATTTGGGGGTCATTACCATTTTGTGAAAGTAAAATCAGCTGAGTGCAGTGGCTCATGCCTGTAATCCCAGCACTGTGGGAGGCCGAGGTGGGTGGATCACTTGAGATCAGGAATTGGAGATCAGTCTGACCAACATGGTAAAACCCTGTCTCTAGTAAAAATACAAAAATTAGCTGGGTGTTGTGGCGGGTGCCTGCAATCCCAGCTACTCGGGACGCTGAGGCAGAAGAATCACTTGAACCCAGGAGGCGGAGGTTGCAGTGAGCCACTGCACCCCACTCTGGGCAGCAGAGCGAGACTCTGTCTCAAAAAAAAAAAAAAAAAAGTAAAATCACTCAAAATGAATAAAAAGCTTCAAACTGTGGGGAATACCAGTATTTAAAAGAGGCAAGGAGTATAACAGGACTCTGTCATTGACACTAGGAAGGAATTGTCAGGAAAGTAGGAGGACCACAAGATGCTGATGTCAAGGAATCCAGGGACTTGATGTTTCAAGGAGAGTGTGGTTAGCCTGTAAAATGCAGAAAAGAATTTCATTTAATTTTGTAGTAACAAAGTAACTGGGGACTTTTGCTTTAGAAAAATTAGTAGAGTGGTAGGGGCAAAAGCCAGATGTTATATGCGCTTAGAGGAATGAATGGGAAGAAAGGAGAAGGAGATAGTAAGTATAGACTATCTTTTTTGGGAAGCTTGTTCTACAAGGGAAGAAAATATATAAAATGATGGCTAGAGGTAACCTTGGGGATAAGAGGCAGATTTAAGATTTTTTTAGGGAGGACAAGCATATCTAAAGAAAGAATAGGGGAAAGGTACAGATGAAAAAAGAAAAAGAGAGATTTGATAGGAGAAAGTTCTAGAAAAGATGTGAATGGGTGGAATCAGCAACCAGGTGGAGTGACAGGCCTTGAATAGTAGATGGGACTTCTGATTTCCTGTTTTCTTCAAATGTCTTTGATTCCTCATCCCATCAGTAAGAAACTTTTTGCATATCCCTGATACATATTTTTAGTTTATATATGTGTCTTGTTTGTAGGCTAATATTATATAAAACATACCAAAATAATATTTAGAATGTTTAGAGATGAATTAAACTATAATTAAAATAATTTTTAAATTAATTGTGTAGAAAGGCATTAATTCTCTTAAAATAAGGATGAGAAAGATAGATGAAATCTAACTTAAATACCTTAGCAGTGTCTACATGTTGTTTTTCTTCAATGAATTTATGATATAAATGATGACATAAAAGAATGTGAGAACAGAAAGTTTTTGGTTGATCTCCTAACTGGCATTTGTATGCAAAAGTATGTGTATTGCAATCTGTTGTCTCTCTGGACATTCAGAACACCTTTTTATTTCTCTAAAAATAAACATCGGAGAGTGAATTCAAAAAATACATGGAAAAATGATTACAATTAAATATTTAATGGAAAAAAGAGCATGCAATTGTATAAATGAGATGGTTAAAAACAAAGAAAAAAAATAAAATGAAGTAAAGATTAATAGTCATTTGCGGCCGGGGGCGGTGGCTCACACCTGTAATCCCAGCACTTTGGGAGGCCGGAGGCGGGCGGATCACGAGTTCAGGAGATCAAGACCATCCTGGCTAACACCGTGAAACCCTGTCTCTACTAAAAAAAATACAAAAAATTAGCTGGGCATGGTGACAGGCGCCTGTAGTCCCAGCTACTCTGGAGGTTGAGGCAGGAGAATGGCGTGAACCTGGGAGGCGGAGCTTCCAGTGAGTAGAGATGCGCCACTGCACTCCAGCCTGGGAGACAGAGCGAGACACCGTCCCAAAAAAAAAAAAAAAAAAAAAAGTCATTTGCTAGGCTGACAAAATGGTATTATTTATTTCTTTTTCTCTTTTTTTTTTATAGAGATAGTCTCGATATGTCGTCCAGGCTGGTCCTCGGCCTTCCAAAGTACTGGGGTTACAGGTATGAGTCATCATGCCTAGCCTAATTATTTTTTTCAATGTTTTATTTCTGTCATATTATCTCAATTTTAAATAAAAAAAATTAGAAAAGAAAAAGAGATCTGAAATATATTTTTTAAAAATTTAAAAGTTTTTTTAAAGGAAAATAAGTAAAAACAGAAAAGCAGCAGAAATCTTCGGTTTTATTTTATGTTTGACAGCAACTGGTCCCTGTGGAAACTGACCTGACAGTTGCAGTTGAATCCTCTAGTAAGCAGTATTGGGAAGTCATGGTTATTGTGACGTGTTTTCATTGTTATATTATCACTTTCAATGTTTTTCATTTATAGCTTTTAAATTTCTCATAAATGGAATCACAATGCTAGTTTAAAAATTGTCATCTTTTAAAAGATTTCTTTTTCACTTGCATCTCCCACTGTCAACTTATCCTGGAATGACCCATGTTAAAAACTCAGTGTAGTTAACATAATTTACAAATACACACACTGGTGTGCACATATGTACTCACACACCATGCATATATGTATCTTGATATAGCTATATAGGTATAAATTACACATTCATATATATATATATATATATATATAGAAAAGAGCTATTTTTACTCACAAAACAAGATCATAATCATACAATTTTTTTGCCTCTTGCTTTTTTCTTCAATGATATTTTGAGGAACTCCTTCCATTCAGATTTGAATTCATTCTTTTAAATTCATTCTATTGTAACATAATTTAGTCTCCTGTCTATTGTTGGGAATTATGCTTATTTCTCTCTCTTTACCATGATGAAACAATACCACAATAAAGAAAGTGGAGACATGACTACTGACCCGAAAGAAACAATAATGCAATAAGCATCAAAGTATATGTATCCTTACACCTGAGTGCTTTTATTCCAATGGGACAGACTTATAGGAATAGGGCCCTGGGCTGAAGGAAATATGTGTGTATACACACACACACACACACACACACACACATTTTAAATAGATGGTAAATTCACATGATTTAAAAATTAAAAGTTATAAAAGGATATTTTTAATTCTCATAGATTTTTTGCCAGATTGCTTACTAAGATTGCTACTATTTATATTTCCACAAGTAGTGTGTAAGAGTACCATCTCTCCTTCATCCCTACTAGCAATACTCTACAAATGTATCACCTTTTGATTTTTGCCAGTTTGATGGCAAACATTTAATTTTACTTCCTTTTTTTTTTCTTTTTTCTTTTGAGACGGAATCTTGCTCAGTTGCCCAGGCTGGAGTGCAGTGGCACCATCTCAGCTCACTGCAACCACTACCTCCCGGGTTCAAGCAATTCTCCTGCCTCAGCCTCCTGAGTAGCTGGGATTATAGACGTGTGCCATCACGCCAGGCTAATTTTTGTATTTTTAGTAGAGACAGGGTTTCACCCTGTTGGCCAGGCTGGTCTCGAACTCCCAACCTCAGGTGATCCACCCGCCTCAGCCTCCCAAAGTGCTGGGATTACAGGTGTGAGCCACCGTGCCTGGCCAATTGGCCTTCCTTACTGGAAGTGTGCTTGTGTTCATTCTTTAGACCGGACTCTTTGAATTGCTTAATCATGTTCTTAGCTCATTTTGTTTTCTGTTGGGCTATTAATCTTTTCCTTACCCAAGTAGAAAGTGCTTTGTAAAGACTGTCATTTGCATTGCATTTTATCCTCAAATCTAAAATTTGTCTATTCAATCATTTATGGCAACTTTATCATTTTAGACATTTTAAATTTCGTATAATCACTATGTCTTTGTAAAAAATGGCTTTTGTTTTTTTGGTCTTGGTTAAGAAAGTTTTCCCTTGGGAGGCTGAGGTGGGCAGATCACCTCCATTTAGGAGTTTGAGACCAGCCTGGGCAACATGGCAAAACCATGTCTCTGCTAAAAATACACAAAATTAGCTGGTTGTGGTGGTGTGCGTCTGTGGTCCCAGCTACTTGGTAGGCTGAGGTGGGAGGATCACCTCAGCCCAGAAAGTCGAGGTTGCTGTGAGCTATGATTGTGCCACTGCATTCCAGCCTGGGTGACAGAGTGAGACCCTATCTCAAAAAAGAAAGAAAAAAAAAATAAAAACAAAAAGAAAAAGAAAGAAAAAGAAAAAAAGAAAGTTTTCCCTATCCTTAAAAATTATAGGTACTTTCTAGATTTTCTTCTAAGAATTTTATTGCTTTTTTTTTTTTCATGGAAGTCTTTAATCCTTCTGGATTTATTTTTATACATATGTAACGTTATCAATCATCCCTTCAGTTTTTCTAGAGGAATAGCCAATTCTGTCAGCATCATTTATTAAATATCCTGTCATTTTCCTACCAAATTAAAACATTACTTTGGTTGTATATTAAAGTGTAATGCAGCCAGGGATGGTGGCTCATGCCTGTAATCCCAGCACTTTGGGAGGCTGAGGAGGGAGGATCACTTGAGGCCAGGAATTCGAGACCAGCCTGGCCAGCAAGGTAAAACTCCATCTCTACTACAAATACAAAAATTAGCCAGGTGTGGTGGTGCATGCTTGTAATACCAGCAATTCAAGAGGCTGAGGCATGAGAATTGCTTGAAACAGGGAGTCAGAGGTTGCAATGAGCCAAGATCATGCCACTGCACTCCAGCCTGGGTGACACAGGGAGACTGTCTCAAAAAAGCAAAACAAAAGTGTAATGCATGTGTGGATCAATTCTTGGACTCTCTGTTCTGTTCTGCTGTTCTATGTGTCTATTCTCATGTTGTTACCCTAACAATCTATAGCAGCATCAAAGTATGCTCTGATACAGGCAAGAGACAGTTCCTTCGCTACTCTTTTTACAGTTTTATCAGCTTTTTTGTCTACTTATTTTTCCATATAAACTTTATGATCATTTTATCCAATTCCTAAAAGCAGAATACAAAATTAGAAAAACCTTCATTGAGATTCTAATTGGAATTGCATTCAATTTGTACTGATTTGGGGAGGATTTTATTACATTGAGTCGTCCTATCCAAGGACAGTTATATGCCGTTCCATTTGTTCAGATTCTTGATTGTTGTTGCTGTTGTCATTATTGTGGATAGACAGCCGTTTTTCAGATGGTCTTCTCAGAACGGTGAGGTAGAAGCCACTTCACGATGCCATCAATGTTCCTCTCATGTTCTGCCTTCCTGTCCTCCACCTCCACCTCCATCAAATGCAATCTGGGGAATCAGTCACCCAAGCCATCTCTTTTTTTTTTTTTTGGAGACAGAGTCTTGCTCTATCCCCCAGGCTGGATGGAGTGCAGTGGCACCATCTCAGCTCACTGCAACCTCTACCTCCCGGGTTCAAGTGATTCTCATGCCTCAGCCTCCCTAGTAGTTGGGATTACAGGTGCACACCACCACAGCCGGATAATTTTTGTATTTTTAGTAGAGACAGGGTTTCGCCACATTGGACAGGCTAGTCTCGAACTCCTGACCTCAGGTGATCCACCCACCTCAGCCTCCCAAAGTGCTGGGATTACAGGCATGAGCCACCAGGTCTGGCCACCCAAGCCATCTCTTTAAACTTCATTTTGGAGGCTTATGTGATATCAAAACAAAAATATAACCCATTCAATAAATTTTTATGGTCAATGTACTAAATAAACATAGTGTTTTGAGAGTTACAAAAATTCCTGATAACTTTACTTATCGGTAATATGCTTACTTCATATTTGGAATAACAAGTAATGGCTCTCTATTGATGTTTCCTTAGAAAATCAGACCCTCTCGTAGATAACTAAACATTCTAAGTTACTAAAGATAAATTACTTGCTTTGTTCAAAGTTCAAAGAAGAAGACAAAGATGCAGTAATCTAATTTCCATCCTCTCTGTAGATTTTTAACTATTTCTAAGCCACTCCTGAAGTGTAGAGACTTATGTCAGTGAACAAAGGGTAGGAATTGCTATCTTTTATCCTTTTTAAGGAGAGAAAAACCAAACATTGATTTTCTCCTTCAAGATTGAGTAAGAAAAAGGGTAACTACTTTGTACTGAAAACAGGACCAGTGCTATTGTTCCTTTCTGGAGTGGAAGGCAATCAGGCTACAGGTGAAGACGTGAGTGGTGACAATCTTGCCTTGTATCTATTTGCTGTATAGCCAAAGTGGAGCACTCCTCTTGACCCGAGGCTACTTGCTTTATCCATAGAATCCTCGCTAGATCCAACCAACGCCAACTTTCTCTAGGTAAGCTTGGGGTCTTTATAACATCCCATACTAGCTCAGGTGGTGCAGTACAGACCCAACATGATGTGCAAAGAGTGGCAGAGTAGAGAATATAGACTAATCTTAGAAGTAGCTGTGTCTGGCTGCAGAAGGCTGTAAAAGTGATAGCACTTATGTTGCACTGAAGCTATTTATTTATATAGACTCTCCTCTCCTTTAGAGGGTGAGCTCCTTGAGGACAGAGGTCATGGACTACAGTTTCCTACGACTTAGCAAAACAGATACCCTCACTACCCTTTAAATGTTAGTTAAATGAATAAGTGGAGCTGACCCTGCTCAGGGAAGGTGCTTGTACCTTAGACCAGGGGTCCCTAACCCCTGGGCCATGAACTGGTACCAGTCCATGGCTTATTAGGAACTGGGCCACACAGAAGAAGGTGAGTGGCATGTGAGCAAGCAAAGCTTCATCTGTATTTATAGCTGCTTCCCATTGCCCACATTACTAGGTGAGCTCTGCCTCCTGTCAGATCAGTGGCAACATTAGATTCTCATAGGAGTGAGAACCTTATTGTGAACTGTGCATGCAGGGGATCTAGATTGTGTGCTTTTTATGAGAATCTAATGCCTGATGATCTGTCCTGTCTCCCATCACCCCCAGATAGGACTGTCTAGTTTCAGGAAACAAGCTCAGGGCTCCCACTGACTCTACATTATGGTGAGTTGTATAATTCTTTCATTATATATCACAATGTAGTAATAATATAAATAAAGTATACAATAAATGTAATGTTCTTGAATCATCCTGAAACCATCGCCTCCCCACTCTCTGGTCTGTGGAAAAATTGTCTTCCATGAAACTGGTTCCTGGTGCCACAAAGGTTGGAGACTGCTGCCTTAGACTATGTAATTAACATTTAGGCTTTGATTAGACAACTAAACTCCAGTTCATCTTTATGGAAGGCTGAGGACTCACCAGGGATATCACCACCACCACCACCACAAAATATTTTCAGATAAGCCTGTTGGTCCATGAGAATATTATCATCACCTAAATATTTCTTGAATAACCTAAAATCTGAAACGCTGAGTTTTTCCTAAGTTGTAGGTACTTTAAAAAATGTTTCCAAAAGGAAATGAGATACTTAAACAATCTTTGTATATGGGCAATAAGTCCCAAGTTGTTTGTGTATATGGGCACAAATCAATGCTTATTATCAACAAAATACGGAGTGATAACTTCATGACTAAGCATTTTCATAGAGAAAAATGGTACCGTTAAATTTCCTCCCAGAATGTATAAAAACTGTAATTGTGTGCGATGAGCTTTCCTCCAAAGAATCAATGGAGGGAGATGTGCAATTGGAGAGGGTCATTTACAGGAAGGTTTTAAGGAACACGCAGGGAGAGCAGAAGTGTGTGAAAGATGGGCAGGGCCACAAAAGGGACAGGCTGGGATGTGGAGCAGGGAAACAGGGCAATGACTTCCAGAGGGCCAGAGGACTTATTTTACCTGGCTTTTCATAGGACTTGACCTCCTACTTGAAATATTCTCCTCCCTTGGCTTTTAACACACTGTTCCCTCAAACTTTTCTTCCAGTCTCTCTGTTCTTTCCTTCCCAACCCCCTTTATGGGGTTTTCTTCTTCTATTAGTCCATTAAATGAAGGGGAATCCAATTGTTCTGCTCTTAGCCATGTTCTTCAGTGGTCGCTCTCTTCATTGAACATGGCAGCCTCAACTATTACTTACATGTAGATACTTTCATGTATTCAACACGTCTTTACTATGCACACACCATGCCTCACGCACTGGGATACATCATGAACCAAAGGTTTTTGCCTTGTAGAGAGCTTCCATTCCAGTGGTGGTGGTGAGACAATAGACACTAGACACAGTGAAAGCGAGAATTCTACTGTGTAGGATAAAAGTGCCATGGAAACGAGAAAAAGAACAGTGTGAGAAAGATTAGGAGTACTGGGGAGTTGGGTTGCAATGATAGAGATGGTGACGACGTTGTTCCCAGATGCTGCCTTTTGAGCAGACTTGTAGAACTCAAGGAGTTGGCTATGGCATCCAGGAGTTTTAAGCAGAGGGAACAGCCAGTGCAAAGACCCTGAGGCCAGTGTGGCTGGAGCCAAGTGGGGAATGAGGATAGAAATAGATGAGATCAATCAATGGGGGACCAGATTATGTGAAGTTTATAGGCTATATTAAGTCCCTTAGGCAAGTAAAATGGGGAGCTGCTGCAGCATTTTCAGCAGTTAACATCACCTGACTTATATTTTAAAAGGTTCACGGTGGCTGAGGATAGAGAGTATGTGTTTGTGTGCCTGTGTGGGTGGCAGGGGGCAAGGGTAGCAGCTGTGAGAGTAGTTAGAAGGCTCCTGCAGTAACCCACATGAGAGATGATGGTAACTTAGACTGGGATGATAGTAACAGAAGTGGTCAGAAAGGGTTGGAATCTGGAGCAATTCTTAAGGTAAAACCAAAGTGATTTCATAATTGGTTGGATGTATGGTGTAAGATAAAGAGCAGTGTTTGGCTTTTTCAAGATTGATCCATGGGTTTAAGGCCTGAGCAACTGGAACGATGGAGTTGCCATCAACTGAGCTGAGAATGGCTACAGGAAGAGCCAATTTGGCAGAGTGAAGGTCAGGAGTTCATTTCTGGATATTTTGAGTTGAGATGTCTATTAGATACCCCCAGTGAAGATGCTAATAGATATTATATATGGAGCTTGGGAGAGAGTTTTACATCTGGAGATTTGGGGGTCATAGGCACACAGTAGAGAATGATGACATGTCTAAGGGAATGAATGTAGACAGAGAAGAGAAAAAGACAAAGGCTGAACCCTGGACATTCCAACATTAAGAGTGTAGGGAAAACAAGAGGACCAACAAAATAGATTTGGTGTCTTCTCTAACACCCCGAGGCTGGGTTAGGTGCTTCTCCTATATGTGCTTATAATGCCCCCTTTTTTTTTTTTTTTTTTTTTTAATTTTCTCTTTTTTTTTTTTTGCATCTTTCTTTTTTTTATTATTAATTTTTTTTGCATACAAAAACAATAAACATTTTCTAAAAATACATACAAACAAAAAGATGCGTATCAAACATATTAGGAAGGTTGCACATGGGAAGTCGGGGAATAGAAATGGGGGTGGGAGTTAAAATAAATGAGAGAGGGACTTTATATGGATCAGTGATAATAACTCAATCCTCTATTTGACAAAGAAGAGGGAGAAGGAAGAGGAAGAAAAAGAAAGTGGGATAAAGGATCAGAAAGGGAGGAAAATAGAAAAAATTAGAGTATGACTCCAGGGTAGACCTGTTTTGTTGTCATTGAGTTGGTTGGTTGGTTTGTCTGTTGTATTCTTCATGTTTCGCCAAGTTGGCCAGACTGGTCTCGAACTCCTAGCCCGAAGTGATCAACCCGCCTCGCCCCCCAGAGTGCCGGGACCACAGGCGTGAGCCACCACGTCCAGCCCCCACATTGCTTCTGGCCTCCGTGGTAGACCTCCCAGACGGAGCGGCCAGGCAGAGGAGCTCCTCACTTCTACCCAGACACGGGGCGGCCGGGCAGAGGGGCTCCTCACTTCCCAGACGGGGCAGCCAGGCAGAGACGCTCCTCACTTCTTCCCAGACGATAGGTGGCCGGGCAGAGGCGCTCCTCACTTCCCAGACGATGGGTGGTCGGGCAGAGGCGCTCCCCACTTCCCAGACGATGGGTGGCCGGGCAGAGGCGCTCCTCACTTCCCAGACGATGGGCGGCCGGGCAGAGGCGCTCCTCACCTCCCAGACGATGGGTGGCCGGGCAGAGGCGCTCCTCACCTCCCAGACGATGGGTGGCCGGGCAGAGGCGCTCCTCACTTTCCAGACGATGGGTGGCCGGGCAGAGGCGCTCCTCACCTCCCAGACGATGGGTGGCCGGGCAGAGGCGCTCCTCACCTCCCAGACGATGGGTGGCCGGGCAGAGGCGCTCCTCACCTCCCAGACGGGGCGGCCGGGCAGAGGCGCTCCTCACTTCTTCCCGGACGGGGCGGCCAGGCAGAGGCGCTCCTCACTTCTTCCCGACGGGGCGGCCGGGCAGAGGCGCTCCTCACTTCTTCCCGGACGGGGCGGCCGGGCAGAGGCGCTCCTCACTTCCCAGATGGGGCGGCCGGGCAGAGGCGCTCCTCACTTCCCAGACGGTGGGTGGCCGGGCAGAGGCGCTCCTCACTTCCCAGACGGTGGGTGGCCGGGCAGAGGCGCTCCTCACTTCCCAGACGGTGGGTGGCCGGGCAGAGGCGCTCCTCACTTCCCAGACGGTGGGTAGCCGGGCAGAGGCGCTCCTCGCTTCCCAGACGGTGGGTGGCCGGGCAGAGGCGCTCCTCGCTTCCCAGACGGGGCGGCCGGGCAGAGGCGCTCCTCGCTTCCCAGACGGTGGGTGGCCGGGCAGAGGCGCTCCTCGCTTCCCAGACAGGGCGGCCGGGCAGAGGCGCTCCTCACTTCTTCCCGGACGGGGGCGGCCGGGCAGAGGCGCTCCTCACTTCTTCCCGGGCAGGGCGGCCGGGCAGAGGCGCTCCTCACTTCTTCCCGGACGGGGCGGCCAGGCAGAGGCACTCCTCACTTCCTCCCGGACGGGGCGGCCGGGCAGAGGCACTCCTCTCCTCCCAGACGATGGGAGGCCGGGCAGAGGCGCTCCTCACTTCCCAGACGATGGGTGGCCGGGCAGAGGCGCTCCTCACTTCCCAGACGGGGCGGCCGGGCAGAGGCGCTCCTCACTTCCCAGACGGTGGGTGGCCGGGCAGAGGCGCTCCTCACTTCCCAGACGGTGGGTGGCCGGGCAGAGGCGCTCCTCACTTCCCGGACGGGGCGGCCGGGCAGAGGCGCTCCTCACTTCCCAGACGGTGGGTGGCCGGGCAGGGGCGCTCCTCACTTCCCAGACGGTGGGTGGCCGGGCAGGGGCGCTCCTCACTTCCCAGACGGTGGGTGGCCGGGCAGGGGCGCTCCTCACTTCCCAGACGGTGGGTGGCCGGGCAGAGGCGCTCCTCACCTCCCAGACGGGGCGGCCGGGCAGAGGCGCTCCCCACCTCCCAGACGGGGCGGCCGGGCAGAGGCGCTCCCCACCTCCCAGACGGGGTGGCCGGGCAGAGGCGCTCCCCACCTCCCAGACGGGGCGGCCGGGCAGAGGCGCTCCCCACCTTCCAGATGGGGCGGCGGCCGGGCAGGGGCTGCAATCCCAGCACCCTAGCAGGCCAAGGCAGGCGGCCGGGGGGTAGAGGCTGCCGCGAGGCCAGACCACGCCACCGCACTCCAGCCCGGGCAACACCGAGCACTGGGTGAGCGAGACTCCGTCTGTAGTCCCAGTACCTCGGGAGGCTGAGGCGGGCAGAGCACTCGGCGTCAGGAGCTGGCGACCAGCGTGGCCAAGATGGCGAACGCGTGCCTGCATCCAAAGGAGAAAAGGCAGGCAGCGGTGGCGCGTGCCGGCAGTCCCAGGCAGCAGCAAGCCGAGTAGATTGTAGCCTGGGCCAGAGAGGGAAAGAAAGAAAGAAAAGAAAGAAAGAAAGAGAGAGAGAAAGAGAGAGAGAGAGAGAGAGAGAAAGGAAGGAAGGAAGGAAGGAAGGAAGGAAGGAAGGAAGGAAGGAAGGAAGGAAGGAAGGACTATAATGCCCTTTAACTGCGTTTGTCAAAAACTTAGTATCCTGCATTAAAATTGTATATATACCCATTTCTCTACTTGATTGGGCCTAGCATTTGACTAATATTAGAGACATAATAAAATGAGAAAGCATTTTATTTCATTATTATACATGAGCTAAACTTGTAATATTCAGAAGGACTGTGCCTTGAGTCGATGCTGTTTGCCTGAGAAGCACATTAGACACTGGTATATTCTACAGCATTTTATGGTTGATTTTATGGATTGGCATCCTGCCAGTGTTATTTACTGCAGATTAAGCATTGATTCAGCAGCAGAATGGGCTATCACATCCAAAATTCTTTTTGCCAGTGTTTATTTCTGAAATGTTGCCTTACTCATCTTCTATACCAACCCTGTCTTTACAAAATAAAATCAGAATCCTGAATGGCTGTGTCTCTAACATGCAAATAAATTAATTCGGGTGGAAAGAAGATCACTAAAACCATCTATTTTTATTTATAGCCTTTTTGGGGTACTATCTAGGTTTTACTAAAATGCAAAGAAACAGCTCACAAATACTGTTGAATACTAAATCCCTTCTGGATTTTATGTAGCTCTGTTGGATGGATACATTATTTTAAGAGTACTGTCCAGATCTGGCCTTAGTTATGTAGATTCTGATGAGAAAATGTCTGCAGTACTATGAAAGATCAAGATAGCAGAAGGCTAAAGCATCAAGACATAGAATTTCAAGGGAACAAGCAAAAAACAACAAAAATGTGATAAAATAGACTTCTTCTAGGGGAAAGGAGCAAGCAGCATCAAACCCATCATTCTTAATGTTTTAGGAGTATGAGAATGTAAAAGTTATTAGTTTTCCCTTAGTTTATGGAAACCAATATATTGTTTCTGAAAGAGACAAAATTCTCTTTCTCATCTTCACATGCAGAACAACTGCAGAATATATAACAGATCTCTGCAGTGCAGAGCGGAGAGGAGATTTTAGTCTTGTCTAATGAAACAGCATACATCTCTGTTCTGAACACTTCAGCGATTTAACTTCCATACCATACATCGCCTTTTTAGTTTTTGAGTATTGAGATGTAAAACTCTACAAGGACCTCATAAATCTAGAAAGGAGACAAGACATGCACACACGAGAAAATCAGAGAACAAGACAATGCGGGATATAGTCGTAAAGTGTGCAGCGCAGACTCTAAGTGCACAGAGCACAGAGGAGGGGAGAGAGCAGGGAAGATTAGGAGCCCTGGGGTAACTACAATGGCAAAGAAGAGACTCAATGGAGCTCAAGATGGAGGGATCTCAAAAAAACATGATTTTACTTAAAAAATACAGGACAACAAAGAAAAGGTTTTGTTGATTCTGTGAACCCTAGCTTTTCTGGATGATAAAATAAGATGTAAACTAGGCTTTAGAGGAGAAATGAAGAATGGAGGGGTACCAGAAGCTGCAATGGGCTAAAAATCATGAGGCTGTGCTCCAGTTACAACTGCATCACCAATCAGCTCAGTGACAGGCATTCCACTGCTCTGGCTGCATTTGTCCTGGGTGGACTTGAGAACCAAATCCGTGGTTGTCACTGTGGTGTTGGAAAAATGTGTTGCTATCAGTAGTGGGGGATGTCTCACAGTAGTTTGTTACATGTTGTAACATTACTTAACTAAAAAAATGGGTTTGGTTATCCTGATAAATAACTGTTACTTTACTCTAATATACTTTTGCAAAGAAGAAGATAAAAAAGGTGAAATTAGTATGGGTGTGCTTGGAATTGACCACAGGACTATGCTTTCATCATCAATAGGGTGTGTAGCATAGAAAAAAAAAAGTCGAAAATTGCTGGATTAGAAAATGAGTGCTAAGGAGGCCAGGAGTTTGAGACCGGCCTGGAAAACATAGTGAGGCCCCTTCTCTACAAAAGCAAAAAAAAGAAAGAAAATGATTGCCAAGACTGTTTTTTGTTTTTTTTTTTGTTTTTTAAAAGATAGGGTCTCATTTTGTTGCCCGGGCTGGAGTGCAGTGGTGTAATCTGCAGACACCAACTCCTGGGCTTAGGTGATCTTCCCACCTCAGTCTCTTGAGCAGCTGGGGCTATAGGCATGCACTAGAATGCTCAGCTAGTTTCGGAATTTTTTGTAAAGATGGGGTCTTGCCATATTATCTGAGTTGCTCTTGACCTCCTGGCCTCAGGTGATCCTCTTGCCTCAGCTTCCCAAAGTGCTAGGATTATAAGCATGAGCCACTATGACTGTGCTCAGCCCTAAGATTCTTTACAGCATTGATAGTTTATGGTTCCAGTCCAGGTGAAACAAAAATTTTAATGTAATTACATATTACTTTTCCTCGGCATACTTAGATTCTATCCTAAAGATCTGAGGACAAAATTTAGTAATAACAGTTGTGTAACTTAATTGCTTTCTGGTTTTGTTCTTAGAGGCAGTCTCTGAAGATGGATTGCATTCTAAAATGTAGTTAGCAAATGTTTACTTCTCATAATGCAGTTTTCCTTGGATAAAACTTTCTTCCCTGCTCAAGGTCTCCCAATCCCTCTCAGATTGGCTTCTCTTTTGTTACAAATTGTGGTGTATGGCACCCGATTGCCCAAACCAGAAATCATCTACTGCATCCAACAATTTGCAAAGAGCAGTTGGTACATTGTCTCAATTTCCCTTCAATACACTCAACCTAACTCCTATAAGCAGTCAAACCTTTTCTGAATTATTGTAGGGGTCCCGTGACCCCAGGCTCTTCTTCAGTCTATATCTTCAGAAGTCCCAAGTTAATTTTGCTAAAATGCAAATCTGACCATGTAATTCCTCTGCTTAAACTTTATAATGGCTCACCACAGCCTTCAAGATAAAGGGGCTAGATGAAGGGACTTTGCTCTATATCCCATGTGATAGGTGAAATAATGGCCCCCCAAAATCACCAGGTCCTAATCCATGGAGACTGTGAATGTTATCTTATATGGAAAAGGGCCTCTGTAGATGTGATACTTTAGGGATCTTGAGATGAGATTATTCTGGATTATCTGAATAGGTCCTATATGTAATTACAAGTGCCCTTGTAAGAGGGAGATTTGAATACCGGCAGAAGAGAAGGCTATGAGATGGCAGAAGAGAAGGCTATGAGACAGCAGAAGAGGGGACAGATTCAGAGAGACAAGATGGCATGCCACAGGCTTTGACTGTGGAGGGAGAGCTCTCAGGGCAAGGAATATAGCGGCCTCTAGGAGCTGGAAAAGGGAAGGAAACAGATTCTCCCAAGAGCTGCCTGAGGGAGTGTGGCCTTGCCACGCCTTCGGCCTGGCAAAACCCACTTTGGACTTTGGCCTCCAGAACTGTAAAAGAACACATTTGACATGTTTTAGGTCACCAAGTTTGTAATTTGTTACAGCAGCAATGGGGCACAAATAAGCTTTCACAAGCACCTTTTGTTTACCCCTACACAGCATTTAGCACAGCGTAACATTTTTACTAAGCTGTCAATCTTGAGGGCAGGAATTATGTGCTTTTCATGTTTGTATCTCCTGTGCCTAGCATACTGCTCTTAAAAATTTATTAAGTAAATTAATGAATTTATTAATGTGATTCAGACTAGAGGATGCCCTCCAAAATTCTCATTTTTTTCCTCTCTATTAATATTCTTTGGTTTTTGGTCAAAGCCCTTTAACTGGGTATAAGGGGGACTTATTTTTTTGGCTGAAGATCTTGGAGTCTTCAGCTCCACAGCAATCTGATCCCTTCCTCTTTCCTCCAGTCAGTCACTGGGTTCCATCATTCTACCTTTCCAGTGCCTTCTTCTTTCCATCCTCTCTGCCTCTATCCTGGTTTCATCACCTCTCACCTGGATAGCACCGTGGCCTCTAAACTGGTTCCCCTCACAGTTTAATCCATCCTTCATCTTGCTATCAGAACACTTCTCTATAACCAAAATAGATCACGTTATTCCCCCAACCCCAGAAAAAAAAAATGCTCATTGGCTCCTTGTGGGCAACATCAGTGTCAGTTCCTCAGCATGGTGTCTAAGCCCCTACTGATCGAACATTTCTAGGCTCATGTTCTCTTCTGTAGACCCCACAAACAGCCACAGCCCCATCCCTCACTTGCCAATTCCTGCTCTGACATTCCCTCCCCATCTCTTTGCCTTTGCTCCTGTTCTTCCTTCAGCTCAGGCTGTTCATTTCCTCTCTTGAAACCTATTGAAATCCTTCCATGCCGGGAAGGGTCAGCTCAAAAGCTACTTGTCAGGCAATACAATGGAGCAAAGGTAGTCTTTTTTACAAATGGTGCTGGAACAACTGAACATCCACATACAAAAAAGTGAATCTAGATACAGAGCCTACACCCTTCGCAAAAATAACTCAAAATGGATCATAGACCTAAATGTAAAAAGAAAAACTCTAAAACTCATAGAAAATAATATAGGAGAAAATCTAGACAGTGTTAGCTATGGCGATCAATTTTTTTTTTTTTTTTTTTTTTTGAGATGGAGTCTCACTCTGTTGCCCAGGTTGGAGTATAGTGGTGCGATCTTGGCTCACTGCAACCTCCACCTCCGGGGTTCAAGAGATTCTCATGCCTCACCCTCCCAGAGTAGCTGGAATTACAGGTGCCCACCACCACACCCAGTTACTTTTTGTATTTTTACTAGAGACGGAGTTTCACCGTGTTGGCCTTGCTGGTCTTGAACTCCTCAGCTCAGGTGATCCACCTGCCTCAGCCTCCCAAAGTGCTGGGATTACAGGAGTGAGCCACCGCGCCTGGCCAGCAATCACTTTTAAAATACAACACACCAAAGGCACAATCCATGAAAGAAATAATTGATAAGTGGGACTTTAAAATTAAAAACTTGTGTTCTGTGAAAGACAATGTCAAGAGAAGGAGAAGACAGGCCACAGAATGGGAGAGAACATTTGCAAAAGACACATCTTTTAAAGCATTGGTATCAAAAATATACAAAGAGCTCTTAAAACTCAGTAATAAAACAATTTAAAAATGGGCTAAAGACCTTAACAGACAGATCACCAAAGAAAGCACACAGATGCAAATAAGCAAATGAAAAGATGCCCCACATCATATGTCATCAGGGAAATTCCAACTAAAACAACAAGATGCCACTACACACCAATTTGAGTGGTCAAAATCTAGAACACTGACAACAGCAAATGGTGGTGAAGACGTGGAGCAACAGGAACTTTCATTCATTGATTGTGGTAATACAAAATTGTGCAGCCACTTTGAAAGAGAGTTTGGCAATTTTATACAAAACTAAATGTACTCTTGCCATATGATCCAGCAATTATGCTCCTTGCAATTTATTTAAAGGAGTTGAAAACTTATACCCACACAAGCATGCACATGGACACATGGACATTTACAACAGCTTTCCTTTTTTAAAAAAATTATTTTATTTTAAAATTTTTATCTATTTATTTATTTACTGTGAGACCCGGTTATAAGACTGGGTAATTTTTGTATTTTTAGTAGAGATGGGGTTTTGCCACATTGTCCAGGCTGGTCTCAAACTCCTGGGCTCCAGCTATTTGCCTGCTTTGGCCTCCCAAAGTGCTGGGATTATAGGTGTGTGCCACCATGCCCAGCCAACAGCTTTCTTTATAATTGACAAAATTTGGAAGCAACCACGATGTCCTTTAGTAGATGAACAGATGAATGAACTGTGGTACATGCAGGGAATGGAGTATTATTCAGCACTAAAAAGGAATGAGCTATCGAGCAATAAAGAGACATGGAGGAAATGTAAACGTGTGTTACTAAGTGAAAGAAGCCAATCCAAAAAGGTTACCTACTGTGGTTCCAACTAGATGATATTCTGGAAAAGGCAAAACCGTGGGAGAAGTAAAAGGATTCATGGTTGTTGTGGGGTTGGGTGGAGGGAGGGATGAGTAGGCAGAGCACAGAAGGTTTTTAGGGCAATGAAGATACTCTGTAAGATACTATATTGAGGGATACCTGTCATTACACATTTGACCAAACCCATAGAATGAATTCCAGTGTAAACTATGTTTACATATGTTCCAACATTCCAGTGTAATACAGTCCAATTCCAAAGTATTCATTGCACGCATGAATTCCAATGTAAACTATAAACTTTGGGTAATGATGTGTCAGTATAGGTTTTTATCCATTGTAATACATGCACCATCCTGCTGGGGGCTGTTGACAATGGGGGAGGCTATGCATGTGTAGGGGCAGTAGGTACACAGAAAATCTCCATAGCTTCCTCTTAATTTTGCTGTGAACCAAAAACTACTCTAAAGAAGTAAAGTCTTGGGGGAAAAAAAGGCATTTGTCTACAGCTTTCCCAGTCTCACCCAGTCAGAATTTCTCCTTCCTCTGGGCGCGTGACTTGGGTGCCTCTATTTCTTGGCTTTCATTTATACTCAGCCTTGAAATGCAGCTGGCTTGTCAACCTCACTAGACTATTAGTTCCTAAGAACAAGAACCAAGTATTATTCGTACTGGCCCAGCATTGTGCTTTGCTCATAGCAGGGGATCAATAGATGTTTATTGAATGAATCAATCTGCCCCACAGCAAGGTCCCTCTTAGTCTATCACATAAAAATTCCATTTGTGTTTTACATTTTAAGGTCAGTTATTATAATATAAGGTCATAATAAGAGGTAAGAGATTGCATAAGAGCCTGAACAATGATGCTGTTTTCTACCATTATGGCATAACCTGAAAATATGTGCAAATAAAGGTAGAGATACCAGCAAATATGAATGAATAATAAGGAAAGGGAATCAATAGTTTTGAATCATATTATTACTTTGTCTTTTGTTATTACCAATCTACATTCCCAATCTAGGAGTAGTGAATGAGATGAATTAGTGCTAGCTTATTTCTTAATTGTGGAATTTGCTGGAAGGCCATTCTGGAATCTTTCTCTCAGAATTATGCAGGCTAGAATGACATGCCAAAACCTCATTTTAAATAGATGCCAGTAAAATAAAACAAATTTATTGCATTATAATAAAATATATCACATTAAAGAAATTGTTTTTGCTGATATATTTGTTCTGTTTATCTATATAATAAAAGAATATATTTTTGTGAAATGTTTTGAATCAGTGCAAAACTGTTCACTTTCAATCTGTTTCACAGTCAGCATCTCTAGGGAAGTACCAGGAGAGAAGATGGGAGAGGCCACAGGCACAGGAAGCAGTGACTTGGTGTCGATTAGACTAGATTAAATATAACTCAGCGGGAACTCTACTTTGCTCTTCCCCACCCCTTTCCCATTTGGTGGGGGTAGTGAGTGGAGGCATGAGGAATGGTGGTGGAAGGAGCATAATACGATTTCTTTATAGGCCCATGAGGCCTCTTTTAGCCTCCTCCCTGTTTTACTAACACAAACAAATTAAGCTGAATAACAAAAGCTAATAAGCAAGGAGAAGTGTTTTGAATAGTGGTTGTGCATTCTAGAGGCTTTGGTTAAAATTTTTAGGTTTTTTTTTTTTTTTTTAAAGAACACTGACTTCTTTTTACTGTTTAAAATATTTTTTTGAATGGCCAATGGACATACATGGGATGCCACACAGATTGCTTTCTCCTTCGTCTGTCTAGCCATCTATTTCTTTTCCCCAGAAGCAACCATGTTCACTGCTTTTTTGGGTATAAATCCAGTGATATTCTGTGTTTTTAAGCAAAAAGCCAGTTTTATTATATCCATCTGTGAAAAAAAGTCTTTTCTACACAAATAGCAGTATTCTTTTTACATCTATTGATCTTACCTTGCTTTGTTCAACTGTGTGTGTGTATGCGATCCTGGGGATTTTCCATGTCAGTGCATAAAATAGCAGTCTCATTCTGGCTAAATATAGTATTTTACTATATAATTGGAGCCTAATTTACTTAACTAGTCCTCTGTTGAGCATTTGGAATGCTTCTAATCTCTTGCTATTATGCAGAGGACTGCAATGAATATCCTTGTACATATATTATTTCCCACATATGTGAGTATAGTAGTAGGATATATTCCTAAAAGAATCACTTAATTAGTCAAAAGGCACATGTATTTCTTTTTGGATGGACATTGCCAAAGACCCATTCACACTCAAAAGCAATGTGTGATATTGCCTGTTTTCCCACATCCTTCCAATTCTCTTGTCTCTCTCTCTTTTAACACATAGAGCTGTGCTGTATCAGAAAATTATGAGTAGCAATACATCCAAGTTAGCTTGTAAGAAAAGGTGTTTTTAAGTATCATTTGCATATAGATAGGTAGAGAAAAATACAGTGAAGAAAATTAGAATCTGTTTCCTTGATCTCAATACTGCCTGAAGAAACATTCCAAAGTAGCATTCAAGCAGAGTGCCTGCATATAGATGGTGCTCAATAAATATTTGTAGAATGACTCCTGTGGCTCTGTTGACTTTTGATAAATTCTTGGAGAGGTATAGTCAAATGACCTAACTTAAGGCCTCATAGTGGTAACGAGATTTTACATTTAAATTATATTTATCTCTGGGATTCATTTTAATATATGCATCTTTTAAGAATTATTCAGCTGAATTGGTTATTTGGCTAACCACTTGTAGGTTGTATGGGAAAAATAAATGCAGAAAACATACTATTAAAGGCAAATTTGTTCTTTAAAGAAGAATTCTGGCCAGGCAGCGTGGCTCACGCCTGTAATCCCAGCATTTTGGGAGGTCGAGGCGGGTGGATCACTTGAGGTCAGGAGTTCGAGACCAGCCTGGCCAACATGGTGAAACTCTGTCTCCACTAAAAATAGAAACATTAGCCAGGTGTGGTGGTGCACGCTTGTAATCCTAGCTTCTTGGGAGGCTGAGGCAGGAGGATTTCTTGAACCCAGGAGGCAGAGGTTGCAGTGAGCCGAGATTGCGCCACTGCACTCCAGCCTGGGTGACAGAGTGAAACACTCTCTCTCTCAAAATAAATAAATAAATAAATAAAAATAAAAGAAGAATTCTAAAACTAAGTTTAGAAAACTTTTTTCCCCAACTTTTATTTTAAATTTGGAGACACATGTGCAGGTTTGCTACCTGAGTACGTTGCATCATTCTGAGGTTTGGGGTATGAATGATACTGCCCCCCACATAGTGAGCAAAGGACCCAACAGTTAGTTTTTTAACTCTTGTCCCTCTCCTTCCCTCCCACCTCTAGTGGTTTCAATTTCTATTGTTGCAATCTTTATGTCTCTGAGTACCCGGCATTTAGCTCCCACTTATAAGTGAGAACATGTGGTATTTGGGTTTCTGTTCCTGCATTAATTTGCTTAGGATAATGGCCTCCAACCTAATCCATGTTGCTACAAAGGACATGATTTCATTTTTTATGGCTGCGTAATATTCCATGGCATATATGTACAACATTTTTTAAATCCAGTTCACTGTTGATGGGCATCTAGGTTGATTCCTTGTTATTGTGAATAGTGCTTCAATGAACATGCGAGTGCATGTGTCTTTTTGGTAAAACAATTTGTTTTCTTTTGGATCTATATCCAATAATGGGATTGCTGGGTCAAGTGCTAGTTCTAAGTTCTTCGAGAAATCTCAAAACTGCTTTCCACAGTGGCTGAACTAATTTACATTCCCACCACCAGTGTATTAGCATTCCTTTTACACTGCAGCCTTGCCAGCATCTGTTATTTTTATTATTATTTTTAATAGCCATTTTGATTGGTGTGAGATCGTATCTTGTAGTTTTGATTTGCATTTCTCTGATGATTAGTGATGTGTAGCATTTTTTCATGTTGGCTGCTTATATATCTTCTTTTGAGAAATGTAGAAATGTCTGTTCATATCTTTTGCCCATTTTAAAATGAGGTTATTTGGTTTTTGCTTGTCGAATTAAGTTCCTTATAGATTCTAGATATTAGACCTTTGTCAGGTACATAGTTTGTGAATATTTTCTCCCACTTTGTAGATTATCTCTTTACTGTATTGATAGTTTCTTTTGCTGTGCAGAAGCTCTTTAATCAGCTCCCAATTGTCAATTTTTGTTTTTGTTGCAATTGCTTTTGAGGACTTAGTCACAAATTCTATCCCACGGCCCATGTCCAGAATGGTGTTTCCTAGGTTGTCTTCCAGAATTTTTATAGTTTGAGGTCTTACATTTAAATACTTAATCCAACTTAATTTTTGTATATGGTGACAGGTAGAAGTCCAGTTTCATTCTTCTGCATATGGCCAGCCAGCTACCTCAGCACCATTTATTGAATAGGGAGTCCTATCCCGATTGCTTATTTCTGTCGCCTTTGTTGAAGATCAGATGGCTGTAGGTGTGTGGCTTTATTCTGGGTTCTCTATTTTGTTCCATTGGTTGATACATCTGTTTTTGTACCAGTACCATGCTGTTTTGGTTACTGTTGCCTCATAGTATAGTTTGAAGTCAGGTAATGTGAAGGCTCCAGCTTTGTTCTTTTTGCTTAGGATTGCTGTGGCTAATCAGGCTCCTTTTGGGTTCCATATGAATTTTAGAATAGTTTTTTCTAATTCTGTGAAAAATGATGTTGGTAGTTTGATAGGAATATCATGGAATCTGTAGACTGCTTTGGGCAGTATGGCCATTTTAATATTATTAATTTTTCGAATCCATGAGCATGGAATGTTTTTCCATTTGTTTGTGTCATGTAAGATTTCTTTTAGCAGTGTTTTGTAGTTCTCCTTGCAGAGATCTTTCACTTTCTTGAGGTATTCTGGTAGTTTTATTTTATTTTGTCTATTGTAAATGGAATTGCTTGATTTGGCTCTCAGCTAGAATGTAATTGGTGTATAGAAATGCTACTGACTTTTGGGTATCAATTTTCTATCTTGAAACTTAACTGAAGTCGTTTATCAGTTCCAGGACGCTTTTGGTAGAGTCTTTAGAGTTTTCTAGGTATAGAATCACATTACATGCAAAGAGAGCTAGTTTAACTTCTTTTTCTATTTGGATGCCTTTTATTTCTTTCTCTCTCGCCTGCTTGCTCTGGCTAGCACTTCCAGTACTACCTTGAACAGGAGTGGTGAGACGGGCATTCCTGTATTGTTCCAGTTCACAGGGGGAATGCTTCTAGTTTTTCCCATTCAGTATGATGTTGGCCCCGGGTTTGTCATAGATGGCTAGTTTCTGGAGGATTTTTATCATGAGGGGATGCTGGATTTTATTAAAAGCTTTTCCCATGTCTATTGAGATACACATATGGTTTTAATTCTGTTTATGTGGTGAATCACATTTATTGATTTGTATATGTTGAACCAAACTGGCATCCCATGAATGAAGCCTACTTGATGATGATGAATTAACTTTTTAATGTGCTGTTAGGTTTTGTTTGCTAGTATTTTGTTAAGGATTTTTGCATCTATGTTCATCAGAGATATTGGCCTGTAGTTTTCTTTTTTCATTGTGTCTCTGCCAGAATTTGGTATCAGGGTGATGCTGGCTTCATAGAGTAAGTTAGGGAGGAATCCTACCTCCTTAATTTTTTGGAATAGTTTCAGTAGAATTGGTACCAGCTTTTCTTCTGGCAGAATGTAGCTGCGGATTCATCTGGTCTGAGGCTTGTTTTTTTTTGTTTGTTTGTTTGTTTGGTAGGTTTTTAATTACTGCTTCAAGTTTGGAATTCCATATTGGTCTGTTCAGGGTTCCAGTTTCTTACTGATTCAATCTTGGGAGATTGTGTATTTCTAGGACTTTATCCACTTCCTCTAGATTTTCTAGTTTGTGTGCAGAGAGGTGCTCATTATAGTCTCTGAGGATCTTTTGTATTTCTGTGAGATCACTTGTAATGTCACTTCTGTTGTTTCTGATTGTACTTATTTGGATCATCTTTTTTGTTTGTTTGTTTGTTAATCTAGCTAGCAGTCTATCGATCTGGTTTATCCTATCAAGGAATCAATTTTTTGTTTTGTTTGTTGTTTGTATCAATTTTTGGGTCTCAATTTCATTGAATTCTGCTCTAATTTTAGATTTTTAATTTTGTCTGATAGCTTTGAAGTTAGTTTTATCTTGTTTTTCTAGTTGCTGTAGGTGTTATGTTAGATCATTAATTTGGGCTTTCTAACTTTTTAAGGTAGGCATTTAGCACTATAAACTTTCCTCTTAACACTGCCTTTGCTGCATCCCAGAGATTTTGTATGTTCTGTTCTTGTTTTCATTTATTTTAAAGAATTTTGTGATTTCTGTGTTAATTTTGTTGTTTACCCAAAAATCATTCAAGAACAAGTTGGTTAATTTCCATGTGACTCTGTGGTTGAGAAAACACTTGAAAGAAGGAAAAACAACACTAGTCCTCCAATTCTGGCATTTTAGTATATTTTTCCTCAGTCTTTTCACTCCCTATGTTTATAGTAATGTGTATGTATCATACACACATATCTGTCACATATACATATAGATTCATCATTATGTATTTTACAGAATTAAAACCAGTGAAAAAATAATTACATTGCCAGCATTAGGCTCAATAATATACATTCTTTTATTATCTTAAAATAAACTTTTTATCAATTTTTGTGGCTTCCTAAAACTTTACCAGCTGAATATATATTAATTTATTTAAACATTGCCTTGTTCAAAATTTGGGTCACTCTTCTTACTATAAATGACATTATGGTCAGCATCTTTTTCTGTTTCCTTATAATGTATTTTCAAAACAGAATGTTTAGAACAAAGGGTACAAACAGGATCAAGGTTCTGCCTCAAGTCTCTGTTCACTGTTCACGTGTACCTGGGCAATCCAATCTGCCTGCAAAGCTTCAATCACTCCCTTTGTGCTGAGGACCCAGAAGTCTATATGTTTAGGCTAGACCTTTTATAATACTCCAGATCTCTATATATTTACCATTGTCTATCTTCCCCTCCATTCCCACAAGCACCTCAAATCCACTGCTCACAATTGGACTCATGTTTTTCACCAGATTCTGACCTCCTACTAGCTGCCAAATCTTGGTAAGTAGTGCTTGTATCCACCAGGTACTCTAACCAGAAACAGAGTCATCCTGGATACCTCCCTTTCCCTCTGCTTCTCTGTCTTGCTGGTGTCTTAATAAGTGCTGCTTCCACATTCCTTGTGGTTTCTCTTCATCTGCTTTATTGCATCATGGCTTATGGTCCTGCTGTAGTTTCCTAACCAGTCCTTTGGTTGACACTGTTGCTCAAGATACTCAAGGATCAGGGCCGGGCGCGGTGGCTCACGCTTGTAATCCCAGCACTTTGGGAGGCCGAGGCGGGCGGATCACGAGGTCAGGAGATCGAGACCACGGTGAAACCCTGTCTCTACTAAAAATAGAAAAAATTAGCCAGGCGTGGTGGCGGGCGCCTGTAGTCCCAGCTACTCGGAGAGGCTGAGGCAGGAGAATGGCGTGAACCCGGGAGGCGGGGCTTGCAGTGAGCCGAGATCGTGCCACTGCATCCAGCCTGGGCGACAGAGCGAGACTCCGTCTCAAAAAAAAAAAAAAAAAAAAGATACTCAAGGATCAGTTGTTTTCTTCCAGCTTTAAAACCTGTAAGGGCGACTGGGCACGGTGGCTCATGCCGGTAATACCAGGAATTCTGGAGGCCAAGGCGGGCAATTCACTTGAAGTCAAGAATTCGAGACCAGCCTGGCCAACATGGTGAAAACTCGTCTCTATTAAAAATACAAAAATTAAGCCTGGGCGACAAGAGTGAAACTCCGTCTCAAAAAAAAAAAAAAAAATTAGCCGGGCGTGGTGGCAGGCTCCTGTAGTCCCAGCTACTTGGGAGGCTGAGGCAGGAGAATCGCTTGAACCCGGGAGGTGGAGGTTGCAGTGAGCCAAGATCGCGCCACTGCACTCCAACCTGGGCGACAGAGTGAGACACCGTCTCAAACAAACAAACAAACAAATAACCCCAAAAAACAATCTGTAAGGGCTCCCAATTATCTTGTGTTTGTCAAACATTTCCACTAAAATACCCCTAACAGGCAATGCCAACATAGACTGTTAGTTAAGAACACCTTTGAAATCCTTGTTTTATCTTAAAAATTCACGTGAACTGTAAGGTTTATTTATGTTTGGGTTTATCTTCACATAAAATAATTCTGCTTCCAAAATCTTTCAGTGAAATTGATGTGCCCTGGCTGGGCATGCCTGTAATCCCAGCACTTTGGGAGGCTGAAGTGGGCAGATCACCTGAGGTCAAGAGTTCGAGACCATCCTGGCCAACATGGCGAAACTCTGTCTCTACCAAAAATACTAAAAAATACCAGTGGGTGTGGTGGCAGGGGCCTGTAATCCCAGCTACTCGGGAGGCTGAGGCAGGAGAATCGCTTGAACCTGGGAGGTGGAAGTTGTAGTGAGCCGAGATCACGTCATTGCACTTGGGTGACAAGAGCAAGACTCTGTCTCAAAAATAAAATGAAATAAAATAAAATAATAATAATAATAAGAAAAAGAAATTCATGTGCCCTGTAAGTGGGCAATAACCTTTTATGACTTTCTCTGTGACATAACCCCACTTGCAAACACACCAGTCTGAATAACATGGAATAAAATCTGCATAGCTCAGCATGGCGTGGAACCTCAGCACGTACTGTATCTCTGGGTCCTCACTTCTCACTACTGCTTCCTGTTATCCTTCATCAGAGCCATACAGGGCCTCTTGCTGTCCTCACCACATTCCATCCAGTTGACATGCCACATATTTTACTCAGGTCTCCACCTGTGTCCCTTACCAAGAATGCCCTCTTGACCCTGCATCCTTTGATTTATTTACCTTCTGCCCTACAGTTTAGTCTACCCTGGTGTCAGATATATTCTTAATTTTCACATCTGCCCTTCTCTCCTCTATGAAGACTTTTCTGACTTTACCAAGTGTGAATATATGTGTATGTATTTATATATATCTATTTCTCTTATAGTTTCTGTGATGGTTAATTTTATGTGTCAATTTGGCTAGGCCACAGCATCCATATGATATTTGGTCAAACATTACTGTTAATGTTTTGTGAGGGTATTTCTGGATGAGATTAACATTTAAATCAGTGGGCTTTGGGTAAGACAGATTACCCTCCATAAAGTGGGTGGGCCTCATCCAATCAGTTAAAGCCCTGAATAGAACAAAAAGAAGCTGGGTATGGTTGCTCACGCCTGTAATCCCAGCACTGTGGGAAGTTGAGGCAGGGAGATCACCTGAGGTCAGGAGTTTGAGACCAGCATGGTCAACATGGTGAAACCCCGTCTCTACTAAAAATACAAAAATTAGCTGGACGTGGTGGTGCGTGCCTGTAATCCCAGTTACTTGGCAGGCTGAGGCAGGAGAAGCACTTGAACCCAGGAGGCAGAGGTTGCAATGAGGTGAGATTGCACCACTGCACTCTAGCCTGGGTGACAGAGTGAGACTGTCTCAAAAAAAAGAAAAAAAAGGAATGACCACTCCCACCCCTCCTGCTCTTCTCTTTAGCAAGAGTGAATTCTGCCTTCAGACTTGAACTGCAATGTGGGCACATCCCTGGCTTTCCAGCCTGCTGGTCTACCATGTAGATTTTGGACTTGCCAACCTCTGTAACTGTGTGAACCAATGCCTTAAACATGCTGTCTCTCTCTATACATCCAATTGGTTCTGTTTGTCTCTTTTCCCTTCTCCACTCCCTCTTTCTCTCTCTCTCTTTTTTTTCCCTTCCCTTCACTCATTCTAATCTCAGTGATTTGAAACCCCATGAAGACAGGGAATCTGTGGCATCTGTCTCTGCTTCCCAAGTACCTAGCTCACAATGTGGCAGATAGAGGCATTCATTTCATATTTTTGAATAAATGGAGGAATGGATCATGTTTCCTTTTTTTTTTTCTTTTTTTTTTGAGGCACAGTCTCACTCTGTCACTCAGGCTGGAGCATGATCTCGGCTCACTGCAACCTCCACCCCCAAAAGGTTCAAGCAATTCTCCCACCTCAGCCTCCCAAGTAGCTGGGATTACAGGCATGCACCACCATGCCCAGCTAATTTTTGTACTTTTAGTAGAGACGGGGTTTTCCCATATTGGTCAGGCTGGTTTCAAACTCCTGACCTCAGGTGATCCACCCACCTCAGCCTCCCGAAGTGCTGGGATTACAAGTGTGAGCCACCACTCCTGGCCTTGGATCGTGTTTCTGATGTGCCTCACCAAATTGCTTTCTTATGCCCCAAGAGATATATGCCATCCCAGTTACAGCGTCCAGCTTAGATGATCACATTAAACATTTTGGGCAATAACCTAATAGATACATGTTACACTGTTTTATTGTAATATTATTTTTGATTATGAGGAGGCTGCTCATTTTCTCATGTTTATTTTCATGAATTGAGACTCTATGCTTTTTAAATTTCTTTAACCTACCAGAGTCTTGGAGATTTTCTTCACATTTTGTGTGGACTATTAATTATTTTTACGTAATGTTTGATTCTGAAGTGTTTATATAAAAACGACAATAAAACATTCTCTGCGTCTCTGCTGTATTTGCTGCAAATACTTTTTTTTCACATGGTTGCTTATCTCCATTTTGGTACCTTTTAAAATAACAATTCTTCACATAATAAAGGTATATTTATATCTACAATTCAATGTGGTATATGCCATGGTTCTCTAAAGATGCAGATATTAATATTCTTAGATTAGGCTTTTATTATATTTTGAAAGCAATGCATTCAAATGGGAAGGTATAATTAGAATCCAAATATCTGCCCTCGATGATCCATTTAGTATGCAGTAGCCAGAAGGAGTCTCTTAAAAAGCAAGGTCATGTTGTTCCTTGGTTCAAAACTCTCCAGTGCTCTCCCACCCCATGCAGAATAAAATCCAAAGTCCTTCCTTCGACACAGAACCTCCATTATCTTGCCTCTGACCACTTCTGCCTCTTCTCCTACTCCTCTCTCTCTTCCTCCCTCAGCTCTAGCCAGGAACTCTCCTGGCTCTTCCTGAAACCCACCAAAGATGCTCCCAAAGCGGGCCTTTACATGACTGTTCCTTCTATGTGCACTGTCCTTTCCCTAGACTTCCTCCCCTCCCAAGTGTCATCAGAGTGGGCTTCCCTAGGCCATCTAAAATAGCTCACCAACCCTCACCCCTGCACTGTCAAGCATGTGTAACAACCTGACTTTCTTTGTTCTCTTCATTGCTGTTTTCCCCAATAATCAACTAGTTGAATACATGAATGACTAAATTCAAGGATGCATCTGATAACCTCTGAGGTGACAACTACATGAAATGCATTTGGTATTTTTCTTAATTGTAAAAAAAAATCCTTTTCTCTTACATATTAAAAATACTCCTAACATTAGTGTTGTTTTTGTTTGTTTGTTTGCTTTGTTTTTTGGCACCTTCTGTGTTCTGTAGTTCACTAGGGTTTTGTGGAGTTTGGGAAACGCTGTCGTGGAAGACAGAATAAAGGTGAGGTGACTGCCCATCTGTCTCTTGTCATTATTCAGCATCCCTCAGCTTTTCAAACAATTATAAAAGGTGGTAGATAAAAAGAATATCATCATTTACCTACATCTGTGTTTGAGAATAGCATTCAAAAGAGATGGTTTTAATAACAGAAAAGTTACTTCATAAGGAGTTTGGATTAAAAACAAGAATATAAATTGAAAGAGAATTGGGAATCTGAAAATAAGGAAAATATTTAACAACATTAGTGACCCAGGAGGAATATAATGCTATAATGCTTATGAGACGATAAAAATGGTAAGAAGGACCCAAAAAATCAAAGCAGTTATATAGGCATGAAATTTACAAAAATAAAAAATAGCATGATTTCTAAAATGCAAATGATACAGCTGGAGGAAAATTATCAGAGAGATATATTTTGTTACCAGTGAAATCAGAAATGCAAAAACACTGAAAAGCGGCCAGTATAGTGGAAAAGGAATTAGTAGGTAAAGGCTTTTTAAAAACCTTACTCATATGCTGACAGAAAGACTGGTGGCCTCCTAAAGACTGAGCAGCATGGGAGTGTTACCTGCTGAAACAGGGACAATAAAATTATTGGGCTTAAAAATCAGTAGCAAATAAAAAATCAGTAGCTTAGTGTCCCAAGAGCCAAGGGAGTGATTCTGCCACCTCCCCCATGTCTCACTTCAAAAATAGCATTTTTATGTGCTGGTCACTCATTGACTTTAAAAACTAAGTTATTTACAGCATTAGGAGATATACCTAATGCTAAATGACGAGTTAATGGGTGCAGCACACCAACATGGCACATGGATACATATGTAACAAACCTGCACATTGTGCACATGTACCCTAAAACCTAAAGTATAATAAAAAAAAAAACTAAGCTATTTGTAAAAGATTTTTATTTTATTTTATTTTATTTTATTTTATTTTATTTTATTGAGACAGGGTCTGGCTCTGTCACCCAGGCTGGAGTGCAGTGGCACAGCCTGGGCTCACTGCAACCTCCGCCTCCCAGGCTCAAGCAATCCTAACCACCTCAGCCTATTCTGAGTAGCTGGGACTACAGGCATACGTCACCATGTCCAAATAATTTTTGTATTTTCTTGGTACAGACAGGGTTTTGTCATGTTGCCCAGGCTGGTCTCAAACTCCTGAGCTCAAGTGATTCGCTTGCCTTGGCCTCCCCAAATGCTGGGAGTACAGGCATGAACCATTGCGCCTGGCTTGTAAAAGGTTTTTAAACTTTGTTTGTAACGTCATTATCAAAAACTTCAGCAAATATATTTATTCATGATGTTGCAATAGATGTTACAAATAAACTAGATATTGTCCTTCAAATGCAAATTCTTACATATTTACTCACAAGAATCATCAGAGAAATAAAACAACAATATAGTGTTTTGTGTATACACACAAAATGAGTCCCAAGCATTATTTATAATCTGTTGTTACAAAAAATTCATTTTAAAAAGCTTCTGGGCATGTTCTGCCTAAGGATCATGAAATATAAAACAGGGAGAGGAAATGATTTTTGCATATAATCAGTGTCTAGATTAGGAAAAGAACAACTTAAGAGCAACTTAACAAAAGATAGAATAGCTCTTTTTAGCAGTGTATTAGCTGGAAAATAGGTTTGAATAGGAAGAGAAGAAAAGGAAAGCTTTTTGTATTTTCTTTAAATATTAGAAACAAAAGATTTCCAGTTAGCCTGTGATCTTCTATCCTGGAAAGAATGAAGTTTGTAAAAATATGTTTAAGGTTGATGAGAGAGAGGAGTGCTGAAAGGGATTAATATATTCCCTAGTTGAGTAGTGCTAAGGAGGGAGATAATAGCTGACTAATATTTCTAGTAGATACATTATTTTAAAAGGATAAATTAGCATGGTAGATGGCAATGAAATATGAACAGGTAATGAATACAAGGAAAAAGAAAAATGGAGCTGAATGTTAGACAAAGCTTATGAAAGAATTCTTGGTCAAGGTAATAGATACTAGATACAAAGTAGGAAATTAAATGTTTATAAAGACTCTGTGCTGGTCAGAGTTTCATGAAAAGGCACAGAATCCACTATGGCTAGTTTTAAGGGGATTATATTTTTATTTTTATTTTTATTTTTATTTTTATTTTTTGAGACAAGGTCTCACTCTGTCACCCAGGCTGGAGTATAGTGGTTTGATCTTGGCTGACTGCAACCTCCGCCTCCCAGGCTCAGGCAATCCTTCTGCCTCATCCTCCTGAGTAACTGGGATTACAGGCACGTGCCACCACACCTGGCTAATTTTTGTATTTTTTTTGTAGAGACGGGGTTTCACCATTGTTGCCCAGGCTGGTCTCGAACTCCCGGGCTCAAGTGATCTGCCTACCTAGGCCTCCCAAAGTGCTGGGATTACGGGCTTGAGCCACCATGACTGGTAGCAGAGGAGATTAAAAAAAAAAAAAAGTATAAAACATTTTTCAGAGCCTTCTTGGAAGACTTGACCAGGAAGGCTGCTGTCTCTTCCAAGATGAGGAAGCAGTACGTTCAGAGGAGAGCCAAGAAGGTGAGCTGCTTTGAATGAACCACACACTTCCGTAATGGTAGTGGACGGTAGGACCATGGAAGCCATAGAAAAGCAACTTCCAACTTTCTTCCATGCTTTAAAAGCCAAGGTGAGTGCACCAAAGAGGTAGAACCTAAGACACACCCAGATCCCTAGCTTAAGGAGTTCTAGAAATGCAGCTTTTATTTGTTTTATTTTTATTTCTATTTTTTATTTTTTTGAGACAGAGTCTTGTTCTGTCGCCCAGGCTGGAGCACAGTTGGCTCACTGCAACCTCCACCTCCTGGGTTCAAGCGATTCTCCTGCCTCAGCCTCCTGAATAGCTGGGACTACAGGCGTGGGCCACCATGCCTGCCTAATTTTTTGTATTTTTAGTAGAGATGGGGTTTCACCATATTGGCCAGGCTGGTCTCAAATTCCTGACCTCGTGATCTGCCCAGCTCGGCTTCCCAAAGTGCTGGGATTACAGACATGGGCCACCGCGGCTGGTTACAGCTTTTATCTTTTTGGCTTCAGCAGTACAGGAAGGCACTTAGAAAGAGTTTGGAATGGATGGAGAGTGCCTATACCCATAATGCACACTACTGACTTCATTCGTAGAGAAACTGAAAGGAGAACACCTAAAACAACAAATCAGAAACATAATTAAGAACCAGTTCTTCTGGTCGGACATGGTGGCTCACATCTGTAATCCCAGCACTTTGGGAAGCTGAGTTGGAAGGATTGTTTAAGCCCAGGAACTTGAGACCAGCCTGGGCAATATAGTGAGACTCTATCTCTATGAAAAATAAAAAATAAATTAGCCAGGTGTGATGGCTCACACTGGTAATCCCAGCTACATTCAGAAGGCTGAGGTGGAAGGATTGATTGAACCCAAGATGTTGAGGCTTTTAGTAGAGGCTGCAGTGAGCCATGATTACACCACTGCACTCCAACCTGGGCAACGGAGCTAGATCCTATCTCAAAAACAAAAACAAAAAAAACCAAAAAACCAGTTCTTCCTAAGTTTCAGCATTCATTGTTAGCTCTGCCTAAGTATCAAAAGGACTGTTATACAGAATTTGAAAGATAGTATTTAAAATAAGAGTAAGAAATACCTTCAAGCTACACTTTTATTTGGAAACTGTGATACTATTGTTGTGACATTGTTACTTGTAGGAGGCAGCAAAGAAGAAAGTAAGTTGTCTGGCATTGGTAAGTGCTGGAGAATCAAGTGCATATAAGATTGTTTTAGATACACTATGATGAGGATAAAAGGCCCTAAAACCATCATCAAGAAGTCAGGCCAGCACTAATTCTAATTGTGTTAATGTCTAAAATGATAGCTGGGTTTTCTAGCAATATGACGGAATTGTGGCAGATATTGTGATAAAAGCTCCTGCTACGAACACATCTAAATGATCAAGAAAACAATGTAAATACAAGGCACAGTTCTCAAAAATGTTCCTGAGGGTACAAGCATGAAGAGGGAGCTAGAACTGAAGCAAAAGCTGCAGGCTTGCTTGGGGTGTTTGCTGGTCTCTGACCTGGAGGCTTGTTTCAATGGCCACATGTGGTGGAGGCAGGGGATCAGCATTTGGATTCTCAGTTTGCAGGAAAAGAGAGCAAGACCCAGACACACACCTGGGAGTCTCAGAGTAGGACTCTTCTTTTCTTTCCTTTCTTTCCTTTCCTTCCCTTCCTTCCTTTCTCTCTTTCTTTTCCTTTCTTTCTTTCTCTCTCTCTCTCTCTCTCTCTCTCTCTCTCTCTCCTGCCTTCCTGCCTTCCTTTCTTTCACACAGAGTCTTGCTCTGTTGCCCAGGTTGGAGTGCAGTGGTGCGATCTCAGCTCACTGCAACCGTTCAAGCCATTCCTGTGCCTCAGCCTCCCAAGTAGCTGGGATTATAGACATGTGCCACTACACCTGGCTAATTTTCATATTTTTAGTAGAGATGGGGTTTCACCATGTTGGCCAGGCTGGTCTCAAACCCCTGGCCTCAAGTGATCTGCCCACTTCGGCCTCCCAAAGTGCTGGGATTACAGGTGTGAGCCAACATGCCCACCCCAAAGTAGGACACTTTCCATGAAAATGTGGGCTACAAAAATCTGCCTTCACGGGAAGATGCCAAACTCTGACTGGGAAAGAAAACGGTCTTCCTGGAGAATTCATAACCATATGCCTGACATCTTGTTGTCAGGTTTGTAAATTCAAACTATTTGCATGGTATGTGGTGGTCCGAGAATAGAAATAGAAATAGTACCTGGGGGATCTTCCTCTACTTCCCTCTTACTATACATTCCCAATCTCTCATTTTTTTTTTGTCTATTTCAGTTCAATTCATATGGTTATTCTGATACCTAAACTACTCTTCTGCAGTTACACATTGTTTAACTCTTTAACCAAATGAGTAAAAGTAATCATTCATGGCAACTTGATCCCTAAGGAGTCAGACTATGGTTAGAAACAGACACTGAAGTCAGTCAGATTTGGCTTTTCATTTGAGCTCAATTCATAATCTTGAGCAAGTTCCCTAACTTCTCTCTTAGTTTCTTCATCAGCCAAATAGGGATAATAATAGCACCTACCAATGAGAAGTTCATGTTGAGCATTTAGCACTTACTTGGCACATAATGAAGCCTTAAGAAATGCCAGCCATGTATTAACAATGGCGAGCAAATCCTTATGACCTAAATTTCTACATATCCAGGATTCTAGGTCCTTAACTTCCTTTATGAAAAGCATAACTAAGGCCAGACGCGGTGGCTCAAGCCTGTGATCCCAGCACTTTGGGAGGCCGAGGTGGGCGGATCACAAGGTCAGGAGATCGAGACCATCCTGGCTAACACCGTGAAACCCCGTCTCTACTAAAAATACAAAAAAATTAGCCGGGCGTGGTGGCGGGCGCCTGTAGTCCCAGCTACTCGGGAGGCTGAGGCAGGAGAATGGCTGAACCCGGGAGGCGGAGCTTGCAGTGAGCTGAGATTGCGCCACTGCACTCCAGCCTGGGTGACAGAGCGAGACTCCATCTCAAAAAAAAAAAAAAAAAAAGGGAAAAAAAAGCATAACTAAGCATTACAGTTTAGCTCATTCATCTTCTAGTTTTAAAATTTTCTACCAACTTTGTTAGATATTAGGTAATTTATATCTTTTCATATTAAATTGGTTGTTAAGCAAAGAATACTATAAGCCAACAGATCTTTTCACTTTGTATTTCTCCAGGATCCCAAATAATTTCTTAGGAGTAGGATGTGAACTCATTAAATCTTTCAAGACTTTCTTATATAATTTCTAGCACTTTACAATATAGAAGGGGCTCAATACATTCGTTTGGATATAAAAGTGGATTAACGTATGTTAGAGTCATCGCTAACAGAGTTGGCAGGAATCTTAAGGGCCTAGTTTGACCAGTTAGTTGATGTTTAATCCGTATCAACATGTCATTCTCAGCCAGAAGTTATCTGGATCAGAGCTTGTCTATTAATCTCCAGTGACAGAAATTCACTCTTCTAAGGCAGTGCATTCTTGCTGTGAGTTCCATGCCTCTGAAATTTGATGTGGATTAGTTCTCTCCCTGAGCATACCTTGAAGCCAGACTCAGCACTTCATCACATCCCCAGGGTGATATTGTGAAATATATATTTGGTCTTCATCCTGTTTCCTGGAATACATACAGCTCCTAAAATCTTTAGACTCTCTGGAGTGATGAGTATCTTTGTATGCTAATAGGATGACTGGTGGCTGGGGGTCCCTAGGCGGCTTCAGAATGGGGACAGGCCACTGAAAGACCAAGGCATGACGAGAGGGTTGGGACTTTCAGTGCCACCTCCCCAACCTCTTGGGAAGGCTTAAGGTTAAGCCAATCACCAATGGCCAGTGATTTAATCAAGCATGCCCACATGATCAAGCCTCTGTCAAAACCCAAAAGAACTGGATTCAGAGAGCTCTGGATAGCTGGACACATGGAGGTTCATGGAGGGTGGTGCCCATGGAAAGGGCATGGAGCTTTCATGCCCTTCCCACATACCTTGCTCTATGCATCTCTTTCATCTGGCTGTTTATCTGTATTCTTTATAATAAACTGATAAACATATATAAAGTGTTGTTGTGAATCATTGTAGCAGATCAAACTGAAAGAGGGGGTCTTGGGAACCCTGATTTATAGCCAGTCAGTCAGAAGTACAGGTCACAAGCTGGCATTTGTAACTGGCATTTGAGGTTGGGGGCAATCTTGTGGGACTGAGCCTTTAACCTGAGGAATCAGATACTCTCTTTAGGTAGATAGTGTCAGAATTGAATTGAATTATAAGACACCCAGCTGGTGTCCACTGCAGAGTTGCTTGGGGTTTAGCAAGAAAACCTCAAACATCTGGTGTCAGAAGTGTTGTACTAAGAAAAGTAAAAACCCTGGGTTTTTCTGATCATTCCTAACCAGAGGGTAGATCCAATTCCACAAATCTTTATGTTGGGGCTTAGAAATTGACACCCCTGGCTGGGCATGGTGGCTTATGCCTGTAATCCCAGCACTTTGGGAGGCCGAGGCAGGTGGATCACTTGAGGTTAGGAGTTTGAGACCAGCCTGGCCAACATCTCTACTAAAAATACAAAAATTAGCCAGGCGTGGTGGTGGGTGCCTGTAATCCCGGTTTGGGAGGCTGAGCCAGGACAATCGCTTGAACCTAGGAGGCAGAGGTTGCGGTAAGCTGAGATCACGTCACTGCACTCTAGCCTGTGTGACAGAGCAAGACTCTGTCTAAAAGCAAAGAAAAGAAAGAAAGAAATTGACACCCCCAATATAGCACCCTGGCATGCTAATTATTTTCGATTAATGGCCCTTGAAGAACAGCAGATCCTGGAAGAAGCTTTATGCTGATATTTCCTTATTTAGCTCAAGTCCAGACTCACCAAAGAAGAAAACAGTTACCTGTAGTCCTTTCTCTGAGTTTTCATTAATTTAACTCATATTGCAGGAAGAGACTGAGATTTGTCAACACAACTGGACAGGCATTTGTCATCAACTATTGTCTGCTGTATGTTCTTCAAGTCCATTGAATTCCCCTAAAAATCTTTCACCATGCCTCAAATTGCCACATTTCTCCCTACCCCTATAAAGAAGGGTTTATAAACCTCTGTACCCCATTGGATTATTGGGTAATCATCCTTCTGTGATTCCCTCATGCTATGCATGTTAAAATAAAATTTGTATGCCTTTCATCCTGTGAATCTGCCCTTTGTCAGTTGATTTTCAGCAAAACTTCAGAGGGTGAAGGGAGAGTTTTCCCTTGGCCCTACACTTAGTGAAATAGATTGTACTGAATATTACTTGTGGTGGTGGTTGTGAAATGCTGGAGAATTTGCATACTTCACAGCAAAGTTTAATTGCAATCCTCTATAGGCATTTTTGAGTACTAAAGTCTCTTTCCATACAGTTTAGCAACATTACCTCTTTTTATTGCTCTCTTTGCCCCAAATTTAGGCTCTGAAATTCTCTATATTTTCAGAACAATTCAGTTTAGGTCCTCAGCTAGTATAGCTCTCTCCAAACAAAAGCCACTCAGCTGGAGGAACTCATCGTTTTAGAAAGCAGGCCAGTGGCCATCTATTGTTATTTCATAGGGATTGGCTGAAAACCACCAATTTGTAATGGTTTCTCTCTTCACCCCAGATGATCTACCCAAATGATTGCTCAAGCAGAACAGCCCCCTGCTCCACTTTTTTTTTTTTTTTTTGGATAGAGTGGGAGGGTGGTGGTCAGAAAAGGGCATATATAGAGAGGGGCACATGTGGTTAGGCTGCTAAAAAAATCGTATAGTTTTCTCCATATTACATCTAATTTATAATATTAGGTAACTGAGTGTTCTAAAATAGTTATTATGTTTCAGTAAGTGCCTAACTTGCTCCTAAATAGAAACAAAAACATTTTTATAATAGCTTTATTGTTTTATAATCAGCTATAATTCACATATTATGAAATTCACCCTTTTAAAATGTACAATTCAATGGCTTTCAGTATATTCACAATTGTCACATCTCATTCTAGAACGTTTTCATCACCCCCAAAAGAAACCCTTTACCCCTCAGCAGTTACTCCCTAATTTTCCCCTCTCCTCAGCCCCTGGCAACCACTAATCTACTCTCTATCTCTATAGATTTGACTATTCTGGACGTTTTGTTTGCTCTTCTGTGACTGACTTTTTTCGCTTAGCATAATATTTTTAAGTATCTATGCTGCAGAATGTATCAGTACTTCATTCTTGTTATGCCCAAATAATATTCCATTCTGTAACTATACCACATTTTGTTTATCTATTCATCAGCTGATAGACATTTGGGTTGTTTCCACTTTTTGGCTATTATGAATAATACTGCTATGAACATTCATGTACAAGTCATTATGGGAACAAATGTTTTCATTTCTCTTGGGTGTATATATATATATCTAAGAGTGGAGTTGCTGGGTCATATGTTTTTAACTTTTTCGGGAAATGCCAAACTGTTTTCCAAAGTGGCTGCAGCATTTTACATTCTCACCAGCAAGTATGAATGTCCCAGTTTTTTTACACCCTCACCAACACATGTTATTGTCTTTTTATTATAGTCATCTTAGTAGGTGTGAAGTGGTACATATTCCTATTGTGGTTTTGGTGTACATTTCTCTGTTGGCTAATGATGTTGAGCATATTTTCATGTGCTTATTCTCTTTTATATATCTTCTTTGGAGAGTACCTGTTGAAATCATCTGTGCACTTTTAAATTGGGTTACTTGTGTTTTTATTGTTGAGAGAATTCTTTCTATGTTTTGAATAGAAGTCTCTTAGTAGATATATGATTTGCAAAATTGTTTTATGTTCCTTAGGTTTTTCTAAATAGTAATTTGTATTTAGGCAACACTTGAATTATTCAGAAGTTAAAGATTAAGTATGTATATTATCCAAACCCTTTACCTTTCTCCTGGATTTGTTCCAATTTGGAAAATCAGTGCTTACAGCATATTTTAAAAAGAGTGCACAGAGGAAAGAAAAAAGCACAGTGCTTCACACAGAGAATGTGCTCGATTAACTTTGGCAAATGAATGAACAAAATTTATGCATTTATTCCTGCTTCCTACCACTACTCTGACTTGCTGAGTCCTTCTGGGGGACTTTCAGACCAGTGATATTCATTTTATGGGTGAAACACCCTCAGGAGAGCTACGAAGTATTCAAAAAGTATGCCTGTCTCTACGTGCATGCTGGATTATTCCACATGCACACACTAAAGCATAACCACTATCACACGGGGATCCACAGATTCTTCACAGTAAAAAGCAGTTTCATGTTCTGCTCTTTAATTTCAAGAATCACTGACTTAAGAGAAAGAAACAGCTGTTTTTGTCACTTCCATGCTGACCCTACAGGGTTTTCAATGGTCTGGGCATTTCTATGTCATTTATGCTATGGATGTTTATTTGGAGGTTCGCTTTAGGGAATTTCATACCTCAATACCCCTGACCTCAGAGTGATTCCCACATTGTAGTTCCCTGTCCCCTTCATGCAGCACATAACTGTGGGGGGATGGACCTGACCCTGGGAGCGAGGCAGGTCATACTTGGCTGCCTGCCTATCGGATCAGCTGAATCCACACTGGAGACCTTGCAGCTGACACAGTACCAGCCAGGCTGCCTGCACTTCCCTATCACTTCCAACAGTCTATCAAGATCATTTTGCAACTGCATTTGACATAATCCCTTGTATATCTTGAGTGTTGGCTCACAGAAAAAATCAGAACGATTCAAAACTGGGAAGAATCAAAGGAATTCTAGTTGGGGCTGCAGCTGAAACTGAAAAACCAAAGAAGGCATGTGTATGAAGGAAGCAAGCTGGGTAAAGGAACAACAACAAAGGGAAGCAAGACCTTACTTGCAACCTGATATAAACAGGAGTCTAAGTTTACATAGGCAGAGCTGGCTGCTGCTAGAGTTACTCAGCTCAATTACCCATCCGGGGCACTCATGCAGATGCCTGTAGGCATGCGTATGACATACATGTGGATGCGAGTCTCCAGTAACAAGCGAAACATTCCTATGGTTATAAGTATGGAAAATGGCCCCAGCGGAGAGAAGGGAAAGTGAAAAGTTTTTTTTTTAAATTAGTGGATTTCAGGAGTTAATATGCTTGTTGTCTCAGTATAGGTTGGAGAAAACAATTTCTAAATAGAAATAGTCATCTATAATACCATATCATAGTATTTATACAATGGTTTTTTTCCCTTCATAAATGCAAGTACTTTTAAGTATACATTATTGCTCATCATCACAACATTCCCGTGAAGAAAAGAGGCTGTTTCACCAATTGATCTGAGGCTTAGAGGTGAACTGACTGTTCTGGAGGTCAGGGAACAAGGGATAGGTTACTGATACTTAGATCCCAGTTTGGAGCTAGGAACTAAATTAGACATTTCACATATATAAATTCCTTTAGTCCCCATAAGAACCTCCTGAGGTGGTTGGCATTATAATTTCATAGATTAAGTAAAATTGCCCAAATTACTGAGCTAGTAACGGTAGAATCAGACTACATTTGTCTTATCTTAGAGCCGTATTCTTTTAGCTATGTCATGTTCTTATTTGCCAATTCTAATTGACTGAAGCCTCTTGCTTGGAGGGATGTGTGGAAGGAATCAAAGCCCACGCCCAGTTATTCTAGCTGATGCTAGTGGGATGGGAGGATTGGCATCTCACATAGAACCTAACCCTCATTGTAGAATGAGTGAATGTGGAATAGGCCTCATTTCTAAGGGACTAACGGATTTCCATTACACAAGGGTCTATATTTTGAGGGACCTATAGAAAGACTCAATAAAAAGGCAGCTCCTAACAACTGCATTTTGATAATAATTTTCCATCCTCTCCTTTTTCTGCTGCAAATAAACTAGCCATGACTAATTTTCTCATTTCTCCCTGACACTTGCCTCCTTCTTTCTTCAGTAAAAGGGTTTCCTTCCTTAAAATGACATCTTCCTTTTATTTTAAAGGTGATTATTAATGAAACATGGAACGCAGCAGAAATACATTCCCAATGTGCATGGTCAATCCACGTATGACCAGTGGAGTGGTAGAATATAGACAACGTCGTGACAGCTCTGACCACGACAGACAGACGAAGGCAGGATCAGTGGTGCTTGTATGAAAAGGATAAAAAGATTTAGCTAGAATTATACTACACCACGGTTCATGTTTTAATTTGGGGAATGACAAATATTCCTCAGTTTGCTGCTTTTACATATGTATTTAAATTTTCATTTTTCAGGACCGAATTGACAGATTTAAAATCCTTGATTTTTATACATTAAAAAAGAATCCTTTCATTTTCTTTTGCCAATTACAGCTATCATGTACGTATCTGTACCTTTCTGTACCAGGTTTTCACATACAGAAAAACATGAGTCTCCCACGAGAGTCCTCTGGACTCATATTTTGCAGAGTAAAACCTGCAGAAACCTGTGGATCTGGATCCCAGTTGGTCCCAAACTTACCACACCACTTCACTTTCCAGTTTCTATTGGCGTCCACTCCACGGCAGCGAAACCTTGAGTTCCTTGACCTTGTTTTTCTCCAAAATCGATCCTAGACATAATTAAGAAAACGGGTGCAGAGAAAAATACTTAAAAGGTTATTCGCATGCATTTTAACAGCTCAATCAATGAACGAGTCATACCACTGAGGGGAGAGTTCTCCTGTGAATAGACAAGCCCAGAGAGTGAAAAAGAGCACTGGATTAGTAGTGGAGACCCAGGTTCATGCTCCAATTTCTGCTACAAACTTCCTGTATTTTGCCTTCTCTTGGCCCCATTTCTTTATAGGCAAAATTGAATGGGCTGGACTAGACCAGTGATTTTTCACAATCTATTTCGAAGAAGGAATCTTTATTTACGTGAAATCTCTACAAAATCTAGATGCGAAAATGAAATCAAATTGTTGGTGCTCTGATTGGGGAAAGAGTGAAGGCCTGTTTTGCATCTCTGGGATCACTCAGCTGACTGCCTGTCCAGCTTCCTTCCTGTCCTGGAAGTTTGTGACTCTGTTTTCTATGATTTATTTAGTCCTCTTTTCAACTGGGTAGGCAAAGTGACTTACATTGGTCCAACTAAAACGGTATCCATCGACGTTAAACACAGGCATGATATAGAAATATAGATGATTCAACACTTTTCTCATGGCTGGGTCACTCTCATATGTCAGAAGAGCCTAGAGGACAAAGGTGAGATTTTTCTTTTAAATCGGTCCCCAAGAGAGGAAAAAAGAGTGTGAGATATCCTTTCTACCCATGAGAAACACCAAATACCGTGGTTTAAAAAGTCATAAGCTAACATGAACTTTACTCTTCGACATTGTAAATTCTCTGTTAAGACTTCTGTCTTAATTAAACTCTTTATTATCAATAATCTTTTGGCAGAGCTGTTAAAAGAGATCAATTGGGTAGCCTCTTAATCGTAATTAAGATCTGGCTACAGTTTTAGGCTGATTAAGAAAGCAACAACATAGATAGGATTTGTATAACCACCTGTTTTTAGATTCAATTGTGGACAAAATAACTACCTAAATCTATTTGATAGCTTTACACGATAGATCATAGCACAGACCAGCTGCATGTCACTTAATTATCTAATTAGTAGCAGCCTCAAACCTTGGAACCTACTGCATTGAGACTCTATTCTTTTCGCCTTACTTTTCTATAAAAAACTTAATGAACAATACAACATCTTTGCCATCTTTATTGTGGCTCCTTTGAAGTCTTGCTTTTGTGACTGGATTTTACTTATATTGTGCCTGACCCCAAGTCTGAAGATTCTGCACCACAGATTGGCCTCAAATAGAAAAGCATTGTATGTGCTTTTGAGAAGATAGACATTTTGAAATACCATTCTTAAGGAATGAATCTTTTAAAAAGTTCTTTATGATGCATGTTTGTCTATGTATAGAATATCTTGGAGGAGCACACAGGTCATTTATAACTGTGGTTGTCTTTATGGAGGGGGACTGGGGGACAATGTGTGGGAAGGAGAATTATTATTTATGTATTTTTTTTTGAGAAGGAGTCTTGCACTGTCACCTGGGCTGGAGTGCAATGGCACAGTCTTGGCTCACTGCAACCTCCACCTCCCAGGTTCACGTAATTCTCCTGCCTCAGCCTCCCGAGTAGCTGGGATTACAGGCGCGCACATCACCACACTGGGCTAATTTTTTGTATTTTTAGTAGAGACGGGGTTTCACCATGTTTACCAGACTGGTCTCAAATTCCTGACCTCATGATCTACCCGCCTTGGCCTCCCAAAGTGTTGGGATTACAGGCGTGAGCCACCATGCCTTGCCTATCTTTCATTTTATACCTATTTTGATTGTTTGCATTAAACAATTATTAAATTGTTAATTTAATAATTAACATATTAAAACATATTAAAACACAATTCTGATATATGAATTTGTTTAAAAAAACCCCACTTGGCTGGGCATGGTGGCTCATGCCAGTAATCCCAGCACTTTGGGAGGTCGAGACGGGCAGATCACGAGGTCAGGAGATCGAGACCATCCTGGCTAACAAGGTGAAACCCTGTCTCTATTAAAAATACAAAAAATTAGCCAGGTGTGGTGGTGGGGGCCTGTAGTCCCAGCTACTCAGGAGGCTGAGGCAGGAGAATGGCGGAGAAGGCGGAGCTTGCAGTGAGCTGAGATCACGCCACTGCACTCCAGCCTGGGCGACAGAGTGACTCCGTCTCAAAATAACAGCAACAACAACAAACCCCACTTTATTGGGGTATTACTGACTAAAGAGTCGTACGTATTTAATTAATGTACACAAACTTGATGCATCTTGAGATAAGTATATACCCATAAAATCATCACTATAATTTATGCCATAAACATATCCATCACTTCAATAGTTTCCTCCTGCTCTCTTTATAGATTATCATTATTATTTTTTGTGATAAGAACACTTAACATAAGCTCTACCCTCTTAGGAAATTTTTAAGTATGTAATACAGTACTGTTAACTATAGGCACTCTGCTGTACAGTTGATCTCCAGGACTCATTCAACTCACATAACCAAAACCCTGTTCCCCCTCCCCAAATAATTCTAAAATTATGCATACACTGCCTTGGAAAATTAAATCCTTGAAATTTCAATCTTCTTGGCCAGGCGCGGTGGCTCACGCTTGTAATCCCAGCACTTTGGGAGGCCGAGGCGGGCGGATCACGAGGTCAGGAGATCGAGACCACGGTGAAACCCCGTCTCTAGTGAAAATACAAAAAAATTAGCCGGGCGTGGTGGCGGGCGCCTGTAGTCCCAGCTACTCGGAGAGGCTGAGGCAGGAGAATGGCGTGAACCCGGGAGGTGGAGCTTGCAGTGAGCCGAGATTGCGCCACTGCACTCCAGCCTGGGTGACAGAGCGAGACTCCGTCTCAAAAAAAAAAAAAAAAAGAAATTTCAATTTTCTTTAACACCTAGTTAAGTAGGATTTCTGAAACCACATAAGCAGCATTCTGTATTTACATGGTAAGAATTCTATTCATAGAGAGAAATCTAATAATACAATTTGTTAGAAATTATCACTATATTAGAAATAATATTGAAAATATAGGGACTCAAGAACATGAGTTAAATACAATCTTATATATAATTTAAATATCTATGAGAGTAACACAAGTTTATAAACATTAATACCCTTCTCTCTTGTCCTTTTGTTTAAGACTCAATAATAATTTGTTGGGCAACTAACTTCAATAGGACTTTCCTATATTCTTGAACTTCTATTAATTATCTGAAGCCTCAAACTAGGGAGAAATCCCTAGTATGCAATCAGTTGTACAAATCTTAGAATTTTTTTACCCCAGATAAATGGAGATTCCTCAATGCTTGGATGAAGTCTCCTGCTGGGATGGCAGGGACAGAGCTATGTGACTGGCTACATTCTTCCTTAGCTATGGCTTTCCATGTCACTCTAGAGACGAAGAGAAAAGAGATGGCAGAAGAAAGGAGCTGGGGCAACAAGGCAGGAAAGACGGGGTAGAAAAAAGCCATGGTAATTTATCTCCCTCGTCTTCTACCATTAGGGACCAAAGCTCTTTTGTCTCAGTCCCAACTGAGGAAGTCTCATCTTTTCCAAGCATGGATGTTAGTACCTACATGGCCAACTGGTCTAGAGACCAGCATGGCAACGCTTACATCGTATTCTGTCTTCTCCAGTGCAAATGACCTCCATAACTTTATATTGAAAGTAAACTGCTAACTTCCTTTTGAAAAACTATGACATATTTTAATCAAATAGAAAAAATAAAGAGAAGTCTATTACACCTATGAGCCCACCAATACATCTTGCCATATTTATGAAAGCTTTAAAAAAATCGAGATATTATAAACAAAAACTCCCTTTTTATTACTTCCTCATCCCATTTTCTTTCCCTCCACCAAGGTAATCCCTATCCTAAGTTTGACATTATCCTTTCCATGCATGATTGTATGTATTGCTACATATACATGCAGCATGAGAACAACGTATGATATTGTGTGTATGTGTTAACATTATATGTAAGTGAGATATGTTAATTTGTGATCTGCTTTCCTCCCAATATATTTTTGATGTTTATTAAGTTGAGGATTTATTCATTTTAACTGCTAAATGGTATTCCATTATAGGTAAATACACAACTTATTTTGTTGATGGACAGTTAGATCGAGTTTGGCATTTCACTGTTATAATATTGCAATAAATATTCTTGCACATTTCTCCTAGACATATGAGAATTTGTTTATAACATATAGCCAGGAATGGATTTGTTGGGTCATGGATTTACATGTTTTTAATTATATTAAATATTGCCATATTTTATTAAATCAGTAAACACTCCTATCTGCAGTGAGTGCACAGGTTACCTATGCCAAAGAACAAGTTTCCATTTGTAGATGGAATTGCATTAATGCACTCTGGTCTATATCAATTCACCAAACTCACACCATGGTTTATATAGAATCTGATGAGTCTGGTAGGATGTGTCTCCCCATGTTTTTTGAGTTTAAAATTATCTTGACTATTTTTGACCCTTCTCTGTTCACATTAATTTTGAAATCAAGGTTGAACATATTAAGGAGGTTCTGTTTTATACTCAGGTTGTTTTTGTCACTAATGTTTGTTGAATTTTAGCAAATGATTTTTCTTCCTGTATTGTCATAATCATTTGGTGGTTATGATGTGTCAAATAATTTTCTGTTGTTAAACCATCCTTGTATTCTTGGGATAAACCCATTTGGTTATGATGTGTATTTTTAATATGTTGGTTGGATTCAGGTTGCTAATGCAGTCATACGCTATATAACGATGTTTTGGTTAACAATGGATTGCATATGCCACTGTGGTTCCACAAGATTGTAATGGAACATGTAGAGAAATCTGCTATGTGACACTTGATATTTGCATTGCAGATCAACAGGGAAAATGGCTGAAATTCAGTAGTGATGCTGGAGCATTTAGTTTTCCACATGAAAAAATATACATAAATAAAATACCATCTAGGTCTGCCTAAGTACACTCTATGATGTTCACACAATGATGAAATCGCTTAATGACACATTTCCCAGAAAGTATCCTCATTGTCAAGCAATGCATGACTGTATTAATATCCACATTTCTACATGAGCTAAGTGTATGATTTTCTTTCATATTTTGTCCTTTTCTGGTTTTGCTACAAGGGTTGTATTACCCTATTGTGATTTGGGGGGTATATAAAAATTATATTTGTAGAATATTTTTTAATATATTTGAATTATTAGTTCTCTGAATGTAGAACTCAGCTCTAAGATCATTTAGGCCTAGAGCAGAAGTTAATGAAATATAAAACAAAGATACACTAAGAAAGATATATCCTTGTTTTCTGTTTTATTGACTTCTGCTCTTTAACATTTTGTTGTTGTTGACTTAACAATTTTTTTTTTTTTGGAGACGTCTTGCTTTGTCACCCAGGCTGGAGTGCAGTGGTGCAATCATAGCTCCCTGCAGCCTCAAACTCCTGGGCTCAAGTGATCCTCCTGCCTCAGCCTCCCAAGTAGCTGGGACTTCAGGAAGGAGCCACTTGGCTAAATATTTAAATTTTTTTTCTGAATCTTTTTTTTTTTATTATTATTATACTTTAAGTTCTAGGGTACGTGTGCACAACATGCAGGTTTGTTACATAGGTATACATGTGCCATGTTGGTTTGCTGCACCCATTAACTCGTCATTTACATTAGGTGTTTCTCCTAATGTTACCCCTTCCCCTGACCCCCACCTCAAGAAAGGTCCCAGTGTTTGATGTTCCCCACCCTGTGTCCAAGTGCTCTCATTGTTCAATTCCCACCTATGAGTGAGAACATGCGGTGCTTGGCTTTCTGTCCTTGTTATAGTTTGCTCAGAATGATGGTTTCCAGCTTCATCCAAGTCCCTGCAAAGGACATGAACTCATCCTTTTTTATGGCTTAACAGTATTCCATTGTGCATATGTGCCACGTTTTCTTAATCCAGTCTATCACTGATGGATGTTTGGGTTGGTTCCAAGTCTTTGCTATTGTGAATAGTGCTGCAATAAACATAACGTGTGCATGTGTCTTTATAGTAGCATGATTTATAATCCTTTGGGTATATACCCAGTAATGGGATCACTGGGTCAAATGGTATTTCTAGTTCTAGATCCTTGAGGAATTGCCACACTGTCTTCCACAATGGTTGAACTAGTTTACACTCTACTAACAGTGTAAATAAAAGCTTTCCTATTTCTCTACATCCTCTCCAGCATCTGTTGTTTCCTGACTTTTTAATGATCGCCATTCTAATTGGTGTGAGATGGTATCTCACTGTGGTTTTGATTTGCGTTTCTCTGATGATCAGTGATGATGAGCATTTTTTCATGTTTCTTTTGGCTGCATAAATGTCTTCTTTTGAGAAATGTCTGTTCATATCCTTCACCCACTTTTTGATGGGGTAGTTTTTTTCTTGTAAGTCTGTTTAAGTTCTTTGTAGATTCTGCATATTAGCCCTTTGTCAGATGGGTAGACTGCAAAAATTTTTCTCCCATTCTGTAGGTTGCCTGTTCACTCTGATGGTAGTTTCTTTTGCTGTGCAGAAGCCCTTTAGTTTAATTAGATCCCATTTGTCTATTTTGGCTTTTGTTGCCTTTGCTTTTGGTGTTTTAGACATGAAGTCCTTGCCCATGCCTATGTCCCGAATGGTATTGCCTGGGTTTTCTTCTAGGGTTTTTATGGTTTTAGGTTTAACATTTAAGTCTTTTTTTTTTTTTTTTGAGATGGAGTCTCGCTCTGTCACCCAGGCTGGAGTGCAGTGGCGCAATCTCGGCTCACTGCAATCTCCGACTCCCAGGTTCACGCCATTCTCCTGCCTCAGCTTCTCCGAGTAGCTGGGACTACAGGCGCCCACCACCACGCCCGGCTAATTTTTTGTATTTTTAGTAGAGACGGGATTTCACCGTGGTCTCGATCTCCTGACCTCGTGATCCGCCCACCTCGGCCTCCCAAAGTGCTGGGATTACAAGCGTGAGCCACTGCACCCGGCCTACATTTAAGTCTTTAATTCATCTTGAATTAATTTTTGTATAAGGTGTAAGGAAGGGATCCAGTTTCAGCTTTCTACATATGGCTAGCCAGTTTTCCCAGCACCATTTATTAAATAGGGAATCCTTTCCCCATTGCTTGTTTTTGTCAGGTTTGTCAAAGATCAGATGGTTGTAGATGTGTAGTGTTATTTCTGAGGCCTCTGTTCTGTTCCATTGGTCTGTATCTCTGTTTTGGTACCAGTACCATGCTATTTTGGTTACTGTAGCCTTGTAGTATAGTTTGAAGTCAGGTAGCGTGATGCCTCCAGCTTTGTTCTTTTGGCTTAGGATTGTCTTGTCAACGAGGGCTCTTTTTTGGTTCCATATGAACTTGAAGGTGGTTTTTTCCAATTCTGTGAAGAAAGTCATTGGTAGCTTGATGGGGATGGCATTGAATCTATAAATTACTTTGGGCAGTATGGCCATTTTCATGATATTGATTCTTCCTATCCATGAGCATGGAATGTCCTTCCATTTGTTTGTGTCCTCTTTTATTTTGTTGAGCAGTGGTTTGTAGTTCTCCTTGAAGAGTTCCTTCACATCCCTTGTAAGTTGGATTCCTAGGTATTTTATTCTCTTTGAAGCAATTGTGAATGGGAGTTCACTGATGATTTGGCTTTCTGTTTGTCTGTTATTGGTGTATAGGAATGCTTGTGATTTTTTCACATTGATTTTGTATCCTGAGACTTTGCAGAAGTTGCTTATCAGCTTAAGGAGATTTGGGGCTGAGATGATGGGGTTTTCTAAATATACAATCATGTCATCTGCAAATAGGTACAATTTGACTTCCTCATTTCCTTATTGAATACCATGTATTTCTTTCTCTTTCGTGATTGCCCTGGCCAGAACTTCCAACACTATGTTGAATAGGAGTGTTTTTTTTCTTTTTTTCTTTTTTTTTAGAGACAGGGTCTCCCTATGTTGCCCAGGCTGGTCTCAGACTCCTGGGCTCAAGCAATCCTCCTTCTTAGCTTCCTAAAATGCTGGGATTACAGGCATGAGCTACCAGATCTGACCTGTCATTTACACTTTTGCTCCTTTTCTAATTTCTTGTGAGTGGAAAGATTGGCTTACTAACTTGGAGACTTTGTTCTTTTCTTATATATTGATTTGAAATTATAAATTTCCCTTTAATACTACCTGAGTTGCATTCTATATGTCTATCAAGATGAAATCACCTACGATACATAGTAGTTTTGTTACCATTCAGTTCTAAATACTGAATTTCCTTGATTTAAATTTTATTTATAAATGTTTTTTCTAAATATGTTAATCATTTTTTTTAAAATAAATGATTTCTGACAACTGTATTACAGTTAGAGAATGTGATATTTTAAACAGATTATTTGGTATTTGTTGATACTTGCTTTGTGGACTAGAATATAATCAATTGTTGTGAATGTTCCAATTGTGCTTGAAAAAAATATACATTCTCTAATTATTGGGTAAAGATACTATATGTGTTCATTGGATTATGTTATTGTTTGTATCACCTATATTCTTACTAAAAATTTGTCGCTGTTTTAACCACTGAGAATTGTGTTAAAACCTCATATTGTTATTTAGGCCTTATCGGTTTCTCTTACATGCTGTCAATTTTTGTTTTATATATTTTGAGGCCATTAACATCATTTAAAATTTTTTCATTTCTAAATAATATATTAATCAAAGAAGCTGTTCTCTAGTATTTTATTCTGGAAACAGTTTAATTTCCAAGACTTGTCAGAATGTGTTCTTTCTCTGACAAACAAGCAGGGTGTCATTGTATTGCATATGCTGTATTTGTGATTTTTGTAATTCTCTAAGAATTTCAGCTATTCTCCATCTGGTCACACAAAGCAAGAATCATCACGACGTGATGACTGTTAAATACAGAACAGGTCGTTTAGGAGAACTCCTTGCTTGAGTGCCTTAAATAATAGCACACAGATCATTTGTCTTTTATGGTTTAGGTAGGGGTTTCTAGAAGAAACGTAACCATGTGTCTTTCTATTTCCTGTTATTCTAACATGATAACCATGAAGAACACAGGGGTGTGTTTTTCCTCTTGTGTGTAGAACTGTTTTTAGCAATCGATACATACCCTCCATATACATTGAAAAGGAGATGCCCAATAATCAAGTTGCATCTGGACTTACAAAGTTTAATTTCTTTATTACTATTGTTGCTTATGAGGAAGACTTAAGTAGTCGGGATCTGAAAGCCAGTTGCAAAACAATGCACCACACGCCTCAGTGTGGCGGTCCCTAGGTACTGCATCACCTCACTTAAATTTATTTTAAAGAGGCTTCACCAAACCAATTTTTTCAATTAAAAGATATTAAAGAAAGTTTTTAGTATTATCTTCTTCCAGGCAAATGATAAGTTTGGAACTGATTGGGGCATTTCTGAAGTTAATTTAGAAAGACATAGAATGAATCTATTTGGTATTCACCATCTGCCAAGACTATTTTGGCCTCTACATACTTATGTACATGTTATAGATCAGAATTCACCAAATAAACTTTGGTTAAAATCAAAGACAAATTTTGCCATGACTAATGCCTTTGTGTGGCATGACAAAGTGAGGTAAAGGGTTTCCCTCCTTTTCAATACTTTTGGATTTACGTGGTTGGATGTTGCTTTCTTAGAGTTCACGACAGCATGGAATGTGGAGATCACTTTTTTTGAGGATTGGTGTTAATGGCTTTTAAAAGGTAGCTTTAAAACTTTCCTCTATTTTTACTTCAGAATCACTGCAGAGGACCTAAAAATAACCACACATCCAATGCAGGACACACTGGCAGAACGAAGCCTGTTACAGCTAAGGCCAAAGAAAGGGGCACAGTCACCATCAAGCTGAAGACCAACCTCAACTGGACTGGACAGGAATATCACTTAGGACAGGTAAACACTGCGGCACCAAAATGGGTGCATCTCAACACAAAGGAGGTATTTTAAATTCAATACCAGAAGAATTAATTGGAGTGGGGGAGAGTTTACAGGGGAGTTTTTTTTTTTTTAAAGGGGAGCTTAAAGATAGCTGACATCACACTACAAGATGCTCATTAAATACAAAATGGTCAATCAAATAACAGTTTGAAAGTAACAAGAAGAAAAGGCTCCATAAACGAAGGGTGAAAAACTGAAAATGATCTCCTAATCTTGTATATTCTAGTTATTTTTATACTTAGTTATACTTAGAACCACCCAGAGTGACTAATCTAACAGGGCAGGTGAAGACTAGAAAATGTTGTCAATTAATCTACATTTTCTAATAAGAGACATAAATATTTGAAATGTTTTGTGTCACCAGGAAGAATATACTACTAGATACACGTCTATTCTTTTTCCTAAGTAATGCCACTTCACATTTCACACAGAGATAGCCTAACAACACTGATTCACTGGTTGTATTTGCTCATGAGAAGAAGCCAGGACAACTTTGGTATTATGAAGATCTACTCTGTAAGGATATTTTACGTACCAAAAAAGAAAGTACAGATGTCTTCACTTTGCATGGCTCTTATATACACAAATTTGTTACTGCACTTTGGTTAAATAACACCAGTCCTCCCACAGAAGTGTGAGTTTTGGTTACCACTGCTACAAATCACTATATAAATAAAAATGAGCATCAAGATCTGTGATCGATTCTACCATTTCTTTGAAAGTCTGTCAGTGGTTGGTTGGTTACTACTGTGCATCTCATAATCAGTTTACACACAGACAGCAAAGCGTGTAGTTGTGTTGTGTCCTTGTTTCCCGGTAATAAATCTACAGGGTAATAACGGATGGTGGAAAGAGGAAATTGTCCAACTAAGGTGAAAGTGCGGCAAAGAAATGAAAAGTGCTAATGCTGGAGGTGAGATCTGAACCAAATATAAATGGAGCTTAGAACAAATAGCTGACTAGGAATGTTGACACTGCACCATTCAGTTCTAGATATGCAGCCACAGGAATACAGTGAGGACCAACTTACCAATACAGATGAGGCAAGTGGTTGGGATGAAAAGGATGATTATATTCCAGAAGAAGTGACCTGGCAACACTTCACATTAAAGGAACTCTAAGATATTTTGTGACATTGAAAGTACAAAGGAAAAAAAAATATTGGAAGCTGATTCAGTGAAGAGAGGAGTATGACAATCTGCCAAGGCAATTTTTTTATGAAAGATGCTCATTTCATGTTGTAAGCTATACAGAGAGAAGACAACGAGCACAATCCAAACTACCCTTTATAAGGTTTTTTACAAAGAAATAAGACATTTTAATTCGCAGTATTTCTCATGATTTAAAACATAGCATACTAAATATTAGTTTTACCACTTAAAATCATTTCCCAATGCATATATAACAAAGTAAGAGAGTTTTTAATATTTTGACAAAAGCTCTTAGGATCACGGAACAAACAATTTCTCTCATTGATTATGAGGACTGCTCTGTCCTGCTTCAGCTTGCGTCGCCACTTTTATAGTCCGGTGCTACTGGTGGAAAGCAAGCATTGTCTGTCTACACAATGGCCAGAACACTCGCTATTATTAGGTAGTGGAGTACAACTGATGCAATGGATTTCAGTTTAGTCAAACTGAAACTAAACAAATATTACATCAAAACTCTGCTATGTTCAAGGCATTATAAATTGGATAGAAGGGAGAAAGAGATAGGTTGGAGGATATGAAGAATGAAGGAGATTGGGGAGAGTGAGCATGGGAGAACGTAGGGAACTAACGGTACTGAAGGCCAGGAAAAAGCAAACCAAAGTATCATAATTACTCAGAATGGCAGTGAACCAAAGTCAGACAATTTAAAAAATGAAGACCATTTTCATATGATGAGCTGTTTTCCATTATGTAATTAAGAACAAAGATGTGTTTGCTTACTCAGCTGAACTCATTAGATACTTGATCTGGGCTTAGTAGCTGTCCCAATTATTTATTCCCTGTTTTTTGGCACATACATGCAATTTAAGTTCTCTTCTTAAAAAGGTTTATTTTTAGTGATCTATTTCTTAACCAAGACCTTGGTGTTTCATGCCAATGTCTGAGGGCTTATATTTTACCTTTAATGAGCAGCAAGACAAAACGAGACTGAAAGAGATGATTATCCAAAAGGACTATTCCCTGGAGAGCTTTTGGGTCCTGGGAGAAGAGCCTTCCCCTTCTGGAAAGACTTCCCAGTTGGAGGACTTCTCCTACAACCACAGCTCTAAGTCATTCTTAGAGGTCTGTCCTAAACACACAACCCACCATAGCCCTCACATATTACTACTTGCTCTGCCTGGAAAATAACCTGCTTCCCTGAAAGTCTCCTATTCTTATTTTTATTTGAATCATCTGCATAGTACATCTGAATCACATGCCAGATGTTGGCAGTAGGATTAGCCATCACTGCAGTGCCGAGTGTAGATGGGTGGGAATGTGCAATGGAGACGGTTTTCCAATAATCAAACTGGGCCTGGAAGGGTGAGGTTTCACATTACATAGACAGCAGATGAATATTGTGGCTCACTTGGAGAACTAAGGATGTTTTATTGCTTTTCTTTTCTTTCTTTTTTTTGTACTGCTGCCTTTCTGTAACAGGGTCAAATTAGATCCACCTGTATATTATACATCTTCAATGTCTAGGAGAACTTTCCATTTCAGGCCATTTTAGTCTCAAACATTTTTTTCACAAGCCCTTGATTTATCTTTGGTCTGCCACTGAATTAAATAGAATTCAACTGCTGATTCTAAAAACCTGTAGAAATATATGACTCAAGTGTAACTGAGTTTAGTGTGAGAATGAAATGTATTCTGTTTTGTATGAGTAAAATTTATTTTAAAAACATAGTTATTTTTGACATGCTTTATGTAGAAAATTTTGGGAAATTCAGAAAAGCATAAAGAAGAAAATAAAAATTACCCATAATCCTATCCTCTTTTAACATTTGGCATTTTTTCAGGTATATATCTATATAACTCTTAGAAAACTGAAATTATATTGTCCATGCTGGTTTTTTTTTTAAACATAGCCACATGTCATGAAGAATTTCCTTCATCAATAAATACTACACTAAAATATTTTTATGTAGTCAGGGCTATCAGTCATTCCTTTATGCCTCTTTATTTGCTTTTATGCTTGGAAATGTCTTCCTCACTTGGAAATCAAACAAATATTTCCCTGAGTTACTTTCTTAATATTATACAAATGATGACTCTGGTCAAATTCAACCCAGCGATGTAGAATTATTTGAGGAAAAAAACTGAAGTGCTATGCATAACTCTGGGCCAGCAAGCACCAGCCATGGCTTGAGATACTCAATCTGGGAGGTCAACAATCTCAAACTAGCAAAAGCGAACAAAGCCCAAATTGCCTCATTCAGTTGGAGGTTATTCTGAAAAAATGAAGCAAATGCTATTCCATCTGCATTGGCAGCAAAGAATTAAAGTGGCCTTTCCACAATTAAAAAAACAAAAAGATGTAAAAATGAGCTGCCACTGAAAATTACTAGGCGATCCTAAATATAGATATTACTTGCCCTAAATTTGTACCAGGACCTCAGTGGTGTACTTCCACGATCTTCTATCCATTTGCTTGTCTCTTCTTATCAGCTTATGTAATACAGACAAGAAAAGTACTTACACACAACTTTGTTACAGTGGACAAAATCACTGGAACTTATTCTTGGTTGTCTGCTGCCCAAATTAGGCCTGTGAATCAGGTATTCATTCATTTTGGCAGCTTGCTTGATCTTTCACCTCTTATCAAACAGCATTCATTCTTTTGGTCCATGAGAATCCATGAGTTGGATAACAGCAGAGTTTTTGATTTTCCCTCCCCATTATCCAGTATCCGCAGTGTCTTAACAGGGCCTGGCCTGGTGCATAGTAGTAAACACTTGATGATTACTTGCTGAATAAATTAATCATTTCACCAGCTTAGTGTAGTGTTGTGTTGGGGACTTCCCTTCATACTAATGGTCCTGCCAACACTTCAACTGATGCTCCCCCAACTTCAATGACACCACCAATCTCTTGGGCATCTTATCTTTGACCCATCTGCCTCTTCCATTCCCATATCAAGCCAATCATCAATTCCTAAAGACTTTCCTTATCGCTGCCTTCTTTTGTGTCTGTGTTTCTTCTCCCAAGTATAACTGCAAATGCATTGAGGAAAGGGTTAATGTTTTGTGCACTGTAGGACAGTACTTGTGCCATTACAGGACTTAGCATGTTGCCTTCGTATAAAAAGAAGTGCTCAATAAGCATTTGATAGTATGAATGAATATCTGCTTTGAACTTTCTTACATCATTTTTTCACTTTCCATTCCTACATCCACTCTTCCTATGTGTAGATTCCTGCCCTATAAATTTCTAGTTAGCTGCCCTCACTCTGGGTTCTTTCTCCTTCCTTTCATCCATATATCATTGCCTTTCATCTTTAAGCTCTCTGACAATGGGACATGTTTTTTGCTCCTTATCGGTGTTTTCTTTTTTTTTCTTTTTTTTTTTTTTTGAGACAAGATCTCATTCTGTCACCCAGGCTGGAGTGCAGTGGTGTGATCACAGCTCATTGCAGCCTTGACCTCCTGGGTTCAAGTGATTCTTCCACCTTGGCCTCCCAAAGTGCTGGGATTATAGGTGTGAGCCAGCGCACCTGGCGAGTGTTTTCTCATTTTACTTTATTGGACCAAACTCTGCTTGGCTTCTAAGGCTTACTATAATTTTTCAAGCAGTATTATATGGCATTAGAGTCTGCTCACACAGACCGTGGGTTGTTGCCTCACTAAATCTACAATGCCCACATATCATGTTCATTCTCAACATTAATCTTTTCTCTTTCTTGGAATACTTTCATTTCCCTGATCAAATTCCAACTTCTCAGTCAAGGCTTGAGAATCATTTTCTCCACAAAGCTTCCCCAAAACCTTGTCTTTTTAAAGTTTTAATGGATTTTTCTGATTTTTTAATTCCTTCAGGTACTATAATCAGTACACTTAGGCCTCCAAAGACACACTATTTTATGTTGTTTCCTGCACATAAATATTCCTCCTCAAATAGAATGCAGACCCCTTGAGAGCAGGGACAATGATTTATACTTCTGTTGATGCCCATAATATAAGCAGAATGTTAAAAGTGTGGTGATCAACAATAATTTGTTGAACTGATTAATATAAATATCTTCTGAGGGAATGCTATTTAACCCTAATTTAAAAAATAACAGCTTTTTTGGGATATAATTCACGCACCTTAATATTCATCCTTTTATAGTGTGCAATTTAGTGTGTTTTAGTATATTTACAGAGTTGTGCAACCATCACCACTATATAGTTTTATATTTTCCTTTTTTTTTTTTTTTTTTTGAGATGGAGTGTCTCTCTGTCACCCAGGCTAGAGTGCAGTGGCACAATCTTGGCACACTGCAACATCCGCCTCTCCAGTTCAAGCGATTCTCCTGCCTCAGCCTCCCCAGTAGCTGGGATTACAGACATGCACCACCACACCCGGCTAATTTTTGTATTTTTAGTAGAAATGGGGTTTCACCATGTTGGCCAGGTTGGTCTCGAACTCCTGAACTCATGATCTGCCCACCTTGGCCTCCCAAAGTGCTGGGATTACAGGCGTGAGCCACAGTGCCTGGCCTTATACTTTCATTATCCAAAAAAGAAGCCCATACTCTTTAGGTATCAACCCCATAATCCTATCCTCTTCCCTTACCATAGGCAACCACTAATCTACTTTCTTTTTCCAGAAATTCGCCGATTTGGGGCATTGCATATGTATGGAATCAGGTAATATGTAATATTTTGTGATCGACTTCTTTCATTTAGCATGTTTTCAAGATTCATGTATACATTGTAGCACGTATCAGCACTTCATTTACTTATTGAGATATGATTCAAAGAACATAAAATTCACCATTTTACAGTGTACAATTCAGTGGTTTTTAGTATATTTGCAGTGCTGTACAATCATCATCATTATTGAATTCTAGGACATTTCCACCACTCCAAAAAGAACCTGGTAGTTGTTGGTTCCAATTCCCTCTTAGCCCATCCCCTTGCAACTACTAATCTGCTTCCTGTTTTTATGGATTTGCCTATTCTCTGAACATTTCATATAAACGGAGTGATACAATATATGAGCCTTTGTGTCTGCCTCATTTCATTTAGCATAATGTCTTCAAGGTCCGTCACTGCTGTATCTTAATACCTTCATTCCTTTTATGGCTGAATAATGCCCTGTTGTACGGTTACACCAATAAAAAAAACTATTCATCAGTTGATGGTCACTTTTTGGCTATTATGAATAATGCTGCTATGAGCATTCATGTACAAGTTTCTGTATGGATATGTCTTCAGTTCTCTTGGGTACACACATAGGAGTGGAATTTTGGGGTCACATAGTAACTCTATGTTTAACTTTTGGAAGAACTGCCATACTGTTTTCAACCCTATTTTAACTTGGTAGTTTCCTCTTTTTTTTTTTTTTGAAATGGAGTCTTGCTCTGTTGCCCAGGCTGGAGTGTAGTGGTGCCATCTCGGCTCGCTGCAACCTCCGCCTCCTGAATAGCTGGGATTACAGGCATGCACCACCATGGCCAGCTAATTTTTGTATTTTTAGCAGAGAAGGGGTTTTGCCATGTTGTCCAGGCTGGTCTTGAATTCCTGGCCTCAAGTGATTCATCTGCCTCAGGTGTGAGCCATCCTCTATTTTTAAATTTAATTTTCAAGCCCATTACTTTGAAGTTTTGTAAATGTCCCTCTTTACAAGTATCTCCTTGCTGTCTATTCTCTTTGTTCCCTGGCCTCTGCCCATTCTCAGGTTTAAGTCTCTTGCTCTTCTGTAGATATCTGTTCACGTTTGCAGAAAGATAACTTCCAAGTTCTGTATGTGTATCTCTGCTTATTTCTCCTTATGTATTTATTCTAGTTTTCTTTGATGAATTTAGTGTCTGTGTCATCCCTCTTGGCCCATGACAAATTTAAGAAAGCTTTAGGCTGGGCGTGGTGCCTCACATCTGTAATCCCAGCACTTTGAGAGGCTGAGGCGGGTGGATCACTTGAGGGCAGGAGTTCAGGACCAGCCTGGCCAACATGGTAAAACCCTGTCTCTACTGAAAATAGAAAAACTAGCAGTGTGTGGTGGTGCGAACCTGTAATCCCAGCTACTCAGGAGGCTGAGGCAGAAGTATCGCTTGAACCTGGAAGGCAGAGGTTGCAGTGAGCCAAGATCGCACCACTACACTCCAACCTGGGTGACAGAGTGAGACTTTGTCTCAAAAAAAAAAAAAAAAAAGGAAAATTTTAACGCCAGAAGGGAATATTTCTTAAAACTCCTTTTTAATTTTGTGATGAACGGAGCATCTGTAGTATACATTTCAACAGTAAGTCCAGCATGTCTGTGTTCATCTTTTTCCTCCCCCCTCAAAGTCCCACGGCATCATAAATATCATATGATATTGGTGATGGTTTTGCTAACCTGGTATAAGCAAGCATTCAACAAGAGAAAGATTTTGCAATCTAAGTGTACCAACCATTTGTTTTCTTCATTCTACTTACGAGATTAAAAAAATTTGTGCTATGTGAATATTAGGAAAGAAAGAGAGGTAGCATGTACTGCAAACAGAAGGGTGATGGCTCTACATTTTCCAACAGAATTAAATGACTATCAAATTAAAAGACTAAAACCCATAAGTTTTGTGGTATATCTGGCATTTAAAAAATGTCTGTCAACTAGGAACTATCAATTGTTTGTTGAGATAATGAATTCATTTTTGCAATTTTCAAAATAACAAAATAATGAAGCCCAATTTACCAGTTATTTAATTCTGGTAGTTTGCTTCTGTATCACTGTTTTCTGAGCTTTGTGTTTTCAAAATAGACATCCATAGATCAATCCACTAAATTGGAATGGAGGCAGAAGTGGAAGTGGCTCTCCGGGCATGGCATGGGACGGTAATGCTGGCCAAAGAAGAGACGAACTTACAGAGCCAGAGCCCCCTTTGATACTTCTGGTTTCCATGGCAGAGAGAGTCAGGGCCAGCTGATGAGGATTACACAGCAGGGAAGAGAGAGCAGAGATGAAATTGACTGTTTCTCTAGGCAAGAGAAGCACCTGGTTCCAAAGAATAGAAACCAGGGATATGCAGCCTGGCTATTATTTTTACAATAAACTTCTGATTTGGAGATAAATGAGGGTCCACATGTAATTATAGGAATACAGATAGATACCATATACCATTTACTTATTTTTCCCCATTGGTAATATCTTGCCAAACTGTAGTATAGTATTACCATTAGGGTATTGGCATCGATGTGGGCAAGATACAGCACATTTCCATCCTCACACACTTTCCTCATGTTGCCCTTTTACAGCCACATCCACTTTCCTTCCAACTCCACCCCTTCCCTAACCCTGAGCAGTCACTAATCTGTTCTCCATTTCCATCATTTTGTCATTTAAAGAACAATATATAAATGAAATAATACAATAGGCATTTGTTTAAGATTGGCTTTTTCATTCAGCATAATTCTCTGGAGATTCATCCAGGTTGCTGCATTTATCAATAATCTGTTCCTTTTAATTGTTGAATAGTTTTCCATGGTATGGATGTAGTACAGTTTGTTTAACCATTTGCCTGTTGATGGATACCTGGGTTGTTTCCAGTTTTGGGCTATTAAAAATAAAGCTGCTATAAACATTTGTGCACGGGTTTTTGAGCAAACATAAGTTTTAATTTCTCTGGGATAAATGCCAGGAGTGCAATTACTGGGTCATATGGTAGTTCCATGCCTAGTTTGAAAAGAGAGTGCCAACTGTTTTCAAGAATAGCTCCACCATTTTACATTTGCACCTGCAACATATGAGTGCTCTAGTTTCCTGCATCCTCCCTGGCATTTGGTGATACTGGTGATATATATCTGTAGATGTATATAGATCTACCTGTACATCTATAGATATAAATCTATCTATCTGATTATTTTTAGCCATTCAGATAGGTGTGCAGTGATAGCTCACTGTGGCTTTAATTTTCCCAACCACATCCTTTTTGCGTGTGCTTATTTGCCATCTGTATGTATACTCTTTGGTTAAATGTCTCTTCATGTCTTTTGCCCATTTTCTCATTGGATTGCTTGCTTTTTACTGTTAAGTTTTGAGTTTATATATTCCAAATGAGTCTTTTATTAGATATGTGATTTGCATATCTTTTCTCAGTCTGCAGCTTATCATTTTCATCCTCTTAACAGTTTTTCATAGGCAAAAGTTTAAAATTTTGATTAAGTTTGATAATGTGCAATGTATCTACTTTTCCTTTTATGGAGCATGTTTTTGGTGTCAAATCAAAGAACTCTTTGCCTTGGTTTTAGATCCTCAAGATTTTCTTCTATGCTTTTTTTCCCCTAAAAGTTTTATCGTTTTACATTTTACATTTAAATTCATGATCGATTTTGAGTTAATTTTTTGTATATGGTATGAGAGTTAGACTCATACCATATACAAAAAAAGATTCATTTATTTTTTGCAATGAATATCCAATTGCTCCAGCACCATTTGTTGAAAAGGCTGTCTTTCCTCCCTTGAATTGGTTTTGCATTTTTGTCAAAAGTCAGTTGGGAATATTTGTGTGGATCTATTTTTGGGTTTCTATTCTGGTCCATTTATCTATGTCTATCCTTTCACCAATACCACACACTCTTAATTATTGTAGGTATATAGTATGTCTTGAAATTAGATAGAACGAATCCTCCCTCCCTTTTCATTCTTCTTTTTCAAAATAGTTTTAGCTCTCCTACTTCCTTTGCCATTCCATATACTTTTAAGAATAATCTTATCTATGGCTACAAAAAAGTCTTGTTGAAATTTTGATAGGAATTGTGTTAAATCTCTATATCAATTTGAGTAGCATTTCCATCTTTACTATTTTGAAATCTCCCAATCCATGAATGTGGTATGTCTCTCCACTTCGATTTTCTTTATTTCACCAGCATTTTGTAGTTTTCAGCATGTAAGTCCTGTACATGTTTTGTTGGATTTACACCTAAAAGTATTTCACTTTTTTGAGTAATTGTATATAATCTCGTATTTTAAAAATTCCAGTGTCCACATGTTCATTGCTATTATGTGTATGGAAATAAAATTGATTTTGTGTGTTTATCTTGTATCCTGTTGAAAAATTTCCCCTCTCTTTCTTTAAGAGTTTTATCATGGATGTATGTTAAATTTTGTCAAATGCTTTCTCGGCGTCAATTGATAAAATTATATAATTTTTCTTCTTTAGCTTTTAATACAGTGGATTACAATGATTAACTTTTGAGTATTAAATTGGGATTGCATCCCTGAAATAAATCTCACTTAGCTATGGTATATAATTATTTTTCTTGATTGCTAAATTCTATCTGTTAATACTTTATTCAGGATTTCTGTATCTATTTTCAAGAAAGATATTGGTCTGAGTTTCTTTTTCATGTGCTGTCTCTGGTTTTGGTATCAGGCTTCATAAAAAGAATTGGAAGTGTTCCAACCTCTTCTATTTTCTGAAAAGACTGTGTTGAATTGGTTAATTCTTCTTTAAACATTTGGTAGAATTCTCCAGTGAAAACTTCTGGGCCTTGAAATTTCCTTTTTGGGGAATTTAAAAATCATAAATTAACATTTGTAATAGTTATAGGGATATTCAAATTCTCTACTTTCTAATAGGTAAGTTGTAGTAGTTGCTGTTTTTCAATTAATTGGTTCATTTTGTCTACGTTGTCAAATTTACATGGGTAGAATTATTCCCAGTATTCCCTTATTAACCTTTTTTATAACTTCAGAGTTTGTAGTGATATTCCATTTCATTCCTGATACTGGTAATTTGCATCTTCTTATTTTCTTTGTCTCTCATGCTAGATCATTGTCAATTTTATCTATCTTTTAAAATAACCAGGCCAGGTGCATGGCTCATGCCTATAATCCCAGCACTTTGGGAGGCTGAGGTGGGAGTTGAGCCTAGGAGTTCGAGATAAGCTTGGGCAACACAGGGAGACCCTGCCTCCACAAAAAATAATTTAAAAAAATTAGCCTGAATTGGTGGCACACACCTGTGGTCCCAACTACTCTAGAGGCTGAGGTGAGAGATTTGCTTGGGCCTGGGAAACCAAGGCTGCAGTGAGCCATGATCATGCTACTGCACTCCAGTCAGCTTATTGTTTTATTGATTTTCTCTAATAACTTTGTTTTCAATTTCATTGATTTCTGCTCTTATTTCTATTATTTCCTTCCTTCTGCATGCTTTGGGTTTATGTTCTATTTTTCTAGGTCAATGAAGAGCTTATTGTTTTGAGACTTTTCCTCTTTTCTAATGTATACCTTTAGTGCTACACATTTCCCTCTCAGCACTGCTTTAGCTGTGCCCCACACATTTTGATATGTTGTATTTTCACTTTTATCCAGTTCAAGATATTATCAAGGTATTTTATCCAGTTCAAGGTATTTTGATAATACCTTGAGATTTTATCTTTGACCCATGGATCATTTAGAAATGTGTTTAATTTCCAAGTGTTTGGAGATTTTCCTGTTATCTTTCTGCTATCAATTACTAGTTTGATTTCATTGTGGTTACAGAACACACCTTATGATTTCAATTATTTTACATTTGTTGAGGTCTGTGTTTTGGAAGAGGATATGGTATATTTTAGAATATGTTCCATAGGCACTTAAAAAGAAAGTATATTCTGCTGTTGTTGGGTACAGTCTATTAGATCCTGTTGGTTGATAGTACTGTTGAGTTCCTTTATATCCTTGATTTTTGAATTTCTATTTATTTATTTATTTGTTTATTTTTGAGATGGAGTCTCGCTCTGTTGCCCAAGCTGGAGTGTAGTGGCATGATCCTGGCTCACTGCAACCTCTGCCCCCTAGGTTCAAGGAATTCTCCTGCTTCAGCCTCCTGAGTAGCTGGGACTACAGGTATGTGCCACCACATCCAGCTAATTTTTGTAATTTTAGTAGAGACAGGGTTTTACCATGTTGGCCAGGCTGGTCTTGAACTCCTGATCTCAAGTGACCCACCTGCCTAGGCCTCCCAGAGTCTTATTTATTTATTTATTTATTGAGACAGGGTCTTGTTCTGTTGCCCAGGCTGGAGTGCAGTGGCATCATCACAGCTCACTGTAGCTTTGACCTCCTGAGTTCAATAGGTCCTCCCTCCTCAGCCTCTGGAGTAGCTGGGACTACAGGCATGCACCACTACACCTAGCTAATTAAATTTTTTTTTTTTTTTTTTAGAGACAGGGTCTCACTATGTTGCCCAGGCTGATCTCGAATTCCTGGGCTCAAGTGATCCTCCTGCCTCGACCTCCCAAAGTGCTGGGATTACAGGTGTGAGCCACCATGCCCGGCTTGATTTTCTTTTTAATTGTTCCTTTCCATTAGTTATTTAAAAATACCAAATTGCTGATATAATAGTAATAATAGTTGATTTTATTAAGTGTTTACTATATGCCAAACATTCTGTTAAGTCTTTTGCATGCATTATATTATTATTATTATTTAAGTTCTGGGATACATGTCCTGAACGTGCAGGTTTGTTACATAGGTTTACATGTGCCACGGTGGTTTGCTGTGCCTATCAACAGATCATCTAGGTTTTAAGCCCCGCATGCATTAAGTATTTGTTCTAATGCTCTCCCTCCCCTTTTCCCCCATCCCCGACAGGCCCCGGTGTGTGATGTTCCCCTCCCTGTGTCCATGTGTTCTCATTATTCAACTCCCACTTATGAGAGAACACATGAATTATATTATTTAATCCTCCCAATAAGCCAATGTGTTACATACTATCATTATCCTCATTTTGCTGAGGCTTAGAAAGGTTAAGTGACTTGACATTAAAATAACACAGACAGTAAGTGGCAGAGCTGACATTACCCTGACATCAATGCGGGGTTGCCTGACTTCCAACTGTGTGCACATAACACCTATGCAATCTGAGGCTCTATCAGGATCCTAGAAGGGCTGATAAGTTTTCTTCCAGTTCACATTTGCATAAGTATGTAAGTGGTTATGGGGGAAATCTCATCAAGGAATGGTAGGCAGACTGTAATGTGATCCCCAACAATTCCTGCTCTTAGTATTTGTGCCCTGCATAATTCCTTCCTCTTGAGTATGGGCTGGACCAAGTGACCCACTTGTAATGAAGAAAATATGGCAAAAGTGATATGAGGTCACTTCCAAGACTAGGTTACAAAAGAACCGTGGTTTCCATCTGGGGCCTCTTTTCTCTTGCTTTCTCTCTCACCTGCTTTGGGTGAAGCCAGGTGCCATGTTTTGAGCTGGCCTAGGAAGAAGCTTGTGTGGCAAGGAGCTGATATCTCTGGCCCACAGCCAGTGAGGACTTAAGGCTTACCAACAGCCACGTGAGTGAGCTTGGAAGCACATCATCCCCCAGTGAAGCCACACATCCTCACACCCAGGGCTCCAGCTGACACCTTGACTGTGACACTGGGGTGAATGACCTCTAGGCCTCCTTTGTTCCATTTCTGGTTGCTTCCATGGCTCAGACAGAAAATGGAGTGGTAAAGTGGAGAAGCAAACGGCAGCCATAATCCAGAGGAGTGAAAGAGGTGTGGGGAGGGTAGCAGAGGCACAGGAATGGCCTCGCTCATCTACACACATGATGGCCCTGTGCAGGAGGGAGGAGGATGGAGAGGAAAGCCTCCTCCTAATGATGTATCGGTGGAAATGGAGCCTAATCTCAATTGTTGCTTCTTGCTCTTGCTCCAAAATCAACTGCCCTCAGTTGACAGTCATTGCACATGCCTCTTCCTTTTCTTGTGTACCTGTGGGTACACTGTCCTTCTCTTCCTTGGAAATTTAGCCCAGGTTACAGTGCTGCTGTATATGGCTCTACAGATTGTGTACTATAAAAATCCAGATGGAACCATTCATATCCTATGAGATGATTTGACAAGTCATCATCCAGAAATCTTTCCACATCATTACCACTGAATTCTCATCATTTCAGTGCATTAACAGATATTTTAACACCTATTAAGTGCCAAGTGTTGTTCTACATGTTGGGGATTTAGCAGTGAACAAGATGGATGGAGTTTCTCTTGTTGGAGTTGGTACATGAATAAGATGATAACCATATAATAGACAAAGTAAATGTAGATGTTGTAAAGAAAAGGTTGCATATGTTGGGGGTGAGGGAAACTTTAGCCGGAATGCTGGGGAGACACATTCTTGTGTTCTTCAATAATATACGCGACTATATCCTATCAAGAACAGATGTTCTGTACTTAACTGTTTCTTTTTTTTTTAAACCTGAAATAGCAGACAACATGTTGATATGTATACATTGGGTATTTGATGCAACGTAATAGAGTTAATTTCTTATTAGCTTTTGCATTTGTCCTAGCAGGATGAAATAGTGTTTTAAGAAAATGCAAATTACTCAATAAACTGAGTAGGAATGTTTAGAAAATTTTATTACTCAATATTATAAGATTAAGCATACTTTTGTGGTTTTGGTAGTGGCAGAGAGATATTTTGTAAATTTAGTACATTCTTGACATTTGTGAGCTATGTTTTCTAAGACCTAGGAGAGTTTTCAAAGTTACAAATTCCACTACAGCACATAATTTCCCCATAAAACACAGTAAAATATAACTGATATATTTAAATATCCTTTGTGTCTTTAATGGTTTTCTATAAGTACAGGGCTAACAAATTTGTAGAGTTATTTTGTGGCTAAGACCCTTCGTATCCTTTGACTTTCACTTTCATTATCAGTATTAGTGGTTGACTTTCTTTTATGTTTCCCACCCCTCAACTCCCAAAACTAAAAGTCAAGGTTAAAAAAAAAAACTAGGAAAGATATTACATTCTTGACAATGAATAGAAAAGTATCAGAACATACGAAAGTGTTGGCACAAAAGGCTGGCCCACTCTTGGGATAGGGACCCACTCAACACACTAGCTCAGAGGGCTTGTGACTCAAATGAAGCATTAAGAAAATGAGAAATCACAATGAGTCATCAATGATTAGGGTTACTGAAAAATAACTGAAACTGAGAATGTTAAATCCACAGATGCTAAAGGTCTTCTGGTATCTAAATTACAGACCTATAGCAGGAGGGCACAAGCAATCCCTTGTTCATCTCTTTATTGTTAGAGCATATGTGAAATGATTTTGAGGAGGAAGTCAAGTGATGTAGAACTTTCTGAGCTGGATATCTTGTAAGAAATTATTTTGGAACACCACAGATTGGGTTTTTAGCTGTGCCATATATGCATTGCTAGGTTAGTTCCTAATTTGTCACAAATTCAAAAAGGCTCTGAACTTCAGCTTCTTTCTCTGTAATGAGAGCTGCCAATTCCCACTTCCAAGGGCACAGGTGAGGATAAGCTGAGCCAGGGTTACAAGAGATCTTCATAAACATGAAAGCAGCCCATGGAATCAAGGTGTTACTGTTATTCAATCACATATCATTGGTTTCAAATTCCCACTTTGTTTGTTAAGCAGAATAAAAACACAGGGAAGCACTGACTAGCTGAAATGGACATTGTGTAAAGGGTTTAACTTACTTCTTTTACAAACCACTGACAAAAGGCAGGACCAATCCATTCTCTTGCATGAATACCACAGTCTATCCAAACAGCTCTTTTGAGTCGTGATCGTCTGCCCAGCTGAAAACAAGAGCATTCACAGTAACCAACTCAGGCTTTTAGATTCACTGACCAGCATAATTTAATAAGGTTTCAGCATAATTCTTCACTATAGTGTGGTTCATTAGGTAATGCATAAAAAGGACAAAGGGAGTTCCCATCTATCTCGAAAGTCCAGGCTTGTTTATGCAGAAACAATACATTTATTGTCCTAATTATAATAAAAGAACTAGAAAGTACAAAAGGAAAAGGAAAATCCCTAAAATAGGTTGCTTCTTTATTTTTAAAAATTTTTTATTTTAATTAATTAATTTTTAAGAGATGAGTTCTTGCTACGTTGCCAAGGCTGGTCTTGAACTCCTGGTCTCTTGCAATCCTCCTAGCCCAGCCTACTTCTTCATTGTAACATAGTATGTGACTGTTAAGTAAGCAGCTAAGTCCTCCCTCATCCTCTTTCTCTTTCCATGCCAAGGAATATTTCTTAAATAATAGCTATATTTTATAGGTGGATAAAGTCAAATTTTATTATACCACAAAATGAAAACATAAAACAACTTGATTTCTAGAATCAAGTGGCAGAATTTTCTTTACAATCCTACTACATCAATATTACTTTTAACCTGGTTGCTAATTGAGAAATCAGTAGGAGATCCTGACATTATAATTACAGGGGATCTAATTTTCATTCATTCATTAATTCACTCCACAAATATTTCAGGAAATCCTTTTTAATGTCAGACATTGTGCTCAGTACTGGAGATTCAAACATGAAAAGACAAGGAATTTATACGCTAGTGGCGAGGGCAAACGTAAGCAATCAACCGTTATGATGTGAATATCTGTAAGTTACCGTGGGAACGTAAAAGTGTTATGTTGAATTTTCCTAAGTAATAAAATGTGGCTTCTCAGAAGAGGAGCACTCGAGTACTTCAGCAAGACATAAAGCTTGTTTGGCAGACAAGTTGGAGGAAGGCATCTCAATCCTGGAAGAGAATCTGAGCGTACCATATTGGAGGAACTGTGCCTACAGTTTGAGGAAGGAACAGCAGATAAACCTCAAAGTGGATTCCCTGGATACTAAATAAGAGATGAGGCTTCCTCCTATATTCTATGGGGTGCTTGTGTGTGTGCGTGTGTGTCTGTTTGCTTGCTCATGTTTGAGGGCTCATATTGGCAGCAGTGTGGAGGATGGATTAGAGCGTGAGAGGGTCAAGAATGGGGGCTCAAAGGAAGCTCAGTACTGAGGCCACTACTGCAATAGTCCAGGGAGAACAGACACAGAGAGAAGTTAGGGTAATAGCTATGAGGACAAGAGAAGCAACTGGGGCAGATCTGAAATATTCAGAAGAAAAAATGGTCAGCTTTTGGTGGTAATTTAAAGTGAATGGTTAAAGGAGAGGAATTTAGGATGATGTCCATGTTTCTGAATTGGGAGGAGAGGAATGCCATTCTGAATCTGAGGTGCTTTTCTGAATATCCAGGGAAGAGTGTCAAGTAGGCAATGGTGGGTGAATTTAAGGTTCCAGTGGGTGGACTGCAATGGATACAGAGGTCTGGGATGACTATTGAAATTATGGGCTAGATGTGCCTATCTAGAGAGTGTTTGTGGTGTGAAAGTAGGGCTAAGGATAGAGTCTCAGGGATTACTTGAACCTAAGGAAAGGATAGGGGAAAGGAGCCAGTGAGTGAGACCCAGATGGTCAGAGAGACAGGAGGAGAATCAACTGGAAGTGGTTGCTGGCCTTGGAAAGAAGTTTTAGAAGAGCTGTAGGGGCAAAGGCTGGTGAGTCAAAGTCTGAATGATAGGAGAGGAAGTAGAGATGATGATTAGAGGTAAGTCTTTTTAGAAGTTTGGCTGAGAAAGAATGGAGAGCTATAGGTCAGTAGACAGAAGAGAATGCAGGGTCAAGGGATGAATGAGAATAATATATACCTTCTGCATTAGTTAGTTCTCATGTCACTATAAAGAACTACCTGAAACTGAGTAGTTATAAATAAAAGAGGTTTAATTGGCTCACAGTTCTGCAGGCTGTACAGGAAGCATGGCTGGGGAGGCCTCAGGAAACTTAGAGTCATGGCGGAAGGAGGACAGGAAGGAGGCACATCTTTTTTTATTTTTTATTTTTATTTTTTTTTTAAATGAGACTTGGAGTTTAATTAAAAACAGAACAGGGATACATTAAACAAACAAACAAAAATTACTTTTCTGATTATCAATTTTTTTTTTGAGACTCAAAGCATCCCCAAAACATTGGAGATCCAGCTTATTCCTCAGACATCAACCATCACAAAAGGTTTTCACTCTGAACTATTCACATTTTTGTAGCAGAAAACAGAACAAAGTTCTGCAGACATCCTTCCTCTCTTTCTAAAATATATTCACAAACAGGGTCTTTTCATAGTTCAAAAGAAAAACAAACAGGTTTCTTTCTTGGCCAAATGGCCTGTTACTCTCACCCTGGGATCTGATTTCTTAACAAAAAAGTTCAGGGCACCAAATCCAACCAGAAATTCCCAGGACACCAGTGGCTACTTAACTATGAGGGGATGGATGCTTTAGTCTTTCTATGAGGCGAATCATTCTCCCAGGATTATTATGCTGCTCAATAGTCCCAGGACAGATAGGTGGGAAGGAGGGTGAATGCAAAAGCGAAAGGGTCACAGAAAAGAATGAGGCTTTCTTGAACAACCCATAGCAAGGCAGAATGGTCCAGTTTTACAAACTACCCACTATAAACTCCGAACATGCACACCCAAAACTAGAGGGGAAAGGAAAGAGCTCCTGGGGGACTAGGGAGACAAAAGATGGTGACATAGAACAGCAGACTCGCCTATGAACATTTCTTAACTCCCTAACACGGGAAGATGTTTAATTAAAAAGTTGCTGTTCAAAATTGTACTGAAAACATATCTAAAAATAGGTCTGTAGTCATCTTAAAAATAAAAGGTCACTTCTCAGATAAGAGGAGTGACAGATATTCTCAGATACCAACACTTGAGGTATCTTTGATGTAAATTTGAAAAATGGCCTGGTAGAGAAAAAGGAAGGAAAGGAAGGAGAGAGGAAGAAAGTGAGGGAGGTAGGGAGAGAAATTCAGAGTACAACAGGAAAGGCAAGAAAACTGGGAGGAACACATTTTTTCAGCCCATGCTTATCTATCCCAGCAGCCAAACAAAGCAGATCCACACTTCAAACTCAAAACATAAGAAACTGCAATCTAAGAACAACTACCACAATGCTCACTGGACTTAAAAATGACGACTGAGACCGGGTACTCAAATGGGTCACCGTTCTTCAGAGGTCATTCTTAGGCGTTATCTGACAGAATACTATGATCAGGCCTTACCCACCAAGTGGAGGCTAAAGTGCCTCTATTACTTGGTATGGACCTGCTCTAGGAGCAGACAAAATCACTTTGCTTTCTTGAAGTACAGGAAGACTCTGCCAGCAACAAGATGCAAGCAGGGAAGAGTGGCAGAAGAAGAGCAAAACTGGTTACCAAGGGCGCTCTTCTGATGTACGGAGTTAAAAATGTCTGCACAAATGCACTAAGTAAAAGAATGGGAAGATGAAGTATAATTCTAATCCCAGCACTTTGGGAGGCCGCGGCGGGCGGATCACGAGGTCAGGAGATCGAGACCACAGTGAAACCCCGTCTCTACTAAAAATACAAAAAAAAAAAAAACTAGCCGGGCGTGGTGGCGGGCGCCTGTAGTCCCAGCTACTCGGACAGGCTGAGGCAGGAGAATAGCGTGAACCCGGGAGGTGGAGCTTGCAGTGAGCCGAGATTGCGCCACTGCACTCCAGCCTGGGCGACAGAGCGAGACTCCGTCTCAAAAAAAAAAAAAAAAAAAGACAGAAGACATTCCTCCCAGAGGAAAGAAAGGAATTGGACCTCAAAACAGTGTCACAGGGTAATGCTACCAGAGTTGCACAAGCTGTGCTCTGTCCCGAGGGACGAATACCTCAAGGTAAAAGGGAAAGCAGCTCCCTTTTTATCATTTCCCCCTGCTGGTTTTAAAGACCCCAAGCCCAGACTCTTGCAACACTGAACCATAGGTGGGATACAGGGAGGAGAGACAGAGGGTAAGGAATATGAATGGTGTTAGGCCCACCAAGCTCTGTATCCCTTCCCCAGACTTCCCAGCCAGGCAGTTGTTGGTAGGTTGATATTTGATTTGGGACAAAATTACAGGGTATGAGGGTGGCTCTCAATAAAAATACAACTAGGAAAGTCAGAGTTGAACTGTTTTCCTCTAAGGGCTGCTTAGCTCTACAGAAATACAGCAAGGGCCTTCAATCTAACCTGTTTGACTGGGAAGGGGAACAGGAGACAGGGAGAAGAAATGGTCAGATGAAGCTCATCTTCCCATCATTTGGCACCCAGAGGAAGACGGGGAGGTGGAGACTGTAATGGGGGCTGCTGGTATTGCCTCTTCTGTCTTTTCACTGTTGATCCTATTGGCCAAATCAGGTGCACACAAGTATCAGTGTTGCTGCTTTTCTTCTAATCCTTGCAGGAGAGTCAGATGTCCATCTCGAACTGAGCATCATCCCCAACTGCATGTTTCCTGTCGTGATTGTTCAAGTTGTTCAAATTGTTTACTTCTACTTTGGAGTCTTCAATTAAGGTGCCAGGGCTAGTGACTCCTGGGATATTGGGCAGATGGCAGGGTGGGGTCTGAGCCATGGGAGAATTGCGACAATACAACAGAAGCTTTCTGTCATAAATGATTCGAGTTCCTCCCGGTGTGGTGGAGAAGAGCGTCCCCCCGGGCGTGGTGCAATAGTCATGAGGTAGCTGCGCGGCGTCGCTGATGGCCACGGTGCGGGTGGGGATGGCGCGGCTCTGGCTGGGCTGGTGGCCGCTGCCCGCTGACGAGGACATGGCTGTGGGCGCGGGCTTTCGGCTTTGTCTGGCGGGCAGGCGGCGGCGGCGGGACTGGGGCTGCTTCGGCTCCTCAGGAGGACGGAAAAGCGCACTCTGCGCGCTCCTCGCTCGCTTCCTCTCGTTCCCTGGTCCCGCTCCGCTCCCGCCGCCGCCCTCTCAGCCGCAGCCGCCCGATGCTCCGGCCTCAGCCAGCAACAGCAGCGGCAGCAGCGGCGACGACGACGACGACGACGACCGGAAGCGGGCGAAGGCGGGAGCCAGAGGCAGGAGGCACATCTTACATGGTGGAGCAGGAGGAAGAGAGCGAAGCGGGAAGTGCTACATACTTTTAAACAACCAGATCTCATGAAGACTCACTATCACAAGAACAGCAAGGGGGAAATCTGCCCTCGTGATTCAATCACCTCCCACTAGGTTCCTCCCGCAACTTTGGAAATTACAATTTGACGTGAGATTTGGGTGGGGACACAGAGCCAAACCGTATCAGCTTCTTACACATTTATATAGCTTTGCATTGGTTCATCTTAAGCAGCACCAACTCACAAATACTTTGCATCAATAACTGAAAATGTTAGCAAAAGTATTCTCTGGAATATCCAATGGCAAAAATGAAATATGATTCAGAAACCTAAGGGAAAATATTTCTGAGATTATCAGATGATGTTAAATATGAGACTCTATAAAAGATCATTTCATTTCTTTTCCCCATAAGTTAAAGTTGAAAAAGATGAATATTTGGTAAACATTATGTATTTACATAGCAATTGCTTATTTTTACCTTTAAAATAAAAAGAGATCTTCCCTCATATGATCTTCCAATAGAGAACATGTGAATGAGGCCTGAGTGAGTTTTATTCAGATGATGCATCCAATTTTCAATCTATGAGAAAATAAATAAAAACTATGTTAGACTCTCTCAAAATAATGGAGCTTTTAGAGCAAAAGGAAACAAAAAGACAACAGTAGGTCTCAGAATTCAAGGAGTGCACATGGAATATAAAATTGAACAAAAAACCTACTTTCTATTTTTAATTTTCTTTGGGATATCTAAAGTTACATTTAATTTTCTGCCTTTACGGATAGTAGCTTATATCTTTATATTGTTCTTCCATTAAAGCATACCTTCTACTACCATATATCATTAATATACTGGTAACAGAGTTTTATAAAAAATTGATGTGTTCTAGTTTCTTTTTGAAAATCAGAATTTATTTCTATTTTCCACAAGTATTTAAGAGGTAAATAAATCGACTTTAGGAAAACTGTCCAAACTACTTGAAAGTGTTTCTTAAAGTTCCATATATTACAATTTGCCACTGAAAGAAAATGCTAAGAAAAAGGCATTATTTTTTTCATTCAAAGTTTCTTTTACTGAGCTACATATCAGAGGGCAAACTGAATAATTTCTCCAGTGATAGTGATACATTTGCATTGATCCATTCATATACACTTATCTGTCATCAGGAAAAGATACATTTGAACGAATAAGGTGCTTCATTCCTGACTTAAAAGCCTTATAAGGCGTAAAAAAAAAACCCACAAAAGTGTCCTACCATTTTATGGTGTAAAAGGATCAGTGCTGAAAAAATAGCTAAATATATTCAGGAAAGTGCCTGTATATTCTTTTCTTTCTATTTGTATTTAATCTAATGAGCAGGATATATGTGTGTGTGTGTGTGTGTGTGTGTGTATACATATACATTATGCATATCTATGTTATATTTGTAAAATTTGACTGTTTTCTAGTGTATGTTAACAGTACTTCTGTGTGCAAAGTTATCTAAAACCTTTCTATTGCTTCTAATTTTAAGCTTCAAAACGTGTTTAGACATGAAATATGTGCAGATAATTTTGAAAGGAGAGTTGTCATCAAGAGAACCAAAAACCGTCTTAAGAATAGAGCAGCATCTCATTTGTTTTATGTCTGGCATTCCTTTGTTCAATTCAGAGAAAGCATGGAAAATGTATGATTCATTCATTTATTCCTCCGTCAACAACTATGTACTTGGAGGTCTCTATTTGCCTGCCACTGGGGTTATAGTGGTGAATAAGAAAGAAGTGGCCTGCCCTCATGGAACTTGTAGCTTATTAGGGGTGAAAGGCATTAATCAAATAATCACATAATTACATAATTAAAAACTGTGATAGGTATCACATCCCTGTGCTACGGGGGCATGTAATTCACTAGGTGTTGGCGGAGGAGGGGTTTAATCCAATCGGGAAGAATAGGAACGGCTACCTTTTTGCTTAAGCTGAGATTTGCAGAACAACAACCTGTCCAGGTGAATAGTAAAGGATGTGATAGAGCGGATGAGGTGGCTGTCAGTTCTCCAGGTAGGATAAAAAAGCATGTTCAAAGGTACAGAGATGCCCCAAATGAAGCTTTGCCTTTGAGAGGTCTCAACTTTGCAGAGGGTGCAAGTAAGGTCCACTCTACTCATCATTTCCTCAAACTCTGGTTAGCTTTATGTTTCTTGGCTTCTTAGTGAAGGCCATTATAGCTATAATTATAGCAACATTTCCTCACTCTTCCACTGCACTTCCTATGTCCTATGTAAAAGTGGTATGGGTAAAGCAAGCGAAATTAAAATTATTTTGATACTTCTTATATACCATCAAAGACTTAATAGAAGAGAGAAGGTGCCTGGGCCATGTAAAAGCTACACATATTCTTCACATAGTACCTTCTCTGTCTTTATGCTTCTCCCCCAGAAGCATAAAGCACATCATTTTCTCCCTTAGACCTAAATGATAAAGACGCCTCTGTAAAAAACCAGAAAAATCTCTTTTGATTACATACTTCTTCTAAGGAGTGATAAACTTCATAATTATATCCAGAGAGGGATCTTCGGTTTCTCTGGGTGTGCAAGCTGCTTCCCTTCTCCAGTGTTTTCTGAAGATCTTCTGTGAGGACCCTGGATTTGGAATGACAGACATGATGAAAAGTAAATTGAGATATTGCAAAAATCAGGCAACATCCAAAGAAAATCATATGCATCTATGTAAAGAAAGACTGTGGTGATCAATATTTCTAAAAATACCAAATGTTGGGAAAATGTTCTTTTTCAGGAAATGAAAACTGTTAAATAAGTGGTGTGATGAATTTAACGTGTAAAATTATAGGCAGATATCCTCAAGTCATAGTAGTAGTAACAATAGCTACTGTTGATTTGCAGCTGCAACAACCGAATGATGGCTACGAGCACTTAGATTTACTGAGTACTACTTACTTACCAGCAGCCAGGCATTGTGCTATGTCTTTCATGTACATAATCTTAGTTAATAGCCCTATAGTCTATGTGGTAGATTCTCTTGCTATTGGTATTTATAAAATGGGGAAACAGTCTCAAAAGGGTTAAGAACTCACCAATATCACTCTACTGGTCAGTGCAAAGCCAGAACTTGAACTTGGAAGGTGAACCCAAATTCTGATCTTGAGATTCTAAGTCCAGGGTCACTTCATGAAAACTGAGCCTAGGCTTCTCTTCCATGCCCTTACCACTTTCTTTTTCCTGCTGCTTCTTCCTGTGCACATCCCTTCCATCACCAAGAGACTGTGCTCACGTTACTACCCAGCATCCCTGACCCAAGACGGAGAGAAAAGGGAAAGGGGAAAAGAAGCTACAGTCCTCAAGAGGAAACTGAAGAAATACCCAGAGTTGGAAAAAGTGATTTCACTGCCTGCCAGCATCAAGAATGCCAAGAGAAGAGAAGCTCCACCAATTATAGTGAATGCATTTGGAAATTAAAGGCTGAGGCCAGGGGGGATTCCAGGCTTTGTGGAACCAGCTCCAGGCAGAGTCATTAGTGTTCTTGATGTGACATGTGAGTTAGATAAATACAGGCCTGTCTTCTCAATGCTCACCAGCCTCCACTAACTAGAGTTTCACACAGTAGCAAAGCACTTCCGTCATTTGCATTACTTAAAGATGTTAGAAAGCCCCTCGGTGATTTTCCTGGGCCTGGCAGGTGGCTAAAAAGCTTTGCTTTCATATTTTATTTTCCAAAAGAACTTGTTGTTTAATGGTTTAAGTGCTATTAAAAGAACATATAATGGCATCGTTAAATAACTTTCAAGGCTGAAAGTTATTTAAAGCCTTTAATATTAATTTTTAAAAATTATTTTAAAAAATTATCTTGAATCACATAAAGAAATATTTTCCATTCTATGAAGAAAGCAAACTAACTTAGGGTCATACTGGGTATAGGACATTCTTTTTCATTTACTCATTTCTTATTTATTGAGCACCTACTACGGACAAAGCACTTAATCAGGAATTGATCATTGGCTTACTGCTTTTTTTTGTTTCAATTTTTGATTTTAAAACTGAAAACATTTTAGAAATCGAGGTAAGGTGAGGTAGCTCAAAGCTTGGTTAAGTCCCCAATGGCTGCTTGCAGTGGCTCAAAATGTGAGTGGGAGGTTGTTGTTAGTCTGACATCTGTATTAGTGCTTTCTTTTTTTACCCTCATGGTAAGAAGTTACAGATGATTAGGCTTGTATGGGCTAAAGAATTTTATAATATTGCTAAGGTAAGTCTTGAGCCAAATGAACCTCCATGTCAGTTTTCTAACTTCCTTGTGTTGGGAGAGAATCTGGGATGGTCAAGAGGGATGTGAGTTTGACTAGGGCTGGGGTAGTTATAAATTGTCAACGTGTTCCAATACTGCAGGGAACCTTCAGGTATGTTTCCCTCACTAAGATCATCTATTGTTTCTCCTGGCTACTTTTTTCGATCCCAAGAAACGAAGGAAAAAAAAATGTAGACAGATTTGCCAAAGGCAGAAATCTATACCAGAATCTCCTTCTGAATTTCCTGTTGTTAACGTCTGTGGTACTTTGTTATGGCGGCCCCAGCAAACTAACCTAGGTCTCTGTTGAGTAACTTACATTGCACCTAAACGCAGGTCCTAGGAGATCAACCTTAAATTAAAAAATAATTGTGACACTGGAGGTCAAGTCCCATTTTCCTTGTTAAGTAGTTGACTAGAAACTAGCGTATCGATGACAAGGCTATGAAATGGAGTCTCAGAATGGTCTTTGTAAACTGTTGTAGTTTCTTACTTCTTCACAGCCTGTGATGATTCCTACCCCAGTTATGTATATTCCTGTAATGGTGACTAGAACTATTATAAACTTTCTGAGTGATGCCATTACTCAGTAAAAAACCACCTCCCCACAGTTTCCAGGGTGGGGAGGGACCCTCAAAACATAGAAATTTATTTATTTTTTTTTTTTTGAGGAGTCTTGCTCTGTCACCCAGGCTGGAGTGCAGTGGCGTGAACTCGGCTCACTACAACTCCATCTCCCAAGTTCAAGCGATTCTCATGTCTCAGCCTCCCAAGTAGCTGGGATTACAGCCACGCACCAACGTGCCTGGCTAATTTTCGTATTTTTAGTAGAGACCGGGTTTTACCATGTTGGGCAAGCTGGTCTTAAACTTCTGACCTTAGGTAATCCACCTGCTTCAGCCTCCCAAAGTGCTGGGATTACAGGTGTGAGCCACCATGCCTGGCCAAAAAATAGAAATTTCATCACCAACTTTTACAGGTATTTACTTTATAGAATGACCAAAATGTTTTATGGTAGAACGAATCATTTCATAGAGGGGAATTGATCACCTAGGGGCCAGACACATGAGGTCACATTATCTCCACTTTAAAAATCACTATAGCTATACGTTATGTATTCTTGTACAGAGTAAATGACAATCTTTTGAAAATACTCCAGGCTACAATACTAAAAGTCAGTTAAAATGATCTCTACCTACTGGGCCCATGGAATTTAATTGACTCATATGTTATTATCTTGGGACCAACGAAATGAATAATTCTAAATGACTGTTCTCCATGAAGAGGCAACTGATTTAGAACACTCATTTTTTAGACTTTATTCTCTGTGACATAAAGTGTGATATTTTATTCTATATCAGTTCCACATGACCTATGTTTAATGACAGGAAATAGAGACTTGTTAAACTAACTGGCATATTCTTTTCTACTGAATAGTAATTAATGAAGCATGTGAGTGGTTACTGAGCACCTATAGATATAATTGCCAACCCGTTTCCTGTCAGGCATTCAGAGAATCAGAGCAGGCCTTCAAAGCTACAGCAATGTCTAAAATGTGTCCAGTATGAACAATAGTTTTATGCACAGCCGTGATTTTGTTCTAGAAGCATAGATAAAATGCCTTTCTGTAAAAAGCATATCAGTACTTTAATAAAGCTGTAAATATCCTTCTGGCAGGGCAGTCTCTGTGTGGACCAGGGATGTCACTGCAATTTGGCACCCCTTGGCTCAGCCCTCCAGAGAGACTGGGCCCTCACTATTAACTCACAGAGCCATCAGCCCACCCCAGGCCCCAGGCCCTCCCAGATCCCAAAACTCTGTGCCAGTTTTGACAGTACAACAACCTGCTAAAAAGTTTGGGTAGTTGGAGTAGTCACTTACATGCATGCCTCTCAACCTCCAAATCTTAGGATTCCCAGCAAAGTGTAAGTCACTCCCTCCCTCTCTGTCTCATCTCATTAAGTTGCCACACTGCACTTTTCCTAGATCTTCCACTGATGCCCCTTCTCTCCTCCACCCGCTTTTCCCTGTGCCCACTGGAGTCTCCCTTCCTTTGTAAATAAACTTCCTACATTCTCTAGCCTCTTCGGGGAACTCTCTTTTCTCATATTCTTGCCCCATCAGACATTTGACTCTTTAAAGGATACACATTCTTTTGTGGCTTTCTATTCCCAGTCTCCCTCTCCACTTGCCTACCGTGGGGCATAAGGGAGGAAGGTCAGCGTACTCTCCTGTATGCCATGAATCTTCTCGCTTCCAGGGAAAGCTCATCCTCTCTGCAGCATCACGCCACTTCTTGCTGCTTTCCTCGAACTCTTGGCTCTGCCTTGATGTTCCTGCCCCAGAAGTACATTTTCTCCCTCCTCCTCTAATCTTGCCATCAGCCAAGGAGATTCAAGATGATTCTCTGATGATTTAGGCCACCTGTTCTTGACTGCACCAGCCTCAAAGATATCCACACAACACTCCCCTTCAATAATCTCTGTGGCTACTCTGTGGATCTTGTTACCAGACATAGACATTCTACCCCAGGACTCTGAGCATCCAACTACTCACATTTTGTCAGAACTTCTTTCCTTCTCATTTGTTTCCTTCAGTAACACTACATTGTTTTCAATACAAAGACCTTAATATCTTCCCTGATTCTTCCACTTGGCCCCCTCATCCCTCGTAGATGCTCCTGCCTTCCAATCCATGTTAGACCCAGGGATGAATACTTGAACTATTATCTCACTGAGGACCTCAACTTTCTCGCCACCCTGACCTTTCCATGGTTCTATCCAACAGAACCTCAGCTCTGAATCAGTGTCACACTCTCTCTTCTCTGCAACAACCACTTCTCTTTGTTCGTACCCCAGTTTTTCTCTTGGTAATACCCTTTAACTCCTCATTTCAGTAGATAATTCTGCTTCTTCATTCATCCAGACAATTTAGCCATTGGCTGTAACCTTTTTTGACACGTCCACTTTCCTCTCTACACTCTTACGTAGATCCACCACATTTCTCTCTTCGGTTTTAGAGAATGAGGTATCCGTCCTACTGTTCAGACACTCTTCTTACTGCACATTCTCTCTGGCATCATCGATGTCTCCCTCCCTGCAGGCTCTTCCCTCAGCCTACAAATACACTAAGATTTCCCCCTACACAAACAAATCCCAAATCTACCAGGTAGGGATCGGTGATGCATCTCCTCCCAGTCACTTCGCATTCTCTGCTTCTCTAATTCTAACTGCTAAGAACAGGAATGGACTCTGCTGCTGTGCGTTCTCACCTCCTGTTCACATCTGTGTCTTCTAATGCAAACATTCTAATCCACCTTTAGAGTCATCGATGTTCTTTCTATTGCCAGATCCAAAGGAAACTGGTTGGTCCTTTTATTGCTGGATATCACTGCAGCACTTGGTACCCTGGACCCATCTCTTTCTTTAAAGTCTTTTCTTCTTCAACTCCTCTGACTATCTTCCACTTGCTCTTTTCTTTTTTTTTGAGACAGTGTCTCACTCTGTTGCCCAGGCTGGGAGTGCAGTGGTGCGATCTCAGCTCACTGTAACCTCTGCCTCCGAGGTTCAAGTGATTCTTCTGCGTCAGGCCCCCGAGTAGCTAGGATTACAGGCATGCACCACCACACCCAGCTAATTTTTGTATTTTTGGTAGAGACAGGGTTTCACCATGTAGGACAGCCTGCTCTCGAACTCCTGACCTCAGGTGATCTGACCGCCTCAGCCTCCCAAAGTCTGGGATTACAGGCGAGAGCCACCGCACCTGGCCCCACCTGCTCTTTTCTTACTGCTCTAACCACTTTTTTTAAAACCAACCCTCAAAATATCTAAATCTGTTCAAGTTTGTCTACTCAGTTACCCAAGCTAGAAAACTTGGAGTCACCCTTTCACTTCTTCTTTTACTACTTACTATCCAACATGAGGAGAGTCTGCTCTGAAATATTTTTTTAATGCTCTCGTGGTCCTACTACTCTGGTCCTACTCAGAGCCTCACTCCCTCTTCCCTGGATTAGTGTTTCCTATCCCCTCCACCCCACCCCACTGAATGTGCCTCCTTTGCAATGGGGCAGCACCATCCACAAGACTAGGTCTGAGCTCCTGCCCCTGCACATAAGATTTCCCACAATCTGAACTCCGTTTCTCCAGCATCATTTCTTTCTGCCCTCTGACTTGCACTTCATACACTAACCACTCTGCACTCATATGCTGCTTCTTCCTTTGCTTGTGTGGTCCCCTCTGCCTCTGCCTGGCTGGCATAGCTCCTGCAGAAAGCCTTTTCCACTCCTGCCTTCTCATCCACCCTCTAGGCCTTGCTAGGCTGCTCTCCTTTCTTCACAGAAAAAGTCCTGTTTTTTCACTGATCACTTAGCGGTAATAGTGAATAGTGAAATGAAAGGTCCACGTGGTTGCTCCCATCCCCCATTGGACTAATAAGCTCTTCAAGGTGAATATATTCATGTCAGTTTTCCCCATATGAAAAATTGTACCCAAAACACTGTTGTAAGCGCTTGATAAATAACCTAAATACAACTACCATTTGGTTCAGTTTAGTACCAAGAAATTTTATAGCAAGTGAAAAGGAATGCTTACTTGTACTGGATGTTGGCTTCCTGTAAGAAGGCTAACAGGGCTCGGGAACCATTTTGGGGGATATGGACATCAGTAACTGTTCCCTCTGATACATAGGAGATACTGCTGGGCTGCCACAGGTCCACCTGTAGTGCAGGAACCAACCTATAATTCATATTCAACATGGGGGGGACAATCTGTGTCACAATGTCAAACACATTCTTTTGTTTGCATATAGTAACACCAAACATATTTTGGAATTAGACTTAATGCTTGCATCATCAGGGTAAAACTATTTGATCTTGAATTTGATTTTCCAAATTATATCATATCCATATAGAATTTGATCACAATTTGCAAGTAATAGTTTGAAGACCAATATATTGAAGCCACAAGGTAAAAATGAGATAAAATAGTTTTAGGTATAATTTTGATATTGTTTTAAAATTATTTGCTATGCAAATACTTGAATAATTGTAAGAAAAAAAGATATAAATCACCCTTCATCCTACCACATAAGAACACTGTGGTAGCTGGGGAGTATTTGGTAATTTCAAATGGAACATTCTCTCATTCTTGGTCTTTCTTTTTTCTTTTCCTTTTCTTTTTTTTGAGACAGAGTCTTTCTCTGTCACCCAGGTAGGAGGGCAGTGGTGTGATCTCAGTTCCCTGCAATCTCTGCCTCCCGGGTTTAAGCAATTCTCCTGCCTCAGCTTCCTGAGTAGCTGGGATTACAGGTGCATGCCACCAGGTCCAGCTAATTTTTGTATTTATTTTTAGTAGAGACAGGCTTTCACCATATTGGCCAGGCTGGTCTTGAACTCCTGACCTCAAGTGATCCACCCTTCTTGGCCTCCCAAAGTGCTGGGATTACATACGTGAGCCACAGCACCCCGCCTAGCTGGACCATTCTCTAGGTGCCCGCTCTTCCTCCAACACATGCCTTTCTCCAATTCCTACTCAGCCTTCACTTGTCAATATAAACATCCCTTTTCAAGGAAGACTTGGCTGCTAGGATAGGTCTCCCTGTCATAGTTCTTAGAACACCTGGTGCTTCTTTCTTGATGTAGCTTCCTCTTGCCAGAATGTAAGCTCTGGGAGGGCAAAGCGTTTGCCCATTTGGTTACCATCCATCCTGGAACAGTGCCTTGTGTAAATTACCCACTCAGTATTTGTTGCATGAGTGTAGACCTCCCCCTTTGTAGTAATTCACTACATATTCAGTATTTTGCAGGAAAGCAGAAGCCACATTTGTTTCCTTATTATAGTGTCCCCAGTGCCTTAGCCAGTGCTCTGCGCCTGGTAGGAGTTTGGCCTTCATCAAAGGCACGATGGAACGCAGATGGATGGGAGGAGAGCCCTATCGCTGCAGGAGTTTGGAGCATCGTTTCTAATTAGGCACAGTTTGTCTTCACAGTCCTGCCTCTGTCTACCCATGACTGATCTGGGCCTCCCTCTTCCTGCATCTCCAGCCTTGGAGGATGCTGCAGGGCCTTGATCTCTGCTAAGCTCTTATCTGATAAGGTTTAGTTACTTTATCTTCACTTAATTATCAGTGCCTGCATTCTGTTAGGAACTCTAGAAGACCAAAAATACTTTGTGACTCAGGAAAATAAACCTCTAATGATACGATTCAGTCTGGAACAGGGTAGAGAGGCTTTTATTTTGGGGAAAAAGAGTCTACCTGTTTTCTTTCATGCAGCTGACTCCTCCACTCGCTTGCAAGGGCAAATCTGACTCAGCTAACATGCCAGTCCAACAATCAGTGCACAACAGAAGTGTGAGGCTGGAAGGGATGCTGAGAGGTCATTCAATCCATCTGTCAGCCCTTGGGCAAGGACACATCTAGGACTGCACCAAACTCTCCCCAGGAGGTGTGTCTAAACCACATCTTTAAGGTCTCCGAATAGAGGAGAGTCGACAATATCCTAAATGAACTCATTCACATTTAACAAGATTGTCAGGCATTTTTCTTAATCCCTTCTATTGCAGCATAGTTTCTTTTCTTTTTTTTTTTTTTTTTTTTGGTGTGTGTGTGTGTTCTATTATTCAGTGAGGAATAGCTGGTTTCTTGCCTTTATAAGAAAAAGCACGTTGGTATCTTTCACTTATCTTTATATATTAGATTTTTTAATCCTTTAGAAGATCGAATCTTTGGGACTTGCCTCTAAACCCATTACAGAGACAGATTTTTTATATTAAGGATAACAGTTTGCTGCCACCCCTTAATACCAGTGGATATGAGGAAATTGTGCTGTATTCAGAGGATAGAGAGGCACAGGTAGCTAAAATAATATGAATTACCACTCTGGAGATGAGTCTGTAAGTGCTATTTTCTGGGGTACATGCTGAAATAAGAATCTTCATCCCACAGAAGAGAGCAGCTTTTCCACAGGAAAGTTCCATGAAATGGACCCTACAGCAAGGCTTGGAGAAAGCTTCCTGGGAAACTTTCTCAGAAAGTGTGCTCAGAAATGTGCTCGGAAATCTGCTGGCCTAAAGGATAACTGATAAAAAAGAATTTGCAAAATCACGAATTCTATTTTGTTGTGATATTAGGAAAGTAAATGAAAATGAATTATTAGTTTTTCTCTAGTAATATTTTAAGGAAAGGGTATTTGAATAAGCAGCATGGATATTTCAGTCAGGATGGTGGCAGGCAGGTGCCTATAGAAGACATACGGGACAGTAATTACCATCTGAGATTTATAATGTTTCATCTACTTTATAGATATCTCTAATCTTTTCAATAATACTTTGAGGAGGAATTAATTGTAGATACATTTAATGAAGGAGAAGATTCAGGTTCATAGAGGCTAAGTCACTTTCCCAAGGCTGCAGAGGTACAAAATGGCTGATACAAGACATGCTTAACAGCAGTGCCCATAATTTACTGACCCGGTTCATGTCTTCAGGATCTTCTGAGAATATGCCAGAAAAATAAGCATCTTCCAACTTCCTGACCTAGTATTTGGGGAGGTCTGGTCAGTGGGTCTCACATTCTGGTCTTTCCTATGGGGTTATTTGTCCCATAAATTCATATGCAGGTATTTCAAGGTTCCAATCAGCCTCCTGTGTGTAAGTTCCTATCAATAGTTTCCTTAGGGCCTGATCACATCTGGATGAGATAATTAGTAGTTCTGAACTGCAAAGCTGTGTAATTCTGGGCTACAACATAACAAAAGTATCAAGAACCTTATTAGGATGGTCCAAGGCTGTTTGCCAGCCATTCCAGGTATTTGCTGCAAGCAGCCACCTGATACTCCACAGGAAAGGATACTCCTTTGTAGAGCCTTCTGGCCTAGGAAGCTGGTGACTATCCCCCTGTGTTCCTTTCCTCACATGATTACTAGTCACATATATACAGACATGTTTAAGAGGCCAACGTATTTCAGTGTCTTGCTCAATCTGACAGCCACGGGCTGGAATCCTAGCTCTGGCAGCATTGGCTATGCGACTTTGGGGAGGTTAACATTTTAACATTTCTGAGCCTCAGTATCCTCATGTGTACTGTGAAGATAATCTTAAAAACATACCAGACAGGCTTTCTTGGAGGATTAATTGGAATCATAGAAGCAAAATAGCAGAGGGTCACATACTAGGAGCTCAAAAGATAATCACTGCTTCTTATTATTGCTATTTGAAAAGCATATGAAAAGAAGGGCTGGATGGAATAAGGACAGAGTTCAAGTTCGTACGGTTAACATGAAGAACATGGTGAGATTGTGTCCCTATATAGAGAGATTAAAACCTAGAGATGGCTTTAAGGGTGTGGGGGGCAGGAAGCAATAAATAAACGAAAAATATAAACAGTTGCAGGAACGTTTCCTAGCACAAAGACAAATGGCTGAATTAGAAGCCACTATAGTGGTGGTGAATTCCATGGGCCCTGGAGTCTGACTCCCTATGATCTGATCTAGGCTCCCATTTAGTCTCTGTGTGATTTTGGGCAGTTTCCTTAACTTTCTGGGCCTTGCTTTCTTCTTTGGTAAACTGAAGATGATAATTATATCTTCCTTATTGGTCAATATTTAATAATGTTAGTAGTGATAGCGGCAGGAGACAGAAAATTCCTAGGCAGACAGGGATAGGTACCCGGTGAAACCCGACCTTCATGCCAAAGACAGCCTGAAGCCTGAAAACCGAGCTGTCAGTTCTGGGTGGAGTCCACGAGCTAAGTGAGAACTTCCTTGATGCCTTTTAGCTAATTAAATTAAATGGTGCTTTTTTCAGGCCCGCCCATGGACCAATCAGCATAATTTGTCCCCCATTCTGAGCCCATAAAAACACTGGACTCAGCGTCACAGGTGGCTACCCACTTTTAGGCCCCTTCTCACACAGTGGGCTACCCACTTCAGGTCCCCTCTGGTGTTTAGAGTTTCCTGTGGCTCAATAAAATTTTTCTCTGCCTTGCTCACTCTCCAGTGTTGGTGTACCTCATTCCTCTTAGTCATGGGACAAGAAGCTGGAACCCACCAAAGAACTGTAACACATGCTCCTGCTCACTGAACTATAGGAGTGAGAAAAAACTGCTGGGTGTTACATGCCCCCATTCACCGAGTTGCAGGCGCAGGACTGAACAAGCTGTGACATGCTGCCATTCTCTGAGCTGCGAGGCGGTGGGAATGAGTGAGCTGTGACACACTGCCATTCACCAAGCTGCCAATGGCGAGAAAAAGAGAAAGCTGTAACACTTCTTGGGGGCTCAGACCTTGGGACTCCCTGGGCGAGAGCTGTAACACCCCTGGGGCTTCACTGTTGCTGGCATCTCCCAGTTTTTGGGTGCCACTGCATTCCTCTCATCCAGATGCTGGCACCCAAGGTGGAAGCCAGCCACGGGCTGTGGCGGATGCAGTGGGCAGGTGCGGGATCCAGGCTGGGGCACAAGCTGAGCACAACCTACTGGGCTGAGTGGGTGGAGTGGGCCTGGCGGCCTGAGTGAGACCTTGGGCAGAGGTTACAGTGGCTGCAGAGATTTCTGGCTGACAAAGTGGTACCGAAGGAATCCTATAATAGTAGTAGTTATTTTTGTTACCATTATCATGGAGATTAGAGAGATTATAGAAAATGCAGTGATTAGGAGTGTGAATTCTATAGCCAGGCAGCCTGGGTTTGAATCCCAGGTCTGCCACTTGTAGGCTGTTTTACTGCAGGCAATCTACTTAGCTCTCTGCACTTCAGTTTCCACATTTATGAAATGGGACTATAAATAGCATATTTTAAATATATTTGTTAGGCTTAAATGAATACATACACAAAAGTACTTAAAATAGTCCTGGTGGGCCGGCCGCGGTGGCTCACACCTGTAATCCCAGCACTTTGGGAGGCAGAGGTGGGCGGATCACGAGGTCAGGAGATTGACCATCCTGGCTAAAACAGTGAAACTGTCTCTACTAAAAATACAAAAAAATTAGCCAGGCGTGGTGGCAGGCACATGTAGTCCCAGCTACTCAGGAGGCTGAGTGGGGAGAATAGCGTGAACCCGGGAGGCGGAGCTTGCAGTGAGCTGAAATGGCGCCACTGCACTCTAGCCTGGGGGAAAGAGCGAGACTCCATCTCAAAAAACAAAAACAAAACAAAACCAAAAACAAAAGTCCTGGTGACTTGGAGCATTCATTAAATAATTCAAAATTCAAAAAAAATTTCTTTGCAATGAAAAGAAGTCATAATTCTGCTGAGCACAGCTCTTGGTTCTTGTGCTGTGCTTACTTATTGGCCTGGCCTACTTCTGAGAAGCACTTGCCTATCTTTTAGCCCAGGGCTAATTACACACCTGGTTCAGGTACCATGGGATGCGACTCTCAGTGTACTCCCGCAGCTTCATTGTGAGTCCTATACGTGGATGTGGGAAGATGTGTAAGGTGTTCTGTCAACTTGGTAACAGATGGCCGGCTTCCTAGCTGCCCAAAATAGCACAGAAGTGGACTTTCCTGCTGTATATTTATTCTCAGTTTTTGTTGGTTTGGAAAAGGGTTAGGCAGGGCACTTACGTGCCATGTCATAGGATTCTGAGTAAGAGAACTTGATATCAAGTTTGTCTTCAACTAGTGTTTAATTTACACCATCATATCAATTCAATATTAGTTTACACAAAATCTTAATATCCTGCAAAGTACCTTATTTACTCTTAAAATTCTTTTTGGTCTGCACCCATTTAACTTTCTTGGATCTTCTTTTAGGATCTTTTGCTACGGATTCTTGGAGAGCTTCTCTACCTTCCAAGTTTAGGTCAAGGTATGTTTGTTGTCTGCTTTCATAGAATTTTTTTTTCACAGTCCATAACTTTTAATTATGTCTCATTTGCATCAGTAATTGTTATGAGTTTCCTAGGGCCGCCATAACAAATTGCAAAAGATGAGATGGTTTAAAACAATAGAAATCTATTCTCTCACAGTTTTAGAGTCCAGAAGTCCAAAATCAAGGTGTTGGCCAGGCTGTGCTTTCCCAGAGGCTCTAAGGGAGGTTTCTTACTAGCTGTTTCTAGCTTCTGGTGGCTCTAGACATTCCTTGGCATGTGGCCACATCACTCCAGTTTATGTCTCCATCTTCCCATGGTCTTCTCTTCTGTGTTTTCTCCTCTTCTGTCACTTGTCCAGGATGACCTCATCTCCAGATTCTTAAGTACATTTGAAAACACTCTTTTTTATTTTTATTTTTTTGCAAATTAGGTCACATTCACAGGTCTTGAATGTGGTTAGGACACGGATATGTCTTTTTTGAGGACACCATTCAACCTACTGCAATTGTCATGTTAATATTTGTTTCCCCCGTTCTCTGTGACAGTAGGGACTGATATATTTTCTTTAAATATATCCTCTCTCCAGGATTTCTCTAGAGCATTTCTAGATTCTGAATCCTATTTCCCCTTACCATGGAATTGACAAGGTAGTCCACTTGAATTTTGTCCACTCATCCCATTTCTCAACTTACATGTCCTTAATTTTGAAGTTTTATTACATTTAGGTATAATCCTAGACTATACTGCTTCATAGGTCACAGTACTATATTATTTTCTAATGACTGTAACAGCCACTGTAGTCACACAGTTAAAGAAATGCTTATTTTTCACTGTATTATTTGTCCTTGTTCTACTTATGACTTGCCAACATTTCAAATATTGGTGGGCTGCTGACAGGGAAACTTGGCCAAAGATGATGGTCTTCTGTGAACCAAAGGTTCAGGTTAGGTTGTTGAAATTCTGGGACTAATTTTATATAGGCCCATCCTTTCTTTCCAACCACAGAAGTAATTTGCAATTTATCACTCTCCTAAAGCATAGCCCCAGTAATTCCAACAAAAGACCCTGGAAATTTAGGCAAACTAAAGCTCTAGTTGTTTTGTCATTAAAGAAAATGAAAATATATCAACTAACAACTAATTAGGCATTGAAATAATAATAAAAATTGGTGGGGGCCCAACAGTGAAATAAAATTAGACCAGTTCAAATCAAAGCATTGCTTAAGAATATAAATTTCAATATAATAGAAATTAATGCCACCAGCCTGAGTACTAGTTATGTCAAGCATTATTTCTACAGCATTAGTAAAGGAAGAAGTTCTGGTAAAACTCTATTTTGGTGCCCAAGTTTTCCCCTTAATTATCTTCAAGGCTGAATGCTGATTGCCATAATGGGATGGTATCTCTCATTTATCAAAACAAAGCGCATGTGTTGGAAAAGAAAAAGATTCTTAACATTTCCCTGAACTACCAATTGATACATTACCAATCTGAAATGATTGTTGAAGCCCATCAATCAAAGACTGTCAAGACAGGTCATTATCTTAAATGAAACATCTCAAACAGAAAGTTAAATATTGCATATTCTCACTTATAATTGGGAGCTAAATAATGTGTACACAGAACATGAGTGTGAAATAATAGGCATTGGAGACCCGTAAAAGAAGAGGGATGGTGGGGTGAGGCATGAGAGATTACTTAATGGGTACAATGCATATTATTTGGGTGATGGTAACGCTGAAAGCCCAGACTTCACCACAATGCAATATATCCATTGAACAAAACTGTAATTGTACACCTTAAATTTATGCAACCCCCTTTCCCCCTCACCTCGCTCATTAGCGTTTTGCAACAAGTGGGAGCAACACAACATGGGAAACGACAGGCAATCTCAGTGAGAGAGACTTAGAAAGGACTTATTATGGGATTTGGATTTGCTTTAGGACATTTGTGGAGGGTTTAAGGAACTGAGGTTTTTCTGACGACTGAATGCTGTGAGGAAGGAGAGTAATTCCGTCATTTGGTATTTTAATAATTTTATCTAGAAGGTGGGAGAAACAAAATGGGTCTAAAACCGTAATTGGTAAAGAAGCAGTGGTCACTGACATTAGCCAGAAAAGGGATAAGCTTGGTGATTTTTCTGAAATAGACAATGTTTTTTTTCTGTCGTGGTCTGTGTTTAGACATGAACACAATGGTCTTATTTTTATCTTATTTCATGGTGAGCATAGGGTGGCCCTGTCTAATGTTGGTGTTCTGTGAAATGGTTTATGTTCAACAGAACACCAGGCTGTTAATGCCAGGCTGGCTCTTCGTTTTTTCAGGGTAACCACCATTCTCCTGAGGCCGTGTGACAATTAATGGTATGACAGAGGATGGGTGGGAAATCCCAGCACTATCAGGCCAGGTGGTTGGGAGGTGATTTAGAGGCTACGAGAGGAAGATGCAGGTCTGTGCCGGTCCACCCAGGGGAAATTACGAACCCAGTGACTCCTGACTTTGGCACCCTGCATCTTTCTGTAGCATCAACACACCACTATGCTTTTCACATAAAAGAGCCAATATCACCTTAGTTCCTGCCCTCTAAGTGAACATCAGATGACTTATAAGTACTAACGAAAGGTTTCTGACTCCTAAGTTAGAGGTTTTGAGAACTTAGCAGCCCCCCCAAGAAACCTATTAGATAAGGGAAAAAATATTTCACTATGTTTCACTAGCTTAAAATAATCCTCTACCTGAAATTCGAGTTAGCATTTTCAGCCTGGCTCTGAGGTAGAATGGATGGGAATAATCAGAGATCATCTGGCATGACCCATTAAGAAGTACATTGGAAGACAAGAGCTCCTGGGCTGTTTCTCATCAAGTAATAGAGATTTTCCTCTACTGTCTTTTGATGACTTATAATTTTAACACGGATGACCTCTCCGTGATATTTGATCGCTACATTCAGAAGTATTCCATTTGGTGTTCTCAACAACAGTATGATATTGAGTTTATATTTAAAAATTCCAGCCCTTTTCTGGGGCCTAATATTTGATGAAATGAAAGCCTGAATTACTTTAGATTTTGTTATGCATTTCCTCTTTCAGATATCGGCTTAAGAATTCTTCTGTGTATTAACCAAAAAAAATCAAATAAAGCTCATCTTTGGTTTAGTGAAAAAAGATTCCCAACTTGGGAAACAAAAGACATGGTTTTTTTCTGGTCCTATGTAAACGTTGATATGTCATATCTCAGAGGCTTAATTTTCTTAATTACAAATAAAGGGGTTGAACTACATGATTCCCATGTACTCCTTAAACTCTGTAATCATGCTAGACTCAGTGTGCTTTTTTGAGTATAAAAGTTTACATTTCCCTTGGAAAATATTTCTCAAGTTCACCCATATTTTTCTCCCTACTTTGAAGGTCAGAAAAAAGACTCTCAATAATATAGCGCCAGTATCATCATTCAGTGATCAGTTATATTAAACCAGATAACTATTCCATTTTTAAAAAGTTAATTTCAACCCCTGTGCTGAAAGAACTTTTTCATAACAGCTAAGAAGATGAAATGGAAATCAGTACATTGTTTTTTCTTCCATTTTCCTTCACATTAATTGTCAGCTGATGTGAAAATCCAGTGAAGAATCCCCAGGGTGGAGGGCTGTATGATCAAGCCTCTGAATCATCACTCTGTGAATGTGCGGAGGATCCGGAGATGGTTCTGTCTCTCAGCTGTCTGTGAGAACAGGCTGACTTCCAAAAGTCACAGCTTCGGTAACTCCCCCACCTCCCCCAACATGCTTTTATTCACTGTTTACTGAACGCCTGCAGAACTTCAGCCATTGAGCTAAGTGCTGAGGGTGCAACAATGAGCAAGACACAGCTCTGTCCTCAAGGACTAAGCAAATATGACGTGCAGTGTGATTAACCTACAGAGAGGACACACTACTGTTCAGACGTATTTTGAGAGGTAGTTTGGGACACCTTCCCAGGAGAGGGGTTGCCTATGCATATTACCAAATGATGAGCAGGAGTTGGCCCGGCAAAGGTGAAGGGAGTGGAAGTGAGAGGCTCCATTCAGAGGCTTCCATGCAGAGGCTGGTTGGGTCAGAGATAGAAGAGAGGAGAGAGAGAATGGACCGGGAGTGCTGGCATTTACCTGAGCCCTGTGATCCTAAAAGACAAAGGCAGTTATATAAATTCCACTGCTCCACTGTGTCCCAGAAATGGCTTTCTGCAGGGGGCCATCATTTCCCCTAGGACTCAGCTAAGACTGCTGATTCCTTCCTTGTTTTCCTATGACCAGTCTAGACACAGACCCTCCAGATTCCCATTCTTTGCCTCATAAGCCAATCTGGATAATACTACCATGACCTGACTAAACTTGAGTTAAGCTTCTCTCCTTCCTCCACATCCCTCAATTTTTACCCATCCTCAGCCTGAGCTGGCATTTCAGCCTGTCTGTAATGCCCCATCCTGAGTGTCAGCTGACCTCAGGGTAAAACATTTTCTGATCCACTGTCCAATAAAACCACCGCCACTTGTTCGTGCCGCTTCACGACACCTGGCACTTTCTAGCTTTATTATTCTTCCCTATTAAAGTCACTTTTCTGCTTGATCTTTAAGATATGTAGATCTTAATGTTGGCATGTTCTGCCAAGGACAGGAGAGACTATTGAAAAGGATTCTTGCAGGAGTGGAGAAAGACTATTCTCCTCTCCTGCAATAATCCTTTTCAATAGTCTCTCCTTACGTAAGTCCAGATTTGTTTTTTATTTGACCCTACGAGAGCATGCTCATGACTTGGACAGTTGTAAGTACAGAAGTTCTTTTAACCAACTTCTACTTAATGGATCCGAACTTGATGTTCTTATTTACTGACAGAACTTCCTATTTAAAAAAAAAATGCTGGAATAAGGAGAATGCCATCCTGCTTCAATAATAACAAGGAGATCTCAAAAGAGAAATGCTCACTTTATCTTTGATTAAACAAGCTGTAGACCTGAGCAATAAAATATAAAGATAAAAAGCAAATAGGAGAATGAGAAATGACTTGGCTGATCAGAGAAAATTTAAACCTAACCAGGTAAAGATGAGAGGTGAGATATGAAAGAAAAGCAAGTTGATTAGCTTCACAGAAGCCCTACACAGGCTCAGGAATCAGTGCCACTGAGGAGTATGGAAGGTAATAAGAAAACAAAGAGACAATATGAAAATCGGACTAAGGACTCTAAATTCTCTATGTACCAACCCCACTCTTAGATAATGGCCCCTCCAATATCCCCAGAGAAATATGTTTTCTGGAGAAATTATAACAGAGGGATTTTTAAGTAGTGACACAGGACACAGAAGCGGCTGGGATTTATTGGATAGAAAATAAGTAGGTCAAGTGAAAACGAATACACTGATTGGCTACTTTTCTCACCCAAAGCAAGGACATGAAAGCCAGGGATACACACTCCAGGTAGGAAATTGGAGAAAACACCCCCTGCCAAAGAAGAAAAATAACTCAATAGTGTCACAGGGGTGGCCCAATGATCCAATCATACCCTCACGAAGTCCACTCTTTGACAAGTTCCAGCCATGTACGCCAGTCTTCCTATCAGCTTTTCAATGCCCAACTCTTACTATGAATGGGCAGTCAAGGCTCACCAGATATTTCCTAAAATCTTCCAACCAGAAACAGAGGCACCAGAAAACAGAAAAGAGTTTTGTGGAAATAGACATAATGCATGCCGGAGAGCAGAAGACGATTTTTAAAGAAGCTATAATTAATAAGTACAATTGATGTTTCTTAGGTAAGACAGGATATATTCAAGAAACAAGAGCAGAATGCTTTAATAAAGGAACAATTAGAAAATTTAAAAGAGCAGAAATTTAAAATCCATACAATAATTGGAAAACAAAGTTGAGGACATTTCCCAGAGGGTAGAACAAAATGGTTAAAAGACAGGAAAAAAAATAAGGCATGCAGTCCCACATCTGATAAATTAAAAAAAATCATACAGATAGAACAGAAAAATTAGAAGGGAGAATATTATCAGAAGATTAATACAAGAAAAATTTTCAGAACTGAAAAACATGAATTTCCAAATTGAAAGGGGCTGTTGAGTTCACAGTGAATGAAAATAGACCCACACCAAATTACATCATCATAAGATTTCGGAGGAGTAATGACAAACTAGTCCTGGGAATTACATTTCTAGCAATACAGAGAACTAGATAACTGGAACACTCTCTCACTCTAATAGAGCTAGAAAATGATGAATAAAATACAACAAACACCCCTTTGACAGTAGAGTGGAGGGCCCAGAAATACAAGGAAATCCCCAGGAGTCTGAAATAAAGAAAATGCCAACTAGAGTTGCAAGCATGTGAGGTGATACGATGGCAGTCCTGATTAAAAGTTGCAGATGTCTGTTATAACTACACAAGGAACAGGATCAAGATTTTGGGCCCAAAGTTGGTAGTTGGAACTGCCATTCTAGCATAAAACTAGAACCTTCAAAGGGCAATAGCCTCAGCTAAAGAGTAGGGATGGGAAAAAAGTCTACACACCAGGAAAATTTGATAAGGAAGCACTTTGTAGTAATAAATGCAAAACCTCTCCAGATAGAGAAAGATACACCCTCAAGCCAGGGTGCTCATAGTTCTTATATCTAACCTTGCAAAAGAAGAGTTTGTGATAAAAAATTACAAAACACATGAGCATTCAAGCCACTATACGCGAAAGCTAACAGATTCAACACATAGCAGGATTATAAACCTGAGATTTTCAGATACTAGTTTTATGGTATCTTAAAAAATGGCTAGATGAAGTTTCCAAAACAAAAAGGAAATGAGGAAATCTTGGAATAGTTGAAGATATTTTGATGTGGTTCTCAATGTATGTAGATAAAATATTGAAGACAATTATATTATCAACAGGGAAGGGTAAAGGGACTTAAAGGGATGTAAAGTATCTACAAAGCAGAAAAGAAAAAAGCATTGTAAAGAAATAAGGAAATATATCAGTAAGCACAGTAAATAAACAGGGATTACATTCTCTAGGTAAAATAACATGTATGTTGAATAAAAATATCCTCTTACATGCTCGTTACCAGAGACACATAAAACTAGAATGGTTGAAAATTAAATAATGAAAAACATAAATCATTCAAACACTAAAGAAAAAAGCTGGTGCAGCTATATTAATAGCAGCAAAACATTAGGGCAAAACCATTTTTAAGAATAATATAGCAGTATATATCACTGTATACAGTGAACATATATGAATATAAATGTATACATATATACATATGTATGCATCTATGTACATTTATATACACTGACAAACCACTCAATTTACCAGGAAGATATAAATACTAATAATCTGAATGCATCCAACATAGATACAACAGCATCAAAATATATATGGCAAATATATATCATAAGGATTGTAAATGATAAATATTCAATTGCATCTCAGTAACTGAAAGTCTAAACAGACTTTCTTCCCAAGCATACATAGAATGCTTACAAAAATTGACCCAATACGAGGTTACAAAACATGCTTCAACAAATGTCAGAGAATTGATGTCAAATGATCTCTGATTATGATGTAATTAAATTTAGAAATCGGAAGTGAGCCAAGATGGCCGAATAGGAACAGCTCCGTTCTCCAGCTCCCAGCCCCAGCGACACAGAAGACGGGTGATTTCTGCATTTCTGCTTGAGGTACCGGTTTCATCTCACTAGGGAGTGCCTAACAGTGGGTGCAGGACAGTCGGTGAAGCTCACTGTGCGCGAGCCGAAGCAGGGCGAGGCATTGCCTCACTCGGGAAGCGCAAGGGGTCAGGGAGTTCCCTTTCCTAGTCAAAGAAAGGGAAAACAGACGGCACCTGGAATATCGGGTCAGTCCCGTCCTAATACTGCGCTTTTCCAACGGGCCTGGAAAACGGCACACTAGGAGATTGTGTCCCGCACCTGGCTCGGAGGGTCCTATGCCCACGGAGTCTTGCTGATTGCTAGCACAGCAGTCTGAGATCACGCTGCAAGGCGGCAACGAGGCTGGGGGAGGGGCGCCCGCCATTGCCCAGGCTTGCTTAGGTAAACAAAGCAGCCAGGAAGCTCGAACTGGGTGGAGCCCACCACAGCTCAAGGAGGCCTGCCTGCCTCTGTAGGCTCCACCTCTGGGGGCAGGGCACAGACAACCAAAAACTCAGCGAGAACCTCCACAGCCTTAAATGTCCCTGTCTAACTGACAGCTTTGAAGAGAGTAGTGGTTCTCCCAGCACGCAGCTGGAGATCTGAGAACGGACAGACTGCCTCCTAAAGTGGGTCCCTCACCCCTGAGCAGCCTAACTGGGAGGCACCCCCCCAGTAGGGACAGACTGACACCTCATTCAACCGGGTACTCCTCTGAGACAAAACTTTCAGAGGAACTATCAGACAGCTGAATTTGTGGTCTCACGAAAATCCACTGTTCTGCAGCCACCGGTGCTGACACCCAGCCAAACAGGGTCTGGAGTGGACCTCTAGTAAACTCCAACAGACCTGCAGCTGAGGGTCTTGTTTGGTAGAAGGAAAATTAACAAAGAGAAAGGACATCCACACCAAAAACCCATCTGTACATCACCATCATCGAAGACAAAAAGTAGACAAAACCACAAAGATGGGGAAAAAACAGACCAAAAAAACTGGAAACTCTAAAAAACAGAGCACCTCTCCTCCTCCAAAGGAACGCAGTTCCTCACCAGCAACGGAACAAAGCTGGATGGAGGATGACTTTGATGAGTTGAGAGAAGAAGGCTTCAGACGATCAAACTACTCTGAGCTACGAGAGGAAATTCAAAACAATAGCAAAGAAGTTAAAAACTTTGAAAAAAAATTAGAAGAATGGATAACTAGAATAACCAATGGAGAGAAGGGCTTAAAGGAGATGATGGAGCTGAAAGCCAAGTTTCGAGAACTACGCGAAGAATGCAGAAGCCTCAGTAGCAGATGCGATCAACTGGAAGAAAGGGTATCGCTGATAGAAGATGAAATGAATGAAATGAAGAGAGAAGGGAAGTTTAGAGAAAAAAGAATAAAAAGAAATGAACAAAGCCTCCAAGAAATTTGGGACTATGTGAAAAGACCAAACCTACGTCTGATTGGTGTACCTGAAAATGATGGGGAGAATGGAACCAAGTTGGAAAACACTCTGCAAGATATTATCCAGGAGAACTTCCCCAATCTAGCAAGGCAGGCCAGCATTCAGATTCAGGAAATACAGAGAACGCCACAAAGATACTCCTCAAGAAGGGCAACTCCAAGACACATAATTGTCAGATTCACCAAAGTTGAAATGAAGGAAAAAATGTTAAGGGCAGCCAGAGAGAAAGGTCGGGTTACCCACAAAGGGAAGCCCATCAGACTAACAGCTGATCTCTCAGCAGAAACTCTACAAGCCAGAAGAGAGTGGGGGCCGATATTCAACATTCTTAAAGAAAAGAATTTTCAGCCCAGAATTTCCTATCCCGCCAAACTAAGCTTCATAAGTGAAGGAGAAATAAAATACTTTACAGACAAGCAAACGCTGAGTGATTTTGTCACCACCAGGCCTGCCCTAAAAGAGCTCCTGAAGGAAGCACTAAACATGGAAAGGAACAACCGGTACCAGCCCCTGCAAAAACATGCCAAATTGTAAAGACCATCGAGGCTAGGAAGAAACTATAGCAACTAACGAGCAAAATAACCAACTAACATCATAATGACAGGATCAGATTCACACATAACAATATTCACGTTAAATGTAAATGGGCTAAATGCTCCAATCAAAAGACACAGACTGGCAAACTGGATAAGGAGTCAGGACCCATCAGTGTGCTGTATTCAGGAAACCCATCTCACGTGCAGAGACACACATAGACTCAAAATAAAGGGATGGAGGAAGATCTATCAAGCAACTGGAAAACAAAAAAAGGCAGGGGTTGCAATCCTAGTCTCTGATAAAATAGACTTTAAGCCAACAAAGATCAAAAGAGACAAAGAAGGCCATTACATAATGGTAAAGGGATCAATTCAACAAGAAGAGCTAACTATCCTAAATATATATGCACCCAACACAGGAGCACCCAGATTCATAAAGCAAGTCCTGAGTGACCTACAAAGGGACTTAAACTCCCACACAATAATAATGGGAGATTTTAACACCCCACTGTCAGCATTAGACAGATCAACGAGACAGAAAGTTAACAAGGATATCCAGGAATTGAACTCAGCTCTATATAAAGTGGACCTAATAGACATCTACAGAACTCTCCACCCCAAATCAACAGAATATACATTTTTTTCAGCACCACACCACACCTATTCCAAAATTGACCACATAGTTGGAAGTAAAGCTCTTCTCAGCAAATGTAAAAGAACAGAGATTATAACAAACTGTCTCTCAGACCACAGTGCAATCAAACTAGAACTCAGGATTAAGAAACTCAGTCAAAACTGCTCAACTACATGGAAACTGAACAACCTGCTCCTGAATGACTATTGGGTACATAATGAAATGAAGGAAGAAATAAAGATGTTCTTTGAAACCAACGAGAACAAAGACACAACATACCAGAATCTCTGGGACACGTTCAAAGCAGTGTGTAGAGGGAAATTTATAGCACTAAATGCCCACAAGAGAAAGCAGGAAAGATCCAAAATTGACACCCTAACATCACAATTAAAAGAACTAGAAAAGCAAGAGCAAACACATTCAAAAGCTAGCAGAAGGCTAGAAATAACTAAAATCAGAGCAGAACTGAAGGAAATAGAGACACAAAAAACCCTTCAAAAAATTAATGAATCCAGGAGCTGGTTTTTTGAAAAGATCAACAAAATTGATGGACCGCTAGCAAGACTAATAAAGAAGAAAAGAGAGAAGAATCAAATAGATGCAATAAAAAACGAAAAAGGGGATATCACCACCGATCCCACAGAAATACAATCTACCATCAGAGAATACTACAAACACCTCTATGCAAATAAACTAGAAAATCTAGAAGAAATGGATAAATTCCTCGACACTTACACCCTCCCAAGACTAAACCAGGAAGAAGTTGAATCTCTGAATAGACCAATAACAGGTTCTGAAATTGTGGCAATAATCAATAGCTTACCAACCAAAAAGAGTCCAGGACCTGATGGATTCACAGCTGAATTCTACCAGAGGTACAAGGAGGAACTGGTACCATTCCTTCTGAAACTATTCCAATCGATAGAAAAAGAGGGAATCCTCCCTAACACATTTTACGAAGCCAGCATCGTCCTGATACCAAAACCTGGCAGAGACTTAACCAAAAAAGAGAATTTCAGACCAATATCCTTGATGAACATTGATGCAAAAATCCTCAATAAAATACTGGCAAACAGAATCCAGCAGCACATCAAAAAGCTTATTCACCATGATCAAGTGGGCTTCATCCCTGGGATGCAAGGCTGGTTCAACATACGCAAATCAATAAATGTAATCCAGCATATAAACAGAACCAAAGACAAAAACCACATGATTATCTCAATAGATGCAGAAAAGGCCTTTGACAAAATTCAACAACCCTTCATGCTAAAAACTCTCAATAAATTAGGTATTGATGGGACGTATCTCAAAATAATAAGAGCTATCTACAACAAACCCACAGCCAATATCATACTGAATGGGCAAAAACTGGAAGCATTCCCTCTGAAAACTGGCACAAGACAGGGATGCCCTCTCTCACCGCTCCTATTCAACATAGTGCTGGAAGTTCTGGCCAGAGCAATCAGGCAGGAGAAGGAAATAAAGGGTATTCAATTAGGAAAAGAGGAAGTCAAATTGTCCCTGTTTGCAGATGACATGATTGTATATCTAGAAAACCCCATTGTCTCAGCCCAAAATCTCCTTAAGCTGATTAGCAACTTCAGCAAAGTCTCAGGATACAAAATTAATGTACAAAAATCACAAGCATTCTTGTACACCAATAACAGACAAACAGAGAGCCAAATCATGAGTGAACTCCCATTCACAATTGCTTCAAAGAGAATAAAATACCTAGGAATCCAACTTACAAGGGATGTGAAGGACCTCTTCAAGGAGAACTACAAACCACTGCTCAATGAAATAAAAGAGGATACAAACAAATGGAAGAACATTCCATGCTCATGGGTTGGAAGAATCAATATCGTGAAAATGGCCATACTGCCCAAGGTAATTTATAGATTCAATGCCATCCCCATCAAGCTACCAATGACTTTCTTCACAGAATTGGAAAAAACTACCTTAAAGTTCATATGGAACCAAAAAAGAGCCCGCATCGCCAAGTCAATCCTAAGCCAAAAGAACAAAGCTGGAGGCATCACGCTACCTGACTTTAAACTATACTACAAGGCTACAGTAACCAAAACAGCATGGTACTGGTACCACAACAGAGACATAGATCAATGGAACAGAACAGAGCCCTCAGAAATGATGCCGCATAGCTACAACTATCTGATCTTTGACAAACCTGACAAAAACAAGAAATGGGGAAAGGATTCCCTATTTAATAAATGGTGCTGGGAAAACTGGCTAGCCATATGTAGAAAGCTGCAACTGGATCCCTTCCTTACACCTTATACAAAAATTAATTCAAGATGGATTAAAGACTTATATGTTAGACCTAAAACCATTAAAATCCTACAAGAAAACCTAGGCAATACCATTCAGGACATAGGCGTGGGCAAGGACTTCATGTCTAAAACACCAAAAGCAATGGCAACAAAAGCCAAAATCGACAAATGGGATCTCATTAAACTAAAGAGCTTCTGCACAGCAAAAGAAACTATCATCAGAGTGAACAGGCAACCTACACAATGGGAGAAAATTTTTGCAACCTACTCATCTGACAAAGGGCTAATATCCAGAATCTACAATGAACTCAAACAAATTTACAAGAAAAAAACAAACAACCCCATCAAAAAGTGGGCAGAGGACATGAACAGACACTTCTCAAAAGAAGACATTTATGCAGCCAAAAAACACATGAAGAAATGCTCATCATCACTGGCCATCAGAGAAATGCAAATCAAAACCACAGTGAGATACCATCTCACACCAGTTAGAATGGCCATCATTAAAAAATCAGGAAACAACAGGTGCTGGAGAGGATGTGGAGAAATAGGAACACTTTTACACTGTTGGTGGGACTGTAAACTAGTTCAACCATTGTGGAAGTCAGTGTGGCGATTCCTCAGGGATCTAGAACTAGAAATACCATTTGACCCAGCCATCCCATTACTGGGTATATACCCAAAGGACTATAAATCATGCTGCTATAAAGACACATGCACACGTATGTTTATTGCGGCACTATTCACAATAGCAAAGAGTTGGAACCAACCCAAATGTCCAACAACGATAGACTGGATTAAGAAAATGTGGCACATATACACCATGGAATACTATGCAGCCATAAAAAATGATGAGTTCGTGTCCTTTGTAGGGACATGGATGAAACTGGAAAACATCATTCTCAGTAAACTATCGCAAGGACAAAAAACCAAACACCGCATGTTCTCACTCATAGGTGGGAATTGAACAATGAGAACTCATGGACACAGGAAGGGGAACATCACACTCCGGGGACTGTTGTGGGGTGGGGGGAGGGGGGAGGGACAGCATTAGGAGATACACCTAATGCTAAATGACGAGTTAATGGGTGCAGGAAATCAGCATGGCACATGGATACATATGTAACAAAACTGCACATTGTGCACATGTACCCTAAAACCCTAAAGTATAATAAAAAAAAAAAAAAAAAAAAAAAAAAAAGCAATGGGAACAAAAAAAAAAAAAAAAAAAAAAAAAAAAAAAAAGAAATCAATGACAAATCTATATTTAGAAATTAAAAACAGACTTTTAAATAACTTGCAGATTAAAGAAGTCAGTGTAGAGAAATTAGACCCAAATCACAATTAAATGTAACATATCAAAGAGAGACATTCCTGACCTTAAATGCTGCAAAAGGGTAAATATGAAAACTTGATGAATTGTATGTCTAAACCAAGAAATTAGAAAAAGAACAACTACGAAAGAGTAATAAAAACAAAGAAGTAGAAGGCAAGTCATAATAAAGATGAGAGGATAAATTGATGAAATAGAAAACAAAAATATTAGTAAGGACCAACCAAACAAAAAAATTGGTTTTTGAAGTATATTTAAAATAGATAAATTGTTAGCAAATCTGCTTAAGGACAAAAGAATGAAGATTGAAATGACCGATGTTAGCAATAAGAAAGTGGCATAAATTTAGATTAATCAAATTAAAAAAATAGAGAATACCATAAATGACCTTAAGCCAGTGTAATTGAAAACTTAAATGATCAGGTGCAATGGCTCGTGTCTGTAGTCCCAACAATTTGGGAGGCTGAGGCAGGCAATTACTTGAGCCCAGGAGTTTGAGACCAGGCTGGGAAACAGGGCAAAACCCTATCTCTACAAAACAAAAAATACAAAAATTAGCCAGGCGTGGTGGCGAGTATCTATAGACCCAGCTACTTGGGAGGCTAAGAGGTGGGAGGATCGCTTGTCCCTGGGAGTTCAAGGCTGCAGTGAGCACTCCAGCCTGGGCAACAGACCAAGACCCTGTGTCAACAAACAAACAACAACAAAAAATGTAAATGAAAGGAATAATTTCCTATGAAAATATAATTTACCAAAATATAACCTACAAAGTTGGCTGTAATTATATTAATAACTTACTATATCCCTTCCAATATCTGGTGGTTGCCAAATGGGCATTATAAAATTCACCTTTCATTGCTCTTTTTATTTATAAATTTCATGAGTAAAAAAGATGGGCATTGATTAGAGCAAGGCATGGGACATTTGAAAGTTTTTGAGGCTAAGTACTAAACCTCGTAGGTGTTTTAGATGTATACTTATAAATACAAGTGCCAGCCCTTTTGAACACTCTTTCTAGCCAAACAGTGACTTATTCCAGGCTCACGAGGAATCAGGCATTGTATAGGTAAGATTTTCTTTAGGAAGTAATAAAATGGTCCTTTGTTACTCTTGTTTCTAGTTTAACTGGAAGAAAAACCATTCAATCATGGAATTTAGCACATCTGGAATGGGACAGCAGAGGGACTTTTTGCCCTCACAATCTCACCTCCACCTCTATATCCTGGAGTCACATCATCATCTGCCTGGGACAAGGAAATGGCTGAATTGCTGTGGCTGTAAGAGGGGAAGAATGAGGATGATTGGACACACTCAAAAGCAAGTACAGTTATTTTAGATTGATATTTGTTAACTGTTAAGAGATTAAAAATTCCCACGTTCAGTTGATTAAGATTTTTATATAACAAGAACATTCATTCTTGATGCTATAGACTGATTGGCATGACTTTACCTCCTGATAGTATGAGAAAGTTATAAACAAATAACTAATGAATGAGTGAATTTCTAAATGAATTCAGGCACTATAGTTTGGATATCAGGTCCTATCATCTCCCAGTGCTGTAGTATCCACACAGATAGCCTCTACTTTTCACTGGTACCTACTCTGATTGCAGAACTAAGTTTATTGCACAAGCTTTAGTGAGAAACAGAGACTTTACTATTCAGTAAAAGATTTATAAGGAGAAAAGTAGGGCATTTATGTTGCATTCTTCATGGCAAACAAACCTCTTTCGATAGTGTTCTTCTCCCAAATCCCTATTCTGCTCCCTGATCTTTCTGGGATTTTTCCCAGGGAACCTCAACTCCTCACTCTCTTCCTAAGTAGAATGTTTCCCTTCCTACTCTGAAGCACTGGCCCAGGGTACCAAAGCCTGCAGGGTTTTACTCTGTCTTAAAGAAGTTTATCAGTCTTTTCCCCATCAAGTAGGTCTCATCCTACGTAGGGCAAGCCACAGTAGGAAAATGATGTGGTTGATGAAAAGGTGCCAAGAGGTAAAGACAAAACAGTTCTCGAATGGTAAGGAATTCAGGTTTCTCTGGGCAGAGATGGCTACAGGGACCAGAAGACAACAGAGCATGCTCTGTGCTGGAGGCTGAAGCTTGTAGATTCCCCAATGTTCCCCTTGGAATGGAAAGCTGCCAATGACACCATGTGCACAGAGTGAAGGTCCTGCCAGGCTCAAGGACCTTGCACATAGGTGTTCAGGGATCTCATGGGTAAGGGGGATATTTTTAAAAATAATGAATATGTCATGGACACTTTCCAATCATAGCACATGCTGGCCATGGCCTGGAATAGGGTTGTGGAAGCCCCTTGTGTTCTGGGCTTTTAGCTCTTGGTGGAAGAGCTCAGAGAAGGGATCAAGGTGGCAGGGCCGGTGGCTAATCACCATCCAATAGGCCAGTGGTTCAATATTTATGAAACTGTTCTAGCTATACAGGTATATGTAGGTTTAAAGTACATATACAGTTCTTTTCCTGATAACTCCCAACTGTTGTAAATTGGTTATCAGCCTATCTATATCCAAGATGTGAATAACCTGTACTTTCCTGAATGTCCACTCATAGAATAGATGCACATTGAAGGTTAATGTCTCATGTGTAATATTCTTTGGCAGTATCAGGCAGTGCTTGTCTAAGTCTATTCTTGCACTGCCTTCCCCTTATCCAGTGCCTGTTATGAGGTTGTATCAGATATTAGTAGCACATGCTTTGAAAAATATCTTTTTTTTTTGTTATACTTTAAGTTCTAAGATATATGTGCCGAATGTGCAGGTTTGTTACATAGGTATACACGTGCCATGGTGGTTTGCTGCACCCATCAACCTGTCATCTACGTTAGGTATTTCTCCAAATGCTGTACCTCCCCTTGCCCCCCCTCCCCACCCCCCGACAGGCCCTGGTGTGTGATGTTCCCTGCCTTGTGCCCATATGCTTTCATTATTCAACTTCCACTTATGAGTGAGAACATGTGGTGTTTGGTTTTCTGTTCCTGTGTTAGATTGCTGAGAATGATGGCTTCCAGCTTAATCCATCTCCCCGCAAGGGACATGAACTCATTCTTTTTCATGGCTGCATAGTATTCCATGGTGTATATGTGCCACATTTTCTTTATTCACTTTATCATTGATGGGCATTTGGGTTCGTTGAGTTGCTATTGGGAATAGTGCTGCAATAAACACATGTGTGCATGTGTCTTTATAGTAGAATGATTTATAATCCTTTGGGTATATACCCAGTAATGGGATTGCTGGGTCAAATGGTACTTCTTGTTCTGGATCCTTGAGGAATCACCACACTGTCTTTCACAATGATTGAACTAATTTACACTTCCACCAACAGTGTAAAAGTGTTCCCATTTCTCCACATCCTCTCCAGCATCTGTTGTTTCTTGACTTTTTAATGATCACCATTCTAACTGGTGTGAGATGGCATCTCATTGTGGTTTTGATTTGCATTTCTCTGATGACCAGTGATGATGAGCTGAGCTTTTTTCATGTTTATTGGCCGCATAAATGTCTTCTATTGAGAAGTGTCTGTTCATATCCTTTGCCCACTTTTGGATGGGGTTGTTTTTTTTTCTTGTAAATCTGTTTAAGTTCTTTGTGGATTCTGGAGATTAGCTCTCTGTCAGATGGAGAGATTGCAAAAATTTTCTCCCATTCTGTAGGTTGCCTGTTCACTCTGATGATAGTTTCTTTTGCTGTGCAGAACTCTTTAGTTTAATTAGATCCCATTTGTGAATTTTGGCTTTTGTTGCAATTAATTTTGGTGTTTTAATCATGAAGTATTTGCCCATTCCTATGTCCTGAATGGTATTGCCTAGGTTTTCTTCTAGGGTTTTTATGGTTTTAGGTCTAACATTTAAATCTTTAATCCATCCTGAGTTAATTTTTGTATAAAGTGTAAGGAAAGGGTCCAGTTTCAGTTTTCTGCATATGGCTAGCCAGTTTTCCCAACACCATTTATTAAATAGGGAATCCTTTCCCCTTCGCTTGTTTTTGTCAGATTTGTCAAAGATCAGATGGTTGTAGATGTGTAGTGTTATTTCTGAGGTCTCTGTTCTGTTCCATTGGTCTATATATCTGTTTTGGTACCAGTACCATGCTGGTATCAGTACCATACTACTGTAGCCTTGTAGTATGGTTTGAAGTCAGGTAGTGTGATGCCTCCAGCTTTGTTGTTTTTGCTTAGGATTGTCTTGGCTGTGTGGGCTCTTTTTTGGTTCTGCATGAAATTTAAAGTAGTTTTATCTAATTCTGTGAAGAAAGTCAATGGTAGCTTGATGGGAATAGCATTGAATCTATACATTACTTTGGGCAGTATGGCTATTTTCACGATATTGATTCTTCCTATCCATGAGCATGGAATCTTTTTCCATTTGTTTGTGTCCTCTCTTATTTCCTTGAGCATTGGCTTGTAGTTCTCCTTGAAGAGGTCCTTCACATCCCTTGTAAGTTGGATTCTTAGGCATTTTATTCTCTTTATAGCAATTGTGAATGGGAGTTCACTCATAATTTGGCTCTCTGTTGGTCTATTATTGGCGTATAGGAATGCTTGTGATTTTTACACATTGATTTTGTATCCTGAGACTTTGCTGAAGTTGCTTATCAGCTTAAGGAGTTTTTGGGCTGAGACGATGGGATTTTCTAAATATACAATCATGTCATCTGCAAACAGAGACAATTTGACTTCCTCTCTTCCTATTTGAATACCATTTATTTCTTTCTCTTGCCTGGTTGCCCTGGCTAGAACTTCCAATACTATGTTGAATAGGATCGATGAGAGGGCATCCTTGTCTCATGCCAGTTTTCAAAGGGAATGCTTCCAGCTTTTGCCCATGCAATATGATATTGGCTGTGGGTTTGTCATAAATAGCTCTTATTATTTTGAGATACGTTCCATCAATACCTAGTTTATTGAGTGTTTTTAGCAAGAAGGGGTGTTGAATTTTATTGAAGGAGTTTTCTGCATTTGTTGAGATAATCGTGGTTTTTGTCATTGTTTCTGTTTATGTGATGAATTACATTTGTTGATTTGTGTATGTTAAACTAGACTTGCATCCCAGGGATGAAGCCGACTTGATCGTGGTGGATAAGCTTTTTGATGTGCTGCTGGATTCTGTTTGCCTGTATTTTATTGAGGATTTTCACATCGATGTTCACCAGGGATATTGGCCTGACATTTTCTTTTTTTGTTGTGACTCTACTAGGTTTTGGTATCAGGATGATGCTGGCCTCATAAAATGAGTTAGGGAGGAGTCTCTCTTTTTCTATTTTTTGGAATAGTTTCAGAAGGAATGGTACCAGCTCTTGTTTGTACCTCTGGTAGAATTCGGCATGAATCTGTTTGGTCCTGGGGTTTTTTTTGGCTGGTAGCCTATTAATTACCGCCTCAATTTCAGAACTTGTTATTGGTCTATTCAGGGATTCAACTTCTTCCTGGTTTAGTCTTGGGAGGGTGTATGTGTCCAGGAATTTATCCATTTCTTGTAGATTTTCTAGCTTATTTGCATAGAGGTGTTTATAGCATTCTCTGATGGTAGTTTGTATTTGTGTGGGATCAGTGGTGATATCCCCTTTGTCATTTTTTATTGCATCTATTTGATTCTTCTCTTTTCTTATTAGTCTGGCTAGCAGTCTATTTTGTTAGTCTTTTCAAAAAACCAGCTCCTGGATTCACTGATTGTTTGAAGGATTTTTCATGTCTCTGTCTCCTTCAATTCTGCTCTGATCTTAGTTATTCCTTGTCTTCTGCTAGCATTTGAATTTGTTTGCTCTTGCTTCTCTAGTTCTTTTAATTGTGATGTTAGGGTGTTGAATTTAGATCTTTCCCACTTTCTCTTGTGGACATTTAGTGCTATAAATTTCCCGCTAAACACTGCTTTAGCTGTGTCCCAGAGATTCTAGTACGTTGTGTCTTTGTTCTCATTGGTTTCAAAGAACTTATTTATTTCTGCCTTAATTTCGTTATTTACCCATAGTCATTCAGAAGCAGGCTGTTCAGTTCCCATGGAGTTGTTTAGTTCTGAGTGAGTTTCTTAATCCTGAGTTCTAATTTGATTGCACTATGATCTGAGAGACTGTTTGTTATGATTTCTCTTCTTTTGCATTTGCTGAGGAATGTTTTACTTCCAATTATGTGGTCAATTTTGGAATAAATGTGATGTGGTGCTGAGAAGAATGTATATTCTGTTGATTCATGGTGGAGAGTTCTCTAGATGTCTATTAGGTCTGCTTTGCCCAGAGCTGAGTTCAAATCCTGAATATCTTTGTTAATTTTCTGTCTCGTTGATCTGTATAATATTGACAGTGGGGTGTTAAAGTCTCCCATTATTAATGTGTGGGAGTCTAAGTCTCTTTGTAGGTCTCTAAGAACTTGCTTTATGAATCTGGGTGCTCCTGTATTGGGTGCATAAATATTTAGGATATTTAGCTCTTTTTGTTGCATTGATCCCTTTACCATTATGTAATGCCCATCTTTGTCTCTTTTGGTCTTTGTTTCTTTGTTGGTGTAAAGTCTGTTTTATCAGAGACTAGGATTGCAACCCCTGTTTTTTTTTTTTATTTCCATTTGCTTGGTAAACATTTCTCCATCCCTTTATTTGGAGCCCGTGTGTGTCTGCATGTGAGATAGGTCTCCTGAATACAGCACACCAATAGGTCTTGAGTCTTTATCCAATTTGTCAGTCTGTGTCTTTTTTTTTAGATGGAATCTTGCTCTATTGCCCAGGCTGGAGTGCAGTGGCGCGATCTTGGCTCACTGCAAGCACTGCCTCTCAGATTCATGCCATTTTCCTGCCTCAGCCTCTCGAGTAGCTGGGACTATAGGCGCCTGCCACTACATCCGGCTAATTTTTTGTATTTTTAGTAGAGACGGGGTTTCACCACGTTAGCCAGGATGGTCTTGATCTTCTGACCTTGTGATCTGCCTGCCTCAGCCTCCCCAAGTGCTGGGATTACAGGCATGAACCACCGTGCCCAGCCCAGTCTGTGTCTTTTAACTGGGGCATCTAGCCCATTTACATTTATGGTTAATAATGTTATGTGTGAATTTGATCCTGTCATTATGATGCTAGCTGGTTATTTTGCTCATTAGTTGATGCAGTTTCTTCATAGTGTTGATGGTCTTTACATTTTGGTATGCTTTTGCAGTGGCCGGTACTGGTTTTTCCTTTCCATATTTAGTTCTTCCTTCAGGAGCTCTTGTAAGGCAGGCCTGGTGGTGACAAAGTCCCCCAGCATTTACTTGTCTGTAAAGGATTTTATTTCTCCTTCACTTATGAAGCTTAGTTTGGCTGGATATGAAATCCTGGGTTGAAAATTCTTTCCTTTAAGAATGTTGAATATTGGCCTCCACTCTCTTTTGGCTTGTAGGGTTTCTGCAGAGAGATCTGCTGTTAGTCTGATGGGCTTCCCTTTATGGGTAACCAGACCTTTCTGTCTGGCTGCCCACATTTTTTCCTTCATTTCAACCTTGATGAATCTTACAATTATGTGTCTTGTGATAGCTCTTCTGGAGGAGTATCTTTGTGGTGTTCTCTGCATTTCCTGAATTTCAATGTTGGCCTATCTTGCTAGGTTGGGGAAGTTCTCCTGGATAATATCCTGAAGAGTGTTTTCCAACTTGGTTCCATTCTTCCCATCACTTTCAGGTACACCAATCAGACTTAGATTTGGTCTTTTCACATAGTCCCATATTTCTTGGAGGCTTTGTTCATTCCTTTTTATTCTTTTTTCTCTAATATTGTCTTCATGCTTTATTTCATTAAGTTGATCTTCAATCTCTGGTATCCTTTCTTCTGCTTAATCAATTCAGCTATTGATAGTTGTGTATACTTCACAAAGTTCTTATGCTGTGTTTTTCAGCTCCATCAGGTCATTTTTGTTCTTCTCTAAACTGGTTATTCTAGTTAGCAGTTCCTGTAACTTTTTATCAAGGTTCTTAGCTTTCTTGCATTTGGTTAGAACATGCTCCTTTAGTTTGGAGGAGTTTGTTATTATGAACCTTCTGAATCGTACTTCTGCCAATTCGTCAAACTCATTCTCTGTCCAGTTTTGTTCCCTTGCTGGTGAGGAGTTGTGATTCTTTGGAGGAGAAGAGGCATTCTGGTTTTTGGAATTTTCAGCCTTTTTGTGCTGGTTTTTCCTCATTTTCGTGGATTTATCTACCTTTGGTCTTCGATGTTGTTGACCTTTGGATGTGTTTTTTTGGTGGGTGTCCTTTTTCTTGATGTTGATGCTATTGCTTTTTGTTTGTTTGTTTGTTTTTCCAGCAGTTAGGTCTCTCTTCTGCAGGTCTGCTGGAGTTTGTTGGAGATCCACTCTAGATCCTGTTTGTCCGAGTATCACCAGTGGAGGCTGCAGAACAGCAAAGACTACTGCCTGCTCCTTCCTCTGGAAGCTTCATCCCAGAGGAGCACCTGCCAGATGCCAGCCAAAGCTCTCCTGTATGAGGTGTCTGTCAAACCCTGCTGGGAGGTGTCTTCCAGTCAGGAGGCACAGGGGTCAGGGACCCACTTGAGGAAGCAGTCTGTCTCTTAGCAGAGCTCAAGCGCTGTGCTGGGAGATATGATGCTCTCTTCAGAGCTGGCAGGCAGGAATGTTTAAGTCTGCTCAAGCTGCACCAGCCGCCCCTTCCCCCAGGTGCTCTGTCCCAGAGAGACGGGAGTTTTATCTGTAAGCCCCTTACTGGGGCTGCTGCCTTTCTTTCAGAGATGCCCTGCCCAGAGAGGAGGAATCTAGAGGGGCAGCCTGGCTACAGCAGCTTTGCAGAGCTGTGGTGGGCTCCACCCAGTTCGAACTTCCCCACAGCTTTGTTTACACTGTGAGGGGAAAACCACCTATTCAGGCTTCAATAATGGTGGACACCCCTCCCCTGACCAAGCTCCAGTGTCCCAGGTCGACTTCAGACTGCTGTGCTGGCAGTGAGAATTTCAAGCCAGTGGATTTTAGCTTGCTGGGCTCCATGGGGGTGGGATCCACTGAGATAGACCACTTGGCTCCCTGGCTTCAGCCCTCTTTCCAGGGAGTGAATGTTTCTGTCTCACTGGTGTTCCAGGCACCACTGGGAACACTTCTGGCTCACTGGCATTCCAGGTGCCACTGGGTACGAAAAAAACTCTTGCAGCTAGCTTGGTGTCTGCCCAAACGGCCACCCAGGTTTGTGCTTGAAACCCAGGGCCCTGGTGGTGTAGGCACCTGAGGGGATCTCCTGGTCTGTGGATTGTGAAGACCATGGGAAAAGCATAGTATCTGGGCTGGAGTGCACCATCCCTCATGGCACAGTCCCTCATGGTAAGAGAGGAGACCACCCCTCATATTGTCTTATGCCTAATTTCTGCCTCCAAAGAAAGAAGTAAAAACTAAAAGGCGGAAATGAAATCCACAAGCAGACAGCATGGTACCACACCCTGGGCCTGATAGTTATAGATCGACCCCTGCCCTAATCGGTTATTTGCATAAAAAAAGCACTGTGAATATCCCTGTCCTGTTCTGTTCTGTTCTGTTCTGATTACCAGTGCATGCAGCCCCCAGTCACGTACCCCCTGCTTGCTCAATCGATTATGACCCTCTCATGTGGACCCCCTTAGAGTTGTGAGCCCTTAAAAGGGACAAGAATTGCTCACTCAGGGAGCTTGGAGATGTGAGTCTTACCGAAGCTCCCGGCCGAATAAAGCCCTTCTTTAACTGGGTGTCTGAGGGGTTTTGTTTGCGGCTTGTCCTGCTACAATGGCACAATCCCTCAGGGCTTTCCTTGGCTAGAGGAGGGAGTTCCTGAACCCCTTGCGCTTCCCGGGTGAGGCGACAGCCCACCCTGCTTTGGCTTGCCCTCCGTGGGCTGCACCCTCTGTCTAACCAGTCCCAATGAGAAGAGCCAGGTACCTCAGTTGGAAATGCAGAAATCACCTGCCTTCTGCATTGGTCTCACTGGGAGCTGTGGATCAGAGCTGTTCTATTTGGTCATCTTGCCTGGTTTGACCTGAAAAATATCTTATGAGACAACAATTATCCACTATGTCCATTTGTATTAATCTGGCAAGAAACCAGTATAATATTTCTTCTCAAACTTTAGAGAGCACCAGACTCATTTGGGTATCTCAACAAAGTTAAGATTTCGGCACCTATTACCTACTTAGTGCCAGCTAACCTGATGTCAAGGGCCCTGGGTTGGGCCCACAGGAATCTACCTTTTTAACAAGTCCACTAGGCAGCTCTGCAGTCATTGGCCTGAGGACCACACTTCATGAAAGTCCTCTGCATTTAATGACTGCTCTTTTCCAGTAGTCATTTGCTGACAAATTAACATCAAATTTTACAACAGTTTTGAAGACACTGAAATTTTATCTGTTTACTTTGTATATCAGATGCTCTTAGTAGCACTAAACCAGCTACTCAGTTTCAGTGGCTCTTTGAGAAAAGTTAAGTCTTCCACCAGTTTTAGATGAAAATTCACGTATTTGGCCGCAGAGAAGGATTTGTGGACGGGTACTCAGGCAGGAATTGGAACTGAGTCGATTCCTAATTTGTCCTGAGTCAAATCTGTACACACGCTTTTTCAGAAAATGTTCAAATGCAGGTACAGTCTGTTCTGGTAGAATATGTATTTCTGTAATTCAAAGGAGCTTTGCCATGATTGGTAATTTAGGGTCATATCAAAAGAATATCAAATTTGTATTGGTTCATACATGATCCACCCAGCACATTAATCTTTTACACGCCAGATAACAGCAGCTGAACATAAGATGTACTGACGCAGTAGAGTCAAGCAAGGCACAGAGGAAGACAGGCAGTTCTTGATCCCTATTCAACCCATATTCTCACTCTAGGCTCAGCTTGGCCACTGCTCTGCCTTGGAAGTCCCCTTTGCTTGGTCTTCCCTGATCTTTCTGAATATTGTCCTTGTTTCTACAAAGCTCAGTGGCCCCAGCCCTCCATCACCCCTTTCCAGCAAACTGCTGCTATTTACTAGAATAAGAACCTATATTAACCATATCTATATTAATTATTTAGTATTTGTAGTATTTGTTAAGAACTTGACACACCTCTTAAACTGTGCTAGTATTTTATTAGGATTTATTCGCCTTGTTGTTGTTAGTATTCTGTCATAGGTTTGAGTAGTCTGTGGCTAATCCAATTCTTCTCAAAAGCCCTGCTATTTTTAGTGTGTAATGTTATAGAAGACAAGATTTTCTGGGATGCATATACTGCCTTACAGCAAAGCCACTTATATTCTCAAGCAAAATAGAAATGATTGTCTATCTTCATGCTATTTCAAGTCACTTATGTTTTTGTTTTCCTCTGTGATGAGGAATGCTGAAGAATAGACAGTTTTTGGCTTTGATTTTGGAATCACTAACCCTTGCTTTGCAGCACGATATCAAGGGGCTTGGTTTATGAATTACACAACTTCTTACAGCAGCAGACACATAATTCTTTTTAACATAGCTTCAGATTATATGCTGTCGTTTGAACATACTGCTCAATTTCTGTTTGACAAATACACAGTTAAAGATTCAACAATCAGACCAGAAACTACACAAAAATAGCAATGGGAAGACAGATTTCCTTGGGAGAGCTTGTGGTTCTGAGGCATCCATTAAGGGCCTGGGGGGTTTCCTGTGGCAAAATTCATGATAAATAATGAGAGCTTTTGCCCTAATGTTATTTTTACCATGGACCATTTTCAGTATACAATTCAGTACTATATATGTATATATTCACATTGTTGTGAAACACATCTCCAGAACTTTTTCATTTATACCCATCAAACAAGAATTCCCTTTTCCCCCTCCACTATTTTTATTATTATTTTTAAGAGACAGGGTCTTGCTGTGTTGCCCAGGCTGGAATGCAGTAGTGTGATCATAGCTCACTGCAGCCTCCAACTCCTAAACTCAAGTGATCCTCCTGACTCAGCCTCTTGAGTAGCTGAGACTACAGGTGCATGCCACCAGGCCTGGCTGATTAAAAAAATGTTTTCTTGTAGAGATAGAGTCTTTCTATGTTGCCCAGGCTAGTCTCGAACTTCTGGTCTCAAGTGATCCTCCTGCCTAGGCCCCCCAAAGTGTTGGGATTATAGATATGAGCCACAGCACCCAGACTCCACTATTATTTTTTAAAATTCCTGACCATTTGATTGAGCAGGTGATGACTCTATGAATATCTAAAATAACCTTTAGCTTGCAGGATTATTAAAAAACTCAGAGAACCAGGAGAATTAACTTTAATCAGGTTTGAGATAAATCCAGGAAAAGGGGGTTACACCTAATCCTAAGAGCAGAAATGTGGTCAGGGTGTACTGTCAGAATCCCAGGTGTACCAATTCATTGTTAGAGGAAGGAATGCTTCCATGGGTGCTAAGCTGACCTGATGACTTTCATGGCAACTCTGGAGCACCCATTGCTTCTCTCTGTTGTGTACAGCAGTGTCATGACCCAGCAAACAGAGCACTAAATTAGGAGTGGGGCACCCTGGCAATTGTTTTCCTGTTAAACGGCAATGAATAAGTCATGAAGTCTAATGGGCGCTGTAAAAGCTCATGCACCAGAAACAGATGTCCCTCGTCCTCAAGGAGTTGAGTCTTTCTGAATAATCTCAGTGAACAGTCCTTCGGGGACATTTAGATCACCTTTTTCTTGAGACATTATGCTGCTTTACGCTTTGCTAAATGTCTAATTCATATAATTTTATCAAGGCACCAAATCTGTTTCTTGTTCTTTGATGTGGATTGCAGATGTAATTCACTGCTTCTGCCATATATATATCTTTCGTACAACTTAAACTTTCTTCCCTTAATCCCCAACTTCCACCAGGGTGCAAGCAGAGCTTACCGTTACTCCTCCTCCTTACCCACTCAGCTGCCTTTCACTTAATGATATACATGGGGAGTCTTCTGCCCTTTTTCATCCTAGAAGCTATTTGCAGATATTTTAGATCCATTTTTTGGGGGGGCCATCAAAGAGTATGCCAAATTATTTTAAAGCCTGTTTGATCCATAATTTATCAACAAGAAAGACTTTTGCCTGTATACTTAAATTCCATTTTATATTTTTAGAAAGAAATTTTGATTTAATTAATTGCTATAGAGTATAAGGATTTTTGGAATAATGATATTTTACAATTATAAAGCATCAGGTTATGTAGAAGTGATTTTTCTTTCAAATTTGTAGCAGCTCTTTTCAAAAAGTAGTTAAATTAGAATTTCATATATATGTTTTCAGAATGACAGAAGAATAATGTAGAAAAATTCACCTTATCCAGAATATAGCTCATTAATTTCTCCACAAACCCCAATGCCCCTCCCATATTTTTCTTTGAGTCAAGAGATTTGTTATCCACATTATAATGCACCCAAACTATAAATCTAAAGGCCATTTTAACGCTACTTCCTGGCCTACCTTCCAGTTGGTCCTCAGGTAGATTCTGTCTCTGAAATGTCCCTCACATTCAGCCCCATTGCCTGAACCTACACCTTCAATGTTTTCTTGCTGGTCTCTTTCATTATGCTGCTGACTCATGTCCCTGGCTCTAGTCTTTCATTAATCTGTTTCCTTCCACAGTTGCTACCGTTACTTTTTTTTTTTTTTTTTTTTTGAGATGGAGTTTTGCTCTTGTTACACAGGCTGGAGTGCAATGGTGTGATCTCAGCTCACCACACTCCGCCTTCTGGGTTCAAGCGATTCTCCTGCCTCAGCTTCCCAAGTAGCTGGCAGAACAGGCATGTGCCACCACGCCCAGCTAATTTTTGTATTTTTAGTAGAGACGGGATTTCTCCATGTTGGTCAGGCTGGTCTTGAATTCCTGACATTAGGTGATCCGCCCGCCTCGGCCTCCCAAAGTGCTGGGATTACAGGCGTGAACCACCTTGCCTGGCCTACCGTTATCTTTTTAAAATGCAGCCACCTACTGAAAAATCTCTGTCATCCATTGAGTAGAAGATAAAGTCCAAACTCCTTGACAGCACATCTGAGCTCTCTGGTCATGCACCTTTTCATCATCTCCTCTCCCAGTCACAAAGACAGACTCATCCCCCTCTGCCTCCATCCCCTGGCAGGATGGTTTCTTTGCTGGAAGGTCTTGCTTGCTTCCTTACTATATCCCTCCCACTCCAAAACATGTCAAGAGTGAGGTGGTTTCAGGTTTTGTGGGAACCTGAGGCTTATACAATGTGGGGTCTAATGTAAGAAAAAGAGTACACAATTAGGATTACAAAAATATAAACGAGATTGTAAGGGCCCCAGGCAAGTGAAGGAACCTGAAGCTTCAGCTTGGTTAGCTTCCTGGTAAATCTGCCCCTTAGTTATTGCTCAATGAGTTTTATGAAATGATAGTTTATTAAGCTTTCTCAGTCTGGCCAAGTGACTAGGATAGCATGTGCTCCTTAAAGATTTGTTGTTAAAGAATAAAACCCTACTGTCCCTCAAGGTTGATTCAAATGTTACCTCTTCTGTATAGCCTTCCTTAATTTTCCCAGACAGTTATTTGCTGTTTCTTCCTTTTCCCACAGTCTTTGTAGACACGTTTATTACGGCACTTTCAACATTGCATGTAACTGCTTTTGTTTCTTGTATACCACTGGTTCTAAACCTTAAGGTACATCAGGATCAGCTTGAAGAGCTTGTTAAACCACTGATTGCTGGGCCCCATGTCCAGAGTTCTTGATTCAGTAAACCAGGGGTGAAGTCTAGGAATTTACACTTATTTACCTATTTTTAGAGATGGGTGTCTCTCTGTGTTGCCCAGGCTGGCCTCAAGCTTGGGCTCAAGAAATCCTCTCACCTCAGCCTTCCAAGTAGCAGAGACTACAGGTGTGTGCCACCATGCTTAGCTTGAGGATTTACTTTATCATTTTTTTTTGAGACAGAGTCTTGCTCTGTTGCCCAGGCCAGAGTGCAGTAGCATGATCACAGCTCACGGTGGCCTCAAACTCCTGGGCACAAGCAATCCTTCTGCCTCAGCCTTCCAAGTCACTGGGACTACAGGTGTGAGCCACTGCACCCAGCTGAATTGACATTTTTAACAAAATCCCAGGTGATGCTGAAGGCCAAGTTTATTTTTTATTTTATTTATTTTTTTTTTGTGAGACGGAGTCTTGCTCTGTTGTCCAGGCTGGAGTGCGGTGGCGCCATCACGGCTCACTGTAAGCTCTGCCTCCTGGGTTCATGCCATTCTCCTGTCTCAGCCTCCCGAGTAGCTGGGACTATAGGCACCAGCCACAACGCCTGGCTAATTTTTTGTATTTTTAGTAGATATGGGGTTTCACTGTGTTAGCCAGGATAGTCTTGATCTCCTGACCTCGTGATCTGCCCACCTGGGCCTCCCAAAGTGCTGGGATTATAGGCGTGAGCCACTTCGCCCAGCCGAAGGCCAAGTTTTAAGTGAACTATACCTGATTCACTCTAAGCATATTCCTGGTACATGGTAGATGCTTAAATATGTAAAAGTGAAAAAAGACTAGGATAAACATATTATAAAATTTTAACTTTTTACACTTTTAACAAGTAATGAATTATAGTCTTTTTTTTTTTTTTTTAGACAGATTCTCACTCTGTCCCCCAGGCTGGAGTACAGTGTTGCAATAATGGCTCACGGCAGCGACCTCCCAGGGTCAAGCAATCCTCCCACCTCAGCCTCTGGAGTAGCTGCGCCCACAGGTGAATGCCACCATGCTCAGCTAATTTTGTAATTTTTTGTGGAGATGAAGTCTCCTTATGTTGCCCAGGGTGGTCTTGAACTCCTGGGCTCATACAATCCTCCCCCTCAGCCTCCCAAAGTGTTAGGATTACTATTGTGAGTCACCATGCTCGGCCCCATGAATTAGTCTTATACATGGTCTTTTAAAGTAGAATTCTCCATTCACAGTTAATTTACAATATTTACCGGTGATTACATATTACTTTGCAAATTAATAATACATAGTCCTTCTACTTTTAGACCACGTTTTAAAAGGAAGGATGGAAATAGAATTTTAAATGTTCATTCTATTCCTTATGTTATATATTCTATACGATGCTCAGGGAAACCTTTAGCAATAGAGTTACCAGATTCTTGTTTTAGACCAGGGAACTTTTCTTTTCTCTCTCTCTCTCTTTCCTTCCCTTCCTTCCTCTCTCTCTCTCTCCCTCTCTCTTCCTTCCTTTCCTTCCCTTTCCTTTCCTTCCCCCTCCCCTCCCTTCCCTTCCCCTCCCCTCCCTTCCCCTCTTCTCTCCTCCCCTCCCCTCTCTTCTTTTTCTTTTTTTGTTTTTTTTTGAGACAGAGTCTCACCCTATTGCCCAGCCTGGAGCACAGCGGCATGATCTCTGCCCACTGCAACCTTCACCTCCTGGGTTCAAACACCTCTCCTGCTTCAGCCTCCTGAGCAGCTGGGACTACAGGCACGTGCCACCATGCCCGGCTAATATTTTTTTGTATTTTTAGTAGAGACGAGGTTTCACCATGTTGGCCAGGCTGGTCTTTTTCCTCAGGTGATCTGCTCATCTCGGCCTCCCAAAGTGCTGGGATTACAGGCATGAGCCACTGTGCCCAGTAGAATATTATTTTTTCTTATAAGAAAGATAACCAAAAAACAAAGGAAGAACACCAATGAGATGGTATGTGATTAAAAGTATATCCAGAATATGAGTTTTTAATGTAAGAAAAATGTTCTATACAGCAAACAAAATATTAAATTCCATGCTGCTATCGTATATGCCTGTCTTCGGGGAGGGGAGGTAAATTCAGCTCAGGAACAGGCATGGTGGGCAATGTTTGAGGGATTTCCCACTACCTCTGCGTCCACTCTGTAGTTGGCATCTCTGTGCAGAAACACCAGCTCAGGTGAGGTCCCAGATACTGCGGTTCCAGAGACTCGCCGAGTCAGGGTCACCTGTAGGTTTGGGTCCTGTGACCCCCGTGTCAGGGGACTAGGGACTGAGCATCCCTATGGGGTCCAAAGGACACAGTGCCTTATGAGACAGAATAGAATTTACAGCTGTCTGAAATTTAATTTAAAAAACTGCATGGTGTTTAGGATCTATATAATGATATTGAGACTATTTTTGAAAAAGCAAAAGAAAATGATGGAGTGGAGCATAATGTTAAGAAAATGTTATGAATAAGAAAATTTTTAAAAATGAGAGCAATCGTATTTATGCCTACAGAAATAATCAGAAATATACTGATTTTGCTTATCTAAGGATTTAGATAATTTTCTGAGAGGTAAAAGGAAGAAAATAAGGAGAAGAGGAGGGAGCAAGACTCAAGTAACAAGAGTGTTGAAAGATTATGAAGCCTAGACAATCTTACTTGTAGGATCATTTATTTTCCTTTTAAACCACATTATTGAGGTATGATTGACATACGAAAGCTGTACAGTATCCATCTGTGAAACCATCACCACTATCTATTCCATAAACATATTCATCACCTTCTGAAGCTTCCTCCCACACTCTTCTTTCTGTGACAAAAACACTTAACATAAAATTTACCCTCTCAGAAAAATTTTAAGTACGCAATACAGTATCACTAACTATAGGCCCTATGCTATATGGTAGATCCATAGGACCTATTCATCATGTACAGTTGAAGATTTGTACCTTTTGACTAATGATCTCCATTTCCCCCCATCTCTCCAGCCCCTGGAAACCACCATTCTACTCTCTGCTTTGGTAAATTTGACTATTTTAGATTCCTCACGTAAGTGGTATCATATAGTATTTTTTCCTCTGTATCTGGTTTATTTCACTTAGCATAAAGTCCTCAGTGTTCATCCATGGTGTCATAAATGGCAGGATTTCCTTCGTTGTGAAGGCTGAATAATATTCCCTTGTACCTATATAAACCACATTTTCTATGTCCATTATTCCATCAATGGATATTTAAGTTGCTTCCGTGTTGTGGCTATTGTAAATAAGCTGCCATGAATACAGGAGTGCAAATATCTCTTTGAGATCCTGATTTCAATTCTATTGGATAAATACTCAGAAGTGAAATTGCTGGATCATTTGATAGTTCTATTGTTATTTTTTTCTTTTTCAACTTTTTAGATGTGGAGGTACATGTGCAGGTTTGTTACCTAGGTATATTTTGTGATGTTGAGGTTTAGGGTATGAATGATCCCATCACCCAGGTACTGGGCATAGTATCCAACAGTTAGTTTTTCAACCCTTTCCTCACCTCCCTTTCTCCCCTTTTTGTTAGTCCCCAGTGTCCATTGTTGCCATGTTGTCCATGAGTACTTGATGTTTAGCTCCCACTTATAAGTGAGAACATGTGGTTTGGTTTTCTGTTCCTGTGTTAGTTTGCTTAGGATAATGGCCCCCAGCTGCATCTCTGTTGCTGCAGAGGACGTTATTTCATTCTTTTTTATGGTTGCATAGTATTCCATGGTATATATGTACCACATTTTCTTTATTCAATCCACCATTGATGGGCATCTAGGTTGATTCCATGACTTTGCTATTGTGAATAGTGCTACAATGAATATGTGAGTGCATGTGTCTTTTTGGTAAAACAATTTGTTTTCTTTTGAATATATACCCAGTAATGGGATTGCTGGGTAAAATGGTTGTCCTAAGTTCTCTGAGAAATCTCAAAACTGCTTTCCACAATGGCTGCACTAATTTATATTCCCACCAGCAGGGTATAAGCATTCCTTTTTCTCCGCAGCCTTGCCAGCATCTTGTTATTTTTTGACTTTTTAATGATAGCCATTCTGATTGGTGTGAGATGATACCTCTTGTGGTTTTGATTTGCATTTCTCTGATGATTAGTGATGTGGAGCATTTTTTCACATGTTTGTTGACCACTTTTATATCTTTTGAGAAATGTCTGTTCATGTCTTTTGCCCATTTTTAATGGGGTTGTTTTTTGCTTATTGAATTAAGTTTCTTATAGAGCCTGGATATTTAGACCTTTGTCAAATGCATACTTTGTGAATATTTTCTTCCATTCTGTAAGTTGTCTGTTTGCTCTGTTGATAGTTTCTTTTGCTGTGCAGGAGCTCTTTAATTAGGTTCCACTTGTCAATTCTTATTTTTGTTGTAATTGCTTTTGAGGGCTTAGTCACAACTTCTTTCCTAAGGCTAATGTCCAGAATGGTGTTTCCTAAGTTTTCTTCTAGAATTCTTATAGTTTGAGGTCTTACATTGAAATCTTTAATCCATCTTGAGCTAATTTTTAATATGGTGAAAGGTAGGGGTCCAGTTTCATTCTTCTGCATATGGCTAGCCAGCTATCCCAGCACCATTTATTGAATAGGGAGTCCTTTCTCCATTGCTTATTTTTTTATTGAAAATGAGATGGCTGTATGTGTGCTGCTTTATTTCTTGGCTCTCTATTTTGTTCCATTGGTCTATGTGTCTGTTTTGTACTAGTACCATGCTGTTTTGGACACAGTAGCCTTATACTATAGTTTGAAATCAGGTAATGTGAAGCTTCCGGCTTTGTTCTTTTTGCTTAGGATTGCTTTGGTTATTCAGGCTCTTTTATGGTTCCATATAAATTTTAGAATAGTTTTTCCTAGTTCTGTGAAAAATGATGTTGGCCGTTTGATAGGAATCACGTAGAACCTGTACACTGCTTTGGGCAGTGTGGTTGTTTTAATGATATTGATTCTTCCGATCCTTGAGCATGGAATGTTTTTCCATTTGTTTATATCATCTACGATTTCTTTTAGCAGTGTTTTGTAGCTCCTCTTGCACACAACTTTCACTTCCTTGGTTAGATGTATTTCTAGGTATTTTATTTTTTTGGTGTGGCTATTGGAAATGGGATTGCATTGTTGATTTTTACTAAAATACTGGAAAAGAGTGGGCACATTTGAATATTCTTTTTATGTATGATATGAGGAGTTGCCTTGGTGTAAATTTACAGACTACTGGGATTATATTAAAGCCTATAATGACTGCAGCTGATGAAATGGGCAGTGAAGAATTCAAGCTGGCATTTCTGATCATCTGATATAATAAGAGGATTGTTGCTTTAAAATCAGACTTTTCTCCTTTTTATCTCAATACTTTATGCACAATATATAAAAACACTCTTAAAAAATTCTCTTAGTTCTCCTTCTTCCAAATCCTTCCAAATTAAACAAACATGGTCATGGAGTTTATAATAAAATCTGTCCCTTGCCCCCCACCTATTAAAACAACCAAGCTTAAAAGTGAAGAAACAGAGAAATGGCAGCATACACATCTAAGTAGATAGAAATTCATAAATGGAATAGGAGCAGTAGCAGGTTACCAACCAAAGCTTGGGAGACCAAATGCTATTTGCCTAGTGGAAGTTTTGCCTGTGGCTTAAGGGCCTCAGATGTCATGGGGATAGAAAAATAACTTTTACCTTCATGGCTTTTAGCATACGATGTGCTGAGTATAGGTGCTCAATATATATCAATGGGGTTAATACAAAACACAAATTATGTGAAACACATCTTAGTACTTTTAAGCATATTATAAAAAATGATGGCTGGGCATGGTGGCTCATGCCTGTAATCTCAGCACTTTGGGAGGCCAAGGTGGGCGGATCACGAGATCAGGAGATCAAGACCATCCTGGCTAACACAGTGAAACCTCACCTCTACTAAAAATACAAAAAATTAGCTGGGCACGGTGGCACGCGCCTGTAGTCCCAGCTACTCGGGAGGCTGAGGCAGGAGAATGGCGTGAACCCAGGAGGCAGAGCTTGCAGTGAACCAAGATTGTGCCACTGCACTCCAGCCTGGGCGACAGAGCAAGACTCCGTCTTAAAAAAAAAAAAAAAAAAGAAAAGAACAATAAAATCTCCCAAAGAAGGGCCTCTTTCTGAATTATATTGTAACATAAAGGATAAAGGCAATCAATTTGGTTAAAATAAGTTCCATTTGTACAGTTGTATTTTTGTTTGAATTAGTTAAAAAAAAGGATGACAATAAGTAGATTTGGATTTAAACTGTATAATTTATGAAGCTGTGAAATTACAAAGTGCTAATGTCATACTCATGACATCCCCTTTTAAAATATGTTTGAATCAATATTATAATAAACAACTCTAGGAAGTTAACCTTTTAATCATTTATTAATTACCCATATGTTATCAAATTGACTATGCTGTGAAGTTGATGCTTTCTTGATTTTTATCAGGAGTTATAAATTAAAAATTTTCACACCTGGCTGACAGTGACTTAAGCCACTATCAATTGTAAGATGCATCCCAATTTCAGAGAGGCGTTAAAATATAAAAAATGTGTGCATCTTAAAATTGGTAAAACATTTGTTGAGCATCTGTTCTATACTAAGCACCATGATAACTGCTGGCAATACAGAAATGAACATGACGCAGCCCATCAATTCAGCAAGCTTGTAGCCTAGTAGGAGAAAAACAGATAAACAATTTGATAGTAAAGAGTAATGATCTTATAAGTTCTCAAGCTAACTTTCTGTTTGTTTGAAATACACAGAGAAACCTACTGGTAATATTATTACATAAGGGGTATTGATTATACCATAGCTATAAACTAGAAGTAGTTTCATGAGCATACAGTCCTTCATTTCTCAAGGGCTTATAATATCAATTCCTCACAGCCACTTCAATATTTGTCTACTTTTGAGATATTAGAGTGGAAAAAATAATCATTTTCCTCTTGAGTCTCAAGATTCAGAGGTGACCTAATACTTAACTCAAGCATTTGTCCAATAAATATTTTCTCATCTTGTAGCTGAAATAAAATGGGGCATTTTAGTATCAAATGAGAACTACTAAAAAATAATAAAAATAAACAACATGAATGACTTGGTCTTAAAACAACACCAAATACCATCTTTACACCTAATTTGGGTCCCCAAAATATTGCTGAATGAACAATATAGTTAGTTATTTGTGATGGAGAAAGACAGTAGTGATTTTCAAACCTGAATTTTTGGTTTGCTGCAAATCATGTGCTATTCCTGAAGGGTATATGTATATGTGCTTACGTGTCTGTCTACTTATCTGTTTAACACTGTGAAATACTGTGGTATAATGAAAAATAAATATTTTAGTAAAGGTTCTCCAGAGAGACAGAACTGATACAACATATAGAGAGACACATGAAAAAGAACATAGAGGAATTGGCTCTCCTGATTAGGGAGTGTAATAGGTCATTCTTGCACTGCTATAAAGATACCTGAGACTGGGTAATTTATAAAGAAAAGAGATTTAATTGGCTCACGATTCTGCAGGCTGTACAAGAAGCATGGACCGGCATCTGCTGGGCTTCTAGGGAGGCCTCAGGGAGCTTTTACTCATGGTGGAAGGTGAAGGGGGAGCTGGTGTCTCACATGGCAAGAATGGGAGCAAGAGAGACTAAGAGAGGTGCCACACAATTTTAAACAACCAGGTTTCATGAGAAGTCACTCACTGTCACGAGGGCAGCACCAAGAGGAAACAGCTAAACCATTCATGAGAAATCCGCCACCATGGTCCTGTCACCTCCTACTAGGTTTCGCCTCTAATACTGGGGATTAAAATCCAACATAAGATTTGGCAGGGACACATATTCAAACTATATCAGGGAGGCTGAGAAGTCCCATGATAGGCTGTCTGCAAGCTGGAGAACCAGGAAAGCCCTTAGCATGACTCAGTCCAAGTCCAAAGACCTCCGAACCAAGGAAGCCAGTGGTGTAATTCTCAGTGTGAGCTCAAGGCCTGAGAGCCTGGGGGCTGTTGGTGTGAGTCACAAAAGCCAAAGGCCGAAGAATCTGGAGTTATTCCACCCCAGGGTAGAAGAGGGGCGACCCGGCTCTGGGAGAGAGTGCCCAAATTCATCCTTCCTCTGCCATTTCATTCCATTTGGCCCCAGCCTGTTAGATGGCCCTTGCCTGCATGGAGGGTAGATCTTCTCCACTCAGTCCACTGACTCACATGCCAATCTGCAGAAACACCTCCACAGACACACCTGGGGCAGTCCAATCGTCCGAATCACAAGCAAAAACACTTAGTTTTTTGCTGTCAGCAGAAGAGGGATGAGCTCAGTGTCTACTGAAGCACTGAGAATAAACAATGCTACACCAGCTAGTATCCCTTAATTTGGTCAAGTTGACAACCCCAAATCAACCCACAATAAATATTTGGTTTTTGTCCCCAGTTCCTGGCAAAGGGCTCCTTAAACCCTTGGAATTTATTATCTTATATATGCGAACTCTTGGAGTTGGGGAGGACCCTAGATAGCTTCAGTATGGTGGCTGGTCACCAGAAAAACCAACCGTGTGACTGGAAGTTGGAACTTTCAGCTTTGTCCCCTAACTTCCAAGAAAGGGAGAGGGGTCAGAGATTGAGTTCAGTCATCGATGGCCAATGATTTAATCAATCACGTCTACTTAATGAAACCTTTACAAAGACCCCTAAATGATGGCGCGTGGGGAGCTTAGAATTGATGAACATATGGAGGAGCTGGGAAGGTGGCACCCAAAGAGGACATGGAAGCCCCCTCATCCCCATACCTTGCCCTATGCATCTCTCCATCTGGCTGTTCCTGAGTTGTAGTCTTTAAATTAAACTGGTAATTTTAAGTAAAGCACTTTCCTGAGTTCTATGAGTCATTCTAGCAAATTATTGAACCTAAGGAGGGGCTCAAGGAAACCTCTGAATTTGTAGTCAGCCAGGCAGAAGTATGGGCAGCCTGGGCACCCCATTTGTAGCTGGTGTCTGAAGTGGGGCAGAATTGCAGGACTGAGCTCTTAACCTGTGAGGTCTCTACTAATTCTGGGTATTAGTGTCAGGATTGAATTGGATTGTTGGACAAGCAGCTGGTGTTAGAGAATTACAGAACTGCCATGCAAAAATCACACATATTTGGTGTCAGGAAAAACCATACACATATTATATTACATTCACCCATTTTTCTGTTAAATCCAAGCATTTCTGTTGGGATTGCTTTCGCCAAGAAGTGCGTAAGGAACTATGAGTCCCTGTGAGGCAGAGCCTGAAGCAGTGTGCAGTTCCATCTTGCTTCCATCTGCCATGGTAACTGGCAATGTTCTAAACAGAGGCTGTTCCTTCAGCCTGCGCCCCAGAGTGAACACCATGCAGAACAGAGATGTGGATGGATCAAGAGCAAGAAACAAGCCTTGTTGTTAAGGTTTAGGCATAACTTGATTTCATAACATGACCTGGATTATCTTAGTTAAGGTTCAGGTGATACGGAATAAGGGCTTTATTATGGGAGATGGGGTTTCTGCATTCATGGGAGCTCAGGAACAAGTTTAGGAAAGAGTGTTGCCTCTGGTCTGGGGCTGGAGTCCCTGCAGATCCTCTGGGCTTGAGGAGGGGAGAGGAAGGACAGAGTAGAACTGCCTATCTCACTGCCTCCAGCATGTGGCTACCTGCGGAAGAAGCTGACACCCTGCGCTTCCACACACACTCCTGCACAGAACTTGAAGAAGGTGAACGAGGAGACTCAGCTGGGAGGTCAGTAATCATGTGTGACCTGCGGGTACTTGGCCCCCAGCTCAGACCTCAGAGAGGACTTGCTGCCTCTTTACCACTGCCTTCCAAATCTCCAGCAATTTCTCCTGGGGCCGACCCTCACTCAGAAGTGGATGGGAATTCTGGGAAGTCTTTCAGCTTAGCTACACTGACGCATACGAAAGCACCCCAGCTATGAGCACACTCCAGGAAGAAATGCTATTCTATTTTCAGTTAGAGCTCGGCTCCCAAACCCCTATCTGGACTCAGACTTCGGTGAACTGAGAGGGACTATTTGTGAATGTCAAGATCCTCTTGCTTCCTTTAGCCCAAAACACACACAAGAGCAGTGCCGAGGGTTTGCTGCAGAGGCTTTTTATCTGGGAATGTACATGACCTTGGCCCTTGAGATTAGCACCTGGACGGTGAGGAGAATAGGACTCTTTCCTCCTAAGGCCTGAGGATGAGCTTCACTGAGCCACCTCTTTCCATGTCTTCTTGCCCTGGTCTTACCAGACCTTGCCATGGTTGGGGGAGACGATAATAAAAAGGAGCTTTTATTCCTAGTAAATTGCATTTATGGTTCTGAACACCCCCTCTAACTTTGTACCTCTTTGTGGGCTACATTTTGCCTTTGGTTTATATAATAGGATTCTTTGTGTTTGGAAATAGAGCCGAGTAATGAGGCTTGAGTGCCACCAGAGCTTAGAGAGTATCCTGAACAGATTTAATTGTACTACATGTAATCAATTTGCCAGACTAATGGACACTCTGCGTGTTCTCAATATAAAGGAAACTGGCTAGTGGAAGGTGAAGCCTGCAGGTTATTCTCTATTGAACATCTGTGCATCTCTGCTCCCACCCATTGAGTTGCATGTTTACCAAAAGTTAGTTGTGTTTATGCCTGTAAGAACAATAGGATATGAATGAAAGTGATTCATGCAGCTTCCATTTCACTCCTTGAAAATGAAGTTTGCTTTGCTGCTGCCTCTTACATACCTGTGATTGCATCAGTTGGCTCTAGCAGCAGCAGTTGGATTCGATCTGCAATTTTTCTTACCCAATCTGAACCAGCAACATTGTACAACTTCAGAGAGATCAGCACCATCTGGCCAGCAAACCTCCCCCACCCCCTGTTTTCAGAGGTCTGATCTCAGTTCTGCAGGGTGTCTGCTCGGAGCTCCTGGGGCACGAGTATCAGCCAGTGCCCCCCTCAGAGATCTGAATTCTGGCTCCGTAGGAGCCTTCCTGCCAACTTCTAAATTGTAATAATCCTAGCCTATTACCTTTGGTCATAAGTTCAGCATTAAGTAAGGAATAGACACTAAACACTAGTTGTACTAAATTTTCAGGAGAAACTAGGCTTCTAGTCAAAGTTACTGAGCCTTGGGGTAGAGCATTTTCAATATTGATTTTTGTCGTGGCTGAGACTCTTCCCGTCCCTAGAGGCAAGAGTATTTAGATCACACCACACCTCTGCTTAAAAACAAGAGTTCTGATGGCTTCCCATTGCCCTTAGAACAAAGCCCTACATTTTTCTTCTGTCCTCTAAGCCACTGTATGAGCTGGCCCCAGGTGTAGCTCTCAGACTGCATGTCTTACTTTTCCCCCTTCCATTCACTTCACTCCAGCCAGACCAGCTTTATTTATTTCCATCAAACAGCTAAGCTCAGTTTGGCAAATTTGCCTTTGCACTTGCTATGATTTTTGCCTGGAACGTTCTCTCTTGAGACCTTTGCATGGCTAACTTTCTTATTCTTCAACTAATAAGCTCATTATCACCTTTCTAGAGAGCTCTTTTCTGAACACCCAAAGAATTGCATTTCTTCTATATAATCCTGCTTATTTCTTTCATAGCCTTTATCAGCATCTGTAGCTATCTTGTTTACTTTATTTGCTGATTTTCTTCTCTATGAGGAGAATAATATAAAGTCCATGAGGGCATCTATCTTATTTTCTACTCTACCTCTTTAAGTATTTGTTGAACAAAGAATATATTTAGTTTTCAGTGCCATCTAAAATGTGAAAGTCAACGTAAATTTATTACTTTTATCCTACAAGTGAACCCAGAAACTCAGAGTACCTAAATATATAACTTCCATTGTTCTAAGCCTACTCAGAACAAGTGGGTAACTGTTTTCATTGGATGAACCATTCATGCATTACAGTAAGTCATCTGGGGAAAAGGGTTTGGCAGCAAGAGGGTTAAGCATAGTCTTGATGGAAGACACTGTAAATACAAGAGTCTGTCAGACTGAAGAAAGGCTGCTGCAAACCATTCACTGATGTGTTTGAACCAGGCAAATGCACATCATAAATCTTGCAGGATTATGGCTGTTTGTCCCATCTGGTCACATTCCATCATGAACCTGAGGGTACCCATAAATAAGCCCTGAGTACTAGCTCAAAAGAAAAAAGGTACAATCTTGTCAAATAAGCAAAAATTTAAGGCAAAGTTCATGAGTCAGTGAAACTGGTGAAATCTTCTTTTAACAAAGCCCTGTCAAATTATATTGGCCCCCAAATTTTACCACCCTGTCTAATGTTGACACATGTTGCTTTTCAAAATACGTCTTGGGGACCATGTGAATCAGAGGGTTGACTATTACAGTGTCAGGGCACCAGTGTTTGGGGTCTTGTTTAAAACGTTCAAACTTTTGGGATGTTGTATTTCATAAGAGTCCATTGAAACTTCTCTTTGTCCCACTCTTGTTCTACCTTAACTATACCATCAATATTTGTTTCTAAACCATTTAATATTTTTATATATGTGACCTAATAAGATCAGTATCAAATTTTATCTAGACTGTTCAGGGAATGATTTTCCAGGGATAGATTATCCAGGTCTTATACTTCTACCAATGAAAGCATTAATTACTCCTCCCCAACAAACATACACACACATAGGAGACCAGGTGGAAGAAAAGACCCAGACAAGTCTTATTTGTGAATTCGGCCTCAGGACAATGACACTAGCCTGCTACACACCCCTGCACTATCCCATGGCCATGATGTCCTACCATCTCTCCTTTCTAGGGTAGAGGATTTAGATTTAGAAATATACAATCTTCAGATTTTTACCCATGTTCTCTCATTATAATTTTATAGGAAAAGGAGGCCCGACTGTCCATTGCCAATATCCCAAGCCCACTCAAGTTTTGCATGTGTGAAGATACAGGCAAACTTTCTTTCTTATTTATTCTATTCTGTTGTCCTTTTAAGGCTTTGACGAACATTAGTATAAAACCTTTCCATATCACAGCACGCAACTGTAGGCATCATTCTCTGAGCCGTTCAGAGAAGGCAACAAGATGGGAAATTTGTCTGTAGCCTCATAAACAGGATTCTATACACTGGGGCTTTCTACTGCTAAAAAGTTGGACGAAATATATATATGTATGTACACACACACACACACACACACACATAGTGCTCTTATAAGAGAGGCCCCAAGGAGCTCTCATGTAACTTCTACCATGTAAGGACACAGTGGGAAGATGCCATCTCTCAATCTGGAAAAAGCCCTCACTCAACAGACGTCAAATCCGTTGGCACCTCGATCTTGGATTACCCTGAATCCAGAACTGTGAGAAATAAATGTTTATTGTTTATATCACCTACTCTTTGGTATTTTTGTTAGAGCAGCCCCAGTGGACTAAGACAGTTGGTATCACACCTTCTTGTATTTCCGGATATATATATATATATTCCAGATGTACTTTTGGCAGGGCTATGGTTGCAAACCACAGTGCAAGGAAAGGGAGAGAATATCCTAATTACAAAGGAAACACTGCATCTCTGAAAGGGCTCCCTAGACATTATCATCACTGATGACACAGGGCATTGTTAACCTGATATACGCTCTTCCTCAGTGGGACAAAGCTACATCTTCTCAAACTTCCTATCCTTTAGTACACATAGGAGCAAGGAAGAAATACAAAGCTTTCAAAGGTAGGAAATAAGTTAACAGTCTTCTGCAAGTCCTTTGATCTTCACAGAGGCACAGAGCACTGGTTCCTGTGATAGGGAAAGCCTTTGTATAATGCAATAAACTGTGTAAATAAGGGAGGTAGGGAGCAGAGGCACAAGGGTGAGGGGCTGTAGAATCACTGCACATCCTCATTCTTTTCTCTTCCTTCTAGAAGTGGCTGGAAAAGGGGGGAAAGGGTTGAATTGGAGGAAGCTGAGATTTGCTGCCTTTTCAACTGTTCTGCCTTTTAAACTTGGGTATTTGCATCCTATGTGGGATACCAGCTGACACTAGGGCCTTGAGCAAAACGGAAATAGGTCGCTAGGCCACCTCCCATTTCATTTCGTAGTCCTTTTCCCACCTGTTCTGTGACTCATCATCTTTATGCTCTCCCCTGCTTAGTCCCATCCCTATTTCTGTTTATGTGGACATTATAAGCAAAGCCATTTTCCCTGCTCACATTTAAAACAAATAATTATCATTTGGAGAGTAAATGGAGCTTGGCCTACCCAACCCTGATTATTTGAAATCATATTATAAACAAAAATGTGGATGATTCTGTCTAGTTAACTAAATAAAGACAGCAAAATCTCCTTTTAAAATTCCTATTCTAATTCATCTTACATGGAGCAGTCCAATTAATCATTCTATTACAACCACTTTCAGTGTCTCTACCATACCCCCCAAATTTATAATTACTATAAATTGCTTATAGAACAAACTTCAAAATTTTAATCTTGGTGATTTGAATCCCTCCATTAATTTAGTTAAAAAACTGGATGCCAGGAACTCCACTAGGCATTGCTGAGAATACAAATGAAGAACGGGACAAAATATGGTTTCAAAGTACCTCCCCATAAAGCACTTAAAGGAAAAACAGCAAAGAACCCTGGCTTGGCAGATACCTTTTCAATCAAGTCATCACAGTGAGTATCATCAGTCATGGCACACATAGAAACTCATGCTACTTGATTGGATACGATGAAAACATAGCATGATTTTCTTGTGTTCCTGCCAAAGCAGCATAACAAGATTCTAGTCACGAGGAAACGTCAGACAAAGCCAAACCAAGAAACATACTTTGAAAGAGCTGGCATGAAATCTTCAAAAGTATCAAGGTCATGAAAGTCAAGGAAAGACTGAGGGAAACTAAAGAGACATGACAACTTAATCCTATCGTGTGATTCTGTACTAGATGCTTTTACTATAAAGGCCATTATTGGGAGAATTGGTGAAGGTTGAGTAGGGTCTGAGGATTAAGTAATATATCAATGTTAATTTCTGATTTTGAGGGTCCTATCGTGATTATTAGGAGAATGCTCTTGTTTAAAGGAAATGTACTCTAAAGAACTCAGCATGATGGGGCATCTTACTTTTCAGTGGTCCAGGACAAAATTTCTTTATACTATACTTCCAAATTTTCTGTAAGTTTATTTCAAAATAAGAAGCTATTTAAAAGGTATGCTTTCCATTTACTATTCTGCTTCTATATAATGAAAGAAGGCTGAGCAGCTAGGACACTATTAGTAATTGTCTAGATGACAGCAGAGCAATGGCTGTTGGAATGGAAGGACGTGAGCCCATGAGAGTTTATAATGGTGAGTTCTACAGGTTTAAAACAGAAAATTAGAGCTCAGGTGATCTCTGGGAAGTTACAGACTGTTTTGAGATGCGGTCTCCTACAGAGAGAAGAGCAATGTCAATATGATGAGGGGAACCAGAAGCTGCTGGTTCCTTAAGAAGAGCTTTAAGTCCAATTTTCCCCATCTAGGCCCTTCCAACCTCAAATATATAAACATGTACTGTTTGGCTTATTTTGTCTTCTTTTCTCTCACTGTACCTTTATCAACTCTCTAGGTCTCTGTCATTTCCTCCCTTCACAGTGTACTTGGGCACTCACAGCCCTATATTTTTTTCAGGTTTTGGTTAACATTTGCACCCTTCCTGGCCCTGACAGAATGTCTGACGCAAGCAAACACCAAGTATTTGGTGGTTGAAAGCGCTAAGCCCTCCCGGTGGCTGTTGTAAGGCAGATGCTATTACCAATGCAGCTCCTTACTCTGCATTCGTTTTGTAGTTCTACATACAGGTGGTGCTATGTCTGACTGTGTCCTCCCAACATCATATGTTGAATCCTAACCCCCAAGGTGATGGTATTAGGAGGTAAGGCTTTTAGGAGGTGACACTTTTGGGAGGTGATTAGGTCAAGAGCGTGGAGCCCTCATGAATTGGGTTAGTGCCCTTATAAAAGAGGCCCCGATGAGCTCTCATGTAACTTCTTCCGTGTAAGGACACAGTGGGAAGATTCTGTCTCTCAATCTGGAAAAAGCCCTCACTCAACAGATGTTGAATCTGTTGGCACCTTGATCTTAGATTACCCTGAATCCAGAACTGTGAGAAATAAATGTTTATTGTTTAAGCCACCTACTCTTTGGTATTTTTGTTAGAGCAGCCCCAATGGACTAAGACAGTTAATATCACACCTTCTTGTATTTCCTGATATACTATATTGCAATGGTATGGCCTGTTTTCTCTGTATATGTTTTGTCTCCCCCAAAGGATGGCAAGCTCTTCCAGGGCAGATCATGGGTCTCCATAGCAATGATCACTGTGATGAGCATGGAGTAGTTGCTCAATGAATGTTTGTAGAACTAAACTCAGTCAAAAATTAGAATGAAGAGAAAAAAAAAATGACATAACCAGGGCCAAATAGGATGTGACAACATGCTTTACTGATTTAATTAAAATAGGAACCATAAAAATGTGTGTTTTGGTGTTAACTAAAACAGAAAGTAACTGTTCCTGAGTAAATTAAGCATGCTAATCGAGAACACAGATCTGGGGACAGCTGCCTGGGTTGCATTTGACTGATGGTTCTGCTTCTTATGAGCTCTACCTTCCTGGGATTATCAGCGTCATTCACTGCCTGAGGTTTTTGTATGAAGTGGGATCATATATGTAAAGAACATGAGTGATTGGCAAATTGTAACAATTTAGGAAGGTTAGCTAAATATCACTTTTTTTTCTAAAAATCTTGGACAGAACATGGGAAGGCACAGCTCTGAAATTCTTTCAGGGAGGTCATTCTTTAAGAGGCCTCAGCTGGGAAACCTGCTGTTGGAACAACCCATCTGGAGTTGGGTTAGGAGAAGGAATCTCATATCCAGCTCCTTCTGACTACCTTTACACAAAAGTAGGCTGTGGGGCTCAGGGACGATTCATTGATACAAAAAGACCTGAGATTGTATAGCCTTAAAATCTCACTCCTTTCCCCTAGGAAGGCCACTTCCCTCCAACTTTTTTCTCATGCTTTCTCTTTAAATCTGCAAATCTGCACGTTTAGTCCATGTCCTTTAAGGCTGTCCTTGATACTAATTCTACTGATTTCTACCACATTCTATGAGTCACAGTTAGAATTATTTATCCACCTTCCCTCACTCCCATGACTGAAGCAGTCATCTTAGGCTGCAAGGCTATTCCATATTTTGGGGTATGTGCAGCTCATTGATAAGTTGCCTCTTCAAAGGTTTCAATATGGAAGAACATTTCATAGTGCTATATGTTGGTCCTAATATACTTCCACTGAGTGGATGTTAGGAGTCCTGGGGAAGGGACTTTGCATAAATTGTTCACAGCTGTATATCCAGGAGGTAGAAGGGCACCTGCCACATGATAGGTGCTTAGCATTGCAAAAATGACATCACTGCCCCAGAAGAGTTTATCATCTTGTTGGCAAGACAAAATCCGTGAATAGGAAACAGAAAGCACTGTGCAACTGGTCTCTGGTTCTAAGATTAAAGTTTGCCATTTCCTGGAGAGGTCTACAGTGGTAAAACCCAGATTTTTCTCTCTAGTCTCTGCCTGTGATGCTCCTAAAGCTTTTTCTGTTTGTTCATTTGTTTGGGGTTTCTTTTTGGCAGCCCATGCTTCTATTTCTTTCTCTGGGATGCAAGCTGAGCAGTGACAATTAAAAGTATTCCTTTTTTTTTTTATATATATGTTTTGGAGACAGAGAACTACATCTAAGGTGTTAGCTTATTTAATTCAGGCCTCCTACTTGTGACTCAATACATCCTTTTACAAAACTGAATTCTTACACAAGTGAGTTCTCAAGGTCATAGGAAGAGTAGGAAGAGCAGTACAGAGCTGAATCAAAGGCACAGAATGTTCTTGTAGCTGTCATACCAATAAAATTATACTCATCATTGTCCACTAGAAGAGAAAAATGTCTATGTTTCCAGCCACTATTTCTGCCTAAAGTGAATTTTCTAATTTAAAAAGGCTTAATTCAGCTCTTTTCATACATTAAGTATGATGTCAATGTATTTTAATTAGGGATTAATATTGCTGATAGATTTCTGTGGTTTCTTTTTATGTAAAATGATGTGTAATGTGACAATATGCCTATCCCAATTAAACAATGATCAAAACAATCAGCTGCAAACAACAAAATATAACACTAACGTTATGACAAATAATCCTTATGAAAGGATTTTCATAGGATTATTTAACTCAATGTCAAAACATGCTTACTGAAAGATGAACTGAGAACCACAGCGTGGTCTTCTAAATCATTTAGTATGTAACATGTGGTTGGATCAGTTACGCCATCTGAATTAAAGCTAGAGATGGCTATCTAAATCAGCATGACCCCAAAACAAATATATTGGATAATGGAGAGCAGGTGGGAGGCAATGAGAGCGAAAGAACTGGGACTATGCCACAGCATGTTTTTTTTGTTTGTTTGTTTTGTTTTTTAGGATCTTGCTCTGTAATTAGGTATGTTGTAAACTGCTGCAGAATCCTCCTCAAAACCCAGATGTAGAAAAGAAAAAGAGGATAATGGGACACAGAAAAACAAAAATGACAAGAAACGTTCTGCCAGCAGCATGCGATTAAAAAACCCCATACAGATCTGGCAGAGCATGGTTACTTCTGAAAATGACACTCACTTTGAAGCCTGTTCTTTTAGTCAGACCTCTGTTAGGCTAAGGACCTCTCCCACTGCTGACATGATAGATCAAAGGAAGCACCTTGCACTGTCTGAGGTGCATGACTAGCGCAAGTCACTATAGACACAGAACAACAGAGCAGGCAATGGACATGCAGCCAAATCACCATCACAAAATACCACTTCTTTGACTTCTTACAGGATAAACTATCTTGAAAAAGACCTTTAGGATTGCATAGTCAAGGATAGCTCCTTGCCAAACTGTTTAGTTTTTTTTCCCAAGAGAAAATAGTATGAGCAAGTCATTAGTTGGTATGGATCAATTTCTACTCTGAAATGTGTTTTTATTTGTAATGTCGGTTTGTCTCAGCACCTTAACTCTCAGGAAGGTGAGATCTCTCTGAGATGTCATCTTCACCTTGAAAAAGTTTTAAAAAAATATCAGGCTCCTCGTATGCCACTTTGGAGAATGCCTCCTGCAAATACTTGGATAACAAGGGTCACCATGACAAGGGAAACATCCTTTCTGTTGCCAAGACCAAATTAAATTTTCAGAGAGAATTTCACTCCTAAATGGTTACAGCTGATTCATGATTTTCATTTCTTTGCCAGACACTCAGATGGTTTTTGAAGGGGCTTCCAAGGCAAAAGCAAATCCTCACCTCTGGCTAAATAGCTCAAATCTCAGAGGAGATAATAGCCAATTCTCCAGTGTTCTCTTGTTTGGCATTCTCCTCTCTCCCCATTGTTGTTTCAATAGTATTAGTCATTAGTTTTCCTGCAGAAGAACATCTTCCTCCAAAGATAATGCTGTTTGGATATAACACTGTTGGTCCTGACTCATTGCTGCCCTGTTCTGACCTTGCAGTCACCTTCCCTCTTGCACTGGGATGGGCATCTCCTCATAGTGTACAGTGTCCCACCAGCAGGTAATATCCAGGAAGCTATCAATGTCCACATCTGACGGCTGAGCCTCCATCTTCTCAATGCCAATGGAGTGAATCTCCAGTCTACTTTATCAATCCACTTTAAGGACAATATCTTGTGTCACCTCTAAAACCTTAAATTCAAATTTCTCACTCTTGGACCACAAGTTCCTGGCTATGTTTTCACCTTTCTGATTTTTAATATCATATAGATACCTAGTTCCTAGATACTTCCGCTGTCTCCTGACTTCCATTCCCTCTTAGTCTTCATTCGTTCTCTACCCAAAGAGGACATTTTGGTTGATAACATGTACAACCATCTCATGGTCTAGCTGCATGCTGCACCCTCACCACCAAACCCTAATCCTAGATCAGTATGGCAATTCACCCTCTCCATCCCTATGCCCAGAGAGCAGGAGCTGCTGGAGAAGCTGGGAATGTGTAGATTGGTTCCACTGCATGATCTCTAACCTCTTCAGGATGCTTAATATTCACGTACTGCAGATAATCAAATGATATGCCCAGGAATGGTGGGAAAGTAGAAGGCTGTTCTTCACATAAGAATAGCCCCTGTTTGGAGTAGAAAGGTGGCCACTCTTTAGGACACAGTATGTAACATAAACTATGACCTGGCATGAAAAGGCAAGTTGGACACCCTGCACTAGCAATCTGGAGTATAAGAATGGAAAAAATTTATAAGTTGGCACTTGGACAGACTGAAAGAGGAGCAGACATGTAGAGAGTAGTAGACTTACAGTAATGGTAGAGGAGAGCCTCTACCTTACTCACCTCTTTCTTCCTAAATGTGTATGATTATTTAGACAATAGGGTCAAGGGAACAGACAAACCTGTACAACTCCTCTCTCTTATGGATATCAGATACATGGGCCTGGCCAGGGCAGATTTAGGTCTTATGAGACCTGAAGTTCATACAGCTTTGAGATGTCCTCTTAAAAAAGAATACAAATTTAACACAGGCACAAAAGCAATCAAATGCATTTAAAAATTGCTGCAACTTTGTATTGAGCTACATAATGGTGTAATCAAATTACTCTTATATGGCAATCATTGACTTACCAATGAATAAACATAGGAGTTTTGCCACCAAAACATTGCTTTCTTCAGGACATTTAACTGGGTCTGTGGCAGTTTTGCAATGCTTTTTGTCTGGAGGTCAGCAAGATGGTGGAAAAGGAAGTCTTGGGTTTCATTCCCCTCCACAGGAAAATCAACTAGAACTATTCATAGACAAAAACAAACACCTTGGTGAAAACCCCAAAACATGGGAATAAACCTGAACCACTTGTGTGTTCCATGGAATTGAATAAAAATCTACATTGAAAGGGCAGGAGAATCAGTCTCACTTTGACTTTGTCACCCCTCTGCCTTCCATAAGTTGGCACAGTGCCACACAGGGTACTCCCCAGGGCTCATAGTTTCTACAGTGAGAAAAGAGAACCAGGGAAGTAGACAGCCAGCTTCCCTAGGATTCTGAGAAGCTTCCCAAGAAGCCCACTCTGTCCTCACCTCATGGGGACTGAGGCACATAGGGGAAACAGTGCAGTTAGACCTCCTGGGGTCAGGCTGAAACAAAGCAAGGAGGTGGGGCCCACAGAGATCAGCACATAGATTTTTGTGAATGTACCTATCTTGCTGGATAGAAGAGCCTAGCCAGCTGCGTCACCTGAATTCAGGGCAAAGGGAGAAGCTCAGGCTTCTAGATAACCTGAAAGCAAACTTTGTCTGCCCGGGGTCATTACGAATGAGCTGGCCCATCCAAAATCATAGGCTAGACCAACTAGTGAAGGTCTATCCCTGCCAAAGAACTCCTGTAAAAGCCAGGAGAGTTGGCTCTCTCTATAAAGGCATAAACACCAATGCAAAGACATAAAGATTACCAAGATTTAGGAAATCATGATACCTCCAAAACAAACAAACAAAAAAACAATGAGAAAGCTCCAGCAATGGACCCTAGAGAAAGGTAGACCTATGAAATGACAGAAAAAATGGAGAATAATCTACTTTTAAAAGTTCAGTAAACTTCAAGAATATACAGATAAAAAATTAAATGAAATTCAGAGAATACACAAACACCACCAGAAATTTGACAAATAGAGACAATACACAAAGAAACAAATAGAAATTCTAGAGATGAAGATTACAATAACTGAACTGAAAAATGTAATAGGAAGCTTCAACAGCTGGCTCAATCAGGCTGAAGAATCAGTGAACTCAGAGGCAGAACATTTTAAGCTACTTAATCCGAGAAGTAAAAAGAAACAAGAATAAAAAAGATGAAGAAAGCCCATGGGAATTATGTGACACCATCAAGAGACCTAACCTATGCATAATAGGCATTCAAGAAACAGAAGAAAGAGAAAAAGGGCCAGGAAGAGTTTTTTTTTAAATTATTATTTATTTATTTAGAGGCAGAGTTTTGCTCTTGTTGCCCAGGCTGGAGTGCAATGGCATGATCTCGGCTCACTGCAACGTCCGCCTCCCAGGTTCAAGTGATTCTCCTGCCTCAGCCTCCCTAGTAGCTGGGATTACAGGCACCCACCACCATGCCCAGCTAATTTTTTTTTTTATTATTATACTTTAAGTATTAGGGTACATGTGCACAATGTGCAGGTTTGTGACATATGTATCCATGTGCCATGTTGGTGTGCTGCACCCATTAACTCGTCATTTAGCATTAGGTATATCTCCTAATGCTATCCCTCCCCACTCCCCCCACCCCACAACAGTCCCTGGAGTGTGATGTTCCCTTTCCTGTGTCCATGTGTTCTCATTGTTCAATTCCCACCTATGAGTGAGAACATGCGGTGTTTGGTTTTTTGTCCTTGTGATAGTTTACTGAGAATGATGATTTCCAGTTTCATCCATGCCCCTACAAAGGACAGGAACTCATCATTTTTTATGGCTGCATAATATTCCATGGTGCATATGTGCCACATTTTCTTAATCCAGTCTATCGTTGTTGGACATTTGGGTTGGTTCCAAGTCTTTGCTATTGTGAATAGTGCCACAATAAACATACGTGTGCATGTGTCTTTATAGAAGCATGATTTATAATCCTTTGGGTATATACCCAGTAATGGGATGGCTGGGTCAAATGGTATTTCTAGTTCTAGATCCCTGAGGAATCGCCACACTGACTTCCACAATGGTTGAACTAGTTTACAGTCCCACCAACAGTGTAAAAGTGTTCCTATTTCTCCACATCCTCTCCAGCACCTGTTGTTTCCTGACTTTTTAATGATGGCCATTCTAACTGGTGTGAGATGGTATCTCACTGTGGTTTTGATTTGCATTTCTCTGATGGCCAGTGATGATGAGCATTTTTTCCTGTGTTTTTTGGCTGCATAAATGTCTTCTTTTGAGAAGTGTCTGTTCATGTCCTTTGCCCACTTTTTGATGGGGTTGTTTGTTTTTTTCTTGTAGATTTGTTTGAGTTCATTGTAGATTCTGGATATTAGCCCTTTGTCAGATGAGTAGGTTGCGAAAATTTTCTCCCACTTTGTAGGTTGCCTGTTCACTCTGATGGTAGCTTCTTTTGCTGTGCAGAAACTCTTTAGTTTAATTAGATCCCATTGTCAATTTTTGCTTTTGTTGCCACTGCTTTTGATGTTTTAGACATGAAGTCCTTGCCCATGCCTATGTCCTGAATGGTAATGCCTAGGTTTTCTCCTAGGGTATTTATGGTTTTAGGTCTAACATGTAAGTCTTTAATCCATCTCGAATTAATTTTTGTATAAGGTGTAAGGAAGGGATCCAGTTGCAGCTTTCTACATATGGCTAGCCAGTTTTCCCAGCACCATTTATTAAATAGGGAATCCTTTCCCCATTTCTTGTTTTTGTCAGGTTTGTCAAAGATCAGATAGTTGTAGATATGTGGCATTATTTCTGAGGGCTCTGTTCAGTTCCATTGAGCTATATCTCTGTTTTGGTACTAGTACCATGCTGTTTTGGTTACTGTAGCCTTGTAGTATAGTTTGAAGTCAGGTAGCGTGATGCTTCTGGCTTTGTTCTTTTGGTTTAGGATAGACTTGGCGATGCGGGCTCTTTTTTGGTTCCATATGAACTTTAAAGTAGTTTTTTCCAATTCTGTGAAGAAAGTAATTGGTAGCTTGATGCGGATGGCATTGAATCTATAAATTACCTTGGGCAGTATGGCCATTTTCACGATATTGATTCTTCCAACCCATGAGCATGGAATGTTCTTCCATTTGTTTGTATCATATTTTATTCCATCGAGCAGTGGTTTGTAGTTCTCCTTGAAGAGGTCCTTCATGTCCCTTGTAAGTTGGATTCCTAGGTATTTTATTCTCTTTGAAGCAATTGTGAATGGGAGTCCACTCATGATTTGGCTCTTTGTTTGTCTGTTATTGGTGTATAAGAATGCTTGTGATTTTTGTACATTGATTTTGTATCCTGAGACTTTGCTGAAGTTGCTTAACAGCTTAAGGAGATTTTGGGCTGAGACAATGGGGTTTTCTAGATATACAATCATGTCATCTGCAAACAGGGACAATTTGACTTCCTCTTTTCCTAATTGAATACTCTTTATTTCCTTCTCCTGCCTAATTGCCCTGGTTTTCTTATTAGTCTTGCTAGCGGTCTATCAATTTTGTTGATCTTTTCAAAAAACCAGCTCCTGGATTCATTAATTCTTTGAAGGGTATTTTGTGTCTCTATTTCCATCCTTTCTGCTCTGATTTTAGTTATTTCTTGCCTTCTGCTAGCTTTTGAATGTGTTTGCTCTTGCTTTTCTAGTTCTTTTAATTGTGATGTTAGGGTGTCAACTTTGGATCTTTCCTGCTTTCTCTTATGGGCATTTAGTGCTATAAATTTCCCTCTACACACTGCTTTGAATGTGTCCCAGAGATTCTGGTATGTTGTGTCTCTGTTCTCGTTGGTTTCAAAGAACATCTTTATTTCTGCCTTCATTTTGTTATGTACCCAGTAATCATTCAGGAGCAGGTTGTTCAGTTTCCATGTAGTTGAGTGGTTTTGAGTGAGTTTTTTAACCCTGAGTTCTAGTTTGATTGCACTGTGGTCTGAGAGACAGTTTGTTATAATTTCTGTTCTTTTACATTTGCTGAGGAGAGCTTTACTTCCAACTATGTGGTCAATTTTGGAATAGGTGTGGTGTGGTGCTGAAAAAAATGTATATTCTGTTGATTTGGGGTGGAGAGTTCTGTAGATGTCTATTAGGTCTGCTTGGTGCAGAGCTGAGTTCAATTCCTGGGTATCCTTGTTAACTTTCTGTCTCGTTGATCTGTCTAATGTTGACAGTAGGGTGTTAAAGTCTCCCATTATTATTGTGTGGGAGTCTAAGTCTCTTTGTAGGTCTCTGGGGACTTGCTTTATGAATCTGGGTGCTCCTGTATTGGGTGCATATATATTTAGGATAGTTAGCTCTTCTTGTTGAATTGACCCCTTACCATTATGTAATGGCCTTCTTTGTCTCTTTTGATCTTTGTTGGTTTAAAGTCTATTTTACCAGAGACTAGGATTACAACTCCTGCCTTTTTTTGTTTTCCATTTGCTTGATAGGTCTTCCTCCATCCCTTTATTTTGAGCCTATTTGTGTCTCTGCACATGAGATGGGTTTCCTGAATACAGCACACTGATGGGTCTTGACTCTTTATCCAATTTGCCAGTCTGTGTCTTTTAATTGGAGCATTTAGCCCATTTACATTTAAAGTTAATATTGTTATGTGTGAATTTGGTCCTATCATTATGATGTTAGCTGGTTATTTTGCTCGTTAGTTGATGCAGTTTCTTCCTAGCCTTGATGGTCTTTACATTTTGGCATGTTTTTGCAGTGGCTGGTACCGGTTGTTCCTTTCCATGTTTAGTGCTTCCTTCAGGAGCTCTTTTAGGGCAGGCCTGGTGGAGACAAAATCTCTCAGCATTTGCTTGTCTGTAAAGTATTTTATTTCTCCTTCACTTATGAAGCTTAGTTTGGCTGGATATGAAATTCTGGGTTGAAAATTCTTTTCTTTAAGAATGTTGAATATTGGCCCCCACTCTCTTCTGGCTTGTGCAGTTTCTGCCAAGAGATCTGCTGTTAGTCTGATGGGTTTCCTTTTGTGGGCAACCCAACCTTTCTCTCTGGCTGCCCTTAACATTTTTCCTTCATTTCAACTTTTGTGAATCTGACAATTATGTGTCTTGGAGTTGCTAGTCTCGAGGAGTATCTTTGTGGTGTTCTCTGTATTTCCTGAATCTGAATGTTGGCCTGCCTTGCTAGATTGGGGAAGTTCTCCTGGATAATATCCTGCAGAGTGTTTTCCAACTTGGTTCCATTCTCCCCATCACTTTCAGGTTCACCAATCAGATGTAGATTTGGTCTTTTCACATAGTCCCATATTTCTTGGAGGCTTTGTTCATTTCTTTTTATTCTTTTTTCTCTAAGCTTCCCTTCTGGCTTCGTTTCATTCATTTCATCTTCCATCACTGATACCCTTTCTTCCAGTTGATCGCATTGGCTCCTGAGGCTTCTGCATTCTTCACGTAGTTCTTGCGCCTTGGCTTTCAGCTCCATCAGCTCCTTTACGGACTTCTCTGCGTTGGTTATTCTAGTTATCCATTTGTCTAATTTTTTTTTCACAGTTTTTAACTTCTTTGCCATTGGTTTGAATTTCCTCCTGTAGCCTGGAGTAGTTTGATCGTCTGAAGCCTTCTTCTCTCAACTCGTCAAAGTCATTCTCCGTCCAGCTTTGTTCCGTTGCTGGTGAGGAGCTGCGTTCCTTTGGAGGAGGAGAGGCGCTCTGCTTTTTAGAGTTCCCAGTTTTTCTGCTCTGTTTTCTCCCCATCTTTGTGGTTTTATCTACACTTGGTCTCTGATGATGGTGTTGTACAGAAGGGTTTTTGGTGTGGATGTCCTTTCTTTTTGTTAGTTTTCCTTCTAACAGAGAGGACTCTCAGCTGCAGGTCTGTTGGAGTTTGCTAGAGGTCCACTCCAGATGCTGTTTGCCTGGGTATCAGCAGCGGTGGCTGCAGAACAGTGGTGGCTGTAGAACAGTGGACCTTGGTGAACCACAAATGCTGCTGTCTGATCGTTCCTCTGGAAGTTCTGTCTCTGAGGAGTACCCGGCCATGTGAGGTGTCAGTCTGTCCCTACTGGGTGGGTGCCTCCCAGTTAGGCTGCTTGGGGGTCAGGGATCCACTTGAGGAGGCAGTCTGCCTGTTCTCAGATCTCCAGCTGCATGCTGGGAGAACCACTACTCTCTTCAAAGCTGTCAGACAGGGACATTTAAGTCTGCAGAGGTTACTTCTGTCTTTTTGTTTGTCTGTGCCCTGCCCCCAGAGGTGGAGCCTACAGAGGCAGGCAGGCCTCCTTGAGCTGAGGTGGGCTCCACCTAGTTCAAGCTTCCTGGCTGCATTGTTTATCTAAGCAAGCCTGGGCAATGGCGGGCACCCCTCCCCCAGCCTCACTGCTGCCTTGCAGTTTGATCTCAGACTGCTGTGCTAGCAATCAGTGAGACTCCGTGGGCATAGGACCCTCTGAGCCAGGTGCAGGATATAATCTCCTGGTGTGCCATTTTTTAAGGCCATTGGAAAAGCACAGTATTAGGGTGGGAGTGACCCGATTTTCCAGGTGTCATCTGTCACCCCTTTCTTTGACTAGGAAAGGGAACTCCCTGAACCCTTGCACTTCCTGAGTGAGGCAATGCCTCACCCTGCTTCGGCTCACGCACGGTGCGCTGCGCTCACTGTCGTGCGCCCACTGTCTGGCTCTCCCTAGTGAGATGAACCCGGTACCTCAGATGGAAATGCAGAAATCACCTGTCTTCTGCATCGCTCACGCTGGGAGCTGTAGACCGGAGCTGCTCCTATTAGGCCATCTGGGCTCCACCCACGAAAGGCGCTAATTTTTGTATTTTTAGTAGAGAAGGGGTTTCACCATGTTGGCCCTATGGTCTCAAACTCCTGACCTCAGATGATCCACCCACCTTGGCCTCCCAAAATGCTGGGATTACAGGTGTGAGCCACTGTGCCTGGCAGGAAGAGTATTTTATTTATTTATTTATTTATTTATTTATTTATTTATTTTTTTGAGACAGAGTCTCGCTCTATCGCCCCGGCTGGAGTGCAGTGGTGCAATCTCAGCTCACTGCAAGCTCCGCCTCCCGGGTTCACGCCATTCTCCTGCCTCAGCCTCTCCGAGTAGCTGTGACTACAGGCGCCCGCCACCATGCCCGGCTAATTTTTTGTATTTTTAGTAGAGACGGGGTTTCACTGTGGTCTTGATCTCCTGACCTCGTGATCTGCCTGCCTCAGCCTCCCAAAGTGCCTGGATTACACGCGTGAGCCACCGCACCTGGCCAGGAAGAATATTTTTACAAAATAATGAATGAAAACTTTCCTAATCTGAGGAAAGAAGGTAACATCCAGGTACAGGTAGCACAGAAGTCCCAATTAAATTCAACCCCAAGAGGAGTTCACCAAGATATATAATAATCAAACTGTCAAAAACTAAAGACAGAGTTCTGAGAGCAGAAAGAGATGAGAAATATATCATATACAATGAAATCCTAATATGTCTACAGATGGAATTCTCAGCAGAAGTCTTGCAGGCCAGGAGACAGTAGGATAACATATTCAAAATGTTGAAGAAAAAAAAGACTGCCAACCAGGAATATTTTATTCATTACTTTCTGCCACCAACTTGGTTCCATGCTCCCCCCACAAAATGCCCAGTAAAGACACAGAAACTGTCTCTGCTACGGAGCATTAATAGCCAGAGTCATAGGCTAAGACAGGGTCTGTAACAGAATCTAACAGTGATGAATCGGTACCGCAGCTTGAGGAATAAAATTCCACACAGGCAATGACCACACAACAAGCCCAGTTGTCAGCAGCAGCTGAAATTGATGAAGAACCAGTCAATAAAGCAAAACAGAGTTGGAGTGAAAAGAAGGCACAGAAGGTTATATCCAAACTGGGTTTTAAGCAGGTTACAGCGGTTACTAGAGACACTATTTGGAAATCTAAGAATACTCTGTCATCACAAAACCAGATGTCTGTAAGATCCCAGCATCAAATACCAACATGGTTTTTAAGGGAAGCTGAGATTGAGGTTTATCTCAGCAAGCACAGCTAGCGGCTACTGAGAAATTCAAAGTTCAGGGTGAAGCTCTCTGAAACATTCAAGGAAACAGATAGCCTCTTCCAACTGTACAAGAGGAGAGTAAAGAGGAAGTTGATGAAACATGTGTGAAAATTAAGGACACAGAATTGGTCATGTTGCAAGCAAATGTATTAAGAACAAAGGCAGTTCAAGCCCTGAAGAACAACAGTAATGATATTGTTAATGTGATTATGGAATTAGCAATGTAACCATCTGAAAACAAGAACTTTTTTTTTCTGGTGTTTCAAAAGAGTAACTGCAGCTTGACTTGAAATTTGTACTCTTTCTATCATTAATAAAGTTATGGTTTCTTGTTAGGTAAAAAGGAATATTTTATCCAGAAAAGCTGTCTTTCAGAAGTGCGGAAGAAATTAAAACTTCCCCAGACAAATAAAAGCTAAGGAAGTTTATCACCACTAGACTTACCTTTACAGGAATTGCTAAAGGGAGTTCTTTAAACTGAAACAAAAGGTTGCTAAATAATAATGCTAAACATATGAAAGCACAAAACCTAATGGTGTAGGTAATACAGAGCAATAATCAGAATACTCTAGTACTGTAATAGTGATATATAATTGTATTTTGAGTATGAGGGTTAAAGGGCAAAAGTGTTAATTAATAACAACTAGAGCTAAAATAAATTATCAAGGGACACATATCACAAAATGATGTAAATTCAGACATCAAAAACATAAAACGTGGGAGGGGAGTAAAAGTTTAGAGTTGTAAGCAATAAAAGTTAAGCTATTATCATCTTGAAAGAGACTGTTATAACATACTCTGTGTAAACGTCATGATAACCAAAAAGCAAAAGTAAATAAGAGATGGAAAAAACAAAATTTAAAAAGATTCAGAACATACCACTACAGAAAACCATCAAATCACAAAGGAAGACCTCAAGAGAGGAAGAAAGAAACAAAGTATCTATAAAACAATCAGAAAACAATGAGCAAAATGGTATTTGTAGGTTCTTACCTAGCATTAATTACCTTGAATGTACATGTATTAGATTCCCCAGTTCAAAGACACAGAATGAATGAATGGATAAAGAAACAAGAGACAACTATATGCTATCTACAAGAGATTCACTTCATTTTTAAGGACACACATAGACTGAAAGAGAAGGGATGAAAAAAGATATTTCACAAAAAAGGAAACCAAAAGAGGGCAGAGGTAGCGATACTTGCTCGTATCAGGCAAAATAGATTTTAAGTAGAAAATTATACAAAGAGACAAAGAATGACATTCTATAATGAAAAAGACGTCACTTCATCAAGAGGACATAAAAATTATAAACACATGTGCACTCCACAGTGGAGCACCTAAATATATAAAGCAAATATTAAAGGATCTGAAGGGAGAGAGAGATTGCCGTTCAATAACGGCAGGGGACTTCAATACAGTGCTTTCAATATAGAACAGATCATGTAGACAGAAAGTTATTGAGGATCCATTGGACTTGAAGAACTCTTTAGACCAAATGGACCTAACAGACATATTCAGAACATTCCAGCCGACAGCAAAAGAATACACATTCATTTTAAGAACACAGAGAACATTCTCTAGGGTAGATCATTTGTTAGGCCACAAGACAAATCTTAGCAAATTTAAGAAGATTGAAATCATATCAAATATTTTTTCAACCACAGTGGTATGAAACTGAAAACTAACAACAGGAGAAATTTCAGAAAATTCACAAATAAATGTCAAAAAACATACTACTTAGCAATCAAGGTCAATATAGAAATTAGGAAATTAAAAAATATCTTGAGACAAATGAAAATGGAAACATAGTATATCAAAACTTGTGTAATGCAGCAAAAGCAGTTGTAAGAGGAAAGTTTGTAGCAATAATGCCTACATCAAAAGAGAATAACGATTGCATATAAACAATCTAATATCACATCTAAAGGAAATACAAAAAGAAGAACAAAGTAAGCCCAATGCTAGCAGAAGTAAAGAGTAAAGATCAGGACAAATAAATTAAATAGAGACTAGAAAAACAATATGCAATATTGATGAAACTAAGAGTTGGTTTTTAAAAAGGATAAACAAAATTGACAAACCTTTAGCTAGACTAACCGAGAAAAAAGAAAAAAGACTAAAATAAAACCAGAAATGAAAGTGGAAACATTACAACCGACACCACAGAAATACAAAGAAAAATAAGATACTTATGAAAAATTATAGGACAAGCAATGGAGAAACTTAAAGGAAATAGATAAATTCCTAAACATATACAACCTGCTAAGACTGAATCACAAGAAATAGAAAACCTCAACAGACTGATAATGGAGTGAGGAGACTGAATGAGCAATAAAAAGTACCCCATTGCTATAGTTTGAATATGGTTTGTTTATTCTCACCAAAACTCACGCTGAAATTTGATCCCTAATGTGGTGGTGTTGGGAGGTGGGCTCAATGGCAGGTGCTGGGGTTATGGAGGCAGATCCCTCATGAATGGCTTGGTGCCATTCTCCTAGTAGTAAGTTCTTGCTTTTGAAAGACTGGGCTAATTCCCACAAGAATGGATTAGTTCCTATTAGAGGAGGCTATTATAAAGCCAGAATGCCCCTCAAGTTCCTGGCTCTGTGCCCATGTCTGCTTTTCCTTTGATCTTCTCTGCCATGTTGTGATGCAGCATGAAAGCCCTCTCTAGAGGCCGGGGCCATGCATGACCTTAAACTTCTCAGCCTGCAGAACTGTGAACTAAATAACTTCTTTTGTATATAAACTACCCAGTCTCAGGTATTCTTTTATAGTGACACAAAATGGACTAAGACACTCATCAAAGAAAAATCAAGAACCTGAAGGCTTCATGACTGAATTCTACCAAATGTTCAAATAAAAACTAATACTAATTCTCTACAGACTTCCAAAGAAAATTGAAGGGAGAGAATACTTCCAAATTCTTTTTGCAAGGGCAGCAATAACCTGACACCAAAGCCAGACAAGAACATCACAAAATAAGAAAACTACAGACCAATGTCTTTGACAAATACAGACGCAGAAATCTTCAACAAAATGCTAACAAACTCAACAATGCATTAGAAGGATCAATCACCATCAAGTGGGATTTATTTCTGGGATGCAAGGATGGTTCAACATTCACAGAACAATAAATGAGAGACACCATATTAACATAATCAAGGAAAAAGCATGATTATTTCATTAAATGCAAAAAAATGCATTTGACAAAATTCAACATCTTTTCATGATAAAACCACTCAACGAATTAGGTATAGATAAAATGTACTTCAACACAATAAAAGCCATATATAACAAGCCCACAGCTAACATTATACACAATGGTGAAAAATTAGAAACCTTTCCTCTAAGATCCTGAACAAGGTAAGGATGTTCACTCATGCCACCTCTATTTAACTTAGTATTGAAAGTCTTTGCCAGAGCACTTGGTCAAGAGAAAGAAATAAAAAGCATCCAAACAGGAAAGAAGAAGTGAAATTGTCACTGTTGGCTGACAACATGATCTTACACATAGAAAATCCTATAGATTCCACCAAAAATCTGTTAGAACTGATATATAAATTCAGTAAAGTTTCAGAATATAAAATTAACACACAAAAATCAGTGGCATTTCTCTACATTCACAACAAACTTTCTGAAAAAGAAATCAAGAGAACAATCCCATTTACAATAGTTACAAAAAATGAAACACTTATAAATTTAACAAAGAAAGTGAAAGAACTGTACACAAAAAACTATAAAATATCAAGGAAAGAGGCCAGGCATGGTGGCTCACACCTGTAATCCCAGCACTTTGGGAGGCTGAGGCGGGCGGATCACGAGGTCAGGAGATTGAGACCATCCTGGCTAACACGGTGAAACCCCATCTCTACTAAAAATACAAAAAATTAGCCGGGCGTGGTGGCGGGCACCTGTAGTCCCAGCTACTTGGGAGGCTGAGGCAGGAGAATGGCGTGAACCTGGGAGGCAGAGCTTGCAGTGAGCCGAGATCATGCCACTGCACTCCAGCCTGGGCGACAGAGCAAGACTCCATCTCAAAAAAAAAAAAAAAAAAAAAAAAAAAATCAAGGAAAGAAACTGAAGAAGACACAAATAAATTAAAAGATATTTTGTGTGTTCATGTTCTGGAAGAATTAATACTGTTAAAAGATCTATACTACCCAAAGTGATCTACAGATTTAATACAATTCATGTAAAAATCTCAATGTCACTTTTCATAGCTATAGAAAAAGCAAATTTGGCCAGGTGTGGTGGTTCATGACTGTGATCTCAGCACTTTGGGAGGCCAAGGTGGGCAGATCACTTGAGGTCAGGAGTTCAAAATCAGCCTGGGCAATATGGTAAAACCCCATCTCCACTAAAAATACAAAAATTAGCTGGGCGTGGTAGCACATGCCTGTAATCCCAGCTACTCTAGAGGCTAAGGCAGGAGAATTGCTTGAACCCAGGAGGTGGAGGTTGCAGTGAGCTGAGATCACGCCACTGCACTCCAGTGCCTGGGCAACAGAGTGGAGACTCTGTCTCAAAAAAAAAAAAAAAAAAAGCAAATTGAACCACGAAAAACCCAAATAACCAAGGCAATGATGAACAAAAAGAACAAAGCTAGAGGTATCACACCAACTATAGTTGATTTCAAACTATACTACGAAGTGATAGTAATTAAAAGGGCATGGCACTGGCATAAAATAGACACATTGACCAATGGAACAGAACAGAAAGCATAGAAATGAACCTGTTCATCTGTGGTCAACTAACTTGACAAAGGTGCCAAGAATATAAAATGGGAAAAGGACAGTCTGTTCAATAAGTGGTGATAGGAAAACTGGATATTCATATGCAAAAGAATAAATTTGGACCCTTTTCTCACCCCATATACAAAAATTTAACTAAAAATGGATTAAAGATTTAAACATAAAACCTGAAAACCACTGGAAAAGAACACAGGGGAAAAAACTACATGACATTGCTCCAGGCTACAATTTTTTTTTTTTTTAGATTTGATTCCAAAAGCATGGGCAACGAAAGCAAAAATAGACAACTGGAATTACATAAAAATAAAAACTTCTGGGGTGGAGCCAAGATGGCCGAATAGGAACAGCTCCGGTCTCCAGCTCCCAGCCCCAGCGACACAGAAGACGGGTGATTTCTGCATTTCTGCTTGAGGTACCGGTTTCATCTCACTAGGGAGTGCCTAACAGTGGGTGCAGGACAGTCGGTGAAGCGCACTGTGCGCGAGCCGAAGCAGGGCGAGGCATTGCCTCACTCGGGAAGCGCAAGGGGTCAGGGAGTTCCCTTTCCTAGTCAAAGAAAGGGGAAACAGACGGCACCTGGAATATCGGGTCAGTCCCGTCCTAATACTGCGCTTTTCCAACGGGCCTGGAAAACGGCACACTAGGAGATTGTGTCCCGCACCTGGCTCGGAGGGTCCTATGCCCACAGAGTCTTGCTGATTGCTAGCACAGCAGTCTGAGATCACGCTGCAAGGCGGCAACGAGGCTGGGGGAGGGGCGCCCGCCATTGCCCAGGCTTGCTTAGGTAAACAAAGCAGCCAGGAAGCTCGAACTGGGTGGAGCCCACCACAGCTCAAGGAGGCCTGCCTGCCTCTATAGGCTCCACCTCTGGGGGCAGGGCACAGACAACCAAAAACTCAGCCAGAACTTCCACAGCCTTAAATGTCCCTGTCTGACTGACAGCTTTGAAGAGAGTAGTGGTTCTCCCAGCACGCAGCTGGAGATCTGAGAACGGACAGACCGCCTCCTAAAGTGGGTCCCTCACCCCTGAGCAGCCTAACTGGGAGGCACCCCCCAGTAGGGACAGACTGACACCTCATTCAACCGGGTACTCCTCTGAGACAAAACTTTCAGAGGAACTATCAGACAGCTGAATTTGTGGTCTCACGAAAATCCGCTGTTCTGCAGCCACCGGTGCTGACACCCAGCCAAACGGTCTGGAGTGGACTTCTAGTAAACTCCAACAGACCTGCAGCTGAGGGTCTTGTCTGGTAGAAGGAAAATTAACAAACAGAAAGGACATCCACACCAAAAACCCATCTGTACATCACCATCATCGAAGACAAAAAGTAGACAAAACCACAAAGATGGGGAAAAAACAGACCAAAAAAACTGGAAACTCTAAAAAACAGAGCACCTCTCCTCCTCCAAAGGAACGCAGTTCCTCACCAGCAACGGAACAAAGCTGGATGGAGGATGACTTTGATGAGTTGAGAGAAGAAGGCTTCAGACGATCAAACTACTCTGAGCTACGAGAGGAAATTCAAAACAATAGCAAAGAAGTTAAAAACTTTGAAAAAAAATTAGAAGAATGGATAACTAGAATAACCAATGGAGAGAAGGGCTTAAAGGAGATGATGGAGCTGAAAGCCAAGTTTCGAGAACTATGCGAAGAATGCAGAAGCCTCAGTAGCAGATGCGATCAACTGGAAGAAAGGGTATCGCTGATAGAAGATGAAATGAATGAAATGAAGAGAGAAGGGAAGTTTAGAGAAAAAAGAATAAAAAGAAATGAACAAAGCCTCCCAGAAATTTGGGACTATGTGAAAAGACCAAACCTACGTCTGATTGGTGTACCTGAAAATGATGGGGAGAATGGAACCAAGTTGGAAAACACTCTGCAAGATATTATCCAGGAGAACTTCCCCAATCTAGCAAGGCAGGCCAGCATTCAGATTCAGGAAATACAGAGAACGCCACAAAGATACTCCTCGAGAAGGGCAACTCCAAGACACATAATTGTCAGATTCACCAAAGTTGAAATGAAGGAAAAAATGTTAAGGGCAGCCAGAGAGAAAGGACGGGTTACCCACAAAGGGAAGCCCATCAGACTAACAGCTGATCTCTCAGCAGAAACTCTACAAGCCAGAAGAGAGTGGGGGCCGATATTCAACATTCTTAAAGAAAAGAATTTTCAACCCAGAATTTCCTATCCCGCCAAACTAAGCTTCATAAGTGAAGGAGAAATAAAATACTTTACAGACAAGCAAACGCTGAGTGATTTTGTCACCACCAGGCCTGCCCTAAAAGAGCTCCTGAAGGAAGCACTAAACATGGAAAGGAACAACCGGTACCAGCCCCTGCAAAAACATGCCAAATTGTAAAGACCATCGAGGCTAGGAAGAAACTATAGCAACTAACGAGCAAAATAACCAACTAACATCATAATGACAGGATCAGATTCACACATAACAATATTCACGTTAAATGTAAATGGGCTAAATGCTCCAATCAAAAGACACAGACTGGCAAACTGGATAAGGAGTCAGGACCCATCAGTGTGCTGTATTCAGGAAACCCATCTCACGTGCAGAGACACACATAGACTCAAAATAAAGGGATGGAGGAAGATCTATCAAGCAACTGGAAAACAAAAAAAGGCAGGGGTTGCAATCCTAGTCTCTGATAAAATAGACTTTAAACCAACAAAGATCAAAAGAGACAAAGAAGGCCATTACATAATGGTAAAGGGATCAATTCAACAAGAAGAGCTAACTATCCTAAATATATATGCACCCAACACAGGAGCACCCAGATTCATAAAGCAAGTCCTCAGTGACCTACAAAGGGACTTAAACTCCCACACAATAATAATGGGAGATTTTAACACCCCACTGTCAGCATTAGACAGATCAACGAGACAGAAAGTTAACAAGGATATCCAGGAATTGAACTCAGCTCTATATAAAGTGGACCTAATAGACATCTACAGAACTCTCCACCCCAAATCAACAGAATATACATTTTTTTCAGCACCACACCACACCTATTCCAAAATTGACCACATAGTTGGAAGTAAAGCTCTTCTCAGCAAATGTAAAAGAACAGAGATTATAACAAACTGTCTCTCAGACCACAGTGCAATCAAACTAGAACTCAGGATTAAGAAACTCACTCAAAACCGCTCAACTACATGGAAACTGAACAACCTGCTCCTGAATGACTATTGGGTACATAATGAAATGAAGGCAGAAATAAAGATGTTCTTTGAAACCAACGAGAACAAAGACACAACATACCAGAATCTCTGGGACACGTTCAAAGCGGTGTGTAGAGGGAAATTTATAGCACTAAATGCCCACAAGAGAAAGCAGGAAAGATCCAACATGGACACCCTAACATCACAATTAAAAGAACTAGAAAAGCAAGAGCAAACACATTCAAAAGCTAGCAGAAGGCTAGAAATAACTAAAATCAGAGCAGAACTGAAGGAAATAGAGACACAAAAAACCCTTCAAAAAATTAATGAATCCAGGAGCTGGTTTTTTGAAAAGATCAACAAAATTGATGGACCGCTAGCAAGACTAATAAAGAAGAAAAGAGAGAAGAATCAAATAGATGCAATAAAAAACGAAAAAGGGGATATCACCACCGATCCCACAGAAATACAATCTACCATCAGAGAATACTACAAACACCTCTATGCAAATAAACTAGAAAATCTAGAAGAAATGGATAAATTCCTCGACAAATACACCCTCCCAAGACTAAACCAGGAAGAAGTTGAATCTCTGAATAGACCAATAACAGGTTCTGAAATTGTGGCAATAATCAATAGCTTACCAACCAAAAAGAGTCCAGGACCTGATGGATTCACAGCTGAATTCTACCAGAGGTACAAGGAGGAACTGGTACCATTCCTTCTGAAACTATTCCAATCGATAGAAAAAGAGGGAATCCTCCCTAACACATTTTACGAAGCCAGCATCGTCCTGATACCAAAACCTGGCAGAGACATAACCAAAAAAGAGAATTTCAGACCAATATCCTTGATGAACATTGATGCAAAAATCCTCAATAAAATACTGGCAAACCGAATCCAGCAGCACATCAAAAAGCTTATCCACCATGATCAAGTGGGCTTCATCCCTGGGATACAAGGCTGGTTCAACATACGCAAATCAATAAATGTAATCCAGCATATAAACAGAACCAAAGACAAAAACCACATGATTATCTCAATAGATGCAGAAAAGGCCTTTGACAAAATTCAACAACCCTTCATGCTAAAAACTCTCAATAAATTAGGTATTGATGGGACGTATCTCAAAATAATAAGAGCTATCTACAACAAACCCACAGCCAATATCATACTGAATGGGCAAAAACTGGAAGCATTCCCTCTGAAAACTGGCACAAGACAGGGATGCCCTCTCTCACCGCTCCTATTCAACATAGTGCTGGAAGTTCTGGCCAGAGCAATCAGGCAGGAGAAGGAAATAAAGGGTATTCAATTAGGAAAAGAGGAAGTCAAATTGTCCCTGTTTGCAGATGACATGATTGTATATCTAGAAAACCCCATTGTCTCAGCCCAAAATCTCCTTAAGCTGATTAGCAACTTCAGCAAAGTCTCAGGATACAAAATTAATGTACAAAAATCACAAGCATTCTTGTACACCAATAACAGACAAACAGAGAGCCAATTCATGAGGGAACTCCCATTCACAATTGCTTCAAAGAGAATAAAATACCTAGGAATCCAACTTACAAGGGATGTGAAGGACCTCTTCAAGGAGAACTACAAACCACTGCTCAATGAAATAAAAGAGGATACAAACAAATGGAAGAACATTCCATGCTCATGGGTTGGAAGAATCAATATCGTGAAAATGGCCATACTGCCCAAGGTAATTTATAGATTCAATGCCATCCCCATCAAGCTACCAATGACTTTCTTCACAGAATTGGAAAAAACTACTTTAAAGTTCATATGGAACCAAAAAAGAGCCCGCATCGCCAAGTCAATCCTAAGCCAAAAGAACAAAGCTGGAGGCATCACGCTACCTGACTTTAAACTATACTACAAGGCTACAGTAACCAAAACAGCATGGTACTGGTACCACAACAGAGACATAGATCAATGGAACAGAACAGAGCCCTCAGAAATGATGCCGCATAGCTACAACTATCTAATCTTTGACAAACCTGACAAAAACAAGAAATGGGGAAAGGATTCCCTATTTAATAAATGGTGCTGGGAAAACTGGCTAGCCATATGTAGAAAGCTGCAACGGAATCCCTTCCTTACTCCTTATACAAAAATTAATTCAAGATGGATTAAGGACTTATATGTTAGACCTAAAACCATTAAAATCCTACAAGAAAACCTAGGCAATACCATTCAGGACATAGGCGTGGGCAAGGACTTCATGTCTAAAACACCAAAAGCAATGGCAACAAAAGCCAAAATCGACAAATGGGATCTCATTAAACTAAAGAGCTTCTGCACAGCAAAAGAAACTATCATCAGAGTGAACAGGCAACCTACACGATGGGAGAAAATTTTTGCAACCTACTCATCTGACAAAGGGCTAATATCCAGAATCTACAATGAACTCAAACAAATTTACAAGAAAAAAACAAACAACCCCATCAAAAAGTGGGCAGAGGACATGAACAGACACTTCTCAAAAGAAGACATTTATGCAGCCAAAAAACACATGAAGAAATGCTCCTCATCACTGGCCATCAGAGAAATGCAAATCAAAACCACAGTGAGATACCATCTCACACCAGTTAGAATGGCCATCATTAAAAAATCAGGAAACAACAGGTGCTGGAGAGGATGTGGAGAAATAGGAACACTTTTACACTGTTGGTTGGACTGTAAACTAGTTCAACCATTGTGGAAGTCAGTGTGGCGATTCCTCAGGGATCTAGAACTAGAAATACCATTTGACCCAGCCATCCCATTACTGGGTATATACCCAAAGGACTATAAATCATGCTGCTATAAAGACACATGCACACGTATGTTTATTGCGGCACTATTCACAATAGCAAAGAGTTGGAACCAACCCAAATGTCCAACAACGATAGACTGGATTAAGAAAATGTGGCACATATACACCATGGAATACTATGCAGCCATAAAAAATGATGAGTTCGTGTCCTTTGTAGGGACATGGATGAAACTGGAAAACATCATTCTCAGTAAACTATCGCAAGGACAAAAAACCAAACACCGCATGTTCTCACTCATAGGTGGGAATTGAACAATGAGAACTCATGGACACAGGAAGGGGAACATCACGCTCCGGGGACTGTTGTGGGGTGGGGGGAGGGGGGAGGGACAGCATTAGGAGATACACCTAATGCTAAATGACGAGTTAATGGGTGCAGGAAATCAACATGGCACATGGATACATATGTAACAAACCTGCACATTGTGCACATGTACCCTAAAACCCTAAAGTATAATAAAAAAAAAAAAAAAAAAGAAAAAAAAATAAAAACTTCTGTACAACAAAGAAGACAATTAAGAGAGTAAGGATGCAGACTACAGATTGGGAGAAAATATTTGCAAGCCATACATCTGATAATGGATTAATATTTAAAATATGTAAGGACCTCAACTATATAGAAAGAAAACAAACAATCCAATTTAAAAATGGGCAAAGAATCCGAATAGACGCTTCTGAAAAGAAGACATATGAATGGCTAACAAATACATGAAAAAAATGCTTGACATTATTAATCATTAGGGAAATGCAAATTAAATCCACAATGAGACATCACCTCATACCTGTTAGAATGGCTATTACCAAAAAGAGGAAAGATAACAAGTGCTGGCTAGGGTGTGGAGAAAAGGGAATTCTTGTACACTGTTGGTGGGAATGTAAATTAGTACAGCCATTATGGAAAACTGTATGGTGCTTCCTTTAAAATCTGAAAACTGATCTACCATATGATCCAGCAATGCCACACATGGGTGTTTCTCTGAAATATTTAATATCAGTATGTCAAAGACACGTCTACACTCCTATGTTCACTGCAGCCCTATTCACAATAGTCAAGATATGGAATCAACCTAAGTGTCCATCACTGATGAATGTATAAAGAAAATGTATATATACACAATGGAATACTAAACAACCTACTCAGCTTTAAAAAAGGAAGAAATTCTGGGCTGGGTGCAGTGGCTCACGCCTGTGATCCCAGCACTTTGGGAGGCCAAGGCAAGAGGATCACCTGAGGCCAGGAGTTTGAGATCAGCCTGGCCAACATGGTGAAACCCTGTCACTACTAAAAATACAAAAAAATTAGCCAGGCATGCTGGCAGGCACCTGTAATCCCAGCTACCTGGGAGGCTGAGGCAGGAGAATTGCTTGAATCCCAGAGGTGGAGGTCGCAATGAGCCGCTCCAGCCTGGGCAACAGAGTGAGACTCTGTCTCCAAAAAAAAAACGCCACTGCACTCTAGCCTGGACGACAGAGCAAGACTCCGTCTCAAAAAAAAAAAAAAAAAAAAAAAGAAAAAAACAAAAAAGGAAGAAATTTTGTTGACATGGATGGAATTGGAGAAAATCATGTGAAGTGAAATAAACCAAACACAGAAAAACAAATAACACAAGACAAATAATACATGTTCTCACTTGATTTTGGTATTGAAAACAATTGAATTCATGGGAACTGAGAGTAGAATGGTGGTTACTAGAGGCTGAAGGTTGGGGGAATGGGGAGATGATAATCAAAGCCTCAGTTACATAGTAGGAATAAGTTGGATTTTTTTGAGATCTACTGCACAGCGTGGTAAATACAGCTAGTAATTGAGTACTGTACATTTTAACATCACTTAAGATAATAAATGTCAAATGTTCTCATCACAAACATTTCAAATATTTGAGGTGATGGATAAGTTTATTAGCTTCATTTAACCATTCCATTGTATTAAAAAAAATCCTAGCATAACTTTATACTCCATAAATATATACAGCTATAATTTGTCTATATGTATATAATTAAAAAAAAAATTTTATCTGGAACCACCAGACTTAATCAGGTCAAGATATGCTAGCTGCACACTAAGATTTGATTTGATACATTGGGATGTGTAAAACATATGACCTCTCACATAGATATAAATCTCACTGCTTGTAGAAGTGCTATAGGTGTATGCTCTAAAAATGTAGAAATTTAATTTGACATGATTTCCATAAAATATATGGTGCATTTGGAATCATATGTGCTCCACTGTCAAGCATATTTCTGACAGCAGGGAATGTTCATTTTGACAAGATGGTGATGAGAAACAAATCTTTTTCTTACAATTATACATATATGATGATATGAAGAACATTCCACAGAGTAGCTTCTGGCTTCATAAATTTCAAACCTTGCTTCTTGAACTCTGCTTATGGTACTGAGTATTATAGGATGCATTCTTATCACTTTACAATCTTTCCCCCAACATAAAGCCGCTGTGTTGTGTGTTGGCGTGGTGGGTGGAAGGAGACAGGTAGTATAACTGTAGACCAAGGGACTTCAAGTCATAGAAACTTTATTTCTTTTTTTTTTTTTTTTGAGACAGTCTTGCTCAGTCACCCAGGCTGGAATGCAGTGGCACGATCTCAGCTCACTGCAACCTTCCGCCTCCGGGGTTCAAGCGATTCTCCTATCTTAGCCTCCCCAGTAGCTGGAATTATAGACGCCTGCTACCACGCCTGGCTAATTTTAGTAGAGGCTGGGTTTCACCATGTTGGCCAGGCTGATCTTGAACTCCTGGCCTCAAGTGATCCTCCTGCCTTGGCCTCCCAAAGTGCTGGGATTACAGGCGTGAGTCACTGAGCCCAGCCTGAGTCATTTAAACTGAATCCCATTTAACCCAAACTATATCTCAAATTCCACTTTAGCTGAATCCCCTCAGTACCATGACCATTTCAAAGACATGAGGGTATGAGTGATAGATGGTAACTCTAAGTGGAATGAGCCACCAGTCTAAATAGATTAAACGTTTTACTTTTATATGTGAGCATGTGAACACATGAGAAGGGCCTGTCCAGGGAGGGGTCCTAAAGCTTAAGCTTCATTAGCTTTGTAGTAAATTCATCTCCTCATCTGGGCTTGAAAAGCTTGCCTAGCATGTAATCTAGAGGTTCCTAATAGGGAAGATTCACTACTCCCATATACTGATTGAAGAATAGGCATCTTTCTTATGCTCTTTGAAGATGACAAAGGTGTAAGAAATATTCACGATCCAAAGAGGTAATAATTGTCTTTTGTATCAGATGTGATATTAACATTTCTTGAAAGCAAAAGGAAAGCATGAGTTAGCTGTAACCTGCTGCCTAAATTAAGCAGTAAAAATAATTCCATAAGAGAGTAACTCACTCCCAGGAGAAATAAATGTCATTTAAATAATATGAATGAAGAGTACCTGTGTGTCAGGCAGAACCACCCTGAATGTTTGCAGCCCAGGGGCTGTATCCTGACCTCAAGCCTCTTGCTGATAAGTAATTTCAAGTCATGTGGGATAAGAAATATGTTGCAGTCTACGAATTGTCTACCCAGTACATCAACTCACCTGAGATGACAAAATTGTTTCCTTAGAGCAGGATTTAGCAAATATTGTCTATAAAGAACCAAATATAGTAAATATTTCAAATATTTATGGAGGCTAAAATTTGAATTGCATAACATTTTCATGTGTCACAAAATATTTTAATTTTGATGTTTTTAACTATTAAAAAATATAAAAATTTTTATTTTTCAAAGTTTGAAGGCTGTACAAAAACAGGTGGCATGTGATATTTTGCCCCGGACTGTTGTTTACTGACCTTTGTTCTAAAATATACAGAGAAAAGATTTGGGATTTAGCTGATGGCAGGTTTAGAAGGATACCACTTTTCTGTTCTGCATTTCTATGCAGAAGAATTTCTCAAATTATAAATAATGCAGTATATCAGCTGTATATCAGCTGTTTGGTAGGCGCCATGCTGAAAATCTAAAATGAATGACGTGGATCTCCTCCCTCAAAGTGCTCAAATGCAACACAATCGCCTTCCCAACCCATGACTTTTGATTGGCTGTTGGTGATTTGGCTTGTCTTGGCTATTGGTTTGAATTGACAGTGTATCTTATAGAGACACGGTACCAATGCAGCACCATGGGCACAACCCAATTTGGCACGAGATCTCTGGCAGCCGAGTGGGCAGCACCTTGATTATCAAGATGGACTGGCCACCCTGTCTGCATCTGGTGTCCTCTTCCTGCCACTGTGCTCCTTATAGGTCCCTGTTACTATAATGAGTTTTGAAGTTCAAGAAGCTTTTGCACAGAAAGGATTGGTTCCAGTTACTTGCATTTTCAAGAAACATCAATTTAGGAATAATTAAAAACATCATTTACATAATGAAAAACATGTTACATAATTAAAAACATCATTTTCATTAACTTAAGTTCAGCATATAAATCTTATTAATTCCATTTATAAATCTATATCTAAAATAAGAATTTTACCTTTCCTTGCTCTTTGATTACTGTTTGATTAATTTAAGTAAAACAGGATAAACATCCTTAAATAATCAGCCTGTAGTTTATCAAATTCCCTTAAGCATTTTATATTACATTTGTAAATTTATTCAATGAATTTTACTTCAAATGCCTGATCAGACAAGCCTACCACCCAAACAACAAAACCTTTAATATATTTAAACAATGTAAATTAAATGTATAAATATAGAAACCCAATAGTTCTTCTAGGCATTCCAACTTTCAACTTAAAAATCATAAGTTTAGGCTGGACGTGGTGGCTCACGCCTGTAATCCCAGCACTTTAGGAGGTCGAAACAGGCAGATCACCTGAGGTCAGGAGTTCGAGCCCAGCCTGGCCAACATGGCCAAACCCCATCTCTACTAAAAATACAAAAAAATTAGGCAGGTGTGGTGGTGGGTGCCTGTAATCCCAGCTGCTCGGGAGGCCGAGGCAAGAGAATCGCTTGAACCCAGGAGTTGGAGGTTGCAGGAAGCCGAGATTGTGCCACTGCACTCCAGCCTGGGTGACAGAGTGGGACTCCGTCCCCAACGAAAAAAAAAAAAAACCTAAGTTTATAATCACATATTTTAAAGTGAAATCCCCCAACTAATCCATCAGATTATCATGTCAAATTCTCTTAAACATTATAAGCATAATAAATACCAAACACACAGATTGTTCCAGTGATTATAAAACCTACACTTAAACTTAATCCCCCAAATACAAATAATACGGGTCAAACTACCTTCACTAAGTTTTAAACATTCTAGTGTAGAAAGACTTTTAAGTTGGGGTCAGCAAACTGACCTGCCATATCTGGCCTGCTGCCTGTTTTTCTATGTCCTCAAGCTAGGAATGGTTTCTGCAGTTTTAAATAGTTAAGAAAGAAAAGTAAAAGAAGATGATTTCAACACCCATAAAGGTTTATAGGAACATAGTTATGCTCATTCGTTTCCATATTGTCTATGGCTGCTTTGGGGCTACAACATCAGAGTTGAGTGGTTAACACAGAGATCTTATGGCCCTCAAACCGAAAATATTTACTCTCTGTATCTTTACAGAAAGTTTGTTAACCCTCTTTTTTTTATTTAGAAGAAACCTAAATAAAGGATCATTGCAACAGAAACTTTTGCCTGAAAGGAATTTGGGACCAAAGGCAGAGAGTGTCTTCCAGAAGGCTGTTTATTGTCCACCTTCCTCCACTTACCCAGAGCACTAACAACAGAGGTTGAGGACAGGAAAGAAGGGAATACAAAGGGAAGAAAAACTCTCTTTTGGTGTAAAAACAGAGATCCCCTCCTACCATATGGCCACCTACCCTCCCCCTTCTCCAATGCAAGTGATACTGATTCTGAGCAGTTTAGAGCCTACTGGCAGCTGTTAAGCTGTGGGGGTGCTTCTCATAGCATGCTTAGGAGGAAGTGGTACGAGAGGGTGGTTTCCCTAATCCATCTACCAACACAAGTTGAGATAGCATCATTTAGGTGAGAAGAAAGTTCTGACCCTTTGGTTGCCATTAGCTTTGCCTTTCAGTAACCTCATGAAAAGAATTGTTGAGATGCTTGCAGACTATTATTCAGGGTCCAGTTTTCCTAGTTAGAAGCCTCAATGTCTTTAAAGTAAGAAAAAATAATCAAAACTGGGTTGCATTTTAGTCTCTTGTTTTTGGGGTTTGGCAAGAGTATGTTTACCTAAGTTGATAATAAAGTCAGAGATGGGGGCTTGCAGATTTAATTGGAAATAGTTCTTGAAATTGAGTGAGTGTACATACATGCATGTGTGAGCGTCTATTGACTGTTATGTCCTTCAAGCATGAATTAATTAGCACCTTGTTGTTACCATGCCAGCCTGGAATATTCAAGGTAAGTTCAGCTGCAATGGATTTAGCAGGAATCAGGCTCTGACCATGCTGAGTCACAGCACCCCTAAAGTTAAAAAATACCAAATGCATGATAGTGCTCCCATGATTGGCTAATAGGGTGGTAGTTATTAGTTCATCGAGATGTCTTATTTAAGGGGAATGTGTTGGTGGTCTTAGTTTTATGGCCCTGAAGTAAGAACCAAATGCCGGGTATAGTTTCAGTATAGTCACCCCCAAGTGTTATGGGCCCAGAGCGAGGAGAGTTGCACTCCTGAGTGGGATGATTTGTTGGAGGTTGGTAGATTAAGAGACCAAAAATCAGTAGGGGATATCCATGTTGATGAGGGATGTCTTGACTGAAATGTGCTATGTCCGATGAACCAGTATATGTACTATGTAATATTAAGTAATATTAAGTAATGTAAGATTTACAGTACTGATCAATATCCATGTGGGGTAGGTTTTATTGTATGGTTAATGACAGTGGATGTGTGACGGTTGATTAAGGGATTATTAGCACATGCTTATATGCATGTGGACTGGATTTTTAATGTATTGTTAAACATGAATGTACTATGTACTGTTAAGCATTTATAGTACTATATATTATTCATGGGGACTAGCAGTAATGTACGAAGTACATAAAAGCACTATTATAATAGTGCTAGTTGATTAGTACTGACATGGTAGTCAAAGTATATGCTGAGAAAGAATTCAGGGAATCATTTAATTAGAATTTCAGCTTTGGGTGTTGACGGTGAAGCAGGATACTTTTTCCCGGAGTTGTCCTGGGGAAGGATCCTCCATTTCTGGTTTACAAGACCAGAGTATTGAATTATACTGCAAGAGCATCTTCATTTAAGCAGTTTATTTTCAATTAGGCCAGAGAGTGGCATAAGGGTAAGGATGATAGAGAAGTACACAATAGATGCTGTCTGTTTGATGGTGATAAAAGGGTATTGGACTGGTTGTCCCCCAACTCATGTGGGTGTAAATAGGTCAGCTACTAAGATTCAGAATAGGCCTTTACTCAATGGTCAAAATATTATGCTTTGTTGTTTGCACATGAGAAGTACAGGAATAACTGCCAGAATGAGAATGGGGAACGCAAGGGCCAGTATGTCTCCTAGTTTATTAGGGAAGGATCATAAGATTGCATAGGCAAACAAAAAGTACCAGTCTGGTTTGATGTGGGGTGGGTTGTTGAGGGGGTTGGCTAAGGTGTAGTTATCTGGGTTGTTCAGGAGGTCAGGCAAAAATAGTACTAGAGTTATTAGAAGGAGCAGGAAAAAAATTAAACCTAAAATATCTTTGGTTGTGTAGTGGGGTGGAAAGTTATTTTGTCAGGGTCTGATGAAACCCCTGAAGGGTTATTAGATCCTGTTTCATGTAGAAATAAAAGGTGAACAGCTGCTAGAGCTGTAATGATGAAGGGTAAGATGAAATGGAAGGCGTAAAATCGTGTAAGGGTGGCTTTGTCAACTGAGAGCCTACCTCAGATTCATCGCACAAGGTCAGTTCCAATATATGGGATGGCTGATAGATTTGTAATTATTGTAGTGCCTCAGAATGATACGTGGCCTCATGGGAGCACGTAGCCTATGAATGCTGTCGCCATAGTTGTGAGTAGGAGGATAATGCCGATATTTCAGGTTTCTAGAAATGCAAGTAATCCACAGTATAAGCCCCGGCCAACATGTAAGAAGAGGCAGATGAAAAATATAGAAGTGCCGTTCGCATGAAAATAGCAGACTATTCAGCCGTAGTTTAAATCTCGGCAGATGTGAGTGACTGAAGAGAAGGAAGCTGAGGTGTCTGATGTGTGATGCATGGCTATAAATAGCCCTGTAATGATCTGGAGGGTTAGGCAGGCACCAAGAAGTGGGCTGAAGTTTCATCATGTAGAAATTTTAGATGGTGTGGGAAGATCGATGAATGAGTGATTAATAATTTTTATTAGCTGGTGTGTTTTGCAGGGATTGGTCATTAGCGTTCTTATAGTTGAAATACAATGAAGATTTTTCATGTCATTAGTCATGGTTATAGTCCATGTGGGAATAATGGCATATACTGCATTTTTATTAAGTGTCCTTTTGGTTATAGGGTTTGCGGGTTTCTCTTCAAAACCTTCTCTTATTTATGAAGATCTAGGGCTAATTATCAGTGGTGCTGTAGGTTGTGGTATTGTGTTGAATTTTGCTGGGGCTTTGTGGGGTTGATAGTCTTTATTTATTTGGGTGGCATGATGGTTGTTTTTGGTTATACTACAGTGATGGCTACTGAGGAGTACCCTGAAACAGGAAGATCAAGTATTGATATCTGAGTGGCTTTATTATTAGGATTTTTAATGGAATTGATGCTGGTTTGGTGAATAGTTGAGCACGATGAAGTGGGAATCACGATTGATTTCAATAGTGTAAAGAGTTGGATGATTTTTGAGGGCGAGGGGGCTGGGTAGTTGTGTGAAGATTCTGTGGGTGCAGCTGCCTTGCGCAGCTATGGGTGTTGGTTAGTGGTAGTTGCTGGTTGGTAATTATTTGTTAGTATTTATGTTGTGATTGAAATAACTTGGAGTAACAGATAATTAGGAGGAGGGCTAGAAGGGATGGAATAAAAAAGGAGACAAAGTAGAGTTTAATTAGGCCTGAGTAGATACCATAATGGAGGGTGAAATCTGGGTTTGTGTGATGGGCTTTGGTATAGATTTTTCCAGTCAAATTGGGTCTAGTAGAAGTGAGGCTGGATTTTGGCTTGTGAATAGGCCTAAGTGGGGGATTGTATGGTGAATTGTGGCTGAATAAAATCCTAGTATGTTGGAGAAGTTGAAAGTCTGTAGGGGGTGTTTTAGTTTAAGATTATTAGTTATAAAATTAAGTTCCATTGCTAGTGAGAAACCTAAGATGGTCACACCGAGGGCTGTGAATTTCAGGTGGGGTGGCATGGTCGTTTGCGGGGATGAAACAGGAATGGTACTGCTGGTGATGAGGAATCCGGCAAAGATGCTACTGATTGTTAGATGCTTGAGTTAATTAAGAAGAGGTTATTTTTGTTAATAGTAATTAGAGTCGTGAAGTGAAGTTGTCCTATTAGTGCACAAAGAAAATAATACAGGTACTATAGACAGCTGTCAAAGAGGTGGCAATAGGGTAATAAAAGGGGCTCATGGCCAGGCGCAGTGGCTTATGCCTGTAATCCCAGCACTTTGGGAGGCTGAGGCAGGAGGATCATGAGGTCAGGAGATCAAGACCATCCTGGCCAACATGGTGAAACCCCATCTCTACTAAAAATACAAAAAAATTAGCTGGGCATGGTGGCATGTGCCTGTAATCCCAGCTACTTGGGAGGCTGAGGCAGGAGAATCGCTTGAACCAGAGAGTCAGAGGTTGCAGTGAGCCAAGATCACACCACAGCACTCTAGCCCAGGAGACAGTGTGAGACTCAGTCTCAAAACAAAAACAAAAAAACAAAAAGGGCTCAGGCGTTGGTGTATGATGTGTCTGCAGCTTCAATGATGAGGTCTTTAGAGTAGAAGCCTGTGAGGAAAGGTATACTTGTAAGTGCCAGTGTGCGGATAATAAGGGAGGAGGAAGTGAGGGGCAAAGTCTTGAACAGCCCTATTCTTCGGATGTCTTGTTCATCATTGAGGCTGTGGATGATGGACCCTGAACATATAAGTAATATAGCTTTGAAAAAGGCGTGGGTGCAGATGTGAAGGAATGCTAGGTGTGACTGATTAATGCCAATTGTGACTATTACAAGGCCTAGCTGACTTGATGCAGAATGTTATGTTTTTTTTGATATTGTTTTGTGTTAGAGCACAGATTGCTGGGAATAAGGTAGTAACAGCCCCCAGACATAATGTAAGGGTTTGGATTGATAAATTATTTTCTATTAAAGGGTAGAAGCAGATGAGCAGGAAAACTCCTGCTCCTACTATAGTGCTGGAGTGGAGTAGGGCTGAGAATGGGGTTGGATCTTCTATGGTGATGGAAGTCAGGGATGGAGGCTGAATTGAGCTGACTTTCCTGCTGCTGCTAAGAGAAGGCTAATCAATGGAAGGGAGTTGGGGGTGGGATCTAGAATAAACATATGTTGAAATTCTCATGTGTTAGGGGATGGGAGGAACCATGCCATAGCTAAGATAAAACCAGTATCTCCGATGTGGTTGTACAGGACTGCTTGGAGTGCTGCTGTTTTAGCATCTGCTCGGCCGTACCATCGGCCGATTAGCAAGAAGGATGATTCCTATGCCTTCTCATCGGATAAAGAGCTGAAAGAGGTTGTTGGCAGTAACCAGAATATTGTGATAAGGAAAATAAGTAAACATTTGGAAAACTGATTCATGTTAGGACCTGAGTTTATATATCATGTTGAGAATTCTATAATAGATCAGGTAACGAATAGTGCTACTGGGATAAATATTGTAGAGTAGTCATCTAGTTTGCAGCTTAGAGTTTGAGGGTCTGGATCATCATTCAATGTCAGTTTGAGATAATGACTTCTTGGTCTGTGCATATAAACGTTGCAGGGATGAGGCTAATGATGAAGGCACATGTGATAGATATTTTTACATAATTTGAGTATGAACCTTTTTTGCAGGTGTTGGTTAAGGTAGCAGTAATTGGTAGGATTAAGGGGACTAGGGCTGTTTGTAGCCATGGAAGAATACATGCTTGTTACTTTTATTTGGAGTTGCACCAGTGTTTTTGGTTCTTAAGACCAACGGATGACTCTCATCCTTTAAAAGTTGAGAAAGCCATGTTGTTAGACATGGGGGCATGAGTTAGCAGTTCTTACATACTTTCTCGGTAGACAAGAAATTGCAGGCTTCTATTGTTAGATCCACAATCTAATGTTTTGCTTAAACTACAGCTACAGCATGCAAACCCCAAAATAATTTTAGGGTCTAAGGATAGTAGGAAGATAGGTGCTAGATGTATAAGTATTAATGTGTTTTTCTCGTGTAAAGGAAGGTTTGATATGTTGATATGATATGTAAGTGTCCTTCGTTGTGATTAGCATATACAGGGAGTAAAGGGCTGTAATTAGTATATTAAGTCCTATAAGCATAATAGTGATATTTGATGAGGAGAATGAGGCCATAGTCACAAAGAGTTCTCCTACTAGATTAATGGTAGGGGGTAAGGCAAGGTCAGTCTGATTTGCCAGAAGTCATCATGAGGCTTTTAGTGGGAGTAGTGTTTGAAGGCCTCGGTAAGTAACATGGTTCATCTATGGGCTCACTCATAGTTTGAGTTTGCTAGGCAGAATAGTAGGGACGAAGTGAGTCCATAAGCAATTATAGGGGTGACCGCACCTGTAAAGCTCCAAGGGGTCTGGATGAGAATAGCCATAATAACAAGTGCTATGTGGCTTATGGAGGAGTAGGCAATAAGTGATTTTAAATTGGTTTATTGTAGACAAATAGAGCTTGTCATGATTATTCCTCATAGGGATAGCATGAGGAAAGGGTAGGCTATATGTTCTGTTAGGGGGTTGAGGATGAGGGTAAGTCGTATTATTCTGTAACTGCCTAGCTTTAGGAGTTCTGCTGCAAGTACTACGGAGCCGCCAACAGGGGCTTCTATGTGGACTTTGGGGAGTCATAGGTGAAGTCCATATAGAGTTATTTTTACTATAAAAGACATGATACATGCCAGTCATAGAAGATTGTTGGATCAGGAGGTTAACAGCTCTTGGGTAGTAAGTATTATTACCACTATGTTTAGTGAACTTGAAGTAGTTTAAGTATAAACAAGTGCTACGAGTAGAGGTAGGGATCCTACTAGTGTGTAAAATACGAAGTATGAGCCTGAGTTAAGGTGTTCTGTTTGATTACCTCAGCGGGTAATGATAATTAGGGTAGGAACTAGCATGGCTTCAAAGAGGATATACAATATAATTAGTTCTGTGGCTGTAAATGTTATGATTAAAAAAGTGTGTAGGGAGATCAGCATAGAAATATAGAACTTTTTTTATGGAAGTGACTCATTAGATGATGTTGGCTTGCTAGAATTATAAGAGGTAAGAGTCAGATTGTTAAGATTAGAAGGGGTGATGTCAGTGGGTCAGGAGAGACGATTAATGAGAAGTTAGATGAGTTATCATTGAGGTGGTTAAAAAATAGTAGGCTGATGAGGTGGATGAGTAGGCTGTGGGTAACCATGTTAATTCAGATTATAGAATTTTTAGAGAACCATGTTATTGGTAATAGTATGATTGTTGGAATAATAATTTTTAGCATTGAAGTAAATTTAGATTTTGTGTGTAATCTAGGCCATATGTACTGGAGATCAAAACTAGTAAGGCAAGGGCCACTCCAGCTTCGCAGGGAGCAAATACTAGGAGGATAATGGGTATTATGTTTGCTAGAGCGAAATGTGAAGTCCTTGAAAGCCTGTGGCTATAAAGAATGTGGAGCCGTAGATTCCATCAGAGATAGTAAAGCGGGCCTGGAAATATTCTGAGGCTTGTAGAAGGGTAAATACCTAAGGTAATTGTGATGGATAGTGCTTGAAGTATCTCCTTACAACTACCTTCTATTAGGCTTGGTGAGCCCAAGTAATTGACACTCCTGATGCAAGTAATACAGATGTACTCAGGACGGGGAATTCTAAGGGGTTGAGGGGAAAAATGCCTGTTGGGGGTCAGTATCCTCCTAATTCTGGAGTCAGGGCTAGACTGGAGTAGTAGAATGCCCAGAAGAAACCAGCAAAAAAGAATACCTCTTTTTTCCATATTGGAGGAATGATTGACGATTGATGTGAGATGGACTTTTTTTTGGACGATTGATGTGAGGTGGCCTTTTTTTTGGATGATTGATGTGAGGTGGCCTTGAAACGTACTTTCTCAGGTAATGTCACGTCATCATTGGTATATAGTCCGTGTGTTGGTCAGCAGGCCTAAGGTTAAGAGGGTAATAAAGTGAAATCACATGGCCAGGCCAGATGTTATGAGAGCTGAGAGAGCTCCTGTTAGTGGTCGGGGCTGGGTTTAACTCTGTGTGGTAGGCATGTATTTGGTGGGTCATTATGTGTTGTTGTGTAGGTAAAGGCTTACTAGTCATGTAAAGACATAGGCCTGAATAAGGGCTATGGTGAATTTGAGGATGGTTTGTAGGATTGGAATGATGACAGCGATTGAAGCTGTGGGAGACTGAGTTGATAATACTAGTGTGGCTCCTCCAATTAAACGCATTAGTAGGTGTCCAGCTGTAATGTTGGCTGTTAATCCCATAGCTAGTGCCATTGGTTGAATGAATGGGCTAATAGTTTCAATGATCACTAGCATAGGGATAAGTGGCATAGGTGTGCCTTGTGGTAAAAAGTGAGCTAAGGAAGCTTTCGTCTTAAAGCAGAAGTCTGTAATTACTGCGCCAGCTTATAGGGGGATTGCTATTCCTAGATTTATTGATAACTGGGTAGTTGGTGTAAATGAATGGGGTAGAAGCCTGAGGAGATTGGTTGAAGCAATGAAGAGAATTAGAGAGATCAGTATAAGGGAACAGGTTCGCCATTTAACATCATGGATTATTATTATTTGTTTTAGTACAAGTTGAATTAGTCACTGTTGAATGGAAGTCAGTCAGTTACTGATTAGATGACTGGAGGTTGGAAATAGTATGGTGGGAAATAAAATTATTAATGCTACTGTGGGTAGGCCTAGAATTGTTGGGGTAATAAAAGAGGTGAATAGATTTTCATTCTTTTAATTCTCAAGGGGTTTTATGTTTTTGCATTTTGATTATTTTTGGGTTATTTTGGGTCTCTTGCAATAGAGAAGGAAGGAGGCAAACATATTAGAATAGGAGAGGGCAATTTGTACAGAGAGGGAAAATTCGCCTGAGGGCTAAAATAAATGTAATCCCTAATTACTACACTGAAAGCATGGCAGAAATTCTATAGTTCTTCCATGGCTTATATAAACTACACTTTAAAAATAGCTATATCTTTTTTAAAAAGAGAAATGCTCAATGAATGGGCAACTCCAAATGCCTTGTAATAGAAAACTGTTCTCAAACAAAATGAGAGCACTTTGCTGAGTCAGAATGTGGGGTTTCTTACATTTTGTTTTCATTTGGGCCCAGCCCCAAAGTGTGATTTGCTTATCAACATCATGAGTGATGGAGACTAGAAGCCAGGTTTACATTAAAGATTGATGTTGGGGCCAGGGGTGGTGGCTCATGTGTGTAATCCCAGCACTCGCTTGAGTCCAGGGATTTGAGACCGGCCAGGCCAATATGGTGAAATCCTGTTTCTATTAAAAATACAAAAATTAGCTGGGCATGGTGGTTCATGACTGTAATACCAGAAAACTCAAGAGGCTGAGGTAGGAGGATCACCTGAGCCCAGGAGGCAGAGGTTGCAGTGAGCCAAGATTGCGCCACTGCACTCCAGCGTGGGTGACAGAGCAAGACTCTTCAAAAAAAAAAAAAAAAAAAAAAAAGATTTATGTTGAGATGCCATAATTATTGAGACTTGGACAGAAAACCTTCAGGTGGTAGCTAAGAATGTGGTAGTTTTATAATATTGGGCTATTTCAAATTTTCTGTAAATCAATTTATTTCTTAAAAAGGATTTGACCAAAACTACCTTGATAGTTTTAGGCAGCATAGAATCCCTCTTCAAAAGGACTTTGTGCAAATGAAGTAATATACTGGCTAATGAAAATATACCTTGCGGAAGAATCTTCCAAGGCTTATTGGCTATGGGATGGAGAAGGAAATATAGACAGTTAATATCAGAGCAAAATCTTTGTTTACAGGAAATCGGATCTTAGGAACCTCTGAAAGAAGCTGCCTAGATGATCAGGGTTGCTCTTTACTGGGGGACAGGTAAGACCATTTCTAAACCTCAAATATATCTAATTTTGTGAGCTTCTTCAGAAGTTATAGGGGTCTTATCATTTTTATGTGGTGTATGGTAAGGAGATACTGATATAGAATTTTCAAGTTTTATAAACATCCTTGCTATAAATAATCACATCGAATCAAGTTTACATCTGAAAGTATTATTATAAAGTGAAAAGCCATGTAACCACACCTAGGTCAAGAAGCAAAACATCACTAGAAAGCTTCCCTATGCCCTTCCCCCTAGGCACACTCTACTTTGTCATCCCTAAAGAAGATCATTCTCCTGATTTTTATAGCAATTGCTTTTTTGTGTGTGTATTCTGTGTAGTGTTGATTGTAAAGTGCTTTCTAAATGTTATCATCTACCCTTTGATGCTTTTTCTCAACAATCTTTAATTTTGGGGAATTGATCTTTTATGTTCTATTTTTTTCTTCCATTGGTTTGGAAGTTATACCTTCTCCTGAGGAACACCCTTTAACATTTCCTTTAGTAAGTATCTGTTATTGATGAACTCTCCCAGTTTTGTCTAAACATATCTTTATTTCACTCTCTTCTTGAAAGATATTTTTACTGGGTATATATGCTTTAAAGTTGGTATTTATTGTTGTACCTGTTCTTATTATTTTGCAATTAATACTACCATTCCACAGACTTCTGGCTTCCATTGCTTCTGCTGAGAAATTAGCTGTTAATCTGTTTGTTTTAGTGAATGAAAATAGATTACATTCCCCATTTCATTCCTACTGTCCCCTTTCTGCTTTAAACATTTTCTGTCATTGCCTTTCTGTAGTTTCACTATATTTGGGTATGAATTTATTTCTTATTTTTTTATTCTACTTTGAAATTTTAGGTTGCAGACATGAAATCTAATTATCTCATAATTTAGCTTGTATTTCACAAAATCAAGGATATTCTCTTATATAACCATAGTACAATCACAAAAATCAGAATAAAAACTATTCAACAGTACATTCCAATCGATAGATCATATTCAAATTTTGCAATTTATACCACTAATGTTCTTTTTCTGGTCCAGGATTCAACTCAGAATCGCAGTTTTATTCAGTGGACATCTCTCTTTGGTCTCCTTTAATTTAGAACAGTGCCTTAGTCTTTGTGTTTCATGACCTTGACATTGTCAAAGAATACAGGCCAAATATTTAAAAAAATTGGGTTTATCTGATATTTTCCTCATGATTAGATGCTGATTAAGCATTTTTGGAGGAGTATTACAAAGTGATATGTTCTTCTCGGTGCATCATTTCAGGAGGCACATGATATTGACTTATCCTATTATTGGTGATGTTAACTTTGATTACTTGGTTTATGTGGTGTCTGATTTCTCCACTAAAATTTATTATTTTTGCCTTTGTAATCAATAAAATGTATTGTGGTAGCATAGTTTGTGACTATGCATTACTTTTTCAGATACTTCTTTTACTCTTTTTTCCTTCCCTTCTGAAACGCCAATTATGTCTTTTCATTGTATCCTCTGTGTCTTTTTTTTTTTTTTTTGAGACAGAGTCTCACTCTGTTGCCCAGGCTGGAGTGCAGTGGCGTGATCTCGGCTCACTGCAACCTCTGCCTCCCAGGTTCAAGCAATTCTCCTGCCTCAGCCTCCCGAGTCGCTGGGACTACAAGAGCACACAACCACACCTAGCTAATTTTTGTATTTTTAGAGATGGGGTTTCACCATGTTGACCAGGAGAGTCTCGATCTCTTGACCTCAAGATCTGCCTGCCTTGGCCTCCTAAAGCGCTGGGATTACAGGCATGAGCCATTGTGCCCGGCCCCTCTGTGTCTTTTATCTTGCATTTTTAATTTTTATTTTTAAGTTTATTTATGCTTCTCTCTGGGTATTTTCTTCTGCCCTTCATTTCACCATTTCTGTCTTTAGCTGTGTCTAAATGTGCTGTTAAACCTATCCACTGAGTTCCTAATTTCAGTTATTGTGTTTTTCAGTTCTATGTTTTCTATTTTTGTTTTTAATTCTGTAATATCACTTTGTATAGTTTTTGGTTATGAAAACTATTCTTGCTGCCATTCTTTTTATCTCCAGTAGCTTAGTAGGCTTAAATGCTGTACAATGTCTCTAACTCTACTCTTTGGAACCAGGTGGATTGTTGTTCTTTTGCTCATGTTATTTTATTGCCTTATATATTTGGCTCTCTTTAATTATGTGTGGACATCACATTTTAAAAGTTATTTGTAGAAATAATTTGAGACCTACAATGGTGGTATCTTTCAGAGAAGACTTGTTTTCTGGGGCCACTAGCTATCTGAAATCACCTTAAGCTCATTTTAGGATGTGAGATTTTTCTGGACCATTGAGATGTTTCAAAGCAGGGATACTTATTTTTGGTCCACCCTCACTCCTAGAACGCAATCTTGTAGCATCCCAACCCAAAGCCTAGGCTGACTGGCTTGATCCTCCACCCTGGCAATCCCTGTGAGGCTGATGAAATGGCTACTTCACATTTTAGCTGTCATTTTTAGGTCAGCAAACACCTCCAGAGCAAAAGTAGCTACAAACTTTGGATTTATCTCTCTGGATTTTCATCTTTTGGGCTTTCACCCAGTAATTCTTATTACCTTGCTTGCTTTTTGATGTTTTAAAGAAAATATTTATTTTTAATGCAGATTTAGTTGTCTTGAATGGGAGTTTTGGTTCAAATCACCTAGTCTGCATTATTTAAGTAGTATTTTCTATGTTAGTTTATTCTAGATCATAATATTAAAGTTTATATATTGTAAAATTAATTTTAAATTCCGCCTTTGGTAATATGGAAAAACAAAATTTTCACTTTTCCTATTTAGCAAGTAACAATCGCTACTTAATTTAAGGGCAACAAAATTTGCTGACATATGTTTTAAAATAACATTGTATTGAGCTTGATTAGGGGGCCAAATGCATATTAAAATGTAGATGAAAATTAGTCTTCCTGTTATGGCATCAAAAATAGACAAAGACTTCTTTCATGTTTTGATGTTTGGGATTCTTGAATTTTGCACTTAAAAAAGCAACATATTTACTTTCTTAAAAATAACTTTTATTTCTAAACAAACACATTTTTCTCTAGATAATGAGCTAAGTGAGGTTTCAGACTCCTATTTATAAGCCCTTCTGTACATTTATCATGTATATAACTATATTACCAATAAAGAAAAAGAAGATATTGTCATAGTAATTCCTTTAAGTGTTTTTTTTAATACTAGGCCCATCTTAAAATATTATATAGTATTTAAAAACCAGATTTGTGCAATTTATAAATCTGGTAAAAAATTTCCTCAAAAGAATTTGCTGGATTATTATAATAGTTAATATTAGCATGGTATTTTAACATCATTGTACTTTAAGCTACCTAGTTTAATGATTCATTATAGAATGAATGACATGATGTCAAAATGCAATTTTTTCAATTACACATACATAAATAATTGTATGTAAAAGCACTAAGAGTAGCTGATAAATGCCACAATGATCAAACAGCCATAGCAAAGAGCTAGTAGCGCTTGCCTAAACTGACTATGTTAGTGTATTTAAATCTTTCTATAAACTTGATGCTTTTACCATGCTTCTGTAAACTTGATGCTTCAACTTCCACCTTGCATGCACATGCTGGACATGTTCTGTGTTCTGGACAACCACTTAAAAAGCCTAAATCATCTTAGCTTTGCTTCATGCCTCCCCAGTTGCCCAACTCCCCTCTGGAAGAATCCTCCTCCCTGGGGTTGCCTTCCAAATACAAACCTGCCTAGCCAGAGTCTTGGTAATTCCCCATGTGTTTCCCCTTACGGCCTAATAGATACTCCCTCTCTTGAGGTCTGAGTATAATCAACTATTGTTTCAATGGCAGCTGTCTCCTGATCTGTTGGCCTCACCATACCTGAAAAATAATAAAACCTATAAAAACAAGTATGAGCCAATGCTGATTTGGTAAGAATTTGAAAGCTCTAAAACTGTCCCATTTGAAGTAAAGAGTGTTTAAAGGTTTATGTTATTTTATTTTATAGCATTTAGCAATAGATGCCATCGCCATGAGGTACAAACTGCAATCTGAACAATGCCATGATGATACTTTGGAGGTTCTCATAGTGGAGAAATGCTCAGCCAGAGGCAAGTGCCTCTGCAAAAATCTGCCAGAGGAAAATAATAATTCATAGTCATTACTAAATACAGTAGTATGTCGAGTATAACATATTTCTTAATCTTAGGTTTAACAAATGGACTGACTTCAGAAAGATGGTAGAAACTAGATTTCTTCTGAAACCACATTTTGGTAACAACAGTTATCAAACCCTGGCTAACTGAAATGAATTAGTAATGGCACAAGGCAATACTTTTAAGGACGCTTTTCTTAAGAGCATCAAGAGCCACTTTCCTGGAAGACATTATATTAAGTGAAATAAGCCAGGCACAAAAAGACAAATACTGCATGCTGTCACTTATATGTGGAATCTAAAAAAAGTTGAATTCATAAAGCAGAGAGTAGAATGGTAGTTACTAGGAGCTGGGGGTGGGTTGGGGTGGGTGGATGGAGAGATGTTGGTCAAAAGATACAAAATTTAGCTAGGAGAAATAAGTTCAAGAGATCTATTGTACAATGTGATGACTATAGTTAATAACAAGGTATTGTATTCCTGAAAATCGCTGAGAGAGTAGATGTTAAGTGTTCTCACTACAAAAAAATGATAAGCATGCCAGGTAGCACATATGTTAATTAGCTTGAATGAGCCATTTCTCAAAACATTGTGTTGTATATGATCTCTGTATAATTTTTTGTCAATTAAAAATAATTTTTAAAAAGAACAATTTTCTCTTAGTAGCCAAGTCAAATAGTATCAAATGGTGTCTTGTGTTAAAACGGTACAAGTGAGAGGCAGTGTTTATACCACATGAATGTCTACTGATACCAATTTAGATACGTTTTTATTAGTTCCAGTTGAATATAACAAAAAATGTTTTCTCAAAGAACCTCATTTTGTAAGAACAAAGGTTCACGAGAGAAGGGATTATCTCAATAGATGCAGAAAAGGCCTTTGACAAAATTCAACAACCCTTCATGCCAAAAACTCTCAATAAATTAGGTATTGATGGGACGTATCTCAAAATAATAAGAGCTATCTATGACAAACCCACAGCCAATATCATACTGAACGGGCAAAAACTGGAAGCATTCCCTTTGAAAAACGGGCACAAGACAGGGATGCCCTCTCTCACCACTCCTATTCAACATAGTGTTGGAAGTTCTGGCCAGGGCAATTAGGCAGGAGAAGGAAATAAAGGGTATTCAATTAGAAAAAGAGGAAGTCAAATTGTTCCTGTTTGCAGATGACATGATTGTATATCTAGAAAACCCCATTGTCTCAGCCCAAAATCTCCTTAAGCTGATAAGCAACTTCAGCAAAGTCTCAGGATACAAAATCAATGTACAAAAATCACAAGCATTCTTGTACACCAATCACAGACAAACAGAGAGCCAAATCATGAGTGAACTCCCATTCACAATTGCTTCAAAGAGAATAAAATACCTAGGAATCCAACTTACAAGGGACGTGAAGGACCTCTTCAAGGAGAACTACAAACCACTGCTCAATGAAATAAAAGAGGATACAAACAAATGGAAGAACATTCCATGCTCATGGGTTGGAAGAATCAATATCGTGAAAATGGCCATACTGCCCAAGGTAATTTATAGATTCAATGCCATCCCCATCAAGCTACCAATGACTTTCTTCACAGAATTGGAAAAAACTACTTTAAAGTTCATATGGAACCAAAAAAGAGCCCGCATCGCCAAGTCAATCCTAAGCCAAAAGAACAAAGCTGGAGGCATCATGCTACCTGACTTCAAACTATACTACAAGCCTACAGTAACCAAAACAGCATGGTACTGGTACCAAAACAGCATGGTACTGGTACCAAAACAGAGATATAGCTCAATGGAACAGAACAGAGCCCTCAGAAATAATGCCACGTATCTACAACTATCTGATCTTTGACAAACCTGACAAAAACAAGCAATGGGGAAAGGATTCCCTATTTAATAAATGGTGCTGGGAAAACTGGCTAGCCATATGTAGAAAGCTGAAACTGGATCCCTTCCTTACACCTTATACAAAAATTAATTCAAGATGGATTAAAGAGAAGGTTATGAATACTTTTTCATAAATGCAGAAGCTAAGATTGCAATATTAATCAAATATTTTTATATAACTGAATAAGGTCTAATACTTTAGAAATTTGTCTAAAGTATGGAGAACAGCAAAGCTCTGGGCATATGTGTACATGCATGTATATAATAAAATCTTGAGCATTTCCTGTAATTGCTGAAAATGGAAAGAACTATTATTATTATTTTTTTTTTTTGAGAAGGAGTCTTGCTCTTTCACCCAGGCTTGAGTGCAGTGGCGCGATCTCGGCTTACTGCAGGCTCCGCCCCCCGGGGTTCACGCCATTCTCCTGCCTCAGCCTCCCGCGTAGCTGGGACTACAGGCGCCCGCTACCTCGCCTGGCTAATTTTTTGTATTTTTAGTAGAGACGGGGTTTCACCGTGTTAGCCAGGATGGTCTTGATCTCCTGACCTCGTGATCTGCCCGCCTCGGCCTCCCAAAGTGCTGGGATTACAGGTGTGAGCCACCGCGCCCGGCCTGGAAAGAACTATTATAAGACAGCTGTGACATAATTTATAGTTGAGTACAAATCCTCATTTGTAATATCAGATGTCTTGATTACACCTTTATAAATGCTACATAAATAATGTGTAGTAGAATAGCTGTGCTGGCACATGCAACATACATTTAAACATCTCTTAAAAGCTAATTTCTCACTTGACAGAACTCTCTAGCTCAACTAGTAATATCACAAACATCAACCCACACATCCTTTTGAAATGCTTAACCCTGTTATAGGTACATACTTTTAAAAACAACATAGAAAATAATTATTTTCAAACTTTTTTGATAGTGACCAAATCTCAGTCTAAGAAGCTCCAGTACTGTTCAGGTTCTTTGACAACACTGGAAACATTCAGTATCAAGTATTTATTGAAACAACCTATCAGCTGGCTGAGGTTTAGAAATGTGCCACACAGAATTGTTTTGGCCAAGCAATGGTCATAGCTAATGGGAAATGATCCATACTTTTAAGCACTTTTAAATCAAGGTTAGTAACATTCTAAAAATTGTGGGTTTTTTGAAGATAATGTACAAATTATTTTAAACTTGAGGGTCTGTGAAAATATAAATCATTTGATACATCGCATATCTTTTTCAAGAATTGGAAAACTCATTATTCAGTCTATTTTGTCTCTGAGTTAAATAGCTTGATTGTACCATATGTTGGCAAGGGAGTAGCGAAATAGGAATTTTCATACATTTCTGGTGGGAGTGTGAACTGACAAAACCTCTATGGAGGGCAATTTGAAACATATCTATAAAAGAAAGTACATATCCTCTTTGGCCAAAAAAATTCTATTTCTGAGAACTTATTCTACTTGTACATATGTGAAACAACTTTCTATCAGGTTCTTCCTTGCAACAATGTTTATAACAGCATAAGATTTGAAATCTAATATCAGTAGAAGACTGGTTAAGGAAATCTGGTATATCTATGGCAATGGAAGAACATGCAGTTGTAAAAAGGAAGAAGCTTTTTAGATTTTGTTATGGATTATCATAGACATCTTAAGTGAAGAAAGCAAGTAGTAAAACTGTGTGTATAGTTTGTTATAATTTATGAAAAAAAGAGAAGAGAAATATATCTATAGATATACACTAATATATAGGGATATATAAGTACAATTAACATATTAATGTATTATGTATACACCTACAAATTTATGCATAGATACATAGTTGTGTCCATCTGTTATCTTCTTGGATTTGTGTAGAATACCTCTGTAAGAAGCTAGTAACACTGCTTGCCTCTGCAAAAGGAATTGGGTGACTGGAGAAGAGGAATAGGAGGGGGTTTTAAAAATTGTATATCTTTTGAACATCTTCAACATCAATGCATTGTCACCTATTCAAAAATAAATATGTCCAACTTTTCATAAGTCCATTTGAGCCCTACATATGTCAGGACACAAAGGAGTTACTCATTGGCAGAGTAACTGATGTGCCGAGAATGAAGTACCCTAAATGTTTACTTCCCTTAAAATAGAAACAAAAGCTGATATCTACTAAAAGGCTTCCTTCCTGTCCCTCATCTCATCAAGCCCTGCATGAAGGCCTGATTTATGATAGTTCACTGCCAGATCTTAGAGAAATATAAATAAAACCAAAATTGGAACACAACTACTGAACTTGGAGAGTTGGAATGAGGTCAGGTTAGCGCCTCGACCGGATGTCAGGAAATTATAGCTTCATTTCTGCTGCAAGAGTAGCAGTGACTCATGTTCCCCAGCAGAAACTGAGACAAAGCCCATCATAAATACCGCATGTCATTTCTGAACCTGCTTGGGAGCTGTGAGAATTAAATGAGCTAACATTTTATAAATAATTTGGAACCCCTTGATAGAAAAGTGTTACATAAGTAGAGTTTTATAATTCTGTGCTTTCTCTATCTTCCTTAAAAAGAAAAACAAAAAACAAAAAACGAACCCAAAGCCAATGGTCTCATTATAAGCAAGAAGCTAAGTGTGACAAAAATGATTTTTGTGTGGCCATACTGAAAAGACATAAGTTCCTGTTTTTGAGATTCAATCTGGCCTATTACTTTAAGAAAAGGCTTCTGGTTCCAAAGGTCATTTTGTTTTTATGAATAATCCTTCTATATGGTACAAGAATTACATTCTTGAAATGTTTCCAAATTAAGTACAGGAGGTTACTTTCGGCTTTCAGTAACATACATGTACTCTTTACCTCCCAAGTGGAGATGGATGCAGGGTTTGTCCCAAACTGTTTTAATTTTAACAATTTCTTTTTTACAAAATTCTTTGAAGTGAAACATTTGGAAATGTATTTAACTTCTCGTTAAATTACAAACACATTTATTCTTTAAAGAGATCTGTACTTTATTATACTTCTTTCAGGATTATGATTTTCTAAGTGGAATGAAGAATGTTATTAAAAGGAAGAAAGGATCTATACGTTTAAAATGGCTACTAAGTGAAACTCATAGTCCCTAAAGCATGTCCATAGATTTTTGTTGAAAAAAGTTGAAGATAGATAACTGTGGATTCTTTGAACAGTATTGGGAACCCTCAGATCTATAATCAGTATTTACTAAGTTTTCCTTTGCGATCACCTGGGGTTGTGGTAGTACATATTTGGTAAGATAATCTGAAAAAAGTACCCAGGCAAATTAGATTTTTCCCTTCTACCTTCCTTTTGAGAATAGCCAAAACACTGAATCACTCACTGCTAGGTTATTTCTAAAACTTCTCTTTGCTAACCCCAGATCAAACTGAAACTGCAGTTCTGCAATAGTTTGGTTTTGCTTTGCTTGTGCCTCCACTCCCTTTCATAGGTCTCTGTAGTGTCATTAACACTTTTTGTCCTTCTGATTAAAAAGCTTACATCTTTTTCAAAAAGGGTTTCCTCTGTATATGAGGCATGAAAGGCAGAATTTGTATGTGGAAAGGGTGTGTGAACAGTAATTTGATTGGAAAGGGTGAAATGATGTTGAGAAAATGTTAACTGTCAATTTCAAAATATGTCAGCTGGTGATGGAGGTTGTGTGGGGTTAAGGTAAAATAGAGCTACAACTTACTAACCTTGGGTTATCCCAATCAGATTGATTTGTTGTTACTCAGAACACTGGAGTGAATGAGAACATGTGTTTCAGTAAGGAAACCAGAATCTGAGAACAGATTGTGTAAGAGAAAGATCTTCAAGGACTCGAAAAAATAGAAGGAACACATCTGGTTGTGGCAGTTAGCAAAAGCTTTCTGATGAGCTAGTGCCTGAGACTGGCCCTTATGCCTGGTAAAGAAGGAAGGGGTGGTTATTCCCAAAGATGTGGCAATAACAACTCACCCTCGCTTCCTTCAGACCTTTGCTCAAATGCCACCTTTTCAATGATGTCTTCTTCCCTGACCATTCATTCCATTTAAAATTACATTCTGTGTTCCTTACCTTTTTCCCTGCTTTACTTTTCCCTACAACTATGACCATCTGATATACTACATTTTTTACTTATTTATTTTTTTGTTAATCTCTCTCCACCACAATACGAAGTTTCTTAAGGACAGGGATTGTTGGCTGTGTTTCCTGCTGTATCCCTCAGCATCTAGAACAGTGCCTTGCACAGAGTCCCTTAATAAACATTTGTGGAATTTGTTTCTACATATGTACACACAAGGCTCAGAGACTGGGAAACATAGGACATATGTGGAGATTAGAGAAAAATCTGTAGAGGTTCTATCAACTTTGCGTTTTTTTTTTTTTTTTTTTTTTTTTGAGATTGAGTTTCATTCTTTTTGCCCAGGCTGGAATGCAATGTGCGGTCTCAGCTCACTGCAACCTCCACCTCCCGGGTTCAAACGATTCTCCTGCCTCAGCCTCCCAAGTAGCTGGGATTACAGGCACCTGCCACCATGCCTAATTTTTTTTGTATTTTTAGTAGAGATGGGGTTTCGCGATATTGGCCGGGCTGCTCTCGATTTCCTGACCTCAGGTGATCCACCTGCCTTGGCCTCCAAAAGTGTTGGGATTATAGCCGTGAGCCACTGTGCCCAGCCATGTTTTTTCTTTTTCTTTTTCTTTTTTTGCTCTGGATGACCTAACAACTCTCTCTGAGCTCCTTGTCTGAAGTCCAGTTTCTACTCATGGTTGTGTCCTCACAATACCATGTGTGATTCAGCCAATGCCCAACATAGAGTATTCCATTTAGATCTGTTTGTGGAATGAGTATGCTTGTTAAGTTCTCAGTCTGCGTTAGCTTTTCTAAAATATAAACTATATTCATCCCTTGGTATTGAAGGGGGATTGATTGGTTCTAGGGCCCCCACGGATACCAAAATTTGCAGATGCTTAAGTTCCTGATATAAAATGCCCAGTATTTGCATATAACCTACACACATTCTCCTGTATACCTTAAAACATCTCTAGATTACTTACAATGCCTAATACACACATTATCCTGTACACCTTAAAACATCTCTAGATTACTTATAATGCCTAATACAATGTAAATGTTAGATAGCTGTTATATTTTAAAAATTTGTGTTTTTGTATTATTGTATTGCTTTTTTTTTTTTTTTTGCATGTTTTCCATCCATGGTTGTTTGAATATGTGAATATGGAACCCATGGATGTGGGGACCTATTGATCTGTGATAGTCAGTGGATCCACAAGGCTTATGGCTAGAAGTCCCAGAGAAAGGGTCAGTTTTAGAGATACTGGTTCTATTAAAGTAACACCAGCTATGGCAACAGACCAGAATGTACATTGGCTCAAACTCAATAGTTTTCCCTCGTTTCTGAGGCAGATATTCCTTGCTGGTGGATGATTTTGCACCATGTGGTGATTTGAAGACCAGGCCTTGTTCAGTTTACAGATCCACTATACCCTAAGGCTTTGTCATAGCCATGCACAGCCAGTGATAGGAAGGAGGGTTACAAAGCCTTGGACCATAGGGGGCACTCATCACTTCTGCTTCCTCTCCACTGGCTGTCTGTCATACACAGGGTCACTCCTACCTGTAAAAAGGCTATGGAATATGGGCCCAGAAGAATTCAATTTTTGATGACTAGTCACTACGCTCTTTTACTCACTATATATCTGCTTGAGGGGACCACCCAAAGTCTCTTCAGAAGCAGTTTTCTCCAACAGGTCCAGGTATGGCTCTTTATGCTCTAAGACATACAAACTAAAAAGCAGATTACCTGCCCCCTGCACCCTCTCTTTTACCATTTATGGTGCTCAGCAGAGACAGGATATCCACAATAACATCTCCCTTTCAGAACAGGAGGAATGCAGAAGTGTGCAATCACAAACTCAGGTCATGATGCCACCTGTCTCTGTGGTCATGGCAAAGACTCCCTGCTTTGGCAGTGGAGAAAGGTCCTTAGTTGGACCCAGCATCTGCTGTCTGATATCTCTGGAACTAACTGTCCTGTTCTCTGGTTTTCTCTAGGAGGTTCTCCTTTGCCCATTATTCTTCCTGGCCACATCTGAAGTGGATACTGGTGAGTATGCACTCCTTGGAGGCAAGCAGCTTTTGCAGTCAACTTCTGGTTTGTTCAGGTTTGAGGTCCTGATGGTTGTATAATGCTCTATCTTGCAAAATTTTACTTTATATTTTGGTCAGGTCTGTGATATTGTGGGTCAAGTCTCAGAAACTATATGGGCTTCTGGTTTATTTTCTCCTAGTAAGTTTCATTAAGTAACCACACTCTAAGTTCTTTCCTAGATGTAACTCTCAAATCTGTCTTCTTCTTCTTCTTCTTCTTCTTCTTCTTCTTCTTCTTCTTCTTCTTCTTCTTCTTCTTCTTATTATTATTATTATTATTATTATTATTATTATTATTTTGCTTCCTGGCCCCCATGCCTTTCCACCTCTCTTCAACTTAATGGAAGCTACTTTGAGGGCATCTGAAAGAGTAGGCTAGGGTGGAAAGGTAGAAAAGTAACTCCCTTAATCTAAGCTACTTTGCAAACCTGAGAAATCTTAACGGATCTTCTTTGCTTGAAACCGTCTTTAGTCTTTTTGTGTGTGTGTTTGGGATCTAGAATCAGCCTGATTTTCCTGTCCTTTCAGACCCCAGATTCCTTTCTATTTCTGCTTGTAAACCTGTCTATTTCTTCCTGACTTCAGCTATTTATTGTAATACCTTTCTACGAGTGAGAAGGACCAAGATATACTAACATCCCAGGTATTTCCAACTACTTTCCTTAGAGCTATAGGGTCAATAGACACTTGCCTTATCTTCCAAGTTCAACTGATAGCTTTATCAAATGTTTCGTCACTACATCACACCGGTATCTTTCTTTCCACATTGCGATATCTATGTTCCTTTGTCTACTGCCCAATTGCTAAGCTCAGGCTATACACTATTTTCATTTGTTAAGATAGCACTCTATTTCAATGTACCATTTTCTCTACTAGTTGTGGTGATGCTCAAAAACAATATAATGACTGAAATATAAGAGACATTTATTTCTTGGTCACATAACAGACAAAGGTGGTTATTTCTTGTGAGTGGGCAGCTTTCCTCTATGGAGCGATTTGAGGATCCAGAAATTTTCCATATCTGGCTCTTTCATCCTCTTGGGTCCTGTTTTTACTGTTATCCAGGCTGCAGAAGAGGAAGGAAGGAATGGATGCAGAACTTTCATTCTTTAAAGTTTCAGCTGAGAAAAAGCCCACATCACTTTTGTGTACATTCTGATACAGACAGGAGGCAGGAGAGTAGGGTCCCTGGCAGGGGCTCTACCCTCAAGCCTGGACCCATGACCCTAAATGAGAACAGGCATTCCTGTTTTCATGCTGAAATGCTGCCTTTTGGCCCACCATGTCCCCCATCCTGTGTCCAGATAAAGCCCAAACCCCAGGCTCCACGAGCAGAAGAGCAGCAGAGCCGCATGGCAGAGAAGAAAAGAAGAGGAACATCTGAACACTGAGAGGAGTTCGGCTGGGGAATGGTCATAGAGGAGATTGGCCACAGGATGGCCAAACTCCAGGGGAAGATCATCTTCCCGCTCCATCCACTTTCCAGCTCCCCATCCATCTTGCTGAGAGCCACCTCCATTACTCAATTCAATTCCTGCATTCACCATCCTTCAAGTCTGTGTGACCTGATTCCTCCTGGATGCTGGACAAGGACCTAGGTACCAAGGACCCAGGTACCAGCACAGCAGGGTGTAAAAAGCTGTCACCCTCACTCTCCACTGAGCTGGTTAACAGCCGTTCATGGATGGCAAAGCTAAAGGAGCACTGTAATACCCCTAGATGCTGCCATGGGGCCGGAGCCCAACAGCGCTCACCCCAGCTCACCTGCATTCTCTCCTTCCTGTAAGGGGTTTGAGCGCATGGTGGCTGAGTAAATGAGCCACCCCCTTTGTGAGGGGTCCCATGAAGAGGCCAAGGGAATTCTTCCATCTCAATTCCATTGGTCATGATCAGTTGTATGGCCACACTTAACTAATTGTAGGGAAGGTTGTTAAATACAGCACCCACGTGGAAGAGAAGACAGAATTTTGTTGAGTTACTAATAGTCTGCCATACAAAGACTATTTGAAGAAGCTCTGAAAGCCCAGAGTCCTCCCATCCCAATGGGTATGCCAGCTTCTACATGTGTCACTCTATGGCATCTGTTCATCCTAGACTCACATTGCACAATGTCCTTTGATTCTTCCCTTCTGTGAGGCTCGTAGTCTAAATGTTTGCAAGCATCACTTTGCAACTGTCCTTGAGATAACCTTATTTTCTGTGTTTCTGAACCTTCTACTGTTTTATTAAAGTTACCTGGAATCCTGATTACAACACCCTCAAATAACTACTCACTTAATATCCATTGATGCCACCTTCCCACTTCATGGATCTCCTGTAGAGAACATTATTCAAGGATTTGATGATGAAAAAGAGGCTAAATATCACTGGTAGGAGAATTAACTTTTATGGCTCATGTTTCTTATATTCCTGACTTGAAACTAATTCACTTAAGGTATGATACAAGACCTTATTTGTACAAGTTATTAAAGAATAAATTATGCTAAGCAATATCCTAAGTCCTGTGAAAGTTAACATTGAATATATATCATTTTTCTTGACCAACCTTGTCCAAGTGGTCTCCTGATTCATAAGGGCTCTTACGTTCCTGAAAGAAATTAGGTAACCCTGAGAGATTTTGCTATTCCAGAAACAATGTTGTGTTTTATTTATAATCTATCAATTGTTCTCCCCAGTATTTTCAAATACTTATGATAAACAGTTAGATCTGTGATATGTAGAGTCAGTCTTAGATTTGTTAAAATAGAAATACTGGCCAGGCACAGTGGCTCATGCCTGTAATCCTAGCACTTTGGGAGGCCAAGGCAGGTGGATCAGTTGAGGTCAGGAGTTCGAGACCAACCTGGCCAATATGGTGAAACCCCTTCTCTACTAAAAATACAAAACTTAGCTGGGCATGGTGGCTTGTGCCTGTAATCCCAGCTAGTTGGGAGGCTGTGACAGGAGAATCGCTTGAACCTGGGAGGTGGAGGTTGCAGTGAGCCAACATTGTGCCACTGCACTCCAGCCTGGGTGACAGAGCGAGACTCCGTCTCAAAACAAAAGAAAAGAAAAACCCCCAAAACCCAAAAAACCATAGTTAGGCCAGTCACAGTGGCTCACACCTGTAATCCCAGTGCTTCAGGAGGCTGAGGCAGGAGGATTGCTTGAGCCCAGAAGTTCAAGACCAACCTGGGCAACATGGAAAGACTCTGACTCTACAGAAAACTTTTTAGAAATTTATCAGGGCATAGTGGTATGCCCATGTAGTTCCAGCTATTCAGGAGGATTGCTTGAGCCCAGGAGTCAGAGGCTGCAATGAACTGTGATTGCATCACTGCATTCCAGACTCCAGCTTGGGTGACAGGCCAAGACTCTTTCTCTCTTTGAGAAAAAAAAAAAAAGAGAGAGAAAAAATACCATACTCATTGTTACCATTTCCCCCCAAGTCTCTCAGCACCTCCTCAATTATTCACATTATTCTATGACTTTTTAATGTTTGCTGTCAATTATCTAAATATACTAAGACGAAACATGCTTAGATTACTTAAACACATTATTAGTCAAGGCAGAAATAAGAAAGCTAAGCAGGTTGATGGAGGTGACAGGAGAGATGACCGACTTCCCAGGGCCATGCCATTTTCAGATAACATTGTGAAGGGAACCATGTTTGTCTATGGCAAAGTTCCAGCTTCCCCATCCAGGCTCCCTTCCTCAGCACATGTACATGTCCAGTGTCCTTTCTCACTATCAGCTGGCCGCCAAATAATCTCAACAAACCTTTTTTTTTTAGCTTGATAAAGATTTCAGGTGAGACTTCTTGCTAAGTCATGTTAGAAAGGAACTCAAATTGGAAAAGTCTTGTGCAGAGTGGAAAAACAGAGTTGTTTAATTTTTTTCATCTGTAAATTGGGATAATGCCAATCTCTCTTTAAACTATGAGGATTACATTAAATAACATATATTTGCCATTTAGCAGGGTATTTAGCACATAGTAGTATGTAATTGTTATTATAAATACCTTCTTTTTTTTTTTTTTGGTAGGTAGAAGGATTGTTAGAATGCAGTGGTGCAATGTCGGCTCACTGCAACCTCCACCTCCCAGGTTCAAGTGATTCTCCTGCCTCAGCTTCCCTAGTAGCTGGAATTACAAGCACACACCACCCATGCCCGGCTAATTTTTTGTATTTTTAGTAGAGACAGGGTTTTTCCATGTTGGCCAGGCTGGTCTCAAACACTTGACCTCAGGTGATCTGCCTGCCTCAACCTCCCAACGTGCTGGGATTATAGGTGTGAGGGATTACACCATGCCCAGCCTTGCCTTTTCACTTCTCTATATTCCACTTTAGATGGTAGGGTTAGTGACAACCAGAACCTTATTTTATCTTGCTAATTACCCAGAACATTACTTTATCTTGTTAATCACCATACCTCTGGGCCAGCAAAGGTGTTATTCCAGGTACCAACAGATTGCCTCTCAATTCCAGATCTACCCTCTTTTTGTCTTGCCTTGTGAAACTCAAGCTAGACTCCATAAATATTTCTCCTTTGATAGCTGGTCAATGTTAGGCTTTGTCAAGAGAGGGCTTTTCAAGACACTGGGAAGGAAGGAAATTCTTTTCCTAGTTCTCATATGCTTTTTTCTTTCCTATGACATGGCAACTGGTGCCATGTGGAAGGCCCAGTGACACTTACTCTCTGGCAAGTTTTGCTGATACCAAAGCAAGAGGCCAGCCTAGCCTGCTGGCGGCACAGCAAATTTCTCACTTTGTGGTCCATGGATTCCAAAAAGGACTGAATCTCACCCTTCTGATAGAGGGGAAGATGCTCCATCAAGTTCTTATTCCCTTCCTTGGACAATCTTCCTAATGCCAAAGAGTAGTAGTTCTCTGCATTTATATTTTCTACCTTATGTCTTTTAGTAATTAGTTGTCATTTACTAGCTAATATTACTTTATATTGAAAATTTTCTGTTCAAATTATTGGTGTGTCTGTCTCCTGACTGGACCTTGACTGATCTTGGTTGCACAATACAGATTCATGGGCAAAATGAATGGACTGTCTAAGTATGCCCCTGGATATGGTGGCTGAAGTTTTAGGGCAGAGAGGGATATGGAAGAAGGGAAGGAGGAAAGAACAGTATATCCTGCTGTTCCATTGTTTATCTTCCCACCTATTCTCTCCTTGTCTGAAAGCCCAAAGGTTGCTTCTTCCATATATTCTCAAAAGGCTATGTATCTATATTATCAAAAGCCTCAGCCTGGCCCCGTAACACAGAGGCATCTTCTGCCTGTGCTCCCAATATCATCTCTCTAAGGGAGTCAACAAGCCTTGTGATGCAACTTCTCAAAGATCACAATCTCTGTACTGGGTCAATGTCTTTTCCCTTATGCTTCATGCTCTCTGTACCTTCTCCTTTCTTTTTTCTCAATATGATGCTGATTCTTAGCCCAGATCATAGTTCATATTCAAAATGTAACTGGAATGTGAGAGAGCAGAAGAAACACTGATGATCAGATAGCCTCAAAGCAAATCCAATTATCAGCAAAACATCTAAGAGATGTATTTGTGGGACCATGGGAATTTTAATCATTCCACATTTATACAACTAGAAAAACAAAATGGTAGAAAACAGGAAACTTCTTTAATCAAGCAAAGTCTTTGTGGTTATGACTGATGAATATGCAAAAGCTGCTCTGAATTTTTTTAGGGCACAAAGTATTGCCACATATGCATCCCTAATAGCTGTTTTTAGGTTATCAGAAAGGAATGGGTTTGCTAATCAAGTAAGCCAGAGGCTTAAAGAGATACAGACATTTCTGATTATACAAAACCACAAATTGACTCCAAGGCAGAACACCTGAGCTCTGACTTTCAAATTCAAATGTTTCTGATGATCAGCATTGCTGTATTCATTGAGTTAGTCAACACCCAAAGGCAAAAATCTTAAGGTTAGGTGAGGCTCTAATGGAAGATTGCAGATCTCAGAGATAGTTCTCTAAGAAGTTTATCATCAAGCTATTACAGAAATCCCACTTCCTCCATAAAACTTCCTTAGTAATTGAGGAAATGGATAATTTCCCCTACCTCATACCCTTGCCTATTTCATGATACCTGCTTGCTCCATTTTACAATAGTTTTTATTTACACCTACCATTTTTCTATCTTGTTGAAAATAAATTATGCATATGTTCCTGATGAGAATCCAAGTTAGTGTTGTTTGTATTACAATTATAGGCAAATAGATGGATGAATGAACTACATATGCTCATTCATTCAAGCAATATTTGTTGACTGCCTACTATTGCCAGGCACTAGGGAAACAAAGATGAGTCAGACATCAGTCCTATCCAAAGAAGAATGGTAAGTCATCCTTCTCTCAGGGAGTTCTCAATCTGGTAAGGGAGACACAATATGTGGACAAATTGCTACAGTGTATGTAGAGATATATATGTACATGCCAGCTGCAGGTTAGTACAAATGTGGAAATGATTGACTCTTTCTGTGGTTCCCTACTTTACAGATCAGGAAATAGAAGCACCGAGAAATCAGGTAACTTGCTGACACTCATACAACTAGTGATATAGACAGGAGACCGGGAAATCCTGGGTAGAAGAGGGCAGTTCCTGGGCAAAGGCCCCATCCTCAAGCCTGTATACCCATGGCCCTAAATGAGATCAGGCATTCCTGTTTTTGTGCCCCAAAAGTTGCTTTTGGCCTGCTATGCCCCCTATCCTGCACCCATATAAACCCTGAACACCAAGCTTCAGAAATAGACCAGCAGACAGATGGCAGAATGATGCGGCAGAGAGAGAGAGACAAGGAGGAACATCTGAACTCTGAGAGGAGTTCGGCTGGTGGGTGGTCGGAGAGGAGTCGGGCCTACTCCAGCTCCCTATTCATCCCACTGAAAGCCACCTCCGCCACTCAATAAAACCTTGCATTCATCCTTCAAGCCCGTGTGTGACCCGATTTTTCTGGGATGCTGGGCAAGAGCTCGAGATACAGAAAGCTGTCACTGGCCCTCTGCCCTTGCGAAAAGGCAGAGGGACCATTGAGCTGCGGATGGCAAAGCTGAAAGAGCTCTGTAACTCCTTCCTAGACACTGCCACGGGCTGGAGCCCAAAGCACTCACCCCAGCCCCTGCACTTGCCGGTCTGCACGCTCCCCACGCCACATGGGGTTTGAGCAGTGGGGTGATTGAACAGGTAAGACACACCCCTGCCACACGTTCTGCAAGGGGGATCAGGGAACTCTCCCTTTCATCAGCACATGGAAGAGTCTGGATATGAACCCAAGAAGTATTGTCACCAGGATGGCCCCTACTGACAGTGGGAAAACTTTAACTGTTTTTTTAAGTCTGTTTATAGGCACAGCTGTTTAAATAAACCAGATGGTCTGGATGCCGCAAGTAGCCCCCTTGAGACCCGCTGCTGAATAACTGAGAAAGTTCAGACCCACATGAAACTGGTGCAGACCAGAGCAGGTGACCTCCAGTTACCTTTAAGTCATTAACGTATCATTATAATACTAGAAATCTTTCCCCTAAGAGAAAATTGCCCCCATTTTGTCTACATGCAGTGTGTGTAGAAACATGTTCATGTACTGTGCCTGTGTTTGCAACTCCATCCGGTACATGCCTACATATTTCCCCAGGCTTGCGCCCAACTCTCTAAACCTCCCATGCCTCCAGGAAGATGGTGCCTTTGGAACATGTGCTCCCCTTCTCCATTCTTTGGCCACTGAATAAAAACCTGGTTGACTTCCCGACTGGATGTTCTTTCTTTGCAGCCAATGTGAAGTAGGCAAAGAACACAATTGACCAGTGACATTATGTCTCCAGGGGTCTTACTCTTAAGCACCACGCTAACTGCTTTCCATATCCGCCCTGTACAAGACTTCACATGGTTGAATATTTAATAAATAAATTTGAATGGTGTTAGTGAATTCTTTTAGGTTATCAATACTTGTTTATATGGTTGTGCCCTGATACCAGTGATCAGGACAATGGTGCACTTCTCTAAAAAAGGTTGTGGGGTCCAGGGTCCACACTTCTCAGCAACATTGACCTCTAAAACCAAGCAAGGCAGGGGAAATCTCTGCAAATTTATACGGCTAGAAAAATGAAATGGTTGAAAATAAGAAACTTTAATGAAAAGAATTTTCAATTAAACTTTTGTCTTTGGAACTGTGGGTCTAAGAAATGGCACCAAAGTATGGTTTATACACTTGATAGAAAACCTCTCAGTTACCAAGAAGTGCCATCCCTGCCCTTGAAAAAGGAACTTCGTCTATTCCTATATCTTTGATCACATGTTAATGTCCTTTAAAAGTGGAAATGGTTAGATTCACATTTAACAAAGCACAAATCATTTCCTCCAATATTTGTAATTTTCAGGTGAAATTGCAAGGATGAATAAAAAAGGTGACCTATATAAAAAAAAGGAAATAAAAACCAGAGGGGTGGGTCAAAAAAGTAAAGGTCTTTTTTAAGCCTTTGCTGGGCTGTGTTCCTGAAGGTAGTGGCCTGTGCACATAAGCCTTTTAGTACCAGCTGACGAGTCACTAGTCCTTTCTCTTCCATCAGTGCCTCCCTATCCACCATATGCAATTCAGATAATTAATGACATTTCAAATCTTTAAGAAAGCCTACTGGGGATGGGTGGGTGGAGAAAGCACAAAGGGATATAGATGTTAGGGTCTAACAGTCTATAGAATTCAGTGAGGGTCAGATAACTCAAGGAGAATCCAGTATTTCAGCCTAGGTTTCAAAGATAAGTGCTGTTCACTAGGTGGTCAAAGAAGAGAAGAGCATTCCAGACAAGAACAGCTTGAGCTAAGGCACTTAGGTGAGAAACTACAACTGGTTCAGTTTGGTTCACGTGATTGACACTAAGCTAAGGATAGTGACAGATGCTGAGAAGTGTTAGGCAGGGAGGTGCAATCTTGACTGGCCCCGTGGGTCACACCAAAGAGTTTGAAGTCTACACCCTAGGTCAGTGGCTTATTCCCTTGGATACATCCAGAATCCCCTAGGGAGCTTAAAGAAAGTTTAACTACCAAGCCTCACCTGAGCAACTGAGTCAGAATCTCTAGCAGTGGGGTTAGAGGTCAGTCTTTTATAAAAAGCTTCCTATGTGTATCCTGGGTTGGGAATTACTGCTGTTGACTATGGCGAACACTTAAAAGGTTTTAAGTAGAGATGTGACTTGGTTAGTTTTTCATTTCAGAAAGATCACTCTGACTACAGTATGGAGAACAAATAGGAACCATGTGTGAAGGCTGCAGAAAAGACACTGGGGAGGCTGGTGCAGTTCAGGCTAAAGATGATCAGGGCTTGGCCGGGCGCGGTGGCTCACGCTTGCAATCCCAGCACTTTGGGAGGCCGAGGCGGGTGGATCATGAGGTCAGGAGATCGAGACCACAGTGAAACCCCGTCTCTACTAAAAACACAAAAAATTAGCTGGGCGTGGTGGCGGGCACCTGTAGTCCCAGCTACTCCGAGAGGCTGAGGCAGGAGAATGGCGTGAACCTGGGAGGCGGAGCTTGCAGTGAGCTGAGACTGCGCCACTGCACTCCAGCCTGGGCGACAGAGCAAGACTCTGTCTCAAAAAAAAAAAAAAAAAAAGATGATCAGGGCCAGAACTATAGAAGTGGCCTTAAGACTGCAGAGGAGAAGTTAGGTAGCTGTCATCCTCCATCTGGGATTTGGTGGCAAATTGAATATGCGTGTGTGTGTTGTGGGGGTCGTGGGGAATAGAAGATGTGGTGGATTACAAAAATGACCACAGACTCTCTTGTCCATACCTTACCATTCTCTCACTAAGCATGAGAGTCTGTTTTTCCACTTCTTGAATCTGAGCTGTGACTTTCTTTGGCTAGGATAATGTGGCAGAAGTGACATTTACTGAGTACTCTAAGCTTAGGTTCAAGGAGGTTTGTAAGTTTGTTCTCTCTCACTCTTAGAACCCTGTGACTTCCAAGTAAATAAGCCTATCCTAGACAGCTAGATAACGAGAGACACATGGTCCAGTTGTCTGTCATCCCAGTCTACAGCCTGCCAACCACTAGACATGCAAAGAAGGCAATGACAGGTGATGGCAGGTACATGAAAGAGCCCAGTGGAGATTACTTTCTACAAAAGACTGTGCTAGACCCAACCTTCAGCTGTCCTCAGGAATGGCCAATATTACATCCTGCAAAAGCAATTCCTTTTAATGTTTAAAAATTAGTCTCAAAACAGATTGTTTAAATGTCAAAACTTAAGAAATTCTTATAATAGAAAGGAAACATGATCAGCTTAAAATACTATGGCATAAGTCCAAGGTCATGTCAATTCAGTTGAGTAAATTAAATAAAGGATCATTAGGGTAGATCATCATCATCATAACATGGTAGAGGGTTTTTTCCTTTTGAAAGAATGTTTCTAATGTATTTCTTTCTTAAACATACTGAATTGTTTCTCTTAAAATGTATTTGTTATTGAGCTTATTAATTATCAATATACACATGGAGATAAATGCAAGCCATGCTTGAAAGTTATATTCCTGAAATTTAGCCCATGACTGCAGTTGGACATCTGCCTGGATAATAAGCAGCTTTTTCTGTCTTTCAAAATTCATGCTACAGAAAGCAAAAGTCAGTGTTCTTTCATTACTTTACAAAGCCTTTAACAAAAAAGTGGAAATGTAACTTCCTACCCAAAACATACTGACAGGCCAAATTCTTGGTCTCTTCCTCACTTTTACCTTTTATGAAGTATCATTCATAATGCTCCTGTGTATCTTCAGCCAGCATACCAAGCCACTGGGCATTTAAGGTATTAGATTTTTATCGCTAAATTACCACAAGGTTAGCAGCTCAATTTTATTATTTTGTTGTTTCTGTAGGTCAGAAGTCTGCGCATGGTGTGGATTCTCTGCTCAGGGTGTCACTGGGCTGAAATCAAGGTGTCAGTTGGGCTGTAGTTTCATTTGGGGTTTATATGTGCTTATCTTCTCACTGTTGGTAAAATTTATTTCCTTGTGGCTGTAGGACTGAGGCCCCCATTTTCCTTTTAGTAGGCTTTAGATAGTTCTCAGCAGCTAGAGGCCACCCACAATTTCTTGCCACGGGGCAGTTCACAGCATGGCTGTTTGTTTTTGCAGGCTAGCAGGAGTGAGTAGTCTGAGTGCCTCTTCTGCAACCAGCTGGAGGAAACATCGATTTTAAAGGGCTCCCTTGATTAGATCAGACCCACCTGGGCAATCTCCCGATTTTTGAGGTTAACTGATTGGGACCCTAATTACATCTGCAAAATCCTTTTACAATGGTGCCCAGGTTAGCATTTCAGGAGAGAAGATGTGTGTGCAGCAGGGCCAAGAGTCTTGGGGGCCATCCTAGAATTCTGCCTACCATAGCCATGATTAAGGATCCTACAATCACACGATCAGATTCTAATTAAGTTGGGAACAAATATCTTCCACAGCGTGAATTCTACCACCCATTTCCTCCTCATAAGCTTTCTAATTGGTTAAACTGTCCAGTTGGATGTTTGAGTTTATAAACCCCCACAATCACAGGTGTTCTAGAGCTCTTGTAGGTCCTGGTGTATGACTTGGTAGTGCACCAAGGAGGATTAGAGAAGACAGCAGTCAACTACAGCACAGTACTGGGGTGTGAGAGAGGGAAGCCACACCTGGGACAGCAGCAGCACATTTCATGTACAAAGCAAGGCAAGAGAGATGAAGCCTTCCTCCTAGCAAGTACAGTTTTCCCCATGTGATTTTATGACTTTTGACATGTCATTCAATGATACCTGACAAACCAATATTTATGAGGTTGTGTTTCAGTTTGAAAAAAAATGACAAACTTTTGGACAAATAGGACAGTTTCCAATCCTACAGCTCTCTGATGAGGAAATTGGAAACAGAAATACCATTAATTGTTCTTTCTACAAGAGTGTGTCAATTGTATAATGGAAACTTTGTGATCCTACATAAAGCCATTTCTATTACTTCAGAGTACAAAGAATTTGCAGAGATGTAGGCAGAATGTGATGTTGGGACTTTAATTTACTTACCTGCAGACTGTTCCCATTCCATCATAACTTTATTTAAATCATGGTTATGCTCTTAATTAACAATTTAATTGGTTGGTGCTTTCTCAATCCAGTTCTCTAGGGGCATGGTTTTCTGTTTAACTTTCTTGTTTTAATTCTTCAGCAAAACCATAAAATTTAATTAGGAAAGTAACCAGCTTTGTAACAGCAGTTCTATGTCTAATTAACTATGCTTTGACTGTCTCTTCTCAGATTCCGTTCAATATGCATATGCATTTTGCATTTGTTCATGTTTCAGAGAAGACATTGTGAATTTATAGCCTATGCATGTAGTCCAATTACTTTCCACTTTCCCTAAGATGCTTGGTTACAGCTAGTGAAATCAGGAAAATTAACAATGATTCATGTATGAATCTGAGAGCCAAAGGCCAATATGTAGGCTGTTAGTTCGTTGTGTATGTGAGTTTTCTCCTCCCGCAGAATAGATTACCACAAACTTAGCAGCTTAAAACAATATCTATTTATCATCTCACAGTTCTGCAGATCAGAAGTCCTGACATGGCTGGCTGGACTCTCTCTGCAGGTATCAACGGGCTAAAATCAAGCTGTTAAAACAGCCCTCATGAGAATTACAAGTCAGGCTTTAGGCAGAATTATAGTTGGGCATTGACCAGGGTGTGCTGGTGTACTTCTACCCAAGTCCCTGCAGCTGCTAACTGAGAACCACGTTGTGGGGAGCACTAACCACCTGCTCCCCACATTGTTCCTATAGATGGAATCTCTGGCACTGGAACTTTCTGCCCAAGAATTGCTTAAAGTGTTTTTAAGATCTTGAATTCCAGCAGAATAGCTGACACCAACCAGTCTGAAGACCTCCACCAAGAAACCAACTCAGCAAAGAGGTGTAGGAAATGCAGTTTTTTCATCTTCCCGTCCCATGACTTCACTCTTCACTTCTCAATCTGCTATCCCAACTCCTGTTCAGCCCATCACCTATTCAGACCCCAACCCAACCTCCTTGGGGAGGCAGATTTGAGGTTTCCTCCCGTCTCCTTGTTTGGCTGCCCTACAATTATCAAACCATTTATCTGCTGCAACTCTTGTTGTTTCAGTATATTGGTCTGTTACAGCACAATGGGCAATCAAACCTAGTGGTCCTATAACAGTGTCCTCTGGGCTGCCTCCTCCAGGCTTATGTGGCAGAATCCAGTTCCTTGTGGTTGGAGGACTGATGTCTCAATTTCCTTGCTGCCTATCAGCTGAAAACCATTCTCACTTCCTAGGGGCCATTGGAATTCCTTAGCTCGTGACTCTCATGGATAGTTCACAACTTAGCAGTTTGTGAACTGCTATCTTGATACCAGCAGAAGCACTTCTCTGACCTCTTCTGTGAACAGCTAGAGGAAACTCTTTGCTTCTAAAGTGCTCATCTGATTAGGTCAGGTCTTCCCTATGTCATTTCCCTTCTGCCATATAATGTAGCATCATCAAAGGAATGGCTGTCCCATCATATTCACAGGCCCCTCCTCATCCTCAGGGGAGTGATTATTCAGGGCATGTACACCAGAAGGGATAAAAATCTTGGGGCTATCTTAGAATTCTATCTATCACAGTGTGATTTAGGGAAGCAAGGCAACTAAAGGTTTCCTGGCAAACCCTCCTTCTTCCCTTCTAGAGGCAATGCACAGGGAATGCAAAGAAGCTGTTAGCAATGCCCATAATTCTGTCCCATTAGCTCCACAGGCCAGAAGATGACACACATCATATTCTTTTTTCTCTGCAGGCTGCTTTCTCTGCCTGGCCAGAATTGCTGCTTTCCATAGTACAAATGGTTTGCTTGGTTGAAATCATTCGAATTTAAAATGACATCAAGGTAACGCAATGCTTTTAGATAGAAAATTATCTAAACTCAATACCTCCAACTTCAATCTAGTTTTACTTCTTTAGTGAAAGGAAATGAAGAAATGTACAAAAAAATTTTACAGAGCAGGTCTGAAAAATACTATCTTTAGAAAGGCCTGCTTGTAAAATTGGCCCTTGGCTGGCATTTGGAAAGTTGGATATCAGGAGGGTTACCACCACCCTAACTAATAAGAGTGATTCAATGTGCTTAGATTGTGCAAATAATATAGTTCATGCTGAACACCTACTTTTCTTCTGGGAGTCTGGAATTTGGGTATGTGCTAGGCAGAGGGTATCTACATAACTCTACCCCAATAAAAACCCCAGGCATTGAGTCTTTAATGAATTTCCCTGGTAGACAACACTGCATGTTTGTTGTCACAAGTTGTTACTGATGGAATTGAGCACATCCCGTGTGACTCTATTGGGAGAGGCCTCTTGGAAGCTTGTGCCTCATTTCCCCTGGACTTCACCCAATACTCCTTTTCCCTTTGCTGATTTTGCTTTGTATCCTTTTGCTGTGACCAATCATAGCTGTGAGTAGGACTATATGCTGAGTTCGGTGAGTCCTTATGCAACCCATTGAATGGGGGCATGGTCTTGGTGACCCCTGACTCTAGGGTTAAAGTAAATGATAATGATAATGATCACATTCTGAGTCTAGGCTCCACTGCTCTGCCAACTTGGCTTCAATCCTCTCCATTGTGAAGAGAATCAGAATAACCTAACTAGAGGCAAGAGGCAGGCCTCATTTGGGTCCTAGAGGGCTTGACACCAACTAGATCCATGTTCCAATCCCATACTGTGGCCTGGGCAAGTTACTTAACTCTGTCTCTCTTCTTCTGCAAAACAGCAATAACAATAGACTTACTTCATAGGATTGTTAAAATGATGCAATTTGTAGAAGCATGTAGCATTGTGGCTGAGAGGAGCTGGATGTGACTCTGTGTGGAGTGGAATCACTAGAGCACAGTTGATATCCTAATATTAAGCTTCTTTCTTCCCTTCACTCTGCTCCCTTCTTTCCTCACCAGATCCCTTTCCCTCCATTCTCTCAGTTGTCCCCTAAGCTCCTTTACATCCAAACCATTTCCTCCCCCAGGTGGCCACCTTTCCTTGAGGACTAAATGAAAACAATCTGCAGGAATGATTTTCTTTAAATGCTTATCAAAAAGGGCCCAATGTAAATGTGTGGTCATCAGTGCCAGCAGCCCTATTTACAGTCTAGAGCTTTGATTCCATCTATGATGATTTCTGAGAGTTTATAAGTAACCCTACAGTCCTCATAGATGTAATTTTATTGCTTTTGATAATGGTAAGTGATTATCACAAATATAACAGTGCAAGTTCATTACTTTGTAAGGCCTAACACGTAAATAGATTCATGAATGGTAGAAACGTCCTTTGAGAAATATTTTGCTCCAATATTTTGTTCAGAATATCTGTTCCCCAAAACACTGGACTCCAAAATGAAAAGTGGCTATTTTTCTGGTGGTATATGAAAACACAGTTTCAGTGGAGACGGAAACTTCCACTCAAAACTTGCTTTGCTTCTTTGCAATTAATAAGTTCCTGGTGGACTATTCAGAAAGTGTTCAGCTACAATTGCTGAAAAGGATGTCGTGGGGTGAAGAGGTTAATGACAGCCTCCTAGAAGCAGATTCCTGCGAGAAGAAAAGGAGGTTTGGGAAATGCCCAGTGACCATGGTCTCTCTGGTATTGTATAAACAACCACAATTTGGGGATGAGTTCTTGTTTCCTCACCCTGGGCCCTTGTAATGAGACACCATGCTTGAACTCAGTACTGTTTGTGTAGGCGCTGGGAATGAGGAGAAGACAGGGAATCAATAAACTCAATGTTCAAGACATCATTTGCAAATAAATTCAATATTTGAAGGGGAACATGCCAAAGAGAAAAATCAAACCATAAATAAAAGAAAAAAGTTTGTTAATTACAAATATCTCCAGAAGCCACAATGTCTCCTTCCTCCCTCATTCCCTAACACTCCTTCAGGTAGGACTGTACTTCAGTCATGTAGGAAAAAACATTTTTCTATTTCATATTAAAGATTAATGAGGCCTGTTTGGTAATCTGCTTTGCTGTCCATTAAAATGAAGCCTAAACCACCACATAGTTTTTGGGCTTTCTTGTATTTTGGTAGGCATGGGAAAGAACCAATCACACCACACTTCTCATCATAACTTGTAGGTAAAAGCTAACATTCAATTATATGCACTGATGGAGTTAGAGAAATGCTCTAACTCTAAAATCCATAAAGTTTATCAAAGATCGAATAACAGAGCCTTCAACCTTTGCCAAGAAAATTCTCTTATCAGACCCACTGAAACATAGCAAAACTAATTAACTTGAATTTCTGGATTTAATTTTTCCTCCACTCACTTCTGCTTAAAGTTTTAATTAAGAGGAAAGTGCCTAGATGATCAGTAGGAAGATTCAAGAAGGAAAAGAGAAGCTCTAGAAAACAGGAAACTGAACTCATTCATTCATTAAGGAAAAATAACAACAAAACCATGTATTGAACTTCTAGGACATTCCAGACACTAATTAGAAATACAGCAATGAACAAAAAATAGATAAACTCTCTCATGAAATTTACATTCTACCTTGGAGATGGGTAGTAAATAGATAATGTGTCAGATAGAAAATTTTATTTTCTTTTTTTTTTTTCTTGAGACAGGGTTTCGATCTGTTGCCCAGGCTAGAGAGCAGTGGCAATAGAGCAAGACCCTGTCTCAAAAAAAGACACTAGAGCTCACTGCAACCTCCCAGGCTCAAGTGATCCTCCCATCTCAGCCTCTCTAGTAGCTAGTGAGAGGTGACAGCGTGCTGGCAGTCCTCACAGCCCTCGCTCGCTCTCGGCGCCTCCTCTGCCTGGGCTCCCACTTTGGCGGCACTTGAGGAGCCCTTCAGCCACCGCTGCACTGTGGGAGCCCCTTTCTGGGCTGGCCAAGGCGGGAGCTGGCTCCCTCGTCTTGCAGGGAGGTGTGGAGGGAGAGGCGTGAGCGGGAACCAGGGCTGCGTGTGGCGCTTCCAGGCCAGCTGGAGTTCCGGGTGGGCGTGGGCTTGGTGGGCCCTGCACTCGGAGCAGCCGGCCAGCCCTGCTGGCCCTGGGCAGTGAGGGGCTTAGCACCCAGGCCAGCGGCTGCGGAGGGTGTACTGGGTCCCCCAGCAGTGCCAGCCCACCGGCACTGTGCTCAGTTTCTCAACGGACCTTAGCTGCCTTCCCGCGGGGCAGGGCTCGGGACCTGCAGCCGCCATGCCTGAGCTTCCCACCTCCTCCATGGGCTCCGGTGCGGCCCGAGCCTCCCTGACGAGCGCCACCCACTGCTCCACAGCACCCAGTCCCATCAACCACCCAAGGGCTGAGGAGTGCGAGTGCACGGCGCGGGACTGGCAGGCAGCTCCACCTGCAGCCCCGGTGCAGGATCCACTGGGTGAAGCCAGCTGGGCTCCTGAGTCTGGTGGAGATGTGGAGAACCTTTATGCCTAGCTCAGGGATTGTAAATACACCAATCAGCACCCTGTGTCTAGCTCAGGGTCTGTTAATGCACCAATCTACACTCTGTATCTAGCTGCTCTGGTGGGGCCTTGGAGAACCTTTATGTCTAGCTCAAGGATTGTAAATACACCAGTCGGCATTCTGTATCTAGCTCAAGGTTTGCAGACACACCAATCAGCACCTTGTGTCTAGCTCAGGGTTTGTGAGTGCACCAGTGGACACTCTGTATCTAGCTGCTCTGGTGGGGCCTTGGAGAACCTTTGTGTCCATACTCTGTATCTAACTGATCTGATGGGGATGTGGAGAACCTTTATGTCTAGCTCAGGGATTGTAAACGCACCAATCAGCGCCCTGTCAGAACAGACCACTCGGCTCTACCAATCAGCAGGACTTGGGTGGGGCCAGATAAGAGAATAAAAGCAGGCTGCCCGAACCAGCAGTGGCAACCCACTGGGGTCCCCTTCCACGGTGTGGAAGCTTTTGTTCTTTTGCTCTTTGCAATAAATCTTGCTACTGCTCACTCTTTGGGTCCACACTGCTTTTATGAGCTGTAACACTCACCGCGAAGTCTGCAGCTTCACTCCTGAAGCCAGCGAGACCACGAGCCCACCGGGAGGACCGAACAACTCCAGATGCGCCACCTTAAGAGCTGTAACACTGCAAAGGTCTGCAGCTTCATTCCTGAGCCAGCGAGACCACGAACCCACCAGAAGGAAGAAACTCCAAACACATCTGAACATCAGAAGGAACAAACTCCGGACACACCGCCTTTAGAACTGTAACACTCACCGTGAGGGTCCGTGGCTTTGTTCTTGAAGTCAGTGAGACCAAGAACCCACCAATTCCGGACACACTGGGACTACAGGCATGTGACACCACACCTGGTTAAATTTTTATATTTTTTTGTAGAGATGGGGTTTCACCATGTTGCCTAGGCTGGCCTTGAACTCCTGGGCTCAAGTGATCTGTCTGCCTCAGCCTTCCAAAGTGCTGAGACTACAGGCATGAGCCACTGCACACAGCCAGAAAACTTTTGAGTAGCCTTAAATATCCTTTAAAAGCTCTGTCGGCTGGGTGCGGTGGCTCATGCCTGTAATGCCAGCACTTTGAGAGGCCGAGGCGGGCGGATCACGAGGTCAGGAGTTCGAGACCAGCCTGGCCAACATAGTGAAACCCCGTTTCTACCAAGAGGCAGGAGAATTGCTTGAACCCGGGAGGTGGAGGTTGCAGTGAGCTGAGATCGCACCACTGCACCCCAGCTTGGACAACAGAGTGAGACTTCATCTCAAATAAAATAAAAGCTCTTTCAAGTTATCTCCTTAGCCTTTACTTTCTTGGCTAATAAATTCCAATTATTCAACTCCAGTCAGCAAATCCCTGTAAACATACCACAAGCACAATTCCACCATAAGTGTGTAGATGCTCTATTACCTTAAGTTGATGGGATATTTTCTTCAGTGCATATGCTTCCTCTTCTGTTTTGGGAATAAATCTTATCACTTTATCACTACAAGGTAAGAAAAGAAAGATGATAATTACTTTTTGAAAATAAAGATATTAGTCATCTCTTTCTTACGTCTTAAAAAACTGTCTCTGCATTTAAGAAGAAAAACAGCAGAACTTTTCACTGGCCCAGTAAGTATTTTATCCAGTTTATTCTCTGATTGCATTGTTCTTTCCTTCTTGTCTTAAAGCTATTTGGTATTTCATCAGCTTTTGAAGATTACAAAGTCACATTTAATGTTATAAATGCAGAAAAAGGCCAAAAACACAGGAAAAGTAGCAACAAGTGACAGGAACTTTCATGAGCTGCTCAGAGCAAATACCAAGAAGGAAAATTTCTGATGACAGAAGAAAGAAAAGTCATTCTTTTTTTAAACATAATGCTAAAAAGGAATGTGCCTTTCAGTGATAGGATGTGAAATCCACACACTAGGGAAAGCTTCTGGTTTGAATTCTTCCCACATGGAGAACAGTAAGGAGAAGCTCATCTCTATGGGGAATCTCATTTCTCTGGTACAGAGCTTCCCACCTGGCTTGTGGGGCCAAACAAGAGGGCCATTAGCGTTAGACACTGATGGCTGTAAATTTTTTAGTGATACAAATTAAAAATCAATGTTTACAACTGTTACCGAAACACCAGGGGTTTGGTCTAGGTCCTGCTGCTTTCTGCACATAAAGCAATCACTGAGAAGATGATTATTACCAAGGAAGAAGGCTTTAATCAGGTGCTGCAGCCAGGGAGATGGGAGCTCAGTCTCAAATCCATCTCCCTGATGGACAAAAACTACAGGTGTATATAGCTGGGAAGAAATGTAACAATGCGTACAAAACAGAAACCAGGGAGGAACAAGGAAGCAATCATAATGAATGAGGGGTCTTGCGTCTCGCTGTCAGGATGTGATCTGGTGAGTTTCAGTTCTTTGATACTTTTTGATAGGCCTGAAGGTCACTTTCTGAGGAAGGAACTCAGATAAAACAAATATAAATTTCAATCTTTAAGACGAGAAGAATCCATCTGTGTTTATCAAAAAAACTCTCTATAGGACTACTGGGTCAGTTTCACAACCACAAAGGTTTTACCACAGTGAAATTATATTTGAACACAATATAAGGTTCTTTCCGTAAAGGTCCCGAATTACCTAAGATGACTTAAGGTGTTGCTGTGTCTGTCAGAAAGTTTGTCTTTGGGGGCCTTGTCTCCCAGGTGTGCCAGAAAAGTAGTCTATCAATTTCTAGGTGTGTCATGATGAGGACAGGTTGGGAAGCATAGCTCTAGCACATAATAATCACAACTATTCAATGTCTTTTGCATAGAGTAGATGCTTATTAAATATTAATGGATTGACATAAAGGAGATTGCTGAGAGTAATTGGTTTCCAGAGGAAATATAAAGGAAAAAACTACGTAAATAAAGCACAGTAGGAATTAATATTTTTCATAACTCTCTATAGCATTTTACAATGATTAAAGATAAGGTAGAATATTATTAATAGAATATAAACCAGAAAACAAAAACTCTACTATTTCACCCACAACTTGTCTCTTTGACCCCAAAGGTGCACCAAGAATAAGAATGGAATTTGCATGATTTTCCGTCATTTTACTTCTTAGATGATGAGATGATTTGGATTGTGTCCCCACCCAAATCTCATGTCGAATTGGAGGAGGGGCTTGGTGGAAGGTGATTGGTTCATGGGGGCATATTTTCCCCTTATTGTTCTCGTGATAGTGAGTGTTTCTCACAAGATCTGATGGTTTGAAAGTGTATGTCACCTCCTTCTTTGCTCTCTTTCTGCTGCCACCATGTGGAGGTCCCTGCTTCCCCTTCTGCTATGATTGTAAGTTTCCTGAGGCCTCCCAGGCATGCTTTCTGTTAAGCCTGTGGAACTGTGAGGCGATTAAATCTATTTTCTTCACAAATTACCCACTCTCAGGTATTTCTTTATAGTGGTGTGAGAGTGGGCTAATACAGATGGATAGCAGTTTCCAAGATGAAGTGAGGCTAATATGGAGGGCATCAGATCCCTAGAGATATTTCTGGACTTGCTGGGCAATGATTTTTTAGGGCTTTGTGTTTATTTCCAATCATGATAGCTTTATTATTTCAAATGATCCTGTAATAGCTACTTTAGGCCTATGAATAAAAAGGTCCTTGGCTTGCTGATAATAAATTACTGTGTTTTATGGACTGCTACTCTAATAGAGCTTTACAGCTTTGATTTCCTCAAAATCACACAAACCACCTCTCAGTATCAATGTCATGAAGTTCATATTTCTGGAAAGAATAAAAGAAAGCACCAGGAAAAAATGATCAAGTCACTGTAAAACAAATCTAAATATAACCTTTGGAATTCAAATGTAACCACATCTCCTCTCTTTTCTGGTATACATTTCTCTGACCTGTGTTTTTCCTGGATTCATCATACCCTGGCCTTTCTCATCTGACCCAATACAATTCTTGGCAGAGAAAGCAAGCTCAGCTGGATGATATGGCTGTTTTTGATGGATGGATCACTTGACAGCTTGCTGAAAAACACCTCCATCTGGGGCCTTGTCAGCTCCTCAAGAGTGCAAGAAAAGCAATCTGTAGTTGTTTTACAGCCATGAGAATAACTTTTTTTTTTTTTAAAGATGGATAATTCAACCTGGCAATCAGTTCCTCTTCTGCAAATAAGTACAGGATACAAAGAAACTACCCTTGGGATTATTTAACCCTGAAAGTGATTGCTCAAATCCAGTTTTCTCATTTTCGTTACAAAAAGTTCACTTTATCCCAGCCTTTGGAAATTCTCAGGTGTGACTTTAGAAATGAATTTATTACTGTTTGATAACTTATCAAAGGACAGAGAATAAGGAAGGCAATGTAGAAAGACCCATGAAATGTCATACTCTTTTGTGAACCAGTAAATTATATTGATGAGATGACGGGTAACCAAAGCCCAACAAGAGCTCTTTATTCAACATGTGAAAACCACATGACCCCCAAATGCCCTGTTTGTTTCACCAAACAAAAAGCTTACTCTCCCTAAATCTGATAGCTAGTCTTTTTTGAAGTGGTGAAAAATTTGGTGCTAGAAACAGGGAAGTTTCAGGTAGTCTACTGGAACTTAGAAAAATTAACCATGCAAAACTATCAGAGGAGGTGAGCTTAGAGGCTTTTCCTTATAACTTATCAGGTTTTTTTTTTTTTTTTTTTTTTAACTGTTAGGTGGTATCATCAACTTAAGATCCTTTGGCTACCCTTTGGGGTTAAGATGAGGGAATCAAAAAATTGAATATGGGTTGAGGTTAGAAAGACTACTGGGCAAGTAGCTGCTTGTATGCACATATATTTCTAACTTAGCCTATATAAAGCTATCCAAAGAAAGACAGCATAAGCATTTTTAATTTTAGTTTAAGGATGTCTTATAGAGGAAGCAGGACATCCCAGATAACTAGTCTCCCAGGAATTACTAACACTTATTAATCCATGATATGCTCACATTTTGTTCCTTTGCCCTACAAGACAAATGAGGTTATGTAGCTATAAAGCCGACGTTGAGTTTGGTTGTGAGTTTGACTAATAATCCTGCTGTACAGTAGCAACCACATGAATAAGACAATAGTAAATAAATGTAATCAGTTCAGAAAGTATTAGCGAATGCCTTCTGAGCATGTATGCACCTAGAGAAAATTCAAAAAGGGAACACGATCTCCAACTCTATATTATGTCTGGGTCTCAGTTTCTTCACTGGAGGAGTGAGGGATGATCTCCCAGCTGCCTTCCAACATGGTGAAAACCCATCTCTACTAAAAATACAAAAATTAGCTGGGGGTGGTGGCGTGTGCCTATAGTCCCAGCTACTTAGGAGGCCGAGGCAGGAGAATTGCTTGAACCTGGGAGGCGGAGATTGCAGTGAACCGAGATTGAGCCACTGCACTCCAGCCTGGGTGACAGAGAGAGACTCCGTCTTAAAAAAAAAAAAAAAAAGTTCTAAGACTGTGTTGCCTGGGTTTGACACCTCCCATATTGACTGCCATTCTTCCGTGCCTTGACTGTGCAGCAGCTAAGGAAGAGTATCTCTGTCCTCTAGGCAACCCGAAAGTCCTGTTGAAAGACAGAGATGCGAAGCTTCAGATGTTTCCTTGTGGCTCCTGGCATGACCTTACAACTGATTCCATTATGAAATCCTAAACTTCTTTGTACGTTACAGAATTTATGAACCTACACTTGTAAAAATTAAAATATTACAGAGCATATGAAATGATAAAGTTCTCTTCCAACTCCAAGCCTTCTATCTTCCCTTTGTAGCCACTGTTAACAGTTTCTTGTGCATCACTCTGAACTCTTTTCTGCATTAATACACATACATGCAGTGTTTGTTTTACAGCATTTTGTAACACTAATTTGCTTTTATCTTTTAGTTCATATGTTGGTTTTAAAATATAGTAAGTTCTTGATTAACATCAATGATAAGTTCTTGGAAATTGTGACTTTATGTGAAATGGTGTATAACAAAACTGATTTTACCATAAACTAACTGATATAAGCAAGTTAAGTTCCTATGGACATATTTCTGGTCATGAAAAAATCACCAGGCCGGGTGCGGTGGCTCATGCCTGTAATCCCAGCACTTTGGGAGGCCGAGGCGGGTGGATCACAAGGTCAAGAGATTGAGACCATCCTGGCCAACATGGCAAAACCCCATCTCTACTAAAAATACAAAAATTATCTGGGTGTGGTGGGACGTGCCTGTGGTCCCAGCTACTCTGGAGGCTGAGGCAGGAGAATCGCTTGAACCCGGCAGGCAGAGGTTGCAGTGAGCCAAGATCGTGCCACTGCACTCCAGCCTGACGACACAGTGAGAATCCATCTCGAAACAAACAAACAAAACCCCCCCCCCCAAAAAACAAAAAAAAAATCACCAAATTTCTAAATAAAGACCCGTAGCTGGGTGTGGTGACTCATACCTGCAATTCCAGGACTTGGGAGGCTGAGGTAGGAGAATAATTTGAGGCCAGAAGTTTGAGACCAACCTGGACAACATAGTGAGACCCTGTCTCTGCAAAAATAAAAAAAATAAAAAATAAAAAAAGCTGGGCATTGTGGCACATACATATAGTCCCAGCTACCTGGGAGGCTGAGGCAGGAGGATCACTCAAGCTAAGGAGCTGGAGGCTGCAGTGAGCTATGATCAAGGCATTTTGTCCAGCCTGGGTAACAAAATGAGACCCTGTCTCAAAAAAAAAAAAAAAAAAGACCCAAAGTACTTCTAATATTAAACATTGAAATAAATGTGAACTATATATACATTTAAGAAAAATTAATAAAGACAAGTAAGATTATGTACTCAATTTTTGGTGAATCTGTGAGGGATAGTGGTTGTTGCAGTGGTGGGTTAAATCAAGGAATAGATGTTTGCAAAGCTAAAATATGAACACCTCTTCCCAACATGCAGTTCAAACAAACAATAACAAATACAGTGGGTTTGCTGAGGGCTTTTGTACTGCATCATTTATTGTCATGCCTTTGTATGATTTTGTCTATGAGTTTTTATTTTACAATACTTTGTATTCATTCCTGGCTGCCCATGGTGGCTCACACCTGTAATCCCAGTACTTTGGGAGGCCAAGGCGGGTGGATCACGAGGTCAGAAGATCGAGACCTTCTTGGCTAACACAGTGAAACTCTGTCTTTACTAAAAATACAAAAATTAGCTGGGCGTAGTGGCAGGCGTCTATAGTACCACCTACTCGGGAGGCTGAGGCAGGAGAATGGTGTGAACCTGGGAGGCAGAACTTGTAGTGAGCCGAGATTGCACCACTGCACTCCAGCATGGGCGACAGAGTGAGAATCCGTCTCAATTAAAATAATAATAATAATAATAATAATTTGTATTCATTCCTCAATTCATTTTCCAACCCACTTATTCTAGTTCAGGGTCATGAGTGGCCGGAGCTTGTCCCTGCAGCTCAGGGCACAAAGTGGAAACTGACTTGGGATAGGCTGCCATCCATCGCAGGGGGCACTCACACACCCATGCTCACTCAGCCTGGGACCATGTAGATATGCTGATGAACCTAACAGGTGCAGCTTTGGAATGTGGGGGGAAACTGAGTACCTAAAGAAAACCCACACAGACATGGGGAGAACATGCCAACTCCTCACAGACAGTGGCCCTGGTGGGAATTGATGTTTTCTTTTCTTGTCAAAGTTATAGCAAAATGATGTTGAATGAAAAACGATGTTATTCTAGGACCTTGCTGTACCACCTTTTAAATAAATGGCTGGATTTTATATGCTAATGAGAGATGACAGTGTGCTGGCAGCCCTCGCTCGCTCTCGGTGCCTCCTCGGCCTCACTGCCCACTCTGGCCATGCTCGAGGAGCCCTTCAGCCTGCCGCTGCACTGTGGGAGCCACTCTTTGGGCTGGCCAAGGCCGGAGCTGGCTCCCTCTGCTTGAGGGGAAGTGTGGAGGGAGAGGCACAGGCAGGAACCAGGGCTGTGCATGGTGCTAGCGGGCCAGTGCTAGTTCCGGGTGGCCACAGGCTCGGCGGGCCCCGCACTTTGAGCAACCAGCTAGCGCTGCCAGCCCAGGGCAGTGAGGGGCTTAGCACCTGGGCCAGCAGCTGCAGAGGGTGCACTGGGTACCCCAGCAGTGCTGGCCCACTGGTGCCATGCTTGAATTCTCACCAGGCCTCAGCTGCCTCCCCGAGGGGCAGGGCTCGGGACCTGCAGCCCGCCATGCCTGAGCCCCCCTCCCCTACTCCCGCGTGGCCCGAGCCTGCCCAACATGCACCACCCCCTGCTTTACAGTGCCTGGTCCCACTGACTGCCCAAGGGCGGAGTGCGGGTGCATGGTGTGGAACTGGCGGGCAGCTCTGCCCGCGGCCCCAGCGTGGGATCTACTAGACAAAGCCAACTGGGCTCCTGAGTTGGGTGGGGACTTGGAGAACTTTTATGTCTAGCTGGAGGATTGCATATGTACCAATCAGCACTCTGTGTCTAGCTCAGGGTTTGTGGATGCACCATTCAGCACTCTGTATCTAGCTAATCTGGTGGGGACTTGGAGAACTTTTATGTCTAGCTAGAGGATTGTAAATGCACCAATCAGCACTCTGTGTCTAGCTAAAAGATTGTAAACGCACCAATCAGCACTCTGTGTCTAGCTCAAGGTTTGTAAACACACCAATGAGTGCTCTGTGTCTAGCTAATCTAGTGGGGACTTGGAGAACTTTTGTGTTTAGCTAAAGGATTGTAAATGCATCAATCAGCACTCTGAGTCTAGCTCAAGGTTTGTAAATGCACCAATCAGTGCTCTGTGTCTAGCTAATCTGGTGGGGACTTGGAGAACGTTTATGTGTAGCCAGAGGATTGTGAATGCACCAATCAGCACTCTGTGTCTAGCTCAGGGATTGTAAATGCACCAATCAGAACCCCGTGTCTAGCTCAAGGTTTGTAAATGCACCAATCAGTGCTCTGTGTCTAGCTAATCTAGTGGGAACTTGGAGAACTTCTGTGTCTCGATCAAGGTTCATAAATGCACCAATCAGCACCCTGTCAAAACGGACCAATCAGCTCTCTGTAAAATGGACCAATCAGCTCTCTGTAAAATGGACCAATCAGCAGGATGTGGGTGGGGCCAGATAAGGGAATAAAAGCAGGTTGCCTGAGCCAGCAGTGGCAATGCACTAGGATCCCCTTCCATGTGGTGGAAGCTTTGTTCTTTTGCTCTTTGCAATAACGCTTGCTGCTGCTCACTTTTTGGGTTTGCACTGCCTTTATGAGCTGTAACACTCACTGCGACGGTCTGCAGCTTCACTCCTGTGCCAGCAAGACCATGAACCCACCGGGAGGAATGAACAACTCCAGACATTCTGCCTTAAGAGCTGTAACACTCAGTGCGAAGGTCTGCGGCTTCACTCCTGAAGCCAGCGAGACCATGAACCCACCAGAAGGAAGAACCTCTGAATATGTCTGAACATCAGAAGGAACAACTGTAGACACACCATCTTTAAGAACTATAACACTCATCGCGATGGTCCGTGGCTTCATTCTTGAAGTCAGTGAGACCAAGAACCCACCAATTCTGGACACACTAATATTTTATTTCAGAGTTTTGTAACTATATTCATAAGGAAGCATTTTTTTAAACTTTTTATAAACGTTTAAAAAGTGTGTGTGTGTGTGTTTTCTGAGAGACAGTCTTGCTCTGTCATGCAGTCTGGAGTGCAGTGGCATGATCACAGCTCACTGTAACCTTGAACTTCTGAGCTCAAGTGATCCTCCTACCTCAGCCTCCCAAGTAGCTGGGACTACAGGTGCGCACCACCCTGCCCAGCTAATTAAAAACTTTTTTTTAAGAAATGGGGTCTTACTATGTTGTCCAGGCTACTCTCAAACTCCTGGACTCAATAGATCCTCCCACCTCAGCCTCCTGAGTAGCTGGGACTACAGGTGTGTGCCACCACGCCCAGCTAATTAAAAAAAATTTTTTTTGAGATGGGGTCTCAGTATGTTGCCCAGGCTACTCTCGAACTCCTGGACTCAAGTAATCCTCCTGCCTTGGCTTCCCAAAGTGCTGGGCTTAACAGGTATGAGCCGCTGTACCAAGCCTCATGTTTTAATATGTGATGTTCTCATTGTTGTTCAGATCTAATAGTTGACAATTGAATTTTTAGTCCTTCTTTACTAAAGAGCTGTTTTGAAGAATGTTAAAAAATACATCAAGCAGTGAGATTATTTTGGGTGGGAAGAATTATTTTTGTTACTGTTTCATTATCTTGAAGTAAGAGAAGGTGGCCTATATGATATCTACTTCGTAGACTTCATTGCGTTGGTATTTATGACCTAATATGTATTCAAGTTCTAGAAATAGTGCACAAATATTTGAAAAGAATATCTTTCTTATATAAAAAGTTCTGTATATACCTATTAAGCATATTGATTATATGATTTTCGTTTTCTCTGTCCTTATTTTTCCGCTGAATTTGACAATTTGAGCCAATTTTACTCAATATACCTACTGTAATTTTGGATTTGTCAATTTACTTTTGAATATAAAAACTTTTGATTCATATATTTTGATGTGTGTAACTGTATATAAGCTCATGACTAGTACATCTTTTGGACAGAATAAAACTTTTACTCCTATAAAGTTTCCTTAGAAAAACTCTTCGTTTTATTTTATGCTCTTTATCCTAAATTCCGTTTTTTCCCCATAGGATTGCCACTCCTGCTTTCTGTTTGCCTGGCATTTTTAACTGGAAATTTTACTTATTCACATTAATTGTAATAAATAATATATGTGACTTTATTCTTATAATTTTTATTTTTTGTTTGTTGTAGGTTCTTATTGCCCTTTTCTTCCTCTTTCTTGGATTAATCAATTTTCTGGGCCGGGCACGGTGGCTCACACCTGTAATCGCAGCACTTTGGGAGACTGAGGAGGGCAGATCACGAGGTCAGGAGATCAGACCATCCTGGCTAACATGGCGAAACCCCGTCTCTACTAAAAATACAAAAAATTAGCTGGGCATGGTGGCAGGCGCCTGTAGTTCCCAGCTACTCGGGAGGCTGAGGCAGGAGAATGGCGTGAACGCGGGAGGCAGAGCTTGTAGTGAGCAGAGATCATGCCACTGCACTCCAGCCTGGGCAACAGAGCGAGACTCCGTCTCAAAAAAAAAAAAAAAAACGATTTTCTTCGTCAGATTTTTCTTATCTAGTGGTTTGCAAGTTATGCACCTTCTGTGTATTAGTGATTTTTTTGTATTTTACAAACATACTTTGAGATACCGTTTTCTTCATGTCTAAAATGTCTCTGTAATTTGTCCCCTTGAACAAGATAAGACCTGAAGAATCTTTTTTTCTCTATCCTTCTCTCCCCAAATGTTTTCCTCCTTCTTTGCTCCACGTTTTGTTAAAATCATCTGGAATTTTTGTTGCAGATTGTATCTAAGTGTGGATATGTGAACTGTTTCCCCTTGAAGTTCACATGTTGAAGTCCTAATTCCCTCAATCCAAGAATGTGACCGCATTTGAAGATAGGGTCTTTAAAGAGGGAATTGAATTAAAATGACATCATTAGGGTGTTTTTCCTAATCCACTAGTATTAAACACACTTAAACTTCAGATATTTCATTTTTTTCATTCCTTTCTCCAAGTCACTAGATTTAATTTTATTACTATCATTATTATTATTATTATTTTTGAGGCAGAGTCTCACTCTGTCGTCCAGGCTGGAGTGCAGTGGCGCGATCTCGGCTCGCTACAAGCTCCGCCTCCCGGGTTCACACCATTCTCCTGCCTCAGCCTCCCGAGTAGCTGGGACTACAGGCGCCCACCACCACGCCCGGCTAATTTTTTGTATTTTTAGTGGAGACGGGGTTTCACCGTGTTAGCCAGGATGGTCTCCATCTCCTGACCTTGTGATCCGCCTACCTTGGCCTCCCAAAGTGCTGGGATTACAGGCGTGAGCCACATTGGATTTATTTTGTAGGATCCACTTCCTTCTTCACTTTGCGGGGAGAAAGAGAGTGAGGTTAGATTTCAATCTGGGCTCCACCACCTGATGTGTGCCCTTGGCCAAAATGCTTAAACACTTAGAGCCAATGAGCCCTAACCCTTAAATTGAGGGGAAGCACCAACGTACCACTGCATATTTTTTTTTGTGAAAATTATTTCATCCAGCACATTTATGAAGGTTACATTATGTTCCAGGCACAGTGGTAGATGCCAGGGAGACAGCAGTTCCTGCTGGTGATGAGTTTATAGTCACAATCCCTGTGAGATATCATCTGGGAAATACCTAATTTATAGCCTCTCAATACATAGTAGCTAGTGTCATTACTTCTACAGGAGAATATTCTTCTAGTTCTTTTTTTTAGAAATGGTCTCACTCTGTTGCCCAGGCTGGAGCACAGTGGCACCATCATGACTCACTGCAGCCTCAACCTCTCAGGCTCAAGCATCCTCCTTCCTCAGCCTCCCAGGTAGCTAGAACAACAGGTGTGAACCACTATGCCCTGCTATTTTTTTTTTTTAAATTTGTAGACAGGGTCTTGTTACGTTGCCCAGGCTGTTCTCCAACTCCTGCGCTCAACTGATCCTTCCTCCTCGGCCTCTTAAAGTGTTGGGTTTACAGGCATGAGCCACTACACGCAGCCTAGAACTTAAAGCACTGATAAGATGCTTTTCGCCCAGGAGCCAAGATGGCCGAATAGGAACAGCTCCGGTCTCCAGCTCCCAGCCCCAGCGACACAGAAGATGGGTGATTTCTGCATTTCTGCTTGAGGTACTGGTTTCATCTCACTAGGGAGTGCCTAACAGTGGGTGCAGAACAGTCGGTGAAGCGCACTGTGCACGAGCCGAAGCAGGGCGAGGCATTGCCTCACTCGGGAAGCGCAAGGGGTCAGGGAGTTCCCTTTCCTAGTCAAAGAAAGGGGAAACAGACGGCACCTGGAATATCGGGTCAGTCCCGGCCTAATACTGCGCTTTTCCAATGGGCCTGGAAAACGGCACACTAGGAGATTGTGTCCCGCACCTGGCTCGGAGGGTCCTATGCCCACAGAGTCTCGCTGGTTGCTAGCACAGCAGTCTGAGATCACGCTGCAAGGCGGCAACGAGGCTGGGGGAGGGGCGCCCGCCATTGCCCAGGCTTGCTTAGGTAAACAAAGCAGCCAGGAAGCTCGAACTGGGTGGAGCCCACCACAGCCCAAGGAGGCCTGCCTGCCTCTGTAGGCTCCACCTCTGGGGGCAGGGCACAGACAACCAAAAACTCAGTGAGAACCTCCACAGCCTTAAATGTCCCTGTCTGACTGACAGCTTTGAAGAGAGTAGTGGTTCTCCCAGCACGCAGCTGGAGATCTGAGAATGGACATACTGCCTCCTAAAGTGGGTCCCTCACCCCTGAGCAGCCTAACTGGGAGGCACCCCCTCAGTAGGGACAGACTGACACCTCATTCAACTGGGTACTCCTCTGAGACAAAACTTTCAGAGGAACTATCAGACAGCTGAATTTGTGGTCTCACGAAAATCCGCTGTTCTGCAGCCACCGGTGCTGACACCCAGCCAAACAGGGTCTGGAGTGGACCTCTAGTAAACTCCAACAGACCTGCAGCTGAGGGTCTTGTCTGGTAGAAGGAAAATTAACAAACAGAAAGGACATCCACACCAAAAACCCATCTGTACATCACCATCATCGAAGACAAAAAGTAGACAAAACCACAAAGATGGGGAAAAAACAGACCAAAAAAACTGGAAACTCTAAAAAACAGAGCACCTCTCCTCCTCCAAAGGAACGCAGTTCCTCACCAGCAACGGAGCAAAGCTGGATGGAGGATGACTTTGATGAGTTGAGAGAAGAAGGCTTCAGACGATCAAACTACTCTGAGCTACGAGAGGAAATTCAAAACAATAGCAAAGAAGTTAAAAACTTTGAAAAAAAATTAGAAGAATGGATAACTAGAATAACCAATGGAGAGAAGGGCTTAAAGGAGATGATGGAGCTGAAAGCCAAGTTTCGAGAACTACGCGAAGAATGCAGAAGCCTCAGTAGCAGATGCGATCAACTGGAAGAAAGGGTATCGCTGATAGAAGACGAAATGAATGAAATGAAGAGAGGAGGGAAGTTTAGAGAAAAAAGAATAAAAAGAAATGAACAAAGCCTCCAAGAAATTTGGGACTATGTGAAAAGACCAAACCTACGTCTGATTGGTGTACCTGAAAATGATGGGGAGAATGGAACCAAGTTGGAAAACACTCTGCAAGATATTATCCAGGAGAACTTCCCCAATCTAGCAAGGCAGGCCAGCATTCAGATTCAGGAAATACAGAGAACGCCACAAAGATACTCCTCGAGAAGGGCAACTCCAAGACACATAATTGTCAGATTCACCAAAGTTGAAATGAAGGAAAAAATGTTAAGGGCAGCCAGAGAGAAAGGTCGGGTTACCCACAAAGGGAAGCCCATCAGACTAACAGCTGATCTCTCAGCAGAAACTCTACAAGCCAGAAGAGAGTGGGGGCCGATATTCAACATTCTTAAAGAAAAGAATTTTCAACCCAGAATTTCCTATCCCGCCAAACTAAGCTTCATAAGTGAAGGAGAAATAAAATACTTTACAGACAAGCAAACGCTGAGTGATTTTGTCACCACCAGGCCTGCCCTAAAAGAGCTCCTGAAGGAAGCACTAAACATGGAAAGGAACAACCGGTACCAGCCCCTGCAAAAACATGCCAAATTGTAAAGACCATCGAGGCTAGGAAGAAACTATAGCAACTAACGAGCAAAATAACCAACTAACATCATAATGACAGGATCAGATTCACACATAACAATATTCACGTTAAATGTAAATGGGCTAAATGCTCCAATCAAAAGACACAGACTGGCAAACTGGATAAGGAGTCAGGACCCATCAGTGTGCTGTATTCAGGAAACCCATCTCACGTGCAGAGACACACATAGACTCAAAAAAAGGGATGGAGGAAGATCTATCAAGCAACTGGAAAACAAAAAAAGGCAGGGGTTGCAATCCTAGTCTCTGATAAAATAGACTTTAAACCAACAAAGATCAAAAGAGACAAAGAAGGCCATTACATAATGGTAAAGGGATCAATTCAACAAGAAGAGCTAACTATCCTAAATATATATGCACCCAACACAGGAGCACCCAGATTCATAAAGCAAGTCCTCAGTGACCTACAAAGGGACTTAAACTCCCACACAATAATAATGGGAGATTTTAACACCCCACTGTCAGCATTAGACAGATCAACGAGACAGAAAGTTAACAAGGATATCCAGGAATTGAACTCAGCTCTATATAAAGTGGACCTAATAGACATCTACAGAACTCTCCACCCCAAGTCAACAGAATATACATTTTTTTCAGCACCACACCACACCTATTCCAAAATTGACCACATAGTTGGAAGTAAAGCTCTTCTCAGCAAATGTAAAAGAACAGAAATTATAACAAACTGTCTCTCAGACCACAGTGCAATCAAACTAGAACTCAGGATTAAGAAACTCAGTCAAAACCGCTCAATTACATGGAAACTGAACAACCTGCTCCTGAATGACTATTGAGTACATAATGAAATGAAGGCAGAAATAAAGATGTTCTTTGAAACCAACGAGAACAAAGACACAACATACCAGAATCTCTGGGACACGTTCAAAGCGGTGTGTAGAGGGAAATTTATAGCACTAAATGCCCACAAGAGAAAGCAGGAAAGATCCAAAATTGACACCCTAACATCACAATTAAAAGAACTAGAAAAGCAAGAGCAAACACATTCAAAAGCTAGCAGAAGGCTAGAAATAACTAAAATCAGAGCAGAACTGAAGGAAATAGAGACACAAAAAACCCTTCAAAAAATTAATGAATCCAGGAGCTGGTTTTTTGAAAAGATCAACAAAATTGATGGACCGCTAGCAAGACTAATAAAGAAGAAAAGAGAGAAGAATCAAATAGATGCAATAAAAAACGAAAAAGGGGATATCACCACCGATCCCACAGAAATACAATCTACCATCAGAGAATACTACAAACACCTCTATGCAAATAAACTAGAAAATCTAGAAGAAATGGATAAATTCCTCGACAAATACACCCTCCCAAGACTAAACCAGGAAGAAGTTGAATCTCTGAATAGACCAATAACAGGTTCTGAAATTGTGGCAATAATCAATAGCTTACCAACCAAAAAGAGTCCAGGACCTGATGGATTCACAGCCGAATTCTACCAGAGGTACAAGGAGGAACTGGTACCATTCCTTCTGAAACTATTCCAATCGATAGAAAAAGAGGGAATCCTCCCTAACACATTTTACGAAGCCAGCATCGTCCTGATACCAAAACCTGGCAGAGACATAACCAAAAAAGAGAATTTCAGACCAATATCCTTGATGAACATTGATGCAAAAATCCTCAATAAAATACTGGCAAACCGAATCCAGCAGCACATCAAAAAGCTTATCCACCATGATCAAGTGGGCTTCATCCCTGGGATGCAAGGCTGGTTCAACATACGCAAATCAATAAATGTAATCCAGCATATAAACAGAACCAAAGACAAAAACCACATGATTATCTCAATAGATGCAGAAAAGGCCTTTGACAAAATTCAACAACCCTTCATGCTAAAAACTCTCAATAAATTAGGTATTGATGGGACGTATCTCAAAATAATAAGAGCTATCTACGACAAACCCACAGCCAATATCATACTGAATGGGCAAAAACTGGAAGCATTCCCTCTGAAAACTGGCACAAGACAGGGATGCCCTCTCTCACCGCTCCTATTCAACATAGTGCTGGAAGTTCTGGCCAGAGCAATCAGGCAGGAGAAGGAAATAAAGGGTATTCAATTAGGAAAAGAGGAAGTCAAATTGTCCCTGTTTGCAGATGACATGATTGTATATCTAGAAAACCCCATTGTCTCAGCCCAAAATCTCCTTAAGCTGATTAGCAACTTCAGCAAAGTCTCAGGATACAAAATTAATGTACAAAAATCACAAGCATTCTTGTACACCAATAACAGACAAACAGAGAGCCAAATCATGAGTGAACTCCCATTCACAATTGCTTCAAAGAGAATAAAATACCTAGGAATCCAACTTACAAGGGATGTGAAGGACCTCTTCAAGGAGAACTACAAACCACTGCTCAATGAAATAAAAGAGGATACAAACAAATGGAAGAACATTCCATGCTCATGGGTTGGAAGAATCAATATTGTGAAAATGGCCATACTGCCCAAGGTAATTTATAGATTCAATGCCATCCCCATCAAGCTACCAATGACTTTCTTCACAGAATTGGAAAAAACTACTTTAAAGTTCATATGGAACCAAAAAAGAGCCCGCATCGCCAAGTCAATCCTAAGCCAAAAGAACAAAGCTGGAGGCATCACGCTACCTGACTTTAAACTATACTACAAGGCTACAGTAACCAAAACAGCATGGTACTGGTACCACAACAGAGACATAGATCAATGGAACAGAACAGAGCCCTCAGAAATGATGCCGCATAGCTACAACTATCTGATCTTTGACAAACCTGACAAAAACAAGAAATGGGGAAAGGATTCCCTATTTAATAAATGGTGCTGGGAAAACTGGCTAGCCATATGTAGAAAGCTGCAACTGGATCCCTTCCTTACACCTTATACAAAAATTAATTCAAGATGGATTAAAGACTTATATGTTAGACATAAAACCATTAAAATCCTACAAGAAAACCTAGGCAATACCATTCAGGACATAGGCGTGGGCAAGGACTTCATGTCTAAAACACCAAAAGCAATGGCAACAAAAGCCAAAATCGACAAATGGGATCTCATTAAACTAAAGAGCTTCTGCACAGCAAAAGAAACTATCATCAGAGTGAACAGGCAACCTACACAATGGGAGAAAATTTTTGCAACCTACTCATCTGACAAAGGGCTAATATCCAGAATCTACAATGAACTCAAACAAAGTTACAAGAAAAAAACAAACAACCCCATCAAAAAGTGGGCAGAGGACATGAACAGACACTTCTCAAAAGAAGACATTTATGCAGCCAAAAAACACATGAAGAAATGCTCCTCATCACTGGCCATCAGAGAAATGCAAATCAAAACCACAGTGAGATACCATCTCACACCAGTTAGAATGGCCATCATTAAAAAATCAGGAAACAACAGGTGCTGGAGAGGATGTGGAGAAATAGGAACAATTTTACACTGTTGGTGGGACTGTAAACTAGTTCAACCATTGTGGAAGTCAGTGTGGCGATTCCTCAGGGATCTAGAACTAGAAATACCATTTGACCCAGCCATCCCATTACTGGGTATATACCCAAAGGACTATAAATCATGCTGCTATAAAGACACATGCACACGTATGTTTCTTGCGGCACTATTCACAATAGCAAAGAGTTGGAACCAACCCAAATGTCCAACAACGATAGACTGGATTAAGAAAATGTGGCACATATACACCATGGAATAGTATGCAGCCATAAAAAATGATGAGTTCGTGTCCTTTGTAGGGACATGGATGAAACTGGAAAACATCATTCTCAGTAAACTATCGCAAGGACAAAAAACCAAACACCGCATGTTCTCACTCATAGGTGGGAATTGAACAATGAGAACTCATGGACACAGGAAGGGGAACATCACGCTCTGGGGACTGTTGTGGGGTGGGGGGAGGGGGGAGGGACAGCATTAGGAGATACACCTAATGCTAAATGACGAGTCAATGGGTGCAGGAAATCAACATGGCACATGGATACATATGTAACAAACCTGCACATTGTGCACATGTACCCTAAAACCCTAAAGTATAATAAAAAAAAAAAAAAAAAAAAGATGCTTTTCAAAGTTTTCTCCACTGTGAACACCACAAAAAACATGACACAATTTGATTCCAAATACATTCAACCTTTTTGTTGCTGCTACTGGCATTTTTTCTTGCCCTTTGCATGGATATTTGAACCTAATCTCTGATCAGTGCCTTAATTTGGGATTTACTGTTTTCTCTCTGCTCAGGCTGCTCTTTGGCATCTGAGAAATGCACATATTGGATGGTCTCATTTTCTACAATGGTAACTGGGGATATGGAACACTTTATATAAAAGAAAAAGGTGCTGGGCATGGTGGCTCATGCCTGTAATCCCAGCACTTTGGGAGGCCAAGGAAGGGGGATCATCTGAGGTCAGGAATTTGAGACCAGCCTGACCAACATGGTGAAACCACGTCTCTACTAAAAATACAAAATTAGCTGGGCATGGTGGTGCATGCCTGTAATCCCAGCTACTTGGGAGGCTGAGGCAGAAGAATCACTTGAACCTGGGAGGTGGAGGTTGCAGTGAATCAAGATCATGCCACTGCACTCCAGCCTGGGCAACAAAGAGTGAAACTCAAAAGAAAAAGAAAAAATAATGTCAGAGAAAGTCTTGTAGAGATGTTTTCTCTGTTGGTATAAGCCACACATGTTCAATTTGTCAATACTTCCAAAGACCAAAGTTACCTAGATGTAGTAAAGGATTTCTAATGTTGCCCTTCACAAGGGACCAGAATAGATGACTGCAGTGATATTTTTTGCTGCTCCTCCAAATCTATTTTCCTGTCTGAAACCCTAAAAGGACTTTGATTCTGCTCAGATATTCATCCTATCCCCATATCAGGACTGAGTCCCGATTAGCCACTCAGAGCTTGGATATCCCTTGGCAACTTTTGTTGGTTTGGGGGTAGATGTGTGGTATAAATTAGCCCATTCAGATTTAAGGTAAGGATTATTCAAAGGAGGTGGAAGGATTCTGTCTCTTGTTGAATGTAAACAAGCAAATATGCAATTCTGCATGCCACTGGCAGCCTGTAATTATGAGGCAGATTCACCCCAAGCTCACTGTGGACCTTGAGTAGACAGACAAAATGAATCTGTGTCTGCAGTGATCTTGTTGAATCAACCAACTTTTAAGCTTGTTCTGCTGCTGGACTTCCTGTTGTATAATACATTTTAAAATTATGTAGGGCAGTTTGAGTCAGGTTTTTTCTTACTTGTAACCAAAAGCACCCTGTAAAACAGTAAGTTTACTTTGGATATTTTTAGAGGAATAAGAGAAACCAATGGAATAATTAAATTCACTGTTAAATCAGTCTTTACAGGTGAGAATATACATATTGGTACTCTTTATTTCCTCCCCAAGTCCCTCTCTCTAAAACATCCCTTTAATTTTGATGGCAGCTTAAAAAACTGCGTGTTTTCAGAAGGAAAGATTAGGGTACTCCATAACGAAGGCTCATCTCATATTCTCAAGGAAAATAGGACAGATTAAAATATTTGCTGAACTTTATGAAAGCTTGTATCCTGTGGAAAAGTTAATAATAGGATGTTCACTTACTTAAAAAAAAAATGTCATCTCCGAGCACAAAGAAATCCATTAGGTAATTCCACCTAGAAAAATTAATGTTCACATGCAGCTTCTCTATTATAAAGTGCTTGAGTCTCAGAGCTGCATTTCCTTTGTTGAAAGATTATGTTTTCATGCACATGAAAAATTTCATTAAAAAGCAATAAATAAGAGACAACTTGGCAGAGCATGCTCTAGAGAGCTAAATGGATTCTCCCTTCCTTGGTTATGGTTTATAGTTGCCATATAAAGTACTTGGAACATGAAGAATCTCCCTGTGGCAGTTTGCTTAGGACGTGAAGATTTAGACTTCACTCTTGGATTAAAGTTAGGCAGAAGTAATGACTTTATTTTTGGTGGTTGTTGTTGTTGCAGTTAATTTAACAGCAGAGAAAAGAAAAACACCGTCTTCAGAAGCCTCACAGCTACACTTCACTTTATAACAGAAATTTTCTTATGGTATCTCACATGTAATTGTTGATCAATAAATATTTGCTGAGTTGAATTGAAATTGGCTTTTTGTAAACCACATCATCTTTTAAATGCCTGAAATGGGCTTCCATTATATGCTTTGAGAATTTCTTCTCCCATTAGCATAAATCAGAGAGGAGAAAAAGCAATAACATGTAATAATATCATGAAATTAATTTCTTATAAGATATTATCTTCACTATGTCTCAAGGACTTGCTATATATTGTGTGAAATCATTGTATCACACTTCAGTTTAGTTCTTTCTTGTTGTATTTAAGGATGGGACTCAGTCTGAGAAAAATGTTTCCACAGTAGAGAACAAACTATTTATTCAATATTTATCCATGTAGCAAATTATTCCATGCAAGTTTCTGGTGTGAGGAAAAGGGAAAGGAGTTACAAAGCATAGGGGAAAATTTTTCAAAGATGTATAATCTAATTGGGTACATAAGACAAATAATACCTTATTATTATAAGGTAACGTGGCAAATGTTTCATAAACTACATAGAAAATATGTAGTAAAAAGTTCAGCTGCAGTGATCAGAGAAAAACATATGAAAAGATTTGATACTTAAAACTAAGAAGATTTGGGGGCTCAGTAGATTGATGGCCATCAGCCATACATTAGTTTAGTGGTTTTGAAATTAGAGCATGTGTAAGATTCACCTAGGAATTTATCTGTCAGCATAATTTGTTGGGCTCAATACCCTGAAATATCCTTCCAGAAGAAAGCCCTTAGTAATGCTAGAAATTCTGTGTGTGTGTGTGTGTGTGTGTGTGCATGCATGTATGCATGTGTGTTTGTGTGTGTATGTGGTATATCACTTAATATACAAGAGTGGCAATACAGTAAGAGAAATTCTAAGATGCCCAACACAATGAGTGAAGCTAACACTGGGGCCAGTGGTTATCCTGACTGAGGAGCACCTTGGTAGCCCCTGGATGCCCTAGAGTTTGAGCAAGGTGGGAATTCAGACCACAGACTCCCATATAAAGCCTTAAAGATAACAACCTTAGTGAAAAGATGACTAGGAAACAATGCCTTGTGACAGGAGAAAGGAGGAAAACTTGTTTGTCTTGAACTAGGCTCTAGGTAGGAAAAATATAGTCAATAGTGAGAATTTAAAACCATAGCTAGCCCTCCAGCAGGATTAGGAATAAAATTCAACCTAAAAAATAAACCTAGTGAAATTTAAATCGATATGGTCCAAAAACTCCAAACTAAGAATTTGTGTTAAAGTAGTCATCTGGTTAGAAGTTCCCTGTAGTCCTTATTGTGGTGTACTGCTCAAATCACCCCTGCAGAACAGAGGTCTTCATTGTCCTGGCTGCAAAGTATTGCCTGCTGATGGCTCACAGCTGAATTCTTCTTAAGCAATTGCTTTTTGGCTGAAGGCAAGTGCTTCATCTAAGAGGAAGACCACTCCCCCAGGGCAGCATATGTTGAGGTGCAAAGGCCTGGTCCCCTTTCCTCAATTTGAGACATTACTGAAGGACCAATCCAGCTTTAGAGTTTCCCATGAAAACTGTTGAGATGACATTTCAGTTCAAATCTCCCTCTGTCCTCAGTGTCTTTCACTTCCTTGTGGATGTTGTTTGTGAGAGTACTCCCTAATAAAGTGACTCCATGCAAGCCTCTTTTTCAGAGTCTATTTCCTGGGGGACCTTAGCCTGTGATGTGCCCTGCCCTCAGGGTCCCAAAACAAATGCAGATCATTTCTGGAGGAATCTGTCTTAAAACCAGGTCTCAAAGTACTCCCATAAAGTTCCAACAAATAGGAGTGCACTATCAAAAATTATAAAGCACATCAGAAAATAAGTCAACAAGAGCAAAAGCCAGTAGAGACAACAAAGAGCAGAATTAGGCCTGCAGAGCCTACTGATATTGAAATTGTCAGATAGTGCAGGGGTTGGAAAGTTTTTCTGTAAAGAGCCCCATGGTAAATATTTTAGGTTTGCTGGCCATACAGTCTCTATTGCTACTGTTATGGGATTCTTGGGGTGTTGCTTCACCAGCTGGAAACCTCTGTGGCCAATGGTGCCTTTGCCTGAGTTTTGCTTTGGCCTGCTGGGCTCCTTCTGTCCTCTCAGCCCGGCAGGCTGTGCTCGGCTCCCGCTACTGGCCTGGATCCCATGCCTGCCAAGGGTGAGCCAGACATGGAGCTACAAGGGGTATGTGAGTGAATGTGGGGTCCAGCTACTGCACACAGCTAGGCACACAGACTGTGGTGGGCCAGGCAGCTGCAGATGCTGGTATGGGCACCAGCTCCCTGCAAGGCTGTGGGTGGACAAGGTATACCATAAGCAGCTTCCACAGCTGACACCAGGGAACACGGTGTGGTGCCCGGAAGCCTGGGATGCCAGGAACTGCAGAGCCCTAAAGAGGGTATCACAGCCCTGGCTTGGGAAGCTCCTAGGTCTGGGCTCCCTGAAGGGCTGCAGCTCTTCTCTGCTTCTCTCTTTCTTGTCACCCACAACGTGATGGGCAAGGGGGGTGTTTCAGCCCTATTTGTGTTACAGCTCTTTTAGCTCCACCATTTGGCAGGTCCTGAGTTCTTGTCTTGTGTCCAGGGAGAATGAGGTACACAGACAAGTGTAGGGTGAGTAAGAAGAGGAGCTTTATTGAGCGATAGAATAGCCCAGAGGAGACCTATAGTGGGTAGTTCCTCTCTATAGCCAGGGTGTCCTGACAAGTGTTCAGCTCTCAGCAGAGAGGGTAGCTACTCTCTGCAGCTGGTCATCCTGTCTCTTCAGCTCTCAGCAGAGAGGAGACTGTGGGGTGGGTAGCTTCTCTCTGTTGCTGGTTGTCCCATCATCTCCTTGAGTCTGGGGCTTTTATGGGCCTCAGAGGAGAGGAAGTATGTGCCAGTTGGCCCATGGGCAGCCATGGGTGGGCGTGGAAAAGGCACCACAAGTTCCCACTCTGGTCTGTGGGACTGGGAGCCTGGCCCCCAGGCTTCGGCCCTCCCCAGCTTGGAGGTGGGGCTTCACCAGGGACCTGCCCCCTTCTGCCCAGGAGCCTGTCTGCCTCCTGCTGCCGTTCATGGCACCCAGGCTATTTGTGCCAAGGGGTGCCTGCAGGCCAGCACCGAGCTGCCTTCAGTATCCCTTTGGCTCCCTCCAGTGCTTGTTGGTGCCCAAAATCCAGAGGGGGTCGAGGTGGCAGGGAGCTGGCGTATCAGCGCTGCCCCAAGTGTGCACACATCTGGCCGGGTTTTAAAGTTGCCTGGGCTCCGCCTCAACTTTGCTCCATGATTGGAGCAAGAACTAACAGTGGGGAGAAGCCAGACGGCAGGAGCAGGCCCCCAGGAGTGTAGAGATGCCTGGGTCTGCACCTGTGGGTTGGGCGACTGTAGCTGTGCCTGGGAGGGGAGGGGTCCTGCCTGTTCCTGGCTCCCAAGAGCACAGGGGTGCCTGGGTCTCAGCCTCGGCTTGGGCAGCTATAGTTGTGCCTGGGGAGCTCCGGCCCCAGCAACTTGGAAGGGGCGGCCCTTCAGCTTGTCCCGGGCTCCCGCTTGTCCCCAGCTCCTGCCCGCTCTGTGGAGTGCGCAGTCGCAGCCCTACCTCCTCTCTGCATTTTCCCCAGCAGCAGCAGTGGCAGCCCCTGGCCAACCCCACACGAGTGAACCCGACACTCCTGGGGCCAGCCCTGTGAATTCTGGCTGTGCCTTCAGCAGGGTGCTCATGGACTCCCGGGAAGTGGCAGGGAGTGAGGTTGAGGCAGCGACAGAGCCTCTGGGCCTGGGAGCACGTCCTGCCCAGCCATGCAAGGGTGCGGGTCATGCAGTTGGCTGCCTCAGGGACGTGGGGTACAGGGGACCCACTGCTGCCACTGCTGCTCGTGCAGCTGCTCCTGCTGCCACCACTCATGTCTTTCTGCTGCAGCCGACATGATGACAGCGGATGCTCCAGATAGCCTGCCGCTGCCATCACTCCTACTAAATTCTGCCATTACAGAGTGAACCTACCAAGATAAAATTAAACAGACAGCTTTGGCTGGGTTTCAATAAAACATTGTTTGCAAAAACAGGTTGGATTGGATTTGGTTGGGCTGGCCTTGGCCTGTGGGCCATAGCTAACAAACACCGTGAGGTGGAGTATAAATCTACCATGTAATATTCTTAGGAAACGAAGGAGGGGATCCAAAATACTACTAATAATCAAGGAACTATAAAATGACCAGACTAAATTTCTAGAATTAAATTATGTAATAAATAAAACTAGAAACTTGATGGACGGTTAAACAGCAGATTAGATGTACCCAGACAAGGATTAGTGAACCAGAAAGTATAGCTTTAAAAATTATTGAAAGTGCAGTACGGAGTGTAACAAAGGTATAAGCTAAAAAGGAGCGAAGTGTCATGTAAGCTGGAGAGAGTCTATTCTGTTTCTAATCTGCAAACATCATGTTCAGTAGCAAAGTGCTCAACACTTTTCTTCAAAGTCAAGAATAAGAAAAGGATGCTATGACCCTCGTTTGTGTTCAATAGAATTAGTGTAAATAAGAACAAAACATAAAAACTAGTGGAACTGGAAAGAAGGAACAGAACTGCCAGTTTTCATAGATGATACAATTAACCACATAGCAAACTTAAAAAAAAAAGTAACAGTTATAAAACTAGTGAGAGAATTAGCACGGCAAAGTAATATATAATTAAAATTTACATCATTTGAATTTCTATACATTAGCAACATACAGAGATTACATACAAATATACAATTCTCTAAAATATAAGGTACCTAGCAATTCATGTAACAAAAGATATACAGGTTATTTAGGGAGGAAATTATAAAATTTGATTAAAGGACATTAGGTCAGGCATGGTGGCTCACACCTGTAATCCCAGCACTTTGGGAGGCCGAGGCGGGCAGATCACCTGAGGTCAGGAGCTTGAGACCAGTCTGGCCAACATGGCGAAACCCCAACTGTACTAAAAATGCAAGAATTAGCTGGGTGTGGTGGTGGGCGCCTGTAATCCCAGCTATTTGGGAGGCTGAGGCAGGAGAATCACGTGAACCTGGGAGGCAGAGGTTGCAGTGAGCTGAGATTGTGCCACTGCACTCCAGCCTGGGCGACAGAGCATGACTCCATCTCAAAAAAAAAAAAAAAAAATTGATTAAAAGACATTAAAGGGGATGTAAACAGAGACACACCATATTCACATATTAGAAGACAATACTGTAAAGATGTCAGTTTTCCTCAAATTTATCTATAGATTCTATGCAATTCCAAACAAAATTTCAACTTTTTTTGGTGGAATTGGACAAGTTGAATCAAACCATAATAGAAGAACAAAGAATGAGAAACAGGCAATGCACTCGTGAAGAAGAAGGTGAGCAACTCTTGTCCTACCAAATATCAAGACCTAGTATGAAGTTATAGTAATTAGGACTGTGGAATTGGCATGAGGGTGGTCCAATATATCAGAAGCAGATCCTTATGTATAGAGAAACATGATCCGTGACGGGGTAGTATGGCAGATCAGCAGGGAAAGGATGAACTCTTTCATAAATAGAACTGGAACAACTACTTATCCATGTGGGAAAATAATTAACTTGGGCCTTTATCACACACACACACACACACACACACACACACGCACACACACACTCCAAGTCAAAATGGATTAAGAATTTAACTGAACGGCAAAACCTTAAAAGATTAAGAAGAAAACATAAATTATCTTTTCTGGGATAAATTATAAACATAAATTATATGTCTGGGATAGGGTAGTATTTATAAAACAAGATGGAAAAAGCATAAAGATTAATTCAATTATATTAAAATTAGGAACTTTTCATGAAAATATTCCATAAAGTCAAAAGGCAAGCCATAGAGAGGAGATATTTAAATCATATAAGCAGAAGATTAGTATCAATATGAAAAAAATGCATTACCTAAAAAATGTGCAAAATATATCAACATGAAATTAACAGGAAGCAAATGAACAAAAATATGAATAGATGCATATCATCCTTAATAAGCAGGAAGATGCAAATTAAAACCACAGGAGACATCATTTCACAACTACCAGTTTCTCAATGGAATTTCCACAGCACCAAGAGGTAGGATAGTCATATAGGAATAGCAGCTTTATGTCATAATCACAAAACTAAACTAGAAACAACCCAAACTTCTATCAACAGTAGAAAACTAAACTGTACCTCTCCAAAAAATGGAATACTGTATAGCAGTGAAAATCGATGAACCACAGATATATCAACAAGGATGAATCTTGCAACCATCCTACTGATGATTAAAACAAGTCACAGAGGAATACATAATGTATAATTACATTTTTATAGATTTCAGAAGTGACTCTAAGATTTTAGGGATACAAGTATATATGGTAGTTTTTTTTAAAATCAACTGAAGAATAAAAACAAGGCTACTGGTAACCTCAGAAGGAAGGGGAGAGGTAAAGAGAGATGTGATTAAGAAGGAAGTACACATGGGAGGATTCAAATACCTTGGCAATGTTTCACATTTTTAGCTGAGTGGTGGACATATAGGTGTTTGTTGTATAATTACTTGTTAAAACTTGCATATATGTTTATATGTACTTATTTACACATGATATTTCATCAAAGAGAAAGACTGACCTAGTACTGGTAGAAAATGTAGATTCTCAGGCTCCATCCTATAAATTTGAATTCAGTAGGTCTGATAAGAATCCCAGGTGATTCTGAGGTAGGGATGTCTATAGATCACATAGAAAAAAATAGACACTGGCTTATTATAACAACGTGGGTTTACTACACTGAAAGAATTAACACTTATCCTGAGAAAGAAAATGAGACTTGGCTGAGCAACGGAGAAAAAGAGACATCTTCCACTCTTCATATCACAATGCAGATTAAAGCAGTTGGCAGTACCTTAAAGACCGCATGGGTGCCACTGTAAACTCATTTCATTATTGCTGTCTTTTTTTTTTGAGACAGAGTCTCGCTGTGTCGCCCAGGCTGGAGTGCAAGGGCACCATTTCGGCTTACTGCAAGCTCTGCCTCCCGGGTTCACGCCATTCTCCTGCCTCAGCCTCCCGAGTAGCTGGGACTACAGGTGCCCGCCACCACGCCTGGCTAATTTTTTGTATTTTTAGTAGAGACAGGGTTTTACCGTGTTAGCCAGGATGGTCTTGATCTCCTGACCTCGTGATCTGCCCGCCTCGGCCTCCCAAAGTGCTGGGATTACAGGCGTGAGCCACCGTGCCCGGCCATTATGGCTGTCTTGGCTTGCAGGGATGCCCTGGGTAAAATGGCAGGGTATGTGTGAGCTTGCATAACCCCAAAAGCACGGTAACTCTGATATGTGAAGTCCTGGGTTCTGTGTGAATAGAGGCAAATTCCAGACTTTTTGCACAGGCAGAGCTCTTAACAAGCATGTTCTTGCTGCTAGATATACATTCAGTTCTGTACACCAGAACTTGAAGAGGGATTGCAGACTGTGGGGACTTTTAGGATTTGGGAGTAGTATTTTTCCAGATTGATGAGCAGTGAAGAAGGGGACAGATTCTTGTTGGCTTGCACATGTCAGGAGCAATACCACATGGCCCAAAAGGAACCAGGAGCAACCAGCAGCAACGGCCAAAAGGAACCAGGCTTCTTGGCCCAGCTGTCATTAAGCTGTGGTACTCACACCCCTTGGGGTATGTGGAGACTTTCCAAGGGGAATAAGGAAACTGATCTTTTCAAGGCAGTGACTTTCCAGTTGTTTAGCATTCATACGTACTCTTGCCTAAAACACACGTGTCTCAGAATGCACCTATAGGTGAGGTTTTGTTACTCTACTTCTCCTACACCCTACCCCCATCCTTCACAATCACACCCCTAAAACTTTTCAGAATAAAGGCAAAACTTTCCTCTATTCTATGTATTACTGCAGTGCCTTGCTCTGAGGGTGAAAAATTCTCAGGGGTATCAAAAAAAGTGATAATTAAATGAGGCACCGCAAGCCTGAGGTAGGACTTCATGTCTTTCTCTGTCATCACATCATATTGTATCATACATCACATCAGATCATAAGGGTAAGTATGGTGTTAAAAATAGGATGGGAAAGCCATATTCAAATATATCATGTTGAGAGGAGTGGGACTTGATAATTTATACCTAACAACCTCACTTTTTCTGTCACCTATTAACAACAAAATGCATTGCCCCTGAAAGTGAGTCCCTTAAGAGTGAATGAGAGAATCGGTAAAAAATATTGAAGATCACGGCATGAATTTCACTCAGGCAACAAATGCAGGACAGAGCTTTGTATCTTACCTACCGGCATATCCTAGAATTCAATTTAAGAAGGAAAAGGGTTGTGAAGGGGCTGTGTATTAAACAGAAAAGTATAAATTGAAAGATGAAGGCTGATTTTCCTGACAGAAAGTAAGTGATTGGGCTGACTAGTATAATAATGAAGTTTGTCTTTGCCAATTAAACGATATAACACACGGTTTCTTAAATAAGCTATATTTGCAGCTTCAAGGTTTAGAGGAAAATTATTTTTTAAAGCACACAATACCTTTTTGTCAAATGTTATTGTGTTGGAACAAATATAATGATGTCAACAATATTTTAATTTTCCCAGGTCTTCTGATCTTGTCAAGTTAAACAAAAATAGATAAGGGATACATTATTTTCCAGATTTCTTCTTGGGGCACATGAGTAGAGAAGTTGGGAAACCAGTTTCTTAGCTATCTGTACTGGTTTCCAGTTCTTTCTTTGAGAAGATGGTAATTCCTCATGTTACCCAGTGTGATGCCTACATGATCTAGTGCATTTCTACCCTGCCTTAACTCTGCTTATCTTTAGGAAAGAAAATGCCTGAGATAAAAAGTTCTCTCTCCTGACCAAAATGGCTAAGACTGGTGGGATCCAAGATGACAGCCCACGTGTTCTGTGAAGAACCTCTAACTTCATTATAGTCTAATCTCCCTGCTATGTAACACTCCAACCAGCACCACGACAGGTGACAATCACCATGACAATGACTGGAAGAAACCATAAAAAGACAAAAAGGCAGGCAGCACTCCAGTTTCTAGGCGTTCTCTACCAACTCTCAGAAAAGACATGAAGATTCCTCCCCTTCCTTTTAATGCTCAACCCCTTCATTAAAGATGCCCTGTATCTCCAGCTTCCTGGCTTTCATGGGCTGAGAAGTTGATTTTTGAACCAAGCTTCTGCTTCTCAATCCTATGGCCATCAAATAAAGCCTGCACTGCTAGACATTCACTTTTGGTTTTGCCTATTGTCTTCATGGGATCGAACACGGAAATACCTCATTTTTGGTGGGGGACCGACTTTGTTGGTAACACTCCAACTGAGCAAACCTCTCTGGAGCTGCTGTGGAGTTGTCAAGGGGAAGATCTTGGGAGAGAGAAAAGACATTACTGTTAACAGGTGAGATAATGAATAACAATAATGACATCATTTTAGGTAGTGATGAGGGTCATGAATAAGATAAGAGGTAATTTGATCATAAGTGGAGTGGGGCAGATGTGCTAATTCAAATTGGGTGGCCATGGAAGGATCCCATGAATCAACTTTTGAAATAAAACATGGATGGTAAGGAGCCTGCAGGGGAAGATTTGAGGGAAGAGGACTCCAGGCAAAGCAAACACAAGTGCAGAGGCCCTGAGATGGAACAGGCTTGGCCTGTTTGAGGACAGGAAGACAGTCCATGTTTCTGCAGCTGAGACTGGAAAGAGGCAGTGTTAGGGAGGGAGGCAGGCCCTGTAGGAAGTTTGGCTTTTATTCTTAGCACAATGAAAGCTCTTAGAGAGTTTAAATCAGAATGATATCTAATTTATAGTTTTAAGCTCACTCTGGCTGCTATGTGGAAAATGGATTACAGGGAAAGGGAAGAGAAAGGGGAGAGTAGGGATGACCAGTTAGGAGACAACTGACACAGCCTACGAGGAAAATGGCTTATCTAAAGAAGTAAAAGAGGAGGCGAGATCCAGGATCTGTCAGAGGTAGAACCAACAGGGTCCACTGCTGAATTTACATGACCACAGGAGAGGGAGGAAAAGAGGAGTTACAGAGGATGTATGTTTAAATGAGTTTGAGAACATTGGAGCCAGGTTTGACAGCAAATATCAGGCTCCTTTTCCTTTTTGGGTATGTTAAGTTTGAGATGCTATTAGACAATGATAGGATAATCTTTGTTGTTTTTTTTTTAATTATTGAGATACAGGGCCTCACTATGTTGCCCAGGCTGGCCTTGCACTCCTGGGTTCAAGCAATCCTCTTGCCTGAGCCTCCCAAGTAGCAGGGATTACAGGTGCATAACACCATGCCTGGATTTGACAGGATAATCTTGGATATGTGAATTTGAGGTGTTGCAGCTCAGAAACCAATGCCACAAAATATGATGCTTTGATATGCTGAACTGAAGAAGCAGCCTCAAGGTCTCTCTGACCTTCCCTGACTCCTGTCTCTCAATTGCCTCCCAAAGAATGTAATGAAATTGTTCTCTGAAGTTCCCTTATCTGCCTAAAGTCTGGACGCACCAAAGAAGAAAACAATTACCTGTGGTTCTTTCTCTGAGTTTTCAATAACGGATCTTACATTACAGGAAGAAAGGCTGAAGTCTGTCAATGTACCTGGACAGACTTTTGTCACAAACCACTGTCTGCTCTATAGGCCCAACAGAGTGTGTTCCAGGCCATTATATGTTCTTCAAGCCCACTGAATCCCCCTAAAAACCATTTACTACCCCCCTAAAATCATCTACACCTATCTCCATTTTCCCTAAGAAGTAGGGTATAGAAGCATCTGTACCCCATTGGGATATTGGGTATCACTCTATGATTTTCCCCTGTGCATACTAATGAATTTGTATGCTTTTTGTCCTATTAATCTGCCTTTGTCAGTTGATTTTTTTTCAGAGAACTTTCAGAGGACAAAGGGGAAGTTCCTTTGGCCCCTATAGGGGGCTTAGGAGGAAGTTAGGGCTGGAGATATAAATTGAGGAGTCATCAACATATAATTCATCATTTCACTTTTATACTCTGCCTATGTACCGCAGAGACTGTTTAGAAAATAGATGAAAGATCAGAAATAGTATTCAAATTTCCTAGATTAGGTTTTTTTTTCTTTTTTTTTTTTGCAAGACCTTCTCTTTTCTTAGTTATTCCTTCATTCCGTGTATAAAATTAGGATTTACATTTTCAGTCAAAATCCTTTGAGGAATGAGAGAGAGGGGGTAAAGAACGGCATTGCTAAGCCTTTAGGCCCAACACAGAAGGCTGTGCTGTATCACATTGCCAGCTCCAGACTTACTCAGCTCCAAATTCAAGTCTTGAGCAAATGGAGCATAAGTCACATCTGGAACCCTCACTGCAAGGGAGCTTGGGTTTTGGTAGCCTCTGCTGGCAAGAAAGGCCCAGAAGGAAGAGGTTGGAATAGTTTCTGAGTAAGCCAATACAGGGTCTGCCACATCAGTGAGAAAAATGGGAGTACTAATTTCTATGAGGCTTTAACTCTACCAGAGATTTTAAGAATTTTTATTTGAAACTTTTCATGTAGAATTTTGTTTTTCTTTTGGTATGTTAAAGGGATAAAGCAGCTACAGATAGCTGTGGAAAAGCTCCACTGGAAGCTGTGAGCCAGATTTCTAAACTAGCCTTTTATTTGTTAACCAAAAATAAGAGTTGGTTGAAATGACTGTTAGAATGGAACTGGGGAATACCATCAATGAAACTGGGAAAACAAACCAGGCTCTGTTTATGTTCTTGTCAAATTCCTCGATTTGGGGATTTTCTTTTTTGATGATTTTAGTTTGGTTTGGGGAGGGAATTTTTTTTTAATGGTAAACACACACATATTGCAATATGTGAATGATCTTTACATCTTTGGAGGTGACTGTTTTTTACCTCTTGATGGATGCACAGTTCACACAGAATGCAAAAGAGCAGTGCAAGGCATTGGATTTTTTTTTTTTCATGGAAAGACGAAAATAACTGCACAAAACCTTAATATCTCTAAATTCCTACATTTTCTCTGCTTAAAAATCCTTGGCATGTTGACAAAAATGTCTAGAATTTATTTCAAATGATATTGGAAACATCTGCATGCAATGTGAATCTGGAATTATCTGTTTTTTGTAAAGAATAATTAGGCTTATCCAAATTATCAGTGACAACTGACTGAACTAAAGAGTCTGCAGGGGACTTGTCTCTTGGTAATGTTTGATGTTTTTACTTTAATCCTAACAATAGGATATCCAACAATAATAGGTTACAATGATGCCCAATAGTTTTTTTCATTCTTACTATTTTTGAGCTTTTTCTAAAGACTTTCCATGTATTATCTCATTTGGCCCTCTTATGATTTTTTAACAATTGGCTAAATTTTTTGGCAGTATATTTTATTCTTTCTACTTCTAAGGATTTGAAGAAATAGTAAACTAAGGCAATGATTACTTGTATATACACAAGAACATTGGGAACTAAGGTTGAATTTTTTTAAGGGTCACTCAGTGTTTTAGAAGGATGGTCAGTAGTTTGTACCAAATTGTTCATTATAAGCCATGGTTGGCATGAGAACTGTATAGCTATGACTGCCTGTGACTTGTTCTTTTGAATCTGGAAATTTCTAGGAGGCAAAAGCAATCTTGAAATTTCAGCTCAGTCTGACCAAAAAAAAAAAATGCTTCTTGAATGGTGGTGGATGCTGTGAATGAAGACTTAAGGAAAAGGAAAGGGAAAGCGGCAAAGTGACAACACTGCAAGCAGCCCATGGAGAAGTAATGACACCAGTTGAAGGGAAATGAGGACAAAGAATCAGTAAAGCCTAAAGAGTGAGGCTGAGACTGAGGAAGTCAGATTGTCATTTTCACATGGAAAATCTCTAAAACCTGGATCTGCCCATTCCTTTTTCCTTTATTATTTCCTGTATTAAATTTATATGGGGGCTGTACGTGGTTTAGGCCTTTGAGACCCTTTCCTGGAGGAAAGATTGAACTTACTTTTCTTTTTTGGTTGTGGGACTGCTGGCTGTATAAATGTAACCAATTCTGGAACAATTTCTTCAATGGTTAAGAAATATGATTGTGCAATCATATCAACCAGCATGCTTTTGGTTCCAAATTAACAGAAAACCACCTCAAATTGGACAAAATTACAATAGAAAATTATTTGTATATAAATGAAAGGGCCAGCAGTAGGTCAGTGGGGTTTGGTCAGGACTTCAGCACATTTCTCTGCAATTCTCTTAGCTCTATGTTCATCTGTTCATTTAGGCAGGCTTCCCTTATTGTCACAAAAAGGCAGCAGCAGTTCTAGGCCTCACATCCATACACGCCACTGTCAAGGAGGAGGAGGTACTACTCCAACTACTAAAAGCAAAAGCCTTGAACTTCACTCTACTTGGACCAAATAAGGTGCCATGGACATCCTTGAATCAATCATGGTGCCAGAGAAATGCCATGTGCTGGCTGGTTCATGTCTATTAAGGCTCACTTCTGCATTGTATCTGGGGAGGTGGTGGTAGTGGAGGGATACACCTTAAAAATTCATAGCAGCTTCATGATGAGGAAAGAGGGATGGGAGACTGTCTATCATTTTCATATATAAAAATCAAGACCTGATCCCATATGCCCTTGCCTATACTCTTGTCCGATTGTCTTTCACAAATTGCACAGAGGATTGATGGGTTGCCAGCAGGGGACCCCTTGGTAGGTTTTAATGTACAGGGGCTGCAGGAGTGGGAGTAGGGCATAATCTTGTCAGGCTCCTACAAGCCAAAGCCTTCTGGAAGAATATTCTGAGGCTGCAGATTTTTGGCATTTAACAGCAGATCAGGAGTAAGTTTAAGAATAATCAGATAGGGAGCCAAGATGGCCGAATAGGAACAGCTCCGGTCTACAGCTCCCAGCATGAGCGACACAGAAGATGGGTGATTTCTGCATTTCCATCTGAGGTACCGGGTTCATCTCACTAGGGAGTGCCAAACAGTGGGTGCAGGACAGTTGGTGCAGCGCACCATGCACGAGCCGAAGCAGGGCGAGGCACTGCCTCACTCAGGAAGTGCGAGGGGCCAGGGAGTTCCCTTTCCTAGTCAAAGAAAGATGGCACCTGGAAAATCGGGTCACTCCCACCCTAATACTGTACTTTTCCAACGGGCCTGGAAAACGGCACACCAGGAGATTGTGTCCCGCACCTGTTTTGGAGGGTCCTATGCCCACGGAGTCTCGCTGATTGCTAGCACAGCAGTCTGAGATCAAACTGCAAGGCAGCAGCGAGGCTGGGGGAGGGGTGCCCGCCATTGCCCAGGCTTGCTTAAGTAAACAAAGCAGCCAGGAAGCTCGAACTGGGTGGAGCCCACCACAGCTCAAGGAGGCCTGCCTGCCTCTGTAGGCTCCACCTCTGGGGGCAGGGCAAAGACAAACAAAAAGTCAGCAATAACCTCTGCAGACTTAAATGTCCCTGTCTGACAGCTTTGAAGAGAGTAGTGGTTCTCCCAGCACACAGCTGGAGATCTGAGAACAGGCAGACTGCCTTCTAAAGTGGGACCCTGACCCCCGAGCAGCCTAACTGGGAGGCATCCCCCAGTAGGGACAGACTGACACCTCACTCAGCTGGGTACTTCTCTGAGACAAAACCTCCAGAGGAACAATCAGGCAGCTGAATTTGTGGTTCACGAAAATCTGCTGTTCTGCAGCCACCGCTGCTGTCACCCTGCCAAATAGAGTCTGGAGTGGACCTCTAGCAAACTCCAACAGACCTGCAGCTGAGGGCCCTGTCTGTTAGAAGGAAAACTAACAAACAGAAAGGACACGCACACCAAAAACCCATCTGTACATCACCATCATCAAAAACTAAAAGTAGAAAAAACTACAAAGATGGGGAGAAAACAGCAGAAAAACTAGAAACTAAAAATCAGAGCGCCTCTCCTCCTCCAAAGGAATGCAGTTCCTCACCAGCAACGGAACAAAGCTGGACAGAGAATGACTTTGACAAGTTGAGAGAAGAAGGCTTCAGATGATCAAACTACTCCAGGCTACAGGAGGAAATTCAAACCAATGGCAAAGAAGTTAAAAACTGTGAAAAAAAATTAGACGAATGTTTAACTAAAATAACCAAAGCAGAGAAGTGCTTTAAGGAGCTGATGGAGCGGAAAGCCAAGTTTCGAGAACTACGTGAAGACTCCAGAAGCCTCAGTAGCCAATGCGATCAACTGGAAGAAAGGGTATTAGGGATGGAAGATGAAATGAATGAAATGAAGTGAGAAGGGAAGTTTAGAGAAAAAAGAATAAAAAGAAACAAACAAAGCCTCCAAGAAATATGGGACTATGTGAAAAGACCAAACCTACGTCTGATTGGTGTACCTGAAAGTGACGGGGAGAATGGAACAAAGTTGGAAAACACTCTGCAAGATATTATCCAGGAGAACTTCCCCAATCTAGCAAGGAAGGCCAACATTCAGATTCAGGAAATATAGAGAACGCCACAAAGATAGTCCTCAAGAAGGGCAACTCCAAGACACATAACTGTCAGATTCACCAAAGTTGAAATGAAGGAAAAAATGTTAAGGGCAGCCAGAGAGAAAGGTTGGGTTGCCCACAAAGGGAAGCCTATCAGACTAACAGCTGATCTCTCAGCAGAAACTCTACAGGCCAGAATAGAGTGGGGGCCAATATTCAACATTCTTAAAGAAAAGAATTTTCAACCCAGAATTTCATATCCAGCCAAAGTAAGCTTCATAAGTGAAGGAGAAATAAAATACTTTACAGACAAGCAAATGCTGAGTGATTTTGTCACCACCAGGCCTGCCCTAAAAGATCTCCTGAAGGAAGCACTAAACGTGGAAAGGAACAACTAGTACCAGCCACTGCAAAAACATGCCAAATTGTAAAGACCATCAAGGCTAGGAAGAAACTGCATCAACTAACGAGCAAAATAACCAGCTAACATCATAATGACAGGATCAAATTCACACATGACAATATTAACTCTAAATGTAAATGGGCTAAATGCTCCAATTAAAAGACACAGACAGGCAAATTGGATAAGGAGTCAAGACCCATCAGTGTGCTGTATTCAGGAAACCCATCTCACATGCAGAGACACACATAGGCTCAAAATAAAGGGATGGAGGAAGATCTACCAAGCAAATGGAAAACAAAAAAAGGCAGGCGTTGCAATCCTAGTCTCTGATAAAATAGACTTTAAACCAACAAAGATCAAAAGAGACAAAGAAGGCCATTACATAATGGTAAAGGGATAAATTCAACAAGAAGAGCTAACTATCCTAAATACATATGCACCTAATACAGGAGCACCCATATTCATAAAGCAAGTCCTGAGTGACCTACAAAGAGACTTAGACTCCCACACAATAATAATGGGAGATTTTAACACCCCCCACTGTCAACATTAGACAGATCAACGAGACAGAAAGTTAACAAGGATACCCAGGAATTGAACTCAGCTCTGCACCAAGCGGACCTAATAGACATCTACAGAACTCTCCACCCCAAATCAACAGAATATACATTTTTTTCAGCACCACACCACACCTATTCCAAAATTGACCACATAGTTGGAAGTAAAGCTCTCCTCAGCAAATGTAAAAGAACAGAATTTATAACAAACTGTCTTTCAGACCACAGTGCAATCAAACTAGAACTCAGGATTAAGAAACTCACTCAAAACTGCTCAACTACATGGAAAGTGAACAACCTGCTCCTGAATGACTATTGGGTACATAACAAAATGAAGGCAGAAATAAAGATGTTCTTTGAGACCAACAAGAAGAAAGACACAACATACCAGAATCTCTGGGACACATTCAAAGCAGTGTGTAGAGGGAAATTTATAGCATTAAATGCCCACAAGGGAAAGCAGGAAAGATCCACAATTGACACCCTAACATCACAATTAAAAGAACTAGAAAAGCAAGAGCAAACACATTCAAAAGCTAGCAGAAGGCAATAACTGAAATCAGAGCAGAATTGAAGGAAATAGAGACACAAAAAACCATTCAAAAAATTAATGAATCCAGGAGCTGGTTTTTCGAAAAGATCAACAAAATTGATAGACTGCTGGCAAGACTAATAAAGAAGAAAAGAGAGAAGAATCAAATAGATGTAATAAAAATGATAAAGGGGATATCACCACCAATCCCACAGAAATACAATCTACCATCAGAGAATACTACAAACACCTCTATGCAAATAAACTAGAAAATCTAGAAGAAATGGATAAATTCCTCGACAAATATACTGTCTCAAGACTAAACCAGGAAGAAGTTGAATCTCTGAATAGACCAATAACAGGCTCTGAAATTGTGGCAATAATCAATAGCTTACCAACCAAAAAGAGTCCAGGACCTGATGGATTCACAGCTGAATTCCACCAGAGGTACAAGGAGGAACTGGTACCATTCCTTCTGAGACTATTCCAATCAATAGAAAAAGAGGGAATCCTCCCTAACACATTTTATGAGGCCAGCATCATCCTGATACCAAAGCCTGGCAGAGACACAACCAAAAAAGAGAATTTCAGACCAATATCCTTGATGAACATCGATGCAAAAATCCTCAATAAAATACTGGCAAACCGAATCCAGCAGCACATCAAAAAGCTTATCCACCATGATCAAGTGGGCTTCATCCCTAGGATGCAAGGCTGGTTCAACATATGCAAATCAATAAATGTAATCCAGCATATAAACAGAACCAAAGACAAAAACCACATGATTATCTCAATAGATGCAGAAAAGGCCTTTGACAAAATTTAACAACACTTCATGCTAAAAAACTCTCAATAAATTAGGTATTGATGGGACGTATCTCAAAATAATAAGAGTATCTATGACAAACCCACAGCCAATATCATACTGAATGGGCAAACACTGGAAGCATTCCCTTTGAAAACGGGCACAAGACAGGGATGCCCTCTCTCACCACTCCTATTCAACATAGTGTTGGAAGTGCTGGCCAGGGCAATTAGGCAGGAGAAGGAAATAAAAGGGTATTCGATTAGGAAAAGAGGAAGTCAAATTGTCCCTGTTTGCAGATGACATGGTTGTATATCTAGAAAACCCCATTGTCTCAGCCGAAAATCTCCTCAAGCTGATAAGCAACTTCAGCAAAGTCTCAGGATACAAAATCAATGTACAAAAATCACAAGCATTCTTGTACACCAATAACAGACAAACAGAGAGCCAAATCATGAGTGAACTCCCATTCACAATTGCTTCAAAGAGAATAAAATACCTAGGAATCCAACTTACAAGGGACGTGAAGGACCTCTTCAAGGAGAACTATAAACCACTGCTCAGTGAAATGAAAGAGGATACAAACAAATGGAAGAACATTCCATGCTCATGGGTTGGAAGAATCAATATCGTGAAAATGGCCATACTGCCCAAGGTAATTTATAGACTCAATGCCATCCCCATGAAGCTACCAATTACTTTCTTCACAGAATTGGAAAAAACTACTTTAAAGTTCATATGGAACCAAAAAAGAGCCCGCGTCGCCAAGTCAATCCTAAGCCAAAAGAACAAAGCTGGAGGCATCATGCTACCTGACTTCAAACTATACTACAAGGCTACAGTAACCAAAACAGCATGGGACTGGTACCACAACAGAGACATAGACCAATGGAACAGAACAGAGCCCTCAGAAATAATGCTGCATATCTACAACTATCTGATCTTTGACAAACCTGACAAAAACAAGCAATGGGGAAAGGATTCCCTATTTAATAAATGGTGCTGGGAAAACTGGCTGGCCATATGTAGAAAGCTGAAACTGGATCCCTTTCTTACACCTTATACAAAAATTAATTCAAGATGGATTAAAGACTTACATGTTAGACCTAAAACCATAAAAACCCTAGAAGAAAACCTAGGCAATACCATTCAGGATATAGGCATGGGCAAGAACTTCACGTCTAAAACATCAAAAGCAATGGCAACAAAAGCCAAAACTGACAAATGGGATCTAATTAAACTAAACAGCTTCTGCACAGCAAAAGAAACTACCATCAGAGTGAACAGGCAACCTACCTACAAAATGGGAGAAAATTGTCGCAACCTACTTATCTGACAAAGGGCTAATATCCAGAATCTACAATGAACTCAAACAAATTTACAAGAAAAAAACAACCCCATCAAAAAGCGGGCGAAGGACGTGAACAGACACTTCTCAAAAGAAGACATTTATGCAGCCAAAAAACACATGAAAAAATGCTCATCATCACTGGCCATCAGAGAAATGCAAATCAAAACCACAATGAGATACCATCTCACACCAGTTAGAATGGCCATCATTAAAAAGTCAGGAAACAACAGGTGCTGGAGAGGATGTGGAGAAATAGGAACACTCACACTGTTGGTGGGACTGTAAACTAGTTCAACCATTGTGGAAGTCAGTGTGGCGATTCCTCAGGGATCTAGAACTAGAAATACCATTTGACCCAGCCATCCCATTACTGGGTATATACCCAAAGGACTATAAATCATGCTGCCATAAAGACACATGCACACGTATGTTTATTGCAGCACTATTCACAATAGCAAAGACTTGGAACCAAGCCAAATGTCCAACAATGATAGACTGGATTAAGAAAATGTGGCACATATACACCATGGAATACTATGCAGCCATAAAAAATGATGAGTTCATGTCCTTTGTAGGGACATGGATGAAGCTGGAAACCATCATTCTCAGCAAACTATCACAAGGACAAAAAACCAAACACCGCATGTTCTCACTCATAGGTGGGAATTGAACAATGAGAACTCATGGACACAGGGAGGGGAATATCACACTCCAGGGACTGTTGTGGAGTGGGGGGAGTGGGGAGGGACAGCGTTAGGAGATATACCTAATGCTAAATGACGAGTTAATGCGTGCAGCACACCAACATGGCACATGGATACATATGTAACAAACCTGCACATTGTGCACATGTACCCTAAAACTTAAAGTATACTACTACTACTAATAATAAAAAAGAATAATCAGTGACGGGATGTTAATAGTAGCAGTCTAAAATTAACCACTGAGAAGCCAAAGAATCAAAGAATTGTTGTAAGCTATGTTCAAAGGTAAAAACTAACATGCTTTTTTTCCTTGTCTCCCCATAAGGAATTTACATGAAACTTAATGGCTTTGTGATTACATGAGGTCTTTGTTTTCCTTCAGGCTGCATTTTTTTAGTGCTTTATCACTAGGTAATTTTTCTCATTTGGTGAATAAAATTTATGTGTTGTAGGACTTTTTAATGTGTAAATACCAAATCCTGAAACACTGATTTAAATGTTTTGAGATTCTGGAAGTCTAGAATAGTGAGAGATTTTTGAGTAGATATGGCTTTATTTGTATTATGCCTCATGGAATTGCCTAATGGCAAACATCAGAAACCTTGGCCCGTATACTGGCTTCTCTTCTGCCTCACACCACACGCCTCTTCCTTTTATAACATGACATGGGTTGGGGCAGAATTTAGGGCAACGGATGAAGAGAGTTTTGTACAGGATGGTGCCAATCTGTAAAATCTCTGTGACAATGTCCTTCTCCAAGTGAGGCTGAAAATGTGGTTCTGCAGGCATCATGAAATCATTCTAACATACTTAAACTGGTCTCTTCTTTTTCTACACTGCCCCAGGCCTCAAGGGCTTACGATGATAGGTGGCCAGATTTGTCTAATTTTCTGTTTCTGCACTTTGGATTTAGTACAGCTTTCTATTGCTCGCTGTGAAACTTGAGGCAAATGACTTAATTTTTGTACTCTTTATATAAGACACAGATAATGCTGCCCCTTCATTACAGTACAATCAGTAGAATAAAATTCGTTAGCATACAGGCATTCTTTGAATGTTACAAGGTTACACAATAAAAGAGAATTATTTAATCTCTCAAACATGTAAAATGGCCTGGAGTGTTTCAACCAGGCAGTCCTTGAATGCACCTGGGGTTTCTTTGTTATTACAGGGATTCTTACTGAATCCTTGATACAATTCTTATTGATACACTTTGATCATTCTAATAAAAAGACAGTACTAACATGCTTCTACTTTAAAAATTTATATACTTGGAAAAAAGCATATGCAAGTCTTTTGGCTGTCATTTTATAAATAGAATAGCAGTAAAATCTCATAACAGAGATCCAGCTACCATTAGCTCAGTGTCTGTGATTTCATTTACTCTAATGAGCTAGGGAGAGAGAATGCCTACTGTGACGTACAAAACTTAGGTATCAGGAGAAAAGGATTTTGATGGAAAGGGATGAGGAACTATGTCCTTCTTGAGATTAATCCTAAACCCCTGATATGGTTTGTCATGAAAACTATCTAAAGTCCTTACTCAAAACTGCTAAAAAATAACATTTTATTCTGGTGGAATTCTTTGGTCCTGCATTAATCAGGATCTATGGAAAAAGCAAACCCTCCTCTCAATCTAATGCTGCAGCAGATCACATAGGCTGATTCTGGGGCCCTTTCAGAAGTTCTAGGAAAAGAGGAGGGGTGAGCTCAGCTGGAAATAGCAAAGAGGCCCCTGTGTGACTCTAAGGGCATCGTTAAAAAGGAATGTTCAATCTCTGCAATCCCTGATTTTAAAACTACCACCACTGTGTGAATTGGAAGGCAGAGAGACACAACACTGAGGAGGCAAAGGTAGAAGACAGTATCTGAAAAAGGATTTTAAAAAGAAAATGTCTTTGTATAGAATTTTCCCCTTCATTCATCTCTGGCTCTGTTTTTCCCAAGGTTACATCTTACCCATCTCCCTACCTGGACATAAAATACTTGGTGTTGCTATCACCACAAGGCTTATGGGTTTTATGAGTTTTGGTGTGTGTTGTAATCTTCTTCTAGTCTCCGTGGAAGCAGAGAAGCAAACAAGGGCAGGCAATTGGAGAAGTTGGGGTTTTTCTTTTGCTTTTTGTTTTTGCCTCCTTTGCCCAGACTCTAAACAGAGTTGTGTGATAAAAGAATTCCGGAGAAGAAAGGGCTGGCTGGGTGTCCTCTCCCGGCCTGGGTCATTTAATCTCATCAACCAAAGTCACAACTGATTTTCTCACATCCCTGAGTTCAGAAACCATTCTACTTTCCCACGAAACCCATAACTGTAAACACTGTTGATTTAAAGTAGTTTCTATTTGAGACATTTCTTTTTCCAGTATCCCATTCTACTCTCTTCAACTATTCCCACAAATGTTACAGGGCAGGAAACATGGATGAGCACAGCAATGACTGGTTAGCTCCAGACGTTGATCACTTCTAATTTAAGGCTCATGGAGCACAGATCATGACACAGAACTCAGAGGACTCCTGGTGATGTGATATCCCCATGTGATGCTGGGTTGTGAGCATGACCTTATGACCATGTTAAGGTGGAAAGAGTTCTCAAGTTCATGTCATCAATGTGGGGTTCAAGGCTTGGCTCAGTCTTTAACCTCCCCAGTGTCTGGTTATCTATAAAAGAGTGTAAACTCACATCTGTAAGAGAGCCTTGGAAGGATTCAATGAGAATAGAAATGAAGGCTCCTTGTAAAGAAGTCATATGCTATATGCAAATGAGGATCTGTATGGGCCTCCAACCCATGGGATTTTAAGGATGGCCTTTATGAGTTTGGTGGAGTTTCTTAATGGTCCAGAAGAACAGAGTGCTGGAGCCAAATGCATGTATCACTGGGGCTAGGCCTTTGGATCTAGGCAAAATATTTCCAAGTAATTTGTCATCAAAGCCTGACTCACTTGGGGGAGCTGAGGCAGTACGATGCCATTTTCTCCAAACTATAAAATCAAAAAATGAAGAATATGATCCTATGTTCTATTTCTACCTCCCATCTCCCTACCCTTAATCTCTCAATTTATTTTGCTTAAACACATGGTATCTCCGGATTCAGGACTGGCAGGAACAGGAGCGATGGCTCAGAAGAGTATGGTTGCAAATCTCAACTAGGGTGAGGAAGATACAAACTGGGAAATATTTGATTATAAATTCTTTCCTCTTCTTCCATTTTCATCCAGAAAGAAATAGTGATAAAAAATATTAAAAAGGTAACTTAAAAAATGCTTGATAGGAAGTCCTTCGTGATTACAGCAGACTTGTGATTGTGAATAGGAATCAACTATTGCATATCTCTGGAAAATAATCTGATGTTGCTGAAGAATAAAGAAAATGTAACTATATAATTCTTAACTAGGACAAAGAAGTAAACACACAAACCAACAAATATCTGTATTATAAACCTAGCAGTTTAAAAAATATCCTTTACTTTCTCTAAATGATGAGAAGTATCAGAAGAAGAGGTTTTATAAGTCAATAGCAATGATAAATTGTTCAACCCATCTTCCTTGGTAAGGGTAGGCTCTCTCCACACCTGATGTGATGTGTTCCCTGGTATCTCTAGCAACCAGCCCAGCTCTTGCTTCCTGATAGGCCTTCAGCAAATGTCTGTTGAATCAAAGTTTCTTTAAACGTAGAAGGTCCTAAACTACTTTTCGTAGGTAGAATACTGATACTCAGGATAGTTAAATGCTTTTCCAATACCTTGTCTTCTCTTTCTCTTGTCTTTCTGTCCTCCCTCCACGCAAGCTCTAATGACTCCGCTGGTTCTGCAGGACCTGGCAAGTGGACTCCTTACTCTACTTTCTCCTCATGCCAGTGTACTATCCCTGCAGCCACCAGGAGAGGCTTTGCGAGATGCATGTTTGATCATGTATTCACTAAATAAATATTTCCTGAGTTCCCGCCTCCTGCCAGCCATGACTCTAGGTTCTGAAGATCCTGTTACCAACCTCCTCTCCTGCCTTCCTCACCCATCCCACACGCTGGTTTTTCAGCCACACTGGCGTCCTTTTCGTTTCCTTGGAGTGTTGTGCTGACTCAGCCTTTCTTGCCTTTGTTGTTCCCTCTACAGTGAATACTCTTCCCTACCTTACTGGTCTGAAGAATTCCTATTCATCTTGTAACACCCACCTAACAGAATTTTTTTAAAGGCTTCTTGATCTTTCTTCCTATCTAACTCCATCTGAGGTTTGCCACTGCTTTGTGTATCATAAGTGCTGCAACATGTATTGTGCTGATTGTAATGCTTTCTTTTTATGACTGTCTCCCTGGCTGCAGCACAAACTTCCTTAGGTCAGGGGTTAGTTCTTGTGCACCTTGGTGTGCCCAGAACCTTCAATGGTACATAATAAGGTATGTCATATACATTTGTTAAACAAATAGCTGCACAGATGTAATTTACAAAATCAGCTTCCCTGTGGATCCTCCCCCGTACCCACCTCTAAACATCATTTCTCAGGGCCTCATTCTCTTTCCACGCCACGATTCTCTCCCTAGGGAGTTTCAATCTAATCTCATTACTTCAACACTCTTTATGTTGATAACACCCCACCATTTATTTCTACATCAAACCTGTCTTCCTAGTTCCTGCTCACATATTCAACTGTATGTCTAACTGCTCATCTCTTCCTAATGCCTCCCAGACATCTCAAACAGAATGGCCAACAATGAAGTTAATCTTCCCCTCAAACCCACTTTTCCATTTTGTTACTAAAAATCCAGACCCCTAAGCCAGAAAGCGAGGTCCTGTCTTTGAAAGTTCCTTCTCTTTCAACCCAACATCTCATCCATCACCAAATCTAGGACATTCTGCTTGTCACACAGAACTTGAGTCTTTCTTCCTTCTCTCCCCTCTGCTGCTCCTCTCCCATTCTCTTTTGTCTGGACTACACAGCAGCCTCCTAACTGGTGTCTCTGATATCATCTTGCCCCTTTCAATCTGCTCTCCACAAAGCAGGAAAATTGTATTTTTAAAAATTACAAATGGCACCCTGCCTCTTTTGATTAAATTTCTTCAGTATGTTTCCATTCATGAAAGATAAAACTCTTCTCAAATTCTTAGCGTGGGCTGCAAGCCCTATGCTGGCTGGCCCTGCCTTCCTCTCCAAGCGTTTCTTGTTCCCCTCCCACTGCTCTCTTTATGCTCCAGATAGACAGGCTTCTTTTTGCTCTATAAGGGGCCTGGAGTCTCCCTTCCAAATGGAAGCAGATACATAATAGAGTTCAAATTCAGATTATACCAGTCATCAGGGGATGGTGAGATTCACTTGATTAAATCATGGCTTCCAGTCATCATGCATAGTACAGAAATTGCCAATTAAGAGACAAAGCAATGCTATATATGCCTAACTCAGCACTACACATAAAATGTGAAAGGAATTTACCAACCTATTTATTTGAGTTAAAATTAGCTAGAGTAATTTTGGATATAATTTATCTTGGAAAAAAATGGGATTAAGTTATAACATTGGCTGCTCTAAGATAGATAAGTCTTTCTCCTCTGATGCACACTAATAAAATATTATCGCTTTCTTCCAATCTCTTTCAGAGTCTCCTGGCGCTTGGATTATTATTGAAAATATATTATATGTTGGAGAAAGGCAAATCTATGCTTTAATAACCACAAACCTAATTACATTTGCAAAACTGCCCTGAAGTCCTACTCTACATTTCAACAATGTAGTCAATCAGCTGAATGCTAGAAGCAAAACTTTGCATTCCCCAAGGTGTCCTATTCATGAATATATGCAATATATTTTCACATTTATCATAAGTAATAAATAAATCACGTTATCAAGATGCAAAGCACATTTTATAAAACGTTGCCTATTCCCTTCATTGCATTTCTTTTATGGCTTAGAGATTTTACCCAGTGATAAGGCAAAATGATTTTCAAAAAATGAATTGGATAAGATAGCAACCTTTAAAATATTATTTCTCTCTACTGTGGAAAAGTTTCATTGCTGTAGTCAGTGTTTTAATAATCTAGGTAGAAAGCAGTTATAGAGGCATGGTAATTTCAAATCTAGTTCAGAATCAGCAAAAGCAAATCCCAAGTGGTCTGATTTTATTATGTAAGGGAGGCAGTGTAGCATAATGGAAAGGCTTTAGATTTTGGATTCAGAAAACCTGAGTCTGATTCACTTATGGCAGCATAAATTTGGGCAGATTTTTTTGTGCCCCAGGTTTCTGTGGAGATTATTATGTCTACTAGTAGGGTGGTGAGAATTAAATGATCTTATCCACCAATGTAGTATTTGGCACATGGTAAAAGTTAATTATTATAGGTTTTTTTTTTTTTTTTTTTTTTTTTTTTTTTTTTTTTGAGACAGAGTCTCACTCTGTCACCCAGGCTGGAGCACAGTGGCTCAATCTTGGCTCACTGCAGCCTTGACCTCCCAGGCTAAAGTGATCTTCCCACCTCAGGCTCCTGAATAGCTGGGACTGCAGGCATACAGCATCATGCCTGGCTCATTTTTGTATTTTTTTGTGGAGATGAGGTTTCACCGTGTTGCCCAGGCTGGTCTTGAACTCCTGGGCTCAAGTGATGTGCCTGCCTTAGGCTCCCACAAGGCTAGGAAGGATTACAGGTGTGAACCTCCCTGTCCGGCCTGTATTACAGTTTTAATGAATTGTAAGGGTGCTTTCCACCTTCCCCTAATCCTGTTTGCTAAGGAAAATGCCAAGCAGCCTTTGGTATTCATATCACTGAGTAGTTACAGTTGATGTGGTGATTGATTCCATTGGTTTCCCAAAGGATGTGAATTTTCTGGAAAGGACAGGTTTATTTTGTTATGGTTCACTTGAAAGTTTAGTGACTTTGGCCTTAGGACTATTGCCAGTAATCCGGATTAACATCCCCTGGTTGTCACGGAATTCTGGGATTACTGTTGACCTATATGGCTTCCATTTACAATGTCATTCTAAAGGGACAGAGCTTTTTATGTAACTATATGATTTCTGGCCTTTCTGGAAAGCAAAGTACTAGTTCATCCCTTTAGTCATTTATTCAAGTATTTACTGAATGTTCTAAGGAAATGCTCACACAGAATAAGTAAAATATACAGAGTGAAAGATGGTGAAGAACAAAGCAGGGGAGGAGAACACAGAGTGCCAGGTGGAGGTCTTCTCATTTTAAATATGGTGGTCAAGGAAGGTGTAATTGAGAAGGTATCAGAGGAAAGCCACATGGACCTCTGGGGGAGGAATGTTTCAGGCAGGGAGAAGGGCAAATGCAGAGGCCAAGACATGGGAACGCAGCTGGTGATTGAGGAGGTGGCCATTGTGGCTGGAGTGGAGTAGGGCGGTAGAGTGGTACAGAGGCAGGAGGGAGGCAGGCCTGGAAGCCTGTTGCAAGGACTGTGGCTTTAATCCAAGGGACCGAGGAAGCCACTGTGTGATCTGAGTGGAACAAAGGAACTTCAGGAAGGCTAGCCTTCTCAGGCAGCAGGAAGCATTTTGCTCCTGTAGTTTCTGCAGCCTGCCTTCAGGGCTGGCCCCACAGCAGGTTCCCTCAAAGCTCAAGTATCCAATGAGCCCTTTGGATCCCATGCAAACTGTGAGTCACTATAAAGCCATCTCAACTCAGAGACTGCTTTATTATAGTGCAAGAGAATTGGGGGTAAAAGCTAGAAGAGTCAAGTCAGTTCCACAGCATATGTTCTAGAACTTTTTGAGAAATGGGAAATCTTAAACAGAGCAAGCAGGGATAGAGAGAATAAACAATAACTCCTCATTCCCCTTCTTCCCAGGCCCTGGCAACCACTATTCTACTGTCTGTCTCTATGATCTTGACTACTCTGGGTACCTCATATAAGTGGAATCATATAATCTTTGTCTTTCTGTGTCTAGTTTACTTCACGTAGCATGTCTTTAAGGTTTATCCATGTTGTAGCATGTATAAGAATTTCCTTCCTTTTGAAGTCTGAGTCATATTCCATTGCATGGATACACCTAAGCTCTTTGAAAATCTACTCTTTCAGCCCAGCAACACCATCTTGAACGCTCCTTCATCCATTCACCACCACCCCCTCCTAAGACCATGATTTTGGTGCAGGTTCTGGGGGAGGCAGGTAGTTGAAAACAGGGGAAGGAAGGAAGGCATTCAGGATGGATGGCACTGGATATAAGTTTAGAGTTAGAGACAGTAGCATGTGAGAGTGTGATCTCCTGATGGCTTCTATTTCTTCTTGGAGGGAGAAGTTAATTTACAAAGAATCAATCAGGTGACAAGAAACCTACAATCTCCCAGGACAGTCCATCCCAATTCTGTCTCCATCTTGAGTACCAGCCCTGTTCTTCCAGTTTTGTGGAACAAGGTCATAAATAGTGATGTTATTCTAGAAAATGAGATCTCAGACTACGTATATATTCTAAAGTAGGGAATACGACTCCTGTGATTAATGATTTATCGCTTATTTGCTCTTTATGATAAAGCACTTTACTATTGTGTTGTTTTAATGTGTGTCTTAAAGGGACACAATGCGCTGCAGGAGCACCTTGGAAAGTTATTTGATGTCAGGAATACAGAGGCAGATCTCCCCTCTCCCCCACTAACCCACTGAACAAAGCGGTTTCTTAACAACCTCAATTACAGCTGACTCACACTGAGGTGAGAGGAAGCGGGAGAAGACAGATGAGAGGAAAAAGAAGAACTGGTGCAGTCAAAGTCTCTTCTCTAAGAAACGGGCAAATGAGGCTGCGGGCCACTGTTGGTGACAGAGTCCATTCCCTGACAACCCTCCAGAAGACGTCGTGGCAATTCCCTACCTACTACTGCCCTTTCTATGAAGAGTTCTCTATTCAGGACTTGAAAAATAAAAACTAAATGTATGTGCTGCATTAACTAACTCAGAGAAAAACAGCCCTAAACCTCAAGGCAAATATAAAACAGAGATGAAATAACAACTGACAACCAGTAAAGAGCTTTTAAAATTTATAATGTGAAGGTACTATGGATTCGGTTAAGCCTGGTTAGTTCTTTTAGCCTGTTAGCCAGTTATCAGTCACCCAACTAGACTCTTTGATCTGCTTGAGGTAGCAAGCACAAACTTTTTTTTTAATTTTAATTTTTAAGTTCTGGGGTACATGTGCAGGATGTGCAGGTTTGTTACATAGTTAAACGTGTGCCATCAACTCATCACCTAGGTATTAAGCCCAACATGCATTAGCTATTTTTCCTAATGCTCTCACTCCCCCACCCCACTCCCCAACAGGCCCCAGTGTATGTTGTTCCCTTCCCTGTGTCCATGTGTTCTCATTGTTCAGCTCCCACTTATAAATGAGCCCATGAGGTGTTTGGTTTTCTCTTCCTGCGTTAGTTGGCTGGGGATAATGGCTTCCAGCTCCATCAATGTTCCTGCAAAGGACATGATCTCATTCCTTTTTTATGGCTGCATAGGATTCCATGGTGTATATGTACCACATTTTCTTTGTCCAGTCTATCATTGATGGGCATTTGGGTTGATTCCACGTCTTTGCTATTCTTAATAGGCAAGCACAAATTTTATGGACAACATTGAAAGCCTCCAACATAATGTTTTGTGCTACTAAACAATGAATTCCTTAATTCTTGCTATCTAGGTGGAAACATAGGTTATATGATGTAAGTAATGGAAACCCCTTCCAAGACAGTGAAGCAGGAGAGGGCCTTCATGGGAAGGATACAGGGGCATCTTAGAGAATTTGAGGAAAAGTTGAGCAACTAAGTCTTGGACAGAACAGAAATGAAGGTTCTCATTTTAAAGTTTTAAAGTTCTCGTCTTAAAGTTTATAGACATTCATTCATTGTGGTGGTCTCACAAATGATGGGACTCAGCTCCTAAGTTTAGACATTTTCTGTTCAAGCGACCAGCAGAAACTAAGACTGCCATTCTTAAATTCCACCTTGCAAGGTGAGAGACTTTGATTTGACGGTTCAGGGTCAGGGGTCACCCAGACCTACCCCTAACATTTGTAGAAGCTGGATCAAGAGTGCAATTGGAGACTTTCATGCCAAATGTGTAAATATTATAAAAGTTACAAATCAAGGCAATAAGATGATAAAATGTTCTATTCTTTTGACAGGCATATTTTCCTAACTGCCTAGGAGTCCAGGTTCAAATTTAGAATTTTTGGATTCCATGGGGTACTGTGCCCAAATGTAGCAACACAGAGAGAGGGCTGGCCTCTAGCCCACTGCCCACCTGCTGCCTTCTCCCACACCTGGCTCATGAATAACCCACTTTGTATATCCAAGCTCCAGAAACAGCCCCTCAAATCTCCTGCCCCCTGCCTTTTTTTTTTTTCTTTTAACCATTTGGGCCTAAGACTGCAAGGCTCATGTGGGCTCTAGAAGTGGGTTTGAGGTTATTTGGGTGTGGATTTCAGGGCCTCAAATTTCCCAAACAGTCAATGGAAAAGGTACACTTTGAGTAGGACAGGGTTCAAGCGGAGGAGGGCAGAGCATGACACAAACAGCATAGGTCTGTCTCACCCAGGAATTAAGCTGTGATACTAGGAAAAACTATTACTCTGGTTGTACTTGGGCAATCATGTATCATGTTATTACAAGGCAAGTTTAATGTATTAAGCAATAGAAAAGGAAGCTTATACTCAGACAGTTTACTTATACACTAAACCAAAAGAGATCAAAATTACCTAGGTACTACCTAGGAAAGGGTGAGGCAGAAAGCAATGGTTACAGTAACCCAGAAAACCCCAAGCAACTTTTCTTCTTGCTTCTGAAGTTAAAACTGCTTACGCTTCTGAAAAAAAAAAAAAATCGGCAAAATTTTCACTTTTAAAGGCCAGGTAGACTATCAATGCCTGTTTTGTAGCTTTACTCTACAAGATTTCTATTTCTTCACAGGAAAAACAAAACAAAACACCAACAACATCCAAAAAGCATTCAGGTCAAAAGTCTGCTAAACTTTTGTTCCATTACATTTGTCTTCTGAGTTCCTTAGTAGGTACATCTATATGCAACAATGATCTTTAGGACCTTGCATGACCGAGTTTCTTCATGAAATGGTAATTTCCCATTTGCCCACCTCAATTTCCAGTGCTGAAATTGAGTAGTATGACACAAACAGAACAGGAAAATGGCACAGGAGCACATCTCTCAGGAAACTGTCATTGTAAGTATCTTCAAGTACAAGAACTGAAAACAAAAGATGAAACACTCTGGGCATAACTGTTTTGAAAATGCTTTAAAAATAAGTAGGAAACCTCTTCAAGTTGATCACGGCTAAAGAATACAGTCCAACTTTATGTCAATTTTCCTCATCTTCTAGCTTCTTTCTGGACTCCCACATGTATGGCATTTTTCTTTTTATGGCTTTGCTTTAATTGTACCATTTCCTTTGTCCTAGACCTTCCAGTGGGACAGCAGTGATTTGTTTGCTACGGCGATGATTCTCAAGCATGCAGGCAACAAAGTTTGAGCATGAGCTTTGGAATCCAAAAGCTCTAGGTATAATAAGTTCTAGTTCTTCCACTGACAAGCTACTTAACCTCTCTAGTCGGTAGTTTCCTCATCTGTAAAATGGGCCTATCACACTGGGTTGTGGTGCAGATTAGAGGAATTAAGGGTGAAGGTTTAGTGCAGTTCCTGACAAATGTTAAACCTTCAATAGGTAGTTAACAAAATATACATGTCCTGTTAGAGTCCACGCCTCCCTTCCATCTCTGTAGCATCTCTTGCTATTCCAGGTTTATCATTTGCATTTCAGAACTATGGAACTACTTAAGAGTTTTATGAACATGATCCACTGTTCCTTCTGGTAGGATGGCAGACTTCACTCACCTGTAAAGAACCGAGCAGAGACACGACCTCTTCAAGAGTTCTCCTCCTTACTGAGACACAGGTGATGACCGCTTTCTCTTCCTCCTTGGTGCTACTTCCACACCTACTTTACTATTCTTCCCCACTGTGGGAACTTATGTAAAGGATGCAAAATTGATGGTAACCTGAGGCCTTGCCTGGTAAATAGAATCACAGAAGTGGGCAGAAAACTTGCAGCAAGCTCTCCAGTGTACAGTGCTACCCATTCCTTTTGGGAAAACAGGTCCAAGGAGATCTCAGGGTCAAGGATTCAGTGAGAGAGGGTTGGGGAGGGGGACACTCTCACCAGCGGAGGGCCCTGGTAGCAGCCAGTAAAGCTGGGCAGGAGGGAGACATGGTCTGGGAACTTACAGCCCTGGAACCCAAACAGAAAGTCTCCCTTGGCGCCTCTTTGCTAATGGGAACGGGAAGGAGGAAGCATGTGGAATAGCAGCCCAATGACAGGCAGGTCTTGGAAGGATTCTCAGGAAAGATCAGGGTCTCCGTGCAGCCCTGATGGGAACAGGGGCTGCTTGGTGGTGCGACTGTGATATAGGCTTATGACACAATGGCCCTCACTGAAGAATGCGGCTCTCTTCTCTGGGGCATTGGGGGAAAGGGAAGGGCCAAAACCAGGTGGCAGGATGGGGGAATCTATAGGTTGACAAGAATGGTTGACACTCTCGATCATTCTTGAGTGCCCCCTAAGCATTTCACTGGTTGGGCCTTAGGCCTGAGAAATATTAGTTATTGCTATGTCCAGAATCGCAAGCCTGGGGAAAAACCTGCTATGCACAAGGTTTACATATCTGCATTCCCTTTCCTTTAGGACTCCTTAAGTCACATAGGCATGTGGTTATTACTGTCTTCAGTGTTGGGTAGAACCTGGCCCACAGATGTTCAGTAAATATTTCTTTAATCACCTGGAACCAAAAAACCTATCATCTGGCATCGACACAGACTCAGGTGTTTTAAATCACTGAAACTTGCAGGTGGACTCCCATTGCTGCTTTGATGACCTTTGAGAAGGAAATCATTGGTTAAGCATGTCAAGAAAAGGTTGATGGAGCCCGATGTCATTTCAGATTAGGGGTGAAGTCTTTATGTTTAACGATGCCACAGGCAGCTTGCTGACTGGGTCTTTGCCTCTTAGATCTGAAAAGGACCTCAGAGATCACCAGTTTAGCCCTTTAGCCCCCAGGTTTCCCCAAGAACAGGCTGAGCAGGCCGGTGCCACAGAATTAATATCAGAGCCAAAACCAGGGCCTGCGTGTCCTAACTGTCAGCCTACAGGAAAGACCCTCATGCCAACATCATCCAAATCTTTTTTCAACTTCTCCGCTAAAAGTTAGAGAAAAAAAATTTTAACACTGTTAATTTTAAAGCTTAGAGGGCTTTGGGTCCAATCTTCTCCTTTCCTCTGATTTTGCAGATTTAAAGGGAGGATTGGCAAGGTTAGGTGACATCTGAGGGGGGACCTCAGAGTTACGAGTGAAACTGAAATTCAATTTCTTACCCACTGACTTTCCACCTGATTTCTTTCAGTATGAGAATCTGAAATCAGTTTAATTTCAACTGAATACAAGATATGTCTTAGCTTTAATGGATGTGGCACAGCATGGCATAGGAGATTACTGTGCGCCCAGCCCCAGCGGCTGCCAAGCCTGGGCTGCTCACCCTTAGGAAGAGCTCAAGGGGTGCAGGGCACCAGGGACAGAAAGATGAACAAGGATGCTTCTCGCCTTCCAGGCTGCTGGGCAAAAGCGAGCTTCTCAAATGCCAACATGTCTAGCTAGCAGTAGCCACGGCCACACATCTATTCTGTGTACAGGAGGCTTGTCAATATTTGACTTGGGCTGGCGCTGGTCACACACGAGTTTCAAAAAAGAGCCATATTCACATATTACTAAAAGTGTCCTGTTTGAACAGAAGACTTTATGCGCATATGCACAAGAAGATATCATCAATCTGGTTAAAAGGGCTTTGCTCAACATGCTTTGCCTCCAAATTGTGAAATTTAAAATTGTTCCTTTTATGGCTAGAAAATTGTTTTTGTTGCAATAAACTGGTAAAATATACTTTATCAAAGTAACTTTGATAGCTTCCAATGAATTAAAAATCTATATTTTCTATACCCACTTCAACAGTTCATATAGTCAGAATCAAAATATATTCACACTCAATAAAAGCTTCTACATCACTGTTCCTCATCTGTTGCCCATTAGTTACACACACAGGCAGTTCTCTGCTGCTTTGCTAGTGTGAAATAGTTACTTCAGTTAGAATGAGTTAAGCAACTTTTCCAAGTTATGATAGTTAGAATTATTTATAAAAGCAGAGCCAGCTCTTTCTTCATAGTTTAATAGCTGCTCTCCAGTTATTTATTTCAAAATTAATATATCTCAATCATATATAGCACATACCCCACAAAAAATGTGCTCCGGTAGGAACAAAGGATAACTGTTGGATGGTGATAGACTGATTTGTTTCAGAGGTTCATCTGGAGTTTTAATGATAAAAAGATCTGGATATTCAGCCATTAAAAAGCATTTTTTTTTTTTTTTTTGAGACGGAGTCTCGCTCTTTCACCCAGGCTGGAGTGCAGTGGCGCAATCTCGGCTCACTGCAAGCTCCGCCTCCCGGGTTCACGCCATTCTCCTGCCTCAGCCTCTCCGAGTAGCTGGGACTACAGGCGCCCGCCACCACGCCCGGCTAATTTTTTGTATTTTTAGTAGAGACGGGGTTTCACCTTGGTCTCGATCTCCTGACCTCGTGATCCGCCCGCCTCGGCCTCCCAAAGTGCTGGGATTACAAGCGTGAGCCACCGCGCCCGGCCTATTAAAAAGCATTTTTAAATGCCTTCTGGACCCCCAGCATTATACTATGCATTAGGTAAGCAAAAATGAAAGCCTCGATCAAGAAGCACATAATGAAGAGAGGAAACTGACATTCAGATTCACAACTGTATTACAAATGTACATGGAGTACCATGACAGCAAAGGAGAGAAGAACACCCAAATCTTCCTGGGAGGAAGTTTCTTAAAAGAGGCAGAGTTTGAGCTAAGGCTTGAATGAGAGGTGGATCCTTTCCTGAAGGTAGCTAAAGAAAGGGGCAGCTGCAGGTGAGGGAAGTCATGGGAGAATGTTGAGTAAGGCAGGATCCATAGTCAGCTTGCATGTAGGAAGAATCACTCATGGGTCAACGAAAGGATGGACTGGGACAGATCCTGGAAATCCAGTACAGTTATCAATTAGTGTTTCTTCCATGGCAGACAAAGATCTATTGTCAAAATTATATAGGAAAGATAACTGTGAGTTACCATTTGATTTGTTCCAGGGCTAATCTCAAGCTGACTACTCATGGCAACAGTCTTAAGTGAGTGCTTTTATTACCAGAGACTGTAACTAGCCCATTACCTGTAGGCTTGTTCTTAAGTGTGTCAATATCATTGAGCAGTATACCAGGCAACTGATTATTATTTCAGAAGTTTCTTTCCATGTGGACTGAAGAGAGTAAGAGGTGAGTTTTAAAAGTGGTTTGATGGTTGATTTGATCAAATTATACATGCTCACCTATAGACAGGGAGTCTTTCTGTAACCCATCCCACCAGCAAGAGGTAAGCAAAAGCATTTCCAGGTTGCCAAGAGCAATGCTACAGAATTGAAGCTGAAGTAATAGAATTCTTTGGGAATTTATTTATGTTTAATTTAGAAATCATTCTATCAATTAGTGTTGTAATCTAGTTTCTTAGATAACAACTTCCTCACCTCTCCCCTTCCCTTCCTAAAGAAGGTCTATACTCTCCTATCACTGTGTTACAGTAACTTAGAAGGGCAGATCTTCAGAAGGGAGTAAAGAGTTCACCACAGACGTTTGATGGTTCTTACGTATCATGTAACTAAGAGCAAAAGGAAATATGAAAAATTATCTAAAGACAAAAAAAAAAAAACCCAAAACAACAGAACATCTGGGAGCCACAGGACATGGAAAAATCAAGAGGACCCAGAACTTCAGTATCTGTAAATAACAACTAGTGATGCTTATAACCACTCTAGGTCACAAAAGGTTAAATATCAGCCTTGTGTTCAGTTAGAATGTATTTACATTTAGGGTGATTTCCTACTACAATAAGTTAAAATTAAAATATTTATATTGTTTTCACTTTCTGGAAAACTAGTCTATATAGAATAGCACTCTTTTGAGAGGTGTAAAGAATCTCTCCAATTATCCATCTAAGATGTAGAATACGTGCCTATTAGCACACATATTAGTCCATTGTCACACTGCTATAAAGAAATACGTGAGACTGTGCAATTTGTGAAGAAAAGAGGTTTAATTGGCTCATGGTTCCGCAGGCTGTACAGGAAACATAATGGCTTCTGGGGAGGCCTCAGGATACTTTCCATCATGGAGGAAGGCGAAGGGGAAGCAGGCAGGTCTTACCCGGCCAGAGCAGGAGGTGGCAGGGGGAAGGTGCCACCCACTTTTAAACAACCAGATCTCGTGAGCACTTACTATCACAAGAGCAGCACTGAGGGAAAAATCCACCCCAGTGATCCAATCACCTCTAACACTGGGGGGATTGCAGTTCGCAATGAGATTTGGATGGGGACACAGACCCAAATCATAGCAGCACAGTTAGGTAATGCTCTTAAAGTGAAGGTTATTTACAGATTACAACCCTGATAAGCTATTTATTATTGGTGTAGGCAAACCTTGCTCTCCAATATCCAGTGTTTTCTAGGAACTGGGAACTCAACAGGGATAGTCCGAGGGAATAAAAGAAAAAACAGTTTATCACAATTACTAAGAAAACCAGTAAAAATTATAGTATAGTTTGGGCCTACTAGCAATGGTGTGTACAAAGATGCAAATCAACATCAAGTATGTGTCTTTACCCAGCATTTTCTTCCAATTACGTGAAATGCTTTGTGGGCTGGAAGGTAATCCAGAGGACACAGAAATAAAGGAAGGGGAAGTTTCAAGAAAACCCAGTAGGGGATACCAGAAATGAAACATCAAATACCAATTTTAGTATATATATTTCCTCTGCATCATTGTCATGATTCTGAGTATTAATAATTCACCTATAGACACAAACACATAAACTCACATATGTTCTACCACCTTTGTCCTCTCAACAATTCAAGATGATAGATCTGGAGGTATCTTCAGTTTCATTTGGTGATGGAAAATAGTATTTTTCTATCCACTGATGTGAGTTCTTAATTCTGGCTGGTTGACTGCAGTTGACAGGGAGCCCAGAGCTTTTTTAAAAAATGCTCTGTCATGTCATCAGCCTTGAGAACAATCACCTCAATCTTGCTGATATCCCACAATGGTGTCTATCTCAGATTAGGGGCTCATTAAATATTTGCTGAAATTAAAATCTGCTGGCACATTCGTCTTTCAGTTGTCTGCATGTGGTACCACCTCTCCTATCCTAGGCTTTGCCATCCTTTTATTTTCTATCATTGTACTCCTCCCCCATCCCCACTGCAGCCCACTCTGCAGGATTGGCTCTTCACCAAGCTCGTGTTCAGCAGGATCACCTTGCTGTAGTGTTCAGTAGGGTTCATTGGTGATGTTAATGGAAATAGTTAAGAATCAGGCAGAGACACCTAAGCTATAAAAATACATGCAACAAGATAAAATACTGCTTCTATATGATTCTGGCCTTCCTTTGTCTATACCTGTGTGCCCAGCTCAACCACTTGACTAAAGGGCTTGCAGTCCTCGAATCTGAAACGCACTAATGTATAGTTTGCTTCAGAAGCAGGAGTCTTCTGAAAAATGCTTTTACTTCCCTATTGCTAAGAAAACATTTGACATTAGAACTCATTTGTGCAGGCTGGGCTGTTTCCTAGGTTTTCTTTTGCAGTGGTCTTCAAACACTTTTGCTTATGTACTCCCAAAATAACTTTGGAGAACCAGCATTTTATTATTTTTTAAATTAAATTTTATTTTATTTTATGTTTTTCAGAAGGGATTTCACTCTATTGCTCAGGCTGGAGTGCAGTGGTGCAATCTTGGCTCACTGCAATCTCTGAATCCCAGGTTCAAGCGATTCTCCTGCCTCAGCCTCCCAAATAGCTGGGATTACAGGTGCACACCACCGCAACTGGCTAATTTTTGTATTTTTAGTAGAGATGGGTTTCACCATATTGGCCAGGCTGGTCTCGAACTCCTGACCTCATGTGATCCACCCGCCTCAGCCTCCCAAAGCGCCGGGATTACAGGTGTGAGCCACCGCACCCGGCCTTCTCATGCATTTTTAAGTTGGCGCTAATATTTTTCATTATTAGTTTAATGGCAGGAACAAAGTATTTCAGTATATTGTAAATAATAACATTTAAAAATATATCACAATTTTCAATGTATCCAAAGAAGTCTAAATATAACTGGAACATTTTATATCACAATTTTGTCTTTGAACTCATATTTTCATTCCACTCCCTGTGTAAAATTTTCTTCCAATGCCTACAAACTTTCTAGATTGCCATTATATTCCTGTGCAACCCAAATCAGTTCCTCTTCCCATTTTTTCCCCTCGTTTCACTAAAAGGCACCACTATCTATCTCACTCCTCAAGCCAGTAACCTACAAGTCCTCCTCTCCTTCTCCTCCTCACTTAGCCAATCCATCATCGAGTCCTTTTACTCCACACTCCCATGTCAAGTCAAATCCAACCATGTCTCTCCAGCACCCTAGGGTCTTCCAGAATACTTGGGAGGAGGTTTCTCAGAGAGCTCAGGCCCAATATGAACACACAGGGGCAAAAACCCGGAACAATTTATATTTCATCTTGAAAGTAGTATAATTGAAATGCCATTAACCTGGGCATCAAACCGGTCTAAGGTCCTGCTTGGGACACAATCAAGATGTTTTATTCTAAGTCCCACAAAATGATGTTTTGCTTTTAAAATGGATGAAATGCCAAATCAGAGTCTTCCTTGAACAAATAAGCCCTAACTGCCTCATTAGCTTTAAGCTTCTAGGATGGTGTAGGCATTACAGAGGAAGGTATTATTTCACTAAGTATTTTTTTTTTTAATCAGTTTTTTATGTAGCCAAAGGAGTTTCAAAACTTACGGACGATAGAAACTTGGGGGCAATAGCAAATTCTGCTGTAAGGAACAATGCAACTAGGTGTGATTTGAAAGGACTGGTACACTGGGCAGCTAATCAAATGTAGCCCAGAGAGAAAAATACGAAGATGAACTGTGGAAAAGAAAAAAGGAGACAAAACCTCCTTGCTCAATGAAAGAGACAGAGATCCCACGCTAGGTCTAAATTCTTTGGATCTTGTTTTTCTTACATTCACCTCTCTTCTCTGACTGTATTTGGCAGCATTCATTCAAACTACATCATTAAGGGGCAAAATAGGGATATTCACATTGGATACTATGATATACAATGATTTTAAATTTGGATTTCAATGTTCAGTGTTGCATGATTTTTATTTTGTAATCTCTTTCAATTTATTATTATTATTATTTATTTTTTGAGACGGAGTCTCTCTGTCACCCAGGCTGGAGTGCAGTGGTGCGATCTGGGCTCACTGCAAGCTCCGCCTCCTGGGTTCATGCCATTCTCCTGCCTCAGCCTCCCGAGTAGCTGGGACTACAGGTGCCCGCCACCACGCCCGGCTAATTTTTTTTTTTTTTTTTTGTATTTTTAGTAGAGACGGGGTTTCACTGTGTTAGCCGGGATGGTCTCGATCTCCTGACCTCATGATCCACCCACCTTGGCCTCCCAAAGTGCTGGGATTACAGGCGTGAGCCACTGCGCCCAGCCTTGTTTTATTATTTTTATCCACAGAATACAATAGTATTTTAGTACTCAAAAGAGTGGGATAGACTTAATTCTATAAAATTCATTTAACAAATATTTTTTAAATGCCTGCTGTGCGCCAGACACTACTGAAAGCATCAGGAGCCTGGTGTTGAACAAAGACACAAACAAATGGCTTCTCCTTCAAGAAGCCTTTAATACAATTGTTATTTATAGAACATTCTAGAAAGAGTTGCTTTATGACGTAAAGGTGAATAAAGGGAAGCTGTTTGAGTTGATGACAATCATAGCTACCATTTATTGAACATTTACTATATGCCATATTCTGTGCCATTTTATATGTACCGTGTTACCGTCATAGAACAATCCTATGATGCTAGAACTATTCTCTCCATTCTACAGTTGTGAAATAGCTGGAACTATTCTCTCCGTTCTACAGTTGTGAAATAGCTGGAACTATTCTCTCCGTTCTACAGTTGGGAAATAGCTGGAACTATTCTCTCCGTTCTACAGTTGGGAAATAGCTGGAACTATTCTCTCCGTTCTACAGTCGGGAAATAGCTGGAACTATTCTCTCCGTTCTAAAGTTGGGAAATAGCTGGAACTATTCTCTCCGTTCTACAGTTGGGAAATAGCTGGAACTATTCTCTCCGTTCTAAAGTTGTGAAATAGCTGGAACTATTCTCTCCGTTCTAAAGTTGTGAAATAGCTGGAACTATTCTCTCCGTTCTACAGTTGTGAAATAGCTGGAACTATTCTCTCCATTCTACAGTCGGGAAATAGCTGGAACTATTCTCTCCGTTCTACAGTTGTGATGACATGACAGAGAGGGTAAGCCTAACGTCATATAGCTAGTGAGTGGCAGAGCCAGGATTTGAACTGAAGTCTGATTTCAGGGCTCAGGCTTAGGAGTCAGGTTGTACTGCAGAGACTACCTGAGCATTTGTGAGGGATGATGTAGAGAAAATGCCTGCCTTGGGTGCAAAGTGATGTTTCGACTCCATGATTGCTTTAATGCTAAAGCCCCTTTGCTGTAACCAGGCAAGCTGGTTATTTGTCAAAGGACCACAACTGAAAAACTACTCTTGTCCAGCTTCATATCCGTAGCAGGAATATGACTACATAAAGTCTTCTGAATAGGAATAGAAACTGTATGACTGATTCTTTTTGTGGATTTACTGAAAAATTAAATTTCCCAAACAACAGATGCTGGCGAGGCTGTAGAGAAAAGGGAACATTTATACACTGTTGGTGGGAATGTAAGTTAGTAAATTCACTGTGGAAAGCAGCTTGGAGATTTCTGGAAGAACTCAAAACAGAGCTATCCTTCAACCCAGAAATTTCATTACTGGGCCTATATCTAAAGGAAAATAGATCATTATGCCAAAAAGACACATGCACTCATATGTTTGTTGCAATGCAATTTACAATGGCAAAGACATGGAATCAAGCTAGGTGTCCATCAATGATGGATTAGATAAAGAAAATGTGGTGCATATACACCATGGAATACTACACAGCCATGAAAAAACCAAAAGCATGTCTTTTGCGGCAACATGGATGGAGCCGGAGGCCATAATTCTAAGTGAATTTACACCAGAACAGAAGGCCAAATACCACATGTTCTCACTTATAAGTAAGAGCTAAACACTGGATACACATGAACATAAACATGGGAAGAACAGACACTGCAGATTACTAGAGGGAGGGAGCGGGGGCATGGCTTGAAAAATTACCTATATCTATTAGGTACCATGCTCACTACCTGGGTGATAGGATCCATACCCCAAACTTCAAACTTCAGCATCAAGCAATATACTCATGTAACAAACCTGCTCAGGTACTGCCTGTATCTTAAATAAAGAGTTGAAATTCTAAAAAAAATCTCCTAAACAAAGATACAACCATAGCAGTACTGGCTCTCGGCACCTTTTCCCACCAGACACAGACCTCTCCCAACTCTGGGCTGGTTGCTCTGGGCATTGCTGCTGTGACTCTCCTCCTGTCTTCACAATTGAGGGGCTGCCTGCCTGTGACTCTGGAAGCTGTGCTGGTGGATCTGCACCTGCTTGAGGTGGTTTTACCCCCTTTTTACTCATCCCACAATCCCCCACAATTTATGTCCTAGCTGAATTTTTCTAATTCATTTCTTACCACTCTGGTACCTTGTCCTTCCACCCCTCCCCTTGCCCATCAAAACTGACTCACTGACCCACTAATTTTGAGTAGAGAGGCCCCTATTGCCTGAGGCACTCCGCATTTCCATGGGACCCTTCTCCTAGGCATTTGCCGTTTAAAAGAGGGTAATCCCTCAACCCACTGGGATGACATTCTCACAGCAAAAGGCCAGTCTGATTTGATGTGAGAGTTATTTGTGGGCTGTGGAGGGGGCTTTTTGCAAGCCCTCAAATCGCACTGCCTGTGCGTTATCTACTTAGAGGCCTCATGCTGCAGAACACTGTTGATCTGAAACACATTTGCTCCTTTGGAGGATAGTGTGGAGCTCAAGGTCTTTCTGTACATTTTTTAAGAGATGGAGTCTCACTACATTGCCCAGCACAGGCTTGAGTGCTGTGACTATTCACAGGCGTGATCATAGTGCACTACAGCCCCAAACCTTGGGCTAAAGCCATCCTCTAGTCTCAGCCTCCCATGTAGCTGGGATTACAGGTGTAGACTACCATGACCAACCTGTACGTTTTTAAATCAGCAAAATCTTATTTTTCTGCTAACAGTCACATTCCTAAATTACAGCACTTTAGTTAGGATGTGACACACTATACCTATATCGATGGTATCACTAGATGAGTATTTCTTGGTCTTTTGCTTTTTAGTGGGGTTAAGGAAGTATTGGCAGGGAGAGGTAAGAACATTTCTTATTTTATCTGCACAGATATGGATCTTTGGGACAGTTTATAAATATGGAGAGGTAGCTGCGCGTTCACTTCCCAAGTGGCATTCAATAGAGCCTGCGTTTGTAAGGTTTAACCCACGTTCAAATAGGGCTTAAAAGAAATCAGATCTCATTTACTAAAGTACCAAGCTCAGGCAAGTCTTCATCTTCTTTAAATCCCCTTAGTTTTAACTACTCCCTGTGTCTGTTTGGACATGTCAGATATTATTTTATGTTTTAAGCTGATGATAGTAACTCTGCAGTAACTTCAAAAGGCGTAGCTTGTGTCAGACCACTCTGTTTTGGGAAGGGGGTTACTGCATTGCCATTTAGCTTTCAACTTGGACACTCAGCTGCACTATAAAACTTTTATAGATTAATTGCACAGAAATAACTGGCACCGACTGTAATAGGTTCATTTTCTTTTCTTTTTCTAGACAGGCTTTTACATGCCTAGTGGACATTCCTTCAGAGGACTGAACTTTACCACCAGAAGTAGTAAAAGGAAGAAGTTTACGTTAATTGAAGAGTTACAGTATATTACAAACCCCATTCATTTATAAAAGTGCACTGCTGTTTAAAATGTATCCAGTATAAAAGCCTTTAAATGCTGAAGTCTTTACTTATAACTATTTAATATGGATATAATATCTGCAATTTTGACATTCCAATTCTAACAACAATTCTTCCTCAAAACTTGGGAAAAAAATGTGTGCATATGTGTATGTACGTATATGTATATACATACACTCTGTGTTTGCATATATGCCGTGTGTGTGTGTGTCTGTGTGTCTGTCTGTGTGTGTGTGTCTGTGTGTCTGTGTGTGTGTCTGTGTGTGTGTGTCTGTGTGTGTGTGTCTGTGTGTCTGTGTGTGTGTCTGTGTGTGTGTGTCTGTGTGTGTGTCTGCGTGTGTGTGTCTGTGTGTGTCTGTGTGTCTGTGTGTGTGTGTCTGTGTGTGTGTGTGTGTCTGTGTGTGTGTGTGTCTGTGTGTGTCTGTGTGTGTGTGTGTGTATGTGTTAGTAGGATTACTGCCCTGAACTGTGCTGCACAATTCCAGGGACATTATTCACATTTAGGTCGTCTGTTAGTTCTGACTCCTCCTTCAGGAGTTGCATAGGGTACAACCTTCACAGTTTACCCAGAGGTCCTGGAATCTGCCAGTATAATTCTTGCCATGTCACAGGAGGTATTTATATACTATTTCTCAATTCATAATATTTGGAAAGAGATGAAGACTTCCATAAATTATCAATGAATGATTTCTACCTGTTCCACAGCAGCTACTCCACTGCCTAGTCATTTCTGCTGAAAATCCATCTCTTTATTCATTTTCGAAACACCTTTTTTTTTTTTTTTTTTATCTTGCTGCTGGAAAAGGGGTAGATATTGTTCTGGGATCCAGAATTGGAAGGTGACTTCATTTTTCCCTACAGGGTATAGTGTACTTACAATAGTAGTTATCAAGGAACCTTTATAAGCTGTCCCGGGATCAGCCATCAATAACAAAACTGGATGTATACAGATTAAAAAGCCAACTCACAAATGAATGTTTAGGGCACAGTCTGCACATCTCTCTCTCTCTCTGTATATGTGTGTATGTGAGATATGTGCCATATATATGTGAGATATTGATATAGATCAAAAGAGACATAGATATAAGTGTAAAGATATAGATGTTATTTTCTGGGAGTTATTATTCTTGCTCCACTAGAAAGAAATAATCAAATCTTTCAAATACCTAGGGTGGTAAAAAATCTAGGCAAGAGTGGATGGCTGTCAGAGAAAAATAAATATTGACTCTCTCTTTTACACAGTCTACAAAAATAAATTCCAGGTAGATTGTAGGTCTAAATGGGAAAAGTAAAACAATAAAGCTTTAAAAAAACGAATATTTTCAACTTCCCACGGTAGGCAAAGATTTATTAAAAAGAACAACAACAAAAAAGCTAACCATAAAAAACCCTGATGAGCTCATGCTTGTAATTCCAGCACTTTGGGAGTGAGGCAGGCAGATCACCTGAGGTTAGGGGTTCAGGACCGGCCTGGCCAAAACCCTGTCTCTACTAAAAATACAAAAATTAGCTGAGTGTGGTGGCGTGCGCCTGTAATCCCAGGTACTTGGGAGGCTGAGGGAGGAGAATCACTTGAACCTGGGAGGCAGAGGTTGCGGTAAGCCGAGATCACACCATTGCATTACAGCCTGGGTGATAATTGTAAAAGTGTCTCACCAAAAAAACAAACAAACAAAAAAAAAACCCTGATGAAATAAACTGCATTAAAATTCAGAAATTCTTTTCATCAAAAGACACTATAGAGTCAGAGAATATTCACAATTTGTTACAAATTATAATTACAATTATATAACATATATCCAATGAGGCCTGATATCCAAAATATATAAAAGACTTCTATAGCCCAACAAGAAACAATAACCCAATAAAAATATGAGTGAAGAACTTGAATGGGCATTTAATGAAAAGAGATTAAAAAATGGCCACTAAACATAATGAAATGGCACAATGTCATTAGGTATCAGAGATATGCAAATTAATACTCAATGCAACACCATCATGTATTCAGAGGAATGGCTCAAATGAAAGGCAGATAATACCAAGAATTAGTTAAGTTGTTCAACAACTAGAGTGCTTGCTGGTGGAAGTGTGAATTGGTACAACCATTTTAGAAAGCTGTTGGTGGTAACATCTAGTAGAGCTACCCGATGACTCAGCAATTCATACTATATACCCAACAGAAATACATCCATATAATTACCAGTAGACATGTACAGGAATGTTTATAGCAGTAATATGTGCCATAGCTTCAAACTGGATATAACCCAATGTCTACCAAGATTAGAATAGGTATATTGCGACATGAGGATGAATGAACTACAAGTCATAGGCATATGTGGACACATCTCCTGAACATAATGATGAGCGAAACAACTCCGACAGAAAGAGTTTGTTTCCATTGATATAACAATTCCGACAGAGGTAAAATTAAGGTATGGTGTTAAAAGTCAGGATGTGGTTAACCTTGGGGGAAGAGGCAATGACTGGGAGGAGACTCAAAGAAACCTCTTGGTACTGGTAATGTTCTGTGGTTTGGTTATCAATTACATGGTTATGTATATGTTCTAAGGAGTCATTTAACAGAACACATATGATTTGTGCACTTTTGTATGTTATACCCATAAAAAGTTCACATTACAAAACAAAAGCCCTGAACATTCTGAAAACAAAAAGCATTTTATATATGTTCTATCTATCACAGTTTATGGATTAAACAGTCCTTGGTGTTACCTGGGTTTTTGAAAAAAGGATATTTTTGTTCAGATAAAACATATGCCTTTGTGTTAAAAAACCTTACTTGACATTTGGAAGAGAAAACACTATTGAGGCAAAATGCTTCTAGTCATCTGCTTTGAATGGATTTTAATGCCTCTGAAAGTCTTTTTATTGATAATGTAGTAAGCTACAAGTTTTCATATAATTGACTCAAATATTACTATGCTTGTTACTACTCAAAGATCAACAAAATGCTTATGCTAGTCAGTTTGATATTTGGGATGCCAGAGTGGGAATCTATCTGACTACATAAAGTAGTCAAGCTGTATAATCATCCCCAGGGGTATCCATACTGTCATGCTTTAGGTGCGTAGGAAGCCATAACCAAGGGGAACTGCTTGGCCACAACACCCTCACCAAGTTAAACAGCATGCTATTGAATTCTTTTAGTTTGTTCTGGCGGAAATGCCTGTCTGCTACTTAGAGGGCGTTTCCACAGTTCAACCTAACGTTAAGGTTTAGATTCAAGGATGTTAGGACTTGATTGTCTCACTTCCTCTGTTAGTGGTGCAGCATGTTGTTACCTGGCTACAATTGTTAATGGTGATCATGACATAGACTTGGAGACATAGTGTATTAGGAGCTGTGTATTGTTTTTGATGGTAGCCATGGAGGATGAGGCACACATGAAAAACTGACTTGCATGTAGCTTGGACTTATATACATATATATATATATATATATATATATATATATATATATTTTTTTTTTTTTTTTTTTGAGATGGAGTCTCGCTCTGTCGCCCAGGCTGGAGCACAGTGGCACCATCTCGGCTCACTGCAAGCTCCGCCTCCCGGGTTCACGCCATTCTCCTGCCTCAGCCTCCCGAATAGCTGGGACTACAGGCGCCCGCCACCATGCCTGGCTAATTTTTTTGTATTTTTAGTAGAGATGGGGTTTCACTATGTTGGCCAGGATGGTCTCGAACTCCTGACCTCATGATCCGCCCACCTCGGCCTCCCAAAGTGCTAGGATTACAGGCTTGAGCCACCGCGCCCGGCCGGACTTAATTTGTAGTCCTTTCTGAAGATTAGTCTTAAAATGCATTTTCCCCAGGATTCCTATCTTTATGTCACTCTGAACAGAGGAGTAGATTAGAGGTGAGAATGCCATTGGTTTCCTATTCAAACTAAATGTAATAATTTACAAACATTTATTGAGTGCTTACTACTTCCAAGGCAATGAAGTAACTGTATAAGCTTTGGTCATGTCAGTAATTCCGGCACTTTGGGAGGCTGAGGTGCGTGGATTGCTTGAGCCTAGGAGTTCAAGAACAGCCGGGGCAACATTGGGAGACCCCATTTCTACAAAAACAATAAAGAAATTAGCCTCCGGCACTTTAGGAGGCTGAGGTGGGAGGTCAAGGCTGCCATGAGCCATGAAAGTGCCACTGCACTCCAGCTGCCTGGGCAACGGAGTGAGATCCTCTGTATTTAAAAAAAAAAAAAAAAAAAGCTTTTCTCATGATTAGGCATGTGAACATACACAAAACACACAGACACAGACATACATACACAGAAACAACTATCATCAAGGAGATTAATCATTTGGGTATAAATTCTTTTTTAAAAATCAGGTATTCAGACATGCTCTGCCTTCCTAGTGTTAGCCTTAAATCTTCATCTGTCTGCTAGGTATTTCCACTCTGAATGTCTATTACCTCAAAAGGAACATGTCTAATACTCAGTTCTTTACCTCCAGCCTTGACTGGCTTTCTGGTTTTAGCAATCATAGATGACCTCAATCCTCCAGTTACCCAAAGTCCAAAGCTTGAAATTACCTTTTATTCTCATTGTTGTTATAATTTGCATTTCTCTGACTAATTATATTGAATACCTTTCGTATGCTAATTTGGTGAAGTTGTTGAAATACTTCGCTCATTTTCTTTTCTTTTTGGCTGGATTGAATGTTTTCTTGAGTTTCAAGAGTTCTTTATATATTCTGGATACAAGTCTTTTATTAAATATATGCTTCATAAATATATTCTCTTCATTTGTGGCTTGCCTTTTATTCACTTAACAATGTCTGTCCAAGAGCAGAAGTTTTTAATTTTCTGAAGTCAATTTATCTTCCCTTTTTCCTTTATAGATCATGCTTTTGGTGTCATATCTAAGAAATCTTTGCTTAACCCAAGGTCACAAAGATTTTCTTTTATGTTGTCTAGAAGTCCTATAGTTTTAAATTTTGCTTACAATCCATTTTGACTTATTTTTTTTTTCAAAATGGTGCAAGGTATGCATGTAAGCTTTTGGGACTTTCTCCTGGAATACAGATATTCAGCACCATTTGTTGAAAAACCATCCTTTTACTTCATTGTCCTTGCACCTTAGAGAAGAATCAATTGGCCTTACCCGTGTGTTTCCATTCCTGAATTATCTATATCATTATTGCATTCATTATCTTTTGCCAATAACACACCATCTTCGTTACTACAACTTTATAAACAGTCTCAAAATCAGGTATCAATAAATCCTTCAACTTTGTTTTTTTTTTTTCAGAGTTGTTTGGCTTTTCCAGACTCTTTCATTTCCACATGAATTTTAAAATTAGCATGTCAATTTCTAAAAAAAAAAAGAAAAATTGTTTCTGGGATTTTAACTGGAATTGCACTGAATCTATAGATCAATAATTCAGGGGGATAAACCTGTTATTTTGTTTCTTTGTACATAACGTGACTTTTTTCCCTCCAGCTTCTTTTAGGATTTTCTCTTTATTTGTGGTTTTAAGTAATTTGATAATGTTGGACCTTAGTGTTTTTTTCAAGCTTCTTGTACTCCAGGTTTATGGAACTTCTTAGATCTGTGGCATTAAGTTTTGATTTAATTTGTAGAGTTTCTGGCCATTACCTAATTATTTGGCCTTTCTTTTTCTCTGTGTATTTCGGGTAAGATAGTTTCTATTGCCATGGCTTCTTCAAGTTCACTAGTCTTTTATTCTGTCTTGTCTAATCTGCTGTTCACCCCATTCACTATGTTTTCCATTTTTACAACTGTAATTATCTCTTTAATTTCAATTTGTGTCTTTTTCGTATTTTCTGTGTCTCTACTTACATGTTTACTCTTCTATCTTCTTGAACATGGGTGTACTGCTGTAATGACTGGGTTAATGTTCTTGTCTACTTATTCTATCATTGGTGGCATTTGTGAGACTGTTTCTATTGATCTTTCTTATTATAGCTCATATTTTCCTGCGCTTTTGCATTCCTGCTAATATTTGATGGGAATTTGACTTTGTTGGGTCTTGGACATTTGTTTTATATTCTTATATTTCTGAGTTTTGCAGAACCAAAGTTACTTGGAAACAATTTGACTCCTTTAAGGCTTACTTAAAAGCTTTCCAGGATTTATTAGAGCAGCCTCTTTTCTACGGCTGCTTTTGTTCCATTGAAGGGAGATCCTTCTGAGTGCTTTCCCTGAGAACCTGTGAATTATGAGGATTTTCTACTCTGGCCTTTGGGAACATAAACTACCCCTTCCCTACATGGCATATTCCCTAGAGTATTCCTTCTAGCCTTTTTGGTGGTTCTTTCTGCAGGTTTGGGTTCTTTCTTCACATGTATTTGTTGATGGACACTTAGCTGGAAGAACTGGGTGATCCCCTGCAGATCTGCGGAATGTTCTTTGTCTTCTTATACTCTGCCTTGTAAGTTCTTGGACTTTCAACTTCATTTCCTCAAGTCAGGGTGACATCTGGGTCCACCCGGGCTCCCCCACCTCTTCTGCTTCCTGGACAGTCCCTCTAGCAGTAGCTGGAGCAATCATAGTGCTGTTTGCTTATTCCCCCCGTGGGATCACTGTCCTATCATACCTGATGTTCCATATTTGAAACCATTGTTTCATGTGTTTTCTTAGTTGTTTTAAGCAGGAGGGTGTCTCCAATCCCTGCTACTCCATCTTGGTCAGAAGCAGAAGTTGCCATGACTTTTTAAGCCTCTTACATCAATCTTTGCACCACTCACTTAATTTGCCTCATCATATCACTTGACATTTGAACTACTGGAACTTTTTCTATCTATTCTCCCTATCCTCAGGCTCTGCTATTTGCAATTCATTTGCTCTAATTTAGTCACAGTAATTTTTACACAGCTTGGCTTTCTTCAAAACCAGTGAAGGCTCCCCTTTGGCCACAGGATGCAATTCAAACTCCTACTCTGACATACAAGATCCTCTACAATCTGACCACCATTTATCTATACAAACTTACTTTTTTAGTTCAGCGAAGCTGAACTAAACAGGACTCATCAATGTTATTTGTATATCACAGGCTCTTTGCCTTGTATTTATTTGGCCCAAGAGAAATCCTCTCCTTTATGTCTATTCAAATTCTCCCCATTTTCAGTAAGTTTAAGTCCTACTTTCTCTACAGATCCTTTAACACTGTAGTTTGTGACACTTCTATATATTTTTGCTCTTATTACCCAAATTACTGTTTTATCTGCCAATTTCCTTCTTTCTATTCTTTATCTTGCGGGGAGGGGACAGGGTCTTGCTCTGTTGCCCAGGCTGGAGTGCTGTGGTGCGATCATGGCTCACTGTAACCTAAAACTTCAGGGCTTAAGCCATCCTCCCACCTCAGCTGCTTGAGCAGCTGGGACTAGAGGCACATGCTGTTATGTCTGGCTAATTTTCAAATGTGTATATATATAATTTTTTTTTTTTTTTGTAGAGACGGGGTTTTGCTATGTTGCCCAGGCTGGTCTCAAACTCCTGGCCTTAAGTGATCCTCCTGCCTCAGTCCCTGCAAAGTACTGGGATTAAAGGCAGGAGCCACTGTGCCTGGCCTCTTTTTATTCTTAAAATTTAATTTTTCCTAGGCAAGTCTTTTTGTCCTCACCAGATGATATTTCTCTTGATGTTAGCAGCTTATCTTACACTTCATCAGCCACAGATTATTGTCTGTCGTGTCTTGTAGGAGCTTAATAAATATATCGTAGTCATTCTCTATCCTGTCCATGTTCCCTTACTAAAAATGCAAATACAAGTTTCGTATTCCTGACAACCTGCCAGCTCCACACAGTGTCAAGGTGATGCGGTGTAGAACCTCTTCCCTTAAGTTCTCACCTCCCTTGCCATCTCCCTGTCAGAAACAGTCCCCAGGAGCCTCACATGTGGAACAGTTTCACCACAGGCTGAGGAATGACAATGAAACAGAGCATGCACACCCGGCCTCTCTCCAGCTCAAGATTGGCCTGACGCCTGGAAATCTGGGCTTCCGTACAAGCCCCAATGAGCTTTAACTCTAGAAAAGTGGGGCTTCCTCACCCTCTTCTGACAAAGATTCGCTGCGTGGTCAAAGTTTAGTCAGGCCCCTGAACTTTCTCCTAGGCCCATCTGTCCATTTCCTTGTAAAATCCAGTGTTAGCAAAGAACCTGCCATCCTCCGTATCTGATCACCTTCCACATCTGATCAGTCTTCTTTTTTTTTTTTTTTTTTTTTTGAGACGGAGTCTCGCTCTGTCACCCAGGTTGGAGTGCAGTGGCGCGATCTCGGCTCACTGCAAGCTCCGCCTCCCGGGTTCACGCCATTCTCCTGCCTCAGCCTCTCCGAGTAGCTGGGACTACAGGCACCTGCCACCACGCCCGGCTAATTTTTTTGTATTTTTAGTAGAGACGGAGTTTCACCGTGGTCTCGATCTCCTGACCTCGTGATCCGCCCACCTCGGCCTCCCAAAGTGCTGGGATTACAAGCGTGAGCCACCGCGCCCGGCCATGATCAGTCTTCTTATTCTCTATCATCCCGTAGGTGAGGTCTGACCACCCGGGCCTGTCTTCAGCAAGAATCCCATCAGGTCCACTTAGGCAGAATCCTTCCTTCCTCCTGATGTTTCCTCTTAGTAATTTTCCACCCACTTACCCTGCCCTGCTCCTTGGCTATACATTCCCAACTTGCCCATGCTCTGTTCAGAGTTGAGCCCAATCTCTCTCCCCATTGCAAGGCCTCATTGCAATAGTCCCTATACCTATAACCTATATCAATGGCCCTAAATAAAGTCTTTCTTACCATCCTACAACAAGCATCATCAAATAATTTTTTCTTTAACATTCTCAGGAGCTATTGACACCCAAGAAGCTGGGTGCTTTTTGGCTGGGTATCCAGATATATCAAACAGCTTCTAAAACTCTAAGAGAATTATTTTCTCTATCTTCTGAGATTCTCAGCCATCCTCCTGATGTCGCTAGCCCAGTAGATCTTAACTTTTTGTATGTGTGTCACACATTTAAAGACTGGAATTGCTGGCCGGGTGTGGTGGCTCACGCCTGTAATCTCAGCACTTTGGGAGGCCAAGGCAGGTGGATCACAAGGTCAGGAGATCGGGACCATCCTGGCTAACATGGTGAAACCCCATCTCTACTAAAAATACAAAAAAAATTAGCTGGGCATGGTGGTGGGCGCCTGTAGTCCCAGCTACTCGGGAGGCTGAGGCAGGAGAATGGCGTGAACCCAGGAGGCGGAGCTTGCAGTGAGCCGAGATGGCACCATTGCACTCCAGCCTGGGCGACAGAGCGAGACTCCATCTCAAAAAAATAAATAAATAAAAAATAAATAAACTAGAATTGCTAACCACTGTGGTGTTATAACAGCTCATCATGCCTGTAAAAAATTCAGTTGTCATTCTCATAATCAACTGTTAGCTATGTGTCTTCGTTTGTGGCATATACCACATTATCTCCCTGAATTATTACATTATTACGAGGTCACCAAAGGTGCTGGTCTTTATCTTGACCACTGTTTCTGCCTGGAATGTTCTTCCAGATATAGACATGGTTTGCTCTCTTATTTCATTCATATCTCTAATCTGTCACTATTTGACTGGAGAGGGCTTCCCCAACCACACTCTCTAAGACAGCAATCCATCCTACCTTTCAATTTCTATCTCCTTACCCTGTTAGGTTTCATCACAGCACTCACTGCCGCTTGATAATTTGCTTCTTGTCTGCCATCATAGTTAGGGCCTATGTGCCTAGAATAATGCATAGCATATAGTAGGTCTCAAAAAATACTGATTACATAAATGAATGACCAGAATCCCGTTTTCCTTGGTCATTTTTGTTTAGGCAAAATTCTCTCATGTTCTGAGTAACACAAAATCTCTTTGGTGCCAGCAGAGGATTACATAACCCACTCCTAATTGCTGACCTCTGTCATCAAGCAGTGCCTTGGCTCAGCTCAACTATCTGTTTGAGAGACATCACCATGACAGAAAACCAAGCCATTAGGGTCTTAATTTTTTCATCATATATTCCCCTTGGTGGGCTGCTGTTGCCCATCTGTCAGTAAATTACTCAACTTTCATATAAAACCTGGTTCCGCATAAACATTGACAAAAACCTCTTTTATTTACATGTACATATATGCGCAGAGCCAAAAAGGAAGTAAGAATTGCCCACATATAACTGGGGAGGAGGCCAGTGGTGATAGCAGAAATGATAACTTCTGGGCCTAGGGCTTCTGCACCAGATGACCACAAACCCATTCGATATTGCAGAAGAAAACTACTTGCCTTAGTATGTGGGTTCCTCAAGTAAAACCAAACAGAACATTATTCAATTTTTGTGTTTACATGTTTAATGGTTGTGCTCCAAGCTGGGATTTTGCTATTTCAAACTGTAAGAAAGAACAGTTTACAAGCTGAGGTTGTTCTTAGGGTACACGTCAGCTAAGGAACAGATTTATGAACACAAGTTAAATACAAGAGGGGAGAGGTTGGGAGTGGCTTCTGAAAGAGATAAAAGAAATCATAAAATTTTAGAGGTTAGGGGATGGGAAAAATACATAGAACTGACTTTTGTATGTTCAGCATGGGAGAGTTCAGAAACAGAATTCTCAAGAATGAAATTCAATTAAACTAAATTCTGCCAGGTAATCGATACCCAACCCACATGCAGTATTTACTCAAGGTCTTCAGAGGCCAAGAGAATCTGCTGGCCTTCTCAAAGCCACCTGCACCTGTCAGGGTTCAAGTTCCTTTCTGATGGCTTCTTAGAAGCAACATCTTAACTCCAGTGATGTTAGCATTTCCAGGAAATAAAATAGCAAATTAAATTGGGATAAATAATAGGAATCTCACAGAATTTTTCTCTCACAGAAGAAAACCCAGATATTTACTCAGGACTTTCCAGTTTTAGCACTGAAAGTCCCATGAACAGGGAAGGGCCTCAGTCCTGAGCCTTGAGCTAACCAGGATTGTTGATCTCCCTTGAGATACCTTCTTGCAGGATGATAAGCCTTAAGTTATAAGATATGACCCAGAACTGTTTTCTGAATTGTGTGAAGTCATTATCTGATATACCAAGAGCAAAGCAGTGGACTTGTGGTGAGAGGATCTGGGCAGGATGGGGGAAGGGCTATTAAAAAACAAGAGCTTTGGGGTCAGGCAGACATGGACTCATATGCAATTTTTGCTGTTTATCAGTCCTGTGACCTTTTGCAAATCATTTAACTGTTCTGAGCCTCTGCTAACGGGGTTGTTGGTTGTATGAATTAAATATAGAAACATGGAATATACTTAGTGCTGTGCCTCATATTTAGGAAGCATGTATCTAATGAGCTGCAATAAATGCTCATCGTCATCACGGTGGGTTTCAGGGTCAGCGATTCAGTTTCTGGCTCTTTCATTACTTATTGTTGTGACCCTAAGCAAGTCAGTTCACTTCTCTAAGCCTCAGTTTCCTTGTCTATAAAGTGAAGATAAGAATAGCAGCCATGTTTATCCCAGAGGATTATAGTAAATGAGATGACGCAGTTTTAAGGAACAATGTAAACTAAAGCATGATTCAAATGTAAGGTTTTGTAAGATTTAATACTACAGTCAGCCCTAAGTAAGGAACTGGAACTCCTAGTATGAAATAGATAATAGCAGCTACATTTATTAAAAATGATAATTTGAGCCTGGGTAATATGGCAAAACCCCGTCCCTACAAAAAATATAAAAGTTGGCCCAGCATGGTGATGCATGCCTATAGTCCCAGCTACTTGAGAGGCTGAGGTGGGAGGATCACCGGAATATGAGGCTGCAGTGAGCTGAGATCACGTCACTGAACCCCAGCCTGGGCATCAGTGTGAGAACCTGTCTCAAAAACCAAAAACCGAAAAACAAAAAATCATCGTTTAGGATACTGTTTGTGGTTTTGGTTGTTTCACTTCAAGAAAGACAAAACAGATTTAAATAGAGTCTAGAGAAGGGTAACCCAAATGACCAAGGGGACAGATGAGATGCAGGATGACCAGTGATTCAAGTTTAGGAAATAATGAATGTTTGAGAAGGTCACGGAAAGGGAACACCCCTTGATTCTTGAACAGGACAAGTTTTAGGGCAAATACAAAGAGAACATTCCTTGTTACTTCAGTAATCAACTCACAGGACTCATTTGCCCAAAATCGAAAGCTTAGAAACATAAACAACCTCACAAAATCCTAGCTGCCTCACTGTGGACTTTCTATGCATACGTTTATTAAGGGAATCATATTTTAGGCTGTATCATTAACACTGAGATTTATGTCAAAGACAACACCTTTGTGACATCAACTTCAGAGAATGCCCCAATCTTAAAGTTCTTTTCTGTCCCATTTTTCATGACATTGTACACTTCTCTCCTAGTTTTTGTTTGTGTTGTGTTTGAATGAATAATTTGAATAAAAGAACAAATGATTTTAACATTTCTTTATTTCTTTTTCTATCCACGCATCCCCTTATCCCTAGAAGCAGCTCTTATGATCCTGGGAGCATGCTGTACATTGACAAAAACAACTTACTCATCCTATTTTTGTAAAATCTAGAGAGATAAAGAAGATCTAGTATTTAAAAGGCTCCCATAGACTAGTATAGTTTTCTCAGATTTGAATATACCATCCCATCTCATTTGTTGTTGTAATCCTACCTGTTATTATTATTTATTTATTTTTTTTTTGAGATGGAGTCTCACTCTGGCGCCCAGGCTGGAATGCAGTGGCGCAATCTTGGCTCACTCTAACCTCCACCTCCTGGGTTCGAGCGATTCTCCTGCCTCAGCCTCAGCTCCTCTGTGTAGCATTTCATAATTCAATCTACTAGAACCCACAAATGACTCAATGGACTCCCATAACTTTTTGTTTTGGAAGTTACCGTTACGCCTGGTTCTCTAGTTATAGACAGGTACATATTAGCATACACACCCACGTAGAACCTCAGATATACTTCTTCAAAAAAAAAATTCCACTTTTATTTTAGATTCAGTGGGTACACATGCAGGTGTGTTACATGGGTATATTGTGTGATACTGAGGTTTGGGGTACAGATGATTCTGTCACCCAGGTAATGAGCACAGTGCCCAACAGGTAGCTTTTCAGCCCACCTCTACCTCCACACTCTAGTAGTTCCCAGTGTCTATTGTTCCCATCTTTACGGCCATGAGTACCCATTGTTTAGCTCCCACTTATAAGTGAGAACATGTGATATTTGGTTTTCTGTTCTTGCATTAATTTGTTTAGGATAATGGCCTCCAGCTGTATCCATGTTGCTGGAGAGGATATGATTTCATTCTTTTATATAGCTGCATAGTATTCCATGGTATATATGTACCACATTTTCTTTATCCAATCCACTGTTACTGGGCACCAAGCTTGAGTACATGTCTTTGCTATTGATAATAGTGCTGCGATGAACATACAAGTGCACGTGTCTTTTTGGTAGAATGATTTCTTTTCCTGTGGGTATATACCTAGTAATGGGATCACTGGGTTGAATGGTAGTTCCGTTTTAAGTTCTTCAAGAAATCTCCAAACTGCTTTCCACATTGGCTGAACTAATTTATATTCCCACCAACAGTGAATAAGCATTCCCTTTTCTCTACAGCCTTGCCAACATCTGTTGGTTTTTGACTTTTTCATAATGGCCATTCTGACTGATGTGAGATGGTATCTCATTGTGGTTTTGATTTGCATTTCTCTGATAATGAATGATAATGAATTTTTTTATATGTTTGTTGGCTGCTTTTATGTCTTCTTTAGAGAAATGTCTGTGTATGTCCTTTGCCCACTTTTTAATAGGGTTATTTGTTTTTCTGAAGATATAAGCTTCTCATGTAGAGGAACTGTGTGTTACTCAGTTCTGTATCTTATAGGAGGTTCAATTAATGTTAATCAAATTCTATAACATTTGATCTGGTAGCTAAGTGGACTGGTCTGCATAGAATTCTTATTTTTTAGAATCAATTTTTGATATATCAGAGGTTAATATTTTTAAGATGTAGATGGCAACAGAAATAAATAGAGTTAATGAATATTAATTACTATTACAAATTAGAAGTGTAAAGATCCGTATGACTATTTCTCAGCACATCAAATAAATTTGTTGAGAAATTTGGTTCTAGCAGTCTACTTGAGATGTGTGATATTTTCAGTCACACATTCAAATCAGCACATCAGTACTTGTTCTAAGGTATGTTATTTAAACCATAAATGCTGTGTGAAGCAATATTAGTGTTCAGAGTCAAAACTCCTGAAATTTGGACCCCTATTAAACTCTGAAAAGTAACATAAACAGCTACACCAACCAGAGAAGCTGATGTAAGACACATTAGAAGAGGAAATATTAGAAAAGAATATTAGAAGAGGAAGCATTAGAAGGAAACTCTTATCAGCTAAAAAAAATACAAGTCAGGAAGAGTGAATCAACAGATTTTAAATTTTCAACTTCAACACATATTTAATTTTTGGCTAGATTGCTGGAAATATGTCATACTCCATATTCAAGTGTGGGATATATTTCAAGAAACAATGAAATGCCAATGAATACAAACTTGAGATGACAAATATAACTTTTCTACCAAGTTAGCATGGTGCAGATTCATCTACACTAAGTTTAGTGTACAAATCAGTTTTTGTATAAACACAGTAATAAACAATGAGTGACTAACACCTAAATAAATGGCATTCCCTGAAGGAAAAATTTCTGTACATTAAATTGAAAATTACATTCTGGTAACTACAAGCATTTGTTACTTTTCTTTTTCCCATTCACTTAGTAATACAAAAGGAAACATTTAAAAAACAAAGAAAACGAGGAAATTCACAAAAGAACCAAACATTGGTCTCTTAGCCTTCTAGAAATAACTCATGTTGACTTCATACATCTGTTCAAGTAGAGTACATGCTATGGATTTATGTAAGTGCACAGCTCTATACCTGTGATCGAAGTTACTGGTGACCATCAATGTCTTTGTGTTCCTCTCCTTCCTTGGTACACTGCGGACTATATTTTTTGGCTCCCTTAATTTAGGTGGCCCTGGGTGACCAGTCTCGTCACTGGCACATGGCTGGAAAGTGATTTATGTATCTTTCAGGCCTGGCCCCCAAAACTGCCCTTGAAATCATCTTTGCCTTTCTCTTTCCTCATTTGCTGATGGTTGCAGAGGATCTACTGCAAGACTGAGGCCTGAGAAGATGGTGGGAAGACAAAAGAGCCTGGATCCCTGAGTGTCTGTGGGAGCAGAGCACGCCCAGCCCCCATCACACTGTCAGGAGCAACAAACATGCTTTTGGTGCTCCTCATATATTTCTGTGACTATGTTCATTTGTGATATTTAAATTCAAGATGTAACTATCTCTGTAAAATACCTTACCAAGTTTCTTCACAGACATATTAAAAATATATCTTATGTTTTATCTACACAGCACTTTGAAATGCTGAGTAGATTTCAGGGAATTGGCTTTTAGTAAAAATAATGAAGTACTATATTAGTACAGGCTCATTTTAGAAGGGGGATAGTGCTTGGAAGTGTTATTTGTTTGAGACCAAAATGTGAATCAATAAATTAAGACTAAACTCCAAACATTTAATACCAATCCAGATCCTTTTTTGGTTGATAGAGAATAACTTCCTTATAAGCCATGCTGGAGTGGTTTAATTAATATGTTATCTTTTTGTCCTGGCAGTTGCCCATGCAGAGATAAAAAACAATTTTAAAGAACAAGAGATTGGGCTGGGTGCGGTGGCTCAAGCCTGTAATCCCAGCACTTTGGGAGGCCGAGGCTGGCGGATCACCTGAGGTTGGGAGTTCGAGACCGGCCTGACCAACATGGAGAAACCTCATCTCTACTAAAAATACAAAATTAGCCGGGCCTGGTGGCACATGCCTGTAATCCCAGCTACTCGGGTGGCTGAGGCAGGAGAATCGCTTGAATCCAGGAGGCGGAGGTTGCGGTGAGCCAAGATTGTACTACAGCCTGGGCAACAAGAGTGAAACTCTGTCTCAAAAAAAAAAAAAAAGAACAAGAGATTGGTAAAACTTGAGTGTGAGGAAGGCATATCTCACTTGCTAAAGTGTGAACTATGTGCTGGCAGCTGCTTGAACATATAATTTCTTTCCATGAGTCTAACATAATACATTTCACCACTCTACTATTTTATTGAAGATTCTCTGTAAAATGTTTTAATGATCAATAGTAAGCTTTTTTCCCAATTAAGATTTTTAACAGTGAAGCTTATCTTTCTTGCTATAATCTATTATGTGTAAATCATGTCTTCCTAAGCTATATTATTCTATATTATTTCAAAAATTTGCAGGATAAACTATTTTTCATTAAAACTAGAATCGCACAGAAATGCTGCCCTTTAACTGTTGGGTTTATGAAGTGGCAATGGCAAAAACGGCCCTATTAGTGGGAAGTTAATATTATTTCTTCACCATTAAATCATAGGCCTCTGTGAAAGTGTTGACCTCTTTGCTTCAAACTGGGGCACAGATAATGAGTGCAAATTAATACCCAAGGTAGCTCATGTGTAAACATTTTAAGCCGATGATATACAGAGTTACACATGTAGACATATATTCACTAAGAGTCATACCCATTAGCATAGACCCATAGACCTAAGGCACAAAGGACACTGGCAGGGGACTTATTCATGCAAGCAGGAAGAGAAACCTGAATAAAAATTCCAACGATAACTCAGAACACTGCCATCTCTAGCTATTGTACATCACTAGTTATTAAGGCTGATGACTGCACAGTATCAAAGCACTGGCAAATGTGAAAAGACTCATTCCAAATAGGAAAATAGCTACGAAACGAAATTCCTTCTGTTTTCCATTCAGCATTAGTAGACTGTGTGACCTAGGACTACTGTTTCTTTATTCTGTAGCACTATCTTGGGGAACAAATGCTAGCCTTCTCAGAGCTATTACTAGGGTTATCCTCATGTAAATGTCTTTGGAAAGGCGAATGAGCTTAATTGGGCTGTTTTCAATCCCCTAAGGTACAAACTACCAGGAAGAACACGGCACTCACGGGATGTGGAACATACTTGGGTTGACCACGTTGGAGTCAGAATTTACTTAGTGAAATGTGGGAGACGAGGCTGGCACATTGCAAGCATCAAAAATTATTTGTGGAATGGATGGTGCCATAAACAATGTTTTTGTCCCTGTAAATTTCATATGCTAAAATCCTAACTCCCATGTGATAGTATTAGGAAATGGGGCTTTTGGGGAAGTGATTAGGTTATAAAGGCAGAGCCCCCACGAATGGGATTAGTGCCCTAATGAAAGAGGCCCTGGAGAGCTCCCTTATTTCTGCCATGTGAGGACAGAGTGGAAGACTGCCACCTATGAACAAGGAGGCGGGTCCTTACCAGACCCCAAATCTGCTGGCCCTTTCATCTCATACTTTCCAGCCTCCAGAACTGAGAGATACAGTTCTGTTGTTTAAAGTTAGTTTGTTATAGCAGCCTGAACGGACTCAGATGGAACCAAGAAGTAGCAACTACTCTAGACTTACGGGTAAGACATTTGTGTGTCAGAAGGTGGGAAATAAACCCAACTAAAATTCAGGGGCCTTCTGCCTCAGTGAAATTTCTAGGGATCCAGTGGTGTGGAGCAAGTCAAGGTATCTCTTCTAAAATGAAGGATAAGTTATTACATTTGGCCCCTCCTACAACAAAGAAAGAGGCAAAATGCCTAATAGACCTCTGGATTTTGGAAGCAACATATTCTTCATTTGGGTGTATTACTCTGACCCATTTACTGAGTGATCTAAAAAGCTGCTAGTTTTGAGTGGGGCCCAGAACAAGAGAAGGCTCTGTAACAGGCCAGACAGCTGTGCAAACTGCTCTGCCACTTGGACCGTGTGATGCAGCAGATCCAGTGGTGCTTGAAGTGTCAGTGGCAGATAGGGATGCTGTTTGGAGCCTTTGGTAGGCCTGTATAGGTAAATCACAGAATAGGCTTTTAGGATTTTAGAGAAAGGCCTTGCCGTTATCTGCAGATAACTATTTTCCTTCTGAGAGACAGCTCTTGGCCTGCTACTGGGCCTTAGTAGACACTGAGCGTTGACCATGTGCCACCATGTTACCATGTGGCCTGAGCTTCCCATCATGAACTGAGCGTTATCTGACCCACCAAGCCATAAAGTTTAGTGTGTGCAGCCAATGCTCTATCATCAAATGGAAGGGGTATATACAACATTGGGCCTGAGCAGGCCCTGAAGGCACAATTAAGTTACATGAAGAAGTGGCTTCAATGCCTATGGTTTCCACTCCTGCTATACTGCCTTCTCTCTCCCAGCCCGCACCTATGGCCTCACAGGGAGTTCTCTAAAATCAGTTTACAGAGGAAGAGAAGACTAGGGCCTGGTTTACAGATGATTCTGTACGATATGCGGGCACTATCTGAAAGTGGACAGCTGCAGCGCTACAGCCCCTGTCTAGGGCATCCTTGAAAATCAGTAGTGAAGGAAAATCTTCCCACTGGGCAGAACTTCGAGCAGTGCATCTGGTTATTCACTTTGGAGGGAAATGTCCAGATGTTCAGACGTGTGATTATATACTGATTTATGAGCAGTACCCAGTGGCTTGGCTGGATGGTTAGGAGCTTGGAAAGAACATGCTTGGAAAACTGGTGAACAAAAAATTTGGAGAAGAGATATGGGGATAGACCTCTCTGAATGGGCAAAAAAAATGTGAAGATATTTGTATCCCTTGTGAATGCTTACCAAAGGGTGACCTCATCAGGGGAGGATTTTAATAATCAAGTGGATAGAATGACCCATTCATTAGACGCCACTCAGCCTCTTTCCCTAACCACTCCTATTATCATCCAATGAGCTCATGAACAAAATGGGCCATTGTGGCAGGGATGCAGGCTAGGCATGGGCTCAGTAACATGGACTTCTACTCACCAAGCCTGGCCTGGCTACGGCTACCACTGAGTGCCCGATCTGCCAGCAGCAGAGACCAACACTGAGTCCCCAATATGGCATCATTCCCTGGGATGACCAGCCAGCTCCCTGGTGGCAAGTTGATTATACTGGACCTCTTACATCATGGAAGGGACAGCATTTTGTTATTACCCAAATAGACACTTACTTTGGATATAAATTTGCCTTCGGTACACACAGTGCTTCTGCCAAAACTACCATACTTGGACTTACAGAATGCTTTATCCACTGTCATGGTATTCTACACAGCATTACTTCTGATCAAGGAATTCACTTCACAGCAAAATGAGTGTGGCAACTGGCTCATGCTCATGGAATTCATTGGTCTTACCATGTTCCCCACCATCTTGAAGCAGCTGGCTTGATAAATGGTGAAATGGCATTTTGAAGATTCAGTTATAGTGCCAGCTATGTGATAATACCTAGCAGGGCTGGGGCAAGATTCTCCAGAAGGCTCTACATGTTTTAAATCAGTGTCCAATATATGGTGCTGTTTCTCTCATAGCCAGGATTTACAGGTCCAGGAATCAAGGGGTGCAGATGGGAGAGGCAGCATTCACTATTACCCCTAGTGACCCACTAGCAAAATATTTGCTTCCTCTTCCCCTTACTTTATGCTCTTCTGGCTTAGAGGTGATAGTTCCAGAGGGAGGAGGGCTCCCACCAGAAGATAACAATAACTCTATTGAACTGGAAGTTAAGACTGCCACCTGGCCACTTTGGGCTCCTGGTGCCTCTGAATCAACAGGCCAAAAAGGGAGTTACAGTCTTGGCTGAAGTGATATCTGGGTCCTGACCACCAAGGAGAAATTGGACTACTGTTCCACAATAGAGGCAAGAATAGTCATTCTTTTGAAGTCACATGGGATATTCACCAGGATAACCATATGCTGGGCTATAAGACAAACCACAAAAAAGATGTATGATTTGAATAAACACTCAATATAGATAATTTGAACAGGGACTCCATAAAGAATATATAAACGCATGTACAATGAAGTTCAAAATCATTAATCATCAGGGAAATGCAAATTACAGCCACACTGAGAAGCCATAGTACATGCACTAGAATAGCAGATATTAAAAAGATTGACAATATCAAGTGTTGCAAGGTCATGGAGCATTGTGGGAATTCAAAATGGTATAGCTACTTTGGACAGTTTGATGGCATCTTATGTTTAACATACATTTACTATATGGTCCAGCAATTCTACTTCGAGGTATCTACCCAAGAGAAATGAAAGCCTATGTGCGTAGAAGTGTGCATAATATTCAAGCAGCATTATTCATAATAGCCAAAAGTGGAAACAACCCAAATGTCCATCAAATGGTGAAGAGCTGAACAAAATGTGGTATATCCATACAATGGAATACCACTCAGCAATAAAAGGATTGAACAAGCTGCAAATATATGAACTACAAACCATCAAACTAAGTGAAAGATAGTAGATAGAAAAGACTACATGTTTCCATTTATACCATATCCTGGAAAAGGTAAACCTGTTGTTAGAAAGATTAAATGATTGCTGGGATCAAGAAGGGTAGGCCTGGGGATTGACTGGAAAAGGGCCCTGTGACACTTTATGGGGTCATGGAAATGTCCTAAAACTAGACTTTGGAAGCAGTTGCCCAACTAAATACATTAGTCTAGCTCATTGAACTGCATACTTAAGTTGAGTGATTTCATTAAAGCTGTTAAAGACTCCCACACCATTCTATAAGGTGGACATTACTCCCATTTTGCCCTGAGGAAATAGTCTCAGAGAGATTGGGTAATATGCTTAAGGTTAAGCAGATAGCCACTGTCAAACCCAAGTCCACGTTGGCAATCACTGCTCTGTTGTACTTGTGGGGGTACGGGAGACTCTGGGAACACCACAAGGGCAGTGGGAGCTCCCAGGGATGGCAAACTCCACTGAGCTAAAGCCACTGGGAGCTGCTGCTCTCCACAGTAGTAGTTTGTTGCTAGGAAGACTGGAGTGAGTCCTGGGTTACAAATGCTGTCTAGAGACTTCTGCTGTTCTCAGAGGCAATGTGCTCTCATGTGAAAAAGAAGGCAGATAGAGGTTGAACTTCTGGCTTTCTCATTCAACAGTCATAAGACCTTAAGGAGGCCATCTGACTTCTTTCAGCTTGGGTTTCTTAATCTCTGAAAGTGACTCAAAGATGAACCACCTTTCTTACTGAGTTGTTTTGTGTATTAAATGAAAATATATGCTATAAAGGACCTGTGCCTTCGGAAATACTTAGTAAAAGTAAATTATCTTCCACTTTACTTCTTGAGAGAAAAGGCACTCAGTCTCATCCACTGTTTAATAACCAGAGAGAATGAGATTGCCCTTTAAAAAATGTTTTTTTACTGACGAAAAATAAATAGAAATCTTTCATCAGGTACTCTTCACAAGCATTAGAGTTACCTGGCCCTCAAATTCTACTCAGGATGTTGCAGTTGCAGGAAATAAAAAAACTCATTTAATTTTATAATTATTTCCTTCCCTTACTTTATTTCTATGAAGACTGATATGTGTATTTAACTGTGAACATTTGTACGTGTGTCAATAAAAATATTTAAAAGTATATATGTGTGTGTGTGTAACTTTTATGCACACAAAAAAATTTGCATTATTTGAATCATGGTTGTATGGCAGCAAGTAAAAGATAAAAAATATACAATGGAATCCTAAGTGACTATATCAGAAGTATCAGGTGTTTATTCTGTTAGGTCCAGGAAATGAGAACCTGGTAGCTGTCACTCAGTGTGAAATCTTATGACTTTTTAAAAATTTTATCAAGGTTTGAGATTAAACTCAAAGAGCCCAAAGCATTGTATAATTATTTGACTAGGTAGTAATGAAGAGCCTTGCCTCTTCATTATGTCTGTCCAGATGGGGGTTCTTATACCTGACTGCATAAAAATAACCTGATATAAAACTGCTGATTTCCAGGGCTCTCACACCAGAAATGATGATTTCATAGGGCAAGGATAGGGCTCAGTAATTGGTGTTTTTTCTTTTAAACAACCCCTGGTGATTCTAGTGAAGGTGATTCTAGACCTTACTAAACTTATATGCTACTTCTCAAGGCCCTCTTTTTTCCAGGAGAATTTCCTATGATTATTCCAGTTGGGATTCTCCAGTGTGCTCTTTGGGATATTATTGTGTGCTATAAAACAGGCTTTGTGACCAAGAAATTTTGGGAACACATTCTAAGAAATACTCACTTAGTCTGTAATTATCTTCTAGTTTTCTATTCGCTGTCAGCATCAATCAATATAAGTCGATACGTCTTCTGATTCTGTGTCTATACTGAATAATACAGCATTTTCTTATTTTATTGACTGTTTCATGAGGTCTCCTCTCCCCAACTGGATTTATAAGATCCTCGAGACAGCTATGTATTTTTTAAACCCTTTTTGTCACATAGGGCCTATCTGATCACTGTTAGTCCTTGGGAAAGGCAATGACACTTCTATACTATTTTAGCTAACTGATATCACAATGAAATTAACTGAGAAAGGCAAGAATGGTGCCCAGAAGTTCTAGTACTGTTCTGAGTCTAGTTCCATCTTGTTTCCTGAATGTGGCTTCAAATAAGGTTCCAGAGGAACTATACACTGGAAAGTCCAGAAGCACATGGCAGGCCGCTCTGCACAAGGTAAGCAGTGCAATCCACTACATAGCTGGAAGGAAAAGGGCCTGGAAGAATGGCAGGGTCTCTAATGCCACATTGCTAGAATAACTTTCCCAAATGCTACATTATTATGACTTCTGGGAACTTGGAGCCAAACAAATATAATGAAAAACGGGTTACAGGCCAGGTGCAGTGGCTCACGCCTATAATCCCAGCATTTTGGGAGGCCGAGATGGGTGGATTACTTGATCTCAGGAGTCTGAGACCAGCCTGGGCAATGTGGTGAAGTCCTGTCTACCAAAAATAAAAAAATTATCCGGATGTGGTGGCATGCACCGCTAGCCCCAGCTACTCGGAAGGCTGAGGTGGGAGGACGGCCCGAACCCGGGAGGTGGAGGTTGCAGTGAGCTGGAGGTTGCAGTGAGCCCAGATCACCCCACTGCACTCTAGTCTGGGTGACAGAGCCAGACTCTGTCTCAAAACAAAACAAGACAAAACAGGAGGGGGTATGTTACCTAGAAAAACAGGCAAATAAATAAATAAATAAACATTTACATACAATTTTAAGTACAAGTAAACTTGTGACCAAAAATTGAAGTGATTTATATTTTTTCTTCTTCTTTTTTTTTTTCTTGAGACAGAGTTTCACTCTTGTTGCTCAGGCTGGAGTACAATGGCACGATCTGGGCTCACTGCAATCTCCACCTTCCAGGTTCAGCAATTCTCCTGCCTCAGCCTCCCGAATAGCTGGGATTACAGGTATGCACCACCACGCCCAGCTAATTTTTTGTATTTTTAGTAGAGATGAGGTTTCACCATGTTGGCCAGGCTGGTCTCAAACTCCTGACCTCAGGTGATCCACCTGCCTCGGCCTCCCAGAGCGTTAGGATTACAGGCGTGAGCCACCATGCCCGATCCTGATTTATATTCGTGACTGAGATGGAATAGTTTCAGAAATTAGATAATCCTCTAAAATTGTATGCAAAATTCTGTATGCATTTCCACTTGGGGGAAACAGGTACCTAATATTCATTAGAATCACAAAGAGATCTACAACTCAAAAGGAGTTTATCAAACTCTATTATTTTGCCTCATATAATCAAGAGGTTTATAAAGCTGTTTTTTTAAACATACTTCTCTAAGCAACATTGTTTTAGTCTGTTTTAAACACTTGAATAGACAGCTTTAATAGAGAGGCATGATGTACAGGCCTGCAGCTCTGATGTCTTCTGGTCTATGGTTTATGTTTATGTATTTACTTAAAGTGGCTTACACAACAATCATGGTTACAAGTTGAACAGCACACACTCTTTCAGTTTTATACATACTAAGGAGTTATAAACTCTGAAAGAAAAACTACTATCTGGTAATTGCCCCCAAACTGTATTTGCTAAGCTAATGTCAATCATTGTTCTAAATCAATACAGCCATTTCCTCCAGTAACTATTGGTGGCACTTCCTCAGACAAAGAAAGTCTTTTGCAATTTGGGGGTTTGCAAAGGACTTGTAAGTCAATAGATGCTGAAATTCTTTTGGTATTTTGGGGAGACAAGCCAATCATTTGAGCTAGAATCCAGGTTTAAAACAATGGAGTAAAATCAACAAATGTATAAAGTTGGAGCAATTTTCCCTTAAGGATAATTTTTGTAGCATGGGTGATCTGTCTTCATCTTTCCTTCCAGCAACTTCGGTTGAGGTTTGCACTAAGTATATTTTTACTGCTCTAAAACATCAATGACTAAACATATTGACAAAAGAAAACGTAAAATAATTTTGCTTCAGGGGAGTTGCATTTTATATATTGTTAGGAGGGAAGAAAAATATCCCAGCATTCACAGTTCTATTTTGGTAAGTCCAATAATAACATGCTAGCATTCAAACATAAAAGAATAATCCTCAATCATTGATTTTTGATTATTTATTTCCATATTCTCCAACTAACCTTCTTTATGCCAGCAACACATAAAGATATGACAATGGCTGGGAATATACATATATTCTATGACTTTAGTATATATATAATCATATACATAATATATAATTACTACAGATAGATACAATCGTTTCCTCACTTAGGGGCAAAGTACATCCCAGTTCCATCTCAGAGAAAATATGGTATAGTGGAAAGAGCGTGGAGTTTGAAGATAGATTCATTCACTTAATCTTTACTTATATATTTATTAGAGGTCTGTTTTGGGTTAGGTACTGAGAATACAAGAAAAAACTGATAGATACAATCCTTGCTGCCTGGAACTTTGTAGCTTCAATTTTAGGGTGCTACTGAGCACTCATGAATCAAGTTAATCTTGTTAAGCCTCAGTTGCCTCATTTGTAAAAGAAGGTAATACCACTCATCTCTCAGGGTGTCACGAAGAGTATATATGAAAAAGTGACTGGTTCCACATCTAATAAACAGGTAATATTTAAATCTGAATTATTACTAGACAGTTATTTCTTAGTTTTGAAGGGACAGATACACTGTGACTGTGGAACCACGTGACAGGTAAAAGAACACATTTCAAAATCTTTAGAGAACAAAAGTACACAACCGTCCCACATGATAATTTAATGAAAGTGTTCTGTAGTCTGGTGATTATTTTATTTTGCTAAACTGCATCTAACCTGACAGCCATCCCTTTTGTCAACACAACAGAGAACTATAGTGAAAGGTCTGTGTGGTTATTCAGATGTCCTACAAGAGAAACGCAAATCACGGAAGAATTACTTTATGCACAGACCAAAACTGCAACTTAGGAATGTGTGAAACTGGCTGGAACCAACCTCAGGGTGGCAAACAAGAGAAGCTCATTTATGAAGTTTTTCCTGGGAAGAACTGTAACTTCCTATGAACAGCAGAATGTTTTTATGTCTGCATTAGGATTACTGCAGAGGCTCAACTCTTAACTGCATACAATTCAGTGGCTCCCAATCCTCATTTCCACCCAAGGACCCCTTTTGTACTCACCCCCATGAACCCTGGGTTTGGGAAGATTGTGAGTGCAGTGTTCAGGAGAGTAGGGGCTCTCCTACTCTCAAGTGGTTGTTCAACTGCCTCGCTAAAAGGATAATTGATTGCAGCTGGCTCCAGGGAAAGGCCGTCTCCCAGTAGATAGAAAACACCTGAATTTGGTGATCAGCAGCTTCGCGATAAGATCTTAGGACTTGGGTGAGTGGGCACAAACATGCACACTGACACAGAAAACACTGCATGCATGTTTTTTGTCTGTACCATGCTAAATTTAAATAATTTCTCAAGTATTTATTCAAGAAAATTATATAGAATGAATATCCCTCATTGAGGAAAAAACCAGCATTAGTATATGGAGATAATACCCTTGTAGTCAAAAGCAAAGAAACTTGAGGTCCTCATGATCCCATGTAGCTTTATCATGTTAGAGTAGGTAGCTAGGCAGACAGGAGCAGGGCAGGAGAGGGCTCCCACCCCCAACCAGGAATATCAGGTGATCATCAGGAGACGGTCAGGTGGTGGTTAAAATGTCTCTGTAAAATAATAATTGGTTGCTGCTAGCACCAGAAAAGGGCAGTCTCCCAATAGATAGAAAACACTTGAAGCTGGTGATCAGTAGCTTCCCAGTAAGATCTTAGAAGTTGGGCGAGTGGGCTCAAGCACGCACACTAAGGCAAAATGGTGGTGTTTAACTGGTATATGGCCTTCCTCCAAGAATACTTGAATGGTAACGGAAAAAACGCCTTGAGTAATACTTCAGTAAACACACTGCGCATGAGGCCCCTCTCAAGTGCTAGCAGGCCACTGTGCAGGTGGACAGCCCACCTCAAAGGAAGAATCAGGGAGAAGAGACACAAATCCTAGAATCATGCCAATGTATAAAACCCCAAGTCAAGGGCTGAACAGTACACTTGAATCTCTCAAGTTGCCTGCTTGGCCATCTTCCAAGTGTACTTTACTTCCTTTTGTTCCTGCTCTAAAACTTTTTAATAAACTTTCACTTCTACTCCAAAACCTGCCTCAGTCTGTCACTCTGCCTTATGCCCCTTGGATGAAGTCTTTCCTCCGAGGAGCCAAGAATCAAGTTGCTGAGGATCTGTGCAGATTTTCTATTTATGTTCCCCAGTGGTGAGATACCTCTATGCCTCTCCTCCTTTGGCTAGAGGTATTCAATCCCTGTACTCAGTTTCTTTCTTGCCTTTCACTTTCCTGCTTATTAACCAGTCCCCAGGACAATTTGTCTTGGTCTCAGTGGCTCTGCTCCCCACAAGCTGATCTCTCAGCTCACCCTGAAGGGTGGCTTGTGAAGGTGGAAAGGACTTTGGAGTCCACAGGGCATAGATCTGAGGCCCTAGTGGCCTTCATGGACAGGAAGCCAGCAAGACTGGTGAGGCTAAAGCCTAAGACCATGCAATACTTGGGGTTTCCTCTGCTTTTTCAACTAAAATTGGATCTTTCCCAAAAATCCACACCACTTATTGTCGTGTTTTCTCTGTGGGTATTCTGAAATGGCCTTGTGCACCTGCCAGATCGTCTACTTTGGGGGCAAGTCTGCTTCTTCTCTGCTTTTATTTTGCATGCTGCATGACTTTCTTCTCTGCCTTAAATACACTCCCCGCTATTTGTGCACCCACAGCTCTTGCTGCATTTGTCTGGCAGTGAAGACATGGACTCCCTTGGAGCTTTCCCCTGAGATTTATACTTGTTTTTACTCTACCGGCTCAGATGACCTCCAACTCTTTCCCTGTCTCTTGGCTCATTGCTAGGATAGACACTAATCAGAACCCCAGCTCTGCCAGCTCCTTAGGACTTTCCATACACTTTTCTTTTCATCCCAGTTATGCTCCAGAGCCAAGATTTTTTGTTTTTGAAGCAGTTTGTCTGCCTGCATAGGGCCTCACTCTGTGGCCCTTTAAGGACCCCACTTACATGCTGTTTGTTGTTGTTGTTGCTGTTTGTTGTTGTTGTTGTTGTTTTTGTTTTGAGTTACCACCCACTTTGGGAGGAAGGGAAATTCTTTCTTTGCCATTTGCTAGCCCTTATCCCAGGCCCCTTATCCTCCCAGAGGTTCCTCATTTATGTCAGGTGGGCAAATAAACATTCCCCTCTCAAATCCAAGGACTACTGTGTTTGCAAACAAATGAAGGCTTTCCATGAGTATTCCTCTTGCTTCTTCCTACTTCCTCCTGTAGCAGAGGGATTAACCTATCTTTTCAAGCATTTGTTCTGCATGTTACTCTGGTGAGGACAAGGAACCCCAAATACAAATTTTCCTCCATTTCTCTAATTACTTCCATGCCCTTCTCAATATGCATCGAGACCTTCAAGGTCATATTTGAAGCGAGGGAAGTCCAGCCCCTTGCTGCAGTTAGCTGAAAAATGGCTTCTTGTCTGCTTAAAAAACATGGGAAATGGAATTATAAGAAAAGAGAGAATCATTTTGTGCTAAAATGCTCTGAATGAGAGTCACTATAAGTTCATGAGGACAAGAATATAGGCCAGCTGAAGGCTGCAGGTGCAAGAGAATAAAAAGTTCCCATAGGACAGAGATGAAGGCTGGTCCAAGGACAGATTACCATTAAAACAGAGATGAAGGCAAGGTTAGGGGTACCTGGTAAGACTGGTTCATTCTGGAACCCCAAGGATGAATAGGGGGCTCCTGTTCATTCCAGTGTCTCCCCTGTTCTCAAATGGGTAATTGTGATGAGATGGGACCAAAGTTAAGGTACATGGTAAGACTGGTTCATTCTAGAACCCTAAGGATGAATGAGGGTCACCCTGTTCAGGAAAGGATAATAGGGAGATAACAGGCGACATCTTTTTTCCTTTGTTTTCTCGTCTGTTCTCTCTTTGCAGATGGGTAATTTTGTCTCCATACCACATAACACGCTCCTTGGATGCATCCTCAAGAAGAGGGAGAAAATTATAAAAGTCAGCCTTAGAAACCAGTGCCCCTATGCAGGAAATCCTCAAGTTAGCTTCTTCAGTATTTTATAAGTGAGAGTAGAATAAGGAAGACAGGGCTAAGGAGAAGGAGAAACACAGAAATAAGAAATAGGCTCAACTATTGGCTGTTTGACAAGCCCTCCAGCCCCTCCAGGTTGCCCCAGAATACCCTCCCAGGTAACTGCCATTGGTGTGGGAAGCCAGGCCGCTGGAAGGCAATGTGTCCCATTGGGATAAGTGGGAAAAAGTTCTGCACAGCTTGCCACCTCTGCCAGAAGCTTGAGCACTGAAAACGGGGCTGCCTTGAGGGCTGAAGGGTACCTAGGACAGAATCCCAACCCCTGATGGCCTTGAGCTGAAGGAGCTCTCTGCTCTGGCCAGCTTCCAAATCAGAACTCATCATCAACAGAACAAAGCCAAGAGCAACTCTGGAGGTGGCAAGTAAAATTATAAATTTCCCTTTGGGTTCAAGAGCTGCCTACTCTGCGCTAATCTTTTCTAAACAACTCTCCTCCGAATCCTGCCAGGTAATGGGGGCAAATGGCACCGCTTCCCTCCAAAAGAAAAGATTCACACTCCTTTATATTATTTAAGGGACCAATTACCATTCTTCCATCAGTCCCTGGGTAATGAATGTCTAAATACCCCACACCTCTTTGGTGCAAAAATATACTTTCCAAGATGGGTATCTGCTTAATATTCACATGATCTCTGAATTCATCTTTCCCTTAATAGCCCTATTTCTCCTGGGAAAGCTACCTAAATCTTTATTCAATAACTTCATCCTGGTCAGTCCTAACTCAGGGGTTTAGAAATTGCCCACATTTATTCAGACAAGCTCTAGCAAAAATCTAACTGAGCAATCTCTTGAGGTGGGCATAACTTCTACAGTATGTGGATAACCTCCTTATATGCTCCCCTTTCACACGGCTCACACGGCAACATGCAGTACAAACCATAACTTCCTAACAGAAGGAAAATGAATTTTGTCTAATTCGAAAGTTATAAAGATAAAGACGTATTTTTGGTAAGAAAAGTTATAAAGAAAAGATTTTGTATGAAAAAGGATCTTTTATGGTAAATTCTTGTCCTAAAGTAAAATACTGGTTGTTTAAAAAGAGGAATGCTTAGGACCAAAAAGTCCAAATATGTTGTAATGGTCTGAGTCATAAAAAGATTCATGAAAGGAATTTATGGAAAAAAGTTATACAATTTTAAAGGTTATTAGGCCTCCTAAATGCTTCATAAACAACTACTATGACTTTTAATTGCATAATTTGCCTGCTTTAAAGCCATTAAATTCTAGGTAAGGCCTGTGGACATACAGAGTTTGCCATGTCCCCAAGCTGTACTGGTAAGAGTAAAACCTTATCTGCACTTCTGTCTGATGTCCTAGGCTCCAAATCTAGGACGTAATCAGAATCTGCTACCAGGTTTTTCACCAAAAGTAAAAGTTGCTAAGAGTTAACAGTGTAGTTTGTATGTAAGACCACTGAAAGAACAGTTTCACATGAAAGGCATGTGAAGAAAGCAGAATGTGCTCCTGGTAAAAGATTACAAGACATGGGAATGTGGATTTTTTTTGGCCTAGAGGATTAAAGGATCATTTTAAGTTAGGGTAAAGCTAAAGGTTTGGGCAAGCTGTGGAAGGTTTGTGAAAAATTAATTTGTAAAAGAAATTCTGTGTGAACATATTAGCTAAAATTAAAGGATTATTACTAAGTATACTTAGTATTTACAGTTTATCTGTAAATTGGACATTGGAATAAAAGCACAACATGGTTTTCTTAGATGAATGTTCTACTCTTTAACAAAAAATTGTGAAAGGTTACAAAAGGTTTATGAAAATCTTACCTTACAGTCAAACTGATTAAGATTGCATAATTTGTCTATAAAGATTTATTAAGAATTGGGTCTGAGATCAATAGTACACTAATGTAAATGTAAAGTTTGGTTTTCTTTGCACTGTGTCTGTATGTGTTATTGGTATGTGTTCCCAAATTACGAAAAATTCTTATAATTCTGATATAATTTAGTATATGTTATCAGTAATAATTATCATTGTTATGTTAAATTATCGTGTGCCTCAGAGGTAACACATTTCCTTGTCGATTTTTCTTTGACTGTGGCTTGCCTAAGACTTTTTGTCATTCACAGACAATTACTGTCTTATTTTGATCCTCTTCAAAAGATGGCTTTATAATCAGCTATAGGACTCTAACAGGTGCTCTCAAATGCAGATTTCTGATAACTTTAGAGATTGTGACATTAGAATAGGTGAAAAAACTTTCAGGACTCTCATGGAGAGCTGAAACATTCATGAATACTAAGCAGAACAGAAGTTAACTGCGTGGACTGAACTAAGAGAAGACTGACATAATCCTTTCATGACTTTTTGCTTAAAACATTGCTGATTCTTTTTCAAATCCAAGAAAACTTTTCTTTTAAGCTATTTACAGCTTTTAACAATTAAGTATACTCCTATAAACAAAATTTTGAGCATATTCCTCTCCACCTGATTTCTCTAAAATTTAGAAACTATTTGTGAGTATTCTTAACTTATGGCAATATAGTTATTTGCATAAGTGCAATAAAAATGTTTTCTTTGCAGTAGGACACAGAGAAACTGGTTATTTTACCAAAGCTTTGACTAGAATGGTGTGCTTTCCTTTAAAAAATCAAACTTGAGGCTGGGTGTGGTGGCTCATGCCTGTAATCCCAGCACTTTGGGAGGCTGAGGCAGGTGGATCAAGAGGTCAGGAGTTCAAGACCAGCCTGGCCAACATGGTGAAACTCTGTCTCTACTAAAAAATACAAAAATTAGCTGTGCATTGTGGCATGTTCCTGTAGTCCCAGCTACTCGGGTGGCTGAAACAGGAGAATTGCTTGAACTGGGACCTGGGAGGAAGCCGTGGCAGTGAGCTGAGATCACACCACTGTACTCCAGCCTGGGCTACAGGGCAAGACTCTATCTCAAAAAAAAAAAAAAAAAAAAAAAAAAAAAAAAAAAAATCAAATTTGACTTATAGAGCCAATAAAAGACGCTTTGGAAAATCGACCTTATACCTTGTCTACACAGTCCCTGTACAAGGTTTCTGACCTGTGACAAGTAAAGAATGTTACTTTCTGACAGGCCCAGGAGCCCCAACTAATCTTGGGACCTCATGAGGAGAGGAATTTACCCAACTCATACAGGTTTTTGATGGCACAAACCCATGGCTAAGCTTATGGCTTTAAAAAGTCTTATCTGAGATTCCTTATGGAACAAAGTTTCATCAAAGCCAATTTAAAAAGAAGTCTATGTGGCAAATAATTACTCTTGCTGTACTTTATGCAAATAATCAGGTGAAGTTTCATAAGGCTAAAGTTTATTCTGCAAACAAATGAGTCCTATTATGATTTTGCTTTCAATAAAAATGAGAGCAGGAGAGAAAAAAATTAAGTTTTAAGAACAATGGTATACCTTTTATTAGATTCTAATAAATCTAATAAAGTTGTTTTTGAGTTTTTGTTTGCAATTTAGAATGACCCTACTTATTCCTTTGAACTAACTAGTGATCTCTGGCTGCAGCTCAGGAGAAATAAGAAGGATGGGCCATCAAACTCTAGGTGATCCCCAGTAAGGGATACCGTCCTCTCAATATTCAAGAGTCACCCTTCTACAGAAGACCCATAGACTGCCCATCAGAGGAATGCAACAGAGGTGAAATCTTGCCTGTGTCTCCCTTAGACCTGGCTGGATAATACTTTCACCAATCCATGGAGCCACCCTGCCCTGAGAGCTAGTAGGAGGCAAAGACTCACAGAACAATCACCAATGCCCCTCTGCCAGCAGGAAACAGTTACAGAAGACTAATCTTCATCCAGGTTCCCAAAGATCTTGGACTCCTGAGGGAGGAAATATTAGAGTAGGGAGCTAGGCAGATGAGCAGAGCAGGAGAGGGCCCCCAACCCCACACCAGAAACATCAGGAGATGGTCAGGTGGTTTTTAAAATGTCTAAAATAATCATTTGTTGTGGCTGGTTCCAGGGAAAGGCAGTCTCCCAATAGTTAGAAAACACCTGAATCTAGTGATCAGCAGCTTCCTGATAAGCTCTCAGGAGTTGGGAAAGTGGGCTCAAGCCTGAACACTAAGAGGCAAAATGGTGTTTAACTGGTATATAACCTTCCTCTAGGAACACTCAACTGATAAGGGAAAAACACCTCAAATGAGCACGTGCACAACCTCAGTAAGCACACTGCATATGCGGCCCCTCTCACATGCTAGCAGGCCACTGTGCATGTGGGCAGCCCACCCCAAGGGAAGAATCAGGGAAGAAGAAACACAGATCCTGGAATCATGTCAATGTATAAAACCCCAAGTCAAGGGCTGAACAGCGCACTTTGATCTCAAGTGTACTTTACCTCCTTTCACTCATGCTCTAAAACTTTTTAATAAACTTTTACTCCTGCTCTAAAACCTGCCTCAGTCTCTCACTCTGCCTTATGTCCCTTGGATGAATTATTTCCTCTGAGGAGGCAAGAATCAAGTTGCTGCATACTCATATGGTTTTGTCACTACTAACAATGATAAATAAAGGAGGGTCTTGCTGAATTAGTGAGCAGTTGAATATTTAAAACCTGTTGAAGGGCCGGGCACGGTGGCTCACGCTTGTAATCCCAGCACTTTGGGAGGCCGAGGCGGGTGGATCACGAGGTCAGGAGATCGAGACCACGGTGAGACCCCGTCTCTACTAAAAATAAAAAAATACCCGGCCGTGGTGGCGGGCGCCTGTAGTCCCAGCTACTCGGAGGGGCTGAGGCAGGAGAATGGCGTGAACCCGGGAGGCGGAGCTTGCAGTGAGCCGAGACTGCGCCACTGCACTCCAGCCTGGGCGACAGAGCAAGACTCCGTCTCAAAAAAAAAAAAAAAAAAAAAAAAAAAAAAAAACCTGTTGAAGAAAAAAATCAAACTCTGTAAAATATTTAGAGTTTGATTCGGAGCCAATATGAGTGACTATGGTCCAGGGAACAGTCTGAATATGTCTTGAGAAAGTGAACCTGAAGTGGTCAGGCCATAATTTGGTTTTAGACATTCCAGGGAAACAGGAATTGCAAGTAAAAATCATAAATCCATATGTGGAATATATACATTAGTTAAAAGGGCAGGACATCTTGAAGTGTGGGTGGGAGCTCATACAGGTCATAGGTGGATTTAAAGGTTTTCTGGCTTGGTGTGGTGGCTCACGCCTGTAATCCTAGCACTTTGGGAGGCTGAGGCAGGTGGATCATCTGAGGTCAGGAGTTTGAGACCAGCCTGGCCAACATGGTGAAACCTCATCTCTACTAAAAAATACAAACATTAGCTGGGCATGGTGGTGCATGCCTGTAATTCCAGCTACTCAGGAGGCTGAGGAAGGAGAATCGCTTGAACCCAGGAGGCGGAGGTTGCCGTGAGCTCAGATTGTGCCACTGCACTCCAGCCTGGGCGACAGAGTGCGACTTGGTCTCAAAAAAAAAAAAAAAAAAAGATTTTCTGATTGGAAATTTGTTAAAAGAATTAAGCTTTGTCTAAACACTTGAAATCAGTAGTAAGAAATGCTTAAGCTAAGATAAAGGGGGTTGTGGAAACCAAAGTTCTTGTTATGTAGATGAAGCCTTTAGGTAACTACCTTCAGAGAGAATAATTGGTAAATGTTTCTTACCAGAGCATAAAAGGTGTCAGGCTGTTAGTTAATCTCTCTTAGATCTGGGAAAGCCCCAGTTGCATTAATGTAGATTCTCTGCAGGTGCAAATTTCCCCCTTGAAAGATGGCTTTGCAGGGCCATTTCAAAATATGTCAGAGAAATATATTTTGGGGTAAAATATTTTTATTTTTTTCAGTCTGCTATCTGGCATGTGATGTTATACCAGAGTCAGGTTGGAATTTGCATCTTATTGCCAAAAAGAGTCTGTTTTGTCAGTCTTATCATCTCTGTTTTAATATTAATGCTGATTAGCTGTGCCTAAACTTCAAAAGGGAGGGGGTATAATGAAGAATGTTCAACCTCCCTTCCTGTCTTGGAGGGGAATTTAACTTTTCAGTTTTCTCTAGGGTCCCATTGGCCCAAAGGGGGTCTGTTTAGTCTGTTGGGGGGGCTTAGATTTTTATTTTTGGTTAAGAAACCCCTTGTGTACACCTTTAAGGGCTTAGGTTTCTCAAGTTCAGAAGAAATGGATTTTCAAGATTACTTTCCTTTTCAAAAAATGTAAAATAGTCCCATATGAATCATAAGATAGAGCTGTAGTCATTTGGTAATGACCATTGTCTTAGTAATAAAAAAAAATACAAAGTAATGCTCTCCATAGTATATACTTTTTGTAGCCCAGACCACAGAGATTCCCATCTTTGCATCTTGCTCAGAGGGCTAGATCCCAAATGCCTGGTTTGAGTTACCTGGAACTGCATTCTTGGTCTTAGCTGACTGGAGCATGGATAAGCAGACACCCAATTCTTTCTGCTCAGAGTTTAGGACTTGAACTGTAACACAAAGAGACTGCAGAGAGTTCAGTTAAGCACAGGGTTCTTGAGGAAAGATCCACAATCCTACTTTGAAATCCTCAGACCCTGGCTTGAAACCTTACAACAAATTACCGAGTCTAAAGTAGCTGGAACTGGTTTTTGTTACATGCAAACAATAAACCCTTAACAAATGCACAATTCAAATGTTAATTTGCTAGAAAACTCAGACTATCTTTGGTAAATAGTACAGAAAATATCAGATTTATCAGGGTTTCCACACAGCATTTGAAACAAGCTTGTTTTTAAGTCATGGTACTGATTTCCAGGGCCCTGTTTGGGCTGGTGATGAAATTAAGATAGATCCAGTTTGTGGAGTGGGCACTAGCCCTCCTCTTGTCTATCTGCATGAGCTCATTGACAGCCTGAGGAGGCTCCTGGTTGGGGTGGGATGGGAGACAAGTGTGATCTGAACCCTGTCCCCAAGGGCAGTGTGTATGTGTATGCATGTGGTATGTGTGTGGTATACGTATGTGTGTGGTATATGTATGCATGTGGTATATGTATACCTGTGTACACACACACACACACACACACGTCTGAAAGATGGAGGGGCACCTTACATAAGCCATTCCTGAGAGGGGTGTCATAGCCCATGTGAGAGAATTCAGGATAAAGAGGGAGTCTAATCATGAGCCATTCGGCATTGTAAGTTTTAAACATCAAGTGGAAGGCAGTGGTTGAAGGAAGACAGTCTGGTTCTACACCAGTCGATACCCTGGTGGCACTGTTGCCCCAAGGAGAAACAGAGCTGTGGTCAAATCCACAGAGCCATGTAATACTTTGAGGTCCAAGCCAACCTGCACTGGGACGAATCCCAGATCCACATAAGAAGAATTACCCCTCCTGTCTGCCCCCTCCCGCTATCTCCCTCAAGAGTCCATTTGGCCTAAGTCTGCAGTGATCCACACTGATATGTGCACTTGTGCCACCCAGCTTGACCTGTGCAGGAGGGATGGCTCAGCCCCAGGGAACAGCAATCTTCCATGGCCAAAGTGGGACACAGCATGGACAGAGCTCTAGCCCATGGAGGCCTCGGTGCAGATCGGGTAGAGAGAAATAGTGTATCGGGGCCACTGGAGCTACAACCTTATGTCTTGGAGGGTCTGGCACTGTCAGGAGAACCACCAGATCAATTTGTGGATATACGTTTGTACCCTCAGGGAACTGCCAGCTGTACTGCGGTGGTAACAGAGAATTTTATCAGGGACTAAAATCAGCAAATCACATGAATCAACACAGCTTCCCTGGCTGCCACAAGGTACAGAGGCACATGAAACCTATTTCAAGTGCCTGTGGATCTGCCGCGGGGTTGGACAGTATTTGCACACAAGCAGCAAGATAAAGATCCACCAAAGAGCAATCCCTGAACCTGTTTTGGGAAAGTTTAAGCTGGGAGCATGAATCCTCATAAGGGATATGAGAATTCCTTCCAGAAGGTCAGAGATGCAGCCCACATGTGGGGACAGAGATTTGGGATACTCAGAAAGTCTTCTCACATAAAAGCAAATTTGTTTAAAAAACTAGCTCCTTCTCTAGGAACACTGAATTTTTCAATAGCCATGAATGGAAAACTCCAGAAATAAACCATTCCTAAGTTTTAAATTACACGCTGTTCTGAGTAGTGTGAAGAAATTTCATGCCATCCTGCTCTGTTGCACATGTGATGTGAATCATCCCTTTGTCCAGCATCCCCACACTGTACACGGACCAGCCTGTGAGTCACTTAGCCGCCCTCTTGGTTATTAGGTCTGCTGTATTGCAGTCCTCGGGTTCCAGGAACCCTTATTTCACTCAATAATGGCCCCAAAGTGCAAAGAGTCATGATTAAAATAATAAATTATTCTATTTATTAGTTATTAATCTCTTACTTTCTAATGTACACATTAAACTTTATAGGCATGTGTGTGTCTGTGTGTGTATGTGGATATATATGTATATATATCTATATATGTGTATATATGTGTGTGTGTGTGTATATATATATATATATATATATGTATGTATGTATTAACAGGGTTCAGTACTAGCCTCAGTTTCAGGCATCCACTGGGGATTCTGGAACATATCCCCCATGAACAACGGAGGACTACTGTACCTTTTGTCTATTAAAATGATCAGGATTTAATATTTTCAGACCACAGTCGATCTCAGGTAACAAACTAAAACCAGTTGATCTCAGGTAACAAACAAGTGAAACCATGGATAAGTGTGGGTGACTACCATACCTGGAGTTTGGTTTTGGTAGAGGATGAAGCCTAAATAGAGAGAACCTGATTAAGTAGCGTGTCTGCATGGATACTTAGCTATGTCATTTCTTTGTTTCGGGTTTTACTATTGGCCCTAACAAGCCATTTATTCCATGTAATCAGCTCATGGCTCTGCTTTAGTGAAAAAGAGTGAGGAGAAACCTCTCCCTGCTCTAGCAATTAAGCTTAGTAGAACTTGGAACACACACATTTTGTGTAACAAGTAGTAGACAGTAAATGCCCTGGGTAGTTTATAGGCGGCCTGGGAATATTTCATCCATTGTTTCTGAGTCACTCAGATTTATAATTGCAGTTTCCATCACAGCATTTGACACAGTGAGCATTTCTAAAGTGTTTCCAGCCTCCAAATGGCCTCATTTAGTTTTTCTTTAATTCTAAGAGAAGACAGATTTTACAATATACTGGCCAGTGGAAGCGCTGCTTTAGTTTTATACCTTAAATTAACTGTTGCATACATTTCTGATTTATAGCTGCATTCAATTGCTATTTACTTTCTGCTTTTCTTTCTTAGTACAGGGACTAAGCTGAAATTCAGGTGCTCTGGTGACTGTTAAAAGACAGCTACATATGAATTTTAATTCTTCTGGCTTTACATAAGCTCCAAATTAAAATAATTGGCATGTTAAAAATATTTTTTTTAAATATCAAGGTTAAAATTTTTGCCTGGAAATGGGGTTCTTTAGAAGGTTGCATTTAAATGTTCCAAGTATCTATAAGTTTGAATTCTGATCATAAGTACATCTGTTTATTATACCCAAAGTGTATTATGGGGTACATAAGTTACACATTATTTCTTCATCCCGTCTCCACTCTCAAGATATAGAGGATTATTCCAGTGATGAAAGCTGGGGTATTAGGTATATTCAAAATCAGAGTGGAAAGCAACTAAAAAGGAGAATTTGCCCCAACTGAGGAGAAATCAGAAGGGTGTTCATTGAAGAGAGAGAAAACTGTGTTCAGGTGGTGATGATTCCCCAAAGATCTTAGGGTATCCCCTAGTGTCCTAATTCTGAGCTAAAGTCTGCCTTCATGCATTGTTTAAAGCTTAAATTGCAATCCCAGCACTTCGGGAGGCAGAGACAGGAGGTTTGCTTGAGCCCAATCATAGGGAGACCCTGTCTCTAGAAAAGTTAAAAAAAATTAGCCAGGTGTCGTGGTGTGCACCTGTAGTCCCAGCTACTTGGAAGGCTGAGGTCGGAGGCTACAGTCAGCCATGATAGCACCACTGCACTCCAGCCTGGGCGACAGAGTAAGTAAAGTGGGTAAATAAATAAATAAAGCTCAGAATTAAGTGCCTTCCTTAGCTCTTTCAGTTGTTTTATTGGCAAAGTGGCAGCTCACGGACTGGGCTTATTGGACATAGACTTTGTAGAAACAGGAGTCATAACACTCAATTAGAGACAAGTATGATAAAAACTTGATGTGCATCCAATACTGTTGGGATCCCTTTCTACTCTCATTGAGCTTATAGTGTCATTTGAGAATTTAAAAATATATACATTTTTAAAGCCCAGACTAAACCAAGCAACTAAAAGAAACAAGGAGCTATCATAGGCTTCCAGTATTAGAAAAGACACCTCCCTTGGGATGAGATCCTCCTTAAGTCACCGATAAGAGAACTACTCTTTGGCAGCTTAGCCATTTTTACCCACAGTATTTCTGACACCAAATGTGGTTTTGTTTTTTCCCCGATACCAACCAATTCTCTAATGCAACTGCTACCAACTGGGTGTCCTATGATTAAATTGCAGTCTGATGCTGACTACCCAGAGTTAGCACAGACCCTGCCACAGGTTAAGGGCTCAGCCAGCCTCACAAGCCTGCCTCTACTTCCAATGCCAATTCTAAGTTCTGGGCCTCCTATATTTCTGACCAACTGGCTATAAACTGGGGGTTCCCATGACCCCCTTCTCAGGTTCCATAATGTGCTAAATGGCTCATGCCACTCAGGAAGTCACTTTACTGCTGCCTTCATTTAGTGAAAACTAGCCCCTCTCTGCAATGTTTGAAGTGAATAAAAGGAAGATTTATTGGCAGTTTTTTAACAGATCTCCCACTTCCATTTTCCAGTGTATTCCAGCCACATGCCCACACCAGCTGTGTTTACCTCTGTGATTGCACCTAGTGATAAACCAAGTTGATTTAATTAAAAGTCTGATTACATATACAAGGAAAAACACTCGGTTATTTCCAAAACAGTGGAAAATGTCCTCTGTTGCTCATAAGTACAAATGCCTTTTTGATATGGCCAAATGATAGTAACATAATAGTGACTATAGTTCTTTAATAAATTTGTAGACTATGGGGTTTACAAATTTGCCCATTAACGTAACAAAATCTCCTTTAGAAGGAAACAACATTTGTAATTCAAAATGTGTACTTGGGTTATCAGACATATGGACCCTTCAGACTTTCTAAGGCACTTGTAAAGAAACTGGATGTTAAGGAAATAGCAGTGGGCCGGGCGCAGTGGCTCAGGCCTGTAATCCCAACACTTTGGGAGGCCGAGGTGGGTGGATCACCTGAGGTCAGGAGTTCGAGATCAGCTGGACCAACATGGTGAAACCCCATCTCTACTAAAAATACAAAAATTAGCTGGGTGTGGTGGCAGCCACCTGCAATCGCAGCTACTCAAAAGGCTGAGGCAGGAGAATCACTTGAACCCAGGAGGCGGAGGTTGCAGTGAGCTTAGATCACGCCATTGTACTCCAGCCTGAGTGAGAGAGTGAGCCTCCGTCTCAAAAAAAAAAAAAAAAAAAGAGAGAGAGGTGTCAGAGGCGCTTGAGCCAAAGCAACTCCATCTTGAATAGGCGCTGGGTAAAATGAGTCTGAGACCTACTAGGTTGCATTCCCAGGAGGTTAGACATTCTAAGTCACAGAATGAGATAGGTTGGCACAAGATACAGGTCCTATGCATTTTAGGGAGAGACAAGACGTCAATCAATACGTGTAAGGTGTACATTGGCTTGGTCTGGAAAGGCAGGGAAGGGGACTTCCAGGTCAAAGGTAGATAAGAGACAAATGGTTACACTCTTTTGAGTCTCTGATCAGCTTTTCACTGAATACACAATTTACATGCAAGAGGAAAGTAGAGGAATAATCTCTTATGCTTCAGTCTATCTTAGTGAAACAATAGGGCAGAGGAAGCAATCAGATATGAATTTGTCAAAGGTGAACAGAAGAATGGCTTTGATTTCTGTCCTTTGCCCATGAGGAATTTCCTTGTAGGTAAGTTGTAAGGGAGGTGTGCGGCTTCTTTTATTTTTAAATCTTTGTAGCTATCTTATTTAGGAATACAATGGGAGGCAGGTTTGCCTGATGCCGTTCCCAGCTTGAGTTTTCCTTTTGGCTTAGTGATTTTGTGGCCCCCAGATTTATTTTGCTTTTGCAGCCTTTATCTTATTCATCACTGTATTTTTAGCCAGCTGTTCATAGTACCCGAAAAATAGCCAACTGCTCCACATATACAGGTTGAGAAAATGAATAATGATATATAGCTAGCAGCATACCATTCCACAAATGGTAGGGTTTTAGAAATGAGGGAGGAGTATGTTTGTTTCTATGTAGTAGGATACTGCAGCCCTTGTTGAGGGAAAAAAAAAAACATTAACAGAATGAAGAGATCTCACAGCATGGGTAAAAAAATTTTTATTTCTTCTAATTGTTCTCCTCATCCCCTTCCTTCTGGAAATTTCTTTCTTTGGTCTTTGAAGAAGGAAATTAGCAAAAATAGCCTGCAACAGAGGGAATAGCAGGGACTTTGAAGCCAAGCACACCGAGTTTGGATGTAATTGCCTGAAGTGTGTTTTCAATCCAAATTGCATAGATGAGAGAAAGAAGCACAGCTGCACAGGGGAGGGAAGGGAGAGACAGCTGGAAATAAGCGCTATGACATCAAGAGTGGAGGTACCCAACTGGGACATTGTTGGCTTCCTTTAGAATTGCCGGAAGTTATCTTTTCTCTGCTTTAATCCTTATTGTTTTATCCCCAAATCCAGACATATCAATCGCACGCTCTCTATAAAATTCTTCAAAAACATACATTGAAAATGAAAATCCCCCACTAAGCACGCCCAAGAGATAACCACTCTTACTCATATGGTGTATATTCTTTGACATCTTGCTGCTTTATGATTTAAGAGCTTAACTATGTGGTATTTGATCTATACAAAATAATAATAACTCATCATTGTGGTAGGCTAAAGAATGGCCTCCCAAAAGATATCCCTGGGACCCGTGAATATTACCTTACTTGGCAAAAGAGAGAACACTTGCAGATGCAACTAAGTTAAGGATTTTGAAATGGGAGATGACCCTGGAGTGTCCTAGTGGGCCTTCGGTGCAATTGCTAGTGTACTTTTAAGAGAGAGGCTGAGGGAGATTTGATACAGAAGAGAAGGCAGGGCAATAGGACCATGGAGGAAGAGCTAGGAAGGAGTTGGCCATAAACTGGCTGTTACCAGAAGGTGGAAGAGGCAAGGGCCTGAATCTCCCTGAGAGAGTTCAATGGGAAGATGGCCCTGTTGACACCTTGATTCTAGTCTAGTGGGTATACTGTTAGTGGAAGCAGGCTTTCAGGAGATAAACACCTTTGGGGCTGAGTCTATAACACTAAAAGATACAGATGTGTGTGTGTATGTGTGTGTGTGACATTATGTTTTGCCTCCTAGAAGAACTATAATTGTCCTCTTCTAAGCCAGCCTACCTTGGTTCATTCTCTGGGTCCACCATTTTCTAGAATACCTAACTTAAAGACTCCCCAACTCACACAACAAAATATTTTAAGTCCTAATGACTCCTGGTTGTCACAATTAAGAAAACAAGATAACTATCCAGAAACTCATGGAAGGGTTTTAAGAATTGTGAGGTTTTTTTTTTTTTTTTTTTTTTTTTTTAATGTTTTAAAAGCTAGTTTGGGTTAGGAAAATTACAGCCAGCGAAAATAAGAACTTACTCTTCTGGATAAGGGTCAGGAGCACAGAATTTGCAAAATCTTATGAAAATCTTTCAGGTCTATGCCCGTTGCCTCATTCACCTAGGCTAGGACCGTGGGTTATGTATGGCTGTGATGAAAGGTACATGTGCATGTCAGATAATCCCCACACAGGCATTTTTTTCATTTGGTGACTCAGAAAGTGTTTCTCTGCCAAGAGTCTCTTCGCCACGTCTTAATCTGGACTGATACCTTTCCCTAAGTTCAGATTTCCCAATTGTAGGAGATATGGGTTATCTGCACATAGACAGCTGAAGGTTTTTGAGACGGAGTGTTGCTCTGTCGCCAGGCTGGAGTGCAGTGGCATGATCTCAGCCCACTGCAAACTCCAACTCCCAGGTTCAAGTGATTCTCCTCCCTCAGCCTCCAGAGTAGCTGGGATTACAGGCATGTGTCACCATGCCCAACTAATTTTTGTATTTTTAGTAGAGACGGGGTTTCACCACGTTGGCTAGGATGGTCTCAATCTTCTGACCTTGTGATCTGCCCACCTCAGCCTCCTGAAGTGCTGGGATTATAGGCATGAGCCACCACACCTGGCCAAGGGTTAAATTTAATTCATGGAGCTATCTTCCTGTTTGAACCTTAGGTAGGGGGAAAAGCTGAGTCTGGCTGCCAATATTTTATTTTTTTCTCTTATTCTTTTGGGCAAGTTGAATTGAAAATCATGATCAAGACAACAAGCTAGGCTCCAAATCTAGTCAAAGCAATACATCTTTATGGAGCATTTATTATTTATGAAGCCCAATGAAAGGCATATAAAGTAGTTGAAGACATGGACTTTATACTTCAGGTGCTTAGAATTGGGGGAACAAAGAGCATGCCAGGGGAGAGAGGTCTCTGTGGGATTGTTTGGTCAGTTGTAGAAATGAGACTTAAAATGAGCAGCTGAAGGTCAGGGACAACTCAGGAGGAAAGAATGAGGGTAGCATCCCGAGTTGATACAGATGGAGGGAATGGGGTGTGGGCATGCTGTGGTCAGGATTGGGGAAATGAGAAGGACCACTCTGACCAGAACAGAATTTATTTCGGGGAAAAAAAAATTAAAGGGGAAAGGCAAGGGCTGCAGTGGGCCAAGTTATGAAGGGCCTTGGATGTCAAACAAATGAGTTTGGACTTGATTCTTGTCATGGTCCACTGAAGTGTTTCGGATCAGCAGAGCAACATAACAAAAAGGCACTTTCGGAAGATTAATTTGGTACTGATGTGCACAGTCGATTGGAGGGGGTGAAACTGGAAGCAGAGAGGCAGGGTAGGGGCTGTTACAGTCATGCAGGCATAAAATAATGATGGCGGCATGAGAGAAATGAAGCCCTGGGAAGAGACTGTGACAGGAGTGACAAGACTTAGTAAGCGACTGAACTAGGGGAGAAAGAAAAATGAGGATTTGATTCTGCATGGCTGGGTTTCTCTAAATTGAATGAGAATAAGGAAAGGGGGCAGGGAAGATTGCATGTGGAATAAAATGATGAACTATTTTAGAGAAGTTGGCATCCATGCATCCACGTGAGTGTCCAGCAACCAACTGGACATATGGGACCGAGTTGTGGGTAAGAAGCCAGGGCAGGAAATGCAGGTTTGAGAGTCATCAGAACACAGGCAATAGCTAAGCCATGAAAATGACCAATGTCTCTGAGACAGAGAACTCAGCCCTCACAGACACTGAGCCCCGAATGGTCACCTAAGCATCAGAAAGGGGCGGGAGGGGATGGGATCCAGTGATGGAGAAAAAGGAGAAGTGGTCAGAAAAGTGTGAGGGCCACATTTATTTACATTAGTCCACATATTTCAAGGAAATAGAATTTAACAAAAGCAAAGAGATGTCAAAACGGATAGGCCCTTGGGTAATTTTATATCGCTGCACTGTGTACCCTGAACCTTGAAACACGGCTCACTTTTAACTTCTTTGAATGAAGGGCTGTGCGTTCAGATACAGTTCTGCTCCAGTCTCTTCACCTTGTTGATCACTTCCTGGCTGCCTCCACTAGAGACGCAGTCAATGTATACTTTGCATAGTTTATTCAACCTAAGAAAGATCAACCTGAGTTGATCTCTCCTCTTCCAACTGCACAATTAGGAGGCATCACATAATACTGTTACCAAATAGTTACTAAGCAACCCACTATGTGAAAAACTCCATATTAGGGGTTGAACAAACATTTACTTATACTCTCCATTTTAATACAAGGTTCAACATTACAAATGTTTGAATAAATCAAAGCAGGCTGGCAAAAAAAATTCCTAAGTCTAACATATGGAGTTAATGGTGCCAACTTGCTTCTTTTTATAAGCACAAGAGCTTTTAAAGCTGAGTACTCTGGCCACGCCCATTAGGTTACAAGGTCCTCCTGGACTTTGTTGTATGACATCTGGTACTTTACTGCCTTAGAGGCTAAAAAGAAATACCATGCGTGCCATTTGCTCTGTCTCAGTCTTTCTGAAAGGTTCCCTTTCAACTTGGTCTTTGTCTGTTGGTGGTAATAGTCTTTAAGGGTTTCAGATATTGAAGGTCTGGTGTTAACAGATTTTCTTTTGACTTTTAAATAAGTCACATATCCACTACTCAGAGAAGCAGCAGGGGAATATACAACTAGGATTTGTATACTAGCTTTACTTTTGCAAAGTTTTTGAAGTACCTTGTCACACAGATAACTGAGTTTTTGAAACAAAGTATATGCGTTGTGGCTGGACACCACAATATAATTAGTATCAGGACACTGACAGGGAAGGTCAGGTGCAGATGAATGATAGAGGTGCAGGGTTTACTTTCTGTGGCAAGGCTGGTATGTTACTTTAACAAAAAATCCCTATCGTGGATCAATGGCTTCTCAAAAGTGGGAAAAAAACCCCAGAAATTTTGCATGTTTGAATTTTACAAATTTAGCCTGCTGTACAGGCAGGCTTAGCACTAAAATGTACTTTTTTATGGTAGGGGCTTTCAAAATGCTTGTTGCCATTATGTTTAGCCTAAAGCTGCCTCTTTACATGTCTTAAAGGTTTCTCCGTACATAGGGAACCATAACTTAACTAGAGATGTAAATGGACTGTAACCTACTCTTGTGCCAGTCACCGAGTTTCGGCCAGTCAATGGAAGCCAATTGTTTAAACTGGGTTCAAATAAGGCAAATGCCAAGCTGTAACCAATCTGAATGTTTCTGTACCTCACTTACATTTTTTGTATGTCATATTCCTTTCTCTGCTCATAAATCTTGGACTACGAGGTAGCACTGGAGCCTCTCTGAATCTATTGTTTTGGGAACTGCCTGATTTTGGAATCATTCTTTGCTCAGTTAAACTCTGTTAAATTTGTCTAAGGTTTTTCTTTTAGCATTGCTATCACTGCCTATATTTGACCTTCGGCAGGCAGCTTGACTTCATTTACTAGATTTCATCAATAGTCCCCAAACAACAGTCTATAGATGTGATGCATCAGAACCACCTGGTAATCACTGAAAAAATAAATTCCTGGGTCCAATTTCTGGATACTCCAATTCAGTACATCTGGGGCAAGCCCAGGGTGTTTGTAGCTGCATTTTTTAAATCTGCGGGTAATTCTAATAAAAAAAATCAGCTTTGAGAGCCGCTCATTTCCTTCTAGATGTGTGCGGTGAAACTAGGCTGTGACCTGGTCTGAGCTTACATATCCTATATGCTAAGTATGAGCATCACGGTACCGAACTTCACTCAAATGGAAAAAAATGATGGTCCTTCCCTGGTGGGCTGAAACTGAGATACTAATTTATAAACTTGGAAATCTTGGCCTTTAACCAGAGCTTACAAACTGTAGGGGAAAGATTATCCTCTTGCCCTATGATACACTTATTTCAGGGACATTTGGAGCACTTGATATTTTTTATTTCCTCATCATGTGTTGGGAAGAAGAGATGCCAGGAACACAATGACAAGTCCAAGACATGTAAACCAAAATGGAACCCAGGTTTCTTCTTACTTAGTTCAGTTCTTATGAAATACATCACTATGTAATAAAATTAAATCTCTCATGTTGGTATACCAGACCATTTTAATGTTCAAGGGAGAAGTTCATGTATGCTCACAAATTACCACTGCCACCATTTCCTCCCCACCGAAAGAAAAACCTAAACATCCCCTAAAACATCCCCTACACTCTAAAAATCAGCACATTTCCAAAACAGAATCATACGTATTACTCTCTAACTCTGTTTTCATTTAAAAATATATCACGCACACCCCTCTAGTTCAATATATGCCATAACTCATTCTTTGTAATAGCCTTATAACATTCCATATTATAGATATATCCTGAGTTTTCTATTGTTCCCATATTGATGGACTTTGTTTTCAGCTTTTAAAAAAATCACCACTTACAGTGCTATGATTTTAACACACATGCTAATTATTTCATTTTAGACAGGTATTTTCTAATAGGATTTATCAAAAGGGTGTGAGGATCTTAACTCTTAAAACTTTTTTTTTACATATAGAAATTTTTATTTAAATAGAGACGAGGATCTCACCATGTTGCCTAGACTTGTCTCGACCTCCTAGGCTCAAGGAATCCACCCTTCTTGGCCTCCCAAAGTGTTAGGATTACAGGAGTGAGCCACTGTGCGCAAGGGAGGAGCTTAACTCTTATTAGATACAGCTGATTACTTTCCAAAGCGGTTATAACAATTTGACCTTCTCTCTGGCATTATATGACAGTTCCAGTTGCTTCCTCATCCTCACTAGCACTAAGCATTTTCTATCTATGGGAAAAATTTAAACACTTAATTGTTTTAATTTGCATTTCCTTGTGAGTGAAATGTGCCTTTTTATGTAAGTTAGTTTTTCTTTGCATATTCTCTTCTGTAAATGGCCCTCTAGGATAAAATTAAGTTATATTCTTCCTTATACTGTGTACAAAAAAGTAATTCCATATAAAGATCTAAATGTAAAAAAGAAAAATTATGCAAAATCAGCAGGAAAACAATCCTAGAATATTTAGTTTTGAGTGGGACCAATATTTGACATTTTTAAACAAGCTAAAACTGAATACCACAAAGAAAAACTAACGGTGGATTTGAATTATAACCATTAAGATGGTTTCTATTGCTCTTTTTCTTACAGAAGAAGTCAAAAGACAAATGACAGATTGGTAAAGAAGCATGTGTTACAGACACGATACATGAAGGATTAATATCTCTAATACATGGTTCTCTCAAAAGCTGATAAGAAAATGCAAAATTAAAAATTTTAAAAAACCCAAAAATGAGCAAAGGATACAAATTCACTGACTTTTTTCCCTCTCTGACATACTACTTCTGAAGCCCCCATGTTTAAAATGTAGACCCTGTGGTTGTTTACATCAGATACATCAATGAGTAGGTGTCTCTCCTCCTACATGGCCTTCTCACACTCACCTCCTTTCTCTAGCTGTAGGGCCTTTTGGCACCAGGGTCTGATTTCCTCATGTGGTGTGTTGCCTTTGGTAAACCTCACATACCTCCTAATCACAGCTGAGTTGTCCTTTTGACGTGTGCCCCCCACCTCTCCCCTTTCAACTCTGCAGCCAACTTATAGCAGCTCAATGCTTCTTGAAGCCAAAAGCTTATATTCAGAAAGCTCTGTACACAAAGCAAAAGGCCCCACTGAGCACCACTTCACCAATTTCAGGTGTGCCCTACAATGGAAGGACACGTCTACTTGCAGAGTTTAGAAACTGAGTTTTGAGAAGGCACCTGTGTAGCACTTATATCTATGAGAATTGAAAGCAACTACTTGCATACCACACACATAGATGAGGAACAACTGAGACAACCCAAGAGAAAGTGCTTTGCAAAGTCTAATGTCCTACATACAACTGACAGTAAGCCATTGGGCCCAGTTTCCCTTAAAACCACACAATTAAAAATAATCAGTAAGCGATGGGAGCAATCATGTACCCCTTACTTCCTTTTCCCAAGTTGGAGACTACACCTCTCTCAACAGCTCTGATCCGCTCTCACAGCCACACCCAACAAATTCCCCATCATTCAAGGCCCTGCCTTAAGGATAACATCTTCAGGAAGGCCTCTTCCATCTTAGACTCATCCCCCAATTTTTGGTCATCAGTTCCTACTGAGTTGTTAGCATTCTGTGCTAACAAATTACAAAGGAGAAGTCCTTTATAACTTTAATCACAGTTGTAATTAATCTGAGTCACCTGGGCTAGAATGGTCGGCTACCTGGGCTAGAGTGGAAATTCAGTGAAAGCAAGTATAATGTCCATTTTGTGTAGAATGCTTAGCGTGGTTCCAGGTATGTATTAGATGATCAATAAACCCATGTTGAATGAGTAAATAAAACCCACAGTATCTTGTCTATTTATATCATAGCTGTTGTAAAAGTTTATAACTGTTTACTTGTGCAGTGTTTGTTTCCCTTGTGAAATTATGGGCTTCACAAAACAGGTGCTTTTTTCTGCCTTAGTGCTAGCCCTTTATATTCCTAATATCTAAAACAATTTGGGACATATAGGTGCTCAATACAAATTTAACAAATAAATGAATATAGGCCTCAGTATATGCTGTTGTTGGCAAACAAGGAACTTTGAGATAATCATCACCTCCATTTTCAAAACTTCATGACTGAAAATTGTGAGGAACTTCAATCTCCATAGACTTTAAGTCATTTTACATCTACACTGTTACTTAATGTACCAGTATTTTACATTTTGTTTTTTTAGAGACGGAGTCACTCTGTCACCCAGGCTGGAGTGCAGTGGCACAACCATAGCTCACTGCAACCTTGAACTCGTGGGCTCAAGAGATCCTCTCACCTCTGCCTCTAGAGTAGCTAGGACCACAGGCTTGTGCCACTGTGCCTAGGTTTTATTTTAAAATTGTTTTTGGAGAGACAAGGTCTTGCTGTGTCGCTCAGGCTGGTCTCAAGCAATCTTGGCCTCAAGCAATCCTCCTGGTTCAGCAATCCTCCTGCCTCAGCTTCCCAAAGTGCAGGGATAACATGCATAAGCCACCATGCTTAGCTATTTGTATTACCAAACACGAACAATTAAAATGTACATAAGAATGAAATAAAATAAATTTTAGATATGTAATTTTTTGGACCATCCTGCTTTGGAGATAATTTTTTTTCTGGATGACAATGGGTACCCCAGATTTGTGCTATGATCTGTCACTAAGATAGCTGCAAATTTAAGATTTTTCAGCATTCCTTAACCAAAAGCCTGAGTTTTAAGACAAAAGCCTCTTTAATCAAGGTTCTAGAATTCATGAGAGCAAGAGAGAGGCCAAGAAAAATGATTTGTAAGTGATTGAAAAATAATTTTTATTCAGAAGCTCTTTTTCTTATAGTTTTCAGGTTGAGGTTACTGGTTAGGGAGATAATAAAGTATATATAGATCACTGGTGATGTCTACTCAAACAGTGAGAAGTTCAAAGTGATGGAAAGTCAGAAAACATTCAGGAAGAGGAATTTTATCAAGCAGTGGAGTAGCAGTAGGAAATTTATGCAGACAAACTTTCCTTTCAATCCATGCCTCACAGAGGCAAGAAAAAATAGCTGCTAGCCTTCTTTGGCAAATGAAGACGTTTAACCTGGACTAGGTTCTAATGATCGCTATTATTGTAGTTTTAAAAAGTAATTGATGGTGCAAGAAACTGCAGGCAAATATTTTTTCTGGAAAGTCTTCTTAAAATGGGCTTGTTCAGGCTTGGAAAAATACATGTTATAGGGGAATACATATGAAAGTGTAATGAATTCTCCCTCCAGTCATTTCAAATGCTTTTTTCCTAACTTTTAAATAAAAATCTAAATACAGATTTAATCAAACTGTGATATTGAGACCACTGAAGAATTTCTATTTGAAAATCCATTTACTTAAATGCATATATCAGCATGATGCAGGGAGGTTCTGGCATTATTCCAAGCCGAAAGGCCTCAAGCCCTGCTTCTCTGTTTCACATCTCTCCAGTATCTATGTGACACTCAGCAAGACAGCCACTTTGGCCATTTAATGCTTCATTGGAATATTCAACAATCTCATTTTCAGTTAGAAATAAAGGAGGAACATACTTGTTTTTCTTTTCAGTCATTAGTTTGGCACTGAGTGTTGTATTGTTAAATTTACTAACTCCTGATTCTTATTTGCAATGATTTTAGAATGGTTTTGGCACAAGGCACCACAGAAGCTGAAATTCTTGCTATAGAGTTGATTTTTAAAAAATCTTTTTGAGAATTTACACATGCTTAAAATTACTTTTACTCTGACTATAAAAGCTGTTCATGCTTCATGCAGAAGAATTAGTAAATACAGAAAAAAGTATAGGGAGAAAAAAAAAAAAACCCTATGTTACAGTGTCGCTTGGACATAATAACCACTTGTTATTTTGGAGCTTTTCCCCCCAGATATAGTTCACTATATCATATAGCGAAACCAAAACTATTGATACCTTTGTATCCTATTTTCTCATTTTTTATTGTATTGTTGGGGCTCACAGAATACCCCCAAAGTACGGTGCTTTGGCATGCTGAGCACTTTTGAATTAAAGGAAATTGGAAGACCTTAGAGGTTGCCTCAGAACCAAGAACTTTCTAACCCTCTCTTGTCTGTAGCTCCCCACTGCCCCCCTTAACCCCCACAGGGAGAGGCTGACTCTGGAACTTCCCTTAACTGACTCAGAAAACTTCTTCCAAAAGAAGTGCAATTGTCTTGAAACCCTCTCCCTCAGGCATCTCAACTAACCAGGAAGGATTAATCACCAGAGAAAAGGAAAGACTAAAAGTCTTTCTCATCACGCCCAGACAGACTTTTCATTTATTCTTTTGAGGTCTGTTCTGAGAGACTACCTGGGAGTCTTTATCCGCATAATATGACAACCTGTGTTCACAGGGCAGTTATGTCCCTCACCTTCCTAGGACTTGTCCACAAACTATTCTCTGTTCTTCATCCCATTAGAATCATTTAAAAACTATTATCTGGCCGGGCGCGGTGGCTCATGTCTGTAATCCCAGCACTTTGGGAGGCTGAGGCGGGTGGATCACGAGGTCAGGAGATCGAGACCATCCTGGCTAACACAGTGAAACCTCATCTCTACTAAAAATACAAAAAATTAGCCCAGTGTGGTGGCAGGTGCCTGTAGTCCCAGCTACTCAGGAGGCTGAGGCAGAAGAATGGTGTGAACCCAGGAGGCAGAGCTTGCAGTGAGCTGAGATAGCACTACTGCACTCCAGCCTGGGTGACAAAGCGAGACTCTGTCTCAAAAAAAAAAAAAAACAAAAACAAAAAAACCCAACAAAACAACAACAACAAACAAACAAAACAAAACAAAAAAAACTGTTATCTGTCCTTTGGGCCCATTCAGTTCCCCTAAAATTCATTTACTACCCCTTGACATTTCCTACATTCCCCACTTACCTCTCCTTTATGAAGAAGAGTATATGAACTTCTAAACCTCGTTGGGGAACTGGGTAATCATTCTCCTGTGATTCCCCTGTGTTTATGCACATTAATAAACTTATATATCCTTTTTTTCAGCATTTGCCAACCTTCAGAGGGGGAGCGAGAATTTTTCTTTACCTCTATAGAAACTTCAGCATTAAAAATTATTTATAGACATTTACAGCAGGCACAAAAGGGTCTATACTTTGCACTATAATGAGCCTTTCTCATTGTTGAACACATAGGTAGCATCCCAAGTTTTGATAGACTAAATAAATTGATAACAAACATCTTTCCATGTACTCTAAATCTTTGCCTACATTTCAGGTAATCCCCTTAGGAAAGCTTTTTAGAAATGAAACTGTAGAGAATATTAATACTGCAAATAGCTTACATTTATTGAGTTTATTTGTGCTAGTCTCTGCCTAAGCATTTTACACATAAGAACTAATTCAATATTAGTTCAATTTTAGATATGAGAAAATTGGGGCACAGGGATATGAAGTAACTCCTTCCAATTAGCACATCACGAGTAAGTAGAAGAACCAGGACATGAACCCAGGCAGGCTGAGGATGGAGCTGGTAGTCCGAACCTTTGTTTTGCATGGACTGTCTAACCACATGTGCAGCTGTGACCCCAGCAGATCATAAACCCGGGACTTAGAAGAAAGAGACCACCCAATTTAATTCTTGGACGTTATAGAAAGCAAGGCCCAGAAAGATGAAGTGACTTCATTAAAGTAGCACAGATAGCTAGTAGCAGATCTAGAACTTAACACATCACCTGACTCCTTATCCTGCAGTTCAGTAACTTGCTACTGAAAGCATGGTGCCTGAACCATAGTGTCAGCATCACCTGGAAGCCCATTAGAAATGCAGAGTCCCAGGCCCTACCTGGGACTGCAGCTGACTCTGCATTGTCAGTAAGATCCCCTAGTGTTTTATTTGCACATTACAATTCATTAGCTCTGGCAATATTCTCTGTAAACTTGATAGAGCTTTGATAATACGTTAATGGAAAATCTGCATATAAGCTGCCAGTATTTTTATAGCAAGAAAAAAACCCTAATTTTTCAGAGTTAAAGTTTATATTAAATTGAGCCATTTGAAATTGCTGTTATTTTAAGGTTTAAAAACTGTCATATAGTGGCAACTTATTGTGGTTCAACTTCAGTGGCTACAGGAGTAACAATAACAAAACTTCCGTATGTCTGTTAATCTCTGTAGAGAATGGACTTGAAGAATAAGATGAAGTTCCTTCCCCCAAAGAGGGTACAGCTTAGTCAGGAAGAATAAACAATTAAACAATTAAAGTACAAAATATTAAGTGCTACTGCAGCACATTCTGAGCGCTCAGGAGGAAGTTAAGTGATGTTCTGGAAAACTGTTTTCTGGAAGAAAACAGTTACTAGCTTCCATTAATGGCAACAAAGATGGGTACGCAAGGCTTAGTCAAATTATTAAATAAATATCCCTGTAAGCCGCTCAGAGCCTGATGAAACAAATAGCTTATAGGTATATAAAATATAGGAGATGTAAATCACCACTTGAACTGCCCAAGCAAAACAGCTGTGTTGGTCTTAATGGCGATAGCAGGTAAAGAAAGTTACGAGGCTTAGCACTTAGGGTGTGCTATTCTCACAGGCTCCAATTTGGCCACTTCTGTTTTTTTGAAATCAGTGGATGTGATGTTGGAAAAGAACTGCTTTCTCCTGCTACACTCAACATTCAACACAGAACACTTCTGCTAGCAGATGTAGGGCGGGGGAGGATTCCCCCACGAGCAATTCTCTCACACCAGCTGGGTGTCCTATAATTCAATTCAATTCTGACATTAACCAGAACTAGCGCCAGATCTCATAGGTTAGTGGCCCAGTCCCACATAACTACCTCCTACTTCACATGCCAATCTCAAGTTCAGGTGTCTGGAAATTCTGACCAACCAGCTATAAATTAGGGGTTCCCATAATCCCCTCCCTTGCGTTTGGTTATTTGCTAGATGGCTCACAGAACTTAGGAAAACACTTATGTTTACCCATTTATTATAAAAGATACAGATACAGAGCCAGATGGAAGAGAGGCATAGGGCAAGGTATGTAGGAGAGGTCCCAGAACTTCCAGACCCTCTCTGGGGATACCAACCTCCCAGTACCTCCATATGTTCAGCAACCTGGAAGCTCTCTGAATCCTATCTATTTTGGGTTTTTATGGAGGGTTATGAGGGCACAATTGATTAAATCATTGACCACTGGTTATTAGCTCAACTTGCAGTCCCTTTCACTTCCCTGGAGGTTGGGGGATGGGGCTGAAAGTCCCAACCCTCTAATCACATGGTTGGTTTCCCTGGCAACCACCTCCCATCCTAAGGCTATCCAGGAGCCCCTATCACCTGTCATCTCATTAGCATACAAAAAGACACATCACTTTGGAGAGTCAAGGATTTTAGGAGCTGTTTGCCAGAAAATGGGGATGAAGACCAAATATATATGTTTCTACTATAAGAATATCATAGTGGATATCTTTAGATTGAGTGAAATGAGTAACTGGCTTTCATTGTCCCATGTAATAAACAGAAGAATCTTTGGAGTGATTAATACTTAAAAATACAGTATGTTTACCAGAAGCCATGTGTAATAACTATAAATTATACTGTATGTTCAAGGGCACAAAATTCTTGCTAAGTAGTCACAATAAAACTTATTCATTCTTAAGAAATCATTAAGTATTTGCAATCCTGCTATTATAGAAATGAGACTGGGTGACCATGTTGATTTTGCATCTTTCCACTAGTTGGTTTAGAATACCTAATTTGGGAATAGTTGGTTGAATCTTTGAATTGGCGATAATTCTACTTTACCATTTAATCTAACTTTTTTCTTATTAAGATTCCTTTCCTAGAAAGAACCAAGCTACCAATAGCTGGGTCCATGGTGAGTTATTCACCCTGTAATTAAATGCTGTCTATACAAGTTGCATTTGAAGGAAAAAAACAAATGCTTTTTCACACACAAAAAAAGAGGCCAAGATAGTGGCAAGTCCTTTGGTATGCCATACTTTTTCTTGAGAAACTATGCAGTGTGGTTTCACCCTTGGAGAGTCCCTTCCTTTTTGCTATTTCTCAGCTGGTGCCCATCCTTTCACTTCTTCCACAACTCCTTAACTCAAGGCTAAGGCTTTAAGCCTTTCTCATAGGGACCAACTGATTTCACACCACCTCTGTCTGAATATTTCCAGCTTTCCCTCAGGCTGGACTGCTCTCTGGGCAGCATGCTGAGCTCGGCTCAGAAAATGCCCCCATTCTGAGGACTCTTCAAATCACATTTGATCAACTCTCTGTGTTTGAATTTTTACTGTTGCCTTATTTTAAAGGAAGCCTGACTGTACTCTCCAGGACTATTCTGTTTCTGTGGTACTTGGAATTTGTATGGGCATCTGAGTAGGGGAACCAAGTATAGAAATTGCAAGCAAACTTTCTTCTTATTGAATCACGGCATCTAAAGAGATAGAAAAAGAGTTAAAGGAAGAACATGACCAGTAAAGTTCTGAAAGATACACTGGAAGTTCTTTGGTTTGTAAAAATTAGTCAAAAACTAGAGAGGATGTTAGGCTCAAAATGAATGATTGAGGAGTGATCTACAATTTCAGATGACTTCCTGTCTATTCCTTAGAGGATAAAGCAGCAATGACAAAAAGGCAAGGGTTGCTTCTCTAAATTTGGTAAAAGGTAATGGGTAATAAACGTGTTGACCAGCTGGTGCCCATTCTAGGCCAGCCAGGAAACAGCAGTTTTGCCTCAGAGATCTCCTCCCCCAAGCAGAATGCCGGTCCACTCACTTTTAGGAGCCTATATAAATAAAGTATCTGAGGCCAAATTTGGATAATAGTACAAGTGATACCCAAAACACATTGAACAGGGAGAAATCAGCAGGAGGGTGGGAATATCGCCCTTAAGCACGTAAGTGTGGCAGCTGTGGGATCCCCACATTCCTCCGAAAGCCATAAGGGCAAATGGTTCCTGTTTTTCACCACTTGTCATTGATGAAATTTAGTGTGATAAAACTGCCTGCAGGTGTCAGCAATTCGATTCCTAGTTTGTTAGTTTCCTGCCCCCCATTCCTTCCTCGCTCTCTCTTATTCCTTCCTCCTCTTCTTCCCTCCTTTTTCCTTTGAAAATCTTCACTGAATATGCTAAACACTATTTGGGGACTGTAAGAATATAGATAAGAAGATACAGCATCTTACTCTCAACTTGCTTATTTCCTGAAAGATAGGACATCCACATACAACTGTAATACCGAGCCTCACGTGGTTAGTGTTATGAACGACAGAGTGGCATGGGCTCTCAGAGGAGAACTCGCGCTGGAGGAGGTAAGAGTTTGAACTTGTTTGAGAAAGGTGGGCAGATGTGGAGGAACATGCACAGAATAGAAGAAGGACAGAGGAAGAAGCTGCAGGTGATTTTGAGAGGTTTCACAGTGATAAGCAAACGGAAATTGAACACAGTCTGGACCAGAGCAGCAGGAACCAAGGGCGAGTGACTGTTCATTGACCCACAGCCTCCAGCCATGTTACCCTGCTGCTTGTCCTCAACAGTGGTTCTCAAATTTTAGCTTCTTGCCGGACACGGTGGCTCACGCCTGTAATTCCATCACTTTGGGAGGCCGAGGCGGGTGGATCACGAGTTCAGGAGATTGAGACCATCCTGGCTAACACGGTGAAACCCCGTCTCCACTAAAAGTACAAAAAATTAGCCGGGCGTGGTGGTGGGCACCTGTAGTCCCAGCTACTCGGGAGGCTGAGGCAGGAGAATGGCTTGAACCCGGGAGGTGGAGCTTGCAGTGAGCCGAGATTGTGCCACTGCACTCCAGCCTGGGCGACAGAGCGAGACTCCGTCTCCAAAAAAAAAAAAAAAAAAAAATGTAGCGTCTATCACCTGGAGGCTTGTTAAGCCCGACTGCTGGGCCCCACCCCCAGAACTCCTGATTTGGGAGGGGAAGGTGGCCTGATAATTTTTAGTTTCTCACAAGTGCCCAGGTGGTGCTGATGTTGCTGGTCTGAGACCAGCTGTCCAGGGACCTGCCACACGGGCTTCCACCTCACCTGCTGTTTCCCATGAGTGGAAGTTTCTACCCTCAGATCTTCACATAATCAGGAGTCTCACTTTATTCTTCTCATCTCCTCTCCTGACACTCTATCACCTTTCTACATTTTATCTAAGTTCAGAGTCCTTATCAGAACTCACTACTATGGCATATTAATTTTCTGTCATTCCATTAGGATGTAAACTTCACAAGATACTTTGTTTTATTCACTAGGACTTAAATAAGTGCTGTATTCCTAGAACCTACAGTGCTATATCCCTAGGCCTTAAAATGGGCACATGGTAGGCACTCAATGAATAGTGCTGACTGAATACACAAAGTATTGCCTTGGAAAGGAGAGGGGGGGTGGGGGCGGGATCAGGAACCTGTAGAGTTTGGGGTAGGAAGGATGGAAGCTGAGATAACTCAGGTCAATTGCTGCATCGTCTCTTTTTTTTTTTTTTTTTTTTTTTTGAGACAGGCTGTTGCCCAGGCTGGAGTGCAGTGGCACCCCTCTGTCACACAGGCTGGAGTGCAGTGGTGCAATCATGGCTCACTACAGCTTCATTCTCCTGGGCTCAAGTGATCTCCTGCCTCGGTGTCCCTAGTAGTGGAAGTGCAGGCATGCGCCACCACACCTGGCAAACTTAATTTTTTTTTTTTTTGTAAATTCAGGGTTTTCTCATGTTGGCCGGGCTGGGTCTCCAACTCCTGGGCTCAAGTGATCCTCCCACCTTGGCCTCTCAAACTACTGGGATTACAAGTGTGAGCCACCAGCCTCCCTCTTATCAAGAAAGATACATTTATTTGCTCTTATATAAAAGGTGTGGTGTCAGGCATTGGGGGGAAGAGAGGGTACAGGTGTGTGTGGGTGCTTGAAGTAATTGGAGAGTTTTTAGAATAGTAGTGTGGAAGGTGCATGACCTCAGCAAACCAGGGCCCCATGGAAAAAAAAAAGAAAACCCTCATTTTAGGCAGAGAAAAACAAAGCAGACTAAATTTCTCTCCAAAACATTGAAGTAATTTTTCTGTAAGATATTACATTAAGATGTAAGATATTACATTAAGAAGATTTCTGTCAGATATTACATTAAAATGATTTACATTTTCCTCTGCTTGCACAAAGAGTTCTGAAAACTTAGGGAGAACTGGACTTCCCCATATGTATCCTTTTTTTTCTGCCTGTAAGTCGAGGGCTTAGAATATTTTTTTTCTGCAGCAAATTTCTAACTACTCCAAATACTTTGCTATACAGGCTAATCCCAAATGCCTCCAACCTTCAATATGTTTAGCAGTTTTGATGCCAAATATATTGCTATCACATCATCAGACATCCCATCACATCATCCCATCATCCCAAACATGATGGAGAGATTATAATAAGACCCCCCCAATCATCTCATTATAAATCTTGTGTTCTCATTACAGTCACAAAATCAGAAAAAGGAACCTAGTTGACATGTTGGTGATTCATGAATTAGTCTGGTAAGATAAAGACATTCTGAAAGGGAGATAGGGGAAATGAAAATATGACCAATGAGGTCACATGTGCAAATGGTTCCAGCTTCTGCAAGTGCAAACATAGGCCAGGGTTCTCATCTAGTGATGAGTGTGGTACCCTAGAACTTTCATCTTTTATCAGTTGCTAAGATTGAAATACTATAAAAATACATGACGTGTGTGTTAAAAAAACAAAGGTAGAAAAAAGCAGGAAGAGTGTGTTGACCTAATATACTTGCATTTTCATTTGGTTTTAAATACTTGTTCATTTTTTTTAAATCTCTCCCTCTTTTTCAGTTTAGACTGTGGATTAAAACATAAGCCCTCAGGAGACACAGACTGTCGTTTCCTCTGCAAGACACTGCCTGGCACAGCTACTTTGAAGATTCTTAACCATCCTTGGGGATAAGAAATGACAGTCAGGATGTGATAATTGCTACTCTCCTGGTATTGGGTCAGTAAGTGTTTGTGGAATGAGGAAGGATGAGAGAACTGGGAAGATGGATGAGGAGATGGCACCTCCAGTTTTCTGATAACTTAATGAGGAAGAGAATAGATTTGGCTAAGAAGACACTAAGACACTTTCAGTCTTTTTCTTAATTCCTTAGGATGATAGAAGGTAATGAAAAAAATTGGCAATTTTGTGACAGGATGTGTCTACATGAGACTTTCCCACTAATAGCATAACTTACCTAATATAATACCTTGTATTATATTCTGATTTACAAAGTCCTATATCATCTTATTAAATGTTAGAGAAATATAAATTAGTGGCAGTCTTTTTCTTTTCTTTCTTCCATTGCTGTTACATTTCTGCCCTCTTTCCTTTTAGAGCTCCAGAAGTTGCTCTTCCTTTCTCAATGATGGCAGAGGGAATTTTCTCTTAAAAATGGAATCAACTAAGTTCTTAGCTTAAAGTTGTTCATGAGCATGCTGTCACCTTTGGGAGAAATCAAAAGCGTGTGTTATGGGACCTCACCTACCTCTGCAGCCTTCCCTCCCCTCTCCCTCCAGGGGCACATTCCAGGTAACATTCTTCAGAAATGATCCTGGAGAAAACCCGTGGATCTGGGTTTATGGTTCCTTTATGGACTCATCATCCACACCAACAGCTGGCCCCTCAGTGATGCTGGTGATCCCTTTGAAGGTCCCGAGTCATCTCCCCTCTCTCTTCATAGGACCGGGACCCACCTTCTACTTTACAGAGAAAGGAGAGGGCAGCCAGCTTTCAGTCTCTGTGGACACCTGACTCCATTTCACTTTCCTGTGGTCTCTCCTTTATCACTGGTCTCTCCCTTTCCTTATTTCTACCACCTGGTATAAAATATGAGCATATCTTTCCTATCTTAAGGAGTAAAAGCAAAATGGCAAAACACTCCTTTAAATCTATCAGCTCCCCACACTGCCCTCACCCCCACTTCATGGACAAGCTTCTTGAAATTATGGTCTCCTTTCACTGCTAATTTTCTGACATCCAATTCCCTTCTCAGCCTACCTGCTCTAGTTTCCATTCACCACTCCACCGAAAGCACCTTTGATATCATGAATGATGTCCTGAATTGCCTACCCAGTGGACATGACTTTGCAGCACTTGATGTGATTAACCTCTCCCTTCTTGGATCCCTTATTTTCCTTTAACTGACATCTCCTGTGTTTCTTACTCTGTTTCTAGACCTTTCTGCTACTTTCTTCTCTGCCTTTCCCCTTCTGCTCTATTGAGTCTTTGGCCCTCTTTTCATGTAATGAGTTCTTCCAGGGTACTCCATCCTATACCAAACCTTTCAAGAAATTCTATTGACACCTCAGTTTCTGGAATCTATTTCATAGCCTAGAGGTCTCTCTTGAGCTTCAGATCCATCTATCCAACTGGGCACTTTATAGGCAGCGCAAACAATACATATCCAAAAAAGTGCTTATCTTCTCTGCAAAGGGCAGTCTACTAACCCGATTCTGAGATTCAATTTACACTATCCCATCTTTGAAATAGTGGAAAAATTGTGAAAATTCTACCTCCTAAATATTTAGTTGGTTCCCTCCTTTTTCTTCCAATGTCACTGCCATTAACCAGGCACTATCTCGTATTACTAAGGTCACCTTAACATCCCAGTCATCTTGACATCAGTCTTCAGCCCTCCAGCCTTCCCTTTTCCATGATAGCAGAGAGAACTTTCTTTTAAAAATTGAATTGACTAAATTCCCTGCTTAAAATTGTTCATGAACATACTGTTACCTTTGGGAGAAATCAGAACTATGTGTTATGGGACCTCACCTACCTCTGTAGCCTTCCCTCCCGCCTCCTGACTCCCTCAGAGAAAGATGCCTTCTGTTATAGCCATACTCAATTGCCCTGATTTTCTAGACTTGACCAAGCTCTCTCACCTGTAGTTCTTTGCACCAATATATTCCCTGTGTCTGGAAAGCCTTAACCTAATCTCTAGTTTTTCTTGATGACTGAGATCAGGACCATGTCCTTTCAATACCAGCCATTTAAAAGAAAAAGTCAAAATATCTTGCATATTTAATAAACCACTCAAAATTTTTTTTCCTTTGCAATCGTCACATCTAAGACGACTTCTCTGGCCTTCTGTCCATTCTTCAGTCTGGGTTAGGTGACCCTCTCCTGCACTTGCTTGATATCTGATATCAAGAGTTTTCTCTGGAGGCACAAGGATCCCAGGGTTGGAACTGTTTGTTTACCTGCCTGAGTTACTCATTTTGCTGTGCACGTGGGCTGTTCTTTCATCTCTGTAGTCCTAGACTAGCAGCGGGCCAGACACCCTGCAAATATTTATAGATACGAAATGAAATCCTCACTTGTTAAACACTTCTCAGCCTTGCCAAATCACTTTACTTCATCCCCAATGACGCCAGAGAATAGGAAAGGGTAAGAAGATTTCTGGAGTCACCAAAGGTGGTGTTGTCAACTATAAAGAATGCTGTGAACTCAGGTGGCCTGGGTTTTAGTCTTAACTCTACCGATAGCTCTGCTAATCCTTTTACCTTTATGGAGTTCTGCTTCCTCATATATTATAAAAAGGGATTGGGCTATGATACATTTTTTGTCCATTCTGGTCCTGACATTCTATGACTTTAAAAAATGTCATTCATAGAAGAAAAAATGCACACTTTTAATTAGCTGGAAGTCCAAAATTCTAAACATCCATTTGGAGATATTGTTATTTCAAAAAAAAAAAAAAAAAAAAAACAAGTGAAAGGGAGAATGGGCTGGTAGTCATTGGATATCAGCCAGCGTAACCACTCAGAGAGAGACTGCTGTAGTTATCTCTAATATGTTCTCCCAGATCTGGCCCCCTGGCTAAAGGCTATATTTCACAGCCTCTCTTGCAGCTAGGGCTGTCTAGCTGATTCTGGCCTGCAGGAAGTGATGTTTGAACTTCTGGTCTGTGGCATTACAGGAGAGTGACTTTTCTTTCCACTTTCCTGCTGGCTGGACTGTGAGAAATGGAAGACTCCTCCTTTGGAAGTTGAATGTTGAGCATGACAGAGCTACAAGACAGAAGCAGCCTGGTTCTCCGTCACCACCAACCAGCCATAGCTGTTTTGGAGTTTTACAGGAAAGAGAAATGGATTTGTTTAAGCTATGGAGGTTTAGGATTCTTTGTCATAGAAGAACTAAGAAACAGACAAACAAAATACAGAGCAAAACAAAACAACCCAATAGTATCCTTACTAACACTGATACTAAAATGTTTTACTATTTTCAAAGTACACTGGAAAAAAAAAGAACAAAGGCTGTAATTATGTTGAAGAGAAACACTTAGAAGTTTGATTCAACCTTTCATAAAATAATCTTTTAGGAAATTTACGACACTACCTGGAACAAGATCCTAAAGCTCTGTATTCCGCATTCCACTGTATCATAAAGAAGCTAATGCCTAGAGGCGGATTGAGAAGCCATTAATTTAGCAAAGCAAATTCTAATCCAATAAACCAGTTATCTACTGATTGCTCATAATGAAAACTCTAAAACAAGTCACCAAAAACGTTTTTATTTTCTGTTCAGTCATTCCATTTACAAAGACAAAAAAATAATGCTTTTGTAGCTCGCACAATATAGGCTGTGAAGTTATAAAACGTTAACATCCTTTGCTGCTTTTCAGGGGTTGGAAGTGATTTTGCTTAATGGTATTACCCAGAAAGTACCTTGGTGCTATAAAATAAAGGGTTCATTATCAGATTGGGCTTCAAGGAGAGTGGAGCCCAGAAGCATTTGAAACAATTCTCCTTCTACTAGCTCAGTGGGCAGAGGAAGTGCTGAACCCCATACTGTCTGCCTGTGAGTTTGGGTCAGAGGCGTAGAGGACTGCAGCACTGCATGTCTTTAACAAGCAAAGCAGGAAGCCCCAAAACACAGAACATACTGCAGGGAAGAAAGCTTTGGGTATAATGAGCTGATAAACAATCAGCACCTAGGGGCTGTACTTTGAGCTAGTGCATAAGGAAAACTAAAAATATTCTACCATTAACAAGGGGCAAGAGCTAGAAGGAAGTTCCAGAAGGCACTGGAGAACTATTCCATCAACTACACACTAACTTGTGGGGAAACGTTCTTAACCAACCTCAGAACCAAGGACACATCCTTTATAGTTCTTAACGCCCCCAAATGTAGACCACATATTTCAACCTGTCATTCATGAGCTGACATGGCCCTTTCCTGCTTTAGGCTCTTACTATGAATGGGGCCTGCTTGCTTTGTTTATTCAAGGTGTGCAATGCTGAATGAAGCTCTCTACTTCTCGGATCTGACTAGATCTGGTTTCAGGGTGTAGGATAAGTGAAAGAGAGGCAGGAAAACAAGAGTTTGATGATAGAGGCCTTGAAAGCCATGCAGAGGATTCTGCCTTTAATGTAGTTGCCAATAGGGAGCCAAAGTGGTCTTTAAGCAAGGGAGTGACATGATAAAAAGCCTTATTTTAATAAGCTCATCAGTATGAGAAAGGACTAGAGAATGGCAGATCAGTTAGGAGAAAACTACCTTAACCCAGACTGAGATTAAAACAAAAAGTCTTATATGTGGCTGGTGGTCATTACAAGAGAGAGGAGAGTACAAATGGGATACTTTTTATAGGAACAGAAGGAACTAGAGATGAATTTCTTCCTTAGGAGTGAGACAAGAGGCATATTTGAAGACATGGAATAAAACTCATTAAGGATGCAAACATAGTGAAGAATAAAAAAGGTCAAACCAACAATTTACCATTAAATCAGGACCCTTCTCAGTTGGGAAGGGAGCACTGCTGATGACTACACCAGAACAGCAGGTGCAAATTGGGATAGTCCCTGGCAACCCCAGGCCAGTCCTGGGAAAAGGGGGACTTATGTCCATCATATCTGAAAAGAGCCTTAACTACCAGTGTAGAAGGCAACTCAGATTCACATGACTGGCTCTGATTTCTTGTGCTCTAGGACTAGGTTTCCAAAAGCTCAGAGAACATTCAAAGGAAGCCACCATCAGGACATAAAAGAAGACAAAAACTGCTCCTGAGAGAAAGGTGGGGAAATAGCCTGAGAGGTAAGGTAGAAAACAAGTATTATGTCTCTGGGGTTGAAACTGCTCTACTGAGTCACTATCTCTCACAATCCTTTTGTTTTCAGTATGCCACATCCAGTGTGCAGTCTCTTTGCTTATAGCATTTCAAGGACCAAACTACTTTTTTTTTTTTTTTTTCTTAAGACTGAGTCTTGCTCTGATGCCCAGACTGGAGTGCAATGGCATGATCTTGGCTCACTGCAACTGCCGCCTCCTAGGTGCAAGCGATTCTTCTGCCTCAGCCTCCTGAGTCGTGGGGACTACAGGTGCATGCTACCACGCCCGGCTAATTTTTGTATTTTTCAGTAGAAACAGGGTTTTGCCATGTTAGCCAAGATGGTCTCGAACACCTGACCTCAGGTGATCCACCTGCCTCGGCCTCCCAAAGTGCTGGGATTACAGATATGAGCCACCGTGCCTGGCCCCAAACTACTTTTCAAAAAAAATCTTACTTCAAGTCTACTTCTGTGAATAGTCATATCTTGTTTCCATGGATGACTATTGACTTGTGGACAAATAACCGTAAGTGGGGCCATAAGCACAGCACGGGTGTGGCTAACCAGCACATACCAGCTGCATGCATAGTGAGTGATACCCAGCCCTGCTCATACCTATGGTCATGGGAACAAAGGGTATGCCATTCATCAAAGTGGCTTCCCTGAGACACAAAGAAGAAGGGGGAAGAAACTGTCCCAAGACGTGAGAGCATCTTCAATAAATGCAGGGCTGTCACGAGAAAAAAGGAGTCCATGGAACTTTGCAAGCAGACCCAGTACAAGTAGATTAATATGAGCGTATTACTTGGTTCCAGTCCCAAGAAGCAGCCGTGATGATAGGAAGCCAGTTCTCTCTGCACCCTCAGCCTACGTACAGCAGGGCTAGATGATCAGAACTGGCAAGGCCATAGCAAGGATGTTCACCTCTCCTTCTTAGTTCATTGAACTCTTCTGCCAGCCCTCAGGAATCTGTTCATCCCATACAGCAGGGTCCCAAAACCCCTGGCCACAGACCAGTTCCAGTTGGTGGCCTGTTGGAAACCGGGCCGCACGGCAGGAGGTGAGTGGCAGGCTAGCCAGCAAAGCTTTATCTGTATTTGCAGCTGCTGCCCATTGCTCGCATTTCCACCTGAGCTCTGCCTCCTGTTGATCATCAGTAGCATTAGATTCTCATCAGAGCGAGAACCCTATTGTGAACTGCACACACGAGGGATCTAGATTGCATGTTCCTTATAAAAATCTAATGCCTGATGATATGTCACTGTCTCCCATCACCCCCAGATGGGACCGCCTAGTTGCAAGAAAATAAGCTCGGGGCTTCCACTGATTCTTTGTTATGGTGAGTCCTATAATTATTTCATTACATATTATATCGTAATAACAATAGAAATAAAGTGCACAATAAACGTAACGCACTTGAATCATTCTGAAGCCACCCCCGCCACAACCGTAGAAAAATTGTCTTCCACAAAACCAGTCCCTGGTGCCAAAAAGGTTGGGGACAGCTACCACACAGCACTTACACATTGTATAGTAATTTGATGTGTGGGCAATTTTCTCTACTATACAGCAAGCTATCAGAGGGCATTCACTCTGTTGGCCAAGTTCTCAGCACACAATGGGCATCCAAATAATACTTGCATGAACAAAGGCACACAATCACAGCTACTTTCTGTGCTACTTTTGTGTGTGTGTGTGTGTGTGTGTGTGTGTGCGCGCGTGTGTGTGTGACAATAGAAAGTTCTTTCATCTTCTGTTTTCTATCTCTTATGGGCCCTGCATGCTTTTCTAATAATGATTCACTGTCGGTGACTCATCACCCTCGAGAAGGTGACCAAGATTAAACCTCCAATTTTACCTATATAATCTCTTTTCCCTTATTGTTCTGAAACTATCAGTTCCCCAAACAAGATTAAATCTTCCAGTTTTTCTTAAAAGCAATTCTTCTCTATGCCTGAATAAGTGGCAGAGTGAGAAGTACAGTGGTGGAGTCAGGCAGAGCTGGGTGAGAATCTCAAGTGTGTCCTTGAGTTAGTTAGCCCTGAACTTGGGCTACCTGGACTGTACTTCATTTAGCCTATTTGTAAAATGAGGATAACAAATGCATAAGGTTGTTCTTAGAATTAATGTTTTTATAAATGTTTATATTAAGTCTTGGTAAGTATTTTACTATCCTGTTAAGTTCTTACAAAGTGCCAAGAACCATGCTATTCTTGAATCCTCCCAGCAACTTGGTGAGGAAGGTCAAATATTACCTCCATTGTCCAAGATAAGGAAACTGAGGTTCAAAGAAGTTAAATAACTTGTCTAAGATAACAGAGCTACTAAATGTGGGAAAGCAAAAATTGAGACCCAGGCAGTTAAACTTCAGACTTATGCTACGTTGACACATGAAGAAGGCACTCAATAAGTAGTTTTCAAAAATCATGGCCATGTTAGTTCTACAATTTTGCCAGAATTTATTGTTACTGCCTGAGATCTCTCTTTTACCATTATTTTAAAAATCTACCCTCATTTTCTGTGATGCAGAAGATTTTTTTTGGTTTCAATATCACAGTATAATAAATAACCAGGTCTGCTTTTGGGAAAACAGGGAGATGAGGGAGAAAAAGAGAAACACAGAATGATGTTTGCATGTCTCACTTACTGACGGACATTTATTGATCCCTGAAATGTTTGGCTTGGCATTTGTAACCCCTGAAGCCCTTGACATTAAGTACCAATAAATATAATTGAAGTCGTTATTTTCCACTTTGCTTCATTCCTTTTCTATGCATTTAAAGATCTGTCTTGTAAGTGTTTAATACAGTTATCAAAAAAGGCACTAGCTTTTGTCATCAGATTTTTCTTGTAGTCTTTCTACACATTTTTTTAAGTTTTTAATTTTTGTGGGTATATAGTAGTATGTATATACTTCTATATACCCAATATATATTTATGGGGTACATGAGATGTTTTGACACAGGCATGCAATGTGAAATAAGCACATCACAGAGAATGGGGTATCCATCCCCTTAAGCATTTATTCTCTGTGTTACAACAATTCAGTTACACTGTTAGTCATTTCAAAAGGTACAATTAGATTATTGACTATAGTTATCCTGTTGTGCAAGCCAATAGGTCTTACTCTTTCTAACCTTTTTAAATGACCGTAATCATCCCTATTTCTCCCTGAATCTCCCACTACCCATCCCAAGGCAATTTTTTTTTTCCGAGACACTTAAATTGACCATTTACTAAGCATCTATTACACACTTAGCACTATCCAATTGTTACTAGTTTATGTCTAAAGAGGACTGGCCTCATTAGCTGCTCTCAGGAGGCATGCTGGTCCGCCCTGTGTGTTCTATTTTTTATTCATGCTCAGGGTCCTGCAAATGATAATCACATATTATAAGATTCTACGAAGACCTACAAAAATATTTTTACATGAATGCAAGAACTAGGGCTGCCCCTTCATTAGTAGCAAAAGACAAAAGAGAAAAATTATTAAGGAATAAAAATGAGATGGCTCAGAATAACTTTGGGTGGATGAAACCAGCCAAAAAAACTGCTAAACGCTCGTCTACCATGTCTTCCCATCAGATTTTCGTTCACCAGAAGGCTAAACTTGCAGAAAGCAGTTTCAGAGTAAACAAAGCAAAACATTCTCAAAGCTGAGCAGCATTCTGTCTTTAGCGATGAGAAAATGACATATCTAATGAAGGTAGGTTAAAATTCCCCATTTTTAACAGTGAATATGCTCAGAAATATTTTTGCTTTAAAAGAAGCTCTAGGCTTCTGTTGCAATGGTTGAGTGAGACTCACTTCTTTTCATTCTCTCATCTTTTTCTTCCCTCCTACTTTTAGACATCTGGTAATTTATACACTTGGGATTAACTTATGTAGCAACTGAAGAGAAAATAGCAATTATTATGTCCATTGCTGAAAACAGAGAAGGTAATGAAACTTTTTCCTAAAGGGTTCCAGTCGCTACAGATTCTATACGAAAAGGGTGCCACCGTTGGCCTCATTTCCTCTGCAAAGTGGTGCTTAGGGAAGGGTGCACACCTGCTCAGCTGAAGCAGGCCTGGTAACTTATCACGGAGGAGTGCCGCACGCTGAAATAATTATGCACAGAGCCACAGCTGAGTGGAGGAGTGAGGTCTTAGGTCATACACGCGTGTCTAAATCTGTGATATGTTTATCATCTGACCTGACATCAGCCAGGAGAGTCAGAATTAAGTTCCCCACAACCCAAGCCTGCACCACCAGTCTTTAAACATGAGCTTCTTTTTTCCAGATCTCTAAAGGAGTCACAAATTATCGGAGGTAAAGTTGAGATGTTGTATGTCCAGGCCAAAAGGCAGCCCTGGGATGTTAACTCCTTTCTGTTCCTCCCAGAAATACTGGTGTGGAAAAATCCGTGATCATATTGCCATCTATAGCCCCTACCTCAGCCAACACCTCCATCCCATCCTGCCTCCCCTAAAACTGAGGACATGTTTCGAAAATTTCCTCTGTAAGCACTGTATTCAGAGGAACCCTAAAGGCAGTGCCAAGATTCTTTGGGAAAGAGAAATGCAATTCTCTTTTCCAGGGTCACACTTGTAAATTCTCTTTTACACTATTTCTAAAATAAACAACTTGGTTTTAAGACACTGTACACTACCTTGTCATGATCCAGATCTACATGAAAACTTTTCTCAGGTGGTGATTATTGAATGATAGTAGCCTATTTAAAAATATTTAAGACACTGAGTTTACTCCTCTGTAAAAAGGAATTGAACTAGAGGAACTATTTAAGGTTTTTCCAGCTCTAAAGTGCGGGCAAGCCATAATTTCCAGATTCAAAGAACGACCCCCTGCATATGTGAGCAAATCACATGCTGTCTATACCACAGCAAGCCTTCAGGATAATAAGAATGTGCATAGTAACACACGGCTTCCAGCCCTCTGCCTCCTGAAGAAAGGCATATAGAAAGCATGCTAACCTACAGAGGGGGGACAAAACTGATTGTTTTATTCCTATGTTTTTCCTTCAGAAAAACTATCCATAATTTTACAGTTGACTACTTTTATTCTGCTTATTTTGAGTTGAATCATTTGCATTGCTGAGATTTAAAAATCTAATAACCACTTTACAGACTAATAAGCACAGACAAAAAAAAAATCACACTCAGTTCTTAATCATTGATGAATTTCAACCCACTGCTCCTACATACAATTGTAAAGGAAAGGCTTAGTTTTCAGGTCATAAATCGTGTAGGACAACAGCATCTCCAAGCATCAACCAAGGCAAACACTGCAAATACTGACCACGGCTACTCCAAAGACAGAATCCCATTCAACCCTGGGTCCACAGCTGAGGCTGGCACATAATAAAAAGTATAAAAAGCCAGGCTGGAGCCCACCACGTTCTCTCAGTGAGCTAAAGCCAAGAGCAGAGAGCTGTGAGTGCATTTTATATAGGGGACCGCGAAAGTGTGCAGATTCACTCAGAGACCCCCAAATCAGAAAAAGTGAGGCACACTCTGGAGCAAACCGGCCCCCAGATCCAAATCAAAGCTGTGTAGGGCATGAATGTCGCTCCACTTACCCAGCATAGCGGTTGTTATAAAGGTGGCTGTGCCCCGGTTGCAGAATCTTCAAAAAGAGCCAGCAAAGAGGCAGGAAAGCAGCTGCCTGGCCCCTGCGCTTCCCGAGACACTTCATAGTGTTAAGAAGAGAGGAGTTGAAAGTTACTTCAGCAGCCACCCGAGGCTGGAGGTGGCTCACAGCACCCCCTACACACCGCACACGTTCTCTGGGAAGGGGGTGGGCGAGGAAGGTTGAGAGTGAGCAAAATGTGACACTTCTCTCCAGCTACAAGGGAAAAAAAAAGTTTAGGCAGCTGAGGAAGGGAAGTTGCTATTACGACTTGGTCTTGGGACAAGCAGCAGCAGCAGCAGCTGAGCCTGATCTTTAATCAGGCTTCCCTAGAAAGGGCTGGGCCTCCCTCGTGCTGACTCACGGCAGGGGTTCACTGGGTGCTGCTTCCTTTGGGTGACTCCTCTCTGCTTTCGGTTTGTTTGCTTTCCCAACTTGAGGCCTCTAACTTTTCTGTGCAAGCTTTCTTTCTCTACCTTCTTCAGCATGAGGATCCTACCTAATTGCAAATGATTTGTCTGATGGGCTAAACAAGCAGACATGGATTATTCCAAGCTTAATGTCTTTTTTGATCTCCCATGACAGATTCCTAAACGGATTCCACCTAATGAAATGCACAGTGAACAATCATGATGAGAACGTGCACAGGGGTACCTATAGCACCTAGATCCGAACAGCTGGCTTCAGTTCCCTGCTCCTGACTTACAGGAGTGGTCAGAGGCTTTACTGGGCTTCGGGGAGATCTGCATCAGCAGCACCCAGACCTGCTGCTGTTTCAGAGGTTCTCGTGGGGAATAGGAGGCCTTCGAGTGCTTTGCCACCTTGGCTGCACATTTGGAATCATTTAGGGAGCCAGACCTTGAAAATAGAAACCGTGGTGGTGGGATCAGTGGTTTGAAAAGCTCCTTAGGTGATTCCAATATTCAACTACCACGCTGGTCTGGAGCAGGGCTTCTGAGAGCTCCACATGCATAGAAGTCACCTGGGGATCTCATTAAACTGCAGCTCTGACGTAGTAGGTTGGAACAGGGGCCTAGGAGTTTTTCTTTTTCTTTTTTAAGACAGAGTTTCGCTCTTGTTGCCCAGGCTGGATGGAGTGCCAAGGCCCCATCTCGGCTCACTGCAACCTCTGCCTCCCAGGTTCAAGCAATTCTCCTGCCTCAGCCTCCCGAGTAGGTCAGATTACAGATGTCTGCCACCACGCCCGGCTAATTTTTGTATTTTTGGTAGAGACGAGGTTTCACCATGTCGGTCAGGCTGGTCTTGAACTCCTGACCTCAGGCAATCTGCTCGCCTCGTTCTTGCAAAGTGCCGGGATCACAGGCGTGAGCCACCATGTCCGGCCAAGACTGCATTTCTAAAGAAGCTTCCAGGTGATGCTGATGCCGCTGGCTCTTCAGCCACACTTGGAGTAGCAAGAATGAGGTCTGCTTTTTCTTCCAAGCAAACCTTGGAGAAAACCATTTCCTTCTCTTTTTTCCCATGTTGATGATGAAAGCTTTTTAAAATTATTATTTGCATCCACTTGCTCCTATTTGAATACACCACCAAACCCATTATAGGGGATGTGCCTTGCCCTATTAAATAAGCATAGGCACCTAGGGTGCCTCCTGTTATCCTCCATGCCCAGTCCTGGTTGTGCTCTAAAAGAGAGAGTGAGCCACTATTTCTTCATCACACTCACAAAACTTTTCAGGCTTCCTGGAGAGTCATGGCCAAGAACTCCTGTACCCTCTAATACTATAGCCAGAGTCCGTGTTAGAAGAGAGAGCACCCAATCTTTCCCATCTTCTCTACCTGGGGAGTTGAACCAAAACTCCTTTGACAGATTCAATGTCAGGTTCATGAAAGAGCTGAAATGGTTTTCACTTGAAATGATGCTCTGAAGTTTTCTGCAACTTTCTCAGCATCAGTTTGGTTAATGCCTTCTCTGTGTCCCTCACAAGTCCTGGCATGTCCTCTACTGCAGGAATTACCACATCGAATTTCTTGTCTGGTTTCCTCATAAGGCTGCTTTCTCCTTGAATACAGAACTGTATCCTTTTCATCTTTCTGTGCACTTCCTTATATCTCCTCGAGGGAATACAATGTTTCCTGAATACAATGTTTCCTGAAGCAGTGATCAACAATGTCTGTTGGGTGAACGACGAACTAGGGAAGAAATTCATTTAACAAACATTAACATAGATGCTTCTATGTCCAGATAGAGGAGAGAGCTCCTTGGGAGCAGAGAACACTACGGGCGCTTTTGGAGAGTGGAAGTTCCCCAGGTGCTCATGTCTGGTTTCATTTCTTTTTTATGTTGCCTTCTTTCCTGACTTCCTGGCCTTGTACTATTGTCTTCCTAAACTGGTGAGGCTGCTCTGCAAAACTCACAGCAGTACTCACAGGCCTTTTAGATGAGCCCAGGAAAGCCAATGATCTGTGGAAATAAGAGGTTACTGTGTAAATAAAACACTTCATCTCTTCGCATTTCGCCATGTCAGAACAATGTATAAATCTGTCATATTATATCACAACATTAAACTAGGAATGTTCAGTCTCTGACTGAGAATTAAACTCATCCTCAAATCATTCTGAAGGATTGGATCCCACAAGCGTGTTCAGCAGAGGCTCTCCAGACTCTGAGACCAAAGGAATCATTTCCTGGACCATCAAAAATGCCAGAAACTCTGGTGACATCCTGTAACCTTCCTAAAAATTTCAGATCAAAGAGAGGTTCTCAAACAATAGAAGCCGTTCCTAGCAATCATTCTCTGTTTTACTAAGGACCAGGTTATCTGATCAAACTTCTCTTGGAGTAGATAAGCTCCCATAAAATGAGAGATAAATGGAGTCCATTTAGCAAATGGGAGGAGGAGAGAACAGTTTTATAGATGAATTCAAAGATAAAAGTTCCATTTTTAAGGCACTGAGAGGGAGTGAATTATTAAACCAGTTAGGGATTTGGAGATGGGAAGATGAGAAGTTCTATTTATTGGCTATGCCTTTGTCATAGTTCAATGGAAGAGTGAACTTTATTAAAAGAAATATTACCATGCACAGAAAGAAATGAAACTACAATTGGGAAAAGAAAATATCATCCTTCATTCGAGTCTATTGTTGATGATGAGATCATTTTTAATGTCTCTTCCAGAACTGAAATTCTATGATACCATGGAGGAAGATTTTGCAATTTCTTTTCTCAGGTATACGAGTGAGAGCTACATAGATTTATGTTGTTAAAACTATCTGGAGAAGATAAACAGTGTGGTAGCACTTTCTTCAGACAAAAGTTGTACAGACATCCCTCCCGTTGCAGTTTGTGATCATTCCTCAACATCCTATTTGCATCGACCTTATCGCCTGTCGCTTCTTCTTTATAGATTTCTGCCACTATTCCAACAGGTAAGGAAACAGCAAATGTGAAGGTAGGCTACTGCCCTATGCGGTCTTGGTAAGTGTGAGGAATGTTCTGAAGCTTCCCTTAACGACACCTCACTGACGATTCCGTCCCAACTGTCTTCAGCACCATCAGCTATCCCGTCTCGTTCCCGAGTCTTTAGTCTTTCTCTCATCAGCTAACCACAGTTCTTCCATCCTTAAACACAAGCCACTTGGCTTCTTTTTCCTTTTTCGTTTCCCAAGCTTTTTTTTTTTTTTTTTTTTTGAGATGGAGTCTTGCTCTGTCGCCCAGGCTGGAGTGCAGTGGTGCAATCTCGGCTCACTGCAAGCTCCGCCTCCTGGGTTCACACCATTCTCCTGCCTCAGCCTCCCGAGTAGCTGGGACTACAGGTGCCCGCCACCACACACGGATAATTTTTTGTATTTTTTAGTAGAGATGGGGTTTCACCGTGTTAGCCAGGATGGTCTCGATCTGCTGGCCTCATGATCCTCCCACCTCGGCCTCCCAAAGTGCTGGGATTACAGGCGTGAGCCATGGCACCCGGCCAGAACTGCACTCTTGAACACTGACCATGGCTTTGCCTCCCTACCACCACACTGAAACTTTCTCTCAAATATCACAGGTGATTTCTAAGTGGAAAAATGTTTTGTTCTCACCCCACTCCACATCTGCATGGCTTCTGAGGCTGCTTGCCAGTTGCTGTTTGAAACTCTCTTCTCCCTTGGGCTCTGAGATATTGTCTAATTCTGTTCCTGTCCTTCCCGGGGGTTCCTCTCTAATTTCTGCCTGCTTAAATAATAAACGTTTTATGAGGCCTCTGCCTGCCTTCTTCTCTTCTTGATCCATTGCTGCAGATACAGTTTCTGACTTTGTGACACTCAGTGCTGGTGGAGGGGCTGGGTAGTTACACAAACTCCTTGTTAGGTTTGGTGGTTCCATTAATCCTATAGGAAAAAATGGGAGATGCTGTGATGGAAAGTTAAGAGGGCAGGTACGGATCACATGTGTAGGATGTTGGGAGGAAGTGGACGTCTAAACCAAGGATGAGAAGGAGCCAGTCATGCCCAGAGGAGGATGGTGGTGTGCAGGGAATGAGGGATGGGACGAGACCATTACAGGCACAGGGAGCAGCAGGAGCTGTCTGCCAGTGAATCTCAACAGGATGAAGAGTGGCATTCGGGCTCCTCAGCCTGGCACTCAAGGCCCTCGAAAACATTTCATTTTTATCTTCCTCACTATTCTCTGAAGACTCTGTATCCTCTCCAGCTGTGTCCTTCCTCTGTGTTTGTTTATGGTGTTTCTTTGATACCAGTGGCCATCTCCATTCAGCCTTCCTGTCTGTATCTGGCCAACTCCTTCCATCCCTGCCAGACCCAGCTCAAGTCAGTATCTCCCATGAAGCTGTTCCAATCCATTTCTATCTGCAGTGGTCACCTTCTCTGAGTGGACAGCATTTATTCATATACACCCTTGTGTTTGACTGTGTTGACACAACTCAGTATTACCATTTATGAAAAACTCCTCCATGCCAAGCACTCGATTATGTCTGTCTTTGTACTCCACAGTGCCTGGGCCAGTGCTGGGTCCATAGCAGACATCTGCTAACAAAGCCTTGGCATGCCTTTCAGCCCAGAGCTGCTAGGACATCTTCCCTTTCTGGGAGCTCTCATGCGGAGCCCCAGTCTGTATCTTTGTCTTTGGCCAGGTGTCTCACAAGAAGAGTTCGACTCACTCTGATGTGAAAGCAACTGGAAGAGTAAGTCTTATTAATGGGCAAGCCAATTATTATACGTTTAGGTCCTTATAATTAGGTTACGATGATGTTTTATAGAATTTATAGAGCAAAACTAAAGTACTTTAGGAAGGTGGGAATAAAGAGATCTACCTGCTGACTCAAAGCAGCAGGAGGCTTCCATCTTCTCTCTGTCCTTGTGAAATGGGAGAGTTACTTGATCGCTCTCACAGGACATGTGACAGGGGTGTGGCTTGCCTGTTCTCTCGCTGCTGCTCAAAACCCTGATGGCAGGGGGAGCACGCAGACGGGCAGGTGCAGGAGCCAGGGCAAGTGCTCTGGGCTCTGGCCCGATGGTAGTGTCTAGGGGTGGGTGCCTTTGGCCCCAGTGTTACAGTGCCTTCTTAGCCTTGCCATCCGCAGATGGTTTAAGTGTTAACCAGCTCAATGGACCCTCTGGCTTTTTGCAAGGGCAGAGGGCCAGTGTGGCAACTTTCTGTATCCTGAACTCTTACCCAGTGCCCTAGAAGAATTGGGTTACACATGGGCTTAAAGGATGAATGTGGAGTTTTATTGTGGCTCTCAGTGGGATAGATGGGGAGCCGGAAGAGGGGATGGAGTGGGAAGATGATCTTCCCCTGAAGACACTGGAACAAGACACCGAATGGTGTTCAGATGTTCCTCCTCCTCTTCTCTCTTTCTCTGCCGAAACATTCCACTGTTTGTCTGCTTGTCTCATCTCCTCATCTGCTCTTCTGCTTCTAGAGCCTGGGGTTCAGGTTTTATATGGGTACAGGATAGGGGCATGGTGGGCCAAAAGGCAACTTTTGGGCATGAAAATAGGAATGCCCATCCCCATTTAGGACCATGGGTCCAGGCTTGAGGATAGGGCCTTTGCTGGGGAACCACCCTCTTCTAGTATTTCTGTGTCTCCTGTCTATATCACTTGTTTTTTCTTCTTTCCCTTCTCCTTTGTCTCACATTCTACCTCCTACTTTCCCATCTTTCCTGATACCTGGTCCCAAGACTCTTACAGAGGAATAAATAGAGAAAACACAATGGATAAAAATATTTTAAAAATTTAAAAATTGCTTTTAAAAATTACTACTTCTAGTGACAGGGAAAGGAGGTATGTGTTTTACCACTTGTGGTATTAAGTATTTTAATGAAAATAAGAGAAATTAGAGAGGGATGGAGCAGAAGACAGAGATTTTAAAAGTTTGATTAAAGTCAAAAACAATATTGAAGCAAATGAATGAAAAACTACTTTCTTATTCATTTACCTAGGGCAGTGAGCGATGATGGAGACAAATACCAAATAAGAACGGAAACAGTTTAATGATAGAAAAGATTCAATTGTAAGCAAAAAAGACTAACTAGAGGGGAAATTTCAGATATAATAAGAATCAAAAGAGTAGGTGAGAAAATTTGCCTTAAGGAGAAAAGCTGTTATGAAGAATGAAGGAAGTCAGACAAGCAGAAATGTTTCACCTTGGCACATATTGGACAATCACAAAGGTGTAGGGAGGAGAAAGTTCTCTTGGTGCTGAGGGACATCCATTTCTACATCCCCAAAAGTACATAGATAAACAAAAATCTCAGAAAGTGAACTGAAGAATACACGGTAGAAGACATTGAGATTGGCTGTAAGGTATCACAAGGAGGAATTAATTTATTGAAAATGAAGGAGAAATACAAAACTAAAATTTTCTGAAGAATTTGCTGACTTTTAGAGATATAATAAAATGACAAAGTCAATAGCTAAAGGAATGTATTTACATTCAAAGGAGAGTTTTAGGAACTGTATATCATAATTATATTGAATATAAACAGACAAAATAAACACAGGATTTTTTTTTTTTTATTCAAAAGTACCAATTGGAAGAATGGCATAGCTCGCAGAAATCTTAGATACAAATTAACATTGAAAAACAGTCATAGGAGGAGGTGATTAAATAAGTTTCCTGAAGAGCCAAATGAGAAAACACATGATGGAGCCAGCACAATTATTTAATATAATACAAAGATTTTATCTGCTGTCAAAGGTCGAATGCTTCTAAAGACTGTAGAAGGATTTACCAGATTCTTTTAAGAACTTGTGTTTGTATTTGATCTTGTAAGGAGAGATTTAAGACTTTGAAATAAGCAAAAAAAAAAAAAAAAAAAAAAATTACCAAACCTTTTTTTAATGGAATGCTGGAGTCTATGGAGATTGTCTGCAACTTCGTCACAACTAGACTATTTTACGGTCCTATAGATTTAAGAAACCGGTTAGAATGTAAATAATTCTTGCCCATTTTAAATGATTCTTGGTTTTTATAGACATCCAAATAACTTCTGACTGGCAAAGGGATGACCTTTCCCCTGCCCTATGAAAAAAGGCAGTTTTGTTTCCATTTGTAAAATAACTCCACCATTTCTTTACTCCATATAAATTTGCGGTTCTTTGATTTCTCTTTTGAACTAGTAGTAACATCTTTCCCAGTTATCTCATTTAATTAATAGTTAGATAAAATCTTTGATGCCTGTTCATTTTCTGTTTGTATGAGAGGCTTAAAAAAAGATTCTTTAGTCATTTTGGAGGTTCCACTGAGATGCCCTACTCTGACAGAGTTGGATGAACGTCATCACTAGAAACGGGGCAAGTCAGAGGCTCCCTTTCCCCAGGGAGGTATTTTCTTGGTTTATAGAAGTGAATCTGAAGTGGTAATAGATCTTTGCTTATTCTGTTTTCTAATTTCAATTTTCCTCTCCACTAATTTGTCTTTTGTTTTTGTTATCTCTTTGTGTATAGCCAATAAATTATTCCCCATTGATGGAAGCAGTGATTGTGAATTTGGTTCATGATCTAATCATTTGGTAAGCTCTCTAAATGGATTTATGGTTTATAGAGATCTATTCTCTCTTGAGTGAGAGATGATGGAAATCTTGATTGTTTCTCTTGTATTTGCCTATTTGCCTATTTTGAATTCAGATTATTTCAGAATATCACGTCTACAAAGGATAACAGCTCTTTGGTATCTGTATTAGTGAGTTTCTGTATTTCTGTACTTACTCTTGATCTATGACGAAAATGGCAGAACTGAAACTTTAAGGTATCTATGGGTCTATATGATACATGTTTGTAATCTGGAAAGGATTTTATCTCTCATTGACTGTGCAATGTTTTTCTCTCCCCAAGGAGTTCTAATAAATGAGATGTAAGAGACTCTTATGGAAGGAGCTCTGTTCCAATTGGCTTATGGAGATAAATAAATGTATATTGAATATACAGAATGTATATTCTGTTGATTTGGGGTGGAGAGTTCTGTAGATGTCTATTAGGTCCACTTGGTGCAGAGCTGAGTTCAATTCCTGGATATCCTTGTTAACTTTCTGTCTCGTTGATCTGTCTAATGTTGACAGTGGGGTGTTAAAGTCTCACATTATTATTGTGTGGGAGTCTAAGTCTCTTTGTAGGTCTCTAAGGACTTGCTTTATGAATCTGGATGCTCCTGTATTGAGTGCATATATATTTAGGATAGTTAGCTCTTCTTGTTGAATTGATCCCTTTACCATTATGTAATGGCCTTCTTTGTCTCTTTTGATCTTTGCTGGTTTAAAGTCTGTCTTATCAGAGACTAGGATTGCAACCCCTGCCTTTTTTTGTTTTCCATTTGCTTGGTAGATCTTCCTCCATCCCTTTATTTTGAGCCTATGTGTGTCTCTGCACATGAGATGGGTTTCCTGAATACAGCACACTGATGGGTCTTGACTGTTTATCCAATTTGCCAGTCTGTGTCTTTTAATTGGAGCATTTAGCCCATTTACAATTAAGGTTAATATTGTTATGTGTCAACTTGATCCTGTCATTATGATGTTAGCTGGTTATTTTGCTTGTTAGTTGATGCAGTCTCTTCCTAGCCTTGATGGTCTTTACAATTTGGCATGTTTTTGCAGTGGCTGGTACCGGTTGTTCCTTTCCATGTTTAGAGCTTCCTTCAGGAGCTCTTTTAGGGCAGGCCTGGTGGTGACAAAATCTCTCAGCATTTGCTTGTCTGTAAAGTATTTTATTTCTCCTCCACTTATGAAGCTTAGTTTGGCTGGATATGAAATTCCAAAATTCCATATTGGCCCCCACTCTCTTCTGGCTTGTAGAGTTTCTGCTGAGAGATCAACTGTTAGTCTGATGGGCTTCCCTCTGTGGGTAACCTGACCTTTCTCTCTGGCTGCCCTTAACATTTTTTCCTTCATTTCAACTTTGGTGAATCTGACAATTATGTGTCTTGGAGTTGCTCTTCTTGAGGAGTATCTTTGTGGCGTTCTCTGTATTTCCCAAATCTGAATGTTGGCCTGCCTTGCTAGATTGGGGAAGTTCTCCTGGATAATATCCTGCAGAGTGTTTTCCAATTTGCTTCCATTCTCCCCGTCACTTTCAGGTACACCAATCAGACGTAAATTTGGTCTTTTCACATAGTCCCATATTTCTTGGAGGCTTTGTTCATTTCTTTTTATTCTTTTTTCTCTAAACTTCTCTTCTTGCTTCATTTCATTCATTTGATCTTCCATCACCGATACCCTTTCTTCCAGTTGATCAAATCAGCTACTGAGGCTTGTGCATTCTTCACGTAGTTCTTGTGCCTTGGTTTTCAGCTCCATCAGGCCCTTTAAGAACTTCTCTTCATTGGTTATTCCAGTTAGCCATTCGTCTAATTTTTTTTCAATGTTTTTAACTTCTTTGCCACGGGTTCGAACTCCCTCCTTTAGCTCGGAGTAGTTTGATCGTCTGAAGCCTTCCTCTCTCAACTTGTCAAATCAATGTGCAAAAATCACAAGCATTCTTATACACCAGTAACAGACAGAGAGCCAAATCATGAGTGAACTCCCATTCACAATTGCTTCAAAGAGAATAAAATACCTACGAATCCAACTTACAAGGGATGTGAAGGACCTCTTCAAGGAGAACTACAAACTACTGCTCAATGAAATAAAACAGGATACAAACAAATGGAAGAACATTCCATGCTCATGGGTAGGAAGAATCAATATCATGAAAATGGCCATACTGCCCAAGGTAATTTATAGATTGAATGCCATCCCCATCAAGCTACCAATGACTTTCTTCACAGAATTGGAAAAAACTACTTTAAAGTTCATATGGAACCAAAAAAGAGCCCGCATCGCCAAGTCAATCCTAAGCCAAAAGAACAAAGCTGGAGGCATCACGCTACCTGACTTCAAACTATACTACAAGGCTACAGTAACCAAAACAGCATGGTACTGGTACCAAAACAGAGATATAGACCAATGGAACAGAACAGAGCCCTCAGAAATAATGCTGCATATCTACAACCATCTGATCTTTGACAAACCTGACAAAAACAAGCAATGGGGAAAGGATTCCTTATTTAATAAATGGTGCTGGGAAAACTGGCTAGCCATATGTAGAAAGCTGCAACTGGATCCCTTCCTTACACCTTATACAAAAATTAATTCAAGATAGATTAAAGACTTAAATGTTAGACCTAAAACCATTAAAACCCTAGAAGAAAACCTAGGCAATACCATTCAGGACATAGGCATGGGCAAGGACTTCATGTCTACAACACCAAAAGCAATGGCAACAAAAGCCAAAATTGACAAAGGGATCTAATTAAACTAAAGAGCTTCTGCAAAGCAAAAGAAACTACCATCAGAGTGAACAGGCAACCTACAGAATGAGAGAAAATTTTCAACCTGCTCATCTGACAAAGGGCTAATATCCAGAATCTACAATGAACTCAAACAAATCTACAAGAAAAAAACAAACAACCCCATCAAAAAGTGGGCAAAGGACATGAACAGACACTTCTCAAAAGAAGACATTTATGCAGCCAAAAGACACATGAAAAAATGCTCATCATCACTGGCCATCAGAGAAATGCAAATCAAAACCACAATGAGATACCATCTCACACCAGTTAGAATGGCGATCACTAAAAAGTCGGGAAACAACAGGTGCTGGAGAGGATGTGGAGAAATAGGAACACTTTTACACTGTTGGTGGGACTGTAAACTAGTTCAACCATTGTGGAAGTCAGTGTGGTGATTCCTCAGGGATCTTGAACTAGAAATACCATTTGACCCAGCAATCCCATTACTGGGTATATACCCAAAGGATTATAAATCATGCTGCTATAAAGACACATGCACATGTATATTTATTGCAGCACTATTCACAATAGCAAAGACTTGGAACCAACCTAAATGTCCAACAATGATAGACTGGATTAAGAAAATGTGGCACATATACACCATGGAATACTATGCAGCCATAAAAAATGATGAGTTCATGTTCTTTGTAGGGACATGGATGAAGCTGTAAACCATCATTCTCAGCAAACTATCACAAGGACAAAAAACCAAACACCACATGTTCTCACTCATAGGTGGGAACTGAACAATGAGAACACATGGACACAGGGAGGGGAACATCACACTCCGGGGCCTGTTGTGGGGTGGGGGGAGGAGGGAGGGATAGCATTAGGAGATATGCCTAATGTTAAATGACGAGTTAGTGGGTGCAGCACACCAACATGGCACATGTATACATATGTAACTAACCTGCACATTGTGCACATGTACCCTAAAACTTAAAGTATAATAAAAAAAAAAAAAGACAGACCATAGCAAGTGTTAGCAAGAATGTGGAGAAATCAGAACTCTCAGACATTGTTGATATGAAAATAAACCAATGTAGCTTCTGTGAAAAAGTTTTATAATTCTTCAAAAATTAAAGGTAGAGTTGCCATACGATCTAGAAATTTCATGTCTAGCTTCCACCAAGAAAATTCAAAACATATGTTTGTATCACACATTGCACACAAATGTTCATAGCAGCATTATTCATAATGGCCTAAGAGTGGAAGTAAACCAAAATGTCCATCAATTGATGAATAGATAAAAGTGTTATATCCATGCAATGGAATATTATTTGGCTAGAAAAAGGAACGAAGTATTGACACTTGCAACAGCATGAATAAACCTTGAAAAAATGCTAAGTGAAAAGAGCCAGACATAAGGTCACATATTATATGATTTGACATAAAATGTCTAGAATAGATAAAAACATACGTATAGAAACAAAATATATTAGCAGTTGCCAAGGGGAAACGAGGGATGGGGAGTGACTGCTAATAAATACGGGGTTTCCCTTTGGGGTGATGTAAATATTCTGGAATTGGATAATGGTGGTGGTTGCCTAACCTTATGAATATACTAAAAACCAATGAATTGTACACATTAAAACGGTGACTTTTATGGTAGGTGAATTATATCTCAATTCAAAAAAGATCTTTAGGGAATTTAGAGCCTTAAATTGATTAATGAATAATCACTGGATACCTAAATTACATCTAAGTAAGATAGAACACTGAAACATTGATTAATGAACATAATTTTATGTTTACAGGCTTTTGCTTTTTATGTGCTACAGATAGGCTATCTCCTTGGTTAATTTTTGCCAATTTCAGAAGGCATGGAAGGCTACAGCAAGTATGTGGCCATAGAGAATTGGGTTATGTGTGTTTATGAGTTCTGCTTGTTGCTAAAATGAATGCTTGTTACAGACTGTTCCCTATTATCTACTCCCAAGTGTTATTTGTGAAATAAAAATTATTTACTTTGCTTAAGTTGTAATTAATATTGGTGGTTGAGAATATACTGGGAGCAATAGTGACAGAGAAAATATGACTCTGTATGTGCTTCTGTTTTTTAAGAAAAAGAACAGTTTTCTCCTAAAATAGTACTTCTCTGTTATTTTTTCTTTTCTCTTTTTCTTTTTTCTATTCTTCAGATCCATTTATACTCTCAAAACTTATTGATGACCCCAAGGAGTTTTGTTCATGTGGGTTACAACTACTGATATTGACTCTTGGAAATTGAAACCAAGAACTTTTGAAAATGCTTACTTACGGATTTGTTCAAAGGTAGCAGTGATAAATGCATTCTATGCTAATAGCATCTTATGAAAGTAGTTCTTGTGGTCTTGCGAGTTCTGTCTTAAAGCCCCAGTTTTTTCCAGAATATTAAAGAGCACAATGAAAGGCAAAGCTTGGAATGTAAATTTTCTTTGCCTTGGTTTATAATCCCTGCGTCTGAAAAGTTATGGAATGTGTTAGTAGGTTAGCAAAGTTAGTTCAACGTGGATGGGCTTGCTTCCTTGATTTACTGCTTCTTGCTTTTGCTTACAATATGAAGGGTTAATCTTCTTGTGTCATCTGCCTACAAAGCAAAGATTCTGTGTCTTATCAGAATGGCTTTCTGTGCTTTAACTTGACTTTATTACATCCTACATTACTTAAGACAACAACAAAGAAGAGAGAAACAAAGAATCCTCACTTCTATAATAACTAATATTTGGATAATTATGTTACCATCTATGCTTATTTTTGAATTTTTTTGTTCTTTCAATTAAATAGGTAATAATATTTTTCAGGCATTTATGATCTAACCTTAATCAAGTGCCTAATTTCCTCTGATAATATTTTTTACCTTTGTCTCCCTAAAATTAGACCGTCAATTATAGAAAAAAATGTAAAGTAAAACTTTCAGAATTGTACTTAAAACAATATTTGTGATTTCCCAGAGGACCCCTGCAAAATCACAAGGATTTGTTTCTTCACCTTGAAAAGTACTAGAAATAATTAGTTTTTTTGTTTTTTTAAATCTACATTGCTATTGATGTATTGCATGAGAAGAGTTGTCAAATCAAAAGAGTTGCTTCTCTTTCCCAGGTGGAATTCTCATAAGTAAAATGTTGTCAATATAAATATTTCAGAAATTGTGGAAATTCTGTATGGGAAGTACCAGGGATTTTTCAAAGCTCTTGATGTCCATGATATGTTTCTATTCATCAGAGCCTTGGTGCTGTTTTGCCTGATGATATTGGACATCAGTAGTAAAGTGTTATCAGTCATGAATTTTAGTTATTGTTTAAATGCTTATTGGCTACCAGCTTATTCTTAATTTAAATCTACTATTTTTTAGGTCAGTGGTTCTTAGATGGGAATGCACCTCAGATGCATGCATAAAGTTTTATAAAAATATAGATGTCTAAACTATAATCCAAACTTACTAAATCTCTTTACTTGACAACCTTGGGATGCTCTTAGCCTATGCTTTATAAATTGTTGATATATTTTATGAATTATGTCTCAGAATTATCATTTTATATATCAAAATTATTTCCTCTGTAAAAAGTATGTTCATCTGGATATGAAATTCTGGGTTGAAAATTCTTTTCTTGAAGAATGTTGAATACTGGCCCCCATTCTCTTCTGGCTTGTAGGGTTTCTGCAGAGAGATCCGCTGTTAGTCTGATGGGCTTCCCTTTGTGTGTAACCCGACCTTTCTCTCTGGCTGCCCTTAACATTTTTTCCTTCATTTCAACCTTGGTGAATCTGACAATTATGTGTCTTGGAGTTGTTCTTCTCGAGGAGTATCTTTGTGGTGTTCTCTGTAATTCCTGAATTTGAATGTTGGCCTGTCTTGCTATGTTGGGGAAGTTCTCCTGGATAATATCCTGAAGAGTGTTTTCCAACTTGGTTCCATTCTCCCTGTCAGTTTCAGGTAAACCAATCAGATGTAGATTTGGTCTTTTCACATGGTCCCATATTTCTTAGAGGCTTTGTTCATTCCTTTTTATTCTTTTTTCTCTAATCCTGTCTTCTCGCTTTATTTCATTAAGTTGATCTTCAATCTCTGATATCCTTTCTTCCACTTGATCGATTCGGCTATTGATACCTGTGTATATTTCACGAAGTTCTCGTGCTGTGTTTTTCAGCCCTGAATGATTCAGCCTGAGGAACTGTGCACTCCGGCCCAGATACTGCGCTTTTCCCATGGTCTTTGCAACCTGCAGACTGGGAGATCCCCTCTGGTGCCTACCCCACCAGGACCCTGGGTTTCAAGCACAAAACTGGGTGGCCATTTGGGCAGACACTAAACTAGCTGCAGGAGTTTTTTTTCCATACCCCAGTGGCACCTGGAATGCCAGCAAGACAGTACCATTCACCCCCCTGGAAAGGGGGCTAAAGCCAGGGAGCCAAGTGGTCTGGCTCGGCGGGTCCCACCCCAACGGAGCCCAGCAAACTAAGATCCACTGGCTTGAAGTTCTCACTGCCAGCAAAGCAGCAGTCTGAGATTGACCTGGGACACTCGAGCTTGGTGGGGGAGGGGTATCCCCCATTGCTGAGGCTTGAGTAGGCGGTTTTACCTCACAGTGTAAACAAAGCCACCAGGAAGTTAGAACTGGACGGAGCCCATGGCATCTCTGCAAGGCCACTGTGGCCAGACTGCCAGATTTCTCCTCTCTGCGTAGGGCATCTCTGAATAAAAAGGCAGCAGCCCCAGTCGGGGACTTACAGATAAAACCTCCATCTCCCTGGGACAGAGGACTGGAGGAAGGGGCAGCTGTGGGTGCAGCTTCAGCTGACTTAAATGTCCCTGCCTGACGGCTCTGAAGAGAGCAGCAAACCTCCCAGCACAGCATCCGAGCTTTGCTAAGGATCAGACTGCCTCCTCAAGTGGGTTCCTGAGCCCCGTGTATCCTGACTGGGAGACATCTCCCAGTAGACACTGACAGACACCTCATACAAAAGAGCTCTGGCTGGCATCTGGCAGGTGTCCCTCTGGGATGAAGCTTCCAGAAGAAAGAATAGGCAGCAATCTTTGCTGTTCTGCAGCCTCCACTGGTGATACCCAGGCAAACAGGGTCTGGAGTGGACCTCATCAGAGTGAACAGGCAACCTACAGAATGGGAGAAAATTTTTTGCAATCCATCCATCTGACAAAGGGCTAATATCCATAATCTACAAAGAACTTAAACAAATTTACAAGAAAAAAACAAACAACCCCATCAAAAAGTGGGCAAAGGATATGAACAGACACTTCTCAAAAGAAGACGTTAATGCAGCCAACAAATGCATGAAAAAATGCTCATCATCACTGGTCATCAGAGAAATGCAAATCAAAACCACAATGAGATACCATCTCACGCGTTAGAATGGCGATCATTAAAACATCAGGAAACAACAGATGCTGGAGAGGTTGTGGAGAAGCAGGAATGCTTTTACACTGTTGGTGGGAGTGTAAATTAGTTCAATCATTGTGGAAGACAGTGTGGCAGTTCCTCAAGGATCTAGAACTAGAAATACCATTTGACCCAGCAATCCCATTACTGGGTATATACCCAAAGGATTATAAATCATTCTACTATAAAAACACATGCACATGTATATTTACTGCAGCACTATTCACAATAGCAAAGACATCGAACCAACCCAAATGTCCATCAATGATAGACTAGATAAAGAAAATGTGGCACATATACACCATGGAATACTATGCAGCCATAAAGAGGATGACTTCATGTCCTTTGCAAGAACATGGATGAAGCTGGAAACCATCATTCTCAGCAAAGTAACACAGGAACAGAAAACCAAACACTGCATGCCCTCACTCATAAGTGGGAGTTGAACAATGAGAACACATGGACACAGGGAGGGGAACATCACACACCGGGGCCTGTCAGGGGCTGGGGTCTAGGGGAGGGATAGCATTCGGAGAAATACCTAATGTAGGTGATGAGTTGATGGGTTCAGCAAACCACCATGGCATGTGTATACCTATGTAACAAAACTGCACATTCTGTACATGTACCCCAGAACTTAAAGTGTAATAAAAAAAATACAAAAAAGTACAAAAAAGGTATGTTCATCTAATTTTATAAATTAAGATTAACTTTTGCTGACTTCTTTGAAAATAGGTTTAATCATGGTCCTTTAAGGCATTTAAGTTTATTGGAATGGTTTTATTACCTTGTTTTTCATGCCACCAAATTTGCTTGTCAGTTGCATTATTCTTGTATGAGCTCTTATCAGAACTTTCACATTTGAAAATTACCAGCAATAAATTAACCACAACTATTTAAATCCCTATCATCCACAGATAGTTTTCATTTTACTTTGCTTTTTGCTGCAGACAGGACAAATGGAAAAGTCATCAATGATGGCAGAGAACAGTGAGTTCGATTCTCTTTCCACCTTCTCCTTCCTCCTTCAAATCAGAACATGACCCAGGCTCTCCTAGGCTCCTGACTTCACTGCGCTTATCATCTTGTTCACACATCAACATTTCTTTCTTTCTTCCTTCCTTTCTCTGTCTCTCTCTCTCCCTCCCTCCCTCCTTCTTTTTTCTTTTCTTTTCTTTTATGTGGGTTACAACTCTGATATTGACTCTATTGGAAATTGAAACCAGGAACTTTTGAAAATGCTTACTTAGAGATCTGTTCAAAGGTAGCAATGATGAAAGCATTCTATGCTAATAACTTTGCCTCTTCTCTTCTCTTTTCTGACAGGGTCTTGCTCTGTTGCCCAGGCTGGGGTACAGTGGCAGCATCTCAGTTTACTGCAATCTCCACCTCCCAGGCTCAAGTGATCCTCCTGCCTCAGCCTCCCAAATAGCTGGGACTACAAGTGTGCACCACTACACTGGCTAATTTTTGTATTTTTTTTTTTTTTTTTTTTTTTTTTAGAAACGGTATTTCACCGTGTTGCCCAGTCTGGTCTCCAATTCCTGGGCTCATGTGATCCGCCCACCTTGGCCTCCCAAAGTGTTGGGATTACAGGCATGTAATCCTAACACCACCGTGCCTGGACCCTGCCCCAGACTTTTTCATGTTAGCTGGCCTACTTATTCACTTTCTCCCTTGTTTGGGAAGCCTCTTTCTTTCATTTCTTCTCTCTCATGTTCTCAATGAATAATTTTTAAGTATTTTATCTACCCCTTCTCCCTGATCTGGAACCCTCCTCATCCTCTCTCCTCCTTTTTCCAGGACTTTTCCTTTGCAAATGCCACCCTAATTCCTAATCTTTGACCTTCTCCACTAACCTTGAAATCCTCTATCCCTACTTTCATCTGACTTCTCTCTCAGTTGTGTCCACATTTCCTTCAGTGTGAACTCCTTATTCTGTCATAAGCAAACTCTTGTTTGTCCAGACTGCTTTTCTAACTCCATTTTTTACCTGCTTGCTAGAGCAGAAAATTTACTCCCAAAATTTTACTGAACTGTGTCTAAGTTGCTCTGCCAACATGGGATTCCCAAACTGAAAATCAATCCAGTGCCTTTCTAAGTGCTTTAAGTGCTTTTGTGAATTAAAGGAAAGCATCAAATATCCAACCAGAATTCAACACAAAAGTTAACAGCTGTTGTATAAATAATCTCAGAGAGCCTCTTGTTATCTGAAGCCTTCTTGATTGAATTGTATTTGGAACACACAACTTGGCATTAATCTCACAGCTGCAAGATTTCTCGGAGGGAGAAAATACAGTCTGGATAGGGTTACATCAGCTACAGAAGAAATAAAACCTATCTGTGAGCTGAATTCTTCAGCTGATCTGAAGTGATGGTAGGAATCGTTTTCAAAACTGCTTGGAAGCATCGGTACATATTACCACCAGGACTGCAGGTGACTTCACTGGCTTTTTCTTTTCTTTTGTTTTTTACAGTGTGCATTTTGGCCTTGCCCACCTTTTGGAGAGACAAGTCTCACTCTTACAGACACTTTCTTTGCTTCTTTCCAACAGATGCTGAGCAGAAATAATATCTACTTAATTTTGGTAGAAAGACCAAAGAATTCAATGCACCAAGTGGGGAAAAGTCTGCAATTATACTAGCGGGCGTAACCCTTGGATAATGAGCACCCAGTTCACAATTATGTTGTACATGTAATTTGTCAGTTGCACTCTGGTTTCCACCCTCCCCCTGAATTCTGTCTCTTCCTGCAAGCTTCCTCAACTTAGTTTATTTGGAAAATGCTTTCTATATCCTGGGCATTGCTCTAAATTAATGGATCCCAAAGTTTGCTGCACATCGAATTCACTTGAGGAGTTTTTTGAACTCTTAATCAGTGTCTAGGGAGGGAGCTAAGTATCATTATGTTGTAAAGATTCTCAGATGATCCCCAAATATAGCAAAGTTTGGAAACCATTGTTCTAAGTGATTTATCCATACTAACTCACTGAATGCTACACTGTGAAGTTTTACTATTACTATACTTATTCAGTCGATGTTTATTATCTTCAATATATTGGGCATGTGCTAGGTACTGGAGATACTCCAATGAATAAGCCAGATAAATAGCTCTGTTTTAATGAGCCTCCCATCATATTAGATTTTACAGATGGGATCACTGACACTAGAAATGTTAGGAGACTTCCTAAAGATCTCACTGATAGTAAGTGGTAGGGCTGGGATCTGGAGGCAGGTGACCTCAGAATCCACCCTCCTAGCCTCCACACCTCCCTGCCTCTCTTCTGCAGTCCCACAGTGTCCTGGCATAAGGTCACTCTTCAGTCCTGACTTCACTGGACTCTCCTTGGAACTGGACACTATTGGCCACTCCTTTCCTTTTCTTTATGTTCTGCTGCAGGTCCCATGACATCATTCTCTCCCTTTTTTCTTCTGTCTCTCTGGTTGTTCCTTCTCATTATCCTTTTCTGCTGCCATGTTGGCCAGGATGGTCTTGGTCTCCTGACCTTGTGATCTACCCGCCTCAGCCTCCCAAAGTGCCGGGATTACAGGCATAAACCACTGCACTGGGCCCAAACCATGGTTCTCTAATAAAGAGAATGGTAGCAGCAAGGGAGAGAGCATTTCAAGGTGGGAGTGGTCAACTACATTTTTCCTTACTGAGAATCCAAATAAGATAAACCCTGAAAATAGCCCATTGGTTTCAGTAGACTGAAAGTAATTGAACCCAGCTTATGGATTATGTAAAGCCCTGTATGGCATGTAGTTTGTGTTGCTTGTAGCTGGTTTGACCCCAGCTGAAGCAGTGGCAAAGCTGTCTTGGCTTTTACTACTCAGAGTTATCAGACTATTCCAGGTCACAGAGATTGGTCAGTCCAGTCCTCAGTGCTCAGCCCGTGTGTTGGAGAGGATAACTCATCATCCTTAGTATACTTTTTCACTCGTCTTCCAAGAAACTGCTCGTGCACAGTCACTTTCTTTCAGTCCCTATTTATAGCTCCCCTTCTTCTCCCTGTCCTCTGAACATGGACATGCTCCAGAACTCAGTTCTTAATCATCTCTTATTTATTTTTACATGTATCCCCTTGATGATCTCATCCAGTCTCATAGCTGAAAATACCACTGATATGCTGACAATTCCCATGTTCCCATATTTATATTTCTTGCTCATGATTTTTTCCTAAACGCCAGATTCCTAAATCCAACTTCCTATTTGATAGCTCTACTTTGATGTCGGATAGTAATGATAACATTAACATATCCCAAACAGAATGCACAGCTCTATCCTAACATCTGCCTCCAAACCTACTCTTTCTACAGAAGTTTCCATTTGAGTTGGTGGCAGTTCCATGATTCTAATTGCTCAGATTAAAAAGAAATCATCCTTGACCACTCTTTCTCTGAGCACACTGAATCTGTCAAAATATGCTTTTGGCTCTACTCTTCAAGGTATCTCCAAACCCAGTGATTTCTGACCATTTCCACTGATACCACCCTGGTGCGAGTTGCCTTCGTTTCTCACCTAGATCACTGCAGGTGCCTTCTTACTGTTTCTCCTACATGTATCATGGCTCTCTGTAGACCCCTCTCAATGCATTGGCTAGAGTGGTCCTTTAAAGATGCAAGTTCAATTGTGTCATTTCTCTGCATGACTTTCCACTTAACTCATGATAAAACCCAAGATTCTTACAGTGACCTTCAGGGCCCATGTTGTTTAGTTCCTAGTCACTTCTCTGACCTCATCTGTATAATTTATGCCCCTGATCATTCTGTACCAGTATGATTAGCTGAATAATGTCTCCCAATGATGTTCATGTCCAAATCCCTGGGACCTGTGAATGTGACCTTACCTAACAAAAGGAACTTTGCCGATTATATATTAGTTCATTCCCATTTACTGCTATAAAGAAATAATTAAGATTGGGTAATTTATAAAGAAAAGAGGTTTAATTGGCTAGAGTTACAAAGGCTATACAGGAAGCATGATGCTGACATCTGCTTGACTTCTGGGGAGGCTTCAGGCAACTTACAATCATGGCAGAAGGTGAAAGGGAAGCAGGCACATCTTACATGGCTGGAATAGGAGCAAGAGTGAGAAGGAGGAGATGCCACACACTTTTAAACAACCAGATCTCACGAGAACTCACTATTGTGATGACAGCACCATGGGGGATGGTGTTAAACCATGAGAAACTGTCCTCATGATCCAATCACTTTCCATCAGGCCCTATTTCCAACATTGGGGATTACAATTCGACATGAGATTTGGGCAGGGACACAGATCCACCTCATATTAGATGGGATTAAGTTAAATATTTTGAGTAGGGAGGTCATCCTGAATTATTTGCATGGGCATCTTACTAAGTTTGGGCTGCTATAATCCAATCTTGTAGACTGGGTGGCTTAAAAAACAGAAATTAATATTTTACAGTTCTGATGGCTGGGGAGTCCAAGATTAAGGTACCAGCAGATGTGGTGTTTGATGAAGACACTATTCCTGGTGTGTAGATGGCTGTTTTCTTGTTCTGTCCTCACATGGTGGAAAAGTAAAGATTACCTCTCTTGTTTCTTTTTATAAGGGCCCTAATCCCATTCAAGAGGGCTCTACCCTAATGACCTAATTGTCTTCAAAGCTTCCACCTTTAAATACTGTAACATCAAGGGATTTAAGCTTCAACATATGGATTCTGGGGGGATACAAACATTTAGTTTATAATAGTGGGCCTGAAGTAATCATAAGTTTCCTTGTAAGAGGGATGCAGGAGGATCAGATTGTATAGAAAGAGATATGACGATGGAAGCAAGAGTTTGTAAAGTGACCTGGGAAAGTTACTAACCTGGCAAACCTCAGTTTTATCATCTACAACATGCAAGTATAATACCCACATCACAGGGTCATTCTGAAATAAAATGCCTTGTATATTTGTGTTTTGAATCAATACGTACAAGTTTCTATTTAAATTTCATAAATTTCCTCTTTTTTATTTTGGCCCCAATTTTTTCTTCAGTCTGGGGAAAGAAAAGGCAAAATCTACTAAAATCTTTATTCTAATATTCAATGGATATTTATGTCCCTTTTTAGGTATTCATTTAGGTCATTGACAACATTATAAGAAATAACAAGACCAAATACAAAACCCTAGAGACCTCCTTCCAGGTGGATTCTTATCCATCTTTAACATTATTCAACCAACTACAAATCCAGTTACAATGGGCATGCAAATATGGCCTTGATTCATATAGTATATTTATCCTTGGATCATGTAGAAAAGCTTTTAAACTGCTTTGCTAAAATCCTATGTGGTATCTATGACAACTCCTTAAACTGATGGTTACTTGGGCAGTTCCTTTCCTTAGTGAACCCACTTGGAACCTATGGAACCCCTTGACCACCTCTTTCTTTCCTAAATATTGGCAAGCTATAAACCATTTTAGAATTTTTCTAGATACAGATATGAAGTTTATTCTTTGGTATTTTCTACGGCTTATCTTTTGGAAGAGAGAGGCATTTTACCCCAAGTCTTAATATATTTTCACTTCTCTGATTTCTCCTGGGGAATCTATTTGGGTCCCTGATTGCACCTGCCCATTCCCTTTGTATCCTGAGATATAATATATCTTGGTCTGAAAGTTTGATACCATCTACTGTGACCAAGTACTTTACTTTCCTCTGTATCTTGGGATTCAGTTCCTGCTTAACAACGTTAGTCCTTTCTACACAATTTGAAGATCATTTCAGGAATTAACATTGCCAGATAGTTTTGTACTCTCAATTGTTTTAAGGCATCAGTTTCTATACAAAATTGGGAGTATTGTCTGGCAATATGATTACCAGATTGAATGTCACTTAGACAAATTTTGTGTTTTCCCTGTAAATTATATTTTTATTAGAGTTCATACATTTCTGATGGCAAGTAACATTCTGCCTTGACTTTATTTAAAAAACACAGTGTAGAAATCTTCATTTCACTTAACTTTTGAATCATTCCTATGATAAGGGTGACTTGGGATTGTTAGTATGTTACACTGGAGTTAAATTAGTTCTTGTATTTTAAGATACTCATTTTCTTAGTAAGTGAAAATGTAAAATGTGTACCTGGCACAATTTTGCGAGGGAAAAACTCACTGAAATGTGTTAATGGCCCCTTTTTTCAGCTCCAGAAATAGCTGCTATGTGCTCTTTCATCTTGTGTGTGAAATACCAGACTTTCCCCTGAAGTCCTCTCCAAGGACATCAACTCTGTCTATTGAACTAATTTTATAACAAGACTGCTTAATTTTTTGCTAAACAAGGAAACTATAGGACAGAAAGAGAGGAATTCTCATTAATTAGTTCACTCCAAAATTAGTGTTAAGAAGCCATATTTGGCATATTTTATTTTGTATTACCAGTAAATGGTAAGCATTATTTTTCCTATTTTTTGCTTTATGTAGAGATACTCAGCTATGTAAGAGTAACTAGGTGTCCTTCACTCTATGGAAGAAAAATTTCTAGAAAACTAACTCTTAAAAAATACTGATTTACATGATCAATTTGAAAATGATACCACTGGGGTCTACATTTCTGAGTGTCTTGTCCTTCTGACTGGGAAGGGTAAAATGGGGGTATCTTGAGTAGTAACGGTTGTAGTAACAAATCCTGGGCATCTTCTCATGTGTCAGGGACTGAACAAAGCACAGGGTGTCATCACATTCAGTCTTCGTAGCAGTACCGTAAAGCAGGTGCTATTTTTATAGCCATTTTGTAGAAAAAGAAGCATAGGATCAGAGAGGTTAACAGCATTGCCCAGCTCAGACAGTTATCAACTGATAAAGTCTGAATTTTAAAATAAGCGTCTGACTTCAGATACCTGCTCTTAAGTGCTATGTAATACATTTTTCTGACTTTTGCACCATTGAAGACATCCCTAGAACTTCATTTCTCCTGCAGGTGGTGATTCCTGTGTTTGTCTGGGGAGTCTCTAAGATGTGCCCCATGGGTACTCATTCATAACTCTACAGTTAGCCTTGGGAAACTTCCATTTCTTCGCTCTTACCCAATCTTATCTCAGTGATTGACTGTTGCCAAGGCCTGCTCCATCCTCAGAATCATCTGAAGAAGCCTCCTCCCTGCTCACTCTTCTGGAGGGAGGATGAAAGCATGTCATGGGGGCTGTCTCCTAATATCTCCCAAAGGTACAAGCTATCTACCCTGCCTGATGGTGCTGCCCTCTCCACCAGAGTCATGAGGGTTCTGGGCTCCATCACCACCTATGCAGGTGATATGGTTTGGCTGTGTCTCCACCCAAATCTCATCTTGAATTGTAGCTCCCATAATTCCCGTGTGTCATGGGAGGGACCTGCTGGGAGATAATTGAATCATGGGGGCAGTCTTTCCCATGCTATTCTTGTGACAGTGAATAAGTCTCCTGAGATCTGATGGTTTTATAAAGGGGAGTTCCCCTACACAAGGTTCTCTTGCCTGCTGCCATGTAGACGTGTCTTGCTTCCCCTTCGACTTCTGCCATGATTGTGAGGCCTCCCCAGCCATGTGGAACTGTGAGTTAATTAAACCTCTTTCCTTGATAAATTACCCAGTCTCAGTTATGTCTTTATTAGCAGCTTAAGAACGAACAAATACAGCGGGAAAAGGGAATGGCTGTGTCATGAGAGCAGCAAGTAAGCTGGAACCTTCAGGGGCCAGACCTCCCAGTCTCTTCCTTTACCCCCATGCCTACAAGAAAATGCCTTAACAATACCTCATGTGCTCTTTTTTTCTTTTCTGTCTCTCTCTTTTTTTAAAAACAAACAAACAAAACTTGAATGCCTTTTATCCCTCCAATTCTCCCTTGCTTGGTAAGGTCTTCTTTGCTGTTTAAGATCCAAGTCAGGGACCACTATGTCTCAGAACACTTCCACAACTATTTTCCCAACCTATAGGGGTTGGGTGCCCTCCACCGTGCTTCCATAATGGCATTTACTTATCTCTAATGCTGCCCTGACATGGTGTATTCTGAATATTGTATGTATATATATATATATATATATATATATATATATATATATATATACATACACACACACATATATATATATACACACACACATATATATGTTTACTTCCCTAGACAATTGACTGCATTATGCAATCTAAGCACAGATTGTTATCCATCTTTGTGTCCTAGCACAGTGCCAGGCATGTAGCACTAGGTCAATAAGTATTAAATAATAAATCACTCCTATATTTCTAGCTAGAATAACTGGGAGGATTGATGACAAAATAAATCTTTAAGTTTCCCTTGACCTTGTCCCAGTTTCTGCCTTTATTCTTTCTTATCTGGACCCCTGAAACAACCTCCCAAGTCTTTTTTTTTCTTTTAAATCATGGTTAAATGCATACACTTTCAATTTGCCATTTTAGCCATTTTTAAGTGTACAAAGCTTTTCAACTCTTAACCTGTGCTCCTGACTTCAGAATGTCCTCCTCAAAGCCACCTTTCACTTGGCCACCCAAGTGAAATAAAACCATGTCACCCCGTTATTTAAAACCCTTCACTGACTCCTCTTTATCTACTGAACATCACTAAGTCAATACTTTAAAAAATGTCATTTCACGTTCATGTTTGCAACTCCTCAAACCCACACAAGTGTATGGTAATAGGCTTGCAGGAAGTTTGTGTGGGGCTGCTGTGAGTAATTATCACTGTTTACGGGTCATTTTGACTGGGATGTCTAGCCATGACATTAAGTCCAGTCTATCCCAAATGATCACAGTATCTCCCAACAAGGTGACTTATCTTCCCAACTTCTTCCATGTTTTTCTAGGTTAGAAACCTGAAAATTATTTTTGATTCTCCTATGCCATTATCTTCTAATAGCCTGGCTCTCAAGTTGTGTTTCTTCTCCCTTTGAAATAATTTTTACAGCTTGCTTCCAATCTCTGCCACTTTGTAGCTTTGCTATCTTGGATGAGTTACTTAACCCCTCTGTACCTAGTCTTCCTCATGTATAGAATGAGATAAAAATGTTTTTTTTTTAATTTCTTGGAAATCTCCCTTTATCTTCTAGGCAGGGGTTGTTGTGAGCGTAAGTTAATACATTTAAGACACAGCAGTACCTGGCATTTATTGAGTGCTACATGTTAGACATGATTGTTACTATTATTACTTCCAATGTCATTACATCAATATGCAATTATTATGATGTTCTCCTAGCTAGTCTCCTTACCCATCACCTATTTTTCTTGAATGAATCTTCTAATCATCCTTCTAAAATCACTTGAATCATATTTTTCTGCTGAAGAATGTATAAGGACTTCATGCTACTTATTTAATTGAGCCTCAATTTTCTGCTTCATTTTTTCCCACATCATGGCCTTTCCTTTCCTTTCATTCATTCAGGCAACAAACATGTGACAAGCTTTGTGCTAAGCAATAGGGACATGATGATAGATAAGACATTGTCCCTGCCCTGAGGGAAATTATAAACCTTTTATCAGACAGCTACAGGATAGTGCTGAGCACACAAGGCTCCATGGGAAGCCATAGGAGGAACACCTAGCCCAAACTGAACTCAAGACATAGAAAGGAATTGGCCAAACAAAGACAACAGTTGGGTGAGGTGGCAGATGGGAGGTTGAGGAATGATTCAAAGAAGAGCATGCCAGGTAGGAGTAACAGCTTATACACTGAGAAATACAAACACCTAGGTACTTTATATAAAGGTGTAGGGTTTTGTGGGAAACATGGTGCACTCAGAGAATGTCAAATAAGGCCATGGCTGGGGAGGAGAATGCAGAGTGGAGAAGGGCAAGAGATGAGGGTGAAGAGGTGAGTGAAAACTACACTGTAATAAGCCTCATGTTGAGCTTTCTCCAGAGGCAAGAGGAGAGTCATGGAGCAGTTTTAAGCAGAGGAGTTAGTTTCATGGTCAATTGATATTAGGAGGGTCATTCTGTAGAGGATAAGCCAGCCAAGAATGGAGTCAGGAAGAGCCATTAGGAAGTTGTTACAGGAAAAGAGGTGAGCCCTGATGAGGTCTTGAGTTAAGGTGAAGGCTATGGGGTTGAGGAGTAATGGATAGATTTGAGATTTGACCTAATGAGAGCTGTGGCTCTGAGTGGATTAGTGGGAGATGTGGAAAGACTATTGAAAGCAGCAAGAGTAGGCTTGGTCAGTCTCACTTTGGAGGGAGCCCACGCCTCTTCAATATTCCTTTCTCTGTGATGCTCACCTGTTGAGCCTATGGCCCAGTCAAAGTCTTCCCATCCTTGAAGCCTTTCCACCTTCACAAAATGTGCCAAGACGTATATGAAGTCATTCCTCACTGAGTTCTGCTTTCTTTCATTTCCATCACCCAAATTCCATAATTTAGCTCTGAATTATATCTTATCCATTGGGTATCTGATAGATTTGTTTTAAATTGTCTTGCCAGTTATATTATAAACTCCTTATGGGTAGGAGCTACATCTTAATCTTCTTAACAATTGTCAAGGCCAACACATCATTGGACGTGCCAGGCAAGCTGTTCTCAACCCCTCTCCCTCTTCTGTGACACTCATGAAAGGTGATGTTCACGTATCCCTCAAGCAAAATCTGGGCATCACTGTAACTGCCCCCATTGTATCCCACTCAAGAAAGCAAATCAGAATGATTGCATGCATTTTAGGGATAATTTAAAACATGATCCAATTTACAAAGAGGAAAGTAAAATCATGCACTAACTTCAGTAGATTAGTAATGGTACTATTGATAGTAACAAATTACCTTTTAGCGGATGTGCAATGATGCCAATGTTGAAAGCCACAGACAGATAGTAAGTTCCCCAAGGGCAGGGATCACATCTTCCTCATGGTTACATGGCCAGCACAGCACACACCTGCCAGAGGGGTAAACAAAAGGTCAGAGCTCAGCAATAACAATGTGAAGAAACATGGCGTAAGTGCTACTCTGTTGTATTCAAGGTCTCATGAAAAGAAAAAAAGCTTTTTTTAACTTTTAAACAACATTTCTAGAAAATGTGACATTTCTGGGAATCTGATGTTGTAGCTAGCAGAATTTATTTCTTACGAATTTATTTCAAATAGGGAAAAAATTCCTCACCATGAGTAAGACAGTGGTGAGGACTGTATGATGATTGCCATGTCTATGAGGGGTAAACATAAGTTTTCTCTTATGTTTTAGAGAGAGGGAGAAAAAACAGCTTTTTCTGGTGTAAAAGAAACATAGTCTGAAATGGAGAGCATAGGAAGAGAAACTCACAGTCCTTTCTGAGCTTATCAAGACTTAGATTTCAGTGATGATTTTTTTACACAGTTGGTATATGTTCAGCAGTTTTATAGGAAGAAATGCTCTTGGGCTATTTTGCCTGTCCTTGTATATGTGAGTGCAGCTTGTAACCTATCTGTGACACCAACAGATTGAGTAAAGAGGCAATCCGAAAGGATGCCTGAGACGAAAATGTCTAACACCAGCTCTGTGGAGAGAGGGTGGGCAGACTGTTTCAGAAGTCCTGATTAGGAGATCCGTAAAACAAAGAGAGTGTAGGTTGTTGGCTTCCTGGCACGCAGGTCACACAGATCAGACCCTCCCAGGAAATGCGATAAGCTCCTGCCTGATCACCTCTAAGAATGGGGAGCTCAGTTTCTGAGAAGTCAACAGCAGGTAGTTAAAGTCATGGAGCTTAACCACCCACAGTGGTTTTCTGGTCTAAAATATCTTAGGAGGACCAAGGATATTTTAAGATGCTGCTATTTTAATGGTAAATTATACTTTAATACATATAACAGAAAAAAATGGTATGATACATTGAAAGAGGATAAGATCCTGATGCCTCTTACCTTGAAGAATGTTGGGGAGGTGGGGTCTGCTTAGTGGTAATTAGCAGGAGTTGAAGTTAGGTGTGATAAATGTTCTCAAAGTATCTAAGTGTTTGTCTTTTTCAATGCCCTATTTGGTAATACACACAATTTGCATGTACATTCTTCATTTATCTCATTCACAAACATCTGTAGAGATATTGCTGTTATTCACATATTTTACACAGCAGAAAATTGAAGCCCAGAGTTAAGTGATTTGCCTAGAGTCTCTTGGGGGATGAGATTGAATTAAAAAAGAGCTCTCTAGACTTCGGACATTCCAGAGAACAAGGGGTGGATCTCTGTCATATTCAATATACAGTTGGTATTTAGTAAATATTAGGCAAGCTAAGATGAGCGGGTTCCATCTAGACTGTTATCACTGTACAGCATTGCTTCTTAATTTTTTTCTACTGTGAATCAGTACTTGGGAATGATAGGAACCTAGGAATTGAAGATAGAAGAAATGATGGTTTTTGTCAGCCATGTGTTGGTGTGAGCCATGTGTTGGCATGAGCAGGAAACAGTTTGTGATTATGCAGCAGAACAGAAGAGTTGGAAATTTCCCAAACTCTAACCAAGGCAATCTAGAAATAATCTCCAAGAGGCCAGGCAAAAATATGAGTTTAATTTAGTAAGAAAAATGTAATCGATTTTATTATACCTGATTTGGAGAAAGGCTGTGTGAATGGGTCAGTTTTCAGGGGACCTTAAACCGAGTGGATAGAACCATTTCATTTTCATTGGTTTCATTTGCAACCCTATGTATTATTTTACACATTTAAAAGTATTATTCTAAGCAGGGATTTATGGGCTCTGTCAGACTGCCAAAGAGGTAGGTGGCCAACAAAGGTAATAATTCCAGGCTCTGTAACATAAAAAGAGACCCCAAAAGGCCAGAACTTGGTGGTCATGCTCATCCAAGCCCTGCTTAGAAGAAAGGGTGCCCCATGGTGCCAGTGTGAGTCCTGTGTGAGTGCCTGGTAAAGACCTGCCCATTGTGGATATGGCTGTGAAGAGACAACAGATGTCATAAAAGTATAATGTACCATGGTTCCTTCAATCTGCTCAAACTAAGGAACTGCCTGGAATATGGCTTTCTATGTACCCATCATTTGGAGACTGTGCTCAGGCAGATGTAAATATCCACCACCTGGTGGTTACATTGCCAATGTGAATTAATAAGCTGACATTCTAGTTTCTATACATCCATCTATGCAAGTCTGCAAAACTGAGGATGAGATCTTGTGCTGTTCGGGAATTAATCAGAATTTACTGCCATTTTGGAAGCAGCCAACTAGCCAGGCTTCTGAGAAAGAACTGCCTCCACTGCAAGCCACAACGCTATTCCTACGAAGAAATTGGTGGAAGTTATCTTTTGCTGCTCTTAATAATAAGATACATGTTAACATTTATAATAGAAAGAGATTACTCTTTGTCCTTTCATTGGTTTCCAGGTAAGGGATTCTACACAGCCATAAACCCAAAGCATTGCTGTTTCATGGCTACATCTACCTAAATGTTGGACCAGGTGCCTTGACAAACTAGATGTAAGAAGCAGTGACCAGCATCACACAGTCCGATAGGTATGCAAGGTCATGCATAAACAATAGGACGCATTTCTGGCACTAAGGGAGCCCACGATGTAGTTGTGTTGCTGCAAACATTGTAGTGTCATGCTCAGTAGGAATTAAAATCTCTAATAGTTAATGTTTCTTTCAAGTTACTTGCAACAATTTCCCCAAATTGTGACCAATTTTGTCCTGGTAGAGTTTCTGGCACACAGGAGGCACTTGGCTGGTTTGGAAAAACTGTAGCACGGTGCCTGCTGCTTTATTTCTCTAAGCCCTGTACTTACCCACTGTCCTATGTGTGCCAAAAGAATGTTCCTGATGGGAATGACTTTCGTGTGTACGAATGTGGTTTCAGCACGAAGTCTTCTGTGTTCATTTTATTTTTTCTCAGTTGCAAGGCATGGAGATATGCACATGCTACCTCAGTGAGAGGAGTTTTTATCAGGATACACAGGGAAACACAACCTCACAGAGTGGCAACTAAGGAGGTGAAATGTTGTTCATGGCTGTTCAGGATGCTGCAGTAGCTGCATTAGAATCGGGCATCCACAGCTCTCTGCTCTCTTTTCTGCTCACAGAATTATTTGGAGCTTCAGCTTCTATGGCAGTGCTTCATGCCAAGCTACAGCTTCTCCACCACTTCCCACTGCCTTCTTCACGACTATTCTTTACATCACGGCTTGTGCCTACTCCTGGGTGCTTCTGCCACCCGGCTTCTGCCTCCCTTGAGGTTTCTTTAGAGAGAATATTTAATTGCATGGGGTTGACACTCTCAGTGCAGAGTGCCTCTGAGAGATTCTCAGGCTAAACCACCTCATAGGCTGCTGACCACAAAAAAGTCACTGACTCAGACTCCAGGCCCTGATCCCATTTACTTGGGATCAAGATAATGGGGTCATATTACACAAAATGTGAAACTTGCGGGCAAGAAAATACCGCTGGCTGCTTGAAGGCTGGCGGCAGTGGGTGCGGGGGGCACGTATCTCTTGGAGCTGATCATTGCAGTCAACAGACTTCAGTGTTGCCCCAAGACCAAAACTTGACCATATCTGATTCCATTCCACAAGGCAATATACAGCCGAGGACATGCACATTTAGGCATTATTATTGAGAAACTGTGTCCTTAATTATAGTCTGCATGCTGATAATATATTGCACCATATGTTCCAAAGACAGAACTGAGCTGTCGGTTTCCACTTTCATTCAGATGTGGTTCACACTTAATGTTTCCCATGGGACCTGCTGCCTGGTGTGTAGGTGGTGATGGCTCCCTCAAAACCTTTGTATTGTATAAAGGGTTTCATTTGCCTCTGTAATTACCTATTTTGGGCCTATAGAGGAACTGAAAAACAGGAAAAAAAAAACAGTTCAACTGTGAAGTCCATGTGTGATGGTTTTCTTGTAAGAGTTTCAGTGAAGGTAATAATAATGACAATAAAAAGAATATTTTAGGCTTTTAGAATATGTGGAATCCTTTTGTAAAAGTGTTGGTTTCCTGTTTACAGCTTTTCTATTACCTCTCAGGGAAGTCTCTCTGGGGTTCAAATCCTGCAGGAATTGTTTGCTGCACTGAGGGGTGACCAGCCTCCTCCCAGTCTTTGCATCCAAGACTCACCTTTGTCAGCACACTGTACAAAATCTCATGACATTGTGGCCTGGAAAGCAGAGATAACGTACATTTCTCACCCTCACTAGACAGAGTGAGACTGTTGCTCGGGGCCTCAGTGAGGATCGGCATTTCATATAGGGTTGGTGACAGGATGGAACTGTCCACGCTTCAGGTTCCTCTAACCTTATCCAGTTTGTGTCAAACCAACTCAGAGCTCTGATGAACATAAGGCTGCTAAGAGATACCTTAATTAATTCGTTTGGATGAAATTGAGGGTGTTACTGCACACAATGTTTCAAAAGTGATCTCCAGAAAACATCTGTGTTTGGGGTTGTAACCAACTCTTAGAGATCAAAGCAGGATATTATATATTATGATTGGTGGGAAAAGGGGCGATGTGGCTTAGTTTTAGTTCTTGACATCTCCAAGCCTTATGAAAATGTATGTTATTGGTGAGCATGATTATTACTCGCTGTTCTCCCAAGGGCTTGGTCATGCCTGATTCCAGAAAAGCCTCCCTCTTCAACATTTTTTTTTTTTTTTTTGAGACAAGGTCTCACTCTATCACCCAGGCTGGAGTGCAGTGGTGCGATCATGGCTCACTGCAGCCTCGATCTCCCTAAGCTCAGGTGATCCTCCCACTTCAGCTTTCTGAGTAGCTCGGACTACAGGCACATGCCAACACTTTTAGCTAATTTTTAACTTTTTGTAGAGATGGAGTCTCACCATGTTGCCCAGCCTGGTCTCTAACTCCTGAGCTCAAGTGATCTGACCACCTCAGCCTCCCAAATTGCCCGGATTATAGGTGTGAGCCAGGACACCTGGCCCATCTTTCTCCCCTTCTTCCCTCAGGCCTACCAGTGGTAATAGTTTCCAGCCATAGATAGCTCTTGAGTGTGCTTCAACACCCCTGTTGGTTCCCTTAACCCTATCTACACCAATGCAAACAATTCCTTCCTCAAAACGATCTCCTTAAAAACCCCACCTGATGATGCCATCTGTTTTATTTCAGGACTTCAAAGCATCTAGTTGTAGACCTCTTCATAGACAGACAGCTGGGTTTCCAAAGTGGATAATTTCCTTTCCATTTCTGAGATTTATCAATATGGTAGCTTCTATGGACTGAATGTTTGTGTCCCCCCAGATTTATATGTTGCTAATCCCCAGTGTGATGCTATTAGGAGGTGATAGGGATTAAAGGGATGAATGGGATTAGTGCCCTGATAAAACAGGCCCTAGAGAGCTTCTTTGCCCCTTCTACCATATGAGGATACAGCAAGAAGGTGCCATATATAAACCAGAAATCAGGTCTTCACCAGACACCGAATGTGGTGGCACTTTGATTTTGGACTTACCAGCCTCAAGAACTCTAACAGAGTAAATGTGTGTTGTCTAAGATACCAAGTCTGCAGTAATTAGTTATAACATCATAGAAAACCAATATAGAATTCTTTGATAACTTCTGACAGGGCAATGTTGGGAGGCAGGTAGCATTAAAGAGACATGATTATTATTTTGGGCAGGGTCTCACTCTGTCACCCAGGTTGGAATGAGATGGCACCATTACAGCTCACTGTAACCTCAAATTCCTGGGCTCAAGCACTCTTCTTGCCTCAGCCTCCCAAGTAGCTAAGACTACAGGTGAGTGCCACCATGCCTGGCTACATTTTAAATTTTTGGTACAGATGGGGTCTTGCTATGTTGCCCAGGCTAGTCTCAAACTCCTGGCCTCAAGTAATCCTTCCACCTTGGCCTCCCAAAATGTTGGGATTATGGGTGTGAACCACTGTGCCTGGCCTAGAGATGGTATTTTAACTCTCCCTAAACACTGCTGCTGAATGAATTCCCCCTAAAAACACATCATTGATCATAATCTGAACCCTGCTCAAAATCCTCTGTAGATTTTTTTCTTGATTACTTTAAAAAGGCCTAATTAGCTTCCTCCAAATTCTGGCCACACCTCCCTTTCAGCCCTATCACATGCTATTGTTCCTTTTACACCAAACCAGACACAGCTCTTCCTTGTGCCTCCCATGTACAAGCTCACCTCTGGACCTTCAGTCACCTTCCTCCTTCAGCATTGTCCCCTCTCTCTCAATGCTCCAAGCATCTCATGTCCACTATGGCTTAACCTAATGCCACCTCCTCAAGAACCCTTTTTTGATTCCATCAGCAAAAGTTACTTTCTCTCTACTCTGAATGCCCAAAGTGCTTCATGGTTTCTCTCTCCTGACCCCTATTCTATTACACCTTTCCTTATTGTTGTATGTCACAGTGAAATGCATAAAATCTGGAGCCAGATCTCCTGAATTTGAACTGTTACATGAATATTTGCGGGCAATCTTGGGAAAGTTACATAATTCATCTGGCTTTGGTTTCTTCATTTGAAAAAATAAATGGAGACTACAATAGTAACTAACTATTCTGCTGATTTCATGAACTAGATACTAGTTGGATTCATCCTCATACAGCTGTTCTTATCCTTACTGCCACTGTCTTATCTTACCTGGCCTTTTACAGAAACATTCCAATGCCTCTGTCTTCCTTATAGCTACAAGAATGATTGCCTATGATCATCATGCTTAAACTCTGTTCAACTCTGCCTAAAAGTCCATGAACGGCTCCCTGTATTAGTCCATTCTCATGCTGCTAATAAGACATATCAGAGACTGGGTAAATTTTAAAGGAAAGATGTTTAATTGAATCACAGCTCTGCAGGGCTGGGAGGCCTCAGGAAATTTACAGTTATGGCAGAAGGGGAAGCAAACACATCTTTTTCACATGGCTGCAGCAAGGAGAAGAATGAGTGTCCAGCGAAGGTGGAAGCCCCTTATAAAACCATCAGATCTCATGAGAACTAACTCACTATCACAAGAACAGGATGGGGAAAACCATGCCCATGATTCAATTATCCCCACCTGGTCCCTCCCATGACAGGTGGGGATTATGGGAACTACAATTCAAGATGAGATTTGGGTGGGGACACAGCCAAACCATATCACTCCCTATTTCTTACAGGTTGAGGTGACATTCAACATGCCATTTGTTTTTGGTTTGCTTCATTCAGCTTTACTCTTTTTGCTCCCTGTCTTACTTTATGGTTCAACATGCAAGCAGCCTTCAGTTCCTTCACACACATCATACAATTTCTTGTCTCTGTGCCTTTATTCACACTGACCCTTCTGCCTGAGACAGCTATTTCTTTTTCTCTCTCTTTTTTTTTTGCTCTTTTGACCCTATCAAATAACTTTATTCACACAAACATCCCTTAATTTACAAAACCTCAGACATTCATACACATTAGGGGTGATCCACAGTGTTCAAGGAACTTACATATAATGTATCATACCAACCCAAGTAAACCAAGTAGAAAAAATATTCATATAAAGTTGTTCACATGTAGGTCCTAGATTACCAGCTTCTGTGCAAGAAAAGAAAATAAAAAATAGATTTATTAACTAGTATTTGAAACTAACTTTCTGTCTGGCTTAAAACCTCCCTCACACTCAAGTCTGCCCCAGTGAATGTTCAAGAAATCATCGAAATATACTCCTCTGCTCTAATGAAAAGAAGCCCTTGGGCACAAAAGATTTCTTTAAATGCCCCTGAATAGGCTCCCCTTCTCCTGTGGCCTCTCCTGGAAAACAGCCTGGGCGGCCTCCCTCCTGACACTCTCCGCAACTTTAGAAGGCCCTTGGGCAGGCAACGGCAGTGGATACATTTCCTGGTAACGGCTGTAGACGCTAACACTGGCCAACACTATGTCACACCTACTGGTTGCTCTTTGAGGGCATTTCTCTAGATAAGAGGCCCCCTGCCCTCAAAGCCTAGTAGGGCAGGATCAGAACAGCTCCCATTTCTTCTGGCTAACTCCTCCTACAAGACTCAGTTCATGCACTGTTGTTTACAGGAAAGCTTAGTGGAGTTGTGGGTAAACAGAAAAACTTAAGGGTGTGTTCCAGACGCTAGGAACAGTGTGCAAAGCCAAGGCTGTGGGTGAGACCTGGAAAGGGAAACTCCCATCCCATCATTAATCGTCAGGCACATTTATTTCCTAGAATATCATAACACAAAATTTAGCAGCTTAAATAACACAAATATATTGTCCTGCAGTTCTGCAGGTCAGAAGTCTAACACGGGTCTCACAGGGCTAAAATCAAAGTGTGGGCAGGCTGTTCTCCTCTCTGGGGCCCTAAGGAAGAATCTGTTTCCTTGCTCATTCAGGTCATTGGAAGTATTCTGTTCCTCACAGCCATGGAACCCTGGTCCTCATTTCCTTGCTGTCATCAGCTGTGGGCCCCTTACAGGTTCTAGAGGCCACCCACATTCCTTGAGGGTAACCACACTCCCACATCTATAAAGCCAGGAAGGGTGGGTCAATTCCCTCTCATGCTTCCAATCTCTTCTTCTTCCATCTCGTCTATCTCCTCTTCTGCTTCCTTCATCTGATTTTATGAGCTGTGTGATTTCATTAGGTCCACCCAGACAATCCAGAAGAAATGCTCCCCATCTCCAGGTTTTTCACCTTAATCATTTCTGCACGTCCCTTTGCCATGTAAGTAACATAATCACAGGTTCTAGGGCTACATTATTCTGCCTACCCCAATAGCATTGAGACAAAGGGACCGTTAACGCCCGAGATTACTTGCTTTGAATTCTCTGTCCATGGCATTCATCTTTGGTCATTTTTCTTTGTATTATTTTGTTATTTAAATGTCTAATTTTAGCTATATGTTTTGGATCCACAGAGTACAGAAAGCCACTGAGCCCTGTCTGGTTCATTTAGTGGGTGCTTCCAGAAATGTTAGGTGTGAAAAACCTCTTAGGAGGTTTAGCTGGAGATCTAGGGCAAGGAGGCATTTATGGGGTGCCAGTTACGGAAGAGCACTTGGAAAGCTGTTTAGAAGGTAACTGGAAGTCAGCAGAAGGAGTTCCATTATTTAAAATTTAAACAATTAGCTAAAAAGTTAACAGATTAGATACATTTTTGAGAAACCCCACAGGACATGAATAGCCACAGAAGAAAGCAAGAAGAGAGTTTTTCTTTTCAGCAAATTGAAACTATTAAACAAAAGAGGTATTGTGTGTTAGGAAAATATTTATTCTTAAGATTATCCTCCAATACAAACTCATATTCCTTTCCTATAAAAATTATTAAGGCAAAACCAATTGAGTTGACCATGTGTTACATTTATTAGTGCTCATGAATTATTCATTAGGATAATATTTATTTACTGAATTCTTTCCTTCTTTTAGAAAATCATCATGATTCCCTAAATACAGCATTTTTATCTCTAAGAGGTTTTGGAAATAATGTACTTTAATTTCCTGCCCTCTAGTGACAAAAATAATGCATTCATGCCTTTATATTGAATAAATTCTGTGTGCTTTAGTATCAGCAAATAATTATATTAGAGAATTTGGAGACAAGAAAGATGAGAAAGTCTGGCTATCATTAATGCTCTAAAGTTTAAACTTTAGTGCAATATATACCATTTTTATTTGGAGAAAGCATTTTATTTGGAGTCTTGTGTATGACTTTAAAATTGTTAATTAAAAGTCAGTGTATTGCTTCTAGCTTTCACTTGGCTATACATGGCCTATATATTTAAAATTATAAGGCATATACTATAGAAAACTCTGGTAACAACCAGAAAATGGATAATTTTAATATCTTTAATCTTAACTAAAATATCAGAATTGAAGGAAATTTACTAATTCTAAAAAATGACCCCTAAATATTATACTCAGTTGAATCTTTAAATTTAGCTGATAGTTGGTGGGATAAGCAGCTTGGGAGTTTAAGCCAGAGATGAAAATAACCAAAGTGGTTGATGGTTATAATTGGACTAAACAAGGCAGAATTGCTCGATTTGATTAAGTGTGGCATTCAAAGTTTTTGGAATTCTAATTACTGACTGCTTCACTGCTTTCACTTTCTGAACATTTTGGCATTCCTGGGGAACATAATCAGGAGTCGGTGGTGCTTGTACCATTAATTTATAGACACCTCATTGAGTGTCTACTCTGTGCTAGGTGCTGTGGTTGGCGCTAAATGACTGAACTCAAAGGTGAAGGAGCTCATTCCACACTCCACACTGCTCAGGCCTGGCTGGAGCTCTGGCTTCCTGAGTGTTGAGATGGAAATAACACCAGATGCACTACAGACTAGGTCACTGATTCTCATCCGCAGAGATCCTTTAAAACACATGACCCTGCCTCATGGGACACGTGGGTTAGGACTGAGGACAGAAACATGTTTGGTTGCAGATGGAGGCCTACCTAGAAATGCCAGCTCTGGAGCCAGCTGTTTCTGTGGCTACTCCTTATTGACAATCACAGTGGTGACACAGTGCCTCCCTTTAACAAGCACAGTCAGAGGGTCCCTTAGAAGTGCGTGAGCTACCCACTGGCATCCCTGTGATAGTATCTTCATGAATGGCGGGGGAGGGGGTTAGCATTCCATCTGAATGTGACAGGAAGTGAGCCGGGGACTGGCACACTCCATCTCCGGGCTCTCAATCACTCAGTGTGTGCTGGAGTTCCATGTCAGCATCTCCACTCCTCACACCCGCTTAGCAAGGGCTGTTATCAACCCCACTTATAGAGGAGAAACTGACAGAGAGAAGACTCTATCCAAGGTTGAACCCACATCTGGCCAAGCATGGTGACTAGAGGTAATGATAATAGATTGTATCTTTCAAAAGATTGTATCTTTGAAAATTGTTAAGAGAGTAGATTGTAAATGTTCTCACCTCAAAAAATGTTAAGTGTGTGAGGTGATGATATGTTCGATTTAATCATTCCACAATGTATACATGTATCAAAATATCACATTGTATACCACAAATATATACAATTTTTATTTGCCAAAATGAAAAAAGATCTAAAGAAAAAAAAGAACCCATGGCCATCTGTCTGGCTCCTAGGCTTATCATTTTTCTATCATTTAATGTTGATTTTATTAATTTTTTTAGAAAATAAAAAGGACTGATAACTTTCATTTAGGCTTTAGGAACAGACAATTTCAATATTGTTATATTTAGTACACACGGAAGAATACATGACAAGAGAGAAGCAAGGGAATAAGGCTAACATTCTCCCCACAAACAAAGCAAATAAAAAGTAAAAACAACCAGGGAAAAACCCACCTGAGGCCACATTTATTATTCCCACTTAAGAGATGAGGAAACTGAGGCTCAGAATAATAATTTTAAAATGAGCCAAAAAAAAAAAAGTTAAAAAACGTACTAGAGTCACTTGCTAAATGGCAGAACTGGGACCCAACACAGATTTGACCAAATCCACATCATTTCTACAACTTCAAATGTAATTGTATCTGAAATAGCCGTAGTAAGTAGAGTCACCTAATGTCTAGAATATATAAAAAGACAGAATAATTTTTATTACAATTTTAAAGAAGCAAAACTTGTGAAGTGTGTTAGATATCTGAGACCTGAGAATCCACTGTCTCTGAACAATGTTCACGATCATGTTTCAAAGACAGGGGCCACCTCTCAGCATGATGGGCCTTCTGCGTAGGAGGCTTCTGGGAAGAGAAGCATCACTTCTCAGGGAGAACATCTCTTTTTCTTGGAAGGTCTTAATAAGAGCTGGGGACAGAGGACAGTCCCAGTAATGGCAGGACCAAGCCTGAACAGGAGAGTGGACATGCTTTCCTGAGTCTTGGCAGGAATTCTACAGCCTCACTGGTGGAAGGAAGGAGGACAGAGGAAGGACGGGAGGAAGGCTGTGGCGCTGATAAGTCTGGGACAAGTGAAGCTCCAGAGTGGTGGCTGCCTGACAGATATTTTGAAAACAGGGATGCCTATGGTGCATAGTGAGATGATTTTTGTCTGTGCTTGGGAAACTTTGGTGAGTGGGGGCTGCTCATGCTTGCTTTGGGGAGTGGAATTTGTGTCAGACCATTCTTGCATGATTATAAAGAAATATCTGAGACTGTGTAATTTATAAGAAAAGAGATTTAATTGGCTCACAGTTCTGCAGGCTGTACAGGAAGCATGGCGACATCTGCTTTTGGGGAGGCCTCAGGAAGCTTACAATCATGGCGTAAGGTGAAGTGGGAGCTTGCATGTCACAGGGTGAGGGCAGGAGCAAGAGTGAGGATGGGAGGTGCTGCACACTTTCAAATGACAAGATCTCAGAACTCACTATTGCGAGGGCAGTACCAAGGAATGGTACTAAACCATTCATGAGAAGCTGCCCCCATGATCCAATCACCTCCCACCAGGCCTCACTTCCATTCAACATTGGAGATTACAGTCCAACACAGATCCAGACTGTATAGAATTCTTAGGGCTGTCAAGCCCTGTACTGTTTATATCAGAGTCAAAGGGGGCAGAGCACACAGCCTAGCCCTGTTGGAATGCCCAGGCTGCAGATGGAACCCTAAAAAAAGTAAGTGGTTGCGAATTTGCAAAAATTTAGGGGAATCCAGAATTTGTACAAATTCTCAAATTTGTGCAGTTGCACTTAAACATTTGAAGAGCAAAGGGACTCGGCTAGCATTGCATTGCTTTATATAACTTGTTTCTTGATAGGTAACAAAATAGAGCAGAAACAAACTGATTTACTCGAGTTTTAGAAATCTCACTTTTAGCCTTTCTGAAAATTAGGAATTTTTAATGTACAGATAAGGTGTACATTATATCTTCTGAACGTATACATTCCCAACCCCATCAAAACACTATGTTATAAACTTAATTCAAGACATTTTACAATGAATGCCATGTTAGAAGTAAGGGATTATGTGAAAGAAAGACATATGGTCTGCTCCAAATAATCATTGTAGAGATAAAAATACATGTTAAAATTTAAATAACAAAAAAAATCACATGTTTGAGAGAAAATAACAACAAAAAAGGGCTGGGACCAATCCTTATGAACTCAGTTGATGAACAGACAAAGGCAGACCATGTATAAGAAGGGTATGAGAATTAGTAGGCATTTTAATATCCTTACAAAAGTCAACTTTGTCACAAGGATTTGTTTTTCATGTCTATGGTCATAGAGTCTCTTTTTTTATTTCACAAGGATTTTTTCATGAAGATTTTGTCTCTGTTTTCAAGCAAAGAAACTGAAGTTAAAGTAACTTGCCCAAAGTCACAGCTAGTAAGTGGAAAAATTTAGATTTTAACCCAGGTCCATCTGACTGCACACTGAGAGTGCACATGAATGTGTGAGGTCCCACCTGCTGGTGGATCCTCCAGCCTGCACCACCAGTCAATCAGTCAGGCTTTGCACTGAGCTGAGCCTTCCCTGCTATCCATGTTCTTCACCTGCTTCTCTCGACCGAAGTTCACACTGCATGCAATCAGCTGGGAGGACCACTTGAACCCAGGAGTTTGAGACCAGCCTGAGCAACAAAGTGAGACCCCATCTCTACAAAATTTTTTTTTTAAATTAGCTAGATGTGGTGGTGCATGCCTGTAGTCCCAGCTGCTCAGGAGGCTGAGGTGGGAGGATCACCTGAGCCCAGGTGGTGGAGGCTGCAGTGAGCTGTGATCATACCACTGCACTCCAGCCTGGGTGACAGAGTGAGACCCTGTTTCAAGGACAGCATGCAGCATGGACTCATGCAATGAGCATCGTGATTAGAATAGGACAGTGACAAATGACACCTCCTTCGAAAGAAGCAGATCTCACTTTTAAAAAGCACTGTGTATTTAGGGAGAATATGCTGAAGAACATTCAAGGAAAGACAAAATGAGAGATAAGCCATAGACAGCTTTTTAAAAGTGTTAAAGGTGGCACAGGAACAAGAAATAATGGCTACAGGGACTTTGCTATCTAGACACCTGCCAGGGCCATTTTACTGCCAAGAATGAGGGACTTGATAATTTATTGATTTTTTTCTTAATGACAATTTGATGTCTCAAAAGGCAGAAGAAGCAATTAGAGGAATAGCTGCTCCTAATATAACTGGAACTAACTGTAAATGTGTCTCTAATGCTGTTCCCCATCCTGCTGAGGTCTCGGCATTCAGACAGAGGGTTGGGTTGGGGTGAAGGCAATGAAGGTACGTTTGAAACTTGGAGCACTTTTCTGGGAGGTAGGGGGTCTGGGAGTGTGCCATAGAAGCTAGCTGATGACCCATGGTGGCCCAGAGGATCCCTAGCAAGGAGTGGTAATACTAAACAAGAGGCGAGAGAATGGCCAAAACACTCAATCTACTTCATATGTAATATAAGAATCCTAGATACTATGGTCTGAATGTTTATGTCCCTCCAAAATTCGTATATTGAAGTCTTCACCCCCAAGGTGATTATAATAAGCGGTGAGGCCTTTGGAAGGTGATAAGGTCATGAATGGGTACCCAATTAATAAAATGAGCAAAAGACCTGAATAGACATTTTCCCAGAAGATGTAAAAATGTCCAACACATATATATCAATGTGCTCAACGTCACCAGTCATCACGGAAATGCAAATCAAAATCATAATGGGATATTATTTCATACCTGTTAGAATGTCTATTGTCAAAAAGTCAAGAGATCACAAGTGTCCACAATGGTGTGGAGAAAAGACAACCCTTGTAGACTTTTTAGTGGGACTGTAAATTGGAGCATCCATTATGGAAAACAGTATAGAGGTTCCTTTGAAGATTAAAAATAGAAACTATTATATAACCCAGCAATTCTTCTGCTGGGTACATAACCAAAGAAAATGAAATTAGCATATTCATTGCAGCACTTTACAATAGCCAAGTTATGGAAACAACCTAAGCGTCCATCAACAGATGAGCGGGTTAACAAATCTTTTTTTTTTTTTAGAATTTTGCTCTATCACCCAGGTTAAGTGAAGTGGTGCAATCTTGGCTCACTGCAACTTCTGCTTCCCAGTTCAAGCAATTCTCCTGCCTCAGCCTCCCGAGTAGCTGGGATTACAGGCATGCACCACCATGCCTGGCTAATTTTTGTATTTTTAGTAGAGATGGGGTTTCACCATGTTGGCCAGGCTGATTTTGAACTCCTGACTTCAAATGATCTGCCCACCTTGGCCTCCCAAAGTGTTGGGATTACAGTCGTGGGCCACCATGCTCAGCCAACAAATGTTTATATATATAATAGATTCAGCCTTAAAAAAGGAGATCCTGCCATTTGTGACAACATGAACAAATCTAGGGGACATTACACTAAGTGAAATAAGCCAGGCACAGAAAGAAAAATACTGTATGATTTCCCTTATATGTGGAATCTTGAAAAGAAAAGTGGAATTAATATAAACAGAATAGAATCATGGTTGTTACCAAGGGGAGAAAATGGGGAAAAGTGGATCAAAGGGTATAAATTTGCATATCTGTAGGATGAATAAGTCTAGTCATCTAATGGACAGCATGACGTTTATAGTTAATGATGTTGTGTACTGAACATTTGCTAAGAGAGTAGATTTTAGGTGGTCCTACTATACACACACACACACACACACACACACACGTAACTGTGGAAGGGGATGGACATGTAATGTATTTGACTGTAATAGTCATTTCAGCATGTATTTGTTTAAGACATGTTGTACACCTCAAAGATATACAATAAAAATAAATGTAAAAATAAATAAATAAAAGAGAGCTGAGAGATCCCTAGTTCCTTCAACCATGTGAGGTTGGAGTCAGAAGGTGACTGTTTGTGAGGAAGAGAGCCCTCATCAGACACCTAATCTGCTGGTGACTTGGTTTTGGATGTCCCAGAACTGTGCAACAGACATTTCTGTTGTGTATAAACTACTCAGTGTATGGTATTTTGTTTTGCAAAATACCATAAGAGACTTAAGAGACTAGGAGCGAGGAGCGGACCTCCCAGTGTCTTCCTATCTCAACAGACCTTTCCTCCCACTCCACCAAAAAGGCCCTGTTCCCTGGAGCCAGAATTTCGGCTGTGCTCTTGGAACTATGGCTTAGGTGTGTTGTGGCCTGGCTTTACGCTGGTGGGCAGTCCAGGAAACTGTTTACCATTAGCACCAAATAATGTATTGATTTTTTTTTCTTAATGACAATTTGATCTCTCAAAAGCCAGAAGAAGCAATTAGAGGAATCGCTGCTTCTAATATAACCGGAACTGACTGTAAATGTGTCTCTAATCCTGTCAATGACAATTTGATCTCTCAAATGGTATTTCCACAAGAAAATACCTTCTGAGTCCCAGTTAGCCAACTTTCAAATACATCTTTGGGAGGCAATCGTGTTTTAAATTGGGAACTGCCCATGGCTGCTTACTAGCATTATTGTGTACAAATGCATATAATCCTATTTAGAATGCACTTGAAGTCATTCAGCAAAAATTTGAAATTCGTGTATACTAAAGAAAGTAATGAGGGCACAGGGAAGGCACATTGGTAGAGGCTGGTATTTCCAGATTAATAGTTAAAGGAGACTAAATGCAAAATAATGCTGAGAGGCCACTTAGAGTTTCAAAATACCGGATGGTATATCAATTACAGTTAAGAGTTTCCTTATGTGGCTGTAGGACTGAATTTAGTTCTGTGCTTTTGGAAAATCTTCAATTTTTTTTTCCTTCACGACTTTAACATGCACCAATCTCTCTGTCTGTGTCTCTCCCTCTCTTATTGGCTCACATTCCCGTATGTTTTGGCTCAGCTTTTCCCATAGTGCATAGCTGTGGTTGTCAAAATTGTGGGTAGTGGTTTTAAAAAATTCACAAGGAAATGTGCAATGTTAAATGCTATGTTTTATCACATTTACATACTGGGTTTCTGAGCATTATATTAAGAAAACAGAAAGGCCTATTACTAATTTCTAAATTATAGTTTTTATTGCATACCTTTTATCCCATATATTTTTTATTATTTTTCATGTGATCTCTGCTAATAATCTGTCAATTTAATTTGAGATTTATATTTTTTTAGTATTATTATTTGGATTTTAATATTGCTGTTTCCAAACAAGTTAGAATATTGTGCTCCCAAACTTCATTTAGACAATGTTGCCCCTCATTCTTTTTGATGTTTATTTGGTCTTTTTCTTACAATCATCTGAGAGAAAAGGGCTACACAGAGTGAAAGATATTTTAAAATGATATTTAAAAAAATGACTTCCCTCTGTCATCCCAGCACTTTGGGAGACCAAGGTGGAAGGACCACTTGAGGCCAGGAATTTGAGACCAACATAGCCAGACTCTGTCTCTACAAAATATAAAATAAAAATCTAGCCAGGAGCCATGGTGCACACCTCTAGTCCCAGCTACTGGGAGACTGAGCTGGGAGGATTACTTGAGCCCAGGAGCTCAAGGCTGCAGTGAGTTGATTGTGCCACTGTACTGCAGCCTGGGTGTCGGAGTGAGATGCCGTTTCTAAAAAACAACCAACCAAACAATAAACTACTTCCCAAACAGTGTCAGGATAGTAGAGGAACCAGACCAGTACCATAGGGGTCTCTGCCAGAACTCCCTGACCCGAAGGATATTCTCTACCAGAGAGATGCCTAAAACCTTTCTCTTATAGTCACCTCATAGGCCAAGTTAGTCTCAGAAAATTATTGTTTACATTTTACACTTGCAGGAAGAGAGAAAGGTCTAACTTATTAGAATGACACAAAGATTTTTATAACTAGTCTTTAGATATATATATTTTTAGCTTCACTTCCAAATGCTCTTGTCCCTTCTCCTCATTCTTTTTCCTGTTCAGTCTGCATATCAGTTTTTGCACACTTTTATTACAGCACTTAATGACTTTGTGTTACAGTTTATTTAATAGTGTTTTGGTTAGTGCCCTTCCTTTAAGCCATAACGTAAACTCTTTAAATGCAGAGATCCTATCTTACTCATTTTTGTAAAATGGGGTTTCCTTCATAGTAAGTACTTAGTAGATATTAGTTAACTAAGAAAAATGGGACAAGAAAATGAACTCTTCTCCAGGGAGACATAACATTAATTCATTAATACCTATTAATTGCATTATAGATTTTTTTCTCAGAGAAGCTAGAAGATACCAAGATTCTCAGGGATAAGAATGAAATAGAATGTATAACATTTGATTGTGTTTATGAGAAGAGAAGAGGATTATTCAGAGAATCAGGTGCTATTCTGGAAGGCCAAATGCAGGCAGGACCCCACAGTGGTAATCTGCAGCTGCCAGAGAATAGCACGACGCTGTGTGGGCAGCCCGGATGGAAGGAGAATTCTGAAATGCAAAGGCAGCCAAGTGAGACCTTGTCAACCTCACAACTTTATCTCGACATGGTCCTGTTCTGCCTGAAGTCTTTTTTTCTTTGCCAAGTTTTGTCTCCCAGTATGGTTGGTTAGAAAACCCCAGAAGATGAGGACAGCTGGTGTCTGGGATTGTATGTGTTCAAATAAAGCAACTGGAGGTGGAAGGCAAGATGCCCGGACAGATGGCTTGACCCTTGAATGACCGCGAGGAGGTGGGCTTGGGCTGCCCTCCTCCATCTGGCAAGGTGTCATGGTGTGAAAAAGGTGAGAAAATAGTGCCATGGAGGATGCCTTAGTATAGGTTGAGAGCAGGAATGTAATGACACCACATACAACTGTGAATGCCAAAGCCCATTTAGTCCATAAGCAAGAAAATGCTAGACTTGGAGCACACTCAGGTACAGATATTCTTACAATGTTTTATCGTGAATTTGAAGCCCTAGTGTCAGATACATGTACCTGTTATGTGACTGTGTGGTCAGTGGGAAGGTTAGAGGGTGAAGGCTGAACATTAGGGCACACTGAAAATTGCCAGGCTGGCTCCGAGTGTGGCTGAAAGCAAGCCCAGCCTCTGAACTTCCTCTCATGGAATCTCTGATCTGTGGAATTCTGCTACTGAGGCTTGGGGAAGGAAGTAAAAGCAGCATTCCATTGAATTTCAACCTGTGGAATCTCAGCGATACGTGGCTGGACCGTTGGAGAAATGGGGTGAGGAGGAATAGCGGATTCTGGGGACACCAAGAAAATGGTCTAGATTTCAGTATGCTGGGTGGGTGCATATGAATGCAATGATGATGCCAAGTAGCCATGGAAGTTATTGAACCACCATCTTGTTGGCAGTCCTAGTGGCTGCACTTTAGACATTGCCAGATTGAACTGTGTTATTCAGCCACCAATCTGTTGAATAATGGATTATTTGGTCCATTATTGCAAAGGATGTCTCCTATTCTATTCTATTCTAATTTTTTTAGAGATTTTTAAGCCTAATATTTTAGTTCTTGCCATGAGAGACAGTTTGGAAAGCAGCCCCATGGCTCCAGGTTCTATGACCTGGGGAGGAAAGCACACAGAGACACAGGCTTTCTCCTAGGTTGAAACAGAAAGCATTCCTGTGATGAAGAAGCAGTGTGTGCTTCGCTGAGGACAGAGTGCCACCACAGTCCCTGGCGTGAGTTATGTCATCCCTGGCAACTTGCTATGGAGCTCAATTGGAAATTGCTTTCTGGATAGAATGCCATTAGAAAGGAAGCAAAAAACCTTATGGATAAATTCATTTTCTTGTGATCTAATTGCAAAAACTGTATAGCATTCATTTGATAAAAGCAGACTTCATCAGCTCAAAATTGTATCAATCTTGGTGTTAGCTCCTTTGGAAAACTATTTCAACTATTTCAATTCCTATTAAATGTGGGCTCTTCTCCCTGAGCAGAGAAAGTGGCTTGAGTGGCGGCCAGGACATCCAAGACTGTATCATATACAAATGTTACAGCAGAACCCGTTAGAAATTGCTAGTCAGCCACAATGGTGGGATGAAGACCCAAAGGCCATTTACCTTTCTGAATTTTAGTTACTAGGCTCTCAAAAAATAAGCACACTTGGGGTGTTTTACCATTGGGAAATTACACCCAAGCTTGACTAGAACTGGCCAGATAGAGCAGCTAGAACTTGGCACCAAATGCTTGAGAATGCATTCAACGTACTATTTAAAAAAGATATAAAGAAATGGATGCTGAGTGAATTATTACTAAGGATTATAAGATTAGAATGAAGTGTGACTACAAGAATAAGCTGTAGGGACTACAAGAATAAGCTGACCCTGGATTCTGAGGGTGCTTGTTGTAAGAGTGTGTGCTTTCTTCTCTGCATTTTTACTACAGGTCCTGCCTCATCCTAAACACTTAACGAAGGGTAATCCTTACACAAAATATTTATAAATAAACATTGTTCATGTCTTTCTACTTTACTGCCTGTTGATGCCTTAAATGTGGGTGTCCAAAATTCCATTGCTGCTAATGTAATATTAAAATTCCGACCCATACCTGTAATCCCAGCACTTTGGGAGGCCAAGGCAGATGGATTGCTTGAGTCCAGGAGTTTGAGACCAGCCTGGGTGATATGGTGAAACCTCAGCTCTATAAAAAATACAAAAATTAGCCAGCAGTGGTGGTACACTCCTGTAGTCCCAGCTACTCAAGAGGCTGAGGTGGGAGGATTGCCTGAGCCCAGGAGGTGGAGGTTGCAGTGAGCTGTGATGGGGCCACTGCACTCCAGCCTGGGTGACAGAAGGAGACTCCATCACAAAAAAAAAAAAAAATCTGATTAATCACATATAAAAATAGCTGTCTCACCTCTGCAAAGTGAATAAATGAATGAATACGCTTCAGGGGAATTGCTCCTAACAGTGAAACTTTTGAGATATCTGGCAATATTTATCGGGTATAAATATTTATTGCCAGATTGTTCTTCTAAATTTTTGTAACAATTTATTTTCCCTCTACTTTTTCTTCCTGATACTCTTGCCATATTGGAAGTAACTCGTCTTAAAAAAAAATTTCTCAAAGTATCTTTATTTAAAAAATTTGTTGAATTCTGCATGCATTTAATAGCAGAAACTGATCTCTCCTTGTTGCTTTGAGTTTCTTTAATTATGAAGTCTATCTCTTTTGTTGTATGTATTGGTGTGATGGTTAATACTGAGTGTCAACTTGATTGGACTGAAGGATGCAAAGTATTGATCCTGGGTGTGTCTCGGAGGGTGTTGCCAAAGGAGATTAACATTTGAGTTGGTGGGCTGGGGAAGGCCGACCCACCCTTAATCCGGTGGGCACAATCTAATCAGCTGCCAGCGAATATAAAGCAGGCAGAAAAACGTGAAAAGGTGAGATGGGCCCAGCCTCTCAGCCTACATCTTTCTCCCACACTGGATGCTTCCTTCCCTCAAACATCAGACTCCAAATTCTTTAGTTTTGAGACTCGGACTGGCTCTCCTTGCTCCTCAAGCTTGCAGACAGCCTATTGTGGGACCTTGTGATCATGTAAGTTAATACTTAATAAACTCCCATATATATGTGTGTGTGTATATATATATACACACACACACACACACACTCCCATATATATATACTCCCATATATATATATACTCCCATATATATATATACACACATACTCCCATATATATATACTCCCATATACATATATATATACACTCCCATATACATATATATATATATATGTATAAATTCTATTAGTTCTGTTCCTCTAGGAAACCCTGAGTAATACAATTAGTGTTTCTTCTTTTGTAAAGTTTTTGTTCTTTGGCTTTGCTAAGTTTTCTTTTGAGGTCTTTTATTTCTTTATTTTTTTGAGATGAAGTCTCACTCTATCACCCAGGCTGGAGTGCAGTGGTGTGATCTTAGTTCACTGCAACCTCCACCTCCCAGGTTCAAGCGATTCTCCTGCCTCAGCTAGAATTACAGATGCCCACCACCACACCCAGCTAATGTTTGTATTTTTAGTAGAGACAAGGTTTCATCTTGATGGCCAGGCTGGTCATGAACTCCTGACCTCAAGTGATCTGCCCACGTCAGCCTCCTAAAGTGCTGGGATTACAGATGTGAGCCACTGCACCCAGCCTTGAGGTGTTTTATATATTTTTTTCCTTATTGAGTTCTAAGAACTTTTTCTATATTGAGAATATTAACCCTCAGTTTGACATGTATATCGCAGTCTCCCCACCAAGTTTGTTGTTTGCCTTATACATTTGCTTATAGTGTTCTGTCATATAGAAGGTTTATATATATAGTAGTCAATTAATCTATGTGTTCCTTTTATGAATTATGCTTTTGCATGCATACTTGATTTCTGGGAGCTTTTTTGCTGATATCTTTCAAGCCTTCAATGTATATTAATTTACGTAATTGCCTCGCGTCCACTGGGGGAACATCATCTCATTAAAATGACCTGTTACTTTTCCTTCTCAGATTCCTGTGTCTGCCCTTCCTAACGAAGTATGCTTTGATTTTTTTTTCACAAATGCCCCAAACCACTCACTACTCATCCCTGCATTATCTTTAGTGGAGCAGTGAACAATTGCCATTCTGCTGAAGTTCACTGCCTTGAAGTTATTTTCAGGTGATAAAAAAAAAAGAGGGAAATTAGTTTAACAGGCTGGACCTCTTTTTGTGAAGATTAGAGAGAGTCTACATATCTTTTTCTGAAAGGTGATCTTGCCTGAGAGAAATGATAATGACTAAAATAAAAGGTGTCTCTCGCATCTCCTGTGGGCCTTTGGCACATTTTAATCCTAATTAAAGAAGAAGTCCGAGGGAGCCTTTCCAGAAGGAGTTGATTATAACCCCAGCTCCATATGGAACACGTGGAAGGTTACCGCTGCAGCTGTTGAGCATTATAGCATGAGCTACATGCTTTAAATGTCTCTATACTAAGCACACATTGAAAATGCTTTCTTGAACTTGGTTGTATGGGAGTCCTTTAGTGTTTTTAATACCAGGGGGACAAGTTTTTTTAATACCAGTAGCCCCCCCCTTACTCCTTTAAGCCTTGGCTATGCATTTTTATGCATGGATATTTCATGAAACCTTTTAAGTTGAGTGCCCTGGTTACATCTTTGATACAGGACATAGTACCTGGTTTTAAATCTTTGTCTTTGGGCAGTGGGGTTCTTATTGACTGGGTGGAGATGGAAATTAGTGGCTTCCAAGTCACAACTTGCTGGGGACAATAAGTGAAAGGTCGATGGAGATGAGTACAAACATTATTAATGTCTGACCCAAAGTAAGTTGTTGTGCGAACCTGCGTTCCCAACAGAAAGATCGATATCATGTAGTACTAGAGAGCTTGTTTTTTCAAAGCTGAAATAAGATTTTGGTGTTGCCTCAGCAGAAAAATATAGATATGTTAATGGTTAATATTTTTTCTCCCCTTACCAGTCTAACACACAATTTTACACAATTGTAATCAATCATAGTAAAGGCCAATGCAAAAACAGGAGAGAAAAAGCACATGTCACTGAAATCTGAAGATAATCTCACATTCCAAATTAGCTAATAGTTTCCCGTTCTTACCTCCATTCCAATTCAGCTCTTGAAAACTGTGCAGTAATATGTGTTAGGCACAAGCCCAAAGGGAACCCAAGTTAAGAGAGTGAGAGAGCCGAAATCCTGAATGCCCTGGTTCTGCCCAGGCCTCTCAATGCACTAGCAGGTTCAAAAGGGAGAAAGGTTCTGAGGCCAAGGCAGGTGGATCACTTGAGTTCAGGAGTTTGAGACCAGCCCGGCCAACATGGTGAAACCCCATCTTTACTAAAAATACAAAAATTAGCTGGGCATGGTGGTGCACGCCTGTAATCCCAGCTACTCAGGAGACTGAGGCAGGAGAATCGCTTGAATGCTTAAACCCTGGAGGCGGAGGCTGCAGTGAGCTAAGATTGTGCCACTTCACTTCAGCCTAGGTGACAAAGGGAGGCTCTGTCTCAAAAACGAACAAACAGGCAAACAAACAAAAAGGGGAGAAAGGCAGAGAGGATACCTTTGGGCAGTGGCCAGGATCAAGAGACAAGAGTGGTTGCTGCCACCTCTTCTGGGTCCTTGAGGGAGGATACGCACAGGGGAACATCTGATTCTTCATTGAGGCTTTGGGGCCTAAACCCACTGTAGTTTCCCAGGTAAACGTGGCGTCTGCAAAACTTCCTGACTGTTTTGCTCAGATGAGGCAGGCTCCAGCGGTGTGGATGATGCCTTTCTTGCTAGGCCACCTGCTCCCCACTTATCCTTGGATAGGAATGTTAATGTGAAAACCTCACAAGTACAAGGTGATGTCCTCACTCTAGTTTGGGATAGTTCCAAAGCACCTGAAGATGCATTGCTATATTGGATTTTAACGTTAAGGCTGGGGAGACACGTGAGAATGCAGGGAGAACCCCAAAGCCCAAAACAGTTGTACCTGTGGCCTATAATAATATGTGATGCTGCCAACTTCTACAAACTTGAAAAGCTGAGTTTATGAGAAAAGAAATTCAGAGACCTTATATTAACCAATAGAAAAAGGATGGTGCTTTATTTTGGTGATAGTTGGTTTGGTAAGGTGGGGACAGGTTTTCCCAATCAGGTATCCAATAGCTAAATTAACTACAGACATTCTAGTCCAAAAAGACTGGGATTCAATCATTAGCAAATATTTATTCAGCAAGAACTAGATGCCAGGCACTGTTCTGGGTGTGTGGAATATACTAGTTAAGAAAGATGACAAAGATTTATATTCTTGGGAAGTTAAATTCTTGTGAGTACAATTCATGTAAAAGTAAATGAATTCTACTATATGATAGAGGACAATAAATGCTATAGGAAAAAGTAAATGGGCCAGGCACAGTGGGTGACATCTGTAATCCCAGCACTTCGGGAGGCTGAGGCTGGTGGATCACCTGGAGCCAGGAGTTCAAGACCAGCCTGACCAACATGGTGAAACCCCGTCTCTACAAAAAAATACTAGAAAATACCACCGGGTGTGGTGGTGAGCACCTGTAATCCCAGCTACTTGGGAGGCTGAGGCAGGAGAATCACTGGAACCCAGGAGGCGGAGGTTGCAGTGAGCCGAGATCACACCACTGTACTGGAGCCTGGGTGACAAAAGTGAAACTCCATCTCAAAAAAAAACACAAAAAAACAAAAAACAAAAAACAAAAACCAAACAAAAAAAAGTAGAGGGAGATAAAGCAGTTCAGGAATGCCAGCAGGAGGCAGTTTGTGGTATTAAATGGGCATTTAGGGTAGGCCTCATTGAAGAAGTAAGGTTTGATTAACATCTTGAAATAGGCACCAAGCTCACACCTGAGGAAGAACATGCTAGGTGGAAGGAACAGCTGATGCTAATATCTTCAATGTCTTCACGGGGTTTGTGCCTGGCTTGTTTGAGAAACAGCAGAGACCAGCGAATGGCGGGGAGTTGGTAGGAAGAGATAAGAGAGATGTTGGGAATGGGGTAGTAGCTCTTTGGGGTTTTGTAGGGCACTGTGAAGAGTTTTTTGAAATGGACACATATTACAGAGATGTGAGATACATTCTAGGTAGTATGTTGAAGATAGATTATAGAGCAGGAGAATAGAAACAGGAAGGCTGGGTGCTGTGGCTCACGCCTGTAATCCCAGCACTTTGAAAGGCCGAAGTGGGAGGATCTCTTGAGGCCAGGAATTTGAGACCAGCCTGAACAATAAAACCAGATCCCCTCTCTACAAATTAAAAAATTAGCAGGGTTTGGTGGTGCATGCCTGCAGTCCCAGCTGCTTGGGGGGCTGAGGTGGGAGGATCGCTTGAACCTGGGAGATCAAGGCTGCAGTGAGCTTTGATTGTACCACTGCACTCCAGCCTGAGCAACAGAGTGAGATGCTGTCTCCAAAAACATAAAATAACATAAAATAAGGGATAGGGAGAGACCACATAGGTTACTGGGATAATTCAGCAAGAGATTATGCTGTTTCTCATCCAAGTGGTAGCAGAAGAGGTAGTGAGAAGGTAGAAAAGTGATAGATCTATTTTTGCAGATAGAACCAATATGAATTCTTAATAGATCCAATTGAGTGAAAGAAGGAAAGAGTCAAGGACACTTCAAGAATATTGTCCAGATCAATGAGAAGAATGGAATTCTTATCAAGGGAGACATGGAATGTTGTGCCAGGTTTGAGAGAATGAAGATCAGAAGTTCCATATGGGGTATATTAAGATTGAGATGCCTAGTAGCCAAGTGGAGACGCCTGTAACACAGTTGTATATACGACTCTGGAGTTAGGAAGAGGAGTCTGGTGAGAAATTTAAATGTGGGAACTGTCAGCATACAGATGGCATTGAACACCATAAGCTGGATAGAATCTCCAAGGAAACAAATGCAGAGAATAAAAGAAGACTAAAGATTGAGTCCTGGGTGATTGCAACATTAAAAGTCAAAGGAAAAGACTAGGAAACAGCAAAGGAGACTGATGAGAAGCAACCAATGATGTTGAAAAGAAAGGAAGAGAACGTGATGTCCTGGAAGACAAGTGAAAAAAGGTGTTTCAAAAGTGAGAGTAATCATCTGTGTGAAATGCTGCTAATAGGTTACCTGAGATGAAAAGCAGCGGCCAATGGAAAAAGAAGTTTTGTTGTTATTTTTTATTCTTCTGAGATGGAGTCTCACTCTGTCTTCCAGACTGGCGTATGGTGGTGCAATCTCAGCTCACTGCAGCCTCCATCTCCCAGGTTCAAGCAATTCTCCTGCCTCAGCCTCCCAAGTAGCATGCATCACCACGCCCAGCTAATTTTTGTACTTTTATGGGGTTTCACTGTGTTGGCTAGGCTGGTCTCGAACTTCTGACCTCAAATGATCCACCTGCCTTGGCCTCCTAAAGTGCTGGGATTATAGGCGTGAGCCACCGTCCCCAGCTGGAAAAAGAAACTTTAATGGAAACATAGGCGGCAAAAGCCTGATTGAAATGGATTCAAAGGGAACAGGCACTGGAAGCAACAGGTATTGATAATTCTTCAACAAAGTTTTGCTGCAAATGGAAACAGAACTGTAGTGTGCAGCTGATGGGAGAAGGTAAGTCAAGAGAAAAATTATTTTTTATGCTTGGAAAAATTATATCATGTTTGTTTTCTCATGAGATGATCTAGGAGGGAGTAAAAAAATTATGGGAGAGTTATTGAAATAATTCCTTGGATAGACCAGAGAGAATGAAATCTAGTAATTAAATGAAGGAATTGCCTGAAAATAAGGACATGAGATGAGTGTGGACTGCATCAATGAGCTCCCTCATTCTCTGGCTTCCTGCTGGGTTCGGCTTCTGGAAGGTGCCAGTGGAGATCAGAAAGAGGCCTCGGCTTCCCCCAGTGGTATTTTTTAGTGTTTTTTGTAGAAACAGGGTTTTACCATGTTGGTCGGGCTGGTCTCAAACTCCTGACTCCAGGTGATCCACCCGCCTCGGCCTCCCAAAGTGCTGGGATTACAGGCATGACCCACAGTGCCAAGCCCATCCACTTTTTTCTATAGCATTTATTGCCCTCTACCATACAGTAGAATTCATTTATTTTTACATGAATTGTACTCACAAGAATTTAACTTCCCAAGAACATAAATCTTTGTCATCTTTGTTCATTAATATATTCCACACACCTAGAACAGTGCCTGGCATCTAGTTGGTGCTATATAAATATTTGCTAATGATTGAATCTCAGTCTTTTTGGATTAGAATCTCTGCAAAGAATGAGATAGATTTGATCCCCTTGGCTCCCTCCTTCAGTACGGAGTAGCATTTCTCTACTGAAAGCCATGTTTCTTACTAGGTGTCCTTCTTCATACCTCTCTCTCTATCCCTACAGATCTAGTTCCATGCTCTCCTTTGTTATTTTGTTGTTCCTTTGTTCACCAGCATCCCTTGTAACCACCTAGATCCTCACCATTCCTTTGTAAGTAATTCCTCTATTAAACTCAACTGCCCAGTTTGAATGTGGCCATCTGGTTCCCACAGACCCCTGACACAATCAGGGTGTCTTAGTTATTTTGGGATATTATCCCAAGATACCATAGACTGGGTGGCTTAAACAAGAAACATTTATTTCTCACAGTTCTAAAGCCTGGAAGTCAGAGATCAGCATGCCCACATGGTCAGGTTCTGGTGAGAACTCTCTTCCTGGTTATAGGTGTCTACCTTCTTACCATGTTCTCCTGTGGTGGAGAGAGTGAACTAGCTCTCTGTTCTCTTTTTATAAGGGTACTAATCCCATCCTGAAGACTCTACCTGCATGACCTCAGCCAAACCCACAAAAATCCCACCTCCAAATACTATCACATTGGGGATTAGGGTTTCAACGTACAAATTTAGGGAGAACCCATTTGGTCTATAGCAAGAGGGTATTCTTATTTCTGCATGAAGACCTCGTTCCTCATTTAAATTGGGAAATGGAATAGCAGTGATTCCAGAAGCAGATAAAGATGTATTTACAGTGCACACCATTCAGATGACTCATCCCACTGGCTGGTGATCTTTCACCGTGGGTACTATTTGAATGTGAGTGGCTTGAACCACCTGTTGACTCACTGATCCCCATACTGATTCTTCTCTCACTGTGCCATCTGAGTATGTACTGGGGATACTGTCCTTTATCAGACAGATGCTGGATCAGTCCCTGAATCTACTGAGTCAGAACCTATGAGGACGAGGCTCAGTTTAACCAGCCCCCTAGGTGATTCTGACCCACATCCAGGCTTGACACATTGGGCTACTCTTGAATTCCCAGACCTTTTCAGTGGCCATATTTGGAATCCAATTTTCAATATTGAAACTATATTCTTCTTTTAAATTCCAATTAGGATTTCAAATTAATGCAAAAATGAAAAGGAAACACCAAGAGTTTTTTTCCTACAGCAATAGAAAACTTTTTTCTCATGTAAAACGCTGGAAAGATAAAGTGGTGCCATAAAAGTAAGATAGTCTGAACATTTTGTGGGGACCTGGGGGGCAGTGATTATTTCCATCCTAGGGAAGTAATGCATATTTCATTCTTCACAGTTTGAGAAAAGCTACTGTGACTGAGGTGTACATTTCTTAATTCAGAAATATGAGACTGTCAGAGTAGGCTTTAGGTTCACGTGGTCAGTCATACTTTTGATTATGGAGGATAATCTAAAGATAAGAAGTGAAGAAAACAAGGTTGTAAAAGAAGTTAGCCATCTGAGCAAATTTTGTGAATATTTATAAAATATAGATGTTATTGATCTCAGATGTAACTGCATACTACATAACAATTATACTACATGTCAAATTATTAACATAATGCTCATTTGATACAACTTTATAATGTTATTTTATTTTTCGAGACAGAGTCTCGCTCTGTTGCCCAGGCTGGAGTGTAGTGCCATGATCTTGGCTCACTGCAACCTCTGCCTACCAGGTTCAAGTGAGTCTCCTGCCTCAGCCTCCCAAGTAGCTGGGACTACAGGTATATGCCACCATGCCCGACTAATTTTTGTATTTTTAGTGGAGACGGGGTTTCACCATGTTGGCCAGGCTGGTCTTGAACTCCTGACCTCAGGTGATCCACCTGCCTTGGCCTCCCAAAGTGCTGAGATTACAGGCATGAGCCACTATGCCCAGCCTATAATGTCATTTTAAATTTACAAATCTGATTCCATGTTCCCCAGTATGTATAACCAGGAAGCGATAGAGGCTTTCATTTGGGGGTGGAGACTGAGCCACACAGCCTGCAGAGGGCCTAGAAGGGACTGACACAAATATAAGCTGGTATTCTGGAGGTGGGATTGGCAATGCAAACAGCAGTGAGGGAGCAGAGGATGTGCCCTGAAGAGTCAGCACCCCTGGGGGATACATCAGAGTGTTGGAGGGGCGCTTCTTTATGAAGCTTTAGGCTGTATCCACGGACACTTTTCTTCTACCATCAGTCTCTCTGGTTATATTTTTATGCAAGATTCTGAGTGGCCAAGCCATCCCAATCACACCCATTGGGCTTCAGGATGGCAGAACAGCAGCCCTAATTGGGGATTTCCTGGTGGTAGTGCTTGATTTGTCTCCACAGATGAAGGCACTTACAGAGATGAGGAATGAATAACTCTTTCAACAAAAGAACTCAGCTATAAAAGGAGGATATATGAAATGTGATAGGGATAATGGACTCACATGTGTTGCTTTAATATTATGCTGATTTATTAAACCATAACAACTTCCTCTTGAAACATAATATAAATAATATATGATTTCTTTAAAATGTCTATATTCCCTTACCAGAGAGTAAGACTCTTTAGAGGAGGATCTGTCTGATTCATTTTTGTTTCCTCCAGAGCATTTGCATATAGAATGTATTCAATAAATAAATGTTTGGTGGTGATTAGATTAATGATAGTATTAAAACTTGATGAATTGGTAAATTATTTGAATTGAGGGGCTGGGAGAAAAGTTTTCTGGTTAAAAATGATCATGATGATAAATACTAAACATTTTTTGAGGGGGAGCATTCTTGATAATTTTGAGTATCTGGTAGAACACAAATAAGGTGTTTATAAAATGTCAGAATGAATCCAAGAGAGAACCCTCAGGAGTCATTTTGTTTAAGAGATAAGGGGTAGACAAAGTCATAAACCTAAATGAATTTTAGAGGGAAAGAAAGAAAGGGGTGAAGAAAGAAAAAAAAATCAGACAGACTTAAGAGACAGGAATTGTAGGGTGAATCTCGAATGCTGGAAAGAAAAGTTATTTTTATGTGCAAAAGTGTGATCCTTTGATTAGGTAAAATATCAGAGACACAAATCAGGTTAAATTGATTTTTTATCGTAATTACATTTAAAATTTTAGAATTCATCAGTAGGTATGAACAAACATATACATACAAATCTATATAATTTATAAGTATATCATTTATGCTATATATTATAAAATAACTGAGAGATAAACTTTTGTTTATACTTAATGCTAAAATAATTCATTTACCTTGGAGAGATCAGAACTCTGTCCATTTCCCCTACATAAAAACTAGAGAGTACTGTTGCTTTCTCTTTCTGGGGCTTACTCTGGTCTCATAGAATATGCATTTTCATTTTTTTCAACAGAATATCCGTGGATAGCTAAAATTCCTGCTTCCTTATCTGTGTCCACATTTGTATGTCCCCAGTGGACATTTCGGGAAAATTTATTTTCATTTCTTTGTTACCAGAGAAACTCTGTTGGTCAAGTTCAATAACATCCTCAGCATAATTTCAGGAGGAAATTACAGGGAGCAGTTGAAGTCCATCACTTTCTTGGAGGGGAAATAGTAACATTCTCACCTCTCGCTCCCAATATTAGGTGGTGGGCAGGAGTGAGTTACTCATTTTCTGAAGGAGCAGCAACTCTTTGGACCCCTCGAGTCATTTGGTAAATAAACTCTACCACTGCCCAGAAGAGTGCCTCAGAGATTTCAAGGAATAAATGCTTTAAAAGTAGGAAAATTCTAAGAAACACCATCATATAAATGATTTCTTTCCAATTTTATTTTTAAATGCAGCCATATATTGTTAAATACAGCCACACGTTATGAAATAATATATTATTACATTATTATTAAATACATCCATATATATGTGTATGTATATGTGTGTGTGTATATATATGTGTGTGTGTGTATATATATATGTAAGTATGTAGCTGCTATACCCTCCAGAAGCAATGATACCCTCCAGAGATGACAACAGATACAAGTAACAACCACACTCTCTGGTTTTGACAACCAAAAATATCTCCTGACATTGTCAAAGGCTCCCTAGAGGGCAAAATTGTCCCCACTGAAGACCACTGGGCTAGATAGAAACTTACATCTCACACATGGAGAGTCCAAGCTGGCATGGTGGCTCTGCTGTGCACTGGGAGCCCAGGTTCCTCCTTGCATTGCAAATTGTACAAGCTGCCCTCATCACCTGGACGTCTACATCTCACTCAAGAGTCTCAATTCTAGGAGGGCACAGACAATGGTGTACTGGTAAACAGACTCTGTAAAAAAAAAAAAAGAACACAATCAGAAACATTTTTTAAAAGCCCGGATTTGTAGTGTTTGCAGATTCTCATATTTTAAATACTCCTGCCATGGCTGATGTGAAACTACCAACAGTTTAACAACTGGCTTACTAAATTTCTGAATATTTACCATTTGTCCCTTGTAAGACAGTATTAGTGGGCTGCAGTATATCAATAGAGAAAGGGAAGGAAAAGATACAACATTTTGTCGAAGGACAAAAATGACATTTCACTTCTCTTCAGCCCCACTGGCCAAAACTTAGTCCCATGTTCACCTTAGCTGCAGGGGAGGCTGAAATGCAGTGTTTATTCCAAACAACCATGTATCCAGCCACAATACCAGGGGAATTTATCACCAGGAGAAAGAGAGAGGGGATATTTAGTGCTTGAAAATTATCAGTCTCTGCCACAATTTTATTTAAAAAATAACCAGAAAAATGAGAGTGAATTTTATCTGAGAGGATCTTAGAAATCTCAGCATCGAGAAGGTAATAAATAAAGAGAGATAAGTCACAGACTTCCTGCAACAGTCAAGAATTCCCCATGCAGATGACACCCCAGGAGATGCCGGGTGATTGTTCTTACAATTTCTTAGTTGAAGGTAAATGTGGCACTAGCTCAAGTTGTTTGAAGTGCATCGCCTATGTACTTCACCCTTTGGACTCACTAGAAAACAAAGAGAATTTTGGAATTAGAAGAGGCTTAATAATGTTAATGATAACAATTACAATAGATAACACTTGTAATACTATGTGCCAGTCACTGTCTAAACACTTCACATATTTTTATGCTCCTTTAATCTTCACCACAACCCTGTGCAGTAGGTACTATTATTATCCTTATTTATTTATTTATTTTTGAGACAAGTTCTCACTCTGTCACCCAGGCTGGAGTGCAGTGGCGCAATCACAGCTCACTGCATTCTCGACCCCCCAGGCTCAAGTGATCTTCCCACCTCAGCTTCCCAAGAAGCTATAGGAGCACACCACCACTATCCTTATTTTTAGATGAGGAAATTGAGGCACAGATAGGTTAAGTTACTTACTCAAGGACACACAGTAAGTAAGAAGTGGGGCCAGGATCCTTAGAGATTGTCTTTTCCAATCCTCTCTGTGCATTCATCCTCATTTCCCTGTATATCTCCCCCTGTATGAAGGAGTTGGAAGGGTAAAAATGACATATCCCAGCTTCTTTTGCAGCTGCAGTTCTAGGTGGACACTGCCTTCAAATCATCTCCATGGATGTGAAGTTTTGGTGGCAGCAGGGTTAACAGTAGAAGCAGCGATTTCCTGATGACATCTAAAGTGATGTGACCTTAAAACCCAAAATCCAGTGGCAGCAATTTCAGAGCTTTTAGACTTTTGTAAGAATGATAATTTCTGTATTAATCCCATTTTACTTTAAACTCCTAGAGTGGCACAAGACTTTACAGGTGACAAAATTGAGGCTGAAATGAGAGAAACACAGATGTTCCCAGGTCATAAAAACCTAGGCCTAGAGTTAGACTGTTTCAGCCTGGTAAGGGTTTCAATGATATAGTGGAAAATTGGTTTTGAGTTTTCAACTTAGGGTTGTCAGCTAATGGTTCTGGCAGGAGAACAGGCTTTTAAATTTTTCCTGATTTGTAAGACAGAAATAACATTTTCCTTTTAGGATTGCTGTGAAGATGGTTTGAGAAATTTGGGTTGATGCTAATGGCAGATCCAAAATAATTGCCACTTAAGCAAGATTAAAATTGATTTCTTTGTAATGTAAAAAGTCCTAATGTGCAGTTCAGGCTTGGTATGGTGGGTGTGCCTTCCTCAGAGTACAGGCTCCTATCTTGTTGCATGACAGTTTTCAACATTCAGCTTCCACATGGGGCCTAAGATGAATATTTCCAAATCCAAGTCAGTGGGAACTGGATGAGGGGAAGTGAGTGGTGTGGCTTTTCCTTTAAGGGCCAGTCCTACCTCGAGTTGTACACCTCATTTCCATTCATGCTCCCATGTCTAGAAGTTAGCCAGGTTCCCATACTTTTGTTGCAAGTGCAGTCTTACAAACATAACCTTCTGCTGGGCAGTTATGACCTCAGTTAAAAATACTTATTGTTTTGTTGATACTATATAAGAAGGATATCATGAATATTAGAAATAACTGAAGTCTCTGCCACAGATACGATGACAAAGCCCTTGGTAGATGAGCAATGCTGATACGCATTACTACTGACATCCTCCATCTTATTGGCTTAGGGTCTATTATCTCCTACACACAATATTATTTTGGATTTTGATTGAAAAGTAAAATATTTGGGGATCATGTTACTTGAAAATTTTAGGAAGTAATATCTGTCTCTGAATCAAGCTACAATGTGAAATAGATCCTGAACCAAATTCCTAGAGAAAGTACCTTTGTATATATAAGAGGATTTTTTGTTCCTATATTGCCTTGTAGAAAGACAGTAATAAATAATGACATTTAGAAACCTTATCAGGGTATCGCACACTCCAAGCTCTATGCATTTCAAGTTTACTTTTGCAGAACATTCGAGCCCTTAATGCTGCTGGTGGCTATAACATTCTTCTAATTATTCTTTATAAGCAATGAATTGCAGAGTTAGCAATTTACCTGATGGGTAGAACATGGTTAATATGGTGAGTGGCCTGTTTACTTATCCAAGAAGATCTTTTAAAATCTCACAGTGTTCTCTTTAATAGGTAAGAAGAGGTAAATTATAGGATTTGAAATGAGTTGGCCCTTGGAAAAATTGTGTAGTGAGCAAGCTGTTCTTTAACATTTGTCCACATTCATTTTAGGTTTTATTCTTCCTTCTCTTGTCAGTGGCCAGCACCATTAAGTTTCTGCTCCTTTGAATGCATCTCAACTCTGTCTTGTTGGCAGAGAGTGAGTACCTATTATTACTATCACTTTGTTTATGAAGAAACCGCTTATGCCAAAGAAATAGAACCTAAATTCCTGGGACAGGGATACCAGAAAGATTTGGAAGAGGATGCCTTTCTTTGTACCCATAAATTCCTACCATGTTGGCAGCTGATTCCTCATACACAAAGGTAGGCATTGGTTAGATTTGTTGGAAAAGAAGCATTTCCGTTTTTGGCAAAATCAGCACATGGTTGTGAGAATAAGGAAGGAGGCAAGGGTTACTTGGCCTTGAGACTATTAAAATTACTGAGACTATTAGAATGTTTTGTGAAATTTGGAGTGGGCTTTGAGTTATAATTATTAATACTGTTATTCTTGATGAGTACAGATAGAATAGCCATACCTCTCTGAGAATTTTTATTTACATAATTGATTACACCACATTGGAGCTGTCTGAGGTCGCTCTGCCTAGAGAAATGGTGCATGTCACAAAAGGAGATGTTTAAATACCTTCCCTCCTTCCCACATGGCTTAGCTTTTTTAAAGTGGGCTCGGGCTGACTTCTTTTGTTCCAAAACTTGAAGCAATATCTGAAAAACTGAGAGTTGGCAGCAGATAACGTTTTTGGGGAATTTTGGAATCCCTCAGCTGCATCTTTGACCACACAAGTCATTTTTATTTTTTTGCCTTAAATTTTATGTATTTTATTTAAAAATGCATTTTATTTATTTTTTAACTTAACTTTTATTTTAAGTTCAGGGGTATATGAGCAGGTTTGTTATATAGGCAAACTTGTGTCATGGGGGTTTGTTGTACAGATTATTTTGTCATCCAGGTTTTAAGCCTAGTAGCCATTATTTTTCCTGATCCTCTCCCTCCTCCCACTCTTCACCATCTGATAGGCCCCCATGTGTGTTGACCCCCTGTATGTGTCCATGTGTTCTTGTCATTTAGCTTCCACTTCTAAGTGAAAACATGTGGTATTTGGTTTTCTGTTCCTGCATTTGCTAAGTTTGCTGAGGAAAATGGCCTCTAGCTTCATCCATGTTCCTGCAAAGGAGATGATTTATTCTTTTTTGTGGCTGCATAGTATTCCATGGTATAGATGTGCCATATTTTCTGTATCCACTCTATAATTGATGGGCATTTAGGTTGATTCCATGTCTTTGCTATTGTGAATAGTGCTGCAATGAGCATATGCATACATGTATTTTTGTGACAGAAAGAGCTATTCCTTTGGGTATACACCAGGTAATGAGATTGCTGAATCGAATGGTATTTCTGTCTTTAGGTCTTTGAGGAATCACCACACTGTCTTTCACAACGGTTGAACTAATTTACACTGGAAATTGAGAGTGTTGCTAAGTATTAAAAATCATAAAATATTTTCTTGATAAAAAATTATATATAGATATGTCTTGTTATCTTGTAGCTCCAGCAGTTTAACTTTTCTCCCAGGGAAGGTAGCGATAGAGAAGATGTGTTAATAAAAGAAAAGCTCAGCCAGGCGCCATGGCTCATGCCTGAAATCCTAACACTTTGAGAGGCCAAGGTGGGTGGATTGCTTGACTCCAGGAATTCAAGATCAACCTAGGCAATATGGTGAAACTCTTCTCTAAAAGCAACACAAAAAAATTAGCTGGGTGTGGTGACACATGCCTGTAGTCCCAGCTGCTTGGGAGGCTGAAGTGGGAGGATTACTTGAGATTGAGAGGTCAAGGCTGCAGTGAGCTGTGATTGCATCACTGTACTCCAGCCTAGTGAGAACCCATCTTGGAAAAAAAAAAAAAAAAAAAGAAAGAAAAGAAAAGCTCAAGACGTTTTCAAATTGTACAAAAGTTGGAAAAATGTGACTGTAAGGGAAAAATCACCTAACAGTGGAGCTTGAAGCTTTCTTACATTCAATTGGCCATCAAATTTGGCTTTGTAACTTGCAACACTGAAAAAGAAGCTAAAATTAGTAGTTCACATTTAAAAATGAACAAACAAGGATGCCCACACTTGCCACTTTAGTTCAACACAGTACTGGAAGTCATATTGAGAGCAATTAGGCAAGAGGAAGAAATAAAAGGCATCCAAATTGAAAAGAAAAAAGTTAAATTGTCCTTATTTGCAGATGACATAATCTTATATAGAGAAACCCCTAAAACATCCACCAAAAAACTGTTAAAACTAATAAACAAATTTAGTAAATTTGCAGGATATAAAATAAACATACCAGATATTCATAAATGTGACAAATGAACAGCAGGATTATGAATTATCAAAGTAAAAAATATTTGCTAAGGTGAAAATATGTGATATTTGAGGAAGTTTTTATTTTTATAAACAAAATCTGATGTTCAAAGGCCCCTGTTTCTTACAATAAACAGTGAGCCTGAGTTAACCAGAAATTTATGAACACCCATTTCCTGACTTTTTGCTTTAATTTAGATTTTTCTCCACTCTGTTTCTAGCACAAAAGTTTGCCTGCTGTGTTGCAGAAATAAATTTATGTTGTCCTGTGCCATAAAGTGATATATTTAATATTTTTATTCTTTGGTTTTGAAAATTATATTGCAAGTTTCTAAAAACATTTTATTAAACTAGACATTTTGTTATTAAAAAAAAACATAGAAAACCCCATAGTGTTTCTATCCAAGAAGGAAATCAAGAAAACAATCTCATTTACAACAGCTACAAAAAACTAAGATACTTAGGAATAAGTTTCCCTCTGGAAGTGAAAGACCTGTACACTGAAAATTGTAAAACATGGATGAAAGAAACTGAAGAACACAAATAAATGGTAAGAAATCCCATAATTATGGATTGCAAGAAGTAATATTATTAAAATGTCCACGCTACCCAAAGTGACCTACAGATTCAATCCCTATCAAAATTCCAATGACTTTTTTTTATAGAAATAGAGAAAAACTATCCTAAAATTTATATGGAATCACAAAAGACCCCAAATAGCCAAAACAATCTTGTGCAAAAAGAACTAAGCTGGAGGCATCATATTACCTGACTTCACAGTATACTACAAAATCATGGTAATCAAAATAACATGGTACTGGCATAAAAACAGACACAAAGACCAATAGAATAGAATAGAGAACCCTGAAATAAATTCACAAACTTATGGTCAATTGATTTTTAACAGAAGTGCCAAGAACACGTAATGGGGAAAGACACTTCCTTTAATAAACGGTGCTGGGAAAGCTGGATATCAACATGCAGAAGAATGAAATTACATCCCCTGTTTCTCAAGATACACAAAAGTCAATTCAAAGTGAATAAAAGACTTAAATTTAAAAGCTGAAACTATAAAACTACTAGAAGAAAACGTAGAAAGAAAAATCCATTACATTGGTTTTGGCAATGATTTTTTTGTATGTGACCCTAAAAGCATAGGCAACAAAAGCAAAAAAAAAAAAAAAAGACAAATGGAATTACATCAAATGAAAAGCTCTTCACAGTAGAGGAAACTATAAGGAATGGGAGAAAATATTTGCAAACCATACGTCGGGCAAGGTGTTAATATTCAAAATACATAAGGAATACAAATAATAGCGAGATAACAAATAACTTGATTAAAAATGGGTAAAGGACCTGAATAGAGACATCTCAACAGAAGTAAACATGGCCAATAGCTATATAAAAAAAAGAGCTAAACATCATTAATCATCAGGGAAATGTAAATTAAAAGAAGATATCACCTGACACCTGCTAGATGGCTACTGTTAAAAAGATGAAACCTATTAAGCGTTGACAAAGATGTGAAGAAAAGGGAAGAATGGCACATTGTTGGTGGGAATGTAAATTAGTGCAACCACTATGGAAAGGAGTCGAGGGGGTTCCTCAGAAAATTAAAAATAGAACCATCATATGATCCAGCAATCCCACTAGTAGATATGTATCCAAAGGAAATGAAATCAGTATGTCAAAGATATATCTGCATCCCCTTGTTCACTGCAGCATTATTCACAATAGTTAAGATATAAAATCAATCTAAGTATCTATCAAGGGATGAATGGATAAAGAAAATGTGGTATGTATACACGATGGAGTACTATTCAGCCTTAATAAAGAAGGGAATACTGTCATTTGCGATAACATGGATGAACATAAAGGATTATGTTAAGTAAAACAAGCCAGTCACAGAAAGACAAATACTGCATGATCTTACTTATATGTGAAACCTAAAAATGTTGAACTCAGAAGTAGAGAGTAGAGTGATGATTACCAGGAGCTGGTGCAGGGAGTGGAGTGGGTGGGGACTGGGGAGATACCAGACAAAGAACACAAAATTGCAATTAGGGAGGAATAAGTTCCAGAGTTCTATTGTACAATATGGTGACTGTAGTTAACGGATTGCATTCTTGAAAACTGCTAAGTGAATAGATTTTGTGCTTTCACCACAAAAAATAAGTGTTGAAGTAATGCCTGTGTTAATTAGCTTGATTTAGCTTCACCATAGCGTATACATATTTTAAAACATCATATTGTACATGATAAATAGATGCAATTTTTGTTAATTAAAATAAATAAGTGAATAAATGAATACATAATTTATAAATAAGCCAAAAAAGATACAATTCACATTTGTAGCCAGATGCCCGGATGAAAAGTCAGTTCCTAAAAATCAACCAATGAACCAAATGAACACAGAGAAAAGTTGATGACTAGAAGCTCTGGCCAACTGATTTCAAACCTGCTGACAAGCAGGTTCTGTCTAGTAAAAGAGAAAAACTTGAATTTGGACTGTGCTTTTTTGTGTGGGCAAAAATAAATAGACTCTTTGGTTACACAAATATAAATAATCCACTCTGCTATTCTTAGGGAAAATTGTAAAGTGGCTTGAATGCAGATGTTTTAGAGTAAAAACCTAGAAGTTCTCTTTGTAATATGAATTCCTTTTGTTTTGGCCAGAGTGCCATTCTTGCAGACTTTACTTTTTTGGGAAATATTGTTATTGCACACATGTAGTCTAGATCCAGGGTGTCTACCTGCAAAATTTGGCTTTTCATGGAACTGTGTGTGTAGCAGTCACCCCGTGGAGGTGAGGCTGAATGCAGGCAGGAGCTTCACCTCATGCTAGAGGAAGTATGCTGAGAATCTCCTGCACAGACTTCACCTGGGATTATGTTCCAGATTATGCCCCATAATAAGAATTATCCAGCCCAAAATGTCAATAGTGCCGAGGTTGAGAAGCTCTGCTACAGATGAAGAAATTTAGCCTAGATAAGCTATGTGGTGTCCAAGTTCCCAAAGCCAGCAAGTGGCTGAGCAGCACTCTGCATCCAGGGGTGTCTGGATTGAGAGCCTTCCTCATCCAGTCTGTAAAACAGGCCCTCAGTGCACCTAGGTCATGATAACACAACCAGGTGTAGCCTCTCTTTTCCTGTAAACTGAGCACTCTTGTTTAGTTTTACCCCCACTAAAGTGGAGTTCAGCTGTGGTGGAGAACACAAAGAGCTTGGCTTTTCTTTTTCAATATCACTTTATCTAAGCGTTGAAATTGGGCTCATTTTCACTTTATTTTTGGCCCAAGATTGGGGTGTTTTTAGTAAATGATTTTCTGATTAGCTCCGTCTAATATAGAACAAATGCATTGTATTCTAGAACATCTTCAGTCATCGTGGAAGTACCAGCATATTATCCTAAGTGTCTGTCATTGTCACTTGTCACTTTTTCTATCAACTCTATCTCTCACTAATTTTTATTCTAGAGATTTCCTTTGGCCCATGAATAATGCTTTTAAGTGACTAAAATAACCTGGGAGGGGATGGGATATACTTGAGAAGGCAAGATTCAGATTTGATTGTATAATAGATTGGAAGAGTTAGAGACATGAGCAGAAACAAACAGGTATGCAGGATGATACTCTAAAGTGAAAGAAAAATTAAGCAAATATGAACAGCAACTGCTTCTATTAATGATGTGTGGTTGTATTTTGGATTAGAAATTCATTTTGCAAAATTGTTCATCTGAAAGCAATTTGATGTGATTCATACAAACACTTTAGAGAATTTATATATGTGGAAAGGGATTTAATGTATGTATCTGAAGACATTTCACTGGATATATTGTCTTCTTGACCTTGCATTTCTCATCATCTCTTACTTGGATTACTCCCAATAGCCTCTTTTTTTTTTTTTTTTTTTTTGAGACAGAGTCTCGCTCTGTCGCCCGGGCTGGAGTGCAGTGGCGCAATCTCGGCTCACCGCAAGTTCCGCCTCCCGGGTTCACGCCATTCTCCTGCCTCAGCCTCCGAGTAGCTGGGACTACAGGCGCCCGCCACCGCGCCCGGCTAATTTTTTGTATTTTTTAGTAGAGACGGGGTTTCACCGTGGTCTCGATCTCCTGACCTCGTGATCCGCCCGCCTCGGCCTCCCAAAGTGCTGGGATTACAAGCGTGAGCCACCGCGCCCGGCCCCCAATAGCCTCTTAACTGGCTTCTTTGCCAGTAATGAAATAAATGTGCCTGGCAGTTTTTTTTTTTTTTTCCACATTACTATCAGAGTATGCTTTCTAAAATTTAAATCTGACCATGCCATTATCCTGCGTAAGATTCTTCAACTGTTTCTATTACTTTCCAAAGTGGCTGTGAAAACACCTAAGACCCTTCACGTCTGGCCCCCGCCCACCCTGGAAGCTCCCCCTCCCTCTATAGGCTTCCTAGGCTCAGGCCGAATGAAAGAATTTGCAGTTTTCCTCCCAAGCCAGCCTTTTTAGTGCCTGGTTGCACCTGCATTCGAGAAAGCCTCATTGTAGCTTGTGTACTCAGTAGACTCACTTATCTTTTTTTTTCTCCATCTTTAAAAATTAAAAAAATTTTAATTGACACATTACAATTATACATATTTATGGGGTACAAGGTGATGTCTCAATGTAGTCTATGCTGTATAATGATCAATTCAGGGTAGCTAGCTTACCCACCGCCTCATACATTTATCATTTGTTTGTGTTGAGAACATTCAAAAGTGTCCAACGACACATGAACGGATAAAGAAAATGTGGACTATACACACAATGGAATGTTTTTCATTCATCTGTTAAGACACAAGTAATGCCGCTTCTCTGAAGCTTCCCCACTTTCAGTTACATGCTCCTTCTATGTTCTCACAGTGACCTCTGTGTGCCTTTCCTGCAACACGTACCTGCACTCTAATGATCTATATACTCATATGACTTTCCCACTAAATGTGGGACTCCCGCTTAGCAGGACCTTATCATGTTCATGTCCGAATTCATCACATATTATATACTATCTGGTATGCTCAGGGAATATTTTTAGAGCAAGAGAATGAATAAGTGAAAACATGTTGAATACATAAAAATTACACTAAAGTCAAATTTAATTCATCACTTTCTAGAGCTCCTCTTGATTAACTTAGTCTTTTTTGTTAAAGCAGTCTGTAAAGGAGATTTATCTAAAAGTTTGGTTGTGATGTATTTAAAATGTAATTGAAATTTTATAATTTCAATTATGTAAAATGATGTATTTTTATAATAAAATTATATATTTTTATAATTACAATTTTATTATAAATTAAACAGATAATATCCCATGTTCATTTTCATGAGTGTGAAGGAACAAATATGAACAATTCCCCATGTTCATTTTTGCGAGTGTGGAGGGAATATTTTAGAAGTGCTTTCAAAATAAACGGTGTGACTCGAAGTACTATAGGACTTCAAAATTTCATTAGCCAGTAAGCACATTTTCATTTTCTAATAATCTGATGCTGAATTACTGCTAGAACAATATTTTAAAATCCTATTTCTAAAAATGTCTTCTGCTACCTGGGAAAAGGCTAGTTTCCACTGAATGATTTACTACTTTATGTGTACATTTAAGAGAACTAAATTGAACTTAACTTCAGTCAGGCTTATTTTAAAGGAAAAAAAATAACTTTCTTCTGGAAACGTCTTTCTGGTCATTTTTTCTTTTTATCTAATTAGTTACCTAGAAAAGTTCGTTGTTTGGTTAGTATTTATCATAAATACTTGCCCTGAAAAAAATCACATATGTTAGGTAACAGGGGTACCTTAATGGCGCCGGTTCCAGGTTCTCCGCTCCTTGACCGGGCACTGTCTGAACCCGCCAAAGGAGGGCCAATCAGAAAGAAGCATCTCCCGCCTTCCCTTGGGCCCGCCCCTAGCCCAATCCACGTAAGCCAAAGGGATATAAAACCCAGCACGCCAGCAGCCCTCTCTCTCCCCTCTTCCTTCTCCTTGCGTGGTGCCGCTCGATACCTCCAATAAAGATCTCTTGGCCGCGACCGGTGTAGTTTGGTCTCCGCCCGGCCTCTTTCAACATACACTAAATGTCCAATTCCTTATGTAATGTTTGTCGTGTAATGTCCATCAGGGAAAAATGGAAAAGATAATTATTTGAGGAGGAGCAGCCCTAGACTGAGGTACTATTTTATTTTATTTTTTCGAGACAGGGTCTCACTCTGTCACCCAGGCTGGAGTGCAGTGGCACAATCACAGCTCACCACAGCCTCAGTCTCCTGGGCTCAGGTGGTCCTACCACCTCAGCCTCCCAAGTAGCTGGAACTACAGTCATGTGCCACTATGCTCGGCTAATTTTTGTATTTTTTGTAGAGATGGAGTTTTGCTGTGTTGCCCAGGCTGGTCTAGAACTCCTGGAGTCAAGTGATCCTTTCACGTCGGCCTCCCAAAGCGCTGGGATTACAGAGGTAAGTCACTGTGTTCAGCCAAGAGGTATTACTTTAAAACAACAGAAAGCGTTGTGGTGTTCAAATACTAAAATGGAGGTGTTAAGAAACCAGGTAGACAACAAAAGACAGGAAAAAAATTCACCAAACCAAATTCTGAGTAGAGCAGGTCAGAATCATGGTGTGTCAGACGTCATCTTGCTGTTCACAGAAACTTACACATCCACAGCTTACCAGAAATAGGAACATCTAAGTTTTGCTTTAAACTTTACCGTTGATCCGTGACTGTCATTTATCAAATGAGAAGAAATAGTTGTTGTTTGCTTACCTAGGAGTGTCAAGGCAGCGCTTAAAGAAGCTATTTGAGCCTCTTCTAATAAGAAAGGCAGTAGAGGTACAAAATTATTTCTCTCTTACACAGTGAATTTAATTAGAAGTAGTAGTAAGCTCCAGGCTCGGTGCAGTGGCTCAGGCCTGTAATCCTAGCACTTTGGGCAGCCAAGGCTGAGGTCAGGAGTTTGAGACCAGCCTGGGCAACATGGTGAAACCTCATCTCTACCAAAAATACAAAAATTAGCCAGGCATGGTGGCACACTGCCTGAAATGCCAGCTACTGGGGATGCTGAGGCAAGAGAATTGCTTGAACCCAGGAGGTGGAGGTTGCAGTAAGCTGAGATCTCCTCACTGTACTCCACCCTGGGGATGGAGCAAGACTCCATCTAAAATAAAAAAAAGAAAAATTACCAGGTATGGTGGCATGCACCTGTAATCCCAGCTACTTGGGGGGCTGAGGTGGGATCGCTTGAACCTGGGAGGCAGAGGTTGCAGTGAGCAGAGACTGCCACTGCACTGCAGCCTGGGTGACAGAGTGAGACCATGTCTAAAAAAAAAAAAAAAGTAGTAGTAGGCTCTGAATCCACTAATGAGAGGGGTGCAAAATCAAGCAAGCAAACAAAAACGCACTATGGGAAGCTAGTGAGGGAGTCAAGCTCTGTGGGAAAATAACAGGGTACTTTACCTTGACATGAGGGAATTTATTTTATTTTATTTTGATAGATTTAGAGGGTACAAGTGCTGATTTCTTACATGCATATGTTGCATCGTGGTGAAGTCTGGGCTTTTAGTGCACCCATCACCTGAATAGTGAACATTGCACCCAGTGGGCAATTTTTCATCTCTCACCTCCCTCCCACTTTTTGGAGTCTCCAATGTCTATTATTCCACTCAACATCTGGTCATTTAAATGCAAAACTGTTCTTGAAAAAAAGGTTTGAAGATTATCGTTTAGTATTTGCAAGAGGATTATTAAAGTTTGTGTCAAAGATTAAATATCACACCTAAGAGAAAGCTTAGGTAAAGGTTATTTAAAATAATTTTCAGAGGTTATGTCTGACAGGAGTCCACTGGAGGGCAGTATATCGTAAGAATTATGGCTGGTTGCCTGAAATATTGATTTGTTTCAGAACATAAGCCGAATATCACATTATAGCTTAATTTTTAAAAGTGACATACAGTTCTACTGTCTGTTTTAAAGTTTAAAAAGACTTCCCACATTTAGTGTCTGGATAAGTCTATGTGTTTCCATTTGCTTTGAGGCATGATGGCGCTGATTATATGTTGAAAGTGTTTCTGTCTTACTGACAAATCAAAAAGTGTGAATTTAAGTTTCTGCACTTGGTTGAACAGTGATGCATTTCAATCTGGCTAGACTTTAATTTATACTCAATTTCCCCAAGGAAAGAAACCAAGTTTCCAGAGATAGCTGTCGTTAATTGAAGTTAGATCACACAGCCTCACATTCCTTAACCACAGAACATTGGATGCAATGTTCTGGATCATATCAGCTGCCGGTGTAGCCCTATCACACGTACCTAATAAAGTGTATTTGATTTGATATCTGACTATTAATGAACATCTGTGAGATACAGCTTGGAATTCAACTTGTTCATTTAACTGTAGAAAGAAATTCTACCTTTGATTAAAAACAATCATTTTTTTTCTTATAATAATGGTTGCCTCCTCTCTCAAAGTTTCTTCCCTCATCCATCCATCCATCCATCCATCCATCCACGCATCTACCCATTAATTTGTTCAATAATTATTATTGGTCAATGATGTATGCATTGTGCAAGCTCTGGGGTTAAAAAGTGAGTGTGAAATTTCAGTTTAGAGATATAGAATAAGAAATAAACTGTCTTCAGAATATCAGGACTTGATGAGCCTAAGGTGTTTTTCAAATAATAACAATGGGGCGCTTGTTATGAACTTTACATAACAACCCTATGTTGTATTCTCCACCACCACCACCACCATCATTCCCATTTATAGGTGAGTGGATTAAGACAAATAGGTCATGTCCCTTGCGCATGGTTACACAGCATGAACAGTAGATCCAGAGTCTGAGACTCACTCCAGACCTCATGCTCCAGAATACTAACCAAGCTCTTGAGGAGCAGTGGTTTCAAGTGAAGCAAATGTTAGTTGAGAAAACAAATAATTTAAGGATGACTTTGTTTCTCCGAAAGATAAAATGTACTAGACAATTAAGGAAATGCTTTATTCAGGCTACTGCACCAGGGAGAATGTTCAGTAATGAACACCTCACAGAAGAGAGAAAGAACTTTGAATTTTATAAAACAAGGGAGTCATTGAGGAAAGGAGGAAGAAGGTCCTATCTCTAACCCCGCAAGCACAGGGTGGTCCTCTGCTATTAGTTGGCCATTTCTTAGAACATAAAAAAGTCACAAAAGGGTGGAAGAATTTCTCGAACCTGTTGCTACTTTCCAGAAGTACAGGGTTCACATAAAGTTAAACACTGTCAGTGCCCACTTTTGTTCGAAACAATGAATGTCATTCCTCCCTCAACAACTCAGTAGCAGTCATCCTCCTGAGTGGGACAAAGCAAGATCTAGGAAATAGTCTCTCGAGGACTCTTATCGGTGTCATTTCTGTAAAATCGGATGAACTCTCTGTTTGGCAGTGGTGCAGTCAGTCTTCAGAGTGCTAGAGATCAGGCATCTTTAAACAGAGATGCTTGAAGTGAGAAAGAAAAAATATTAATGCAAAAGTTGATTAAAATAAAGAGCCAGGAGTTAAACTCTGAGAGTAACTAAGCCAGTAGATTCCAAAAAATTGTTGGAGGAAAATCTTTTGGGTATGCAGGACTGCTCCTGGAGTTTCTTGAAGCTCTGGAGTAGGAGGTCAGTGCTCTTGGTGATGTTGTTTGTGGTCATGGTGTCTCTCTCGGAAGCAGGTGCATCACCCAAGTACTTTACCACACTTTAGTGGCTCATACAGACTCTCCCTTGGTGTCCAGGGAGAAATCCAGCCCATGCATGGTCAGCTGCAGTAGTAACTCCTTTGAGGTTTATATCAAGTCTTCAGGTTTCAGCTGGTGGGGCTTCTTCAGATTCTGGGGAAAACGGCCAGCTGCCAGGCAATTGAGTCCCAGCAGGGATCTGGGCAGTTATTTAGGCAGACTACATAGACAATAAGAATACCTTTTATCTCCTCTTCCTAGAGTGGGCCAATAAGCCAAGAAAATTTTGCGATTTTTACAGAGACAAGACCAAATTCTATTTTTGTACCAGTATAATATTTGATTTAAAATATCCTTGAGAAAACCTTATAAGTAAATTTATTGTGATAGGCAGGATGATGCCCCTTCCCCTACCCCCGATGACATCCGTGTTTTAATCCCTGGAACCTATAAACATGTTATGTTACATAGCATGGAAGAATTAAGATTGCTCATGGAATTAAGGTTGTCAACCATCTGATCTTAAAGTAACAAAATTGTCCTGTATTATTGAGTGGACCCAGTGTAATCACAATGGTCATCTAAATGTGGAAGGCTGGGGTGGGGGGGAACAGAAGAATCAGTGTCAGAGTGATGCAACAAGAGAAAGACTTGACCGATTATTGCTGGCTTTGAAGATGGAAGGAGTCCATAAACCAAAAAATTCAGGCAATCTCTGCAATCCTGAAAACGTTAGGAAATGAATTCTCTTCTGAAGCCTCCAGGAATGCGGTCTGATGATACCTTGATTTTAGCCCAGTGAGGTTCACTTTGGACTTGTGACCTCCAGAATCATAAGATAGTAAATTTGGGTTATTTTCAGCTACTAAATTTTTGGTCATTTGCTTCAGGAGCAATTGGAAACTAATGTACCCATCAAACTTCAGTCACCTTTAATCAGTCACCTTTAATCATGACAAAAAAAAATCCCTTCCCACAAATCTTTCACAGCTTTCTATATTCACTCAGGTTTTACCCTACGTTTTCTCCCCTTCATTCTGGAACAACCAGTCATTTTACTTTATCGGGGGAACCCGCTCCCGATAATTCTTCGTGGGTTCTTTTCTATTTTCCCTAAGTGTCGGCCAGTCTGAGAAATAAAGGGAAAGAGTACAAAAGAAATTTTAAAGCTGGGTGTCTGGGGGAGACATCACATGTCGGCAGGTTCCATAATGCCCCCTGAGCCGTAAAACCAGCAAGTTTTTATTAGCAATTTTCAAAGGGGAGGGAGTGCAAGAATAAGGTGTGGGTCACAGAGATCACATGCTTCAAGGGCAACAAAAGATCACAAGGCAGAAGGTTAGGGAGAGACTAGAATCAGTAATGAACTTCTGTGTCCCACTGTGCATGCATTGTCAGGGTTCAAGAGCAGAGGACTGGTCTGACTAGAATTCACCAGGCTGGAATTTCCTAATCCTAGCAAGCCTGGGGGCGCTGCAGGAGGCAAGAGCGTGTTTCATTCCTATCTACATCTGCATAAAGGCAGACACTCCCAGGGTGGCCATTTTAGAGGCCCAGCCCTGAGAATGCATTCTTTCCCCAGGGCTGTTAATTATTAATATTCCTTACTGGGGAAAGAATTCAGCAATATTTCTCTTACCCATTTTCGGTAATAAGAGAAATATGGCTCTGTCCTGCCTCGCCCACAGGCAGCCAGACTTTAAGGTTATCTCCCTTGTTCCCTGAAAATAGCTGTTATCCTGTTCTTAAGGTGCCCAGATTTGATATTGTTCAAACACACATGCTCTACAAACAATTTGTGCAGTTAACGCAATCATCACAGGGTCCTGAGGCGACATACATCCTCAGCTTACGAAGATGACGGGATTAAGAGATTGAAGTAAAGACAGGCATAGGAAATCACAAGAGTGAGGGGAGAGAGAGACCCTCTCATATTGTTTTATACTCAGTACCTGTTTTAAGAAGAAACAACAAGGAAGTGAAATCAAAGACAGGCAGCCCGGCGCCAGGCCCAAAACCGGACCTGGGCCTGCCTTGCCGAAACATAGTAGTTAAAAATCAACTCATGACTTAGAAACCGGTGTTATTCATAGATTCCAGACATTGTATGGAAGAGCATTGTGAAACTCCCTGCCATGTTCTGTTTCTCTCTGACCACCAGTGCATGCAGCCCCTGTCAGGTACCCCTTGCTTGCTCAAATCAATCACGACCCTTTCATGTGAAATCTTTAGTGTTGTGAGCCCTGAAAAGGGACAGAAATTGTGTGCTCAGGGAGCTCGGATTTTAAGGCAGTAGCTTGCCGATGCTCCCAGCTGAATAAAGCCCTTCCTTCTACAACTCGGTGTCTGAGAGGTTTTGCCTGCAGCTGGTCCTGCTACAAGAGTATTGATTGGGGAAGTGATAAATGTCCATGAAATCTTCACAGTTTATGTTCAGAGATTGCAGTAAAGACAGGCATAAGAAATTATAAAAGTATGAATTTGGGGAACTAATAAATGTCCATGAAATCTTCACAATTTATGTTCTTCTGCCATGGCTTCAGCTGCTCCCTCCGTTCGGGGTCCCTCACTTCCCGCAACATTACTTGAGAACAGAACTACGCTCATTTCCTTAACACTACAACTTCTCAAAGCAGCAAAAATGAACCTTCTCTTTAACAGATCCAAATACATACCCTTTACGTATTGTAAAAATAAGAGACGAAAATACATAAATTTAAACTGTGCTTGGTAACTAACATTTCAGCATTTTTTCTTATTTAAAAATGACCTAGGCATCTAGTGAATATTGATTAAGTCAATGTAGTATCAGTGCAAAATTTAGTTACCTAAACATCTTGGAAATCATCTTCAAGTTGACATACTACAAAACATAGTGCTATTTGTAATAAAGAGACTGCCTACATTAATATTTGACTGCTGACAGCTTTTCTTTTTTTTTTTTTTTTTCTGCCCCCAGGCTGGAGTGCAGTGGCATGACCTCAGCTCACTGTAATCTCTGCCTCTTGGGTTCAAGCAATTCTCCTGCCTCAGTCTCCTGAGTAGCTGGGATTACAGGCACCCGCCAGCACACCCGGCTAATTTTTGTATTTGTAGTAGAGATGGCGTTTCACCATGTTGGCCAGGCTGGTCTCGAACTCCTGACCTCAAGTGATCCACCCACCTTGGCTGCCCAAAGTGCTGCTGGGATTACAGGGATGAGCCACTGCACCTGGCCAGCTGACAGCTTTTAAGCCTCACCTGTCTCTCTTCTTCTGTCCCACATGTGAGCAAACTGAAGAGAAAACTTGTGTTCTTCCTTCCTCGGTGCTCATGGGAAGTTCAAGCCCAGCAAGCCCCTGCTTGCACGTGGGAAACACTGCCCCATGCCCACCCCCTAACCACCATCAAAACCTGAAACCAGTCTCCTTTCCTTGCCTTCTGCCAAGTCAGTTTAGGCCTATTTGGAAGGGCTTCCCTCTTTATTGTCTCCAGAAAGCCTCCTTATGTGAGTAATAAACCTTCTGATACCTTCTTGGTGTTTGTGTGTCATCATCAGTCTGCAATTTGAACCACATTTTGGGTGGGTGCCTGTTCTCTCTTTGCAGTGTGTCCACAACACCGTTGAAATACAATCTGTCAAAATAGTGATTCAGTTTACATTTTTTAATCCTAAACATTCAGTAGAAATAAGGCTACATTATTCAATCAGTAAACTGTATGTTTAGGAAAAAATTACCTAAGTAGACAAAGGTCTACATGTATATTATCCTTCAACCTGGCCTATTGGATAATATACAGCTGTTTTTAATTAAATCAAAACAATTAAAGTAGTCTTGTTTGCCAAAGATTTATGTAAATTATATGAACTTGAATTCTTAAAAAATTTCTGAGTCCATTTTTATAAGATACTTCATTTCTGTTCTTTTTTATAGAGAGATGGTGGTCTCATTCTGTTGCCCAGGCTGGTCTTGAACTCCTGGGCTCAAGCAATCCCCCATCTCAGCCTCCTGAGTGGCTGGAATTTCAGATGGGTGCCACCATACCCAGTTCTTTTTTATTTATATTGAAAATATTTGAGGGTGAATTTTCTTAATTTATGGTAATTTTAGGAATGTCCCATTAATAAGTGCTTTTTTAAAATCTTTAAGTCAATTAGAATAGGGCTCTTTTAAGAGACTTTATAATCTAATTTATTACCATCAGAGGAAGAAAATATTACATACTTGTACAATGAGATGCAACAGCCTTACTGAATGATAGACATATAAACATGCAGACAGACACAAATAGAAAGTTTATAGCTTTATTTTTAAAATTTTAGCCATCTGTCAAGTATAAACACAAAAGTACACATCTTACTTGTCCATATCTGTTGAGCTGTTTTTTCCCACTGGATACAAATTCTTAATTAATTTGAGCTCTAAAAGACAAAAAGATAAACAGAAAAAGTTAACATACCAGATTCTCTGTTGCCTTTCAACCAAGAGAAACGGGATCCCTATAAATGATTAATACATTTATAGAAATCACCAAATGATCACAATGATGAAACCAAAAGAAGCTGGCACCAGAGTGAAAACGAATACTCAAGAGGAGTTAAATTGAATTATTGTAATGCTACAGATGGACAAGAGTCCAGAAGACAGGACCAAGAGCTTAACTCACTTTGGGGTCCCTGGATCACCACTCAGGAACAGAGCACACAGGGCTCTGAAAAACCTTATTTCTGGTAGGAGCAGACAGAGATCTGAAGGTGAGGACCAATCCTATCTCAGTCATGGCACCAAACTGTGAAAGATAAAATGCACTAGACAATTTAAAGAATGATTTTATTCAGGCTATTGCAACAGGGAAAACATTTATTAATGATGACTGTCTCAAAGAAGAGAAAGAAAACTTGGGGTTTTCTGAAATGGAATCATTGAGGAAGAGTGGAGTGGAGGTTAAGTCTAATCTGGAAATATATGAGGACATGGTGGCTCTTTGGAGTTGGCTGGTTAGCTGCTTAGTCATTTTACTGTTTCTAATAACATAAAAGGATCACAGAGGGTGGAGGGTTTCTCAACTGTCTCAATTATTTTCCATAAAGAGAGGGATCAGGTGAAGTTCAACATTGCCTGTGATTTTATAACAAGCTCTTGGCTTTGTCACTTCCTTGACCATGAAAACCTCATTCACACAAGCAGATCATAGTATCCTTGGGAGGGCTTTTTATGTCTTGTAACATCAGGCACTGTATGGACATTTTCGTAGTCTTTAAAACAATTTTAAATGCACTGCATGCCTTTATGTATTTAAATTTTTAAAAAGAAAACCTCATTTGCTGCTTACAAACATTTTTAGAGACAGTATGAAAAGTAAATTACTAACCAGAAAACCAGACTTTAGCTTATTTTCCCACTGAACATTTAAGGTAGGGAATTTAAGTGATTTTAAGGACAAGTAGACATGTTCTAGAAATGTCTGCCATGATTAAGGGAAGATCACTGGCCAGGACACCTGGGTATCTCTTACAATGGGCAATTTTAGTCTTTTCTGAAGTGGAGCTTTGAGGATGCAGGGGCAGTTGCAGGCTTTGTTTGGCACCTGTGAGAACACCAGGGACCCAGGGAAATTAGATACGAATAACAGTTTGAAAAATGCTCAACGAGTTAGACTGCTCCAGGGTGGCACTGCCATTTCAGTCTGCAAGTACAAAAGTAGCTAGGCAAGCTGATAGAAACCATAGAATCCTGGCCAGAGCTGTGTTTCTGCTGCACCATAACAACTCAAGAAAGAGTTCTCTATTAGTAGGAGTTTTGGGAATGTTCGATGTATATTTCAAAGAAAAGAATATTCTACAATTATTGGTTTAAGGTTCTGTGTGCATCTATTGGGTTATGCTTGTTAATCATGATGTTCAATGGTGATTTTTACCTTTTGAAAAATCTGGTTCTATCCATTAGGAAAGATTTGTCAATACATTTCCTTCTGTGATGGTGAATTTGCCTGTTTCTCCTGTCATTTTCTGCTTATATTTTTCAAGTTGTGCTACTAAGTGCAAATAAATAAATTTAGAATTGTTTCATCCTTCCAGTGAGCTGAGACTTTTATCATAAAGAGTAAAAGCATTTTTTGCCTTAATTTCTATTTCGTATGATGTTAGTTTGGTTACACCCAAATTTTATTTTGGCTGTCATTTGACTTTTATAGTTACTACCATCTTTTTATTTTTAAACCCTTTTTGGGGTACCTTATGTATCTCTTCCTCTTTGCATGTAGCTGAATTCTGACCCCCTTATGAACATTTGTGCCATTTAACTGAAGATTTCAACTATTTCTATTAATCTACTTCAATTTATTGAAAATACTAATATATATGTATTTATCTCTACCATTTTATTTTGTGATTTTTATTTTATTTTGGTATTTCTGTTTCCTTTTTCCCTTTATTGCCTGCCCATTTTTCAATTGATTGGGAGCTATTTCCTTCCTTCCACTTGCTCTTAAACTTCTATAATAGGCATACTTAATATAGAAAGTTAAAATTTGAAAATTAAAATAAAAATGCCATTTTAATCATTTTTATCATTCTGGGTCCAACAAGGAAAAAAGAAATCACTTTTACTCTTTTAGTAGAAGAAATTTAATATAGGGAATTGAACCATCACAGAAGTGATGGTAATGCTAAGCTGTAGGGAGGATGGCAATGCAGCACTGAGCACCAGCAAGAAGTTGCTTATGTATCAGGGTTGGAAGGCAACGGGAAGAGTAGTGCAAATGATATTAATATTATATCTGCTTGCTAGGTTTCGAATTCCTAGGAACCTATCAGGTTTGTGCAAAAGTAATTGCGGTTTTGAGGTCAGGAGATTGAGACCATCCTGGCGAACACAGTGAAACTCCGTCTCTACTAAAAATACAAAAAAATTAGCCAGGCATGGTGGTGGGCACCTGTAGTCCCAGCTACTCGGGAGGCTGAGGCAGGAGAATGGTGTGAACCTAGGAGGTGGAGCTTACAGTGAGCCGAGATCATGCCACTGCACTCCAGCCTGGGTGACAGCGAGACTCCATCTCAAAAACAAAAAACAAAAAACAAAAAAAATTAATTGCAATTTTGGCCATTAAAAGTAATAGCCAAAACCGCAATTACTTTTGCGCCGACCTAATACCTTTAATGTTTTCCATTTCTTTACTCTCTGTGTTTTCTGCATTCTGTGTAGTTTTGTCCAACATCTTCAAATGTACTCATTCTTATCTTAGGTATGCTGTTTAACCATTCCAAATAGTTCTAAAATTTAAATTATTATGTTATTTATTTCTAAAACAACTCTTTGGTTCTTTAAAAAATTCTGCCAGTTCATTTTTTATAATCTCTTGCTCCTGTTTTATAGATATATATGATATAGATCATAATTATTTTGTATTTTATATTCTGCACCTGGAAATTATAGTGTCTTATATTTCTGAGTGTCTGATTCTGTTCCTGGTTGCTTTTTCTGTCCCTCACTTGTAGCGATTTATTTTCTTGTGTATTTTATTATTATTTTTATTGTGAACTTATATTTGTTGGAACTGTTTCTGAGAATTCTTTAAATCTGGGCACGAACATGTAGGAACGGTCAAGGAGTATTTATTTGTACTCTTACCAGTACCTGGGGGCATTATAAACTTGCAAACACTTTAAACTATAATTTTTGGTTTGTAGTTTTTAGTGCCATGAAAATACTGTAAATCAGGTTCTACACCCACAGGAGATCTGGCTGGTAATCAAGAACACTCAGGAAAGATTTTTCTTTTAACCTCTACCTCAAAGCAAGGCCAAGATAGAAAACTTTCTTGCCAACTGCTTTTGTGGAAAGGTTATTATTTTCCTAGTTTTCCCTGTTTCTGAGAGAATGTTTCTCCAAGATCCTGACATTAAGTGGGATGAACTTTGATCCAGCTCCCTTCTTTACAAAGGCCCAAGGCTTTGTCCCCGGACTCCCTGTGCACTGACACTCCAGGCTTCAAGGTGGGGGCGATGCCAGAGCATCCTGCAGATTTAGGGTTCACTTGCTCCCCTCCTCACATGCTTCCGCTTTGCTCCTCTTCTCTGGGTTTTCCCCCCACACTTTCTCACAGGCATAGTCAATCTTTCAAAAGTGTGTATATATATATAATTTTTAGAAGTTACATTAGGGGGCTGGGCACAGTGGCTCATGCCTGTAATCCCAGCACTTTGGGAGGCCAAGGCAGGCGGATCACGAGGTCAGGAGATCAAGACCATCCTGGCTAACACAGTGAAACCCCGTCTCTACTAAAAATACAAAAATTTAGCCAGGCATGGTGGCGGCGGGTGCCTGTAGTCCAGCTACTCGGGAGGCTGGGGCAGGAGAATGGCGTGAACCTGGGAGGCAGAGCTTGCAGTGAGCCGAGATCGCACCACTGCACGCCAGCCTGGGTGACAGAGCGAGACTCTGTCTCAAAAAAAAAAAAAAAAGTTACATTAGGGGAGGGTATACATTCCATTCATACAATAAAGATGTTGCTATAGCAAATAAGTAAGAATAGCAATTTCCAAGTTATATTTTGTAATATGATAGAAATATTATTCAAACCATATTTCTTTGCATCTGCTAATATTTTTCTCTATTTCCTATAGGTCAGACTCTCTGCCAAGCACTTTGCATAGTTATTTAATTCAATCATTGTATCCACTCCATGAAGTAGATATTATCATCCCCCTTTTATATCTTAGAAAAATGAAGCTCAGAAATATGAACATACTACAAAACATATAATTAATGTGTTAGAGGTATATTTGAAATCAAGTTTCTCTGAATATAAAACCCACATTCTTAACCACTCTAGTATAAAACTGAGTACAAATAGAATGAGTGGGTGGCTCTAGACTCAATAAAGTAATCTTCTTAGAGTCTTCATCGTCATGAGCTACTACTTTTTTAATCTTTGATTTTATTTCTAGGGATATGGTGATAAGACTTTGCTGTTGAAATTCTAAATACTCTTTATTATTATTTTGAAAACTCTATTTATATCAAAGTCTTTGCTGGAGTTTGGTCAGCTCCCATCAACTTTATCTCTAAATCTGTTCTTTAAGCCTTTTTGAAAACTTACCTTTAAAGTATGCTCTCTGACAGGCGAACAGGTCTGCAGGACAAGAAAGCTGACAAATCAGACAGAATTTTAGATGGCGTTAGAAACCCATGCTTGATTTCCTTCCTTTTGCATATTTTTGAAAGCATGATGATGACAGTGAGAAGTCTTTACTCTGTAAATGTGAATCCAAGTTAATACATGACACATTGCCGATCAAAAAGAAGACCTCAACTAAGGAGAATGTGAACCAGATTCGTGAGAAAGAAAATCATCCTTAATCTGAGCTTAGATTCCCTGCAGCAAACTTTTTTACGTGTGATCATTAATGAGAAATCTATAAAGCAAGAGAAGGCCAGCTTCAGGAAGAAAGGAGAAAATAAAGAACTGAATAGTTAGAAACTTCATATAGGGATATAAAAAATGAAAACGTGAACTAGAGAATGAACAATATTGGCGATCAGTCACTATAACAGGCATAATGCAACAGGGAGAGTCAAAAGTCCCGCAGGAGAACCTGAGGAGGAGGGATCAGTCTTTCCAGTTGTTTTTGTAGAATGAATGCAAGACAGTTCAGTAATGAAATGAATGTTGGTCATTATCAAATGTTAAAATTCCTTCCCTTTCTGGGTGTGTTAAGAAAAATAGCATTCATCTTCTAGGATCTTTCTGTTTTCACGGCTAGTGCTGAAAAGTGGAAGTGATTCCAGGTGAAATCCTTAAAGTTTACTTCAAAAAGTAGAATGCCATTACCATAAATGGTCTTTGAGAAATAGCCTTCTCTTTCACCTAATAAAGATGTTAAAAGTGGACTATTATTGCTATGGTTATAAAATAAATGTGCAGAAGTAGTATAGAAATAGGAGAGGCAGCGTAGTGTTTCCTGGTACGTAAATCCTGAGGCTGATTCAGTCCAGGTGACTGTATCTGAAATGGTCAAGGATGGAGGATGGATATTATTAGTGTAGTGAGATAAGCAGATTTTCAGATGTTCCCTGTCTACTGAAGGATCAGAAAATGAGAAGATTAGCAGACTGATTTCCTTTTATCTACTTATGGATCTATCATTATATTAAGCCTTTATTGTTCTAGGATGGTGGTTTTGAATGGTTGTAATATGCATAGGGTAAATTTGCTGGAATGCAAAACATTTCACTGGCACCCTCTGGACTGACTAGGGCAAATGACCACAGTTCCTACCCAGGGTGCAAACCTTCATGCTTTTTAACCCTTGCCATAAGCAGTTCAGTCTCACCCTCTACCATGTATGTGGAGTTCATGGTGCTATCCATGCTCTAATAAGAGCATTAACCAAGCTTGTCTAACTGAATATCCACATTGACCTCTCCTCCCTTCACATATTCCATTGAAATGATTATAAGGAAATGTAAAGCAGAATTAATTCATGTTAGCCCTGAGATGAGAGGAGAGAACAGTGGAGATCAGAGATTGCAACCAGTTTCCTGAAGATGGAAAACCAAATGGACAATACTGAAAGATAAATTAAAGCAGGAGCCAAATTCCAAAAGAATCATCATCAAAGTGTCTACAGTGGAAGCAGAAGCTGGCGACATGATCACAGGAAGACTACAGACTAAGAGTGATGAGAATAGAGAATAAGAATTGGTAGGTGATTAACTCAGGAGTTATCTAGAAAGTGTTTCTAGACTGGTTTTGAGCTTGGGCTCTCACTCCCACCCCTCACCATCATCTCCTCAATGAATTATGGTGATTATTTCTAGGATAAAAGTGGAGCAATGGCCTCTAAAATAGATCAGCTAATATACATGAGGAATCCTAGGGTTCAGAGTATGGGTATGGCACCCCCCTAAAAAAAACTCTCTTTGTTAGAGTTGGTAGGGATAGGAGTTGGGGTACCAATTGTGTACCCTAAAGCAGGCCTTGCCGGTTGATGGGTGGCACCATGTACACAGAAACTACAGCCAGCCTTTCCATTCAGATGAGGGACTTAGCAGGGAAATGAGACTCTGTGTATTCCTAGGACATCCATGCCATATACCCATATCAGCAACTCAGTCCTTTATCCATGAACGGGAATGGACAATCAACAACCCTCCTTTTTCAAGGGCAAAAAAGGTACAAAAGGAAAAGATAATTGACCCTGGAGAAAACAGGATTAATTAAAGAATCAGAAGGGAAATTAAAACATATATGTTAGTAATATCTTCTGAGAGACTTGGAGAGATATTGATCCATAAAATAAGAATAGGTTGCTATAAAAAAGAATTTAAAAAATAAATTTTGAAATTTAAAAACACAACTAGCAATCTAGAGGTTAAGTGTGGCCCCCTGATTTTGAATTTTCCCATACCTTTCCTAGATGACATAAAATCAACAATGAAAGTAAATAAAATCACACAAGACTCATATTTTCAGCATTTCAAGGTAACGGAGAATATTATGGTTGTCAAATTGCATGTGAGTGGATAACCAAAAAAATTCCAGTAAATATTGAGAATTCCTTGCATTCTAAATGCAGGAGATTGTTTGAATAAACACAATGGAGTACTATGCAGCTGTAACAAAGGACAAGATGCTTATGTGATGTTAAATTTATCTCCCCACATGTGGCTTATTAGTTGCCAGAGAGAAACAGTGATTATACAGTGAAGAACCCATATGTCTCCACTTTTGATTACTTTTGATCAAAAGTAACTACCATTGAAGGGCAAATGAGCACTGAGTGCTTTGTCAGTTTTCTGGGGCTGCTGTAACAAAGTACCATAAACTGGGTGACGTAAACAACCGAAATGTACTGTCTCACAGTTCTGGAGGCAGGAAGTCCAAGATCAAAGTGTGGGCAAGCTTGGTTCCTTTGGAGGACTGTCGGGGAAGGATCTGTATCCCAGGCTTTTCTCCTTGACTTACACATACATGTATACATGCACACAGAGACCATGTGCCCAGATATGTGAATGATAAAGCAAATGGGACGAAATGTTAACAATTGGTGAAGCTGGGTAAAGGATATGCGGGTGTTTTTTATACTGTTCTCACAAACTTTTCAGTTAAGTTTGAAATTATTTATTAAAAGAAAGGTAAGAAAGACACAAATTACCACAAAGAACCATCAGAAAAAATCTAGAAAATCTCAGATTTTAGAGCAAAATGGCCAAGCGACAGAAAATGAGAGAGAAAAGATGAGAAAGAGGTTGAGTCTAAAGAATCCATTTAATTAGTTCCAGAAAAAGAAGAGAACATTCAAAGGAATTATAGAAGCATGCATTTGGCCAGGCGCAGTGGCTCACGCCTGTAATCCCAGCACTTTGGGAGACTGAGGCAGGCAGATCATGAGGTCAGGAGATCGAGACCATCCTGGCGAACATGGTGAAACCCCATCTCTACTAAAAATACAAAAAACTAGCCAGGCGTGGTGGTGGGCGCCTGTAGTCCCAGCTACTTGGGAGGCTGAGGCAAGAGAATGGCGTGAACCCGGGAGGCGGAGCTTGCAGTGAGCCGAGATCGCGCCACTGCACTCCAGCCTGGGTGACAGAGTGAGACTCCGCCTCAAAAAAAAAAAAAAAAAAAGAAGCATGCATTCCCAGAGATGAAGACCCACATGCAGGTGGAAAGGACCCATTGAACATCAGGAAGAATGAATAATATAAATAATAATTATTATTTTGAAAGAGCCACGTTCAACTCCACCCATGTGAAATTCCAGCACATGAAATGTAAAATTAACATATGAAAGGTTTTGGAGCAAAAGACAGGTGATTTATAAAGGACTAAGAATCATATCAGCATCAAACTTGTCATCATTACCACTGGATTCTATAGAAAATGAAGTGATATCTTCAAAGTGAGACCTGCTGGAAAGAACCGGTGACACTAAAAACATGTAGTAATGCCATGCAAATGCCAAAGGGAAATTATTTTAATACTATCTTTTGTTTCTAACCAAATCACCAATCAAAGGTGAGGGCAAAATGAAACAGTTTTGTATTTGTAATAATTCAGAATTTAGTGCTGACACACCTACTCTTAGAAAAGTGCCAGAAGATATTTACCAGAAAAATGAAAAATGTATATATATAAAAAGGAGAAGGGATCTGAGTTACTGGATGTAACCCAGAAGTACAACAAAAAGAAACCTAGGATGACAGCTACTGTGCAGCAAGCCTGAAAATCACTGGTCCAAATTAAAATGGAAAGTTTTAATGAGTGTCTTCAAGAAGACAACTAATTATACATGACAACAATTGTACAATTAAAAAACTGGGCAATCCTGGTGATAAGGAGAAATAACATGATACCAATGACACCATACACTACTACCAATAATTGTAATAACATAATAATATCAAGGATAAAGTTTCTCGAGCCTCTTACTTGGAGAATCCCTTTCCTCCCCTCCCCTCCCCTCCTTTTTTCTCTCTTCTCCCCTCCTCCCCTCTCCTCTCTTCTTTTCCTTCCCTCCCTTCTTTCCTCCCTACCTCCATTCCTTCCTTCCTCCCTTCCTCCTCTCCTCCCTTTCTCCCCTTTTGCCTTCCTTCCTCCCTCCCTTCCTTCCTTCCTGTCTTATTTTTGCTTGCTCTGTTATAGACCAAGGGAAAAAGAGAAGTTTCTTTTTAGGTATCCATTGGGAAAATGATATTTTCTTCACAAATTACTCTCTAGACAGTTGTCACATCTGATTCTTTTCAGTGTGCCTAGGAGCCCCAATCTGTCTTGAACAAACTATCCTTTATCTTAACTACTCTTTCAAACACTCCAAAAAACACCCTCATGTCTCTTTAGCTTTGTACTCCTTTCTCTCTCCATAGAAGAGACCACTGGCTCTGGAGCCTGTGGCCAGTTTTGTCCTTAGTCTTCAATATTCAAGTGCCTCTGCTCTACATCAACCTCACTCTGACTTTGTGTCTCAATTTTCATAGTTGGGGGTTAACACCTATCTCTCTGTTTGTCCTCTCGTTCCAGCAGCCTTGTGACCCATTCCTCTTGCTGGAGCCCCTGTATCAAATACCTGTCCAATGTGCTGGTCACCCGGAACAGGTCACGCCTCATCCTTGTCAATTCTCACTCCTTGGAAGGGGAAACGTCAGATGTGCATAATGCTATCTATTGCCTAGATCTCTACAGATTGTTGGCTCACTTCACCCTTTGGGTCATCTAATTTTGATAATATTCTTTTACTTCTTTAGGCCAGCCTGATATCAGCTCCTGGCCTAGCTTTACGTCTGTTGATTGTCATTACCTTGTCTGGAATCCATCTACCTAAATAAACTTATTACCATTTTGGAAAGTGGGTCTGGCCACCAAGTAGGTATTTCTAGCTCCAGACCTTGACTTTTCTGTTCTGTCCAATCTATTGAAAGAAGGTGTTCAAGCTCTCGACCTCATTCCCCATCCCCATACCTGTATCCAGGCTTCCCCATGATGATGTCATTGCTTTGCGCCACTCAGTTGCGACTCTTACCCTGATTCACTTGGTAGGAAGAAGAGGCTCAAACCTTTGTCTACATTGGTGCTTCCAGACCATGTATCTCTTCACCATTTTGCTTTACATCTACACTTGCAAATGCTAAATCCTTTATCTGGCCCTTGTCCCCTCAAGCCCGATCTATTGCAGTTCACTCCAGCTGTTTTGTCTGCCTTGTTTCTTCCACTCTGTTCACACACCTATTCACCCTATGATACTCTGTCAAAGTTATCTCTCTAAAAGAAAACAGAAACAAAAACAAACATCTTTTCTGCTAAGAACTCCCTCTCTTGCTCAAAGTCCACAATAGTTTTCTATTTCTTGGAAGGAATCATGATCCTTGTCCTGAAGTCATGGCTGCCTCCTGGTTTTGATGTGCCCATTGATGTTGACTTAGCTGTCCTTTTGCAAAATGTGCATAGGAATGTCATTCCATTAAGGCAAGCCTTTGAGAAGATGACACATAAAAGTTGTTTGGAGACTTTTGAGCATCTCATTTGTCACATAAATATTTAGTAATAGCAATAGTAAACATACCCCTGTTCCCAAGGAGAAATAGTTGAGAACTGACCCTGACTGCAGTATCTGGAGGATGACAGATCTTGTTATTCTTTGATCACAGAGCTTTGTCATACGTATATGTCTAGCACATATCACTGTAGTATGGTGTGAGTGCTACATGTCATGGATTATAAGATCACAAAATTCGATTAAAGGAAGGAAGTGTAGGAAAAGTAATGAGATCCTCTAAGTAATAAATGCAGTGTGACAGTCGTGGCATTGAAGATGAAATCAAATATACATGGTTAATAGCATTGGTGGAAACTTCCTCTTCTGCTAGATGTTTTATCTTTCGTAAATCTTAACCAGATGCATGTATGTTTGCTACATTGCCATTTTAATGTGAAACTGACTTTTCTGACCAACTCTTTTCCTGCAATACTTAGTATCAGTTGCTACCATCCCTGACCAGTATGATATCATATGGAAGTTGTTTTTGACTGAGGAAAATTTTCAATGTATCAGTCATGCAAAATGAATACAGATAACTCATCATGCTTATTCTGTCATTCGATTCTGGCCTGTCTGTAACCCTACTTTAGTTTTCATTATACTTACCCCTTGAATGAATTAAGAAAAACTTGTTAAAATTACTCATGAACAGTTTGCTCTGATGCTATAAACAAAGTATTTGATAGATTAGTAGCTCTGACTCTCAGATGCAAAATTCATGAACTTGAATTCTTTTTTTCAACTTTTTTTTTCCTAAGTCTTTCACATGTTCCTGACCTTGATTTTAAATTTTTACTTAGCTCTACTGAATCTATGATATTTGGACTATGTGCTAATTGTCAAATTAAAGGTACTTTCTTCTCACATAATGTGCTTTTTGTACATTATGAAGTAAAAGGAGAAGACTATACATCCATTTTTAAATGCTCTAATTTCTTTCTAACATTCTTAAATTGATATGCCATAGTTGTACATTTTTGGTGGGCACATAACTGCTGTAATTTCTTACACACATACATATAACAACATGTCAATGGTTGTTATCCTCCAGTGATGGTGGTATAGTAGCAGACATTTGTGGTTTGGCTCCCAGCCCCATTCTTTCTCCTTCAGGCTTTAGCCCCCAGTCTCACTAATGGTAGCAAGGTCTCCACTACTTGCAGCCGTTATGGTCTGGGAGGTGGGTTCCACCCCCGTTTCCCCTAGTCTGTTGGCACACTGAGCTAGGGGAGGACTCAGGGCCAGGCCCTGAACCAACATATCTCATTACCAAAGCTTTGGTTTCAGCCATCAAGGCTGCAGAGCCTTTCCCATGGGATGTGGAGCTGGAGGTAAGGCAGTACTGGCATTGTCGCAGTACAGTCACGCTGCAGTCTCTGTCGGGGAGAAAAGATTTCTTTCCTCACCCATTACTAGGTTCATGGATGAGGCACCTATAAAAAAGATTAACAAGAGAAAAGCATACAAATTTATTTAATATAAGCTTTATGAGAGCCTTTAGAAATTAAGACTCAAAGAGTTAGGAAAACCTGTGTATTTTTATGATTAGGTTGAATGAAGAGGTGCACAGTGGTGAGGGATGAGTGGACCAAGGAAATGTGATCTAATGATAATAAACTGAGGGGACTTAGCAAGGCCTGCTTACTCAGATTCTTCTCTGTGCCCCTGTGTCTTCAGAGATGAGGATGTGTCTTTCCTCCAGGTATAGGGAGGGCACCCCTAGAATGAGGGTCTTATGACCTGCTTCACAGGAGAAGAACCAGGGGAAGATGAGAGAAACCTTTCTGCTTCTGCTGTTTTCTCAAATGCCAACGTGCCATATTTTGGGTTAATGTGTCCTGAGCCCAGCCACCCTGAAGAGACAGTCTGACTGGGAATGGAACCAGCCTCATGGACAGCAGAGTCAGAGGAGGCAAGATAGAAATCTGGAGCTGGTGACACCATTTGACCTCAGATCAAGTGGCACCTGAAATTAGTTCAAACCCTGCTCTTTTCAGTTCTAGGAGCCAAGAGATTCCCTTTATGCTAAAGCAATTTGAATTGGGTTTTACGGCTGCCTGCAGTAGAAAGAGAGTCTTAAACATTTACAAATCATGGATGATTATGTCCTTAGTATTTTACTATATTTTTCATTTTTTTCTATGATGAATATAATGGCCACAAAAAGAATCCCATCCCCACCCCCAATAAATGTTGCAAAATTGTTTTCAGTTCTCCAAGATGGTACTGATGAATTATTTTCCTTATTTTGGGCGTTGAGAAATTTTGTTTTCTTCTTTATGTTGCATCTGAATATTTACTTTTACTTTTCAGGTAAATAATATATTCTCTTGAAGAAACAATTTATTCCTAAATCTTGTTCAAGCTGTTTTGGTAGCGGACAATACTCAGGATGATTTTAGAATAATCCTCTTACTTTATTTTAAGCTAACTTAGATTTAAGAAAGACTCAATTTTCTTTGTCTAGGTCAATATTTATCATCCTATATAGATTTCCATCCTAGGTGAAGAGAACTTTGACACACATTTTTCTTCTGGGACAACTTTCTTTCAATTAGTTGGTATGCATTTTATTAATACAAGGCCATAAGTTTAATATGGCCCCCACAGAATAATTCTGATTAACAAATATTTGCTGAGAAGCAGTCTGGGTTCTTAAACTTCTCAGTTTAAAAATTGCTGAATTCAGGGAAGTTGAAGTGTGAAGGTAGGGTGCAGGTGGGAGATAGGTATCACATTTAATTGAGAGAAGCCAGAAGGTTGGCATGGAAATCTGGAAAAAATAAGTTATAGATGTTCCAGGAGTTTGTTTCAGGCACTAAGTATACATGAATGAGGAACACCATCCCCACCCTCAGAGACTATGTGGCTATTTAGGGAGTGGTGACATTTTCTGTAACCCTAGATAGCTCACTCATGTTGAAACCTATGTGCCAGATAGGGCTCTCGGTGGAAAGCAGGAAAAACTGACTTTGATAAAGAAAAGTTAACCTTTGGAAGGATCTGGCATGACTTACTAAACAAAAGCTTTGCTGAAGAGCCAGGCCGGAAAGGGCAGGAAGCAGGGATGCTCTGGGCATCCAGTAGCAGTGACTCATCTATTATTTCAGTAAGTCAGCTCCACAGTTTTACAAATCCTTTTGTCTCTCTACTAAAAATGTGAAGTCCTATGAAATAAAAAGCCTTGGGCAGTGTCTTAGTCTGTTCCTGTGGCTATAACAAAATACCTTAGACTGGATAGTTCATAAATAATAGAAACTTCTTGCTCACAGTTCTAGAGGCTGGAAAGTCCAAGATCAAGGCACCAGCACATTTAGTGTCTGGTGAGGGGTGCTCTCTGCTTCATACATGGTGCCTCTTACTGCACTCTTGCATGGCAGAAGGGGCACAGCTCTTTTATGAAGTCACTAATTCTATATATGAGGCCTGTACCCTCATGACTTGATCAGCTTCTAAAGGCCCCACCTCTTAATACTATCACATTGGTGATTAAGTTTCAACATATAAATTTGGGGGCAGGGACACAAATATTCAGAATATAACAGGCTGAGAAGGGCAAAGCATCTTGTCTTGATAGATTCATCAACTCTGCTTCACCAGAAGAATAGAGGAGTTGATGTTAGGCAACCCAACATGATAATGTGTACTCTAGTCAGTTAGGATTTAGCAGTGGGTATAAAACTTGGTCATTAAAACACCCCCACCCATCACATAGATAATTCACTTATGTATTTTCAAATATGACTTACCAAACTTCAGAATGTCACAGAAATAACTTTCCATCATTATAAAAAATAAAATTCACAAAAACATTTGTGGTATAATATATTAAAGAAATCATCTGTTCATGTCTGTCAGATACTTGGTCAAATACAAATTGTATGGCTCCATTAATGAATGAAATAAATACAAAAATTATAAGTGGGACTTAATTAGCATTCTGTGAAGTGCCTATGATAATTAGACTAGGAAAATGATAGTGGCATTTGGAAGCCATTTTCAATTTCAAGAAATGGATTGAATCATGTTTGAATGGAGGAGGTGAAAAAGTGGCTCTAAAAGATCTGCTCAGCAGAGAATGTAGAAGGTAAATTTTATTCTTAATGCTATTCAAACAGAAGAAACAGATTAACATTTAAATGAATAACATTAAACAATAAAATATAATTTTTATACTCAAAATTCTTATAATTTTGTCAAAATATATCTTAATATGCTCCTAGTGGTATATTTATTCTTTTGAAATGATATCATGCAGAACTTTGTAAATAAAAAGTTATTTCAGGGAGTTTATTTATTTATTTATTTATTTATTTTTAGAGAGGGTCTCTCTCTCTCTGTCACCCAGGCTGCAGTGTAGTGGTGCAATCATGACTCACTGCAGCCTTGACCACCTGGGCTCAAGTGATCTTCCTGCCTCAGCCTCCCAAGTAGCTGGGAATACAGGCACACGCTGCCTTGCCTGACTTTTCTCTTTTGATAGAGACAGGGTTTCACCATGTTGCCCAGGCTGATCTTGAACTCCTGAGCTCAAGTAGTCTACCTTCCTCAGTCTCCCGAAGTGTTGGGATTAGAGGCATCGGTTTTCTCTTCCCTTTTAAAAGGCATGCAATAGTAATGCTCACCTTCAACTAATTTTCAGCTCATATAAGTTTTTTTTCTCAGGTTCTGTTTGTTGTGGCCTGATGCTAACAATGTTTTCTAAAAGGTCTAAACGAAATACTTTCTTCTGACATAATCTGTGCACTGCAGAAGGTCTTTTCTTTTGTGTTTTGGTAACTGGCCTAAAAGGTTTTACATTTTATCAAAAATAGTTCCTATGCCATTATTATTAAGCTTGGATTGCTTAGAAAAAACAGAGATTAAAAAAGATTTTATTTTGCCTGTAATCCCAGCTACTTGGGAGGCTGAGGTAGGAGAATCACTTGAACCTGGGAGGCGGAGATTGCAATGAGCCCAGATCCCACCATTGCACTCCAGCCTGGACAGAAAGAGTGAAACTCCATCTCAAAAAAACACAAAACAACAACAACAACAAAAACAAATTTTTTAAAAATTAAGGTTATTACATCCATGTATCTTCCTGTAAAGTCCTTGTGACATTGAGTTACAGGGCTTTGACTCCTATGTCTAAAAAGGACACCAAGTCCTGCTAAATCTTAAACACTGCCAGTAATTAAAGCCTCATCTTCAGGCCTGGTAGAAGTTGCCAATCAAAATAAACTGCATTCCTGAGACACACGGCCAGAAATTAAAGCTTTTCAACTCCTCAGGCCCAGGGACTGTCGCGCATGTGAGATTGTAAGGGCAGATTTTTAAAGATAAAATAAGTTCAGTTTCTTTATAAATTAACCACTAATGTCAAAGGCACCCTGATGCAAGACAAGCATATGGGCCCCTCCGTTAGATTAACAAGGTGTCTCGAAGCATTTACTGACTCCTTAATAAAGGTTATGAAAGTTATATCTTATGATCAAGATTAAAATTTTATTAATTGTTTATACAATTTTGGAAAAAAATTTAATTGGCTTTATACTTTTTTTTATTAGGGCTTATTGTTTGGAAAATTAAGTCTGTCTTCTCAAAGAATGAACGTTTTCATGTTTTTTTTGAAATCCTTGAGTTATCACTTTGGTTAAGTGAATGGCTTATTTTACAATGACCTGTGATCCTATTTTGTGACATCAAGTATTATAAACCTTTGATATTTGACAAATGTTCCAAAATTAAGCTATAAATTGTCTTTTCCTGATCTAATTAATCCTTTAAGATATTATTAATAGGTTCCCTACAGTCCAAAGATGACATATTTGGCTTATTTGGTATAAAAGTCATATAGGAAGCATTGTCAAACACGAAATGGTGTTTGGTTTTCTTTGGGCTGTATTTAGATACACGTGTTATTTGGTATGTTTTCTAAAATTATGGTAAACTCCTATAATTCTGATATGACTTAGTCTACATTATCAGTAATAATTATAATTGTTATGTTAAATTATTGTGTGCCACAGAGGTAACAAATTTCCTTGTCAATTGTGTCTTTGACTGTGGCTGCCCTAAAACTTTTTGTCATCCACAGAAAATTGTTGTCTTGTTTTGGTCCTCTTTAGAAGATGATCCTCTATACAGCTATAAAACCCTAACAAGTGCTCTTGAATGCAGGTTTCTGATAACTTTGGAGATTGTGATGTCAGAATAGAGGAAAAAAGTTTCAGGATTCATGGAGAGCTGAAATGTTCATGAACATCAGAACAGGAATTAGCTGCATGGACTGAACTAATAGAAGACTGAAGTGATCTCTTTGACTTTTTGCTTAAAATGTTGCTGATCCTTTGTTTTGTTTTTCAGAGTCAAGGAAACTTTTTTTTTGAGCTATTGACAGCTTTTTAACAATTAAGTATGCTCCTATGAACAAAATTTGGAGCATATTTGTTTCTCTCTACCTGATTTCTCCAGAATTTGGAAAGTAGTTGTGAATATTCTTAATTTATGGCAATATAGTTATTTGCATAAGTGCAATAAGAATCTGTTTTCATTTGTAACATGACACAGTTGGAGAAACTCGTTATTTTACCAAGGCTTTGACTGGAATGGTGTGCTTTCCTTTAAGGAATCAAACCTGACTTACAGAGCCAATAAAAGCCTCTGTAGGAAAAGTGACCTCATACCTTGTCTACACAGTCTCTGTACAGGGTTCCTGACCTGTAGTAAGCAAAGAATATCACTTCCTGACAGGCACAGGAACCCCAAGTAATCTTGAGGAGAAGAATTCACCAAACTCCTTGGTATTTGATGGTAACAAATCCATGGCTGGTCTTGGCTTTAAAAAGGAGTCTTATCTGAGATTCTTCTATGGAACAAAGTTCCAACAAAGCCAATTTATAAAGCCTATGTGAAAAATAATTATTCTTGCTGCACTTTATACAAATAATCTGGCCAAGTATAATAAAGCAAATTAGTCTATCATGATGGGTCATTAGTAAAAATGGGAAACTGGAGTTATGTTTCAAAAACTACGGTACACCTATTGTTAGATTCTAGTTTTGCCTAATATTTTTCAGTTTTTATTATTTTCTATGGTTTGCACTGAATTCTAGTTTTTCCTGGCTACAGGTTGTCAAAATAGTGTTTTCACTTTTTTTTTCTTGTTCCTTTTCCTTTTTTTCCCCTGCAAACTGAATCTAGACAACTTAAACTTCAGAAGAAAATGACAGCAACCTATTTACATATATGAGCCACTTTCGAACCTGCCTACTGATGTATGGCTTTCAGAGTAATGTGGCCTATATTGATTTTCCAGGATTATTCTTTTGTTTGTTGTTGTTTTTCTCCCTTTCTTCCCCTGTTTTCTCTTCATAGGACACGAGACTTCTCAACTTGCTAAAAATTAGCTTTCCTAGTAACTCACGACCTACCCATCTAGGAATAAATCATCTTAGCCATAAGGGATCAGATGAAACCTGAGACCAGAGACTCATTTTCTTCTAAAATGCTTTCTCCAAAAGAATTTTTAAAAAGAAAAGGGGGAAATGTGAAAGGAAAATCTAGGGGCCCCAAAATCACTAAGCTAAAGAGAAAAGTCAAGCTGGGAACTGCTTAGGGCAACCTGCCTCCCATTCTACTCAAAGTCATCCCTTTGCTCACTGAGCTAACTGAATATCTGATTTACTTTTTTGGAAATGCTAATCAAAAACTCAAAAGATGCAACTGTTTGTCTCTCACCTGTCACCTGGAAGCCCCCTCCCTACTTGAGTTGTCCTGCCTTTCCAAGAACCAATGTACATATTACATATATTGATTGATATCTCATATCTCCTTAAAATGTATAAAACCAAATTGTGCTTTGACCACCTTGGGCACATGTAATCAGGACCTCCTGAAGGGTGTGTGAAGGGTGCAGGTCCTCAACCTTGGCAGAATAAACTTTCTAAATTAACTGAGACCTGTCTCAGATATTCGGGGTTCACAAGATGTTTTAAAATTTAATGCAGTTAATTTTTTGTGTGTGGTTTAAAATTTGTATTGCTTGTTTAAAAAGATCCTTTCCAATATCAAAGTCATGCAGACATTCTTTGACCTTTTCTCCCAATTGCTTTAAATTTTTAGTTTTTTAGATGGCAGTGTCTTTGTCCTTACAACTTCCTCTGACATTTGCCACTGTATCTCTTCCTGGCTGACTCTTTCTTTCCCATCATCTTTCTGTTCAAATGTTACTTCCTTATCTGGCCTCTCAATAAAAAAAAAAAATAGTCCCCATACAACCCCAGTTACTCTCTCAAATTATGCTCTTTTATTTTCTTCTCTACACAATTACTCTCTGCAATGATTCTGTTCATTTTTCTTGTTCATTTGTTTACTTTTTTAATGTTTCCTCTACACCAGCTGTAAGTGCTTAAGAACAGAGGTCTTTGTCTTGTTCACTATAGCATCCCCAGCATCTAGAATGGAACTGTTGCTAGCAGGGTTGTCAGGGAGCAGATGCTGAGGGAGTTTCTGTGCAGGTTGCTCAGTAGATCATGCCCTTTGGTTCAACACCAGTGGAAGGGAAGAGGCAGAAGCAAGATCAAGCCAAGTCAGGAGTGGAGCTGCAGTGCTAGCCCCAGTGCCTTAGCTCTTGACATAAAATAACACAGCAGCATCATCCTGCATGAGTGATCAGAACTTTCCCACCCACCTACATCAGACATTGAGGATGCCTGACCTGGGCAGGGTGGCTTTACAGCTGAGGCCACCCCTGCAGGGGCTGACAGCTGGAGGCAACAAGTCCTCTCCTGCAGGGGCATCTTGGCAACCCAGCTCTGTGTCTATCACAGGTGTCTGGCACGTAATTAGCATGTAATAAATTTTTCTTAAATGAATGTTTTTCTGAGCAGAAGGTAAAATTTCTGAGGAAGAGCATTTAAAACATTTTAATGTGAGTACTCCAGGAACTGACTCTAGAAATTTTGGTTACAAGCCACATTCTTGGCATCCTTTTGCTCTTCTCGGCTTACCCCACAAAGGTCACTGTTTATATTTTTTGTTGTTATTTATTTTTTTCAACTTTAGTGCTTCCTAGGAAAAATCTATGATTTTCTTGTTGTTGTGGCTGTTTTTAATTTCAGCTTTCAATACTTAGCCATTTCTCAATGCATGAGTATTTGTTGTCCTATAGTGCCTTTATAATTTCTTTTTTTTTTGAGATGGAGTCTTGCTCTGTCACCCAGGCTGGAGTGCAGTGGCGCTATCTCGGCTCACTGCAAGCTCCGCCTCCCGGGTTCATGCCATTCTCCTGCCTCAGCCTCCCGAGTAGCTGGGACTACAGGCGCCTGCCACCATGCCCGGCTAATTTTTTGTATTTTTAGTAGAGACGGGGTTTCACCGTGTTAGCCAGGATGGTCTCGATCTCCTGACCTCATGATCTGCCCGCCTCGGCCTCCCAAAGTGCTGGGATTACAGGCGTGAGCCACTGCACCTGGCCCTGTAATTTCACTTTGGCTTTAACTCTTTCACTTATGATAAATTAATCTTGTATAGTATGAAGAAGAACCTATACTTTTTTCTTAAATTGTCTTAAATGAGTAATCATTTTGAATCATGCTTTTTTTTTTTTTTTTTTTTGACAAAGTCTTGCTCTGTCTCCCAGGCTGGGTGCAGTGGCATGATCTTGGCTTACTGCAAACTCAGCCTCCCGGGTTCAAACAGTCCTCATGCCTCAAACTCCTGAGTAGCTGGGATTACAGGTGTGCACTACTGTGCCTGGCTAATTTTTGTATTTTTAGTAGAGACGGGATTTCGCCATGTTGGCAAGGCTGGTCTTGATCTCCTGGCCTCAAGCAGTCCACCCACCTTGGCCTCCCAAAGTGGTGGGATTACAGATGTGAGCCACTGCACCCAGCCTATGATGCGCACTCTTAATTTTTTTTGCACATTTGATGAGCTCCAGAAAGAACTGAAGAAAAAAAAGTCTGGGAAATAACTTATTTGGGTTACCTAAGGATGACAGTTTACAGAGATGATTGCATCTATTATTCTGCTGTTAAAATATTAAGAAAGTTGTGTGGCAGCTTCTCTGACTTGTATTTTTCTATATAAAGTAGAAATGGTTAACTCTGTATTGTTGCCCTTTCCTACTAATTAATTATTTCAGAATCTAACTCATGCTCAGTGGAAATATTCAAGGAAATCCAAATGTTTTAAAGCCCAGTTGGCTTGCATGAGTTAGAACTAACTTTCTGTTATTTATTTAGTTCTCCATTTTGGTTTGTAGCGTGAAGTCCCAAGAATGAACACCTTGATATAAGCTTTCCTGTCTTGAGTTTGGTTTGATTAGAAATGTCACTGAAAATTGAACTGTGTGGGAGTACAGAAAAATATCTCTCACAGGGCAAAAATAGCAATAACCAAAGAACATAAAAATAAGACTATAGAACATCATCTAAGCTTTTGAACATCCCTCTAGGTATAGTTTGGGTTTGGCACAACAGGATATTTTGATTTTGAGTTGAATTTTGAGTTGGTTTCTTATTCTGATGTCTTAAGAGGGGATTATCATTTCAATGAACTTCCATTGTAGCTTTGTGTGCTAGTGAGAGTTTTCTATAATATTACAGAAAAAAGAAAATGAATTTCAATTCTGGATGCAGCAGGAGGAAAAATATTGGTATTGATTTTTACTTTTCCAATGAATGTGAAGACTGTTTAGACATCTGCAAATAGGGAGGATAAAGACTTCGATGATGGGAAGGGAGATAAATATTTACCTTTTAAATATATTTATATACATACTATATATTTTAGTTTTTAAAATCTATTTTTATGGGAATTTTATACTGTATAAAGGTTTACTTTGTTACAAGTTTGGAATTTCTGGGGAAAAAAACCTAAAGTATAAAATACTCATTTTTTTTAAACAAAGAAACAGAAGATTCTAAAATGTAACTTTGGAGTCATCCTGAAGTGGCAACCAGAGAAGAATTAAGGGCACTGTGGTGGAACACCATCCCTTTCTTTGATGTGCAAAAAAGGTCAGGCCTTAACATAGATCCATGAGTGAACATACAAAACCCTGCAAGATTCCTGCTCAGTGCCATGTTTTTGGGAAAAAAATCGATAGAATGTGAACATGGAATAGGTAGTATCTGGGAAGAGAAAGAGTACAAGACAGAATCTGATGATTTCATAGAGTGCATGCTTCAGCAGAAAACGATGGGACGTGTGAGAGCCATCAAGAAGTTGCGGGATAAGCTAATAAAGGAAGGGAAGTACACCCTTCCACCTCACTGCTTGAGTAAGGGGGATCCTAGGCCCTGAGCAGAGCCACTGCTGATGTCTGGAGGCTAAATTTCATGTTCTCTATTCTCCACTGGAAAGATTGTTTAATGAAAACTTATTTGTCAAAGTGTATAAAAGTAACGGTTTGCTTCATTCTAAAATAAATAAATCAATAAATACAGAAATGAAATATAACTTTGGATTTCATGACTCTTTTCCTGTAGCAAAAAGCATTACATGGTGTATTAGTAAGGGTTCTCCAGAGAGGCAGACCAATAGGATGGATGGATGGATAGATAGATAGATAGATAGATAGATAGATAGATAGATAGATGGATAGACAGACAGATAGACATAGATATAGATAGATGAGAGGAGATTTATTAGAGGAATTGGCTCACATGATTATGGAGGCTGAGAAGTCCCATGATAGGCTTCCTGCAAGCTGGAAAACCAGGAAAGCCCTCAGTATTTCTCAGTTCAATTTCCAAGGCCTCAGAACCAGAGAAGCCAATGATGTAACTCTCAGTTCGAGGCTGAAGGCCAGACAGCTCAGGAGACTGCTGGTGAGCGTCCGTTGTCTAGATGCCCAAGAACCTAGAGTTCTGATGTCCAAGGCTAGGAGAAGAAGGACATCCAGTTTCAGAAGAGAGAGAGAGCTAAAACACATCCTTCATCCACCTTTTTGTTTTATCCAGGCTCACAGCTGATTAGATGATGCCCGCCCACATTAAGGAAGGCTCATCTCCACTCAGTCCACCAATTCACATGCCAGTCTTCTCTGGAAACACTCTCACAGATACACAAAGAAATAATGCTTTACCAGCTACTTAGATATCCAGCCAAGTTGACACCTAGAACTAACCATCACACACGGTATTAACGAAAGGACCCGTGTACGCACAAATTCTGATTAATAATATTCTTTGAGAGCTGCTATCATGTACATGCACGATTGTCTTTTATTTGTTTGTTTATTGTAGCAAAATATGTATAACATAACATTTACCATTTTAACCACTTTTAAGAGGTTCAGTGGAAGTAAGTACATTCATATTGTGCAACCATCACCACTATCCACCCATCTCCAGTACTTTTTCATCATCCAAAACTGAAATGTTGTACTCATTAAGCAATAACCATCCCCTTTCACCCTAGCCCCTGGTAACCACTATTGCACTTTCCATCTCTATGAATTTGGCTATTCTAGGTACCCCCTATAAGTAGAAACATACAATATTTGTCCTTTTGTGACTGGCTTAATGAGCATAATGTCTTCAAGGGTCATCCATGTTGCAGAATGTTTTCCCATTGAATAGTCTTGGCTCCCCTGTCAAAAATCATTTGCCCATATATGTGAGGCTTATTTCCAGGTTCTCTATTCTATTCCGTTGGTCTATATGTCTATCTTTATGCCAGTATGACACTATTTTGATTACTGTAGATTTGTAATAAGTTTTGAAATTAGGAATTGTAAGACCTCCAACTTTGTTCTTTTTCAAGAATGTTTAGACTATTTAGGGTCCTTTGAGATTCCCATAAATTTAGAGTGGGTTTTTCTATTTCTGCAAAAAATCATCATTGGAATTTGACAGGGATTACATTAAATCTGTAGATCACTTTGTGTAGTATTGACATCTTACAAATATTAAGCTGTTCAATTCATGAACACTGGTTATTTTTCCATTTATTTATGCCCTCTCTATTTTTTTCCAACAATATTTTGTAGTTTTCAATGTAGAAGTCTTTACCTCCTTAATTAACTTTATTACTAAGTATTTTATTTTTATGATGCTATTTTAAGTAGAATTGTTTCTTAATTTCCTTTTTGGATTGTTCATTGTTAGTATATAAAAATGCAAATAATTTTTTCGTGTTAACTTTGTAACTTGTAACGTGGCTGAATTTGTTTTTTATTTCTAACAGTTTTTTGTGAGACCTTTAGCATTTTCTATACATATATAAGGTCATGTTATCTGGGCACACATAATTTTACTTTTTTCTTTCCAATTTGGATCCTTTTTTTTTTTTTTTTTTTGAGACGGAGGATCCTTTTATTTCTTTTTCTTGCTTAGTTGCTCTAGCTAGGACTTCCAGCACTGTGTTAAATCGAATACCATTTCCATGTTATAAACATCAGAGATAAGTGTGGCCAAAGTAATCAGGAGTCTGCAGAAGACTTTAAAAAATACTGCTAACTGTTATGTGGAACAGGTTTGCAACACTGATGAGACTGGCTTTTTTTCAAGGACTCTGGCAAAGTAGCCTATAAAACACATATGGCATTTCAATTAATGAAAATGTAACCAGAGGCTGGTAGGAATCTAATGCTGCATTGCCTCTAGGAGCAATTGTTCAGTATTTGACAATCTAGTGCTCATGGCAAGTTTATAAGACATAACTACCATGAATAATGAGAATTGTCTGTGTTTCCTGCAGTACCGGTTTTAGCTCCAAGGACCTATTTGTAGTTGCCTGAAAATGCTTTTCCTGAGATGCTTTCTCCTCATTATCCTTCAAGTCTCAGCCCCATTCATCCCCAGGAAATTTCTCTGTGCCCCCACCATGAGGGTGACTGAGATAGTCATCACCTATGCTTGTTAACACACCATGCATGTACACCATCTCAGCATTTATCACACTAATGTATTGATTTTTCTGCATTCCCACTAGTCTCTAAGCTGCTTGAGGACAAAGCCCATTACATACACACATACACACACAATTTGGTGGGTGGCAAATACCAACATTCCAAGATATTTTTTCTATCGTCCTTTTATTTTTAAAATTAACATACAGTAGCATGCCATATATAACTGATTCTGTATTTCTATGTTCTGGTAACTTAGCACAGTGTCTGGCCCACAGAGCGGTTCAGTAAATATTTGAAACAAAGCATGAAGGTTAAGAATGTTTATTTGTTCTACCCAATTAAAGTTCCTTGGGTCATACATTTTTAATAAAAACATAAAATAATTTTAAACTAACATACTAAATTAATCATTCTAAACAATTTCTCTACCCCTTTTTCTTTGTAGTTTGAACTAAATAAAATTTTGCTGAGCAAAAAATTAACTTCAGCTTGGTCCAAATAGACTAATTAGGAATTCATACTGTGCATCTGAATTAATGAGTTTTTTACTGTACTCAGTGTAATTCTAGAATATTAAAGCCAGAGGAGATCCCAACTTATACAAGTGTTAATTAGGCTCTTCAAGGTTAACTAAAGAGATAGGAGGGGAAAAGAACAGGAATACCCCTTACCAGGCCTTCTAGGGCCTTAAAAGAAGGTCATTCAAGGACAGCCCTGGGTCCAGCATTCTGACAGCAGCTCTGTGATTGAACAACTCCTAGCTGTCTCCTTATGGGTAGACATTGACTACTTCTGGAACTGAGGCTGCTGTTATGGAAAATGGGCTACTCCAGCCTCTGCTTGTTCATGGCTTGTCTTGACTCATTACTTCTGCCATTATTCTGTCTGCCTGCTTATTCTCTGCCCAGACCAGCAACTGCTGATGGTCTCTCTAGGTCTTGATTTCAAACCTCTACAAAGATAGGCTCTGAAGTTTCCAGTTAATCTCCTTCCTGCCAGGCAGAGATCTGACACTAGTCCACCTGCTAAGATGGTGACCCCCTTCCAAATTAGCTGTCCTTGAAGCAAGCACCTCCTCCTTGGGCCAGGTTGGGAGAAGGCATGGTCCACCTTCTTAGAAGGCCTATGTGGGTGGAATGCGCTCAAGTCACACCACTGGGCACTCCTCCCTGATTCAAGAAGCAGAAAGTGAAGTCTGAAAAGTTAGGTGGACCATTCCAAGGAGTTTTCCTTTTAAAGCCCACTCTGATCTAGGTCTCTGAAGCACATCATCACCCCAATATTGAAAAACCTGGTCTCTGGTTTGTTCCTTTTGACCCACTACAAAGGTTTTGGTTAAATCTTTAAAGGCTGCATTAACAAATACATCCAGACCCAAGAGAGGGTTCTTAGATCTTATGCAAGAAAGAATTCGGGGTGAATCTATAAAGTGAAAGCAAGTTTATAAAGTAAAGAAACAAAGGAATTACTACTGCATAGGCAGAGTAGCAGCATGAGCTGCTGGACTGAGTACACTCATTTCTACTCAGGAACTGAGGATTCCTCCCCTTTTTAGACCATGTAGGGTAACTTCCCCATGTTACTATGGTATTTATAAACTGTCATGGTGCTGGTGGGAGTGTCTTTTAGCATGCTAATGCATTATAATTAACATATAATGAGCAGTGAGGATGACCAGATGTCACTTTTGTGGCCGTCTTGGTTTTGGTGGGTTTTGGCCAGCTTCTTTACTGCATCCTGTTATATCAGCAGGGTCTTTATGACCTGTAGCTTGTGAAACCAGTCCTGCCAACCTCCTGTCTCATCCTGTAACTAAAAACATCTAACCTCCTGGGAATGTGACCCAACAGGTCTCAGACTTATTTTAGCCCCGTATTCAAGATGGAATCGCTCTGGTTCAAATGCCTCTGACTATACTGCCCCTGTGTCTTTTACCCGAATTATTTATGATTAAAAAACAAGGATGTCTGATATCATTGGAACATGAATAAGCAGGCCCACAGCAGATAATTTTCATTTGTTTTCCTTAATCTAAACAGATGAGTTGCTGCTTTATAAACAAATATGTAACATTGCAAGGGAAACTGACATGAAGCTTACCAGAATCTGCAGTTACTTAGAAGCTATTAGTATTACTTTGTTTTAGAAGTTTGACATAAGGGAATATGGAAAATAGAAATTTATTCAATTGATATTTATCAAGAACCAATTGTGTGAGTGACACTGCACTAAGCCCTGGAAATACAGCAGTGAACAAGGGAGATGTAGTCTCTGCTCTCATGGCACATAAATAGTATGTACTCTATTGTCTTGGTTTCCCATGTTTTTAGGATGATGAAGAGTAGGGCAAGGGGTAGACTCAGGGGTTAAAACTAAGTCCTAGAACCTTGCCTCAAAGTTTTCTAAATGAAGTATAAATGAAATACTTTTTGCAACCAAATAAGTAATTTGAACATTACAAATGGAAATTTGGTTGGATGTGGTGGCTCATTCCTGTAATCCCAGTGTTTGAGGAGGCCAAGTTGGGGGGATCAATTGAGGCCAGGAGTTTGAGAACAGCCTAGGCAACATAGTGAGACTCCATCTCTACAAAAAAAAACAAAACAAAAACAAACAAACAAAAAAAACAGCCGAGTGTGGTGCTGTGTGCCTGTAGTCCCACCTGCTCAGTAGGCTGAGGTAGGAGCATCGCTTGAGCTCAGGAGGTCGAGGCTTCAGTGAGCTGTGACTGTGCCCGTGCACTCCAGCCTGGGTGATAGAGTGAGACCCTGTCTCAAACAAACAAACAAACAAAAAGGCAATTTAACTCCAACTTCAAGCAAGCTGTGAGTCAGAATAATGCCATAAGGATGTTTTTTTAATAATTAATGGCCTTGTTGCCCATCTGGATTTCTTCCTTTTCCTCCTCCCCACACTGTCATTTCCCCTGACTAAAAAGATTTAAAAAACCAGCAAATAACTAGCAGTCCACATCTTTATTATTAGGTTGATTTCAAGCTTTCATAAACCCCATGGTGTATGATGAAGCCTCAGGCCCTATAGTCCTGAGTGGTTACGAGTGTCCATCACAAAAGACTCATTATTGCCTCAGCCTGCATCCTTCCCAATTATTCAGCCCCAGGTTAGCATGAAAGGACCTGCCCTGCTTCCAGGTTTGACTTACTTTTTCTTGCAGCAGATTCATTTCTGCTCACAAAACAGTTTTTTTGTAACCCATTAAAACACCCAAAGTACAGGCCCGTGAATGGACGCTCCATCCTGTTGTTACTTGGCACCAGGGAAGGTGTGCTTCAAGCAGTAGAGCCTCAGCAGAAGATCTCTGGAAAGCATGGCAAATATCACTCCACATCTACTGCTTATCCCTTAAAACTGACGATGGCTTAGATTCCTGTGGGGAGACTCCGTTTCCTAGAGCATCATGTGAGCATCAGGGACAACAGATAAAGACCACGTTAATCTTGAAACCAAAAGGATACTACGCCTAAAAGTCAAACCTTGGCCCCCACCTGAACAGTTTCTATTCATATAATATCACCTTATTTAAAATGGGAGATGCAGTAGAAGGATGGTTACCAGAGGCTGGGAAGGGTAGTGGAGGATTCAGGGGGAGGTGAGGATGGTTAATGGGTACCAAAAGAATAGAAAGAATGAATAAGACCTACTATTTGATAGCACAGTAGGGTGACAATAGTCAATAATAACTTAACTGTATATTGTTAAATAACGTAAACAATGTAATTGGATTGTTTATAACTCAAAGTACACATGTTTCAGGGAATGGGTGCCCCATTCCCCATGATGTGCTTATTTCACATTGCATGTCTGTATCAAAACATCTTGTGTACCCCATAAATATGTAAACCTACTATGTACCCACAAAAATTTAAAAAAATAATAAAATAAACTAAATATATTAGTTAATAAATACAATGGGAGATGGAATCATATCCTTTGAGCTATCATCCAACTCTGCTTCTATATTCTGACACAATGTATATTCTGCTGCCTCAACCAAATTATCCCCCCATCCTTGGCCCCACAACCATTTTTCCACAGAATTAGTTAACACACACACACACACACACACCCTAACTGTTCCCAATTTAGATGGTATTATAACCTCCCACAGTGAATGTGGGTGCCCTGTGATATTGAGCAGTTTCACCATGAGGAAGCCACTTCTGACCTTCTTTTCTCCTGGAAAATGAACCAACAGTCAGATTCACCTAGAAGCCACACTTATGTTCCATTGTCTGACGGATAGTTCAACCTTAGACATCGATTGACTCACAGTGTTGTTGAGTCTAAAGCTCGTATTGCTCACTGCATGAGGGCTCTCATAAGTCAACAGATAAGGTGTTAAGGAAAGGAGGGCATCTTTATTTCAGGGAGCCAGCAAACCAAGAAGATGGCAAACTAATGTCCTAAAGAACCATCTTAAGTTGATAGATTTTTAGGCTCCTTTTAAGTTAGAGGAAGGGAAAACAGAGAGGGGTTAAGGTCCATGGGTGACTGGTGACCACACCCGTCTGGGCATCAGCAAGGATCTGAGGAGGTTGCAGAACTTTTTTTGTGGTTAACTGTTTGTCAGATCCACTTTGTTCCTATAAATCTTTAAGACAGCATAGTTATTTGTGTGCATACTTCCTTATCTCCTGGGGGTTAGTTTTGGGAAGCAATTATTTTCATCCTTGCTTTAAAGTTAAACTGTAAACTGAATTCCTCTCTTGGCCTATGTGCAGGAATGAGCAAAGGCAGCTTGTAAGGTTAGAAGCAAGATGGAGTCAGCTATATTAGATTTATCTCACTGTTAAAACAGCTATTGTGAAGTGTCTGAGCAACTTCAGGCATGCTTTGGTTATTGAATTCAGCCTCAGAATCACACATTTATTATGAAATGAAATGAAAACATTTGTCATACTATTAATTTGTAAGACTGAAATAGATTTTCTAAAGGCATATTTACTCTCATTGTGGCAATCTGTCCTTATATTTAAAAATAATAATGTCAATTATCATCGAAGTCTGATAACTGATTCTACAGTGTACTGATACGTAAAATAAACCAATGAGCAATTTAAAGCCCTTTTCCAGTAGTTATTTCACGTCAACTAGGTGAATGGAAGCTTATAGGTTTCTTGTGAATCTGTGGCTCTTGATGTGGATACATCAAGAAATTTACATGCCCCTTTCTCTGACTTTTCTTCTTGCAATTTTGGGCATAAAATATATAATTTAGTTATAAAAATAAAGGGCTCACATTCAGAATATGTAAAGAACTTCTATAAATCAATAAGAAAAAGATATCTACAGAAAATAGGAGAAGACTTGAAGAGGTAATTTACAAAAGAAGATCTCCAAATGGTTTTCAACTTCACTAATAATCATGCTGATGCAAATTAAAATCACAATAAGATACCACCATACATGGAACAGAATAGCTAAAACTTAAAAGTCTGACAAAGCAAGTGTTGGTGAAGGTGCAGAGCAATGAGACCTGTCATTCACTGTAGAAGGGAGTGTATTGTGCTTGGTATTGTACATTAGATCTAAAAATTAGCATATGCTAGGACCCAGATATTTAACTCTTGGTGTAACTGAAATGCATATATATGTACAGCAAAAGACATACAAGAATGTGTGAAGCATTGTTATTTTTCATAGAAAAAAAAACCTTGAAGAAATCTATATGAGACTTCTGGTTTCCAGCTTGGAAATAATCATTCCCATCCTTACAACAAGAAAACTGATGAACAAACTGAAAGTCAACATCTTTTCTTAGATCCATCAGAGAATTGAGGTCACAAGGCAAAACACTGCCCCCAAAATCAGAGAGATGGCTGAGTACGGAGAATCATAGTTTACTGGGAATACAAGCCCAGGAGCAAAAGCCACTACTGGAGCTGGTACTAGGGTATAAAAGCTTAACTTGTAATCAATAAATTGCTAGAGCTCAGTGTGCCCAAGCTTGAGAGTTGGAAATTCAGGGAGGTGGGCATGCCCAGTCTTTGGGGACCCCATACTTTCAAGAGTTTTATCACCAAGAGTCCCATCAGATGCTCAGGGTGAAGATCAAAGGAAAACTCCCTCCTGCTTCCTGCAGGGAGTAAAGAAAAGTAACCATTCTGAAATACATCCAGTGTTCGATTTAATAGAAATGTGCCCTCAAGGAAAACTACTTTAGCAGAGCCTAACCACCTTGGGTTTTACCAGAACCTACCAGAAAGAGAAAGGAAGAGAAAACATCCAACTCCAGTCCCTTCTAGCCATCCTGTCTCACCTAAGCCTTGTTGTAAGAGTAGAGCACGACTATAAAGCACTTGTGCAGGTCACAGGGGCACAGGCTCCATAAAAGACTGAAACCTAATCGTAAGACGACATGCTTTCCCTCCCCTCACACTCTTCTACCACATCAGTAGGGCTTCTGTATAATAGCAGATTAAACTAAAAGAACTGCAAGCCTCAGTCCTTATTTAAGAAGTCTCAAGGAAGAACACAAAGACAACAGAAGAGGAAAAAATAAGGACACCAAAGAAAATGTTGGTCTTTAGCATCCACGGCTATGACAAAGAATCAACACAGTTTAACTCCTAGCCGAAGAAGCATAAAACCTCAGTATGTCATGGACAGATTTCAACAAAAATATCCAAGGCAAAAACACAGCTAGACGAGACAGAGAAATCAGAATCAGACTCAGACATAGCTGCAATTTTGGAATTATCATGCTGAGAATTTGAAGTAGCTGTGATTAATATACTAAGGACTTGAAAGGAAAAAGTGCACAACATGCAAAAACAGATAAGTAGTGTAAACAGAGAGATGGAAACTCTAAGAAAGCATCAAAAGGGAATGATAGAAATCAAAAACAGTGTAACAGAAATGAAGAATGCCTTTAATGAGTTCATGAGTAGACGGAACATGGCTGAGGAAAGAATCAGTGAGCTCAAAGATATGTCAATAGGAACTTCCCAAATTGAAAAGCAAAGAGAAAAAAGAATGAAAGAGACAGAACAGAATATCCAGGAAATGTGGGACAATTTTAAAAGGTGTAACGTATTCATAATGACAATATTAAAAGCAGAAGAGAGAAAGAAACAGAAGAATTATTTGAAGTAACAATGGCTGACAATGTTCTAGAATTAATGACAGACACAAAATCACAGGCCTAGGAATCTGAAAGAACGTTAAACAGGGCAATACTAAAAACCTCTACACCTAGTCATAGTCAAAGTACAGAAAATCAAAGAAAAAGAGAAAATCTTGAAAGAAACCAGAGGGAGGCAAAAATACTTCACCTGTACAGGGACAAAGATAAGAATTAAATCAGACTTTTTTCTGAAACCATGCAGACAAGCAAGAAAAAATCCACCAACCTAGAATTCTGTATCCAGCAAAATTATGCTTCAAAAGTGAAGGAGATATAAAAAGTTTCCTAGACAAAGAAATGTTAGGGAAATTTGTCACCCATCAATCTGTCTCACAAATAAAAAAGGTTAAAAAAAGTTCTTCAGAGAGGGAGGAAAGTGATACAGGCCAGCATTTTGGATTTACATAAAGAAAGAATGAGTGTTAGAGGAGGAATAACTGAAAGGCTTCTCTGTTCCCTCCCTGAAGTACTAGCACCATTCCCTGAAATTAGACCACCCTATTCATGTCATTGAATACAAACGCCTACTCATTTTCTTTCTTTTTTTTTTCTCATTTTTCTCTTTCACATTTTTTCTTTTCTTTTATTTTCTCACTTTTTTCTTTGTTCTTTGTTTTCATTTTCTTCTTTTGTTAGTTTGTTAGTATTGTTAGCAGTAAGTTCACCATGCTGCAGGGACTCTCGGCCATCTCTGCTCAGGAGGAGACCCATATTGGCCATGACCAGCTCCTCAAGATAGCAAGAGTATCTTTATCAAGGTGAAGATGGCCTGGCACTTCAAAACTGGGGCTGTGCAGATCATTAACACACGTCAGCGGAATGCATCTTGGCTCTGAGACTGTTCCACAAAGTCTAGAAAGGCCAATGCTGGATGGAGACAGCTGTGGAAAAGAGCTGTGTGGGAAGTCCATCAACTGTGTGTGCGTGGCATGCCCGGCCAAGAGGATCCTGGGAGTGGAGGATGACGGTGTGCAAACTGCTGTGGCATTCCCTCCATGGGTTCAAAGTATTTGGCATCCCCATGGCATTCAAAAGCATTGTGTCCAAAATAACTGTGGGTTTAAGTTTAAAAGAGTGCCAGGAGCCACCTGGGAGACAAGAGGAGAGGCTTGCTAGAAGGTGCAGGCTGACCCCTCCACTCCAGCCTGGGTGAAACTTAAAGAGAATAGACTATTTCCTGAGGCATTTCTCTGATACCCTGATCCTCTCTGTCTTTTATTCCATGTTTGTTGGGGAGGGAGGTGATTCTATAGAAATAAACACAATAAAAATTTTAATGGGGAAGTATTTAATATCTTATTTTCTGAGTTGTTTTTAATGATGGATTGTGGGAGGTAATTATTGATTTCAATGGTTCTTATTTATGTTTGTCATAGGGAACATAAGGTTGTCACTTCCTTCAGCTGGTTTTATAACAATGACATTAACACCAACAAATAACATTAGCATCTACTACTGGCCAAAGTCTTTCTATATCATTCGTCTTATTTTTAGCCACACAAGGCCACTTAACAGATTTGAAAATGAATAGTGAAGGAGGTTAAGGAGCTTGTTGAAAATCACTAAACTGGTGAATGGCAGAGCTTATGTTGTGAGCTTGTGCTCTCAACCTCAGTGCTATCAGACCTCCCTTGGTTCAGGTCTGTGGGCCCCTAGAGTCCTGTTTTTGTTTTGTTTTGTTTTGTTTGTGCATCCTTTTGAGATTGGTTTACTGTGACTCTTAAATGGATAATTCAAAGTCATAAGAGAGAGGACACAACCAACTGCTTTGTGTAGCACTTTTCCTTGGTCCTTGTGAATTAATTTGTGTGCTGTCCCCTAAGTCCTCCTCTGCATAATTAGGTCATAGTTCTGAAGTACAAATTCTATCTCAAAAACATGAAAGAAAAATGATGCTGTCCAGAGTGCTGAAAATGCTACTGGTGAATGGAACCTTATATGTTAATACTACATAGCCTGGGCTTTGGTGTCTGCAGGTCTTTGGCACACACCTTGACCCCTCTGGTATTACAGCTTTAGAAGGAGCCCAATTTAAATACAAACCAGAGGGTGGTGGCTAGCAAAGGGGCCTCCTCACTCCTCTCCTACCTCCTGTCAAAAATTCTTAAGCGCTAAATAGCAAATGCAGAGCAATGTCTTTAGAATGAGCATCCCTTGTTCATCTCTACCCACTAAACTGGAAGATTCCTTTCCTTATTCCAATCCTTTTCTATTAATGAACAAATTAATTTACTCAAATAGTCAGTATTTTGACTCTTGAGATGTTAGGAGCTGTATGAGTATATAATATGAATAATAAATGTTTGTCAAACAAATATATTTATTGGCAGCCACTATCTGCTTGCATGGTGCTAGAGCCAGAAAGATGGGTAAACTATAATACTTGTCTTCAAGGAACAAATATACTAGTTGGAGATTTATTCACAAGTATTTATTGAGCACCTTTAAGTGCCTAGCACCAAGCCAATGACAAAGATGTATTTCTTTAATTTGATGAATAGTGGTGATATGTATATAGGAGAGGTACTTAATCCAGCCTGGAGAGGAGGGAGGTTAGGGTGGTGGAAAGTAGACAGAAGGTGAGACTCCCTAAAGAAAGTGATGATTGAATGGTCTTAATGGATGAGTGGAAGTTGGCTGACCAACAAAGGATAAGAGTGAGGCAGATCTTTAGAGACCTGGCACTGAGAAAGACAGTAGAATATACATTTCAGGAGTACATTTCAGCAATTAACAAAGAGCTGTGTATGTGACAAAAACAGCATTCCTTTCATCTGGAAAGTAGGGCAGAAGAAATATGTTCTGGGCTGCTGGCAGCCAACAGAGGCAGAAAGCAATGTTTGCCAGAACATTCTCTGTAGAATTCAAGATGCTTGGGATATTAATTAGTGCAGCTTGATAAATAGATCCCAAGGTCAAATTAATACAGAAAATATGTATGTCCATTGTGAATCTTAAGAAGGCACGAAGTCCACAGTTTTCTGGAAGGTTTGAGCAGGTTTTCACCTGGGTATCTTGAGAAACTAGTGCTCAGAAATGCCATGTCAGCACTTATGTAGCATGGATGCTACCCAGTTGGTCTAATAGGTCCAACTCTCCCTGAAGATATGCTGATTCTTCCCAGAGATCAATGCAAGCCAGAGGCAGGCTGGAAAGAGGCAGTTGCAGATGTGTTGATGGGGAGATGCAAAAATGGAGAGTGAACGAAGTTTTCTAGTTAACCTTTAACTTAAGCCACTGCTCATCTGTTCTGTGCTGGGAATTGTAAGCCCTCCAGCTCTCCAAAGTATCAGCTTCATGCTGTAGCTAAAAAAGCATGTGCCCTTTTCTTCTCTGATTTCTTTGTATTCTTTTAACCTCTTAAGGCAGTACAATGACTCACATAGATATTAAAGGTAACAGCTATTTTTATTGCTGGGCTATTGATTGGGAGAAAGCACGAATTCTTGATTGAGATAGAAGAGGTTGGTTGGAAAAGAATTTGACCTATTTTGGTCCCTTGACACTTGAGAGAATTGTGCCTTCTAAGAATTTTGGCTTTTAGAGTCAAAAGAAGGCAGCTAAAGTTTTAAAGTGAAAGCTATGTAAGTGTCATCTCTCATTTATATTACAAATGCCGGGATTATCAGTGCTGGTCATTCAGGGAGGAACTGACTTACTCATGAACATCAAAAGGAAAGAAATAGATTTCTCCTGATTTCATAGCGCCTCTGCCCTTGAGTCACTGTACAAAGTGGCAATTGCCCTAGTTGCTATCCTTATGTCAGTATGTATCTCCCAAGTGTTAAAAGCTATTTGATTTGTAGTTTTTATGATGCTCATAGACATTTAAAATCTTATATGTAGAAGAGTCTTCACAGATCATGTAGGATGGTGCATTCAGTTTGAGTGTGTTCTTGCATTGTCTGTAAAAGTTACCTTTAAGGTACATCTACCAGGATGTACTCGGATGTACGAAGAGGGAAAAAAACTGTCTGAGAAGAGAGATGGGGCTTGGCATGTGGGATGTGTTGAAGAGAGTAGTTCTTATATTTATTTTTGTCTCCAAGCAGCATTGACCATGGCCTCTGTGCCTTGTAGGAGAGGAGGTTAGGCCAGAGCAGGGATGATGGGGTGAGAGTGTTCAGATAGGGAAATGAATACAGAGCAAAACGTACTAAGATTTGTTGCATCTGCTTCACCTCCCTTTGGCTATGTACCTGCCTTGTTTAGCTTATATCATGTTTTCATCCATATAGTAACATATCATATAAATTGCTTAGCTTTTTCTTTTTCTTTTTTTTTTTTTTTTTTTTGAGACAGAGTTTCGCTCTTGTCACCCAGGCTGGAGTGCAGTGGCATGATCTCGGCTCACTGCAACCTCTGCCTCCTGGGTTCAAGCGATTCTCCTGCCTCAGCCTCACAAGTAGCTGGGATTACAGGTGCATGCCACCATGACTGGCTAATTTTTGTATTTTTTATTGTTTTTAGTAGAGATGGGGTTTCACCATGTTGGCCAGGGTGGTCTTGAACTCATCCACCCACCTTGGCCTCCCAAAGTGCTGGGATTACAGGCATGAGCCACCGTGCCCAGCCCATAAACTGCTTAACTTTTGAAAGGCTATGTTGTCTCTAAAATCAAATCTTATTGGATGTTGGAACCTTAGCTACCATGCTTTCCTCCCTCACTCTCTAAATCCCTCACACACGTTCACTTATCCTTAGAAAGTGAGGTTGCATTTACCCGGAGTCATTAGTAAAGATTAATTAAACACCTGCTCAGCTGCTTAAACATGTGTGTTATGATACCCCAAAAATAATGCTATTCAAAGTTTATGGTGTGAAGGAGGGTAAATGTCTTACATTATTTTTTATTAACTCTGAAGGTTGAAGGATTGCAGTTTTTGTGTCTCCCATATGGGAGGTAGAAAAACATTCTGAGATATTCATTAGTTTTTAAAGTATCATTCAAAAGAGAAGAAAATAGAGACTTCTGTTTACTTGAGTGAATGATTATTTACACTTTTATTTCTGGCTTGCAATTTGAGAGTTTAGGGGAATTATGTCTTTATTTTAGATATGAATCTCAGAAAATACGTGCAATAGGTTAACAAGGCAGGAACATCTTACAATATTACTTCCTTTTCCCTTCTTCATTAGTTCCAGAATGAGTTAATGGCTTATCCTTTAGGCTTTCTCCTTTACATTTTTTCCCATCTCTTTGCAGATAATGTCATAAAGTCTTGGTGACACCCTCTTTGATAATCAGAGCTATTCACAACTCACTTTAGAGCACTCACTCCTGAGCTGCTGGGTCATACCTCCCTGTGCCGGGATCGGCCTGTATGTCAGGTCCTCCAAGCTGCAGTATGTTTGGGGCTTCTGTCCTCTCAGACAGTCCCCAGACATAGGGGCTGAGATATTTTTTTGGGGGGGGCGGGAATCTGAAGCTCTTTCCAGGGTCAGACTGCTTAGTGAGGTCACTGAAGAGTTCTGAAAGGTTCCTTGATTGAAAATTTCATGGCATGAAATTTCTTATGTCCTTTAAAGTTGAAGTACACCTTTTTGGTGTAGACTTTCTTCTCGAATATGTTTAGCACAGTGCCTGGCACATGAGAGTGCTCAATAAATATTTTTTTTCCTCTTTCCCAGTAAAAGGATTGTAAATAAAAGAATTAGAGTGAAATTTTAGAAGACAGGAAAAGTACTATGTACGGCTGAGGTTACAGATGTTTTGTGGATGAGGCTGATTTGAGCCAAGAATGCATCCGTTCTACAGACGCTGACCGCTATAGCCTACCGACTGTACTTCAGGTACTCCTATGGAAACAGAATATAATGGTGACCACACACACAAAGGTTTGCAACCTGGTGAGGTAAACAAACATTCATCAAATAATTGTATAAATGTAAACTTCCATGGGAACAACCAAAATGTCCAAAAGGAAAATGGTGAAATAAATCATATGTTTGTTTTCATTTAATATTTTGTAGCCATCAAAATTATTTCAAAGAATTGTTAAATAATTACAATAACATAATTTTAAAAATAGGATATAAAAGTACAGAATATAATTTCTATTTTATAAAACAAATAATGCTTACTTAGGTGTAGGAAAAGTGATTATATACCACATTAAACAATGGTTCTTGCTGGTGATGAGATTATAAAGCATAGAGCATGTTCTGTTAAGAGTAGTATTTTTGCCAGGAGGTAAGTATATTTGTTTGAATTTCCAGTTAAATCCTTTACATGCTTTAAATGAGGAACTAAAGTTTTCACACTGATTCTTTCTCTCTCTTTGGGCTGTTTCATTTTTGTTTTAATGAGGTGGGGAGTAAGGTGAAGGCGTCTGTTGAGTGGGACAAGGAGGGTTCTGGTGAAAACTTCACAGTACAGCTCTGAGAGATGTGAGGTATAGGCACTAATTTGCTTTAAGTGTCTGCCCAAGCAGGATTAATCTTTCTCTGCTGTTTATTTTTTATTTTTTGCCTGGCATTTTGTGTCCAAAGGGAAAGTTTCAGAAATGCTTCTAGGGATGATAATGGGAGTTTGATTCCTGGGCATCTGATTAAACTCCTATATTATTAATCAAAGTCTGGAGTGTTCTGGATTAGTTCTACTATTTCAGAGCGATACCTACCATCTTCTATAATCTCAACCCAAAATGGTTTGTTCGAAAGTTTTTCCCTTGGAAGTCATTGATGTGTTATTACCTTTTTTTTTGAGATGGAGTCTCGCTAAAAATAAATTCTGTTTCTAGAGTTTGCTTGTTTATGTAAGTAGCTGAAGGTTTTCAAGCTGGAAATTAACTTTATTATAGAAGTGCTGATGATATAGCCATATAAATAGAATAGGACGTATAAGATGTGAAAATTCTAGAAGGTTTTCCTCTGATCTGCAAAATTTTGTGTCTGATAATTTTTTTCTTTTTCTATGTTCTATACTTATTTCAAAGACTCACTGGGTCATTTAAAGTGAGGCAGTTGGACTGAAGATAGTGTTGCATACAAACTGCCTTTCATGCCACGTTGGATTTACCCTACTTTGCACAATAGAGTTATCAAGGGCTGGCCTTTTGAAGATGAGGCTATTTTCACATTATGATTTGAGAGATGCTGAAAACACCTGTTACTGCTTTCCTTATACCCAAATTATACAATGAGAGACTTATGCTTTTAAGTCTTGGAGACTATTCATAATGAGTTCCTGTTAAGATACAAACATCTAGGATGGAAAGCAGCTACCACCTGGAATCTTACCAGGATTTTCTGCCAGTCAACTGAGAAGGCAGAGTACAATGACCCAGTGGAAGAAGGGTTAATTACTGCTGGGCCTTAGGGAAGAGCTGGGAGGAAGCTGGCTGCGCCAAGGACTTTCCACAGCTGACCCTCGTTCTGCAATGACAGCAGCTCCTATTGCACAGGGCTGTAAAATTATTCAGAAAAGAGCAGGGATAATGCATACATTATGCCTGCTTGAAACTGGTTGACAATTTACTTCTGGGATTTTTTTCCTGTTTACTAACTAATATATACTCTATTCCATTGTTCTCTTCCCTTACCTGCCGATCACTACTCTTTTTAGGAATAATTGAGGGGAAGAAATGTTGCCTGATTTCCCCGTTGATAGGTAACATAGCTGTTCCTTTTGGATATCTCATCTCCTTGTAAGATGGCAGGTCTGGTGGATGCTTTTTAAATGTTTCCCTTTCCTCAGTCGAGCGGAAGAGAAATTGCTGATATGCTAGATGCCGGAGCACTTGAAGCAAATCTGTTTCCAGGTTGAATATCAAAGCTAAGGAAATTTCCAGAGTAATATGTTTTTAATTTTTTGCTCCCTGATGCTAAGTACACCTAGCGGGTTTGCTGAGTACTGCATCTTCTCTGCCATCCAGCTGCAGGCAGGGACTAGAATAGTTCCAACTGTCTGGCCTGCCAACTGTGTGCAGGCTGGTTTTGGCTGTGCCAGGCTCCAAGCTTTAAGACTACAAAGGATACCACAGTTTCTGAAGGGCAGGAGCTCCTCTTATAGCTTATTATAGGGTGCAGCACTCCTACAACTCAAGCAAGAGCTTCCTGAAAAGTAAGTATCAGGGAGAACTATTTTGCATCCATTTTCAGGATAGCCACGAAAAAATTGTCCACTTGTTTAGAAAGGTGCCATGATTTGTGCTTTGCGATACAATTTTTTAAATGGTTACTTTTCTTTAATTATTAAACAGTGTAAGCAAGGATAAAAGACAAATCAACCAATATTTGCAATACATGTGATGGACAAGTTAGTAAGAAAACAAGGAACATCCTAGTAGTAAAATGTCAAGAATAGGCAGTTTACAAAAAGAAGTACAAATGTCTAATATATTTTTATTAGATTAAAGATTCTATTAATCTTTTATTATTAAAGATCCTAAACATCACTAATATTTTAAAAAATTAATTGGGATGCCATCAGGCTGAGGGGGCCTCCAGCACCCTGGGTTCCTGTGTAAGCAAACTGAACCCAACTCAGTAAATGGTCATATTCTAGGCCAATCAGAAATCACCAACTAACCCCTAACTAGGGACTTTACTAAATAAGGCCACCGCTCCTCTTCAATCAATCAAATATTTTCTTTACCTTGCTTCTGCATTTACCCCAAAAAAGCCTCCCCGGCCCCCACCCTTTCATTGGAATCCTGAACCACTTGCAGTGTTATGTTGCCTGATTCATGAATTGTTGTCTGCTCTAATAAACTTTAACATTTTCACATGCTTTCGTTTCTCTTTTAACACAACAAAGAAAGAAATGACCATAAAAGCATATATTTTTAAGCATGAAATTAGCAAAGATTTTTTAAAAACTCACAATACCCAGTGTCAGTGAGGAAATGAGAGAAGTGTCTTCTTAATACTTCTCATATACCAATAGGAGTATTCATAAGGATACGATTTTTTTTTTTTTAGACAGAGTCTCGCTCTGTCACCCAGGTTGGAGTGCAGTGGCGCGATCTCGGCTCACTGCAGGCTCCACCTCCTGGGTTCACATCATTCTCCTGTCTCAGCCTCCTGAGTAGCTGGGACTACAGGCACCTGCCACCAAGCCCGGCTATTTTTTTTGTATTTTTTAGTAGAGACGGGGTTTCACCATGTTAGCCAGGATGGTCTCGATCTCCTGACCTCGTGATCCAACCACCTCGGTCTCCCAAAGTGCTGGGATTACAGGTGTGAGCCACCACGCCCGGCCAAGGATAAGATTTTTAAAGGCTATTTGGCAATGTATTATGACCAGTTATGCATTGATATTTTTTGACATAATTTCCTACCTCCTAACTCATCTTAATATAAATGAACAAACAAAGGGGAATGATCTGAGATTATCAAGTGCAGTATTATTTTCATGTGACTCTCAGTGGAGAGCTTACTCTGCCTCCCATTTCTTCTGATGTGTAGCTCACTAGATTCAGGGCTTAGTCCCAAAGTAAGCCCAACTTACTGTGCTGGTAACTGAAAAGACATTTTATTTATTCCTGACAGAATGATCATACAGATTCTGAAGCTGGTGCACCCCCCTCCTCCAATTTTTTGAAAGAGCCACTTTTCATTTCCTGCAACCTGATTTAAATCATTAACATCTTGCACATGGCAGTTGTGATAATGGTCTCCAGATGAAGCCTCACCCAAGTGGCAGCTTTTCCCAAGGCTCAACATGGCTGTAGGTCCTTGTCTAGGACAGGTTGGGTTTCTCCCTCTCTGACTGGCACCAGGGGCTAGAGGTTGGATGGGTGTTGGGCTGCTGAGGAAACAGCCAGACCCCTGTTTTTTCTCCCTACCCTGCCATTGTTGTCAGAGCTTCCATTCCCTTTAGAAACATGTAACTGATCTTATTGGCCACACAGGAGACCCCGCGTGTGCCCTCATAGCAGCAGTGCTTCTATCTGTAATGACTAATGGTGTCTCCATGTGCAAATGTCGTTAAATGGTCAGAGCAGTGAATGTGGGCATCACATAGTTGTGTTGTGGACTTTTTTCAAGAGGCAGCATTTGGAATTAGAAACCTACTTACATACACTTTGCACTAATTTACATGTAAACCTGAAACAACTCACTCCAAGTGCTCTTCTCTGAATTCAGCTAATTAATGTGGCTAACCACTGTTGTAGCCAAACCCAGTATTAAGGACATTACACACGTGAAATACTAAATAGCTTTACAAAAACATAATCATGATAATGGTGAATGAGCTCAGGCCAAATGCAGGTGGCATTAGCTGCTCCATAGCTCTGATTCCTCATGTTGGAGTGATAATCTCAATTAACAAATTCTCCCAAACCGTGCCTGTTTAATAGTCAGCTGAGTTCAAAACAAGGAAAAGAAACTATTGACTGTCTTTCATTTAATAGCCACTGTGTTAGTAGTGCCATAGTTATTATTTCACATTTATTTTATTATCTAATAAGAAATCAATGTAGTGAAGTTGGTTAATGAAAAGAAGAAACACACAGAGAAGGTCACATTGCAGATCACGTTAAGAGCGGCTCTTAGGGTTTTCAGGGTACAACATGCATAACTGATGCTAGAGCTTTGAATTTCCCCCCTCAGTGGGAAATTTACCCTCTTCAGAGATCAGTGAGTAGGAGGAATATGTTCTCAAGCAGTAAAATAATTCCTAAAATTCATGCTGGTCTTTTTGGGTCACCTGAAAACGCTGATCTTAATAGGTCTTAAAATAACTAAATGATTAGCTTTTGTTTTTGTTGCAGTTAAATTACATACCCATTTATACTAGAGTCCAGTACAGGTCAGCGTTCATAAGTTCCTCTTTCCCTGGAAACTGTGGGAGAATAAATTGGGAAGAGAAAAATATTTTAATTTTAGCAGGTGTATTTTTCTCCTTGGGCTGCCATAACAAAATACCAGAGGCTGGGTGGCTTACAGAATAGAAATATATTTCTCACAGTTCTGGAGGCTGAAAGTTCCAGATCAAAGTACCGCAGAGTAGGTTCCTGGTGAGCTGATGGCTGCCTTCTCACTATGTCTTCATGTGGCCTTTGCTCAGTGAATGCGGCGGGGTGGGGGGTGGGGGGGCGCGAGCAAGAGGTCCCTGATATCTCTTCTAATAAAGATACCAATCTTATGGGATTGAGCACCAACCTTATGACCTTGTTTAATTACTCCCTTTGAAGCTCCATCTTTAAATACATCAACGCTGGGGGCTGGAGTTTCTACATATAAATTTTGGGGAGACACAGACTTTCAGTCCATAACAGCAGAAACTGCTCAGTCTCCCTCCCTCTCAGCCATCCAGTCCAGTGTGGGCACAGCTGTTTGAGGACTGTTTAGGAAATAATAGTGTGGTCTTGCAGAGCAGTTCTGCTGCCCCATGCGTTTGGATGGAGCATGAATGATATATTTGAAGTGTGTATTTCTGGTGTGTGGGGAGTGGTGGTGAAGGACAGAGGTCAGGAGCAAGAAAGTCATGCTGAGGTAACATGTGAGATGTTTCCAGTGAGACAAAGCATGGATTATTTGAAAAACTAAAAAAATAGTTCCTTTGGGGAGAGGTATATGTGGTGATATGAAAGTGCTGCAGAATGAAGCTGGACAGGAAAAATGGGTGATATAAAGAAAGGAGCATCCCTCTCTTACAAAAATAATCGGGGGCCTTGAATCAGCCTCTTCATTGGCAATACCATGCCAAGAAAGATTAACAGCTTGAAATCGGGAGACCCAGGTTTTAACTGAGCTCTGTTTCCAAGAGTTCCCATATGACAATTTGCATCCTCTGCCTCCATTTCTTAGTCACACCTATGACATATACTAAGTCTACCTTTTTCTTTTAAGAGACAGGTTCTTACTTTGTCACCCAGGCTGGAGTGCAGTGACCTGATCATAGTTCATTGCAGCCTGATCTCCTGGGCTCAAGCAATCCATCTGCCTCAGCCTCCTGGGTAGCTAGGACTGCGGGCATGCACCACCAAGCCTGGCTAATTAAAAAAAAAAATTTTTTTTGTAGAGATGGGGTCTTGCTATGTTGTCCAGGCTCATCTCAAACACCTGGTCTCAAGCAATCCTCCTGCCTCAGCCTCCCAAAGCGCTGGTGTGAGCCACTCCACCTGGCTGGCTTTCACAATATTATGGAATCCTTTTGTAGTAGGAACAACTTCTGAATCATTGCCCTGGTGTCCTTTGCTATCGTAGTCTTAGGGTCTAGAACCGTCTGCTGTGAACCTGTCAATAATGGGGAAGTTTACTTATTGCAAATGAGTTCAGTTCTACGGTAAAGAACTCTTTTTTTTTTTCCCACTACTCCTCCCAGGACATGACCTAATAAATCTTTACCAGCCAAATTTTACTGTGAAGGGCAGCCATGGTAAAATTCACCACTCTTGGCCTTAGACAGAGAGAGAGCCCTAGCTAAGAAGTCAAAGTGAGGGAAAGTCTCTAGTGTGGCTATCTAGACTCCAAGCTCAGAGCATACCTTTCCAAAATGGTCCCATTCTATGTAGTGGGAAAGTTCTGTGGTAATAGAGTGCTGTGTTTCCATTACATGACAGACTGATCTCTTTATTAGGCCTAATCTGAATTTCTAAATCCAATACTCTGATGAACATTGTCTGTATATAAAATGTATGGCTGCTAAACAACCCATAAATAAGTTGATAGAAGGTAATTTCTTACACTTTAGGGTACATTACCTGGTGCAATAAATGTTGGCAAGTATGTGGAACAACAGGAACTCTCATGTATTGCTGATGGGAATACAAAAATAGTATACCCACTTGGAGGACAGTTTGGCAGTTTCTTACAAAAGTAACCATGTTCTCATCATATGATCCAGCAGCTGTACTCCTCAGAATTTACCCAAACCTGGACAAGCTACATAGTATATAATTCCAACTATTTGATATTTTGTAAAAGGCAAAACTATGGAGATGGTAAAAAGATCAGTGGTTGCCAGAAGTTCAGAGGGAGGAAAAGAAAGATGAATAGTGGAGCAAGAGGACATATAAGGCAGTGGAACTATTTTGTATGATACTGTAATGGTGGACACACAACATTGCACATTTTTCAAAGTTCATAGAATGTGCAATGCAAGGAGTGAACTCTAATGTAAACTATGGGTTTTGGTTAATAACAATGCATTGACATTTATTAATCAGCTGTAACAAATCTACCATACTTTGCAAGAAGTTAATGACAGTGAACCCATAGGAGGGATGAGGAGAAGAAGCATATGGGAACCCTTTGTACTTTCCACTCATTTTTTCTATAGATCTAAAACTGCTCTAAAAGTAGCCTATTAATTTAAAACATCCAAATGATGATTATCAACAGTAGAATGAATAAATAAGGTGTAGTATGTTTATATAATAGAATACTATGCAGCAATTAAAATGATCAAACTGTACCTATGTTAGTGTCATTGATGACTATCACAAACATAATGTGTAAATAAAGCCAGATGCAAAAGTATACTTACTATATAATTCCAATTATGTAAAATCCGGAAATCAAATGAAACACGTTCTGGTGTCCTGTTGGACACAACAATGGTGGTGTAGCTTGATGAACTAACACTCCTAAAGATAATGGTGATAAAATGTGGACAAATGTCTGTATCTATAGTCATATCTATGTATCTATGCAGAGAGATGTATCTGTATATATTATATATATGAAACTCTATCTTACATATATATTAAATTATATATTACATATATAATTTTCTATAATTATATATTACATATATAATTTTCTATAATTATATATTACATATATAATTTTCTATAATTATATATTATGATTCTGTTATATATTAAATATAATTTATATATATAATATATAATTGCTTTTTGATCTCCAAAAAACAAAATTGTGAAGGAGTCTAACCTTGCGTGATGAGAATTATAACAGAAAATATTTACAAATTTGAACTTTTGCTTCAAAATACTTCACAATCTGTATGTGCTCCAGGCAGGCAGAAAACCAGAGTCTTACTCGTTGTGTCAGAGGATTTTTGGGTCATGCTGGAGTAAAGTTTAGGGGAGACATTTTGGAGGGGAGGGAACCACAAAGGGGTGAATTCCAAAATACGTATGTTAAGTTGCCTGCAAATGATTGGTGAATCTTTGAGTTACATATATGCAGGGCAGAACCCAGGGGCCAAGCATAAAAACAATCGCTGGACTCTGAATGAACCGAATGAGGATTTCAGTTGTGCCCACTCTAAGAAAGATGGAGATTGGGGTTTGAGTCCAGCCAAGTTAATTCACTGTTAGAAAAAGATCAACCCTGTTCAAAAAAATACAACAGAATCCAGTCTCTGTAGCTGTCATTCATAGGGTCTAGCACACACTTAAAAAAATCAGGAGATGTATGAAGCTACAGGAAAGTGTAATCCACACAATAGACAGTAAGCAGGCAGTAGAAACTAATCTCAAAATGTCCCAAGATGTTGTAATTAGCAGACAAAGCTTTGAAAGCAGCTATTATAAATATGTTCATGGGGGTCAAGAAAAATGCTTTCAGAGTAAATGAACAAAGTAGAGAAATGGAAAGGATAAAAAGAACCAAATAGACAAAGAGTTTCAGATTTGCAAGATAAAAGGAGTTCTGGAGATTGGTTACACAATGTAGGTGACAGTATAGGGGACAGTGTGGAGTCACATTGTAGGGGAGAGTGTGGGAGACGGTGTAGGGGACCATATTTGTGAGTCATATGTGGAGGACAGGTTGGGGAAAAATTTAGGGGACAAGATGGGTAATAGTGTGGGATCAGTGTGGGGGAGAGTCTAGTGCTTACTACCCTCCCTAGAATTTCCAACACTATGCTTAATGAAAGTGACAAAAGCAGGCACCTTTGTTTTGTTCCTGCACACCATGGCTCTAATGTGAGTTTATTCCAGAGACAAGGGTAGGATCCTTTTCATCTTTATTGCCACCACACAGAATCGAGGGCAACAGTTTAGTTTGAAGTTGGAGTGTCTGGGTTCTAATCAGAGCTGAATCACTGCATCACATCTTAGCTGTGTGACCTTGGACAAGTTAATTGCATTCACTTGTCTCGGCTTCCTTATCTTTAAAATGAAAATAATAATAATAGTACTTACCTCAAAGAGTTCTGATGTCTCAAAGTATTTAATGTAGGTTAAGTGTTCAGAACAGTGCATTGCACAAAATCAGTACTACAGAAGTATTTGTTACTGTTAGAACACATATGCAGCCAGTGTTTTTTAGGTATTTTTTAAACTAATAAATATCTCAAGCCAAAATAGAATGCAGATAATTTCCCCACCTTTGTTATCAAATTCATGGGAATCATTCTAACGGTTGAAAATTTTAGGTCTAGTGAAAGATTAATACTTTATCATTAGTTATTTGTGGGGAAATGTTTTGGAAGACATGAAATTGTCACCCCTCAAATTATATGGTTGATATGTTGGGTAGACCCTCTGTCTAGTGGCCTGGGAGCTAAATCATTGTCTTGTTCATTACAGATCTCCATTTTATTTGATTTAGTATCTATTGTTTCATATATAACAAATATTTATTGCATGTAGGTTACCAGCATTGTGCAAACCGCTGACGGGTGGGCATAATAAGCCTCAGGGTGAGGTGAACAAAATAAATATTGTTTCTTCTCTCATGGAGTTTATATATCAACTATACATGTTACTTATTTATCTGTATGTCTATTTTGCAGAAGTTTCTGGGACACCTTAAGTATTTGCTTTTCCCAAAGGGAAGGAGATAATAAACTTTTAAATTCCAAAAAAGAACACATACTTCCAGTGATTCTATCAATGTAATAATAAAACGTATGTAAAGTAAAAACATAGATAATTACATATAATAAACTATTGATAAATTTTGACCCTGTATTTAGGCTGAGGAAACCAAGGAATGTTTGATTTTGCCCTAAGAAGAAGCCTAGCTTTGAGGAAACTCTGTTTTGGTGACTTTTTCCTCTTCAGACATGCATGGGTGTGTGATAGACATTACTGCTGTGCACTCCTGTTTGGTCCCCGTTCCTCTGCTAGGGCACACTCTGGGGGATGGTGATATCCTGACTGCTTGAAGTTAGATGTGTCCATGTGACTAGCTCTGGTGAGAAAACTTTCCAACTCAAGGTTTTACCAAATGCCTGAAGGACACCCACCAGCTCTGCTCTTCCCCTGCTGGGCAAATGCAGAAATCTTTTCATGCTGAGAGCAAAGCTTCTTCAGTCTGGGTCCCAGAGTAACTACTGAGCAGAGACTCACCCTCCATCCCTCCGTCCTAGCTACTACTACCCCACACCCACATTAGACATGAACGTAAGTGAAGAATAAACCCTTACTGCTTCGGCCACTAAGATTTGGGACATTTTTGGTGACCACTGCCAACCTAGCCCATCCTGAGTGGCACAGTGAGCACCTCTAGCTCCTGACTGGCGCTGACTTTCCGAAAGGGCAAAGGAGCCTTCCAAATATCTAATGTCTCTACTATAACAGATCTCCATGCTGCTGCCACTTTCAATGGACACTGAAACTCTTTTAGAACAGAAAGGCGACATTGTAGGGCAGATTATATGAAATGCCTGGAGAATGAATTCCTTCTGTGATTTCTAAAGACTGTTTGTATTTAGTGCCAAATATCTGGATGACAAATGAAACATTCAATCAAACATCTGTGTGTTCTCACATAAATTCTGGTTCGATATCAGACAAAACATCTGGTTTATTGCTGAGACTGGAAACTGCTCACTGGGCATTTAGCATTATCCACAAATAGGCCTAAAGTCAAGGATACAGTCTGAGTTTGGACATAGAAATACTCTGGTGAAGGGAACCAGAGATAGACTTACACAGAAGCAAACTAGATATTTTGTTAAATGTTTTGTAGCTCCCGAAATGGGAGAAGATTCTTCTTGTCCCAAAAGATAGCCCTTAAAAAAATCCACTGGTTTTTGTTTGTTTGGGTTTTTTTGGTGTGTGTGTGTGTGTGTGTGTGTGTGTGTGTGTGTGTGTTTTAACCTGGGAAGGACAGCTTTTATTTTATTTAAAATTTTTTATTTCCATAGGTTATTGAGGAAAAGGTGGTGTTTGGTTACATTAGTAAGTTCTTTAGTGGTGATTTGTGAGATTTTGGTGCACCCAATACCTGAGCGTGTACATTGAACCCAAATTGTAATCTTTTATCCATCACCCCCTTCCCACCTTTTTCTCCTGAGTCCCCAGAGTCCATTGTATTATTCTCATGCCTTTGCATCCTCATAGCTTAGCTTTCACTTACGAGTGAGAACATAAAATGTTTGGTTTTCCATTCTTGAGTTACTTCACTTAGAATAATATTCTCCAATCTCATCCAGGTTGCTGCAAATGCCATCCATTCACTCCTAAAAAATCCACTGTTAATAGTAGACCCATTTGTATTCTGAAAACAAAATTTCTCTTTTAAAGTACAAATATGGCTGAGGGGTGTCACAATATTTTATCATTAGATACTTGAAAATCCCTGAAGAAGAAGGTGTTTAGGTAAGCTAGGGCAGGTTGTAAACTAGGAACCGAGATAATTAGAGAAAATATGAGGAAGGAAGGGGCAATTTCAGAGAATGGAAAAAAGCTACTCAAATTAAGTAACAGAGATCTCCCAAAGCTCCTTTCTTGTATATGGAGATGAAAGTTTATTTTTTCTCCTCCTAAAATGGGATTTTAATTTAAAAAGTTACAAATGGATTCTAGAATTACACACACACACACACACACACACACGCACAGAGCCTTTTTAATAATCAAAGACACTGTATGTAAACTATGAATAAGAAAGTTGACTGACACTACTTTTGAAAAAAAAATTGACTTTTACATATTTTACTTGGGCCTCTTTTCCACATTAAATAATACTTCGGGGCTAGCCAATAACTTCTACTTTTTAATGTTCTTTTTCCATTTATCTAATTTGATAAATTAGATGCCATGGTGTGCAGGAACAAATTATCTAAATTTATCTAAATTGATAAATTTAGAGAGTCAGTGTCTGTAGTGATGGCTCCATTTCTCTTCTCTAAAGCAGAGAGGCCGGGCCTGCTTCACAACTGCCTGTCAGTCTTGTGTCTGCCTGAGGTCATCTGCTTTTGTTCTGGGAAATGTTGCTGCTTCATTGCTGTTGGCCACACAATAGGATCACAAAATACTTCAAGGTCAGGTACAGTGTCCTCTGGAACCAAGTGGAGGAAACTCAGTTTCCTGCTAGAATCAGTGAAGCTTCTGGTACAAAAGGTCACTATTGGCTACAACCTCTTGTGTGGCTCTGGAGCTCATGGAGGAAAATGGGCCAAGCAGACAAGGGTGTGGAGCAGGACTTGGCCCCATGCTGATGAATAATCATGACTTACATGTCACAGATTTTTATCTAATGGAAGCATAAAGGATTTTAAATCCCCATACTCCCATCAACCACTATGTAGCTAATTGAAGCTTAAAATGCTAAGCATTGTTCCTACTGTTTCTATTGTGACCTAGGAGGGACATTCAATAGAAAACATGTAGAAATTTCTGGGTGGAGATAACATTTCAATTCACTTGATTATAATCAGATTCCAGCATCTAACATTCCTTCCTTAAATCATTGACAATGAATGATAGTTTTACATTATGCTTCGCAATGCAGTTCATCCAGTCTCATCATTGTTAATAAGTATTAAAACTCCCAAAGACCTGTTTCCTCTCTTTCTACCCCAGTGTTTTGTTTTTATAAGCAAAACACTGCTGCCTGTTGAGGTAAGCTAATAATAAATATTTTACTATAGGCAGTAATCTTTTCTTCGTTTTTGTAGTGTGAACCCAAAAGAATCTGAGGCAGGACTCAATCAATTTAGAAAGTTTATTTTGCCAAGGTTAAGGATGCACCTGTGACACAGCCTCAGGAGGTCCTGATGACATGTGCCCAAGGTGGTAGGGGTACAGCTTGCTTTTGTACATTTTAGGGAGACACAAGTCATCAATCAATACATGTAAGACGTACATTGGTTTGACCTGGAAAGGTAGGACAACTCAAAGCATGAGGAGGTGGGGGTGGGGGTTCCAGGTCCTGGATAAATTTTAAAATTTTCTGATTGGTAATTGGTTGAATGAATTATTATCAATAGAAAGGAATGCCTGAGTTATGATAAGGGGTTGTGGAGATCAAGGTTTTATTATGCAGATGAAGTCTCCAGGTAGTAGGCTTCAGAGAGAATAGATTGTAAATGTTTATCAGACTTAAGGTCTGTGTTGCTGTTAATGTTGGTCCAGTTTTTCCTGAATTCCAAAAGGGAGGAGAGTTTAATGAGGCATATCTGACCCCTACTTCCTATCATGGGCTGAATTAGTTTTTCAGATTAACTTTGGAGTGCCCTGGCCAAAAGGAGAGGTCCATTCAGATGGTTGAGGGGCTTAGGATTTTATTTTTGGTTTATATTCATGAAAAAACCATCCATTTCCCCTATGTCATGAATGTCCTGTTATTTCTGATTTCCAAACTTCAGTGGTGCTGTCACTGGTGTTGACCATTTGACTTTCTGCCTGTGTTGGAGGAGGCAGCATTCCCTGGGCTTTGTGAATTCCTACATGTCTTGCTGGGTGAGCCAAGACTGCAACGCCCTGATACTCAGGCCATTTCTCACACTTGTTTATGCAGCTGGTTACCTGCAAGATGAGGTAATGTATCCGCCTTCAACAAAGATCAGGCTAACTTTCTGCTTGTGGGAAAAGCAGTGGGTTCCCCAAACTCCACTGCTGCTTCCTGTGCTATAAATCACAAAATCCTTCATTTCTGACTCAGGATCTTGTGTCTTCTGCTATGCTTCCGGGAAAGCATTACAGGTTCATTCTATAGCTTGTAAGTGAAATAAATAAAATCTAGACTTGATAGACTATACTATCTGGAGTTCTTTAATATACATGCATTTTCCCCCTAAAGAGATAAGCCTCTTGAGATAAAGAGTCTGAGACCTCTTTGCATCCTCATTGGTAAACATATCATAAATATTCAGTAAATTTTCATGGGTCACAATGACAAGATCAATTTATACCATGATAGAGTGAAATTTTGATATCAAGACAACAAAGAAATCATTGCTGCAACTTGCAATGCCGTAATAGAATGCCATGTGTTGCTCACTTCTTACTCTTCTTAACTCGTAAAGGATGCTACCATTTTAAGGAGAGGTTTCTCTGTAGGAGACAGATGTAAAGAATTAGACTATAATAAAGAGATGCTAAGAATATTGCATACATGGTTAGTCCACCCTTCTGTTCCCATCCCAGTGACAAATAGCTTCAGGCAGAACAATCATTTGCCATGAAGAAGAAAAGCTCACTTCGGAGAAAATTAAAAGAAATGAACAGAGCTGCTTCTTCTCTATATTAGTACAACAGCAAATCTTTCTCTCCCCCTTTACCATTTTCTGAGAAGGGAGTGGTAACTTTCTTTGAACTAAAAACCATCCAGTGGCTGTTAAAGGAGCCCAGTAGGTGCAAAGATTCTCTGAGTAATAAATTACTTTATCTTTTTGAGGTCGAAAACACTCATTTCTCTATCAAGTAAATATATGAACTAATTTTCTTATTTAAACAGACAAATTTACAATACTAAATGATGCAACAACATACCTGTGTTATACTGACATTTCCAGGGAGCTGACTCACTGGCGTGGCCATCATGAGAACTTGCCTGTCAGAGCAGGGAGCGTGATTGACCAAGAGATCTTTTACCTGGCTCTGAAATCCATCACCACATTTGCACCACAGCCACACTTCCCATGTGCTGCTCTCCATCAGTGAATGAGTATGACAAAAAATCCCAAATTCCTGGGACATGTGGGACTCCTCTGATGGGTGACTTTTGTTGAAGACTCCCCAACAGCCTTGTGGAACTTTCCTTACAAGTACACAAAAGTCTAAGGTGCTTCTAGACTTCTTGATTTGTCACTTGGGGGAAGGTCTGTGTTTTATGGATATGTAGGTCCCTTCCCTTTCAAAGAAACCAATTAGTGCCTACCTAGATCATGTTACATACTCAATGTGTGTTCATTGAGCTGAATGTCAACTGCTTTCTCCATTGCTGACTATTCAATGGGTAGCTCAAGTAAGAGTCCACCAGTGGGGATTGCTTTGGCTCTTTTGCCTTTTCTTGATTGCCAACAAATATTACAATACTATGTAATTTTCTGTACAAGTACTTTTTTAAAAGACAAACAATAATGATTTAAGATTAGTCAACTGAGTCTTTGAACTTAAAAGTATAACTACAGGCTCTGAGCACAGAAACAGATCTCACCTATGAGTTTTCTCTTGAGTTCCATCCAAAGGGAATACTGAACTCCACATTCCATTCTCCTTCTCAATATGTTGCAGCATTTTCTACATTATCTTAGCATCTTTCCTCTCATACTCAACTTATTAGGATCCATCGGGATGATTTGTGTTTGTTGTGTTAGAAAATTACCTTTTCCTCCCCTGGGATTCACATTAGTTGCCCCTGTCTTCACAAGCCTTCTGCTAAAGGCATGAGACTGTTGGAGATTTAATGCCTAGAGTCCTTTGAAGTGAGACCAGGTCTTGTCCTTTCATGCTGACATCTACAAAGCTATTACGGGAAAAGAAAGACTTATGGCTGCTGCCAAATTCTGTTAGCCTCCAGCCCTTCTCTCTTGCCTGCATCTGTGTTTTAAATTGCACTGGAGATACACAAGCAGACTAGAGAATTTATTTGTGTGCAACAGTGTCTCAAATGATCATTTTAAAGCTTCCTAAAAGCAGCATATGAAATATTGGTGTTCTTTTAAAACATCTTGATACAACTTCCTATAAACAAATCCAACTGTATTTAGTTGCAATTTCTATAGAATTATTTAAATTGGCAAACCCTCCGAATTCTGGTAGAGTGGTGATTTTGGTGAGAAACTTTTGGCCATAAGGTGAGGCAAGGCTAAACATAGGCCTCACCATGTCTTCTTTATTCCTGCAAAATATATTATCTCTTTGTTGGAGATATATAATTATAATAGATATAATTGACTATGTTTTGACCTTAATTTTAAAGTCATGGCAACAGAAACTCTCTAGTCTTAGGGCAATTTACAATGTTTCATATGAGAAATTTGGCAGCTCCTCAAGCACTGGGAGTAAAAAGACTCAGCAAATATTTCTGAGGTTCCTCTCTGGCTCATTAGTCTCTGTATGGCTATATATATGGTGCTTTATGGGGCCATCTCCACCAGCATTTTTCATCATGAGGATGCAGGGAATGGTCAGTGGGTTTACAGCCTCCATGTGCAGCCAGATAAAAAGCATAACAGTCGCCCCTCTGCTTTCATATCCCCTAAATATGGGATTCTATCTCTTCCTCTTGCTGTGAATCCATCTGGGAGGTAAGCATAGATTTTTCTCTAGAGTCTATCTTATCTAAACTCTCCTCTCTAATTCCCTTCCTTTATTCAGCTGGAAGTATTTTATGAAGTATGGAGAAGCAGTGTGTTGTAGATGACAGGGAATACAAGTTTTACCTGATTGAAACTTCCATGTTTTTTCTCCTTTAACATAGGAATCTAGTATTCTGCATTAAAACATTAGAAGAAATATTATTTTGTTCTCTACTTTTATTATTCCAATTCAGAGAAAACATCGATACTCCATTGAATGGAGATAAATTTGTATGTGTTTGGGGGATTCTTGCAATATTCCACATGTCAGCATGCCACCTACATCAAGACATGATCTTCAAAAATAAATAGGTAATTCAAAACATATACAAAAATTAACTCAAAACAGCTGAATGTGCATGATGGCTCATTCCTATAATCTCAGCCCTTTGGGAAGCTGAGGTGGAAGGGTCACTTGAAGCCTGGAGTTTGAGACCAGCCTGGACAATATAGCAAGACACCATCTCTAAAAAAATTTTTCTTCTAAAGATTAGTCAGGTATGGTGTTGTTTGCCTGTTGTCCTAGCTACTCAGAACACTGAAGCAGCAGGATCACTTTGAGGTTGCAGTGAGTTGTGATTGTGCCACTGCACTCCAGCCTGGATGAGAGTGAAACCCTGTCTATTAACAAATAATAACTCATTATCATCAACTTACATGAAGTTAACAAACAATGGACCAACAATGGAAATATAACAGCTAAAACCAGAAACTCTTAGAAGAAAACATAGGAGTAAACAAATCTTCATGACCTTAGATTTTGACACTGGATTTTTAGATCTGACATTAACAGCATAAGCAACAAAACAAAAAATAGATAAATTAAAAACTTTTGTGCATCAAAAGTCATTATCAAAAAAGTGAAACTATAACCAACAGAATGGGAGAAAATGTTTTCAAATTATTTATCTTATAAGGGTTTAATATCTAGAATATTTAAAGAACTCCCAAAACTCAACGATGGGAAAACAACCCAACGAAAAATGGGTAAAGGACTTGAATAGATATTTCTTGAAAGAATATATACAAATGGGCAATAAGCACATAAAAAGACCCGCAACATCACTAATTAGAAAAATGTAAAATCAAAACCACCATGAGATGCCAACCTACTAGGATGGCTATAACTTTAAAGAAATGGAAAATTATAAGTGTTGACAAGCATGTGAAACAATTGGAACCCTATGTTGCTAATGAGAACGTAAAATGGCATAGCTTTTGTGGAAAAGAGTTTGATGATTTCTCAAAAAGCTGAACATAGAATTGACATTAAGACTCACACATTTCACTCCTAGGTATGTACCCAAAAGAATTAGAGACAAGAACTCAGATACTAGTATTCCCAATGTTTATTGCAACATGATTCACAATAGTCAAGAGGTGAGAAACAACCCAAATGACTATGAGCAGATAAATAAACAAAATGTAGTACATATATAAAATGGAATATTATTCAGCCATAAAAAGGAGTGAAGTTCTGATATATGCTACAATACAGATGAACCTTAAAAATATTATGCAACATGAAATAAGGCAGACACAAAAGAACAACTATTGCATAGTTCCACTTGTGTGAAATATCTAGAATAGGCAAGTTCTTTGAGACAGAAAGTAGATTAGAGGTTATCAGGAGCTGGTACGAGTGAAAAATGGGGAGTTATTACCTAATGGTTACAGAATCTCTAGAGTACAGAAAATGTTTTGGAAATACAGTAGATAGTGGTGATGGTTGCACAACATCATGGATGTAACTAACACCACTGAATTGTACATGGATGTAATTAACACCACTGAAAATGGGTAAAATGGCAGTAAGTACTAGATAAATAGGTGACTTCATTCACCTATACCAAGTAGACTAGCAGGATTTGAAAAGTGGGTTTGAGTTTTAGTTTAAGCCTAGCAGAAATGAGTATTTATTCCCAGAAAAATAATTTGAGAGTGATTTTTTTATTTTATGAGACAGGGTCTCATTCTGTCGGCCAGGCTGGAGTGCAGTGGTGCAATCTCAGCTTACTGCAACCTCTGCCTCCCAAGCTCAAGCTATCCTCCCATCTCAGCCTCTGAAGTAGCCAGGACTACAGGCGTGCATCACCATGCCAAGAAAGTTTTTGTATTTGTTGTAGAGATGGGGTTTTGCCATGTTGCCTAGGCTGGTCTTGAACTCTTGACCTCAAGTGATCTGCCCACATCGGCCTCCCAAAGTACTGGGATTACAGGCATGAGCCACCACACTTAGTAAGAGTGATTGTAATAGGCAAAATGGAAACATCAGCACTTTATAAGAACCAGGAGAGGAAAGAAGTATTTTATTCTTTGTTTAGTAGGTTTCTGTTCTTAGAAGAGACTTCTTTGAAAGAGGCATAGAAGGTTCACTTGAGCCCTGTTGATATGGACAGCTGATTAAGATACGCACACCAGAGGGTACTTGGGATGATGGAAGGTTTCTATTAACTTCATGTAAGTTATTCTATAGGAAAAGTTCTCAATCTCTTTACAAATGTTTATATATGCTTTTATTAGATTCTAAATCTTATTGTCTTTGTTAACAAGTCGATATTCATAAAATATAATAGCTCTCATGGAGGCAAAAATCAACTTCTAGTCTAGATCAACTTTTCTTCCTTTTCTTTCCGTATGAAATCGGTGACAGGATCTACTTCTACTTTCAAATAACTACTTTGTGTTTGGATGACCATTCAGATTAGGACTAAAACTTCATTAATCTATAATACCTTACCTCAGGGAAATTTGAAATCCTTGGATTTGTTTCAATTTGTCTTGTAATCGTAACCTCAGGGGAGGATAAGGAAGGTAATGGAAGTGGGAGAAGTAGTAAGAAATAGCCAATAGCTAAGGTTTTTCTCAGACTACGTGGCCATTGATCAGACATTCAAAAAATCTCTGGGACTGTGCTTCTTGGTGCTAACAAATCCTTATTTGCCATTTGCAATAACATTCTTGCTGGAAATAAGAAATTATAAGTTCAGGTCTGAGTGATCACATGAAGACCTCATAAATATAAAGTGGTACATTAGAGATAAAAGTGTATGCAGAGAAACACGTATAGGCATATCACAACGCCGGGTAGTCTCACAGGCTTGTCCTGCCGTGGTCTTGGAAAGGGGCATGACGAGGGCCTGAAGGAACGAAAGGGAGACCTGCCAAGTAGGATAAAGTACTGATGATGTGAGAAATTGGGCGAGCATATACAAAGGAACGTGACTTTGATTAGTGTTAGGAGGAAAACAGCTAGGGTGATGTAGTAAACACACCTGATAATAATAATTTAACCATGCCCTGAGAATAATGCTGTATGGCAGATGCACCTGAATGTGTGTTCTGAGCTAGGGAATCTGGGAGTGACCAGCCTAGAGATTTGTTCCTTGTCTATGATGAGCATCTTAGCCCCCAGCTTGTCCCGTGGAACTCAGGCTGTATAGCGGATGGGGCAAATGAAAGTTGCCAGGTGGAGGCCATTAAGAGGAGGACGGTAAGTGAAAATGCCATGTATACTGTACGCGGGTGTGGTTTTCCTGCCCAGCTTGCCACCACTGGGTGTGATGGTATCTTGTCCAGGCCACTGCCACTAGACTCTCTGCTCTGTACATAAATTCCCAGTGAAACCCCATGTTTTGTTTGCTGGCTCTGGTCTCTTCCTCTGTCTCTTGAACCTGGTGCCTTCTCCATTGGGATTAATAGGAGTTTGACAAAACAGGCGAGCATAAAAGGAGGACAGGTAAAGAAAGACAAAGGAGTACAAAAAAAGTAGCGGCTCCTTGAAGATCAACATGGAATGGGTGGGAGTGGGTGCGGGTGCCCTTCTCAAATGATTTCAAGTGGCCAGAGCATGGTGGTGTGCTGGATTATGAGGGTGTTTTGGTCTTCAAGGCTGTTTCTTTGCTCTGACTTCTTCGTAAGATAATGACCCTCCTCACCCTCCAAAATCTATAAGTATTTATGTTATGTTGCTCTAGTTTCTGCTTCAAAATTGCTGAAGACCAACGTGAAGGCTCCATTCTAGTCTAAGAATTCTAAAACACCTCAACACATGGGGATAAATAGCCTACATAGCAAGTCAAAAATTTTGAAGACATTTTGACTGTTGCAACCAAAACAACTTCTTCATTACAGGCAACTGACTAGTTAAACCATTGATTTAAATGGTCTTCTAATAAGGTTATTAGAAGAATAGTGTTTTATTCTATAACAAGATGTCTTAGAAAAAAATAAAACTAAAAGAACAGTGTTTTATTCTTGATTCATCCATTCGTCGATTTGAGTACATGGCTTGTAATATGCTACAACTTACTTTACCTAATGAGTGCTTAGTGACTTTTCAACAAAAAGTATCTTGAAAAGTTATACTACTTTTCAGACGATGACTTTATTTTTTCCAGGATAAAGAGATTTTTACCCTGAAGCAAAATGAATATATATGCTATAAGTGGTATTTCAACATTATAATTTCAGGCAATGACACATTTAAAATTCACTCAGAACAACATTTTCGTCAGTGAATAGCATATGGAAAAAATTTACATTGCACACCATGATGGATGCACCCAAAATGTTTTCCTTTGTGTACATGAGACAAGCAAACAGGATGGGAAGGCAGCTTTTTCAGCATGTTGTTTGTGTGGGCTACTTTAAAGTATTTTAAAGCATTCTCGTGGTTAGTTAGACTTTAGTTTGCACTAAAGATATGTTTCTGTGCTGTAACTAATTGTAAGTGTAGACTTGAATGCAAGGCAACCACGAGCCTGGAAAATGCTGAAAAATTGGTGAAGAGAATGATACATAAGTAAGAATACATCCTCCAAAGAATATCTTTCTGACACCCCTACTTCACCACCCTACCACCCACTGTAAGCCTTTTATCTTCTTTGGCAAATGTATTAGTCTGTTTTCATGCTGTTAATAAAGAAAGCCCCAAGAATGGGTAATTTATAAAGGAGAGAGGTTTAATTGACTCACAGTTCCACATGGCTGGGGAGGCCTCACAAGCATGGCAGAAGGCAAAGGAGGAGAAAAGTCACGTCTTACATGGTGGCAGGGAAGAGAGCTTGGGCAGGGGAACTCCCCATTTATAAAACCATCAGATCTTGTGAGACTTATTCACTACCACAGGAACAGTGTGAGGGAAATTGACCCCATGATTCGATTATCTCCACCTGGCCCTGCCCTTGACAAGTGGGGATTATTACAATTCAAGATGAGATTTGGGTGGGGACACAGACAAACCATATTAGCAAATAACCTTCACCACATTTTAAATATAATGTGTATTTATTTACTTTAAAACATTTATGAATTGCAAGGCTTTGTTTTTATTGTCCAGTTCATATATTGTTCTAAGAAAATTGTCTGGATATCTTGGGCTCTGATGACAAGCATCATAATTTTTCCCATTAAATTTGATGGAATTTTTTTCCCATGTAATGGCTTTTCACTTGGCGGCAGCATTTCACAAGTGAATTAAATTTATTAAGGAAAGGAATATATTGGTAGAATAAAAGGAATAAGTGAGGTATAGCCCCAGCCTTGGAGGAGTTTGCAATCCTTTAGAGAAGATGAAAGATTTGTGCATAAGAGCGTGCAGGATATGAAACTCAGGTTTACTGTAAAGAAATAGGATTTATTTTTTAAATAAGCATATCTGAAATTACACACCCAAATTGGTATTGTCTTTTTAAAGGGGTCCCCTGGAAAGTACTCATTGTCATTTTTCAAAAGTTGTTTAATTAAAAAATGAGTTTTGAGGATAAAGTAATGGGAAAGGTATCACTGAGAAGCACTGGGATGTAAAATGCCCTAAAAGTACATGATTGGTTTCTGAAAAGGGGTGATAATCCATAAGGAACCCTCTCCATCATCTACTTGATAGGGAACATCCTCCCTTCAACATTTTCTACGTGAGACCATCACAAGGTTAAGAATAGCTGATACAAGGGGAGCATTTGATTAGTAACATCCCAGTTCAGAGGGTTAGGTCAAGCTCTGATCCCAGAGTGTGGGATATTTCTGCAATGAGAAACAGCCAACCACAAAAGGAAGCAAATTTTAATAATAGGGGAAAGGCCATCAGATAGGACTCATTCTGGAAGATATTCCTCTTCCTGCTTAAAGCTGTCAGGGTGGTGGGAGTGAGTAGTAGTCTAATACTTTGCTATCCAGGAAAAAACAAGCATTTGGGGAAGATATTTGTGAGCATTCTAGGACATTCAAAAGAAGTTTAGATGGTAAGAGAAGTAAGGCTTAGCCACTCCATGTCTTTGACAAGGGCCTGCAATCAATCATAAGCATTGACATCAGTAAATGGCCACTCAATAGGTACCAGGATAAGGTTCAAAATAAGTGAGATTGAGGCTAACACAGAACCCAGACATAAAGAAGAGGCTCCAGAAAGGCCCTCTACTCTGCTTCTGGCTAAGCCTTTCAGCTTGCCCTGTGATGGCAGGTTGGTGGTTAACATCACTGCCAGGTATAGAAGTACTCATAGATTACTTGCATTTTATGTATATATATATATATTTATATATTATATATAATTTATATATAATAAAAATATATATTATAGCTAATAAAATTATATATAAATATATAATTTATTCCACAATGTGAGTTACCTTCTAGTCAACCAATTCATTTTTGTTCCAAGTTAAAAGAAATGTCTGCATATTTTGTTAAGGGGAGTTTCTGGAACTGAATGGACATTATGAATGGACTTTGTGTTTCTGAACCTAACGAACATTGTATATTCTTACATCCTCATATGCCGAGAAGCAGATATAATGTTAGTGCTCTTTTAGAGTGAAAAAGCCCAGTCAGTAAACATTCTTGCGTTAGCCACTCTTATTACACCACGGACTGTACATGGTTAGTGCTTAAAAGCCCCCTGCCCTCCACCTCCAAAAAGATATATAGAGCTGTCCTTAGCACTAGACTGGCATACTCTATTTCAACTGTATCCTCATTCTTGAGTTAATCACAGTAGGGAACTAAGACTTTAAAAGTACTTACAAGATGGGGTCATTCTCAGTGTGTGTGTCTCCTGATGTATTCTTTGTGATTCTGCCTGCCCCAGGAGGCTGATCCGGAAGAAGTGTGTTACCCAGGCTCATCTGCCCTTAGCTTTTAGTTGGGTTTGATAAATGCAATGCAGGCGATTGGACAACAGGAGGAGGAAGAGGCCAGGGTATTTATTCCTGCTGCTCCCTTCCTGGTTTGGCAGTGTGCACATTCCTTTACCTGCGGCCTCAGATCTTGTCGGGTAGTCAGGTGTGCTTCCCATCCGGTGTTACAGCTCTTACCAGGCTCCAGGACAGTTTCTTCCCTTGCTCCTTCTGGCCTAGGAATGGTAACAGGTCTTCCGGCTTTGACTCAGCATCCTCTCTGTTAACCTATGCAATTAGTCCCTTCATCAAACCCTCTTCAAGTCCCCCGTTGGAATGAGCTGTAGGTTTCTTGCTGAAACGCATATCTCCCACAGATGATTTTCTCATTCATTATTTTATTAACTTTCACAACACCCATGTGAAAGAGCTATCATTCTAGAGGTCACAAAACAGGACCATACTTACTAAAAAATTGTAGCTCAGATTTTTTTTTAATTTTTAATTTGTATAGATTTAAGGGGATACAAGTGCAATTTTATTACATGGATATATTGCATAATGGTGAAGTCTGGGCTTTCAGTGTAACCATCATCTGAATAATGTACATTGGACCCAAAAGGAATTTCTCATCTCTCACCCACTTCCCAACCCCATCTTTCGGAGTCTCCAGTGTCTATTATTCTACTCTCCAGGTCCGTATGCACATATTAGTTGATTACCACTTATAAGTGAGAACATGCAGTATTTCACTTTCTGTGTCTATCATTTCACTTAGGATAATCACCTCCAGTTCCATCCATATTGCTGAAAAAGACACAATTTCATTCTTTTTTGTGGCCAAGTGGTAGCTCTGATTTACATTGAGATTTGACTGACTCCAAACCCTTGCTCCTTCCACTGTATGTACTTTCCTTCTGGAAGGTTTGCTAGTACTTCTCCATTAGTACCATCACCCATAAATGCACAAGTATTATTCCCATTTGCAAATGAGGAACAGAGAATCAAAATCTTCTCCCCCTCCCTTTCCCCCAACAAGCAGAGCTTACTCTCCACATTATCGTGATTGTATACCACCACTATCTTCACTGCTATGACTTCCCTATTCCAGGAAGTATTTGTCCAGGGAGATAAAAACTAAAAATAACATTAATGTTCCTTTCAGGAACAGCTGAAAAAAAATCATTTTTAATAAACACAGGACTGGTTCACTTTTCTCTTTTTTTTCTTCTTTGAGAGAGGGTTTCACTTTGTCACCCAGGCTGGAATGCAGTGGCGCAGTCACAGCGCACTGCAGCCTTCACCTCCTGGGCTCAGGCAATCCTCCCACCTCAACCCCCCAAGTAGCTGGGACTACAGGGACACACCACTATGTCTGGTTAATTTTTGTATTTTTTGTAGAGATTGGATCTCTCCATGTTACCCAGGCTGGTCTCGAACTCCTGGGTTCAAGTGATTGTCCCACATCAGCTCCCAAAATGCTGGGATTGTAGGCATGAGCCACCACGCCTGGCTGACTTTTCAACAAATGGGATCAAACTACTCTGCACTCTCTAAGACTTTTCCATACCCTCACCTCCAAGCCCTCATTTTGCGGCACCCACCAATCCTAAAGCGTTCTATCATGATTTTTACTCGATTCCCATCAAGCCCATACCTCTTGCACTGAAAGACCTGTCTTAAACCCCAAAACCTCATAAATATCACAACTTTCCTGTCTCCTTTCCAAGATGCCACTAATTCATTGTTGAAGTAGCATTCTGCCTCACTGAGGTAAACAATAAACTGAGATTTACCTTATAAATACATTATTCTAGTGATATTTTCAAGGATCCAGCATTTGACAAGACATACTTATGGAAATTAAATAAATAATTTCCACATATTGAAATATAAAGAAACAGAGTTGAAATTCAAACCCAGGTAATTTGGCCCTAGAGCCCTTTCATAGACACCACATTATTTTGTCTCCAATGGACTACAACTTCCAAAGTAGAATGCGACAAATTACCCAGCACAAATGTTACTGCTTGGTCATTAGAACGTTTAGTGCAGTCCCTGATGGCTTGAGTTAGATAATAATGGCAGAACATTATTATAGTTTTAGCTATTCAGAAATAAAATTACTAAATAATCAGTTTTTACATCTCTTGAAGTTTAATTTTTACAAGCTTTTGTCACTTACATTTACAAATATGTCATGGAGGTAATTAACAAAAGTAATAACATTTCTTTATAGTATCATCTCATTACATGAAATTGTTAAATTACATTTTATCATTACAGAAAAGTGAAAAATGGGACTTGCTTTGGCATGATGTTATTAACCAAAGGGGTCATTTATAAATTATTTTCACCGTGCAGCACAGATTATTTTATCATCTAATAGATTAAAGGATAATTTTAATTTTTTTTAAAAAAGACTGTTAGAATAAGCATGGACACTTTAATAAAATAGCGTATGAGTTTATTCTTGGGATGCCAAAGGGTATGGCTCAGAGAGGCTAGAATGAGAGTTAAAGTTTTCAAATTACATATTTGAAGGCAATCATGAAAATAGGAAGCGGCAAATATAACCAAATAGAACAGAGAAAACTTCTAGAAGATTCTGGAAGTGGCTTCTCTTCCTCTTCTTGTTTATTTTAGTTTTCATGATAATCTGTGTCCTTTGGGGACTCCTGAATAAATCTGAGGCAAACAGATGTTAATATTTAACATCCTTTTAGCCTGGCTATTATTGGGAGCAACTCTTTGAACAGACTGCACTGAGCTGACTGTCCTGATTAACTGACTCTGCCCCATCTCTCTGTGAATCATAACTGTTTTTACTCAAGGAAAACTGAAACTTCACCATTGTATACTAACTCCCTATTCTGCCCATGCACTGTGCTCCCACAGGCTGAGTTGTATGATTCCCTAGACTCAGTCATGTTTGATCCCAAACCTTGTCCTTATAATAATTTAACAACTACATACTATGTCAAGTTTTTTTAAATGCTGTTGTTGTGAAAACCAAATTAAATACTTTAGAAAGCAAATTGCATTTTAAAAATGAAATCAAATAAATATTAAGAAATTGGAAAAAATAACTTTAAAAGCCTAGAACAACTTGTGCTCTTAGATTGTATTATAATTGTCTCTCTTTTTTTCATGTAAGGAAACTGACATTGGAAATGTCGAAGATGGATTATGAGTATAGTTTTGTGGGCAAGATGATCTGGAACCCCAATTACTAGATTCATGCTCAAAGAAAAGGCTTTGGGCCTGCTATAAATGATTGGGAAATGAATATGCATTTAAATGTTTGAAGTAAAATAAAACGTTAAAGGTCTCTATGTGTCTCTTTCATGATTGTCTAATATGATAGACATTTTTTGATTAACCAACTGTGATGGTTGATTTTACATGTCAAGTTGACTGAGTTTTGGGGTGCCCAGATACTTGGTCAAATATTATTCTGGGTGTTTTGGTGAGGGTGTTTTTAGATGAGATGAATATCTGAATCAAACTGAGTAAATTGTCTTCCCTAATGTGTGTGGCCTTATTCAAGGCTTGAATAGAACATAAAGGCTGACTCTTCTGTAAGAGGAGACTCCTCTTGCCTGACTGTTTGAGCTGGGACATTGGTCTTTTCCTGCCTTTGGATTCTAGGTGAAACAATAGAGCTCTGCTGATTTTTGGAGTGGAACTACATCATCAGTTCTCCTGGGTCTGCAGCTTGCCAACTGCAGATCTTGCGATATCTCAGCCTTCACAATTATGTAAGCACATTGCTTATAACAAATATTTTTGTATCTATATAAAAACATCTGTTAGTTCTGCATGTACTGGTGTAGTTTATATTAGATAAGAGGACTTCTACAAAATCTAATGAGTCTTGTTTTGTCATGGTCTAGGATATTTCTAGACACAGTCTAGGGCAATTTCTAGAATTGACTGAGTGACACAAAGTCTCTTTCCTCATAGACCTTACATTCTTGTGGGGGAAGACAGTCAAGTAATCAAGCAAATGAATGAGATAATTACTATTTGTAATTAGTGTTAATAGAACATTAGAAAAGTGAAGTGGGGCAGAGTGGGTGATGGGGGCAACTTTAGATTAGCTGGTAAGGGAAAGAAGGCATGTAAAAGAGTGAGCTTATTTGAGGAAGGGCTATGTGACTGCACTATGGTGAACCAGAAGGAAGAACAATTGCATCAGTTAGGGTTCTAATATATGTGGAAATCAGACTGTGTAGAGTGCTGTAGGTCATGGTAATGGCTTGGGATTTTATTGTAAGCACTGGGAAGGCGCTGAAAAGCTGAAGTGTGATTTAATTTGGGGTTGTAAAGATAATTCTGTAGGTTGTATAGAGAATAAATTTAAGAATGCAGGAGAAGAAACTTGTCAGAAGGCTATGGCAGCAGGGTAGATGGATGTGCGTTATGACTATGGAAACAGAGGAGGGGGCCAATATGAGGCATTTTGAAGAATATAATCAGTAAGACTTGTATGATGGATTCAGCGGAAATGAAGACAGAGAAGGGAGAAATTAGAAAAGGCTCTTAGGCTTTCAGCATGAGCCGCTACTACAAGGTAGAGAACAGCAGTAGAGAGTTATTTAGAGAGGGCAGCATGAGGAAGTTAACTTTTAGTAGATACGCTTTGGATGCCTGTTAACCAGGCAGTTGGAGAGGACTGTTAGGCAGCAGAGTACAGTTACAATGAGGTAATTTCAGGGTCAGACATCCTGGAGTTGACCATTAACTCAAATACCCTGGGCGTTTATTGAACCTCCTCATGTCTCGTTTCCCCATCTGCTAAAATGTGGATATTAATAAGGTTTCAAAATCAAGTCACTGATAGAATCAACTAAAATAACTCATACAAAATCAGAACGGTGCTTGATATACAGCAAGTATACAATAGTCATTAGTTGTGGTGGCTATTGTTTTACATGAGTTGGAGCCCATGAGGCAGGCCTGAGCTGGACCTACACATTTGCGAATCATCAGCTTAATAAATGGTACTGAAAGTGAAGGGAAGACAAAAGAGGAAGATCTAGTAAAGAAGACTGAGGATCAAAGGATGATGTCAGAGGAAAGCATCAGTCAACCCCCAAAAAGAGTTTCAAGGAGTCATCAGTTGATTAAATGCTGAAACATCAAGAAGGATGGGATCAAGGCAATTTCCAATGTATTTAGCAATAAGGAATTTGGTTGTGATCTTGGCAGGAGTAATTTCACTGAAGTGGTAAGAATGGAAGCCAGATTATAAAAATTGAAGAGAGAATTGTACTTCTGTTTAACAAGGTATATTGAGTACAAACGGTCACTTCAGGTTCCTTTCATAATACCGTTAAAAAGACAGTAATGGGCTGGGCGTGGTGGCTCACACCTGTAATCCTAGCACTTTGGGAGGCCGAGGCAGGTGGATCACAAGGTCAGAAGATCGAGACCATCCTGGCTAACACAGTGAAATCCCGTCTCTACTAAAAATACAAAAAATTAGCCGGGTGTGGTGACGGGTGCCTGTAGTCCCAGCTACTCGGGAGGCTGAGGCAGGAGAGTGGCATGAACCCGGGAGGCGGAGCTTGCAGTGAGCCAAGATCATGCCACTGCACTCCAGCCTGGGCAACAGAATGAGACTCCGTCTCAAAAAAAAAAAAAAAAAAAAAAAAGACAGTAACGGAGGGTTTTTTTTTTAAGGGATGAATGCAGGAGCTCACAAGAACTGAATAGAAGATAACAGTAGATGAGAGATTTCAACAAGCTTTTGAAAGATGGAAAATGAAGGGACTGGGGTAACTGATTAGCAGTCTAGAAAAAGGTAAAAGGGAAGACTGTAGTGTTAAGGGCAAGTAGACAAAAAGAAAGATGATTTATGTCTCAGAACCCTGGAAGGACTTCAGAGCTGATGGTGTCAGGGACCCTTGGATTATCAGTTGAAAATGTGTCTATGAACAGGTCTTTGCATCTTGTCCACCAATCTTCGGCCAATGGGTAGACCATCTTCATGCCAACAGAAGGCTGGAATTTTACTCTCTCAAAAGGTTAAATTTCTCTACCAAACAATAATGAGAACACTTCCAGCCTCATTCATGCTACCCAGGTTGAAGAACAGAAGATGCCTTTCAGGGAAAACTGACTGGTCTGTGGAAAAGACAAAAAGATTGGAACATTTGCTTATTCCTCAATGAAAAAGCTAGCTTACCATCAAGTGATACCTGCTATTGACAAATCCTCTTCATGCAAATAGAACTTTTCACATAAAACACAGAAACAAAAACACATAAAAACTCAGAGAAAATAGAAACTACAAGAGCAATAAAGAAACTCCAAAAATCTTTTAATAATATTCTCAAAGAGTTAGGAGATATCACATCCACAAAACAAGAATAGAATGTGATAAAAAGTGAATTATCAAAGCACAAGAGTGGGTTCTTGGACAGTCAAACTGGAGGAGAACTAAAAGTATCAACAGAAGCATTGGAAGGTAAAGTCAAGAAAATCCTGAAAATGGAAGGAAAAGAAACAGAAAATAGGAGAAGAAAGGTAAAACAATTTTTGAAGATCAGGGTAGGATATCCATCCTCTAAATAAAAATAGTCCCAGAAAGAAAAGAGACAGAATATATAAGGAAATAACATTTAAAAATTCCTAGAATTGAAAGACATGAGTTTGTAGATTAAAATTACCCATTGGATGTTCAGCCAGACAAATGAAAAGAAAGGCAAATAAGGTCCCCCCCACCTCCCCAAAAAATCATCATCATCATCATCATGCCAGATGATTCTAGAGAGAAAAATCAGGTCATATACAAAAGCTAGACTCAGAATGGCATTCATGGAAACCATAAACAGCATTAGAAAGCCTTGGGATCTAGGGAAGAACACATCTCTTACAGAGGAGAGCTGACAAGAATTCCCAGAGGAAGAAGAGAAAGCCCTGATTATGTAGCAAGCAAAGCCAGGATGTGGAGTGAGTCAGGTGCCTTGACTGCTGGGAAATCTGAGACAAACAGGATTAAAAGGCGTGAAGAACTTACCACAACAGGAAGGTGGGCAATTTGCTATGGTCCTGCCTTAGCCGATGGTGTTGGGGGAAGTTGCTCTTTGTTTCTGAAGCTCTACTGAGGCCGATGGAGGAGGACTCCTAGCTGACGGAAGTGTATGCTCAGTGGAAGTTAGCCCCACTCACAACATGCAGTCTTCCCTCAGGTTTCATTTATTTAATTTTTTGAAAGCTTTCTTGTACATGACTGCCAATATCACTGAGAATTTCCTAAAACAGAAAAATTCTTATAGGCACTACTTATTCTAAGAAGATTTTAGTCTCAATAATTACAGGTAACATTGTACATTACTATTACGTGAGATGGGTTTTTCAATCAATATATTGTTTTCTTTTGTGCTAAATCTACTCTTTAAAGCACTTGTGTAATTTAGGTATTGAATGTATTTTTTCGACAATTGGCACCAGAATGGCTTTTGGGGAGGAAACTATTTTTGTTTGAGGAAATGTCTTGATTAGCCAGTAGGTAGAAGGTGGGACCCTGTGCGGTTTGGTGTTTGACAAAGCCAAAGCCACAAAAGAGAATGGTCAAATTGCTCCCTGTGAGAATTATAAAGGAATTTCTTTTGTTTCTGAGAAGGAGGGGTAGAGTAGAGAGGGAAGCCAAGAGGAGAAAGAGGAGAGAAGGGGTTAGAAAATGGAAATTCTGACATGCTGGATGACAGGAGGCAGAGCAGCCAGTGGAAAATATGGGGTGGCTGAAAGGTTTGCAAAGAGGGCTGTTGAACACTCAGTGGAAACTGTCTGAATTGCTACAATGAGATGGCCCATCCAGTACCAAATGCCAGAGTATACCACACTCACAAATATATGTGCAAGTGGACTTGAAGGCAGATGTGATTTTTACATCTTAATTAACTCGATATTGAATAGAGACATCAGGCGCAGAGGTATAAACCCAGAAACAAATTGGACCTCATGAAGGTTGTTCTTCAAGGATGAGAAGGCTTTGGATTTCCATACTGTGCAAACTGAGAGTTCGAGTCTAGACCCGCTGAGATTTCAAGAGTGCAGGAGAACACAACTGATGTGTAGATTATACCTCTAGCAACACATCTCTAACACGACAAATATTTGAGTGTACCTTTTCTTTTTCTTTAGTGGCTGTTTTTTCTCATTATTTTAACCTAAAGCATGTTCAGTATAAGCCACAGCTTGGTTTTCCTTTAGTTACTTTCAGGAAACTTTGTGTGAAATTAATTACATCTAATGAATGGTATTTTTTTGTGTGAGTTTCCCATGTTTTGAAAAATGAAACCAGTTCCTTACTAAATAAGGCTTTTGAAAAATCTGATTCTATTATACACAATGTGTATTGTTTCCTTATTTGTGATGATGTTTAGTATCACTTAAAAACCCTGGTATTGTATAACACATATGTGTTAGATTTGTTCCTCTGTCTACTCCATACTATATATAGTTTTATATTTTTTCTTTTCATATATATAATTATTTGTATATGTTTTCATACATATGTTTTGTTCTCTACCTATTATCTAGTTTCTCTTTTTTATAGCTAGAAATTTCATCTCTTGGCAGCTAGCCCTCATAACAGAGAAGCAAAATTATACCTTAACTGATGGGCCATTTCCTTTTCCTGCTTCTTATTATTTACTGCCATTTTTTTTACTAGACTTTTTTTTTCTATTGACTGTCATAGATTAATTTAAAAGGCTCCTCTGTGTTAATTCAAAGATTTTCCACAGTTAACATTGCTTCCCTCTGCTTCTGATCAAATCGGTCTCCGTAATAGAACTCATGTCTGTTGACATTTGCTGATTTAAAAAAAAAATACCAGAAGGCGTAATTTTACTTTTCTATATCTTCTGTGTTAGGGAATGTTCTTTTAATGATCTGATTCTTCTCACTGCATTTATCAGGCCATGTCTATGCTAATTGACATTCTGTTTTCTAAACTAACCCACCATTTATTTTGAAGATCCCTGTCTGAATTTTTGACTTGGAAGTTAAACTCTGTTAGTAAATCTATTCATAAGGCAGAATGAGCTATTTCAAACATAGTTTCTAATCTCCCTATTTCAAGATTTATCCATTTGCAAAAAAAAAAAAAAAAAAGAGAGAGAGGGAAAAGAATACAAAAATTCCACTAACACATCACCACGAAATGTTGTTAAATAGCATAGTTAATTGTTGGAATCTGCACATAGTCGGGATAATCAGTGATAAAGAATAAATAAAATAAACAATTAATTCTCCTCTAGCTCCTGTATTCTGGACAGATATACTCTCAACTTTCCTGATTAAAAAGCAGAAGCTACCTGAAGAAACTCGCTCCTTTCCCTCTGCCAGGAACAGACCCATCAGCCTCTGCCTGCAGCCGCTCCTGTCCTCGCTCCTTTTCTCATCAGGGCCGGCATCTCCATGTGCGGCTGGGATGCCATCCTCTCTCACCTTCTAAAACAATTTACTCTATGCATTGTTTCCTCCTTCTTTTATGTTTTCAATTTTGACCCATCCCATCAGCATTTAAATATGCTCTAATCTTTCCTATTAAAAAAGAACCAAAACACCTCAGCTTCACACTCCCTTCCTGCAACCTTTCTATGTTTGTCTGACTTTTCACAGCCAAACTTAACAAAACATTCTCTATGTTCCCTGCTTCTGTTTTATCACATCCCGTTTCTTCCTCTACACCCACAATCTGGCTTCCATTCCCATGATTCCTCCAAAATGGCTCTAAGATCACCAGCGACCTTCGCTGAAATAAATGCACACTCCTGGGCTTTCATTTCACCTGGTTGCTCACAGTAGGGCCATCCTTTCTTTCTGTAGAGCCTGGCTCCTGTGGCTTCAACACCCCCACACCTCTGGGTTCTCACTGACTTCTGTGGGCACTCCTGCCCAGCCTTCTTTTCTGAATGTTTCTCCTGCATTTCAACTGAAGCTCTAGGTGGCAGTTGCTCCTGGCTTGGTCCCCTCTCCTGTCCTTATTTCACACTCCCTCATGTACTCACATTTGCAGAGGTTTTATTGACCACCTTTTCCCAAAAGATTAATTTAAATGCCAGTGAATATAATGAAGGTTTTTGTGACTCCTATTTCAGGGAAACCTTCTCTTTACGGGGAAATATTCAAATATTCACAGAAGGGAACCAGTGTCTTGCCATTACATTCTCACATGGGCAAATAATAAAAAAGGGGGCTCCTTTAACAGACGATGAGCTCTTTGAGGGATTTTGAAAGATTCACAATTCAGTCTTGCACAGGACTCAGTGTGATAGCACTTGAAGTATCTTTGGTTTATTTATAAAGTTCTTATTTTAGCTTCAAAAAGCTATTTCTTATATCAGATCATTGCTTATTTCCTTATAAGGAGGGGACAAATTTCTAGTCTTTTGATATGACTTATTTTTATTGCCAGGATACTTGATAACCATTTTACCTTTCCAGGCATTATTTATTCAAGATTAGCTCTCTGTTGGAAGAACTAGTTAAATTATTTACTCTAGAAAATTCTCCAAACTTTTTAATGCAGTTTAATACTTGGTAGTTGAATGGACTAGCAGATGGTAACTTCAGACAGCATGACTACTCTATTACTTCAGGAAACGTTTACCTAACTAGGAATGACATTTCTTAGATCCCTGTGTGTGTCTGAGTGTTGAGAAATGTCCACAGAGTGAAGGAGTCCTGGTTTATGGTTATGAAGGAGTCCTGTTTGCTGCTGAATCAAGCAGGCTGAAAGTCCCAGTTGACTAGGATACATAAGAAATCAACTTAGTTGATCCTAGATAGGAGAAGATTTCTTAGAGGAATAATGACTTCTTCAGTTAACCAGTTTAAAATCACCCAGTATAAAAACCAACATTGTAGAACAGTAGAAAGGCATGTGCTTTGAAACTAGGCAAGCCCGTATTCAAATACTAATTCAGCTGCTTGTTCATTGTGGCTAATTAGTAATAAATAGTGGGTGGTGATTGAATTTTCCTGATTCTCACTTTATCACCCATAAATTTGTTTTGGTTATGCTTTTATCATAGGATTACTATGATCATTAAATGGAATAATATATGGAAAATATCTGGTAGCCATTAAAGTAACAATAATAATTCAATTGCAGGTCAGGTTCAGAAGCTTCTTCTTGGTACTGATGTGTTTCTAAAATGGATGCATTTCTAATTAGATATAATAGTAATTAAAATGTGGACAGGATTTTGCAACTCTTTTTATATATATTATCTAGTTTTATCCTTGGTGTAACCATCCACTTGACAAGATGTACCCCTATTTTGGATAAGGAGGTAGATAGAGCATGAGAATTGCTGGGGGCCTTCTTCAACCTCAGCTGAGTGTTGGAGGAGGCTCTCTCAGTTCCCTGCAGGGTATCAACTGGGCTAAAGCTACGCAGATAGAAATGAATCTTAGATCAACTCTAATAATATTCAGCATGATGCCTTACACATAATAAATTTCCCATGTTTGTAAAATGAATGAGTTTATCTAAGAATATTACTAAGTGGGGCAGAAGCCTAACACTCTTTTTACTTTTTTATTCCTGATAGTCAAAGCAATTAACATGAATCCTATTTGTTATACAAATTGAAAGAAAGCTGAAATATATTTATAGTGCTAAATCTTTATAAAGTTGGAAATCATCTTTAATAACATTGGAGTAACTTCTTTTAAGATAACGGAGTCTTATACTGTCTCTCTTGTGATGAATACTGTCTGCTAATTTAGCTTTTCTAATACTTTAGGTGGAGTATTTCAGAATTTTGATCATTGCAATATGGCGAATGCACACTCTGCTCCTGTGTTAGTGTTTTTAATATCAAGTGTGTAATAGATTTTTTCCTTTTACCCCAACAGACATGCGCGCGCACACACACACACACACACACACACACACAGAGTTTAGTTTCTCATCAGCCTATTTGGTAGCACTTTAAAAACTTTTTCAGCACATAGACAATATGAGAACATAACTGAAATTAAACACTTTTTGGCCAATTAGTTTACTATTTTTAACTAGACTATTGCAGTACAAAGAAAATAATATGAGTTGAAAAAATGGATTTGATTAGTTTCCATTACCGTGATCTGAAATTACTTAAAAATCATAGTGTTGTTAGAGAATATATATTTTTCTAAAGTATAGGCATGATTCTTACACAAATATAAAATAAACATACCAAAAATTTTTATTGACCTCATTAATCAAATGCAAGACTGAATAGACGTTATAACTGGTCCAAAGATGTCAAAAAGCAGAGCCATTTATAGATGAGAAATATTGGAGTAAATGTGCAAATGAATGCAACCCAGCCTTCCTCCCCTTCTTTTCTCCCTGCCCTCTGAGAATGGGGTGTGGGGGAGGGAGTTCCCTCCACTGGACTGAATTTATTTGTATATCTATGGACAAGAATTATTGCATTGCTATCATTGTTCTGCAACTCACAGTTGTAAAAAAAATAGCTCAAAGGTAATGAAGACCACACAGTCCCCATGGAATCAGGCAGATAACCCCGAAGACTGTGCTAAAGGTCTACACAGTACATAGCTTTCCACTGAAGCACACATTTTCCTCTGGGCTTGGAAGGTGATGGTGGTACAGGGTGCTATGAAACATTGTAGTCAGCTTGTGAATATAGTGAATCCAGTGAATTTTAGTTTTAGTACAGCTTATATTGACACAGACATAGTTTACGTCTCAGAGCCAACCTGAATATGAACAAGATTCGTGGAGATTACATATTGGCATGGGAAAATGGGCATGGGGTAACTTCCAAGACTGTATGATTTGACAATGCCATGGAATATATCAAATTAGTAATATGGGCCAGAAGATCTCTAAGGTAGCTTCCAAATCTATCATTAAAATTATTTCAGAGGCCACTAGGCTGAAATGGCTCTAGCATCTTGGGTTCTCATGTAAGCAAACCAAAGCCCAACTCAATGTAAACAGTAAAATGGAACTTAACCAATCCAAAATTGCCAAACTAATCTCTAACTAGATCTCTTCACTTTCATCTGTTAATTTTATTTTCCTTGTCTTGCTTCGCAAACACCTTATAAATTTTCCTCTGCTACACGCTTGGATTACAGAACTACTCCTGGTCTGGGGCTGCCCATTCACAAATAGCTGAATGTTCAAATAAATTTGTTAAAATTTTAATGTGCCTAAGTTTATCTTTTAACACTGTAATTCTAAGAATTTATTGCAAAGAACTGATTTTTCTTTGCACCAAACCCAGCCCAAATCTACTGAGTCTGAGTCTTTGCAAGCTGAGTGAGAGGTTTCTCTGAATTGGGCACTGTTCCAGTCCTTGCAGTGGAAGTGAGCTTGTGAAGAACTTGTTCTAATTTCCACATTGCTCGTTGCTGTTCACAGACTGGATGTAGAATTGTCCTGAAGCTCAGCGAGAGAACAAAGCTCTGATTAGAGCAAGCATCAATGACTGGGCCTGGTAATGCAATGACGGGAGGCGGCCCAACACCAGCAAATGCTTGCTGCTGGTGGAAAAAGAGCCTCCTTAGCAGGCTTTGTTTGTAACTGCGGGCCAAGAGAAAAGCAAGCAAACAGAAAAGGGGAGAAAAAGGAAAATGGAGATTGGCTATTTTGGGCACCTCTGTTATGTTATTTGAGGCATGTTGTTATTTCATTTTTGATGACTTTTTAAGTTGTTCTGTTTGTTTCTATGATCAGGGTGATTGGATAGTTTAGCTCATAGCATCTGATGGAATTTGTATTTTTCTCTTGATGAGAAGGCAAATCTCATTAGCATTAATGACAATTCCACATTGTTTTTCTCTCAATTTGCCAACTGTTTTTTTCTTTTGGAAAATTGATGTATTTTTCTCTCTCTCCCAAGACATCTCCAGTCTTAAGCATTAAGTGGATTGAAAAATGTGCTTTTAATGCCTTTTCCTCTATAGCTTCCAAGTATTTGCAGGTTTTATCTTTGTGCAAGTTACTTAGTGCACATATGAGAGTAAGTGATAAAAAGTGTATTAAGAATGTAATTTCTTTAGTGGAATGCTTAATCTGTCCTTCAATAAGAAAAAATACACATTTGCAACAAACTCCTTTAATGTGTATATAAGTGTGCAATTTGTGTGTGTTTGTGTGTGTGTATGTGTGTTTCCCTGCATCTGCTGTAGACTCATGGGATTATTTTAGTATAATTTGTAATTGTCCTTGTTTGGAAATCAATACAGAGTAACAAGACATATTTCCTCTAGCTAATAGTAATTCTTTAAATGGAAAGTACCTTTGGCCATTGTTTCATTTTTAGAGGTTTAAATTATTTTAGTATGATTAATGAGAGCAGCAGTTCCTTGACATTCTTAATCACTATATCCTGTTAGTTTAAGATCTCATTTTGCTCTCAATTTATGGCTAAATGCTCTAACTACAGTTAGATGTAACACAAATAGTTCTTATACTTTACTATGAAAGAATTAGGAAATGGTAGTTTTGATCATACCAGTATCCCCATGGAGATGAGATAAAAAATAAAGTATGAGTCTAGTCGGTTTGTCGTTTTGCTTTATTTCAGTTTCGTTGACCAATCTGGAATTGTTTTATAGTTTATTTGGAACTCAAAGAAGCCTAGTATATAAACCCATAACTGTCAGACTCCCAAGGGCCCAAATACTAGAAAAACTCCTCCCGGACTTTTGCTCCCTCATCCTTTTTTTTTTTTTTTTTTTTTTTTTTTTTTCACATGGCTGCCCCTACTAAGGATGCCGAAATAAAGCAGACAAAAACGGCTGTTCAGGTTGTTTCCAGGATTACTTGTGCCATCTGCCCTTTGCTTCTCTCCCTGGTTTTTTATTCTTGGAACCATAATTTGGTGGTGTATTTCGAGTCCCCTCCCTGGCCCTCTGGACTCAGCTTTACATATTGCTCTGACCAGTTTCTCTGAAAATGTCAAACAGAAGATTCCCTGTCTTCCTGCTCTAATGACCGCATTTTCCTCCTGAATTACTGTAAAAGCCCAAATTAATCTTCAGTCTTGCCATTCTTCTCTCCATTACTTCCAATCATCCAGAAAGTTCTTCTTAAAACTCAAATTTCAACCCATCATTCTCTACTTTCCATCTCTTTGCCTGCAGCTCCTTTGGGAAAAGGCAGAAGCCCAATTTATGGCTCCAGACACAACCTGTACCATGACTTACTTTACATCCAGAGACTTCAGGGTGGGGTCCCCTGGCTAGCAGCATCAGTGACACCTGGGAACTTGTTAGCAATGTGGATTTCTTAGGGCTTACCCTAGACCTGAATCAGGAACTCTGGGATAAAGCCCCAAAATCAGTGTTTTAACAAGCCCTTTGTGGGGTTCTGGTATGGCCCAAGCTTGAGAACAACTGCTGTCGTCTCAGTCCTTGGAGTTCTAACACATGCTCTCTCTTCCCACTTTCGGAATAGCTCTCACCCTTCCCACCACATCATCACCACTGGCCAACTCCTTGTCCTTCAGTATGAGAGATAACCTCCTTTGAGTGTTCTGTAAATCCCCAAACTAGGTCCAACAGTTCTTCTTTGTGTCTTCATGCAAACCCTGTGTTACCTTTATATGCTAGTCCTTGCCACATAAAGGCCCACACATTTCTCTGTCATTCTGCATCCTCCCTCAAGACTACAAGTACTTTAAGAGCAGGCAGTAAGATATAGTTCACAAAATCCCTTTTATCTCAGCTGAGCAAATACCTGGAGCAAAATAGGTCAGTTAAGTGTCAAACAAATGTTTATAGGATAAATAAGTTACCTACTTGCTTTTCATCACCTTCTAATTGATATTTAGAATGATCGACATTATTTCATGTATGCATATGATGTTTGTCTGGTTTGATTTCAAGATTGAAAAAAATCCTTAAGGGCAGAGGTCTTTTTTTTTTTTTTTCGGTGTCTTCCCTTTCTCTCAATATTGCTAAAGCACAGTCTTCTGTATGTGGGATTTTATTTCAAAGCATTATTTGAAATGGCATACAAGCATCTGGTTACTTAGCATACTCTGGAGGACAATAAGGGTGTGGGTAGGATGGTGTCTCCAACTAGGGTATTGTTAAATGAAACCTTCTTAATATTTTTCTTAATGCAAGTTAATGTATATATGTTGATGGTTAATATACAAAGTCTTTTGGACTTTGCCTGGGAAACTGAACTTATGTATTTATCTGGATTTCGAAAGCATGCTCTCCCATTGCCAAGCCTATAGTCTTTTTATGTAAGTAAAATAATTTATTCCAGAAAAAAAATCCTGACAGATAATCAAGATCTAGGAAATTCCCTTAAATCACTACCAAAAATATTCTATCCCAGATAGCCCACCCAAGGGTAACTAAAAGAGTAAACAGAGAAGCGTGAAAGGTCTATCTTAACAGTTTCCAGGTTTATACTTAGCAAATGCTTAGGGATGAGTTGAGTCAGAGTCCCATCTTATGAAATAGCTTCTTAAACTCTACCTCAGAGATGGAGTAATGGTGAAGTTTCTATGTCAATTGAATAGGCCGAGGATGCCCACGTAGCTGGTGAGACATTATTTCTGGGTGTGTCTGTGAGGTGTTTCCTAAAGAGATTGGTATTTGAGTCAGTAGACTGAGAAAAGATGATCCACTCTCGCCAGTGTGGGAGGGCTCCTGCAATCCACTGAATGGAATAAAAAGGCAGAGGAAAGCTGAATTCTTGGTCTCTTCTGGAGCTGGAACATCCATCTTCTCCTGCCCCCGGACATCAGAGCTCCTGGCAAAGTGCCTGATGTGGTGAAGATGTGCAGTCACGAAAGATGGTATTAATTAGGTATGGTTCTACGTCTGCCAATGCTTAAGTGCCTAACTTTAGGAAAGCCACTAAACTGCTGTTATCACCAGCCAAACCTGGGGTCTGCAGCCTCCACAGTAACCACAGTGGTGAGGCTCTTGGGAGATGTGAAGAGTCCTTCGGTAAGAATATCAACTATTTTCAGGCTGGCCTATTCCCGTAGGGAAATGTCTACTGTGGCTATTATTTTTTTTTTTTTGAGTGATTCACTCTTTAAAAATAGGTTGCCTGGGGCAAGTGGGGGAAGAGATGAAAGGACACATTTTCACAAAGTCTGAAAAACACTTAGTTCCATAGCTCTAGGCACACCTGCTAAAGCAGTTGCTAAAAATAGTACTTGATGTTGTAGCCCTTGGCCTAGAGCCTCCAACTTGCTATGGGCGGGTTGAACATAATACAGGAAATACTTTATTCAAGAGAAGTTAATGTATCTTTTCTTCAGGCAGCACCATCTGTGTCAAATCTAAATCATTCTTAAAAATCTATATCATACTACGTTTGTTATGTTTCAAGTGTAAAGGAATAGATTGCCTTTGATTTGGGCTGCAGGATGAGTATATGTTATTGAATCAATGGTTAAACAAATGCCAAGTCATGCATCCTACCTCTCAAACCCTCCCAGTGGCACCCCACCTTACTTAAGCCCTCAGTCTGATCCACAGAGGCCTGCACAACGGGCCCTGGTTTTTGCCCTGGCCTCATCTCCTGCTGTCCTTCTCTTCCTTGTACGGTTTCCCACACACAAACTCCTGCCTCTAGGCCCGAACACTCACTCCACATCTGCTTACGCGGCTCTTCTTAGCCCAGATATCTTCATGCTTTCTTTCTTCACTTTCTTAAGGTCTTCATGAAACTGTCATCCCCTCATTGTGGACTACTCCTGCTACCCTTTTTGCTATTGCAACCCTCCCATGCCTTCCCCATCCCCTCATTTATTTATTTCTCCTTAGTAATTATTATGAAATAATATTCTACATATTTTACTTATTTGTCATGTTAATTGCCTCTTGTGAAGTTCATGAGGGCAGGTTTTGGGATTTTTTAAAAATTTAATTTATTTACTACTTATAAAGTATTTAAAATAGGGCCTGGCTCAGATCAGGTTCTCAATACATTTTTATTGAATGAATGAATGAATGAATGTTGATGGTCTGATCAAGGAGAAACAATTCACTGGGCCAAACTAACAGAAATTAGAGCATAAGCTCTCTGAGGAAAAGACTACATCTCGATCATTCTCTATTGCCTACACAAAGCTTTACAAAGTGCCTACAATATAGTGGGCATGCAATAGTTATCTTATGAATGAATGAATGAATGAATGAGGTAAGCCACCTAATTGCCACAGTGTGTCCTGGAATAAAACATCAACCTCGGAGCAATTGGTTTCTTATTGTAATTGGGCTACCAATTTTGTTTTAGGAACTTAAATAAATTCCTCATTTCTGAGTCTCAGCCTTGGCATTTTTAAATGGGAGCAACATTATTTTTGAGAATAATGGAATTGAAAGAGCTAAACCATATACAGTGTCTGGCAAATAGTAAAATTTTAATAAATAATACATTATCTTTTCTCCTCTTTTAAAATTCCCTGTAGCTCTAAAATGAGTCCTATGATCCAATTTACACTTATAATGTTCTCTTTGAGAAAGAATTTAAAATTTAAAATTTCAACTACAACATCTGTAACAATAAAACAAATGGTAGGTTCATATTCTCTTCAAGTTCCTCCCTAAACTTCAAGCTACACCTGTACAGGAAGCATTACAGTACATAAACAAAGTCTTAATCATTGACTACCATCAAAAAACAGAAAAAGGAAAAAAAAAAAATCTACAACTTCCACGGGAAATTCCAAGCAGAAATTCTCACAGTCGCCTCTATTCACTTGTCGTTACTGCTTTGACCATTGTTTTAACTGTGGTATAAACAGAGACATATGTTTTACAGTATTTTTATCTCCTTAAAGCAAAGCACTATTGCTGTATGCCAATCCTGATAATTGCAATACTTGCCCTAGAGAGCCAGGTTGAATTAAGCTGGGGAACCCAGAAAGTCAAAGATTAAATTTAGGAAGTTAAATTTGAAGTGATTTTTTTTTTATTCCAAGTGTCACAAAGTATGCATGTGGTTCCTCATGTGTAGTCCTAGAAATCAATCCTTGTTGGAAGGCATGCTTCATTGACTTTTATCTACCTAGGCCTGGGGCAGATAGGAGTATCATCTTATAAAATTAATAGTGTTATGGTTATAATTTTTCTTCTTATCAGGAGTAAAAGATTTGTAAGAGGAAGTGTTTTAAAGGAATCTTGATAAGGGAACTAATATAATACTTCAGAGAGATTTCTGAATTTATCCCAATTGTAAATTTGTCCTATTTATCTAAATTCCTGGAATTTATTTATGCTTTGTGTTGATCAGCCTTTGACTCATTTATCTCATTAGTCCTTCTTTGTTAAACTTTAATTAAGTTTTAAGAGAGTCTATGGTTAGAGAACAGCACTAATTGTAGTGTGGCATAATTTGTTTTCTGAGTTGGTAAAAATATCTCTGTTTTCTTCATTTTTAGTTATTTTTTGACTCTCTTCAGAGTGGTTGAAACTTTAAACAAATTGTTTTTTAAGTAAATAGGGTAATTTACAATCGGAATAAGTGTGGAAATATGTTTAGAATATTATATATACTTTTGGTGTGATTTCCTTTGTTTGATCATGATTTATTTGGATCTTATTTTAATCATGATCTATAAAGATTGGTTTTTAAAGAGCTTGTATTGTAACACAGTTTTGGGTTTTTCCTGTTCTAGTCAAATAGAATGGCTTCTCAGTTCCAGGCAAACTAACTTTGAGTTTAGTGTGACAACATTTTGTTGAGTGCATGCTTTGGTCAAGATAATACATAGATCCTCTCATCGTTAAGAGATTTTACTGTGTGGATATCTCATGACGTGGGCATACTCACTGCTAAAGGAGACTTGTGGCTGTCAGACAAACAACAATTTACTTAAATATCAGGCTCTATTACTTGAAGGGCCAGAGCTGTGACTGAGCACTTGTGCAACTCTTAACCCAGCCACATTTCTTCCAGACAATGAAGAAAAGATAGAACATAACTGTCAACAAGTAATTGCTCAAACCTACGCCATTCGAGGGGACATTCTAGAGGTTCCCTTGACTGATCCTGACCTCAATTTTTATACTGATGGAAGTTCCTTTGTAGAAAAAGGACTTTGAAAAGCAGGTTATGCGTGGTCAGTGATAATGGAATATATGAAAGTAATGCCCTCACTCCAGAAACTAGCACTCAGCTGGTAGAACAAATAGCCCTCACTCGGGTACTAGAATTAGGAGAAGGATAAAGGCTAAATATATATATATATATAGATAGATCGATCTTAGTATGCTTACCTAGTCCTCCATGCTCATGCAGCAATATGGAGAGAAAGGGAATTCCTAACTTCCGAGGGAACACCTGTCAAACATCAGGAAGCCATTAGATTATTATTGGTGGTACAGAAACCTAAAGAGTCTTACACTGCCAGGGCCATCAGAAAGGAAAGGGAAATAGAAGGGAACGACCAAGCTGATATTGAAGCAAAAAGAGCCATAAGGCAGGACCCTCCATTAGAAATGCTTATAGAAGGACCCCTAATATGGGGTAATCCCCTCCAGGAAACCAAGCCCCAGTACTAAGCAGAAGAAATAGAATGCAGAACCTCACAAGGACATAGTTTCCTCCCCTCAGGATGGCTAGCCATTGAAGAAGGAAAAATACTTTTGCCTGGAGCTAACCAATAGAAATTACTTAAAACCCTTCACCAAACCTTTCACTTAGGCATTGATAGCACCCATCAGATGGCCAAATTATTATTTACTGGACCAGGCCTTTTCAAAACTATCAAGCAGATAGTCAGGGCCTGTGAAGTGTGCCAAAGAAATAATCCCCTGCACTTCAGGCCATAGATTTCAATCCCTGCATCTTTAATCTCCTTGTTAAGTTTGTCTCTTCCAGAATCGAAGCTGTAAAACTACAAATTGTTCTTCAAATGGAACCCCAGAGGCAGTCCATAACTAAGATCTACTGTGGACCCCTGGACTGGCCTGCTAGCCCATGCTCCAATGTTAATGACATTGAAGGCACCCCTCCTGAGGAAATCTCAACTGTGCAACCCTTACTATGCCCTAGTTCAGCAGGAAGCAGTTAGAGCGGTCATCGGCCAACCTCCCCAAAAGCACTTGGATTTTCCTGTTGAGAGGGGAGACTGAGAGACAGGACGAGCTGGATTTCCTAGGCTGACTAAGAATCCCTAAGCCTAGCTGGGAAGGTGACCGCATCCACCTTTAAACACGGGGCTTGCAACTTAGCTCACACCCGACCAACCGGGTAGTAAAGAGAGCTCACTAAAGTGCTAATTAGGCAAATACAGGAGGTAAAGAAATAGCCAATCATCTATTGCCTGAGAGCACAGTGGGAGGGACAATGATTGGGATATAAACCCAGGCATTTGAGCCGGCAATGCTACCCTCTTTGGGTCCCCTCCCTTTGTATGGGAGCTCTGTTTTCACTCTATTAAATCTTGCAACTGCAAAAAATAAAAAATAAAGTGTTTTTTTCTTTTTTTTGAGACAGAGTCTCGCTCTGTCTGTCGCCCAGGCTGGAGTGCAGTGGCATGATCTCGGCTCACTGCAACCTCTGCCTCCCAGATTCAAGTGATTCTTCTGCTTAGCCTCCCTAGTAGCTGGGATTACAGGCGCCTGCCAACACACCTGGCTAATTTTTGTATTTTTAGTAGAGACAGGGTTTTGCCATGTTAGCCAGGTAGGTCTCAAACTCCTGACCTCAGATGATCCACCCACCTTGGCCTCCCAAAGTGCTGCGATTATAGGCATGAGCCACCATGCCCAGCCTTTAAAGTGATTCTTGATCTCCATTCAGATCTAGAGGAAAAAAAAATAACCACATGGTATTCATTTTTAAGATCCCTTAGCATTGATTTTTTTCTCTCAATAGCGCTTTGCCTAACATGCTTGGCTGCCTGAAGCTGTTTGGAGAAAGCTATGGTATTTAGAGAATTATGATTGTGGTAATATGTCTAACATTTTCATTTCTTTATTCCATAAATATTTGCTCTGCACTGCTTCAGCTATCTATTGCTGAATAACAAGCCACCCCAAAACTTAGTGGCTCAAAATAACTGTAATCTTATTGTTTTTCAGGATTCTGTGGGTTGGCTGGGGCTCCACTGGACAGTTGTTCTACTAGTCTTGCCTGGAGTCACCCGTGAGGTTACAGGCACGTGGCAGGTAGGGCTGAATTATTGACGATGGCTTCTTCATTCACATGTTTGGCACCACAGGGTTCCTACATATGGCTTCTCTTTCCATTGGGCAGGCTAGATTTCTTACATTGTGGCTCAGGGCTTTGAGAGGCAGTTAATGGAAGCTGCCACTCTTTTTTAGGTCTGGTCTCAAAGCTTCAAGATATTACTTCCACTGTATTCTATTGGTCACAGCCAATCACGGATAAGAACATTTAAAAAAGATTTTAATGGAAGGAGAAGAGTGTTTTCTTTCAGAGATTAGAGAGCTTAATAAGACATCACTTCCACTCTTATAATAAGACAAAAGCAGGACGGATTGCAAACTAATGACATTTTTGTGGACCCTTTAGAGATCTGAGGTCACTGGGAAAACAACTACTTAAAATCTGGAGAGAGATGAGTACCTTCAAGGAGAACTAAAACTTGAGCATTTGTTTACCTGGGACACACACTACTAAATACCATATTAGCTGATAAGAAGATTCAGCCAGCCAGTTTTGATAAGTTCCTAGAGGCCAAGTATTAGCTAGAATGGAAGTATGAAGCCCCTGGAGATTACAGACATGGAGGGATTGCATCCTCTTGCAGGCTTTCCCTCCAAGATTTCTACCAGGTGCTCATAGGGAAGACTACGGAGAATCTTGAGAAAACCTCCTTCAGGTGCTTGCTGATGCAGGGAGCATCAACTACTGCCACAGCTCTTCCCAGATAGATCTCCCCTAGATCTTTATGGCACAAAGTCCTTAATCTATAGGGGAAAGGGGGATAAAAATTGTAACATGGGGGTACTCACTATAACATGAAAACTCACTGTAGTTAGAGAGGGAAACAAGAAAAGAATTCCAATGGAGAAGGGCAAGAATATGTGCTAGGCCCAGCATTACATCTGAAGAAGATGCAGGAATACTTTCAAAGGGCATACTCCTGAGACCCAGGTTCACACCACCTGCCTAAGACTGAGGCTTAATCACTGCATCAGAAAGAAACAACCCCCTCCCTCCCCCCACCCCCCACCCCCACCCTGATCATCACACTAACGAGTGTTGAGTACAAATAACAGCGCAATGCACAGTGTAAAAACAGTACAAGGAGAAGACTCAAGACCAAGTAGGGGGCAGGTGTTGAGAAAACCCACTGGCCAATTAACCCATGCCATAAACAGAAGACATCACTAGAGGTATTTGAAGCTCTACTTCACTGAGAGTAACCATAACAATAATAAACTTCAAATGTAGCCCAGCTTCTGACTAGATCACACAAACTCCCACTCTAAAAGTCTAGCAGAAGGAAAGGCATGCTTAGCTCTAAACTTCAAAAATTATTTACTTCAGTATCTGGTATCTTATACATATCTTATACAACATGACAGATTTCAACAAGAAACTTATGGGGTATGCAAAATGGCAAGGAAAAAAACTGTCTGGAAAGAAAAAAAATTAACAATCCTCACAACCAGACTCAGATATAAGACAAACATTGGAGCTACCAGAGAGAGAATTTAGAATAATTACAAATTAATTTGTTAAAGGCTCTAATGAAACAGAAACATACGAAGTCAGATATGCAATTTCAGCAGAGAGATAGAGACTGTAAGAAAGAATCAAATGGAAATTCTGGAAGTAAAAAACAAAAAATAGTCAAAGAGATGAAAAGTGACTTTGACGGACTTGTTAGTAGACTTTACATATCCCAGAAGAGAATAAGTGAACTTGAAGATGGTCAGTAGAAATTATTCAAACTGGAACATAAAGAGAAAGAAAAGTGAAGACCCAAACAGAGCATCTTATAGCCATGTAATAATATTAAATGGTATAACATATGCATGCTTGGAATCCCAAAAGAAGAAGGAAGAGAGAATGGGGCATAAGAAATATTTAAAGAAATCATGTCTGGAATACTTTCAAAATTACAGATATCAAACCATAGATCTAAGAGGCTCAGAGAAATCTATGAAGAATGACTTTGTAAATAAACCTTTCAAGCAAACAAACAAAAATAAGCCAAGGCCATCATATTTAAACTGCTGAAAATCACACAGAGAAAATGTTGGGAGCAATCAGAGGAGACTCATTTACCAAGTAACAGTAATAAAACTTACAGCAGATTTCTTGCCAGAAACGATGCAAGAAAGAAGACAATGGAATAGCATCTTTAATGTGCTTGAGGGCAATTCCATATCTAGTGGAAATATCCTTGAAAAGTGCAGGAGCAATAAAGGCATCCTCAGACAAAGGGAGAGTAAATCCATCTCACTTCTTCATTTGAGAAATGGCATGTGCATTCAGGGAGAGAAGAAATTAGTGCATTGTGCCCTTGGAAACTAGCTGTAACAAGTATCAATCATGTACAAGGTAATAATTAGGCTATTTGTAGTAAGTTCATGTTATCTCATTGGACCTAGTGTTTCTTATTTATAAAATGCTGGCATTGGCTTAGATGACATGATTTCTTAAAAATGCACCATTTATTTTTCTCATAGTAAATGTATATTTCTGTTTATTCTTTATCAATCTATAAATAGGTATTTCTTTGTACAATATATAAAAATAGCTTATCTTAAATTAAATAAATAAATATGTTTAAGAAATTTTAGAGTGGTTAACTATACATAATGACTATGGCCGATTACAATCAATCTAAGGAAACTTAATCATCTATACATAAGCTGATATCTATATGTCAATCAACAGTTCATTTGATTAACAATGGTCAACAAAAAATTTTAATTTCAGAACTATGTTTATTATCTTTTAACTTTCATTTTCATCTCATAATACATGAAAAAAGAAAGATCCTGGGCTGGGCATGATGGCTCACTCCTGTAATCCCAGCACTGGGAGACCGAGGCAGGCAGATCACCTGAGGTCAGGAGTTCGAGACCAGCCTCACCAACATGGTGAAACCCCAGCTCTACTAAAAATACAAAAAAGTAGCTAGGTGCAGTGGTGCATGCCTGTAATTCCAACTACTTGGGAGGCTGAGGCATGAAAATTGCTTGAACCCAGAAGATGGAGGTTGCATTGTGCTGAGATTGTGCCACTGTACTCCAACCTGGGTGACAGAGAGAGACTGTCACTTTAAAAAAAAAAAAAAAGAAAAAGAAAAAGAAAAAAAAGAAAGATCCCGGATATTCCAATTCAATTCTGACTAATATATAGAGTCAATCTCTTCACTTTTTAAAATGTTTATAAAAATGATCAGAATCAGTTCTAGATTTGGTACTCTTAAAATTATTGTAGTGCCACTTATAAGGATATTTGTAATGTTTTGCAAATCATGACTAAGCTGTGCAATTTCTAAAGAGTTTGAGTCATGCTTAATACATTCGTATATATTCAGTCAATCATAACATGATAGTATATGTCAGATGTAGCATAGAATATGCAGTTATTCTCAAATTTGAGCAGGCATTAATATTACCCACAGATCTTGTTAAGAAATCAATTACTGGGCCCTATCCTCAGATTTCTGGTTTAGTGGATCTGGGACAGGGCCTAGGAATTTGCGTTTCTCACAAGTTCCCAGATAATGCTATTGCCTCTGGTCAGGGGACCGCTCTAAAAACTTTTTGTGTAGGTGAACAAACATCCCTTCAGGTCAGACTCACATGAATAAAACCCATCTCTGCTACCAATTCACTCTGGGAACTTGGGTACAACTTTAATTTTTTAATCTGTAAAATGGTGTGATATGTGGGGTTGCTGCTAGAATTCTATGCAGTGCTTGCCACAATGTCTGGAACAGATTATGTATCTAATACTTTGAAGTTGTTGGTACTACTTGGAATGTTTGATGATGAAGGTATCATTGAAAGTGTTATGCTTCTCTCAATACATTAATTTATATCTTCACATATATTGAGAAAATTGAGTAAACAGGCCTTTTATTTTGATCCTGATTACATTAATGGGAAAGCTACTCTTTGAGAAGTGACTATTTCAATTCTGTCTCTTGAGGGATCCTTGTTTTGTAAAACAAAAAGTGATCATTCAACCAATATTTATTGAGGACCTTTGTGCCCAGACAAAATATACCCATAACACAAACATACTCACTTATACAGATAAACTTTAAAATGAATAAACATTGGTTGTTTCACTTTTCTTGCTCCCACTTACCATTCTGTCTCTGGAGTTAGTGCTTGAGTCTGCAGGTTGCATTCCTTTGGCCCTCCCCCTTTTTCCAATGGGCACATCTTGCATCAATTGAGGACCTACGGCAAAAGTGGCTAACACATGTGTGGGCTCTGTTGTATTTGTTATTGTAATTTCCTATGACTGAAAAAAATAAGAAGTGTCACCAAGGAGTCTAGGGGGATTTCCTGACTAGCAATGTCTTTGAAGAATATTTTAAGACAGAAGTTTTTAATTGGAAAGAATCTTAATCATGTAGGGAAGTATGCCTTTGAAACATTTTTCTTTGAACAGTACACTTACCAGTTTAGAAAAACTCATTTCCATAAAATGATATTTTAATTTTAATGCATTTATTTCCCTTATAGTGCATGTATCCACAAAGTCATGATTTTATTCTTAGTTCTATTTATTACATTCTGCAAATTAGACTACTTGCTTTAAGCTATGCTATGTAAATGTTTTTATTCTCAACACCCATCATTTTAGAAATGCAATTTTAGCCTTTGATTGGAGAAAACAATATAAAGTGGCTATGAATGACATTTTCTGAGTTTATCCTCCTGCCATCTTTGCAAGGGGCTGTTCTCCACTTCACCAATGGAACAGAACAGAGCCCTCAGAAATAATGCCACATATCTACAACTATCTGATCTTTGACAAACCTGACAAAAACAAGAAATGGGGAAAGGATTCCCTGTTTAATAAATGGTGCTGGGAAAACTGGCTAGCCACATGTAGAAAGCTGAAACTGGATCCGTTCCTTACACCTTATACAAAAATTAATTCAAGATGGATTAAAGACTTAAATGTTAGACCTAAAACCATAAAAACCCTAGAAGAAAACCTAGGCAATACCATTCAGGACATAGGCATGGGCAAGGACTTCATGTCTACAACACCAAAAGCAGTGACAACAAAAGCCAAAATTGACAAATGGGATCTAATTAAACTAAAGAGCTTCTGCAAAGCAAAAGAAACTACCATCAGAGTGAACAGGCAACCTACAGAATGGGAGAAAATTTTTCCAGTCTACTCATCTGACAAAGGGCTAATATCCAGAATCTACAATGAACTCAAACAAATTTACAAGAAAAAAACAAACAACCCCATCAACAAGTGGGTGAAGGATATGAACTGACACTTCTCAAAAAAGACATTTATGCAGCCAAAAGAAACATGAAAAAATGCTCATCATCACTGGCCATCAGAGAAATACAAATCAAAACCACAATGAGATACCATCTCACACCAGTTAGAATGGCGATCACTAAAAAGTCAGGAAACAGCAGGTGCTGGAGAGGATGTGGAGAAATAGGAACACTTTTACACTGTTGGTGGGACTGTAAACTAGTTCAACCATCGGGGAAGTCAGTGTGGTGATTCCTCAGGGATCTAGAACTAGAAATACCATTTGACCCAGCCATCCCATTACTGGGTATATACCCAAAGGATTATAAATCATGCTTCTATGAAGACACATGCACACGTATGTTTAGTGTGGCACTATTCACAATAGCAAAGACTTGGAACCAACCCAAATGTCCAAGAATGATAGACTGGATTAAGAAAATGTGGCACATACACACCGTGGAATACTATGCAGCCATAAAAAAGGATGAGTTCATGTCCTTTGAGGGACATGGAAGAAGCTGGAAACCATCATTCTCAGCAAACTATCGCAAGGACAAAAAAACCAAACACCGCATGTTCTCACTCATAGGTGGGAACTGAACAATAAGAACACATGGACACAGGAAGGGGAATATCACACACAGGGGCCTGTTGTTGGCGGGGGTGGGGAGTTGGGGAGGGATAGCATTAGGAGAAATACCTAATGTTAAATGACAAGTTAATGGGTGCAGCACACCAACGTGGCACATGTATACATATGTAACAAACCTGCATGTTGTGTACATGTACCCTAAAACTTAAAGTATAATAAAAAAAAAGAAAAATCTGAGAATTCCCATTAATGTTAATTCTGGGTATACATTCACAAGTCTGAAGGAAAGAAGTCTTTACTTTTAAGTTCAACTTTTCTAAATAATTCAATTCACTTGGGGTTTGAATAAACTGGGCTCATCTTAAAATGAAGATTTAATCATGCAAAAGCTCACACGAGGGGTTGAAATGATTGTCATTGTTTAAGACAGAAGAATGACACTGTGCAAAGTTTATGTCAAAAAAAATGCCATAAGTGTTTTATAATTTATTCCAATTAGAAGGTAAGATTATTTGTCTTGGCTTACATTCCTAAGTTGTGTGTGTGTGTGTGTGTCTGTGTGTGTCTGTGTGTGTGTGTGTATAATAGAACTTACCAGGTAAGTTCTATATGATCGCTGCAAGCTCCGCCTCCTGAGTTCACGACATTCTCCTGCCTCAGCCTCCCAAGTAGGTGGAACTACAGGCACCCACCACCACGCCCGGCTAATTTTTTGTATTTTAGTAGAGATGGAGTTTCACCATGTTATCCAGGATGGTCTCTACGTCCTGACCTTGTGATCTACCTGCCTCGGCCTCCCAAAGTGCTGGGATTACAGGCATGAACCACCGTGCCTGGCCACACAAACACACACCCCAACCCACCCACCCAGGACCATTGAAGACAGAATACAATGACATTCATTAGGAAGTAAGACTCTTCTAAATTAACTGCATTTCTGACATAAAACAAATATATTAAATACAGTTCCTTTACTTAAAACACAAACATTAGTTGCAAATAGATATGTTGATATCGTCAACCTAGCCTGAATGAAATATCTACTATACTTGAAAGTATATTAATACACTACTTACGTACTTATGTATATTAATAAATCTTTGGCCCCAGAGTCTTTTAAGATTTGAGTGGCAAATTTGGTTTGTAGGTTGCCTGTTTTGTCCAGTTTTTGTCTTTAGTGGGGTCAATATTGCCATTGATACATTTCATTTTGATTTGAGGGAAGATCTACTGCTATTTTCTTTGATCTTTTCTATACATGTGTGTGGAGTTGAAACATATGGTAACCATTAATATTTTCTTTGTCACAAAGGAAGACACGTGGCAAGGAAGACCACATGAGGTGATGCAAGACAGGTAAGGTCCCTTGAGAAGACCACAGTGGTAGACTTACATTTGTGTAAAGGAGAATCTACAGAGGTGAATCAGATGGGATGGGAAAACTTGGGGACCTGCCTTGAGACTGTGATCATAGAGCATGTTACGTAAATCATTACATAAAACTGAGGAAAAGTCAGCTGCATGTACCAAAGAATGAGGGGTTTGGGGCAGTTGCAGGATGATAGAGATTATGGTTGTGATAAGGATGATACAGAAAGGGAGTGAGAGAGAAATAAAATGGCAACTTTTAGTGTCATGAACACTTTTTTTTTTCTTGGCTAGGAGACTTGTGTGCCCATCGACCCAATTTTTGAAAAATAAGAATCATCTGGACTTCCCAAATTCGCTTTCATCCCCGCATTAGTGAGAAGCCCAGGAAAAAACGCCTAAAGCAACTTCGTAAGTCATCTTCGTATTTGGTTAAAAACAAACAAGCATACACTAGAAACTCCCACGCTTGATCCATCCCAAATTTTTCCTAGAGTCTAATGAGAATAGTATTCCTTGTGAAAATTGGTATGCTGGAAATTTCTGGTCAAAATCAAGGATGAATTTTCCATGGCATCTAATTTGACTATAGCTTCTCCAAACTTTTTACAAGAAAGGAAAGCTTGCACTAAGTATTAGGTATTTCTTAAAGATTCCTTAAAAGAAGCTCTCAGATATATTCTCTAATGCCTTAAACTAAAATTTCAAAGACCACGTCAATCATATTAAAAATGGTTCTCTCCTTTTTGAATTACAGAAAAGAAATTTAAAGTGAAAAATGCTTTCTTCTATTCATAAAGATTAGGGATTTAAGTCAATATAAACATCTTTTTTTGTGACTACAGTTGAGGTATATTTTGATTTTAAAGCACAGTAAGAACATTTTACTTAATAAAACAGCATGTTTTTAAATCTTTAGAGTCTGTAGTTGAGGAGACATGGAAATAAGCCAAAAGGATACTTAGCTATAATAAAATTAAGAAATATTTATTTTATTTTATTTGCCAACCATTATATAGGGCTAAAATATGAACTAGGCACTGTTTTAAGAACACTAGAGGTATTAACTCTAAACTTTGAATAAACATGTATTGTCCTATAAAGACTATCTTGAAAGAATATTGTTCATAAACAATATTCTTTCAAGGAACAATAGTGACTGTTAACGAGTAACTTTTTTTTTTTGAGATAGGGTCTTGCTCAGTTGCCCAGGCTGAAGAGCACTGGCTGATTACAGGTCACTGCAGCCTTGAACACCCCCAGCTTAGGTGATCCTCCTGCCTCAGCCTCCCGAGTAGCTGGGACTACAGGTGTGCGCCACCATGCCTGGCTAATTTTTGTAATTTTTGTAGCAGGGGGTTTTGCCTCTTACCTGTTACCCAGGCTGGTCTTGACCTTCTAGGCTCGAGGGATCTGCCCACCTCAGCCCCCAGAGTTCTGGAATTACAGGTCAGGTGTGAACTACCATTCCCAGCCCAGTGACTTTTAAATTATTGATTTGCAAATAACTGATTACATGTCTCATCCTTCAGTATGCAAATATGATGTGGTATTTCCTTTCTCTTGAGGATCCTTTTTTAACTTGGAAAACAACTCTGAACATGGAATTTAATCATTCTTTAGTTAAAAGTGAAAATAAATTATTCTTTTCAATTAGGAAAATCATAAGATAGGTCTAATGAGAGTTCTCAAATTTGCTGATCACTCTTAAAACAAGTTGAACTCTTAAAAATTCCAGAGAATGTCCACAGCTTCTCGACAGATAGTAGTTCCTAACTGATTTGGAGTCCAAACCATCCAGATTTTTCAGAACTATCCAGGTTTCACATATTCTTGTTGCCCGTCCCCATGTTTGTCTCATCAGTTTTGATTTTAGCACATACAAAAAAAAAAAAAACTTTTTATCCATTGGCCTGAACACAATGGATAAGTACTTTTTGTCTAAGTACACAGCACGCTTTCTTGTCTGCACTCATTTTCTCAGGATGTTGTTCCTGACTGGGCCATTCTTCCCTTTCATTTCCTTTTCCTTCCTTATTGAAACCTTTCTTATGATCCAGAACACTTTTAGAAGTGTCTTCTATGAAGCCTTCTTTAACTGCTTCCAAGTCGGAGTGAGATGACCAGCACTGTATTCACAGCACTCTGTGCTTTGCTCCCTCAGACTGTTTTTGTTTGTTTGTTTTGAGACAGTTTCACTCTTGTTGCCTAGGCTGGAGTACAATGGCTCAATCTTGGCTCACCGCAATCTCCGCCTCCCGGGTTCAAGCGATTCTCCTGCCTCAGCCTCCTGAGAAGCTGGGATTACAGGCATGCGCCACCACACCTGGCTAATTTTGTATTTTTAGTAGTGACAGGGTTCCTCCATGTTGGTCAGGCTGGTCTTGAACTCTCGATCTCAGGTGATCTGCCTGCCTTGGCCTCCCAAAGTGCTGGGATTACAGGTGTGGTTTGGTGGTAGGAGCCATCAAAACCTAAGTTTTTCTGAATTGTTGTACTTGAGTGCCAAGCTTCCTCAACTCATAGGTCTCATATTGTTTATTTCTCCCTTCTTGGGAATCACATGTCTAAGAACTGTTATTTCATATACCAGGTCTGCTTATCTGGTTGTTTAAGATGAGACACTAAATCCAGTCCATATTATTCCATCTTAGCCTGAAGTGGAAGTCTCATTTGCTCACTGTCTTTGAATACTGCATTTGCTAGGTATTAAATTTCTACATATACATCTTTATTGGCTGTTTATTCTATTACTCTAATATAGTTGCCTATTGCTAATGTCATATTCTTTTGATTAGGGTGGCTTTGTATTAAGTTGTAGTGTTTGCAAGGCAAATCTCTTTTGCCCTTTCCATCAAGTATTTTATGATATAAAGACTCTCTTTTAATATTTTGTTATGTCATCATTAATAATAGCTTATGATTATATTCTTTTTTTTTTTCTTTTTGAGACAGAGTCTTGTTCTGTCACCCAGGCTGGAGTGCAGTGGTATGATCTTGGCTCACTGCGGACTCTGCCTCCTGGGTTCAAGCAATTCTCCTGCCTCAGCCTCGCAAGTACCTGGAACTGCAGGTGTGTGCCACTATGCCTGGCTAATTTTTGTACTTTTAGTAGAGACGGAGGTTCACCATGTTGGCCAGGCTGGTCTTGAACTCCCAACCTCAAGTGATCCGCCCGCCTTGGCATCCCAAAGTGCTGGGAATACAGGTGTGAGCCATCGCTTCTGGCCTACTTATGATTATATTCAAATAAGTATTTTGCTAGAAATAAATTTTGCATATTATATATTTTTAACCATATTATAAAGTATATTTTCTATTTCTGTTTCTTCCTCTTTACTCCTAGTATACAATAAAGCCATATTTTTGCATATTTATCTTTTAAAAAGTAATCTTCTTATAGCATACAATCATATCAGCAGAAAGATAATTTAATCTCTTCCTCCCTTCTTAATGTCTACTGATATTTTATTTCTGTCTTAGTCCCTTTGGGCTGCTATTAACAAAATACCTTACAGTGGGTAATTTATAAACAGCATAAATTTATTGCTCACTGTTCTGGAGGCTGGGAATTTCAAGATCAAGGTGCCAGCAGATTTGGTGTCTGGTGAGGTCCTGTTCCTCACAGATGGCGCCTTCTCACTGTGTCTTCACAGAGTGGGGCTGGGAGGCAAACAAGCTCCCTCATGCCTCTTTCATAAGGGCACTAGTCCCATTCAGGAGGTCCCTCACAACCTAGTCACCTCCCAAAGGCCCCAACCCTTATTACCATGACCTTGGGGCTTAGGTTTCAACATGTGAATTTGGGGGGAATACAAACAGACCATAGCAGTTACCTTAATATTATATATTCCCGAGAACCGCTAAATCAATATTGCTTAATTATGATAACGGAGAGCATTCATTTCTTGTTCCTGTCTTGATGAAAATGGCTTTAGTGTTTTACCACTTGGAATAATATTTGTGGGTGGGTTGGAGTCCATATCCTTTATCATATTTAAGTCACTTCTTTCAATGCCTTCTGAGAGTTTTTATTATAAATCGTTCCTGCATATTTATCAAGTGCCATTTCAGAATCTATTGAAATAATCCAAAAGTTTTTCTTCTTTAATTTGTTAACTAGTGAGTTATGTTAATTGGAATATTTTGGTTTTGAACCACACTTCCATTCATAAAATAAATTCTACTTGATTACTTTGATATGCTGTTTATGACAGGATTGAATTCTATTATTAAAAGCCAGATCCTGTTAGATTGTATTAAAAAGCAAACCCAGAGCTTGTTTATTTCAAGAACGGTTAAAACTAGTAATAAAAAATAATGAAGATAAACAGATGGGCAAAAAGAGATCAGGAAAACACAAATAAAAGAACATGGGAGTGATAATGCTCATATCAGATTGGTAGAATTTAAAATGAAAAATATTAAATGTCATAAATACTTATAAAATATAGGATTATAATTATAATGTTATAATTAAGGACATAATTTATGAAGAATATAAAACAGCAATAAACTTTCATGTACCTAAAATGTAGCAGATAAATACAGAAAATGCAATTATAAATTTAACAAGATCATGAGAAAAATATAACAAATTATAGTGAATATTTTAATATAGCTCTTTCAGAACTGGATAAATTTGGAAGACAAAAATTAATTAAGAATAAGATAGAATTACACAATTCAACAAAACCTCAATTTTATTCATGTATAATGTTACATTTTTAAAATTGAGAATATACTATTTTCCCACTAAATGATCATGCACATTTATAAAAAGTGGTCATAGAGATGCCCACAAATAAATACTTAACATATTTTTTAAAGTATATATCATTGATTATAATTTTTTAAATTAGAAATAAATATTAAAGAGATGAATAAGATTAATGAGTTGGAAATTAAGAAAAACACTCCTAAATAGCCATGGAATTAAGAAATCAAAATAGAAATTGCAAACTCTCAAGCAAGTAGTGAGAAGAAGAGTGTTAAAATCAATGAGATGCATAAAAGAGCTGTGCACAGAAACAGGTATACCCTTAAATGCCTTCATAATCGAAGAAAAATGATAAATATAATTCCTCATTGTGAAGGAATTTAGCACTCATCTTAGAAAATTAGAAAAACAGCAACAAGGAAAATATGAGGAAAATAGGAAGAGGAAATCAGTAAAGATAAGAGAAAAAATAATTAAAGAGAAAACAATTATAAACGCTAAAATTTCCAAAAGCTGGTGGCATGCACAGACCAGTAAATTAGAACTCTCTGACAAACCTGGTTAAGAAGAATAGGACACAGAAAATAGATAAGATATTATAAGTAAGAAAGGTGACATAACACTGGCGTGGGAGAGATTAAAATATGATATTATTGTATATAATTACATAGCAACAAATTGAAAAACTAGGAAGAAATAAAGGATTACCAAACAAAGTATAGATTACCAAACAAAGTATAAATTACCAAAATCTTATTTATTTATTTGTTTATTATACTTTAAGTTTTAGGGTACATGTGCACAACATGCAGGTTAGTTACATATATATACATGTGCCACGTTGGTGTGCTGCACCCATTAACTCGTCATTTAACATTAGGTATTTCTTCTAATGCTATTGCTCCCTACTCCCCCCACCCCACAACAGACCCCTGTGTGTGATATTCCCCTTCCTGTGTCCATGTGTTCTCATTGTTCAGTTCCCACCTATGAGTGAGAACATGCGGTGTTTGGTTTTTTGTCCTTGCGATAGCTTGCTGCGAATGATGGTTTCCAGCTTCTTCCGTGTCCCTACAAAGGACATGAACTTATCCTTTTTTATGGCTGCATAGTATTCCACGGTGTATATGTGCCACATTTTCTTAATCCAGTCTATCACTGTTGGACATTTAGGTTGGTTCCAAGTCTTTGCTATTGTGAATAGTGCCACAATAAACATACGTATGCATGTGTCTTTATAGAAGCATGATTTATAATCCTTTGGGTATATACCCAGTAATGGGATGGCTGGGTCAAATGGTATTTCTAGTTCTAGATCCCTGAGGATCTGACTTTCACAATGATTGAACTAGTTTACAGTCCCACCAACAGTGTAAAAGTGTTCCTATTTCTCCACATCCTCTCCAGCACCTGTTGTTTCCTGACTTTTTAATGATCGCCATTCTAACTGGTGTAAGATGGTATCTCATTGTGGTTTTGATTTGCATTTGTCTGATGGCCAGTGACGATGAGCATTTTTTCATGTCTTTTGGCTGCATAAATGTCTTCTTTTGAGAAGTGTTGGTTCATATCCTTCACCCACTTGTTGATGGGGTTGTTTGTTTTTTCCTTGTAAATTTGTTTGAGTTCATTGTAGATTCTGGATATTAGCCCTTTGTCAGATGAGTAGATTGGAAAAATTTTCTCCCATTCTGTAGGTTGCCTGTTCACTCTGATGGTAGTTTCTTTTGCTTTGCAGAAGCTCTTTAGTTTAATTAGATCCCATTTGTCAATTTTGGCTTTTGTCGTCACTGCTTTTGGTGTTGTAGACATGAAGTCGTTGCCCATGCCTATGTCCTGAATGGTATTGCCTAGGTTTTCTTCTAGGGTTTTTATGGTTTTAGGTCTAACATTTAAGTCTTTAATCCATCTTGAATTAATTTTTGTATAAGGTGTAAGGAAGGGATCCAGTTGCAGCTTTCTACATATGGCTAGCCAGTTTTCCCAGCACCATTTATTAAATAGGGAATCCTTTCCCCATTTCTTGTTTTTGTCAGGTTTGTCAAAGATCAGATAGTTGTAGATATGTGGCATTATTTCTGAGGGCTCTGTTCTGTTCCATTGGTCTATATCTCTGTTTTGGTACCAGTCCCATGCTGTTTTGGTTACTGTAGCCTTGCAGTATAGTTACCAAAAGCTTTACAGGAAAAAGGAGAAGATATCAAAAGGGGTTGTAAATTAGGTTAATCTCTACTATTTGAAGGTGCCAGGCCACTTTGTGTGGATGGGATGGCTTAATCACTGACTCCTAGCTAGCGTTTCAAAACAGGTAATTTCAGTGTTATTTAACCTGTTTCAGACCGTAGATTTTTCTGGACATCTCCTTGTTGATGTTAACAATCCAGTTTAACCTTAATGGCAGAATTTGTTAAAGGGAGCCCAGAGAACTACTTAGCCACTGCTCTTATTAATATAGATGCAAAATCCTAAAAAGCGAAATATCAAGTGTAATCCATTAAGTTGGTATTGTATGGCTTGAACACATACCAATGTGTGAGGAAAGGATGTGAGCGCTGAGAGAATCCCGTCCATGATGTGCATATTTTTCCATTTTCTTGCCGAGAGCATGCCCTCCCTTTCCCTCATCCCTGATACTCTTCTCACTGACCACATGTTATCCTGAGCTGGACTGCAGTTACAAAGCAGTGCTGTACTTTTGTTGCAGCCAAATCTAAGCAACTGGAATATACAGAGTCTCTTAGGGCTTAGCAGTTGTTAAAATGAGCAATCCTTCTCTGCACTTTCTCAAGGAATGCATGAATGCCAGGGTATAAGGACATCCTTATGTCTAAAGAGACACTCTTTAGAGACCCAGATGTGTGACCTGTAACACAAGCCCCCACATTATTCTGTGTGGCAGCTGTGTCCTGGAACTTTGGAAGTTTGAAACTTCCAAAACCCTGGCTCTTCCCCTGTGCATCAGCATTTCTGTTATTTATAGCTGATTTTGCAGTCAAAGCTTTTCTTGCCACCTCCAAAACTGCCGTTGGTTTTAATGGAAGGAGCATGTAGCCTTTCCTAGACCATTCATGAGATCTCCACCTTCGCAACCAAGCTAGGATTGAGTACTTTCTTCTTCTTCCTCGTTTTGTCCCTTATTTCTGTGTCATATCTTCTGTCTTTCCAACTGTATTTATTTATTTTTTGGTTAGACCCTTTTGACACGCTGTTCTCAGCTCAGTTTAGACTGAAAGCAGTCCAGCACTTTGGCAGTAGCTGCTGCTCATGTTAAAAGTTATGGTCACTCAAATGTGGAATAGCTTTGTAACGTGGCAGCAAGGAGCTTGAAACATTGGCCACAACTATGGCAGAGTCAGAGGCAGTAATTCTCATGGTGGCAGGTGAGACAAAGGTAGAAGCTGCTTCCATGGTGACAGCATTGGCCTCAGTAGAAGCAGGGGATGAATAATGCTCAGGGAAAGGGGCTTTTCCATGGTCAGTTGCTGCCCTCCCCGACCTGTGCCTCTCTAGTATCCATTTCACTCCCTCCTCATTTTGGGTGGGATTAAACTCACTTCAGCTCTAGGAATAGAATCCGATTTGACCTAAGCCCCTCGTGGCAATCTCTTGCTACAACAATTAGTTCAAGGATACACAAAAACTCAGGCCTTTGCCAATAAGTGCATGGAATTTAGCCACAGTGATTGCTCAATGGATCAGCACATACCATTAAAATTGTCTAAATAGAAACAAAAATTCAGAACTTCTGTTAGATGTTGTTTCAGTAAACCATTGCTGAAGAACAAAGTCCTCAAAACTTAGTGTCTTAAAACATCCATGTTTTATTATTTCTCTCAGTTTTTTGAGTTGGCCATGTGAGTGGTTCTTCTGGTCTAGCCTGAGGTCATTCATGTAGTTGCAGTCATCTGACAGCTCAGTTTGAACTGGAGGGTCCCGATGGCCTCATTCCTATGTCTGGCAATTGATGGTGACTGCTGGTTGGAGTATCTTGGTCTTCCTGTATGTGGCTTCTTATCCTTTAGTAGGCTTCACTAGGTTTTTTGCCTAGCATGGTGGTCTCAGGTTTTCTAGAGAGGAAAAGTGAAAATTACAACTTGTTTTAAGGTTTAATCTCTGGAACTTACATGTCATCACTTCTATTATATTCTGTTAGTAAAGGCAATTCCCAAGGCCAGCTAAGATGTAAGAGAATGGAAAAATAGACCCTGTCTCTTAATAGAGACAGCAGGACTGTCAAATTACAAAGGGGTGAGGACACAAGTTGCCATAATTTATTACTGGACATTACCTGCTATCTACAATGCTTGATCGAGGTAAGTTCTGCAGTGAAATTAACATAGATTGCACAACATATTATCCACTATTATCTTTTAAAAATTATCATGTAGATTCCTTCATCTAGAGCAAGCTTGTCCAACCCATGGCCATGGGCCACATGCAGTCCAGGATGGCTTTGAATGTGACCCAACACAAATTCATAAACTTTCTTAAAATGTTATGAGATTTGTTTGTGATTTTTTTTAGTTCATTGGCTACTAGTGTTAGTCTATTTTATGTGTGGCCCAAGACAATTCTTCTTCTGCCAGTGTGGCCCAGGGAAGTCAAATGATTGGATACCCTGGTCTAGAGTGTATTCCAGTTTTCATTACTTTCCCTTCAGAACTGGTGTTCTGTTCTATCATGTTTCTCCATGTGTACCTGAATTTAAGAGTACATGCACGTGCCATTAATTAAGATATGAAGACACCACTGGTCCTGTTTTCTGGCAATCATAAATCCTGGTATTTATGTATTTCACTGGCAGCTGTATTATATGACACTTGAAATTTCTAGTTGAGGATGGTTCAAGATACTTGGCTGAGGTTATGTGTTTTTCCTTAATCTCTTCAAACCGTCCCTCCACCACCAATAGATAAAAGGAGAAAACCTATTGCCATAAAGAGAAAGAAAGAGAAACTTGTGCAGCAAAGAAATGTCTACAAATATCTGCAAGATAAAAAGACAATGGAGCCTTTCTGACAAAGAAAAGAGAGCAAGGAAGTGATAGAACAGAGTGACAGGAGGGGGCTGCAGCGGGGAGTGTTGGTGGGTGGATCAATTGAGAAACTTATCTGCAGAGCAACTTACTGCTCTCTTCCTGACATGTCCATTTCTTTGCTTCTCCTCTGTGTGTTCTCTGATCTTTAGCATAGGAATGAAGCATCCATCTCCAAAAATACCTAAGGCTTCTCCTCTGCTGAAATGTGAATATCTACACAGGCAGCATTAGAACTTCATGCCATACCTCAGAGTAAAGTTCTCCCATTTTGGCAGTTGGAACTTCCACAGCTAATGATCTGCTCCCTGCCTGTTCCTCCTGAAGGCTTCACTTCATCTAGACAAGCCCTGGACACCTACATAAAGTCCCCGTTTAGCCTTCCTGTCAATGAGAGAGACGAAGCAGGAAAACAGTCCCACATACAACAATAGAGGAAACATCTCTGCTACAGAGAGAAATTATTCCATTCCTCTTTCTTAAATAGAATGGATGTCCGAAGACCTTCAACCCATTAAAGAAAGGGTAAGATTAAGAAACAAAACTGTCTCTAGAAGAAACAAAGACGTTTCGGAGAAAAATTTAAGAAGGCAGTGTCTCCAAAGTACAAAAGCAGTGCTGTGAGAAAGAAACAATTGGGGATCAAATTAGAACATTTGTTATACATATAATCATATCCCAAATGAACATTTCAAATAAGAGTTTGAATATAAAGTAAGTCTCTCAAAACATAGAGAAAAAACAGAAAAGAGATTGGAGAAAACAGAGACAACAACAAAACAAAATAAAAAGGTTGAACGCTTGAGTTAGATAAGAGATGCAGAGAATATTTCTAGGAAGTGCAACTCAACTAATAGGAATTCAGGGAAATAGCCATGCAATAGCAGAAGGGAAGAAATTTTAAAGAAATAATAAAAAATTTGCCCAAAGGTCAAAAGAGATCACTTTTCTGTTTGAAAGATTTAAATAATTGAAAGAAAACTCATGTAAACATAGTCCTGAATTTTTTTTTTTTTACATGAAAGATAAAGAAAAGACTCCTGAACACTTCCAGGTAGATAAAACAGATCCTCTACAAAGGATAAAGAGTCAGGCTAGCATTAACTCTCATCACCAACACTGAATGGTAGAAAAATAAGCAATGCATTCAAAATTCAAAATTCTAACAGGCAATAATTCTGAACCTAGCATTCTTACACAAAATATCAACAAAGCATGATGGCAAAATGCTTATATTTTGGACACACCAGGACTCAGACAATTTATATCTCTTGTACCCTTTTTAAGGAAGTTACTTGAGATATAACTCAACAAAATGAATGCAGATATCAAGTGGTGTTGGTCAGCTGTCTTCCCAAAAGATGTTGAAGTTCTAACCCTCAGTACCTGTGCATGTCGCCTTATTTGGAAATAAGGTCTTTGTGGATTCTCAAGTTAAAATGAGGTCATTCAGGTAAGCCTTAGTTTAATATGATGGTATCTTCATAAAAAGGGAAAATTTGAACACATAGACAGACAGCACAGAGGAAAGATGATGTGAAGACCCGGGGAGAACACTATCTATGAGATAAGGAGTGTATGAGGCTATTAGAAAACAGGAAAGAGGCATGAATGAATTCTCCCCCATGTTGTGGACACCTTGATCTTGAATCTCTAGCTTCCAGAACTGTAAGATAATGGTATTTTGTTACAGCAGCCCCAGGAAATTAATACATCCAGAGAGATTTCTCTTTTTTTTCTTTTCTTTCTTTTGTATTTTTGAGAAGGAGTCACCCAGGCTGGAGTGCAGTGGTGCAATCTTGGCTCACAGCAACCTCCACCTCCAGGGATCCAGCAATTCTCCTGCCTCAGTCTCCTGAGTAGCTGGGATTACAGGCGCTCACCACCAAGCCCGGCTAATTTTTGTATTTTTAGTAGAGACAGGGTTTCACCATATTGGGCAGGCTGGTCTCGAACTCCTGACCTCAGGTGATCTGCCCACCTTGGCCTCCCAAAGTGTTGGGATTACAGGCATGAGCCACTGTGCCTGGCCTCAGAGAGAAGATTTCTGATGGAAAAGATGATAGATTTCACCCAGAGGCCTTGGGAAAACAATCCCTGGGTGACAGTTATCTGTCAGGTTCTGAAGCAATCATTCCAGACTGGGAATAGAATCAGGGCTCTGAGGAAAATGAAGAACAGAAGAACCAAAACAAACAAAATCTAGCCTAGGGAGCTAGATAATGTTAATGAGCATGTGAAGAAGGAATATACATTTCTTCTTTCCTCTTAGGATCCCCACCAAAAATAGAAAACAAAAACAGAAAACGAACAAACAGGCTGTGTAACAAAGTCATGGTTCAAATGTGAAGGAAACTAAGAGATGTTATGCATGCCTTTCAGCAATGATGATGTGTTATGACACAGAAACCATTTAACCTAGAAGTGATCCTTGAGTGCCATGAAGATTATGACTTTGGTCACAGACAGAATGAGATGCAATCTTATATGATTTGTTTCTGCAGTTAGCATTGTTAAAATAATTGTATAATATATACGCTTTGTTAATTTTAAGCTTTTAGAAAGAAATATGGGTGACTTGCATGTGGTTACAAGTTAAATATTACCAAACCTGCTACTAAAGATACAGCTCAGAAAGTAGAAGTAGAAGGTGGTGAGAGGCAGAGAGACGGGCAGAATTGCTAATCGTCTCATTAGGTATGATTTGCAGGCCAGAGAAATTGCCCAAATTTTCAAAAACAAGAAATAGTAGCTTAATTGTATTATACATTGGCACAAGGTTGTCAATATCAGAATTAAAATTATAACTAAAAGTGGACACAACCTTCCTCAACTTGCTAAGGAACATATGCAAAAAACCTACAGCTAACATCATACTTAATGGTGAGAAACTAGATGCTTTCTCACTAAGACCAGGAATAAGGTAATAATGTCAGCTTTCACAACTCCTTTTCAGCATTATACTGCAAGTGCTAACTAACCAAATAAGACAAGAAAAGAAATAAAATGAAAATAAAAGATTGGAAAAGAAGACATAAATAAAACTGTCTTTGTTTGCCAATGACATGATGGTCCATGTAGAAAATCCCCCATATTAACAAAAAAGACTCCTGGAACTAATGAGTAATTACAGCAAGCTTGTGGGATACATAGTTAATATAAGAAAATCAATTGCTTTCTTCCATACCAGCAATGAACAATTGGAATTTAGAATTAAAAACATGAGACTGTTTGCATTAGCACCAAAAAAGAAAGAAAAAAATACTTTAGGTAGAAATCCAAGAAAATATGTATAAGTTATATAAGAGGAAAAATACAAAACTTTGATGAAAGAAAAAAGATCTAAATAAATGGAGAGATATTCCATGTACACACATAGGAAGACTCAATATTGTCGAAGTGTCAGTTCCTCCCAATTTGATCTATAGATTCAATGCAATCCCAATCCGAATCCCAGCAAGTTATTTTGTGGATGTCAGCAAACTGATTCCAAAGTTCATATGGAGAGGCAAAAGGCTTATTATAGCCAAAACGATATTGAAGGAGAAAAGCAAAGTCAGAGCACTGACACTACCTGGCTTTAAGACTTACTAGAAAGCTTTCTATAGAGATGTACAGTAGTCAAGACAGTGTGGTACTGGCAAAAGAATAAATTAGATCAATGGAATAGAATAGAGAGCCAGAAATTGACACATACAAATATGGTCAGTAGATCTTGGGAAAAGTAGCAAAGGTAATTCAATAGAGAGAGGATAATTTTTTCAACCAGTGGCGCTAGAAAACTAGATATCCCCACACAGAAAAAGGAGAATCTAGACACATACATTATATCTTTCACAAAAGGGTGCATACTGTATGATTCCAACTACATGACATTCTGAAAAGGACAAGATTAAGGAGACAATAAAAAGGTCAGTGGTTGCCAGGGGCTTGGAGGGGGGAGGTAAAATTGAATAGGTGGAACATAGGAGATTTTTAGGACAGTGTAACCATTCTGTAAGATACTATAATGGTGGAAACATGCCATTATACATTTGTCAAAACCCATAGAATGTACAACATAAAGAGTGAATCCTAACGTAAACTACAGACTTTAGTTAATAATACTATATAAATGTTGGCTCATCAACTGTAACAAATTTATCACATTAATGCAATATATTAATAGGGGAAACTAGGGGGAGACGTATGAGGGTCCATGTGGAAGCTCTGTATTTTCCACTACGTTGTTCTGTAAACCTAAAACTGTTCAAAAAATAAAGTCTATTTTTTTAAAATGGTAGAAGAAAGCTATTTTACGTGGTTCTATTTTATATTTACATGACTCTTGAAGTATTCCAGAAGAGACAGATTCTTCTCCATTACTAAAAGAGGCCTAATACATTAAATATCTGTTTTCAGTAAACTTGTTTTTGTACTTTGGTAATCGTGATTTCTCTCCTGAACTTATTATCATACACTTCTTTCACTCCGCTTTTTTTTTTTTTTTTTTGAGAAGGAGTCTTGCTCCGTCTCCCAGGCTGGAGTGCAGTGGCGCGATCTCGGCTCACCGCAAGCTCAGCCTCCTGGGTTCACACCATTCTCCTGCCTCAGTCTCCGAGTAGCTGGGATTACAGGCACCCGCCTCCACGCCCGGCTATTTTTTGTATTTTTGGTAGAGACGGGGTTTCACCGTGTTAGCCAGGATGGTCTCGATCTCCTGACCTTGTGATCCGCCCTCCTCGGCCTCCCAAAGTGCTGGGATTACAGGCGTGAGCCACCGCGCCCGGCCCTTTCACTCTGTTTTTTTATGGTTCGTTTGGGTGCAGGATAGATGGATTTGATTATGTGATCAGCACATTTCGGGTAAGATGAGTGATACTGCCTTGAGAATATAATAAAATGAATGTGATATTTGTAGTTTCCTCTTTTCCTCTACACAGGCTCACAATCCACAGCAAAGATTATTTACTTATAGAACATTTTTCTCTGAGGAAACTACACAAATATTTATGTTGGCTTCTCTTACTAAAGAATGGATAAAGGAGAAACAAAAAACCAAGTGAGACTTATCTTGTTTAGAGATAGAGTGATTAAGCTCTAGAAGGCCAACAGAGTTCTATTGTGTTATATTATTCTATCAATTCATTCATATATTCAGTTAGCAAATGTTTATTGAATTACAATTGCATGCCAGGTTCTGGGAAGGCTCTGGGTCCTTTCCTTCAAGACACTGTTGTCTGTCTGTAGAGAATCTTGTCAATTGATCTGCAATTATGATAAAGTGTACTCAGTGCTTTGTTAGGAGAAAAAGACTGCATTATGGAGCTTGGCATTGCAAGAATTGTCAAAGTACTCTACGGTGGCGGGGGTGCACATTGCCAAGTGGAAAGTGGCATGGAATGAGGCCAGAGAGTCCTCATGTGATACATGACATTTGCCTTTATTCTGAAGGATTTGGAGCAGGGTCAGAACCCTCTTGTATTCCAGGAAAAACTCTCTTGACCTCTTCTCTTATTCCTGATGACCATGAGACCAGTTCCACAGGTGCTTCCACAACTGCATACAGCAAAAAGAAAAGAGTGTTTTACCCTTCTTGCTTCCTGACTCAAATCTTATCTGTGTAAGCCTCTTGGCACTGATGGCAACAAGGAAGTACAGGAGTCAATGAATGCCCAGTGGGGCAATCCTTGATTAATTGGGAATAGGAAATGATGAATAAATGACCCAGAGAGACTAAGAAAAAGAAGGCTGAGGACCAAGCTCCAAAGAACATCAACTTGTAGAAAATAATTTAAGAATTTAAAGATTTAGAGATGGGTCCAGGAAGAGAACTCTGCAAGGAAAGGGTATAGGGATCCAAAGAATGAGAGAACATTGATATCTTAGAAGGCAGAGGAAGAAAGTTTTCCTAGGATGAGAGAGAATGAACACTGTCAAATGCTGCAGGAAGGTCAAATAAGACAAGAAATGAAAAGCATGCCTTGGAATTAAAAACATGAAGACATTAGTGATCTGTATTAGATGAGTGTCATTGCAGCAGTGGGAGAGTAGCCACATTATAGGGGTTGAGAAAAGATTTGGAGGTAAAGAAGTAAGGACAATGTATTAGTTTTTTGCTGTAGTAACAAATTATAACAAACTCAGTAGTTTAAAACAACACACACTTATTATCTTATTGTCTTGTAGGTTCTTACTGGACTAAAATCAAAGTGTTAGCAGGGCTGTGTTCCTTCTGGGGGCTCTGGAGGACCTTTTCTAGGTTCTAGAGGCTACCCATGATCCTTGGCTTGTGGCTTCTTCCACCATCTTCAAAGTCAGCAATGTTGCATCTCTCTGACCATTCTATAATGGTATAATCATACCTGAAAATCTTCTCTGCTTTTAAGGATTCATGTGCTTATACTGCCCACCCCCAACTCCCACATAATTCAGAAAAATCTCTCCTTCTCAAGTTCCCTGACTTAGTTATATCAGCAGGTAATTGCCTTTTGCCATGTAAAGTGACATTTATAGTTCTGGGGCTGAAGATGCAAATATCTTTGGGCTGCCATTATTCTGCCTACCACAGGCAATGAGTAGAACACTTTAGAAATTTTTCCAGGAAGAAGAGTCATGTAGCATAGCTTGAAGGCATGTGCAGTTGCAGATTTTTTAAGGAAGTGATGGGGAGGGAAGGCTTAGAAGTCAGATGGACACTGCAAGGATGATATTCTTCGGAGAGAACTCACAGACAAAAATTGGCTGTTTATTTTACTGGGATGATTGTAGATTAAGTTTTCATAATGAGAAAGTGATTATCCATTACGTTAGATGATGACTATGATGATGATTTGGTCTAAAGCTAGTCTGATGTGAAAATGATTGCATCTTTAAGAACTTTAGATTCTTGCTAAAGTAATACTATCCAAACATTGATTTAGTTTGCCATAAAACATTGTATTAGGGAATAAAATATGGTTTATGAAAACTGCATTTCATCCTTTAAGCAATACATATTCTAAACTTGTTATACTGGTATCGTAGAATTAATTACATGCTCTAGAACATCCTGTGCTTGTTATGAGTAAATTGCCAAAAAAATTAAGTGGAAGTTACCAGGGGATTAAGCATTAATTGTAAAACAAATTAATAAATATTTTTAGAATTACTTATTGTCCAAGAGCCTTAAACATGTATTAATATAGTTCCAGTGTCTATGATAGTCTTCTGTATATAATTATATGTATATAATATATATACATTATATATACACACATATATGTATACATACATATATAAACATATACATAAAATATGTATGGAAATATATAAATTTACGTGTGTGTGTATATATATATATATATGATCTAGAGTTGTCTATTATAGGCCAGAATAGTAAACAAAATGACAGAATCAATTTTACTGTATAAAGAGCTTTACTGTGTAATTTACTGATAAAGAGCAGTCTGACTCTTAGAGTTCCCTATTTAACAAGACAGGCACGCAATAAAGCAACCTTCTATTTGCTGTGCTGTATCTTTTACTGAAGTTTAGCATCAAATTTGATCTAGTGAAATGGCAGAAAGGCTAAAATGACCTCTATCTGAAATATGACCAAGGAGTTCTCTTTTTCCAAAAAGGCAGCTTTGTATTTTTTAGGCTTTTAGTGTAGGAGTAGCCCTTCTCTGGGCCTGACAAAAGGAAGCTTACTGTGCCCTGTGCTTTGACTCTTTGAACCTTATGATAACAAATTATTATTACTATTATTTTCTTTTTGGAGACAAGGTCTTGCTCTGTCACCCAGGCTAGAGTGCAGTGGTGTGATCATAGCTCACTGTGGCCTTGATCTCCTGGGCACAAGTGATTTTCCAGCCTTAACCTCCCATATGATAATGGATTCTAACTACACCAAGTTCATGCATATGGAATACATTCAATGGCTGAGCTAGTTTCCTACTTGTTCTCCCCTCTATTTTCTTTTCTCCCATCTCCTTTTCACTGGATGCTTCAACCTCGTTAGTATTTGAGGAAAAAAACTGGATCCTGTCCATCATTTTGGTTGTTGCTTTCCTTTTCCTGGCAGACAGGGCCTAAAGTTTCAATAGAGGAAGTGGGGAGGGACACAGCACATTCAGAGTTTATGAAAGACCTTATTTACCATCAAAGTGAAGGTTTCCAGATACTCCAGCCCTGTTTTCTTACGCTCTTATGTCTTTGATGAGAAATTAAGAACTCTGGCCAGCACAATAGAAGACACTGAGAGGCGGCTGGCAGAAAGCACTACATGGTGTCCTGAAGTTGTTCATTAATTATAAATGATATTGAGGAGTAGACCAAGGAGTAGAAGTGTGTTCAGAAACTTTAATCTTAAGAATTTCTACACAAGCACTTCCGAGAGAAATTTGAATTTACACAGTTAAAAATGAATATTTTTCTGCTAGCTTCCATCACACCATTTTTTTTTTTTGCAAAGCATTCATTGCATCTTACCTTTTAAACAGATACATGTCACTTTGGCCCTCTTCCTGACTCAATTGTAAGTCTTTAGATGGTGGTTCTCCAACATTAGTGAGTTTAAGAACAATCTGAGGACCTTGGTAAGAGAATTTAGGGCAGATATCTCTGGGATTCTCATTCAACAAATTTGTGGTGGGGTCCAGCAATGTTCATTTTAACAAGACCTCGGGTGATTGTAATTCAATGGTCTGTGAGCCACCTTGAGAAATACGTGTCTGCAGATCAGGGTCTCTTCTCTGTGGCTCTTGGGCCTTCGCACTATGCAATGCTCGTAGGGATCCTCAGTGCATGTTTGTGGAATTGAGGTAAATGCTTTGGATGGGTAAAATCCCATTAATGATTCAAACTCAAGTGTCCTGCTTTCAGAGATGAGCCTGCAGCCCTAACGGATTGTCCATAGACTAATTTTTTGATAGAAGGAAGTTGCATAAGCAGTTCTTTACTGGGGACAATTAGTACAAGATATTCTATTTTATCTAGGAGAACAACTGATAGAAAGTTGCTTTATTTATTTGCTTTTTTCCCTAGGGAAAGGTGCAGACCTGGGGAGGAAGAAATGCTGCCTGTAGTACGTGGGGAGAAGGTTCAGTCATGCTTGCATTTCCCATTCATTTCTGGATGTGTGCTTCCTATGTCTTCCGCTTCTTTTGTTTATTGTTTACTAGGTGCTGTGAGGTCTGCTCTTTAATATGCTTTGCCCTTTGTTCTTCTGCCACAGGGTGTGAAGCCATCTACGTTGTTTGCCCTTTGCTCTTGGCTACCTCTAAATGGTCATTTGTAAAAGAAAGAGGAAAATCACATCTTGCCTATCAGCTTTGTGTACATCATTCGAAAATTTTATCTTTAATATACAAAGAAAGTACAGTCCTTCTTTGTGTGGTTACAGAGGGGAATGGTCGTCACACTATGCTCTGGAAGGACATTATCTGGAAAACCAATAGGTAATTATTTTAATGTAAATATAGTGAAAAGCGTCTTTATGTTTTAGAGTTTTGCTAATGCTTTCAGTAACTGCAACAAATTAACATACCACTTTCTTGCATCAACTCTATTCACTCTTCAGTTTATTTAAATGCCATTAGTTTTAGACTGTTTGAAGTTGATCTGTGGAAAATATATGTGTCTAATACCAATTCAAAAAAATATATATAAATTGTTTTGTTTGTTAAATGTATTGGAAATATTTAAGGCTTAGTTTCCAAGTGAGAAAAGGCAATACACTTTAAAATCAAGAATGTTCTGTGTGTCTATCTTCAAAAACCTAAGATTATTTCCGTTATCTATCTAGCTTTCTATCTTCTGATAAGCATTCAACAACAGCTTTATCTTTTCAATTAGTGACACCGTCTTAAATCACAGCAGCTCTTAGAAACAAAACTGGCACAAATACCCTCGCCTCTCAATGGATTTGCATACTATCTTGATGTTGAAAAAAGTTGTAGACATGGAAAACAGCACAGTCCAAGGGTGATGCTTATTTTATCTGGGGTTTATTGCATGAGCAGAGGCTGTCATTTTCCCATAGTGTCTTCATTTATTATGCTAATTGACTTTCCAAGCTCAGACTGGAGGGTGTCTGCCCTGTGAACTATTCTCAGTTGGAGAGTTTTAAAAGCAAACCTGTTTTGTGCCTGAATGAAACCAAAAATCAATGTGTTTCTTTTCAAACAGGGAGGGTCAATACCGTGGTTGTTTTTGTTCCCAACCAGTTATGTAACCGTGGGGACTTGTTTCTTTGCTTTCAGGATTTGTACAAAACACATTAAACAATAGCGGAGGCTTAGGAGTAACCCTCCAGCTGCGCCTTGGAGTGTGTGTCCCTGGGATTGGGAACCTCCTGTGAGTTCCATCTCAAGTGCTGCTGTGTGTGTGTGTGCGCGCGCGCGCGCGTGTGTGTGATTAGCCAGTACGCAGCACTTCCCCAGGGTTGTGTTTCCTTTTTCCTGAGATTTGGCGAAGGGTAAAGGGTCGGAGTCACATGGATACAAGGCTTTTGATTAATGTCCAAGTCACTGCTGTGGCTGCCGAAGCCGCTTCCCCTCCAGCCCCGGCCGTGTGAGGCCAGAGCAGCGGGGCCGGGCGCGCAGGGCCTGGCCGGAGCCCCCACTCCCAGGAGTTTCTTCAGCGGAGCCCCGCGTCCCCCGCGCCGGGATTTCAGCCCGATCCCCTCCTCTCCCTGCGCCCAGCCTCTCCCCAGCATGTAAAGTCTTCTGTCTCTCCTCGGAGTTGGCGGAGGCGGCAACTTTCCATTCTCGCCGCCGGGGGCCGGGCAGCAGCGGGCGCGCGGGTCAGCACCGCCGCCGACCATGAGCGAGGACAGCCGCGGAGACAGCCGCGCCGAGAGCGCCAAGGACCTGGAGAAGCAGCTCCGCCTGCGCGTGTGCGTGCTCAGCGAGCTCCAGAAGACCGAGCGGGACTATGTGGGCACGCTGGAGTTCTTGGTGTCGGTGAGTGTCCCCGGCAGACGCAGGGGGACGTCCGGGCGGCGCGGGGCGCGGGGCGCGGGTCCCGGAGTGGCTGCGGGGAGCGCGCGCCGCATTGTCTGTGCGGGGACCCGGGACGGGTCGGGGCATCACAGGCGCGGGAATCCACTTGTGGACGCTGCGTTCGCGGGCGCGGTGACCCCCGCGGGGATTTGTTAGTGCCCCGAGACTCACTGAGTTGCGGGGGCCTTGGAGACCTCCAGGTCTGAAAAGTTAGCTCTAGAGAAGAGAGCTCCAGTCCAGGGAATCCCGGCTGCCCCATCTTCCCTCATTTTTCTTTTACCCGCCTCCCCAGGCTGCTCAAGTGCACTGTGTAATTGGTTTTCCTTCTTGTTCTTTCCTGGAGACTCTGTTTTAAAGCTTTGGTTTAGTGATTAAAGGTCCAGTCGGCTACATTCAGGTACACTAAGTTAAAAAAAATCCTTGAATGTGCTCGAGTTCGTTACTCAGATAACATGGCAGTGGCCGCTTTAGTTAGGATCTTTGAGACAGAGGATTCTGGTGTAGGGGTACAGAGAGAGCAGCGGGGTGATGATCTCTAGCAGCTGTTGGATATTAAAGCCACATGTGGTGCTCACCCCGTCCTAGTCTTACAATTCCCCGCCTCCCCCCAGCTTAAATCTGTCTTCTGCTCAGTTTCTGGTCCCCTGTTTACATGGCCCATGAGAGTGCTGTAATCAAGCTTCGGGACTTCGTGGAAGTGGGGATGTACTTACATTCCACGTTTCTGCTTGACTCACTGCCATCTGCTTTGAAAACGTTTCATTCATTTTAGGGCCGAAGGGGCAAAACTGAGTGAAAGTAACTGCTGAGATAACACTCAAAAGTTGAATTTTTCCTATTCACTGCTGAAAAGACAAAGAATTTGAGCCTTGGCTTCTTTCCACCCAGATTCCTGGGAGAGCATCATTCAAAGAACCAGGAGCTTTAGTTTTTGTGATCTCATCCAAATCCTTCTCCTTCCAACAACAAATTCCATGCCCCCTTGGTCTGAAGGAAAATATTTCAGGTGCCAAACTTCCTGCTTAGTGTTCTGAAATCTGTCAACTTTCTGCTTATAATCATGACAGATAAAATTCACTTCTTGGCTGTGGCAAGAAGGAAAGAACAGTGTCTCAAGTGATGTAAAAATGTATAGGCTGGGTTCTGGTTGACTTCTCAAAATCAATATACTTGACTTCCAGGGGCCACATTCTCTGCAAATGTACAGGTATTTGAGAATATCCTGGTAACTGGTGATTTATAGAATTATTATATACTTCCTTGTAACAAAGATTGTCAAAAAAGTATGTTTTTAAGATTTGATTTTTAATAGCTTTAAATTTGGCTTTCATGAAACTTTTTCGGTAACAAAGTTCTTTGTCTTTTGAAGAATCTGAGTCATTTCTTACATAATTACTCTTTCTGAAGATCTGTGAACAAAGTACTGTGCAGAATGCTAATTTGCAGACAGTTAATCTAATTATATTAAAAACCAATCTGTTGATCTGTGTTTAAAATATCAGTTTTTCTTCTAATCTTAAACCTGATCATTACAACAGAAAACTTACTATTAGTATATAGAGTTAGGTAAGAAAGTATGGAAAGTATAAAATAAATTTTCCCCTTTTATAAGGAGAACATCATTTCATGATTTCTTTTTATCTCTTTCAGAATTTATGGGCTCTTCCACTTTTCGTTTTCTTTGTGCGTCATTTATGCCTGTTTATGTTTATATGCACCAATGCACTAATTAGTCTGAATGTCATCCTAAATAAAAGTTTACTCTGGCTTACAAAGCCTGAGATCTATTTATAATACATTATTAGATTTTCTTTTTAGGGTGTTATTTATAGCAACATTTACTCCCCATGGAGTTTTCTTGATTACCTGAAGTTGATGTAGTCACTCTGGTTTTGATATTAGACTATGCTAATATGTACCAAGAGCTTTTAATCTATTCAAACCCTTTGGCCTGGTGATTCCTCTTGTAGGAACCTATCCTAAAGGAATGATCAGAGATGGAAACAAGCAATAGAAGTTATTTTTAAAAGTTAGCCATAGTATTAAATAAGTCGAGTGGTAAATTTGTTGCCAAAAATTGATAGTTTACTCCTAAGTCAAATTAAATATTTGTTAGATTAGTCATTAATCATTTCTATTATTGCTTTAAGCCATTAACATGGATGAAGGATGACTAATCTTTATTAGGAAGAGGAAGAAGAGGTAGAAAACATATTTTTAGTTCTACTAAGGACATATTTTTACTTAACTGCCCTATAATTAAGCAAACAAAATGGTATTATGAGCTTTATAAAAAGATCATATGTCCCAGCACTTTTGGGGGCCGAGGCGGGTGGATCACCTGAGGTCAGGAGTTCAAGACCAGCCTGGCCAACATGGTGAAACCCCATCTCTACTAAAAATACAAAAAATTATCCGGGCGTGGTGGTGGACACCTTTAATCCCAGTTACTCAAGAGGCTGAGGCAGGAGAATCACTTGAACCCGGGAGGTGGAGGTTGCAGTGAGCTGAGATAATGCCACTGCACTCCAGCCTGCCTGGGTGACAGAGCGAGACTCCATCTCAAAAAAAAAAAAAAAAAAAAAAAAAAACCAAAAAAAGAAATCATATGGCTAGAGGGAAAAGCTTTTCTAAAATCTTTCCTATTTCTGAGCCCTCTCTCTCCTTAATTCCCACACTTTGGCCTTTAAGGAAAGAGCATCTTCCCCCACTGCCATCCCCAAGACAGCCCAAGAGCATTGCCTTTCTTCTCTACGCTATGGAATGGGTCTATCTGCATCTTCTCTGTAGTTGCCCCCAGGCACACACTGCTGTTTGAACAAAGCTCTGTGTCTTCACCTGGCCACTCTTTCCATGGTGGGCTGTGCTTCCTCAGGCTTCTGCCTTTGTTCTTCCTGGGGCCTTCCTTTTGTACCTGGTGGATTCCTACTGGGCTTTCAAGGCTCAGTTAGCCCCTTCTTCCCAGGTGCTTCTGGCTTTGTATCCACTCTACCCTGCATTTCCTTCTTCCATAGTACCCAAAGTAGTTGATGTGTGCATTTGTTTACTTTGGTCTCATTCTGTTAGACCTCCTTGAGGACAGGGACATACCACCTTGTGTGCCTGTGCTTTCCATAATTGTGTGCAGTGCTTGTGACATTGTAGGTCCTCAAGAAATGCTTGTTGAGTGCATGCATGAATCAATGAGTTGACCCATCCTCTATCCTCCCACTCCATTTTTAAGGATGGTGCCTCAATCATCCTGAACATTTTGATTTCCTGTTTTCTTCCATTTGGTCTAAATAGATAGTAGAATTTTCAGTTTTGCTCAGGCACATATGAATTTATGCAGCAAAAAATTTCAAATTAAACATGTGGTACCTGCCCTTAAAACAGAAACATGATTTAAATCAGATATTGAGGTATTAAAGACTTTGCATGCACTATTGTTTCATATATTTTAAATTTTTGTTTGAGGTCATGGATAGGTTACACTATCTAGATTAATTATTTTTAGGTCACAGATAAAATGGTAGAGAGTGACCTAATTTGCTTGAATTTATGTTCTTGTTTTGCTAGGGAAATGAAATTTTGGGCTTTATTAAAAATATTTTCAAACATTTCTTCTAAATAAATGATTATATGAACCTAACATCCAGTTTTTAACATCCAAAGTCTGGACAATAGTAAGTTACAACCTGTTTCCTGTTTGCAAACCCGTGACAGAGCCTGCCAAGATGACAGACTCATGTGAGTGGACAGAGAAAAGGAAGACCCAGGGCTGGCTTCATGGATGCACATCCTGTGCAGTGGCCCACAGTTCTGAGCTGAGAAGGATGCCCAGCTTGTTTTAATGCTCTGCTATTGCCATCTTGAAATTCTTGCCAATTTTATCTTTGACCTTGTGTTTTGCAAATGAAGTCTGATGGGATGGTGGACATGAGCAGAGCAGATACATGAAAGAAAAAAGCTTTATATTTCAGTACCTTTAACAGCATTCCCCCACAGCCCCCTGCTTTTTGAACAAGAAACCTCACATTTTTATTTTGCACTGGGCCTGGAAAATTGTGTAGGCCAGTTACATTGTGGGTCAGTGGCATTGAGGCAGGATGACCATATAATTTACTGTCTAAACTGGGACACTTGTGAGAGTGAAAGGGAGTGCTATTAATAATGATACTGGGAAACAGATGGAAACTGGGATTGTTCCTGGCAAACCAGAATGCATGGCTAGTCCACATTGTGGGCATATTAAAACAGTGACTTCAAGCTATGTGTCTTGTCATAAACAAAATATTTTCAAGTTTGTTGCCTGTCCAGGCTTTGGCCTTGGATACCTTAGTATTTGAGTCCCATCTCTAATTTGCTTTGTGATTTTAAACACATTCCTAACTTTTCATGCCCCTTTTTCTTCATTCGTAAAATGGAGAACAATAGCATTTCTCAGGGGTATTGTAAGGATGATATGATACATGCATTGGGCTTGGCCCATCTGGCTCATAAGAGGGTCCTATAAGTAGTTACTGTTATCTTGCTGATGCTACAGTTGTTACAAAAAGCCATGCCTATGATCATCATTAGATAGAATTTTTGTTTCTGTTATATTCCTCTTCTACCCTTTCTATATGTCCCAAATTCTCTTCTTTGTTTCCTCCTTCTTTGTTTTCCTTCTGTTAGTGTAGTCTTTTTAATGATATTCTTATAAATGCTCATTGGTTGATTTTAAGACAGTGAGAAAACTTTATATTCCAGGTAACAACAACCATAGTTAGTATGGCGCCTTGGAGTTTAAACAATTGCATCCTCACTCTATTATTCAGCTTAATATATGCGTGTCTCTTAGCTCTTTCAAATTGTGCTCCCTGGAGCTCCAGAGGCCCTTGCAAGGGCTTGCTGGAGAGCTAGATTTTATGGCTTCAGGATTGCCACCCTGGCTCCTCTGTGCATGGCTCTACCTTTCCCAGATTTGAGCTTTCGTAAAAGCAGTTAGAAAAAACATTTGTCTAGATGGCAAATTCCCAGAGAAAAGGGGCTTTGCATTTACTTCCTATGTATGCTTTTCTTGGCCTAAACACAGGGCTTTGTAAATAGCAGGCACTCAAGAAAACAGACAAACAGGCAAACAAAGCAAAAGCAAACAAAGCAGAATTTGAATGCATCTGAAATCAAACTCTTTAAGTCGTGACCTGACTCTTCCAGGCAAAGATGATTGATTCAGCACATTATACTTAAGGTTTATGTTATGGACTGAATTGTGTCCCTCCTCAGGAGTCATATGTTGAAGTCCTAATCCCCAATACTTAAGAATAGGACTGTATTTGTAGATAGGGCCTTTAAATAGGTGATCGAGTTAAAATAAGTTCATAGGGTAGACCTTAATTCAGTTTGACTAGTGTCCTTCAAAGAAGAGGAGATTTGGACACACAGAGAGATACTGGGGTGTACAGAGGAAAGGCCTTGGGAGGACATGGGGAAAAGGCAGGCCTCTGCAAGCTAAGGAGGGAAGCTTCAGGAGAAACCAAACCTACTGACACCTTGATCTTAGACTTCTAAGCTTTCAGAGTTGTGAGAAAATAAATTTCTGCTTAAGCTATCAATCTGTGGTATTTTATTATGACAGCCTGTGCAGACAAATGCAGCTTATGTTAGGTGCTGGGTCATCACAATACTCAATGGGAGCTGCGACACTAGAGCCATGAGCAAAGTCACATGGAGGCAATAGAGATTCTTTCAGCTGGGGAGTCAAGGGAAGTTTTGGAAAGAGGTGATGATAGAGCTGGCTCCTAAAGGAGGAGGAGGAATGTGCTATACTGGGAGAATTATCCATCCCCAGAGTGCAGCATGTGCTATGTGACCTCAGTGTGGCAGATCCTCACATTTGGGGGTCTGAAACAGTCTTATACCCTATTATAATACCAATTACTTTAATATAAAAATAGTAGCTATTGTGGTTAGAATTGTTTCTTAGCAAGAGAATTCTGTTGACAAGGTTGAGGAACAAAGATTGAAGTCTAGTTACCCATTAAAAGTCTGTCATTGCATTAGTTCAGGTAAGAAACGTGGAAAGTCTGATCTGGGGTAGAAGCAATGGAAAATATAAAAGAACAATAACAACAAAAAACCTAAACCAAACCACAAACAAATCCAACGCCCAACTATGAGGGCTTTTTTGGGTAGAAGCTTTAATATTTTGTGTACTCTCAGAAGTGAAGGTTTAAGTAGAATGGAGAACATAGGATGGGGCTAGTTCTCTAGTTTTGAAGACTAGATGGGTAGTGTCATTGACTGAGAATTGGAATGCAGGGGACAGAACAGCACTAGGAGGAGAAGGAAAATGAATTTGCTTTTGGACATGTTGAGCTGAGCCACAAATACTACTATGATTTTTGAAGATAAGAATGTGGAACTTGAGAAATAATTTGGGCCAAAAGTGAGAGATCTAAAAATTAACTAACCATGTATTTTGAAACCATCAATTGAGTGAGATGACACAAGGAGAGCAATTAGAGGAAGAAAATACACAAACAAAAGGTAGTAAGTTGGAGAGTCAATGTTTAAAAGATGGAGGAAGAGTAGAGTGTGCAGGTGACTTTGAGCTATCAAAGGCTGAAACAAAGAACTAGGAGAAGGTGATACTTTGAAAGCCAAGGAAGGATCTAGTTTTCAAAGAAAGGTCTCTTTAAAGTGGCAGGACTTGAGGGAAGTGGGGTGTGTAAAGACTGAAGGGGTCGCTGGATCTGGCAGTTAGAATGTCATTGGGGTTTTAGCTTCAGTAGAGCGTGTGAGCAAAAGCCAGACTGTCAGAACCAGTTGAGACATGAGTGGAAGCTGAGGATGTGAAGGATGATGGATAAACTATTCAAGGACTTTGGTGGTAACTGCAAGGAGAGAAGGGGATGATTTTGTCTAGGGATGGGAAAGACAGATGAGCCTAGCCAAGGGGAGAGAGACAATAAAAAGGGAACTAAAGGAGCGACAACAGAAAGTGGCAGAGGGCAAATGGCATCTTTGGGGGAAGCATAGCAAGCACCCCCATGGCACTGGGAGATAAGACAGGGCAAAATTTTCTGAATTTTCTGAGCCATCTTGCTGTGTAACATACCCATAGTAAAACATAGTAAAGCTAAGAATGGGCAAGCTGTCACTTGTGTATTTTAAAAATTCTGCTGCTTCTCCAGTGTACAGCTAGTGGAACTGCCTGGGATGGTCTTTGTGGCCCCTTGTGAACACATACCAGAGGCTTTCCCTTCCACACTGGGACAGTGAGGTGAACTGCATGGCACAGAATCTGATGAACTGGTTTAAAATCCTCGTACTGAAACTTACAAACTCTCTCTTTGGGCAAACAACACAGCCTCTGTATGTCTCAGTTTCATATTTGGAAAACACATTTGATAATACCTCACAGGGCTGGCCTGAAATTCAAATCAGCTTCTGATTAGGTAAAGTCCTGGTAGGTAGGAAGTGTTTCTTCCTTTTCATTTATTTATTTATTTATTTATTTATTTATTTATTTATTGATCTCGCTCTGTCGCCCAGGCTGGAGCGCAGTGGTGCGATCTTGGCTCACTGCAACCTTCCCTCTTCTGGGTTCAAGGGATTCTCCTGCCTTAGCCTCCTGAGTAGCTGGGACTACAGGCACATGCCACAATACCCGGCTAATTTTTTCGATTTTAGTAGAGACGGGGTTTCACCGTGTTGTCCAGGCTGGTCTCAAACTCCTGAGCTACGGCATTTCCCCCACCTCTGCCTCCCAAAGTGCTACGATTACAGGCGTGAGCCACGGTGCCCGGCCGGAAGTGTTTTTTTTTTTTTTCCCTCCCTAAACTCCAAGCTTGTCTCCCTCTCTGCTGTCTTGTCCATCCACAGACTGTGCTTGGCACGTGCTCAGACCAGCTTGAGAGTCACCAGCCTGGTCTGCCAGTCACCCTGTCTTTTCCAAGCCTGGAGGCATAAGGACAAGCTTAATAGAAGAAGGTTCTGAGAACGCCAGCGGGGCCTAGGGAATGCAGGAGGTGGAGTGTTCTGGGAGCCAGCAGGGAGGGTGGCTTTCCTCCAGAAGGAACTTAGGAGTAAGGACAAGGGCCACTGGAGGGGAGAGGCAAGTTTGGAGGTTGCTTGCTACCCGATGGTCGTTCTTCCTCTATGAAGTTAAACTCTGGTTTTCTGTCTGATGTTCTGTTGTGTTTTCTTCTTGTTTTGTTGTTTGTTCTTGCTGAGAGGGCAGTTCCCTGAAGAGAACAGTAATGATTTGGACACACACTTTCAGGAATAGAAAAGGGAATTGAGCTTGGACATCTGAGGGTGGATGTATGATAGGCTTTGTTCAGTTATTCTTTTAAATGTGATTTTCTTAAACACGACATAAATTTAGAAGCTCAAGTAGAGACGTAAGCATTTTTGGTTTATTACCTCTAGTGTGAATAGGTTCAAATCTCAGAAATAATGACAACCATTTTTTAAACCATGGTGCAAATAGTATAAAGCTTCTATTTTACATTTAATGCACGTATCAGTCATTAGCCATGTAAAAAAAAGAAAATGATTTATCTGACATTTTAGTGTGATTATAGTTTCTTAAGCACTTGTTTTAAACAGTGTTTTCTTAAGTATTCTTTTAGTATATACTTGGTATTAGATTTTCATACCAAATAAAATTATTATGTCTGTTTTCAGCACTATTAGTTTGACCTAAAAATAATTGTTTTAGTTTGCATTATTTCTTTAAACATTTTATTTATATTTACTTTTCATGAGATGGATTTTTGTTCTTCATTAAAAGTGTTATTAAATTTATTAAAATTTTTCAAGTGTGAATTTATTAGAATTATATTATTAGCTATGTTAAAATCAAGATCTTTGATTTAATTATAATTGTAAATTGAAGAATTTATAATTTATTAAAATTGCATTAGCTATATTAAAATCATCTTTGATTTATAACACTGTAGCTGCCTCAAACAATCAAAAATTCAGGAAAAGCATTCCTTAGTAAATGTTTCATTGATTAAAAGTGTGGCTGGGTCACTTTTTCCATGATATTGAACATAACTTCACATGATGATACATCTAATAATAACTGCTTAAAAAATTTTTCCCTCATTTTCATAAACTGTTGCATTTGATCCAAGAGTTCAATGATTGAAATTTTAAGAATGTTAATTATGTTTAAGAATGTTAATTATGTTAATTATTAACATGTTTAATATGTTAATTTGAAGTTACGATTTTTAAGCACTTCTAGTTACTATCGGTGATTTCAGACTTTGATTTATTGAATAAATTTGTTGTATAGCCTTACATATAACGGACCATAGTGTACAAAAAGGGATCTATTTTGCTCGAGAATATCTTAGCCAAGGACATTGTGTTTTGTCATTAATGTGAAATGCATATTTTTCCATTAAAAGGCAAACCCTTCATTTGAAAGGTTAAATTGTACAGTACTTAAGAAATGACTCCATCTGATTAAATTTAGAATACCGATATAAAAATATTCTCTGGTTTTACAGTGAAAATATCACAATATAGAATATAGATGGATAAACATTTTTATTCATCTGAAAACTTTGTTTCTCGGAGAGAGTCAAATATGGATTGATATCTGTGTTTGATTTTGCTTTGCCACTTTTGTTATTTTAATTATCTATTTAAGTTGTCTTCTTGCCAGTAGGAGAGGCTTTATAGATGGTGACACATTTTCAGAGATTGTGCAAGAAATGCTAATGTTTTCCCTTGGTTCCTTGTAATGCCTCAACTTGGCCTTGCTTTCATGCTTCCTAGGAGTTCCAGCCTTTTCTTATTTGAGACTGTTGCCCCAAAGAAAGAAATCTTAGGATTCCAGAAATAACATCTCCCATTCCAAAGCCTTATTTCTATCAGTAGCACTAGGAGAAGATCTATGGAAAGGCATTATTATGCTCTATTAATTGACCTAAATGTTAGTCCCGCACCCACATACTCCAAGATTATTTTAAGAATTCATTATTTTCCCAGAGGTATGTGGATGAAGGGGGCTTTCATTTTCTATACTGTATAACTATGTCAAATTTGGCTTTCTATAATTTTATATATAAATATATTTGTATTTATATATTTTATTATTATTTATTATTTTTTTGAGATAGAGTCTTGCTCTGTTGCTCAGGCTGGAGTGCAGTGGAACGATCTCGGCTCACTGCAACCTCTGCCTCCCGGGTTCAAGCGATTCTCATGCCTCAGACTCCCAAATAGCTGGGATTACAGGCACCTGCCACCATGCCTGGATAATTTTTTGTATTTTTAATAGAGACGGGGTTTCACCATGTTGACCAGGCTGCTCTTGAACTCCTGACCTCAGGTGATCCACCTGTCTCAGCCTCCCAAAGTGCTGGGATTACAGGTGTGAACTACCATGCCTGGCCAATTTTATATATTTTATATATTTACAAAATGTATTTTGAATATTCTAGACACAACTTTATCTCAAGTTTTCTTTTTTTTTTTTTTTGATCCTTAGAACATGCTTTTATTTTAGTCAATTTAAAACTGAGACTTTTCATTGAAAATTGGCAGTTTAAATTCAATAGAAGACACAACGCCACCAAATCCCACTGCCTTTCAGATGTTGGCTGAGTGTCCCTTCCCACTCACAAAGCCTCACTGCCGTGCCCACCTCACTCCCAGCACTGCCTGCTGACATCAGCCACTCCCTGGGCACGGGGTTCCCAAAACATGAGAGTATCCCTGCCAAGCTGTTTCCTCCCAAATTATTTTCTGCCCTCCCTGTCAAGCCCTCCCCGACCTCCAACTCCTGTCCCCAGCCAGAGACCAGCAGGTGAGACTCTCCTGTGCTAACCCTTGTCTGGGATATAAAAAGAGGTGTTGGCCGGGTGCGGTGGCTCATGCCTGTAATCCCAGCACTTTGGGAGGTCACCTGAGGTCAGGAGTTCAAGACCAGCCTGGCTAACATGGCAAAACCCCATCTCTACTAAAAAAAAAAAAATACAAAAATTAGCTGGGTGTGGTGGTGTGTGCCTGTAATCCCAGCTACTCAGGAGGCTGAGGCAGGAGAATCACTTGAACCCAGGAGGCGCAGGTTGCAGTAAGCCGAGATCACACCATTGCACACCAGCCTGGGCAACAAGTATCTCAAGTTTTCTTGTACCACTTCATAATGAAACCTCTGGCAGAGACTTCTAAGTGTCCCCAATACCCAATGTTCTTTTATTCTATAGTGGTAAAAGTTTTAGGTCCAGCTTAAGACTACATTTCTCAGCCTCCCATGCAGATAAGTGTGGGCCTGTGTAAAGGTTCTGGGTAGTGGGGTGTGAGCAGAAGTGGCCTGGATAACTTCTGCAGTGTGCCCTTATTCTGAAGAGTGTGCATTCTCTTTTCTCCTTTCCCTCTTCTCCCTGGCTGGTATGAGGATGTGATGGCAGGTGATGGGGCAGCCATTTTAGAACATGAAATGGAAGGTACATGTTCAGGGTGACAGAGCAACAAAATAGAAGGAGACTATATCTTTATTCTTTCTTACTAAGACCATGTCTTAAAGCAGTCTAACCTATGTCCTGTCAAAAATGGGCCTATAAGAGAAATCAATATTTATTTAACTCTGTCCTAAAATCATCACATTTTGATACCGAGGCCTCATTGACTTATGCAAATCATTAATGAATTGGCCAACTTTAGTATCTTTTTTCTATCTTTGTCTAATATTTTTAGTTTATTTTTTGTTTTTTCTTTAATAAATCTCTAGTTCAGCCATCATTTCCCCGGATTATGCTAAAACTGCACTTTTTTTGGTTTTCAATAGTTATACTTTAGTTTTTCCTTTAGAAAAAGAAGAGTATTTTTTCTTACCTGTGCTTAACATATTCTTTTTTTTCCTGAAGGCCAGAATTTTGTGTTTATTTGTAAGGATATTTGTTCAGCTGCTTTAACTGAGACCAAATAACAATAGTTTGAACAATGCGGAAGGATTGTTTGTGGCCAGGAAAGCCATATGTAATCAACATGACCTTTTTTGCATCCTCTCTCAGAACTCTGGTTATTTAACTTTTAAATTAAATATACCCCAGCGGTGTTCCAGTGGGGTTAGCAGCTTAGCGGCATCAGGTCATTCAGAGACTCCTGCTTCTTTTCTTGCTCTACCAGCCCCTAGGACCAATGAAATCTGAGTATGTGGGGGTGAGAGCCAGGCCTCAGTATTTATGTAGATTCTCTAGGTGTTTCCAATGGGTTAGGGAAGGTGGGGGAACCAGTATAGTGGGGTGTTGTCCTTTTCCCTATGGTTGAAGCTGACTTACCACTACACTTTTCACATTCCAGCCCCACGGGGACAGAGGGTGGGAGACAAAGTGGAGGGCAAGCACTCCCTCTAAGGATATGACCCAGAAATGACACACATCACTTTCACTCTCATCCCCACGGCCAGATCTTTGTAACACGGCTAATCCAGCTCTAAGGGAGACTGGGAAATATGCTGACTGGCTGGACATCCACGTGCCCAGCTGAAACTTAGGGAGTTCTACACTGAAATAATGACATGGGAGTAAATATTGAGGGGCAAAGAGTCATCTCTGCCACATATTGAATCCATTAATACTTTAGTCTCCTGTCCTCAGAAAATCATTTATATTAATTACTGGATTCCTTTACTGTAAGAACCTGTTGTATTTAAAATATAATGGATTATTTTCCTCTAAAATAATATATTCTTTCCCACATAGCAATCCATCTAACATTTCTCTCTCTCTCCACATATATTTGTAAGAACTCCAGAGCTCTCAAGGTAGTTTTTGTTTTTTTCCCGTTGGCTTTCACTACAGAAAGGCTTTGGGATATTTGGTGATTTTATGTAATTTTAAAATTTTGTGGAAGTTTCCAGAAAAAAATATTCCAAGATAATATGGAAATTCTGTTTTTGTTATGTGTTTCTTATGTGTTAGGCACTGCATATTTATATTTAACTCACAACTTAGAACTACCTTCAAGGCTCGGATCATTGTAAACTCACACCTGGGGACATTTTGGTCAGTTCCTAATTGGGAGAGTGGGGATTCTGAAAAGATCCACTGCAAAAGTTGTATAGCTCTTCCAAGATGTTCTGCTGATGAATCACAGGCCCAGACTCTTCTGGATTGTGGGAATGGTGTGATTAATCAGGACTAGGAAAACCAGGGCAGATGCTGAAGCAGGGACGCAGAACTTGTTGACTCCGGAAGTACACAGGAGCTAGAAGTCAGGAAGGAACAGTAGTTCATTTCAGGCAAACTATCAAGTGCAAGAGAGCAACAGGAGCTTGTGGTCAATCCAAGACAGGGTTAGAGCCAGGCAAGCACTCAGGAGCCAAAGATTACCCAGAAGTCAGGAGTTTCCCTCACAGAAATAAGGAAACACAGGAACCTTTCAAAAATAGAAAACCTTAGTTCTCCCCTTGGCATATCTCTTAATATGTGTTGGTACTCATGCTATTTTCAGCTTAATTTAAGTCCTCTGGGATCATTTTGGATCTCTGTGTATTTACAGGCTTCCTAACAAGTTTGAACCCTTGGCTTTGTGTTTAAATATAGCTCATGTGTTTATCCTATATATGATCAAATCACAAGACATTTGAGGCAAAGATATAAAATTAGTTTGTATAATTAACATGTAATTATTATGTGTATATATATATGTGTGTATGTGTGTATATATATGTGTGTGTGTGTGTGTATGTGTATATATATATATGCACACATGGTCCAAAATGTGTGTATGTCTGCATTCAGTGGATATTCTATTGATTGCTTAGGTGAAAAGCATTAATGTAGTTTAAACATATATTAAATGAATCCATTGTTAAAAATGATCACTATTCTTGAGAGTGTTCTGTTTGCCAGACCTACTTTGTTTGACAGGATAGAGGAGGGAGAGTAAATGGCTTTCTGGTAGTCATAGAATGAAGTTTGGTCAATGGGTCATGTTATATAGCTATAGACATTTTCCTCAGTTTCTAGCAAGGAGAGTTAGCATAACCATATGATTTTAGGGTCCAAAAGGGAATCATGTTATTGATGGAAGAGCATAGCTTTCAATTAAAATAGGAGAAGTTGATGTTTCTCCTGTATAATTTTTAGTGTGCTAGTAATTCTCACATGTAAGTTGGGTCTTCTCTGTATCATTAAATGTTTTGAGGGTAGCAAATATTCTTTGGGATTTAAGATTTTAAAACAAATTCTACTTATGGTTGACTTCATCATGAGGAACATGATAAGTTGGATTGTCAGAAAATTTGAGAGCTTAGTACTTGACTGGATCTTCAATTTTAAATATATGTATTTCTATAGATGAGGATTTGGGTCAGATTCACCTTTGATGATGTTGTGAAAATATAAGCAAACCTTAATGAGAGATCTAGGTAGTCAGCTAGGATATTTGAATAAATTTTTTAAAAAGAAAATATCTGCTAAAATTTAAAGAAAATAAATTGCCTATAGTTTTACTATGTTGTACTATATATCCTTCCTACAAATTATTTCTTTTCCAGTATGTCACAATTCAAAGTTCCAACTCCTCTATGATATTCTGTAATTTCCCTTAGTACTGAATATGTGTTAAGTAAAATCTACAGGTTTTTTTTTTTTCAAATAATACAGAACTAAAAAATCTATAAAAGAGAACAAAGGAATTACCATAAAATGCATCAATCTGGGCGGAGCTTGGAAGGCTGAAGTGGGAGGATCTTTTAAGCTCAGGAATTCAAATCTAGCCTGGGCAACATGGTGAGACCTCTGTCTCTAAAAAACAAACAAACAACAAAAAACAACAACAACAACAAAAAAAAGAAAATGCAACCAGAGCTATTTATAAATTAATGTGCAAAAACAACTTTATTAAGTGAAAAACCTTATTTTCAGCATTGCATAATTTATGAATCAGGCAACCTAAAAAATAACCCCTAATATGTTAAGCGTTGTGATTGATTCTCTCCAATGATTGCTTTCAAAATCCAGATATTTTTATTCTTCATGGTCCAAGGCATATTTATTGAGCACCTACTGTGTGCCAATCACTATTCTAGGTTCAGAGGATATAGCACTGACAAGCATTACAAATTCCTGCTTTCATGGAGCTCCGACTCTAACCCAGGAGCTACAAGATAAATGAGTAAAATATATGATATATTAGCTAGTCTAAGTGCCTGGGAGAATAAGTGAAGCAGAGAAGAGGAATAAGTGTGCATGTGTTTTGACATTTTATGTAAGATGAAAAAGCAGGCATTCACTCTTTTCTGTCACTCTTCTTTTTTGTAAATATCTAAAAATATTTGAAAGAATTATATTTTTTACTGTAAACCTTAACAGGCAATATCCAGGAGGAAAGTGCCAATTGATTTCTTGTTTAAATCTTCAGTGTAGTGATAATTCAGAGGTGAGATTAAACCCAGATGTACATTGCTAATAAATAAAGTTAATAGAACAGATTAGAAAAAGTATGGTGACACTAAGACTTAAAGCTTTAACTAGTGTCATTCTTTAGTTGTCATTTTTCAGTCTATCGACTTTAGTATAATAGGCATATATTTTTTAAAGGTGCAAACTTTAAAATCCACTGCCTCACTCTGTTCTGTGTTTATACCATTGAGGAGCTTATTTTGTGCAGCGTTTTGTCAATCAGGTTTCATGCCCAGCAGCTCCGTGTCTAGTGGAACTGCAGCCAACATTCAAATTCATCATGGGTGGGAACCCAGCACGCTGTGCAGTTGGGGCACCATTGGCTGAAAAGCTTCTGCTGGAAATGAAGTATCCTTTAGCAGTGAGGGGACGGAAGCACTGAACAAGTGGGGCAGGGGTGGGAATTGGAGATCTTGAATGTGCAGCAGGCTCTAAAAGCCATTTTATGACCATTGCCTTAGATAGTCCCAGATGTGAGTTAAAAGCTAAGGTATGAGGGGCTTTCATACATTTTTCTTATTTAAGGCCTTTCCCTGAAAGGGGATAGGAAGGATCAAGAGTACCTTGCATTCTGAGCAAACTGTCGCAAGGACAGAAAACCAAACACCACGTGTTCTCACTCATAGGTGGGAATTGAACAATGAGAACACTTGGACACAGGGTGGGGAACATTACACACCGGGGCCTGTCGTGGGGTGGGGAAAGGGGGGAGGGATAGCATTAGGAGATATACCTAATGTAAATGACGAGTTAATGGATGCAGCACACCAACATGGCACATGTATGCATATGTAACAAACCTGCACGTTGTGCACATGTACCCTAGAACTTAAAGTTAAAAAAAAAAAAAGTACCTTGCAAACCCTCCCCTGCTTTCTTCCTGTGGTATTCTCTCTCTGATAGCCCTATATAAATGACTCCCTTGAGACTTGTGGACAGCTGGAAGAGGCCCCTGTGTGGCCTGTAAAGTGCCATTGGAAGCCTCTGCCAGAGACTGTGGGGAGGGGAAAGGTCACTTGAGGACTGTGGAAAATATTCCCTTTCTCCTTAGCATCCTGGAGCCTCGGCTCTTGACTAAATTGTTAATAGAATCTGGGAGCTCGGATTCTGGTGCTGACATTTTTTTCAGGGTTAGTTCTAGAAATGATGTTTCTTAAGCAGCCTTTTGTGGAGCTTCATTCTTCAGTTCACTGAATTCGCAGCACAAAGAAAAGGAAATAGGTTTATTACCATCATCATTACCAACTTCAGAATAGGAATGGGTGAATAATTATATTGGGCTTTTAAAAAGTAGAACCAAAGGGAAGGAATTTAGCTGTCTGTATTTTTTTGATAAGGTTATGTGCTTTCTTCTTCCTGTTTCTCTTTAAGGAGACCTTTCTGTGGCTCATACATCATAAAAGTCAAAAGGAAGTGCAAACACAATTACCGCAGAAAGTTGAAATCTTTTGCATCCACTTCTCTTTTGTGCTATTTGTGACCTGTCTGCCTGATTGTTTCAAAGTAAGGAAAATCCTGGGTTTCTTATCTATGCTTTTCAGGGGAACTGGTTTTGACTGTGGTATGAATCTGACAAAATGGAGACAATCAGCCTTAACCTAATAGCCGTTGTACCAAACTAACCCACAAGAATGCAAAGGATACGTGGGTGAACTTTAAAGGCAAGACTTGCCTAAAAATAATGCAAGATAGAGTGCCTAGGAAGGAAATCAGATATGTAAAACTCCTTGAACTCTGTAACAGAATTTTCAATCCATCAGGAGCTCTTACTTGGAGGCTTTGAGATTTTCTGCCGCCCTCTGCTCAGCGTCTTAATGCTCATGCCAGTCATCAGGTTGTCGTGTGGCTGGGGTCACCGTGCCAGAGCCTGACCTGGAGGCCCTGAGTGCTGACAGTGCTCATTTATCAAGAGCACAGTGTTTGCTTGGGGTTATCACTGGGGAGCGAGGCCGCATTTAGAGTTTGGTCTAAGACAATGTCTGAACATGGCAGGGGGTCATAAAGGAACCGGGGACAAGGGTTAACCCAGCTCAGTTCTCTCTCTGAGGTCTACGAATGCCACAGCCAAAGCAGCAGCTTCAGAGATCTCTGCTACCTTTTAGAGAAATGTCGTTGCTGTTGCTGAGCCGACTCTCAGGTATTCTGGTCTCATCGCCCCCTGCATCTTTTCTCATGCAGGAGTCTCTGGCACTGACTGTGTAGCTTTGAGTGTGGCCTTTAGGCTTGTGATGACTCTGAGGGATGGACCATCCCATAATAATAAGGATTAGGACCAAAATTGTAACCCAAGGAGAGGTAGATTTTGATTGCTTTTAAACTTACTTCCTGAGATGATTAGAGTAACATTTGAGACAGTTGGTTTGTAGTTACTCCCTCAAGTCCATTTTCCACCTAGGAAGGTTTATTAATGTTTTATGATTATTGTATAATTTAGAAGAATACTTACCAGCTGCTGGGGCCTTCCTTAATACATCAAGTCTGGTCTCTTCTGGAGGTGGAACCCTCAGGAAAAACTTGAAATTCTTCCTGACAGCTTGTTCGAAGGTTGCTATTTATCTTGGTGAGTGGGTTCATTTTGCTACCACTGTGTAAAAATGGGAAGTCTCTTCCTTCAGCTCACCTACAGTCCCAGGTGAGCACAGGTGAAATGGGTTGCTACAAACAAAAGGAAGAGAGTTGGAGAATCTTATGCCCATCATCTGAGTCTCACTCCAGTCTGAAAATTTCTATAATTTCTAAAATTTCTATAGCTCAATTTGCTCTAATTCCCGGTACCTTCCATATTTTTTCCTCTTGGTTGTTTATGCTGTAGTTATAATCTGCTTAGAGATTCCATAAGTATGGGAAATAGTAAGACAGAAATCAGCTATCTCCATTTTGGGAAGTCAAAGTGTGAAGTGGTTTTGTTTATTGACCTGATGGTGTATATTTGTGTAACAGTTGTTGAAGGTGAGTTAATCTCAATCTGTTCATCTAAACAGATCGAAATCTGTTCCTTGGAGTCATAGCCTCTAAATTTCATGTAAAGCAGTGTAAAGTTCAGATACAGTTTAATCATCAAACTACTGCCCCACACTAAAAAAAATAATAAATAAAAAGGCCCAAACCCCCAAACCTGAAATGAGGACTGTTCCTATTCATATGAAGAAATAGTGTAATGACCATCAGCCTTTCAACAATATGGTATTAATTATGCTAGCAAAAATAACAATACCCCTAATCTATTTTTATGGTGCTATGTCTCTGATGGAACTAATTTTCAAATAAAACCTAATAACTTACTTAGCAGTTCTCAGCTCCACCAACCTCCTACAGAGATTCTGTTGGGCTGCTAGTTTGGGAAAATATAGCAAACATAACTTGGAGTTAGAGTTCTCACACTAATAGCTACAGACTCATGTTTTCTTGATCAAGAGGTAATCCTCCTTCAACTTCAGAGTAAGAAATATGAAATAAATCAGGAGAAAATCATTTTCCTCTTCTGCGATTGTGAAACAACTGATTATCATACAGGAGCCTGTACCAAGTGCATGTCAGGAGGCTTGAGGGTCAGGACAGAGAGTGGGGGTGCAGGGCTCACTTCATCCACCTGCTAACACAGCAGCAGAAATGTGCTATGTGCAGCTATTTTGCGATTATTATTCTTATATTTATTTACCCAATGCAAACAGATTCCCTTTCGTCTGTCGTTCTAGTAACAAAGAGTAAAGGCCTGTGGCTTTTGACTAGATTTTACTTTTCACAGGAACTGTGGAAAAGGCTGTCCCATTTCATGGTGTTGCTTTTGTGGGACAGTGATTAAAATGGTCCCATTGAAGGGTAGGTGCAGGGGTATAGAGTGGTATAGGGGGTAATAAAGGTAGCTTGGGGCCAGATGGTGGATGGCCTTGAATAACAGTAGAGGTAGTTTAGAACTAATTAGTAGACAATGTGGGAGCTAGGGGAGATTTTTGAGTAAGGAAGTCAAAACACTGGGCCTTGGTTCAGGAAGGGTCATCTGGGAGGCCGGCTTCTAGCCACAGAGTGCAGGAATGGCTCTATTGGGCATAGGTGAGACCTGAGAGAGATCAATTCATTAAGCTCAACAAAAGTCAGAAAGACTAAAACGGTGAGGAATATTGCTGATGCTTGGACCTCGGTCCAGACCAGCTTAATTAGAATCTCAGGGTGTGGGAAGAGAGAGTGGAAGTCAAGAATTGCTATTTTTAAAAAGCTCCCCAGGTGATTCCAATGTGGGAGTAGGGTTCAGAAATACAAGGAAATGAATACATGACATTAATATATATATTAATCAAGGATTGAGATACATGCTTTCCAAGCTGCCCCTAGAAAATAGATAATATCATAATAGAATGAATGATGAGCAGAGATGCATTGACAAAATCCACTTATAAAACTAAGAAGTAACTCAACACTGAAGAGGAAACTAAAGAGAAATGAAATTAGCTAGGAGGCTGCATTTATTGGAGATATAGTTATCTAGTAATACTTTTCAATAGTATTGAGGAATACTGGTGGTGGAAAAGATATAGTTAAAGTTTTGATTTAACTTAGGTAGAAAGCAGTCAACAAATCATTTTCCATGTGTCTGAGCAAGGCAATAAGACAACAGCGATTAGTGGGAAGTACTCCTGACATGGGAAAGGAAGTATGCTACTTTGGGAAATAAGGATGTTGTAGAAATTAATATTTTAAAGTCTTTGGAGAATTCCCATGGAGGACTGATGTATTTTCCAAAGTTCTTTGTTGTGATGAGATATGGAGAATTATTTTCGAAGTGCCAATTTGTGAACATAAGCATATGCATGCCAAGGGAGATTTGAAGTGCAAGAAACTGATTTCTGTAAAGCCACTTGTTTGATGTGATGTCCTTAATGGTTTTGTTTTGTTTTCATATTTTCCCTTATGTCTAAAGATATAATTAAAGTTCACTGCTGTGAGGGGCTCAGGTGTCTTTACTTTTGGCTCAATGAGTAATCGCCCTTGATTTCTGATTGCAGTAATTTCTGTAATAAAGCCCATTGGTGATCTCCATAAAACTTATTACCTCTACATATGAGTAAGGAACAAAAGTGTAACTTTGATTTCTTCCTGTTTATGCCATCAGATATTGTCAGGTATTCTGTGTTGAAAGTATGTGAAACCTCTTCTGAATCTCATTGCCTCTTGCAGCTCCTGTGTAAATTCTGTCCCAAAGCTTTCAGGTTCCCTGACAACATCGTTGTATTTACTGCTGATTTTACTGCATTCTCTTCCTCATTCAACTGCTTCGCAACCTGGCTTTCAGACCCTTTTTTTAAGAAGCTAGGCTCCTGAAGGTTCCCCATGACTATCTTTTAACCATACCTCTTAATTCTGTCACCAGTTTTCAGCTCCCTTCACTTCCCCGGCATTGTTCATCAGTGTTACTTGTTTGAAATTCCCTCCCTGTAGGGCCTCCCTTAGGTTCACTGATGAAACTCTACAGTTACCTACTTTTCTTCTAACTTTCATTTCTTACCTTTGCATCCCTTTCTACTTACTTTAATCCCTTCCAGTAAGCTTATCAACTGACCATGGCCTCTGCAATTACCTTTACTAAGCCAAATTAAATTATATTGCTCCAGTGAAGATTTTGAATCCCAAAGTCATGTCTTCTATATAAGGACATTCCATTGTATGTCTCACTTTTGCCTTAAACTCAACATGTGCAAAACTAGATTCATCATTTTCCCTTAGAGGACATGTAACTCCTCTTTGTCCCTCCCCTATTTTTCTATAATTGGTCTTCTCTGGTCTCCCTGGACTGGAAGGCTCAGTGTCATCTTTGTCTCCATATCTTTCATCCCTTGTTCAGCCATTTTCAATGCCCTGTTGATTTCTGTTTCTAAGTGTCACTAGATATACCCCTTTCTCCAGGCCTCCCCTGCTTCTTCTCTGAAGTAGTCTCCTTTACTTTAGGGGTGATACGGCAATAAAAGTATGGGCAGGCTGATACCCATCCAACAAACATGCTCAGATTAATCCTCCTAAAAGTGTTTTCATCTTTTTATTTCATTTTATCATAAACTTTGCCTCCTTGATGCTCAAACATCCTAATTTATCAATTTGTCATTTTAGAGCCTTTTTATAAAAAAGGGCCCTTGGCATATCTGTCAAATTAACTTACTGTAGCTACTCCTGAAGAATCTCTCCTACAGGGTTCTCAAGTGATCCATCAAACATCTTGCTGACCTGCCTTTATGCCTCTACTTATGTATGCTCTTCTTTCTTCTTGAATATTCATACTTGAATATCTTTTCTTCTTTCTTCTTGAATATCCATACTCAGGATCCAATTCAAACATCACCTTTCTGTAATGACATCTCTTCCTAGTCTGTTTCATACCAATTTTATCTTCTTGTCACTTCCTATATAGGTTCTTGTCACTACTAACTATAGGTTTTATTGTTGGTAACACATATCTTAGCACTTCAGTGTTATTGGTCTTGCATTACTATGTATGTGGGTTTTGTAATAATTTTTTTGGTGTGGTATATCACAGTTTATAAAACATTATCATATTTGGGCCTGATAGTAAAGCAAGTCAGACATTTTACAGCTGGGAACAATTGTATTAGCAGTAGCCCCAGAATGCATGGATACCGAGAGTTAAATGTAAAATGTGAAAGTGGAACCTAGGGGTTAACATCAAGAACAGTGCTAGTTCAATTGTTCTAACTTTCAAGGTCCTTTCACTTACTGCAAAACTTAATGCACATTTTTTTCCTTGATATATTCTATAGAACCTAGCATATGTCTGTTACATACTAGGTGTTAAGTATCTTACTGGCTGAAGTAGAGTAGTATATGCTATAAATAATCAAGAAAATATTCTATGAATTATAAAAATGTGCCATATACCTTTCTTCACTTAGATTGAAAATTGGAGAAAGAGTGAATTATTACTAAAAATTGCTTTGATGTGTTCTGATAAACAGCTTTCTTGAGGTAATGTGAATTATAGGAACCTTGTGTTTGAAAGCTTTTCTTTCAGTGGTGCCTTGGTATACTGCTTTGGACTTAGACTAACAAGATACAATTTGCCAGTATCTTGGTTGAGAAGAAACAACATGATTGCTATGAAAAAAAAAAAAGAGTGAAAAAAGTAAAAGAAAAATCTATAGAGTTTTTAAAAAGCATTCTCATAAACTTGATTTTAAAAGTGAAAATTAATGAGCTTTCTTCATGTTCTGAAAATATATTTTAATAGGTATTATATATTATAACGTGACATCAATTAGCTAAAATCCTACCTAGAAATATGCTAGTTCATTACGTTTTGGAGCTAACTTTTCCATGTAAGGGATAACAAAGGATGCCTGAAAGGGAGTTGACATTTTTATTGTTTTTGGTAGATTAAAATAATTGGATTGGCCAAGTATGAGGGTGAGAAAATTTTCCTACTATTTATCATGCAAATTCTGAGAATTTATTTGGAACTGATTGTACAAAGCTAATACTAAGAAAAAGTTATTAACTTTTACTGGAATAAATAGTTATGATGGTCCTCTTAACCTAGAGATGATGCAGTGATAGCATTTTAGAAATAGTTTTGTTTCAAATTCATTTATTGCTTTGGTCTCTTGCAGTTTTATTACCTTCTTCATGTAAGGATATAAACAATTGGATATTAAGTTAGTTGTAAAACCAGGTAGAAAAATGGACAGTTTTTGTGTGCACCTCCAGTCTCTGCTGCATCCTGACTGTGGTGACTCAGAATTAGCTCTGGAATCCATCCTTGCTGTATGTTCCTCATACCACCTCTCAGTGTGGGCTTGTGCACCTCTCTCTGGAGAGCTCTGGCTTCTGCTGTTATTATTATTCTTCTCAAGCCTTCCTGCACTGCTAAGAAACTAGTTTTCCCAGTGAATGGATGATTTTTATTTTGTCCCTCGCTTTCTCAAAACTGTAGCTCACCCTGACCTACTGAATACCAACCAAAGTTCATGGTCTTCTCTAGTCTTTTGAAATTATAATGAACCAGTGGATCCGGCTGATGTTACCTGCACACGGCCTGGTTTTTGTGTGTGTGTGTGTGTGTCCTACTCATTGTGTTGTTATATAAGTACCTGTAGGCAGGAACTGGGCCTTTTTCACATTTTTATTCTCTATAACTAATTTCTAATGCAATGCCTGGCCTATAGTGAACCTAAAGAATGAATGAGTGAATACGTGCTTTTAAAGTGAAACAAATGTTAGTATGTATCTTTTTTTATTGCCTACATTTCCAAGTATATAGTAATATCTTAATACATTGAACAAAAGAGAAAATGAGAGCAACAGAATTCAGCAAACAAATATTACTATGAATAGCTAGTGTGGCAGGGAAGCAGTGCCTAAGTATTCTATTTTAGCATGTCTTTTTCAGCTAGTATACTTAATATTTATCAGGATAGTAACTGATTTTTCTTTTTTTTTTTTTTTTGAGATGGAGTCTGGCTCTGTCGCCAAGACTGGAGTGCAGTGGCACAATCTCAGCTCACTGGAATCTCCGCTTCTCGGGTTCAAGTGATTCTCCTGCCTCAGCCTCCCGAGTAGCTGGGACTACAGGCATGTGCTACCATGCCCGGCTATTTTTTTTTAAAAATATTTTTGGTAGAGACGGGGTTTCACCATGATGGCCAGGCTGGTCTCGAACTCCTGACCTCAGGTGATCCACCTGCCTTGGCCTCCCAAAGTGCTGGGATTACAGGCGTGAGTCACTGTGCCTGGCCAGGTTAGTAACTCATTTTTGATTAAAAAAATGCATAGATTCTTCTATACTTTTAAGCTTTTGATGAAGTTATAACACACTGTTGCAACTAGTCCTCAAAGTTGTCTTCCTAATGAACCAAACCCCCAGCAGTTGCCCCTCGTGTAGCAGCACCGTTTCTTTGATTCTGAGCTAGTTCTGAAACTTGCAATTGACTAATGTCTCCCAAGGCTAGGTCTTAAGGGTTCTTGAAATTTTTATCCCTGGATCTCTTGGAAAATGTGCTTTTAGAATAGCTCTCTCTTGAAGATAGCTGCCATAGAAGCAGTGCCGCTATTCTGAGACCAACTTGCTGTGAGATGCCTCAGCTATGTGGAGAGACCCTGGAATATGGAACACTGAGAGAAAGAGAGAGAGAGACAGAGAGAGAGAGAGAGATGGGAGAGAGACAGAGACAGAGAGAGAAGGGAGAGAGAGAGAGAGTGAGACACAGGGAGAGAAGCCAAGGTAACACCAAGGCACTAGACATGTGAGGGATGAAGAGATGGAGCCATCTTAAAAATGGATCCTCCAGGCACCCCAGCTGGTACCACATGTAGCAGAATGTCTAGCTGAACACTTCTTAAATTCTTAATTCACAAAATTAAGAGCAAAATAAATGGTTATTGTAAGCCACTAAGTGTGGCATAGTTTGTTATGCAATATAATGGATTGAATGTTTGTGTCCCCCACAAATGTATATGTTGAAATTCTAACCCCCCAATGTGATGGGATTAGGAGATGTGGCCTTGGGAAGCCATTGGTTCATGAGGGTAGGGCCTTATGAATAGGATTAGTACGCGTATAAAAAGAACTCCACAGAGCTCTGTCCCCCTCTTTCATTTACAGTAGGATATAAGGAGAAATCATCAGAAGAGGGTCCTCACCATAGCCTGCTGGCACCCCAGTCTTGGACTTTTCAGCTTGCATAACCGTGAGAAATAAATTTCTGTTGTTTACAAGCCACTCAGTTGATGGTAATTTGTTTTAGCAGCCTGAACTATGACATGCAGTGACAGATAACTGAAACAACATACAGGAACATGTGTAAATTATTAATAAATTTCACCAGTTAAACACACCTGTCGTGATATTGTGATTTTTTTCTTATAATGACATAGATATATTTGGCCTTCGTCTCCATTTCCTCACATACAACTCCTACAGTTTTTGGAATCCCAGGAGTGACAGAGTGACCTTTGTATGCTGTTGGTTTGACAGATGGCTGGAATCCCCTGGGTAGAACGAGGAGAGGAAAGGCCAAAGCATGATTAGAGGGTTGGGACTTTTCAGCCCCACGCTCAACCTCTGGGGAGGGGAGAGAAATTGAAGGTTAAGCTAATCACTAGTGGCCAATGATTTAATCAATTGTGTCTACATAAGGAAGCTTCCACAAAAACCCCAAAGTACTAGGTTTGGGGGGCTTCTGAATAGCTGAACATGTAGAGTTTCCTGGAGGGTGGCATGCCTAGAAAAGGCATGGAATCTCTGCATCCCCTCACACAAACCTGCCCTATGCATCTCTTTCTGACTGTTTATCTGTATCTTTTATAATATTCTTTATAAGAAATCAGTAAGTGTAGGTGTTTCCCTGAGTTCTGTTAGCTGCTCTCACAAACTAGTCATACCCAAGGAAGCGTGAGGGGAACCCCGGTTTTTAGCTGGTTGATCAGAAACACAGGTCACAACCTGGGGCATGTGATTGGCATCTGAAGTGTGCGTTAGTCTTGTGGGACTGAACCCTCAACCTGTGGAATCTGACGCTATCTGTCCACCTGGTGTCCACTGCAGAATTGATTGCTTACTTGGTGTGTGGGGAAAACTCCCCCCTCCTCTCCCCCCGCACATACACATTTGGCTACAGAAGCCTTCTGTGTTGTGAGAGTATCATAGGAGAAACTGAGTTTTTTTCCCCATATCCTTACACCTGTGTAACTAACATCCAGAGCAAGGGACAGAATATTGCCAGCACCTCAAAAGCCATCCTTGTGTTCCCTTTCAGCAACAGCCTTCTCCAAGGGTAGCAACCGTTTGACTTCCAGCACCATAGATTGTTTTGTCTGGTTTTAAAATTTCATATGAATAGACTTATCCATTATATACTCTTTTCACTTATTATGTTTGTGGGATTATCCATATTATTGACTGGAGCTGTGCTTAAAACATAGCATTGCTATGTAGTATCCCATTATATGAATGTAATATGCTTCATCCATTCTACTCTTGATGGATATTTGGGTAGTTTCCAGTCGTCGACTATTGTGGATAGTTCTTCTAACAGTCTTCTAAATGTGTGCACACTTTTCTCTTGGGTGGTTTTTCAATGGTTTTATGATTGCTTTGAACTTGTTAGTTTTATTTCTATAAGTAGCCTGTAAGCCACTCTAGAGTATAATGGCTAGGTTTTATACATATATATATATATATATATATATATATATATATATATATGTATATATTTATTCTTATGATAATGCCTAGTAAACAGAGTTTATAGCTTAGAGTAGTTATTCAAGAAATATATGCTAATTGATCACTTAGAAGTTTTACAGCACATATGCTTGGTTCTCTAAAAAGAAGTTCTAAATTAATCATGCACTTTACAGTACAGTATGTAGGTATAAAAAATAGGAAATGTCCTTTCAATTAGACATTCTTGTTGAATTAATAACAGCTTATTGGAAAATATTTCATCTGCTCAGAGCTATTGTTTTGCAAATAGCGTGAGAAAGAAAATCACTTTGTTTCTTACAATGACAAAAGACAGGATACTAATAAACAGCTGAAGTTTCTGTGTACTGTTATACTGAAGGGGTTTAAGCTTCAGTGAATCACTTGTTAGGATAGAAGTAATAAATTATGTTGGTGTGTACAACTGAAAAGCATCTTAGGGCACTATTCTCCTTTTGTTGAGTTATGTCTTTAGAGCTCTATCCTATCATTTAGTGTAAGGTAAATTAATGAATACTAAAATTACATTTTCTTCACATCTAATCAACTTGAGGAATTTCCCTTTTCATTGCTTTTTTGGTGTATCACTGGGGCTATTTACTTTAAAAATTGCAATGAAAAAACTGTTCCAAATAAGCCAGGTCTGATTATTTTCAATCCCAGTACACTTACTTAAATGCCAATATCATATGGAAAAGTTTGACTCCAAAATGCCAGACTCTTTTTTTCTCTTTTTTGGTAAAGTGTAGCTCTTGGACAAAAATAAATGACATGGAAATTCAAATTAATGTCAGATGGTTTTATGGTTTGTGGTTTTTGTTTGTGGTTGTTAACTCTGAAGAATCAGGACATATAAAAGATTAAAGAGTCTTTCAGCTACTAAGCTTAAAATATGTATGTTTACAAACAAATGCCATACACTTTCTATCTTGATTTATCCTTACTTCTTTAGTTACTAGCATGCTTTTAAAAAAATACTATGATATCTTTTACATCTTCCCATTCATTTATTTATGCAGTAAATATTTATTGAGTGTTTTCCATGGAGCAGATACTACTCTGAGTACTTCAAGTTTCACAGACCTAACTCTTCCCTGGAGGAGATCATGGTCTACTGCAATACCAGACATGTAGACAGACACTTACAATATGCTGTCTCATAGATAGACAAGCAAACTAGGTTCAGAGCAACTCCTTCTGCTTAGGGGACTCCAGGAAGTTTTACAGCACAGATAAAACTTGAATTGAGACTTGAAAGAAGTATAGGAATTTGAGCAAAGAGGTGGAAAAGGTTTTCTATGCAAGAGAGTAGCGTGATACAAAGGCACAGAGCTGAGAAAGGTTTGGCATATTCAGAAATCAGTTGCAAGTTCCCTTTGCTCAGAACTTAGGACATGTTGGGTAAAGAGGAGAGGGGCTTTTGTTGCCATTGCTTTTGGTGTTTTAGACATGAAGTCCTTGCCCATGCCTATGTCCTGAATGGTATTGCCTAGGTTTTCCTCTAGGGTTTTTATGGTTTTAGGTCTAACATGTAAGTCTTTAATCCATCTTGAATTAATTTTTGTATAAGGTGTAAGGAAGGGATCCAGTTTCAGCTTTCTACATATGGCTAGCCAGTTTTCCCAGCACCATTTATTAAATAGGGAATCCTTATCCCATTGCTTGTTTTTGTCAGGTTTGTCAAAGATCAGATAGTTGTAGACAATAACAATGGCAACGAAAGCCAAAATTGACAAATGAGATCCAATTAAACTAAAGAGCTTCTGCACAGCAAAAGAAACTGCCATCAGAGTGAACAGGCAACCTACAAAATGGGAGAAAATTTTCGCAACCTACTCATCTGACAAAGGGCTAATATCCAGAATCTACAGTGAACTCAAACAAATTTACAATAAAAAAACAAACAACCCCATCAAAAAGTGGGCGAAGGACATGAACAGACACTTCTCAAAAGAAGACATTTCACTTTGGGAGGCCGAGGCGGGCGGATCACAAGGTCAGGAGATCGAGACCATCCTGGCTAACACGGTGAAACCCCGTCTCTACTAAAAAAATACAAAAAATTAGCCGGGTGCGGTGGCGGGTGCCTGTATTCCCAGCTACTCGGGAGGCTGAGGCAGGAGAATGGCGTGAACCCGGGAGGCGGAGCTTGCAGTGAGCCGAGATCGCGCCACTGCACTCCAGCCTGGGGGAGAGAGCAAGACTCCGTCTCAAAAAAAAAAAAAAAGAAGACATTTATGCAGCCAAAAAACATATGAAAAAATGCTCATCATCACTGGCCATCAGAGAAATGCAAATCAAAACCACAATGAAATACCATCTCACACCAGTTTGGCAATCATTAAAAAGTCAGGAAACAGCAGGTGCTGGAGAGGATGTGGAGAAATAGGAACATTTTTACACTGTTGGTGGGACTGTAAACTAGTTCAACCATTGTGGAAGTCAGTGTGGCGATTCCTCAGGGATCTAGAACTAGAAATACCATTTGACCCAGCCATCCCATTACTGGGTATATACCCAAAGGACTATAAATCATGCTGCTATAAAGACACATGCACACGTATGTTTATTGCGGCACTATTCACAATAGCAAAGACTTGGAACCAACCCAAATGTCCAACAACGACAGACTGGATTAAGAAAATGTGGCACATATACACCGTGGAATACTATGCAGCCATAAAAAATGATGAGTTCATGTCCTTTGTAGGGACATGGATGAAACTGGAAACCATCATTCTCAGTAAACTATCGCAAGGACAAAAAACCAAACAGGGCATGTTCTCACTCGTAGGTGGGAATTGAACAATGAGAACTCATGGACACAGGAAGGGGAACATCACACTTCAGGGACTGTTGTTGGGTGGGGGGAGGGGGGGAGGGACAGCATTAGGAGATATACCTAATGCTAAATGACGAGTTAATGGGTGCAGCACACCGACAGGGCACATGGATACATATGTAACAAACCTGCACATTGTGCACATGTACCCTAAAACTTAAAGTATAATAATAATAATAAAAAAAGAGGAGAGGGGCAGAGTGGGGATGAAGTAGGTTACCATTTTCACTGTGAGAAACTAAGAAGCCTAGCCTTCCCCCAGGGTCTCCCCTCTACTTTTTAACTTGGAATATTGCAGTAACCTGGGACTGGTAACCCTTTGTGGAATTGATAGGAGTTGAAGAAAAGGTAGACTTTTGAGCAGCACAAAGAACAGGATTGGATGTTCCAAAAATAAACGAAAGGATATGCAAAATGGAGAGGGGTGGGGGCGGCAACATGTTCTCAGAACAAAAAATAGTTCATTTGGCCATTCCTAAAGGAGAGAAGCTACAGTTTAAGTGGGAACAGTGCTTGGAGGGAACCTCCATTAGAGTACTGCAGAACATTGCTGATATGGTTTGGCTGTGCCTCCACCCAAATATCATCTTGAATTGTCATAATCCCCATGTGTCAAAGGTGGGACCAAGTGGAGATAATGGAATCATGGGGGTGGTTCCCCCATACTGTTCTCATGGTAGTAAGTGAGCTCTCACTAGATCTGATGGTTTATAAGGGGCTTCCCCCTTCGTTTCAGTCTGAATTTCTTGCTGCTGCTATGTGAAGAAGGACCTGTTTGCTTTGCCTTCTGCCGTGATCGTGTTTCCTGAGGCCTCCTCAGCCATGCTGAACTGTGAGTCAGTTAAACCTGTTTCCTTTATAAATTACCCAGTCTTGGGTATTTCTTCATAGCAGTGTGAGAATGGACTAATACAACTGTACGTGGCTTTCTTCATCACTTTGTTCATTCAACAACCTGGTGTAAGTAATCTAGAGGGCAATTGGATGGAATAGCAGCAAATGTGGTAAATAACAGGAGCAAACAACACAATTATTTTTGATAGGAAGTGTGATAGCCTGAAAATAGGAAAGTAAAATTTAAAGCATAAATACAGTGTCCTATAGTTCACAGTTATTGAGAAAAAATGTTGGGTGTTTCAAACAAATGCCTAACATAAGGGAACAGCCTTATGACATTGATAGAAGAAGCGAATGTCTTGTCAGGAAGACCTGGATAAAGGAGGGTGATAGCACTGCTCCACACTCTGTCAAGGGATTGCAATTGTTCTGGATGCCATCTTTTAAAAGAGACAGTTACAGAGAAAAGAATGGCCAGAGGAAGGAAACCAATGTAGTGAAAGTCTGAGAACAATATTGCAGGCAAAACAGATAATGAAACAGGCTATTTACCCTCTAATTGAGTAAAGGAGACATCACAGTTGCTGAGAGCAAGAGGGGAGACAGTAACCACTAGATAGAAGTCCAGGGAGGTAGGTTTAGCTCTGTGATGAGATAATCCTTCTAATGCTTTTCCTTGTGAACAGGAAACTAAACAAGACCAAATAAATATGTCTGAATGACAAGTTCGCTGTGTAACTGGGAGTGTTTCAGCTAAGGGTGGTGCTACCTTGTTAGGGATACCCTGAGCTGTCAGAGTTTTACTTCGATGAACTTTAACACCACTAGAAGACATCTGAGTGTAAAATACAGATACTCTTGATATCCTTAAAATATGCATTAATCGGGCATCCTGAGCTGCATGCACTTAGGAGCTCTGAAGCCAGCGAGCCCTCGGCATGAGGTAAGAACTACGTGCTGAGAGGTTTTCTTAGTGGTTTTACTACTGGGGAGTGACTTGGTTGCTCAATTGAGAGGCTTCCATAAGAATCGCAGATACCAGGGATTGAGTGCTTGTTAGTGCCTGATGCTCAGCTGTGCACTCTGTACACGCTATCTGGTTTAATCATCACAACAGACTTGGATAGTTGGATTGTTTTAATCCCCTCTCTCCTTTTACCGGTGAACAAATAGAAGTTAAATAACTTGAGTCCAGCTGCAACATTTTCTAGCTGTGTGACCTCAAGAAAGTTATGTAATAGCTTTGTCCCAATTTCCTGATTTAAAAATGTGGATAACCTCTGCATGCAGTGGCTCACACCTGTAATCCCAACACTTTGGGAGGCAGGAGGATCACTGAGGCCAGGAGTTTGAGAGCAGCTTGTGCAACATGGTGAGACCCTGTCTCTATAAAAATTAAAAAAAAAAAAATAGCCGGTATAGTGGTGTGTGCCTATAGTCCCAGGTGCTTGGGATGCTGAAGTGGAAGGATAACTTGAGCCCAGGAGGTTGAGACTACAGTGAGCTATGATCCATGCCATTGCATTCCAGCCTGGGCAACAGAGCAAGACCCTGTCTCTAAAAAAAAATTAAAAGCGTGGAAAATAATAATGCCTGCCATGCTGTTTGCAATTGTAATACCTGGATTCCCCCTCAGATAGTAAGGGATGGAAGGGAATTTGACCACTAACAAAAGATACATTGACAAGTATTAGAATTGTCATTGTTTACAGGTAAAATATTTAAAAAATATATGTATTTCATTTGGGAATTTGGTAGAGAGCCTAATGAGAGCTGCTGATCACTTGTGTAGACATATTTTTATGTATAAGAACAGCTGATAGTATTTTGCCTTTATATTTCCTTCTTTATGCATACAGCCTCTCAAAGCCAATCTAAAATACTGCCTACTTTATAAAACTTTTTCTGACCCTCAAGATGGAATGGGGTTACAGTTTCCTTTAAACCGTCATAGAATATCCTGACTTGTCTATGACATTAATGATTTCCCACCTTAACATTATATTTGCTTGTTCAATTATCTGACCCTCTCAAATAGACCTCATGCTCAGCTCTGGAATGGCCTTTGGCATCTTCTTTGTGGTATGTCTTGGAATACCTCAATTTCGGTATGCAGGTCCTCAAATCTTTATTTGATTGAGTTGAACCACATTGTTAAGCTTTAGTTTTTATCTCTTTTTCCTGATTCCTTTACACAATATTGAAAGACATTTGCAGAACATTTACTTTATATGGGCCATAGTGGTGGTGGTATTTTTTTAAGCAGATATGCTAATTTCTAAAATTTTAAGTTTGTGTGCTTCCTCAAAAGCAAACATTACTGAAATGAAAACAGATTCTGAACCTTTGTTTGGTATCTGCATACTGATGATGGTGAATCAATGGTGAAAGAAACAAACTATGTTTTACCTTGGCCCTGCCCCACAAGGCCTTCATGAAAAGAGATTAAATGCTCCCTCCAGCTGACCCAGCTCCACAGACCTGCAGATGCAGATTCTTCCCTGCACTGCCCAGCTGTGCTGGCTGAGTGATGTTCGAATATGTAAGCACTTTGTCATTTCCTTCATCTCTCCATCCTCCTGTCACTTTCACCTGGGTTATCAGAATAGCCTCCTAATTGAGGTTCCTGCCTCCATTCATTCTTGACTCAGATGAGTTCCCAACTCTGCCACGATAGTGAACTTTCTATATGGTTCAGTCACCCACAACGGCCACAGAGCAAGTTCCAAGCAGTTAAACTGCCCATGAGGGCCTCCAGGATCCCAAATTTCCAATAGTATCCTCTTCCTGCCCTCTTTCTTCTGCCAGACTTCATGAAATTTTTGCTCCAGAATTGAGCATTTAGTTTTCTTCATTTATTTACCACTCTTTGATTCTCCATTAGCTATTGTTATTATTGAGTGCTTCCTTAGTAGTGATTAGGGTTGTGAGCTCTTCGTGAACTCTGGGTCCACATGGCTGGGATCAAAGCTGTGTGATCCTAGAAGTTCTTAATCTCTGTCTCCTTCCATTTTCACATCTGTAAGATGGGGATGATATTGGTCCCAGCATCATAGGGTTGCTGTGAAGGTTCAGGTGATACCTGTAAAGAGCATAGGACAGTGCCTGGCACATAGTAGTGCACATCAATCTAATGCCGTGCTTGGTACTACTCTGGGAATTTGTATTCTCGTGCCTCTGATCCTGCTATTCTCCCTATGTTGAGTGTACCCCCCATTTCCTCCCCAACTTGAATTTCTGTCCATTCTTTAGAATCGTTCTAAGGTGTCAGCTTCTTAGTAAAGCTTTTCCATATCACCATTTCTACCTTCAGAAAGAACTGATCACTCCATCTTCTGTTCTACTTCTGAACCTTGAAAATAAATATTTGTGCAGCACACTTTCATGCAAGTATTCATATACACATCCATGTCCCCTACTGGATCATGAACTCATTAAGAACAAAGAGTATAATTTATTCAACATTGATTTCTTAGAAGCTAGCTCAGTGCCTGGCACATAGCATTCAATAAATAATTGTTGAACTGTGCTTTTTGAATTGAACAGGAAAGCACTTTATCACTTAATGTTTTAGGCATGAAATCCAGAGCATGTTATCGCAATGTCATGGTGATGTGCATACATACATGCATGTGTATATATGTGTGTGTGGTTTGATTAGTACGTGCCTGATTAAGGAAAATAATTACTGTGAGTTGTTCATTTATTTAACTACTTCTAGTAGTTTATAAGAAAGGAATTTCTCCAACTTCCTAGGTAGAAATGCAAGCCAGGACTTGTGGCGATTCAGTGCCAAAGATCTGTTACTGTTAGCCTGGAAGACTGCATGTCTGCCGGTTCCAGCTGTGCTTTAATAAACAGGAGCTCAAACACTTCATGATGGGAAGTACAGCTGAGGACTCTCGAATGCACAAGCTGATCATGCTGAATGCTTTTCTGGGTCATGTTCATTTCATAAAAACAGCCAATTCCCAGCCTTCCCAGAAGAGGAAATGCTGAAGGTCCTAGCTACGATGAGGGGTGAGGAGGAAACCAGGATGGAGAGGGGAAGGGGGCCTCACCACCTCCCCTTTCCTTGGCAAGGAAGCCAGCCCAGGCACCCAGCCCAGTCGCATGGGTCCCTGTTAGGACTTTGGGCTGTGCTTAAGTGCACAAGTTTTTTTTTTTTTTTTTTTCTTGCCTTTTGTAGCAACTACGTTGTTCCAGTGACCAGAGCAACATGACATAGAAGCAGAGAAAACATACCAAGTTCTTGCCAGTTGCTAGGCAGAGAAAAACGCTTTTGGATGTTTGAAGTATGCTTCCCATGTTGATTTCCTAACCATGACTTGTTTTCAAAGCCAAACACAATAGCATCGTGAATACTCATCAGCATTTGGTAGGCTTTGCTGCCAACCTAATTAACAGATTTCAATTTAGAGGGATGAAAATAAAGGGGATGCTTTTGGTAAAGAAGTAGCTTCGTGGGAAATTTGATTTTTCTCTATTTAAGGATTGTTTCTTCTAAATTTTTTGATATAATGTAATATTTAATTTCAATGACCATATTTGTCTTAATTTTGACACAAGCAATTTTTAGATTATACTTAACATTGATGCTAATATAGTTGCAGTGGATTTTACCCAAGTTTTCTTTTTAAAAACCTAATGAAATATTGAAAAGGTAGTTCTCTTTGGTCTAAATGTAAATATTAGAGCTGTGAGTGTGATGATTTACCGTGCACTTAATTTTTCTTGTTGTCAGAGATAGGAAAATGATCGTTTGTTCTGGGACACCAAGCTCTCATTGTTAAGTGGGGCAGCCGGTGAATCCTGAACTCAGAGGAGAGACTCCCCAGGAGGGCTGCTGAGTACAGTAGGCTGGAAGGGAACTAAGAAGGATACTCTTCCCTGCATGGCCAAACACAGTTGCAGAGGACAGTTCCAGGGTGATGTTGGGCAGGCCATTGGGCTTGGCTGGTCCTAGGGGCAACTGTTTCCCTGTGGGTGACGGGGCTGCTCCATCCATGCAAGCGACCTGTGTTCCCCACCAGAGCTATCCAGAGTGGTGTCCCTTTAATTCTATTATCAGACCATGTGGTTTCTAGCAGGGAACATAGATCTAATTGAAGCTTTGAGGAAACTTTATGAATAGGAAGCCACACATAGATGTAGAAAGACCTCAGGCCAGCCGTCACTTGGGAGATGGAAGTTCAAGGTTAATTTCACTTGATTGGCAAAAGCGTTTTGAGAGAAAAGTTGGTTTTCGTAATCTTTCTTTTGGTTGGAGACAGGAAAAATGGGGGAAAAATTAATATGCCTTTCTACTCTCTCTTTTGGGATAATCAGGTTATACTGATGAAAATGATTTTATATACAAGGCACAGTATGTATATATAAATTCTTTTAATCTCCACCGTAATCCCAGAGAGTAGGCACTCTTATAGATGGGGAACTCAGGTACAGAGAAATTAGAGAAATTCCCAGAATCACCCAGCTCGGAAGTAGCAGAGCTTGGATTTGAACTGAAGAAGTCTTGTGATGGAGTTCCTGCTTTTGGCCAGTACACTACATTGCCTGGGCATGCCAGGAGCGTAGGGCTGCTCCATCCATGCATACATCTTGTCCACAGGCATCCTGTCTACAGGTGGCTTGGCTACAAGTGGCTTGTCTACGTACAAGTGACGTGCTTGCTTGCTACATGTAGACATCTTAGCTGGATTGGCCTCTGAGCCCTCTGTAACACTTTCATGGAGATTTATCTCATTGGGTTTAAGCCATAGATTTACATGTGTATCACTTCCATCATATAGTGAACTTCTAATGGCAGGGGCTTGATTATGAGTTACTGGCACCCAGCATGGTGCCTGCCTTTCAAGAACCTTATGGAGTTGAAGAACACAGTGCCAGCTACCTGGGGCAGAGAGTAACAGTAAGGCCAAGAGCTTCAGATGATCTCTAGGACTCTTTTTGGCTCTTGTCAGTACTAATAGAGATAATGTCTTGTGTTGCAATTTAGAATTCACTAAAACCAAACTTAAAGATGTTTTAAAAAAGAACATCATTGGCCGGGCATGGTGGCTCACAGTTGTAATCTCAGCACTTTGGGATGCCGAGGTGGGTGGATCACGAGGTCAGGAGATCGAGACCACGGTGAAACTCTGTCTCTACTAAAAATACAAAAAATTAGCTGGACATGGTGGCGGGCGCCTGTAGTCCCAGCTACTTGGGAGGCTGAGGCAGGAGACTGGCGTGAACCCGGGAGGTGGAGCTTGCAGTGAGCAGAGATGGTGCCACTGCATTCCAGCCTGGGCAACAGAGCGAGACTCCATCTCAAAAAAAAAAAAAGAAAGAAAAAGAAAAAGCTAAGCAATTTATATGATATGTTACTATATGGATGAAAACATGATATAAGCTTTAGCCAATTGGTGCCAGCCAGGAATGTGGCCCCAGTACAGTCAGGATATTTGATGTTCCAAAAAATAACCTAATAAACCTATATTTTTAAACAGGAATCCTTCTCAATTTTTAAATCATAGAAGTCATTTAACCTTTATCACAAATTATACTATCTTCACTGTTTTTCATCCTTGTTCACGTGAGCTCTAGTCAAGACAGAGGTACTGAAAAGATAGCCCAAGCAACGCATTAAGTGCTGAAGAGGGAGCATGTAGATTCCCTCAGTGAAGGACTCTGGTCTTTCCTGTGGACAGTCCTGTGTTGGCCTACACTTGCTCTTTGTCTGGAGTACACCGCTCTTCTGTGAAGCCAAAGCTAAGATACGAGTGCTGGAATGCCATATTGGTCTTAAGGTTCAATCAAGGACGTCTGCTCACTTTTCTTGCTATCTCTGTGGTTCTGCAAGGATATGGGTAGTATGATGTCTGTCATAGATTGACCATTTGTTAAGACACAACCCCCTAATCAACTTAACATTCTGGTTTTTCTCTATTTTCATGGATAAATGTCTAATTTGTATGTATTAATTAGTCTCAGTTGAGAAGTGTAATGAACATTTCTTTAGTATTTACTCATTCAACGAGCATTTAGGCTGAGAAGCATTTAAGAACTTAGAGAAATAGAGCATTTTATAATTCTATGGGATATTACTTAAAATCTGACTTGATCAGATATTGAACCTTTTAAAAAAAAGTGAGACTAAGGAATTGTAAGTGATTTTTAAGACACAGATTTCTCCTTTAATGTTCTAGTACAGCATACAGTGGTTTAGGCATTCTTAAAACAGTGCAGTGTGTTGCAAGAAACATCATTGTCAATGGCATTATGACTATAGGATCTGAATATTGGCACCGTGACTTAGAAGCAGGCAAAAGCTTAATTTCTATAGCCTCTGTAGCAACGGTGCAGATTCCTTTAGTTTGAGTTATTCATCTGAACGTAATAGGAACTGTCTTCTTGTTAGAGGAACGAAGCTTTGTTCTTTCAGAGGGTGTAGGGGGTCATAACTAGTACCCAACAAAAACAGGGAAAATGTAGTTAATAATTTTTAAGGAAAAACTTCAGCTGAACATAATTCAATGGGAAATTCTAAGATTATTAGAAATTGCATTTTTTACTTAAAAAATAGACATTTGAAGATTATGAACTGCTTATTTTAGAACTTGAACCACTTGAAACTATCCTTGGCTTATGTTTGTAAGCAGATTTCAAAATGTTCTTATTTTTTAAATGATGAAGAAATGGTTATTTTAAATGGCTCTAGATTTAGATGTATTTATAAGTGGTCTTCTATTTTCTAAGAATTTGTGTCTGTTTCTTTGAAATATAAATAGTTTTCTTAAGTTAAAACCTTGCTTCAATTGTATCATCTGACTATACTCACAGGATGTTTTATTAAACTGTGTCTCTTTTCCAGATAATAGCATCCATTTGGAAATCATAAGATGACTGAAGAAGAAATGTCAAATTTGTAGTTATAATTCTAGTTTCTTTGAAAGAATACTACGTCTTGCAACTACTTTTAAAAATTTTACAATATTACTTCAGTCTTTTTTTTTTTCTTTTTTTTTTTTTGAGACAGGGTCTCACTCTGTTGCCCAGACTGGAGTACAGTGGTGTGGTCTCAGCTCACCACAACCTCCACCTCCCAGGCTCAAGCAATTCTCTTGCCTCAGCCTCCTAAGTAGCAGGGATTACAGGTGCCTGCTGCTACTGCCCAGCTAATTTTTGTATTTTTGGTAGAGATGGGGTTTCACCATGTTGGCCAGGCTGGTATCAAACTCCTAACCTCAGATGATCTACCTGCCTCAGCCTCCCAAAGTGCTGGGATTACAGGCGTGAGCCACAGCCCCTAGCCTTACAATATTACTTCAGTCCATTAACTATTTATTGAGTATTTTATCCAGGGCCAATCACCATGGGAATACCCACCACATATAAATATTAAATGTCAAGCATTCTATCCAATACGTTCTATTGGCAATCTAATTAGGAAAAAAATATATGAGCCAAATGATTGGAAGAAATCTTCATAGAGAAAGTGGGCTTTGATCTAGGATTTGAAGGATAGGTTGAATGTTTGTAAACAGGCAGATGAAGTTCTCATCATTAATAACACTGGTAATTGAAGAGAGAAGTGATTGGAGTCAATAACTGGAGCAACTATAGGCAGATAAATAGCTGAGAGATAATATTTTAAAAAGTAAATTTTGCAGGGATGATGCATAATAATTATATGTAACTTTAAAATGATTATTACATGTTTACTGTTATCTGGTCCTAGGAGATTCCATTGGTTAAAGCATACATCTAATGGAAGCCAGGCTATGTTTTGTTCTGGTCCGAGGTCATAGGCTAAACTTAATTCTCAGAAATGTGTCCCACTGGTCATCAGCTGGTGGGCTGGCTGAGATCACAGCTAACACTTAAGAAGCGACAGCTTATATTAGTCCAGCCCAAGAGTCATCTTGTTTGCGTTTGACAGGCATTTCACACTGGCATGGACAGTATAACAAAACCTCAGTTGGAATCACCTTAATATTGTGTTGTTACTGTCTATTCTAACTTTGGGGATAGAGAAGAGAAGATGGGGGTTCTTTCAGTGATTGCAGCCTTTTGATGTCAACTGTTTTGTTATATCTTAAATAGATTCCTTGTACTTGAAGACAATGATATAGCTGCTTATTTATTCTCCCATAGTAGTAAACAATTGTTGCAAAAAAAATGAATTCATAAAAGAACAGTGGAGGAAAGTTATATCCTACGAATTAAACAGCCTTGTTAAGCATCTATATAATATGTTATGAATCTAGTCCTTTGCTAGATTCCATGGGAGAATCAGAGAAACATATTTGACCTGGTCTTTAAGAATTTTATCAATAACCAGTTTTCCTGACTAAATTTTCAGAATGACTTCACTATGAGGTCCGGGCAATGAGTTAACACATATTTATTGACCTAGTGCTGTATGCCAGGCAGTGTAAAATCCAGGGGGAATATGAAATCCAAGAAATATACTTGGAGAGGAGGCAGGGGTTAGATCCTATAAGACGTTTTATGCTAAGGCGTTCTACATGGTTTTAGTATAATTCAGGACGTTTATATTTCTATTCTAAAACCAGATTTTAAGCATTTTTAGGAGAGAAGTTCTATTTCCTTTTATTCTTTTATCCCCCTTTTCTTTCCTATTTTCTTTTTCTCTCTTCCACGGTATTGTTCTCTACTTTCCTTTTCTTTTTTAAGACTACATGGTGTACCTTTATATTCACTGCCCTTCATACATAATGGTAAATAATAACTGTTCTATGAATAATGAAAATATACATTTTAGAGTTATTGTAAAGCCACAGAATAGAATCACTTGAGTTTTCATGATTACATTTTTTGTGATAATAGCATTTTCTTATGTCTTTTTATTACTGGTTTTAATTTTTTATTTTCACTAGTATGTTATCACAAACAACATATGATATCAATCCCTGTTTTGAAGATAAGTGATGGGCACTGTAACTTATTTTTAAATTATCATTTGTAGTCCTAAATAAAGCCAGATATATGTACTTGATTATGTAAGGCTGTCATTTGAAAATAGTTTTCTTTGCCCAACAGAAAGACAGAATTAGTTCATCCTTTTAGTGTACTTCATTAATCAAGATACCACACCATGTTGAACTTATTTATTTTGAAAAAACTATATTTACATTGAAAACTTTCATATTGTCAACGTTAGTGAAAAACTATTGAGTTGTTTAATCAGATATGTAAATATTTACTTCATTTTTAACTGAAAATACATCTTAATGGATGGTATTTATGGGAAGCATTGATATGCTCGTTGTGTTTATAGCTCGTAATGAGAACACAATTTGTTTATCCATTCACTACTTGATAGTCATTTAGGTTGTTTCCAGTTTGTATCTATTATGAATGAAGCGGCCATGAATGTTCCAACATGAGTCTTTGGGTTGACATACGTTTCCATTTTTCTTGGTCAGATTCCAAGGTTTGGGATAGTTGGGTCATATGGCAAATGTATGTTTAACTTTATGAGAAACTATTTTTCAAAGTAGCTGTGCTTGCAATTTTACATTCTCTTCAGCAATGCATAAGGGTTCCAGCTGTTTCATAGCCTCACCAATACTTGGTATTGTCATTATACATTATAAATTTATAATTTTAGCTCATGGTATTTAGTTAATAGTATTCTATTCTAATTTTAATTTGTATTTTCCTGATAACTAAAGATCTAAGTACCCTTTTATGTACTAATGGACATTTCTTTATCTCTGTTATGTCCAAGTTTTTACTCATTTGAAAATATTGGGTAGTTTTTCTTTTTTCAGTATTAATTTTTTATTTATTTTTTTTGGAGACAGGGTCTTGCTCTGTCAGCCATACTGGAGTGCAGTGGTGTGATCACAGCTCACTGCAGCCTTGACCTCCCAGGTTCAAATGATCTTCCTACCTCTGCCTCCTGAGTAGTTGGGACTACAGTCATGCACCACCATGCCCGGCTAATTTTTTCTTTTTTCTTTTTCTTTTTTTTTTTTTTTAGTAAATGGAGTCTCACTATGCTGCCCAAATTGGTCTCAAATTCCTGGCCTCAAGTGATCCTCCTGCCTTGGCCCCCCAAAGTGCTGCTATTATAGGCATGAGCCACCACACCTGGCCTTTTAGTATTGATTTACAGGTGTTTATATATTCTACATAAGGGCCTTTTGTCAGGTGTATGTATTGCAGCAGATATTGCTTCCCTGTCTTTGGCTCACCTATTAATTTCCTTAATTGTATTTTTGATGGGGACAAAAGTCTTCAATTTCGATAAAATCTATTTTACATTTTTTACTTTTATGGTTAGTATATCTTTTTGTCTTAAAAAATATTTGCCTCTCCCAAGATCATGATATAATTTTCTATCATTTCTTTCTAGAAGTTCTCTATTTCTACCTTATACATGTAGGTCTATTGATAAAACTAGGATTAATTTTTCTGTAAGGAGCGAAATAGGAGTTGAGGTTTGTTTTATTTTCTCCATAGGGATGGATAGTTCTGGCAACATAGTTAAAATGATATTTCCTTCTCTGTTGAATTCAATTGACATCTTATTAGTTTGGTGCAAAAGTAATTGTGGTTTTTGCCATTACTTTTGATGGCAAAAACTGCAATCAACATGAGTGAAAAACTATTGAGTTGTTTCATCAGATATGTAAATATTTACTTCATCATTTTTAACTGAAAATACATCTTAATGGATGGTATTCATGGGAAGCATTGCTATGCTCGTTGTGTTTATAGCTCCTAATGAGCTCCTAATTGTGGTTTTTGCCATTACTTTTGATGGCAAAAACTGCAATTTTGCACCAACCTAATAGTAATAATTCAGTTAACCCTCATGTTTGAGTTTGTTTCTCTCTTCTTTTTTTTTTTTAGCTCTACAGTAGTCCCCCCTTAACTATGGAGGAAACATCCCAAGACCCCCAGCAGATTTCTGAAACTGCAGATAGTACTGAACCCTATATGCTGTTTTTCCCCCCCGTGCATACATACTATGATTGTTTAGTTTATAAATTAGGTACAGTAGGAGACTAATAACAATAACTAAGAAAATAGAACAATTATACTAGGGATAAAGGGGGACTACTATATTTGTCCATTTTATGCTCATTCTATTTGTTTTGATTACTGTACCTTTATAACAAGTCTTGAAATCAGGGAATGTAAGTTTTCTCTTTCTTTTTTTCCCCCCAAGATTGTTTTGCCCATTCTAAATCTTTTGTATTTCTCTATAAAATTTAGAACCCGCTTGTCAGATTCTTCGAAAGAATGTAATAATGATCTTTTGATTGGGCTTGTGGTGAATCTATAGATCAATTTTGGAAAGCTCAATATTTTTAAGGTATCAGTTCTCAATATTTTAAGATATCTTAATTGATATCAGTTCTCAATATCTTAAAATATATATTGTTGTAAAAAACATTTACTTCTCCCAAGATCATGATATATTTTTCTATCATTTTTTTCTGATATCTTAAAATTATTGAGCTCTTCAATCCATGAACATGGTAGCTCTCCATTTAGATGCTATTATAAATGATAATATTATTATTTTAAGATTTTTATCATGGTATTTTTAAAAAGTTTTACCTTTTATTCATTTGTTCACCACTAGCTTCAAATGTTTGAATGCAGGAGCAGGACTTACTCTTCTGCTGGGCTTGGGATTGGAGTACTGCTGAGGATCAGGAAATCTTTTTTATATTTTATAGCCTAGTTGTCAAACTGTGAGAGATCTCATTGGCTCTGCAGCCATGTTGTTAACTTTTTGCATTGCTGAGGAGTTTTCTTAGTGCCTTAGTCCCATCCTGGCTTTCTACATCTCAGAAGTTCTCTTTCTATCCTGCCACCCTGAACCCTGGAAGGTCTCAGAAGGATGCCTCTAAGGTCCTTTGCCTGGCCTGCAGTTTTTAGTCGGTCCTGCCTCATAGTAGGGAAAGTTCTGTGTGCCCCATCGGGGACCTTTCTTATTTCTCCTGCTCTGTCCCCAACCTTCAGCGTGCTTTAGCACTTGGTGAAGGCTTACTGGCTGGTACATGTAAGCTTGGCTTGTATCTAGGACTCCTTGGAATTCTAATTTCATAGGCAGCCTCTAAAAGTTCCTGAATCCAGGTATGTTGACTCATGCCTGTAATCCCAACACTTTGGGAGGCCAAGGCAGGAGGATCGCTTGAGGTGAGGAGTTCAAGACCATCCTGAGCAACATAGTGAGACACTATCTCTAGAAAAAAACCCAAAAAATTAGCTAGGCACGGTGGTGAATACCTATAGTACTAAGTACTCAGGTGGCGACGAGGTGGGAGGGTTGCTTGAGCCCAGGAGTTCGAGGCTGTAGTGAGTTATGACCATACCATTGTTCTCCAGCCTGGGTGCCAGATTGAGACCCTGACTCTAAAACAAAAACAAACAAACAAAAATTTGAAGTTCCTGAAAACTTTAGCTGATTTCTCTGTGCTCTGATGTATGGTGAATTCACACTCCTGCTGCAGCTACTGCTGCAGGTTTGAGAAGAGCCATAGGTCCTTTTTCACTTATGAAGGGCTTGACACTTTCTGGAATTTATTTCCTTTAGGTTTCTTTGCATCATTAGCTTTCTGAAAGAGAGTGATTTTGTAACTTATGTAGCTTGTTCTGTTTGTTAGAGTGGGAGCAACGGTCTCTTGCAACTTTCTACATCTTAACTGAAATACATAAATTCTGGGTAAAGCTTTTAAAAATATTCACTTAAGATGCATGGAGGAAAAATCAGAGCTAAACCGAAGGAGATTGAGATACAAAAACCATTCAAAAGATCAACAAACCCAGTAGTTGGGTTTTTAAAAAAATTAGTAGGATAGATAGGCTGCTGGGGAGACTAATAAAGAAGAAAAGAGAGAAGATTCAAATAAACAGAATTAGAAACAGCAGGATGTTACCTCTGACCTAGAAAAATACAAACAACCATCAGAGACTACTGTGAATGCAAACTAGAAAAACTAGAAGAGATGGATAAATTCTTGGACACATCCATTCTCCCAAGACTGAACCATGAAGAAATTGATTCCCTGAACAGACAAATAATGAACTCCAAAACTGAATCAGTAATAAATGGCCAACCAACCAAAAAAAAAAAAAAGAAAAAAAGCCCAGAACCAGACAGATTCATCGCAAAATTCTACTAGACATACAAAGAAGAGCTGGTAGCATTCTACTGAAACTATTCCAAAAAAAAATTGAGGAGGAGAGACTTTTACACAACTCATTCTATGAGGCCAGCATCATCCTGAACAAAACCCCTGGCAAAGACACAACGAAAAAAAGAAAACTTCAGTCCAATATTCTTGATGAACATTGATGCAAAAATCCTCAACAAAATACTTACAAACTGAATCCAGCAGTACATCAAAAAGCTTATCCACCATGATCAAGTAGGCTTTATCCCTGGGATGCAAGGTTGGTTCAACATATGCAAATCGATAAATGTGATTCATCACATAAAACAGAACTAAAGACCAAAACCACATGATTATCTCAATAGATGCAGAAAAGGCTTTTGATAAAATTCAGGACTGCTTCATGTTAAAAAACTCTCAATAAACTAGGTATTGAAGGAACATGCCTCAAAATAATAAAAGCCACCTAATACAAACCCACAGCCAACATTATACTGAATGGGCAAAAGCTGGAAGCATTTGCCTTGAAAACTGGCACAAGACAAGGATGCCCTCTCTCACCACTCCTATTCAATATAGTATTGGAAGTCCTGGTCAGGGCAATGAGGCAAGAGAAATAGCAAGAGAGGACTATCCGTATTTGCAGATGACATGATCCTGTATCTATAAAACTGCATTGTCTTAGCACTGAAGCTCCTTAAGCTGATAAACAATTTTAGCAAAGTCTCAGAATACAAAATTACTGTGCAAAAATTATCAACATTCTTATAAATCAACAACAGGCGAGAGAGAGCCAAATCAGGAATGCAATTCCATTCACAGTTGCCACAAAACAAACAATCCTAGGTATACACCTAACCAGGGAGGTGAAAGATCTCTACAACGGGAATTACAAACTGCTGCTCAAAGAAATCAGAGATGACACAAACAAATGGAAAAACATTCCATGCTCATGGATAGGAAGAATCAATATCATTGAAATGTCCATACTGCCCAAAGCAATTTACAAGTTCAATGTTATTCCTTTTAAACTATGAATGATAATTGTTCACAGAACTAGAAAAAATGATTTTAAAATTTACATGGAACCAAAAACAAGCTTGAATAGCCAAGGCGATACCAAGCAAAGAGAACAAAGCTGGACGCATTACAGTTCCCAACCTCAAATTATATTACAGGGCTACAGTAATCAAAACACTATGGTACTGGTACAAAAACAGACACATAGACCAATGGAACAGAATAAAGAGCCCAGAAATAAGGCCACATACCTATAACCATGTGATCTTTGACAAAGATGACGAAAACAAGCAATGGGGGAAATACTCCCTGTTCAATAAATGGTGCTAGGATAACTGGCTAGCCATCTGCAGAAGATTGAAACTAGACCCCTTCCCTACACCATATACAAAAATTAACTCAAGATGGATTAAAGGCTTAAATGTTAAATCCAAAACTATGGAAACGTTAGAAGACAACCTAGGCAATACCATTCTGGACATAGGAACTCACAAATATTTCATGATAAAGATGCCAAAGCAATCATAACAAAAGCAAAAATTGACAAATAGGATCTAATTAAATCTAAGAGCTTCTTCACAGCCAAAGAAATTATCAACAGAGTAAACAGACAACCTACCCAAGGGGAGAAAATATTTGTAATCTGTGCATCTGGCAAAGGTCTAATATCCAGCATCTATAAGGAACTTAATTTACAATAAAAATGAACAAACCCATTAAAAAGTGGGCAAAGGACATGAACAGACACTTTTCAGAAGAACACATGCATGCAGCCAACAAACATATGAAAAAAAGCTCAACACCACTGATCATTACAGAAATGCAAATCAGAACCACAATGGAGATACCATCTTACTCTAGTCAGAATGGCTATTACTAAAAAGTCAAAAAATAACAGATGCTGTTGTGGTTGCAGAGAAAAGGGAACACTTACACGCTGTTGGTGGGAGTGTGAATTAGTTCAACCCTTGTGAAAAGCAGTGTGGCAGTTCCTCAAAGAGCTGAAAACACAACTATTGTTCAACCCAGCAATCTCATTACTGGGTATATAGCCAAAGGAATATAAAGCATTCTACCATAAAGATACATGCACATGTATGTTCACTGCAGCACTGTTCACAATAGCAAAGACATGGAATCAACCTAAATGCCCATCAGTGGTAGACTGGATAAAGAAAATGTAGTACATACATACCACAGAATACTATACAGCCATGAAGAATGAGATTATGTCCTTTTCAGGAACATGGATGGAGCTGAAGGCCATTGTCCTTAGCAAACTAATGCAGGAACAGAAAACCAAACACTGCATGTTCTCACTTACAAGTGGGAGCTAAATGATGAGCGCACTTGGACACAAAGAGGGGAAGAACAGACACTGAGGTTTACTTGAGGGCGGAGGGTGGGAGGAGGGAGAGGGGCAGAAAAAATACTAGGCTTAGCACCTGGGTGATGAAATAATCTGTAAAACAAATCCTGTGACACAAATTTCCCTATGTAACAAACCTGCATATGTACCCTTGAATGTAAAATAAACTTTTAAAACAAAGAAAGTGCATGGAGAAGACACTAATTTTGTCCTTTTTTTTTTTTTTTTGAGGTGGAGTCTTGCTGTGTCATCTAGGCTGGAATGCAGTGGCATGATCTTGGCTAACTGCAACTTGCACCTCCTGGGTTCAAGTGATTCTCATGCCTCAGCCTCTCGAGTAGCTGGGATTATAGGTGTGTGCCACCACACCTGGCTAATTTTTTTATTTTAGTAGAGACGGTGTTTTGCCATGTTGGCCAGGCTGGTCTTTAACTCCTGACCTCAAGTGATACTCCCACCTCGGTCTCCCAAAGTGCTGGGATTACTCCCACCTTCATCTCACAAAGTGCTCTCCCAAAGTCATGAGCCACTGTGCCTGGCTGGAAGATACTAATTTTCTTAATATGATTGTCCCTGTAGTTCTTTGTCCTAATAGAAGCGTTCAGTGTACCCTTTGTAGTATGTGAACTTATGGGTAATTTTTTGTAATATGGGAACTTACAAAATTCAGATGATATTCTTAGGTTGATATTTACATCATCCAAATTAATTTTATTTGCTTTTTAATTCATTTTTTTTTCAGAGCAGCATTTCCTTAAAAATGTGCTACAAAATGTGTGTGGTTCTTCCTAAATTTAAGAGGTTTGGGAAATGTCATTAATGCATTTAAAATTATAATGCCTACTACATGGTGGAAAACAGAGTTTGTTGACCCAAGAGCTTCAGAAAAGTATAGATACTGTAGTTTGCAGACTGGTTAAATCAAGTTATATGGCTGTTTGAGTCATGAACTTTGGAGCTGTGGTAGTAGGGAAGTTGTGCTGTTTGAGGAACTCATATTTCAATATTGTACAGGGGACAGAAAGCTCTCTAGAGGATGGGTGCTTACTATAATAATTATAGTTAATTTTTATCATTAACTTCATTGGACAGTTTCAAAGGAGATTTTTATGCTACTTTTTATTGATTTGTACATTATTTTTAAAAGGTTTCTGAAGACTGTTTCAGGGTTTGGGATTTATTCTAACTAAATCCTAAACTTTTATAAGTCCCTGTATTTCTCCGTGTAATAGTTTCTTTGTTTTTTTTAAGGTGGTGATATATCTCTTTGTTGCCCGGGCTGGACTCAAACTCCTGGGCTCAAGTGATCCTCCCACTTCAGCCTCCTGAGTAGCTGGGATTATAGGTGAATGCTGCTAAGCCTGGCTTGTATAATAGTTTCTTAGTATAGTACTTTCTGATTAAAACAATGTGACTCTTTCAGTATCTAAATATCTCAGATGGCAAAAGATTATTGGAGGTTAAGGGTCTGGGGCCACCTTTCTTGGGTGGAGCTAGTGAGTACTATAGACCAAGAAGACTTTAGCTGGGCCCTGGTAACACCTGGAACTTGTTAACTGAAAGTGGGTACTCAATTGTATCCTGTTCTGTAATGTGGTCATCTGAAGTTACTTGCTGTAATTAGGATGAGAGGAAACGAGTTCTGGAGAGTTTTCTTCAAGGAGCAATATTCTGTTACAGAAATATAAGATTACTCAAATTTTGTGATTTTTATTCAGTTACGAAAAAGTCACTACCATTAGCCAAGTTAACGTTGAAGAGAAGAGAATTTCTTTGCTAAAAGATATGAAAGAATCCTTTTCCATTCTTTTCCAAGGCAGGAATGGAAACTTTGGAAATCAGATTTAGAAACGGACTGAGTATAATTTGGCTCCTATTTCAGCCTCCACAGGAGGTCTTCTGGCCTGACCTTTTTTTTTTTTTTTTTTTTTTTTTTGAGACAGAGTCTTGCCCTGTCGCCAGGCTGGAGTGCGGTGGTGCAATCTCGGCTCACTGCAATCTCCGCCTCCTCCGTTCAAGCGATTCTCCTGCCTCAGCCTCCCAAGTAGCTGGGACTACAGGCGTGTGCCACTATGCCTGGCTAAGTTTTGTATTTTTAGTAGAGACAGGGCTTCACCATGTTTGGCCTGACTATTTTAACTCACCTGTGGGGAAGTGTGGGTGGAATATATGCAGCTTCGCAGTGAGAGAGCTGGGGCTGAGTCAAGTGAGGATTGAATCCAGGCTCCTTCATTTCCTGACTGTTCCACCTTGGAGAAGCTACTTAATCTCCTTCAGACTCAGTTTCTCCATCACTAAAATGAAGCTAAGATTACTCCCAGCCTCACAGGATTACTGAAGCATGAATTGAGTTAATTTGTATGGCTGGTGAAAAAATGGAATACTTTATCATCTTTGCTATGACTATGATAGAAAAAGTAAGTTCGAATGGTGACCTTCCTTATTCTCTCTCTGCCTTTCTTGATTTCACTGACCTTCTGGCAATGGGTAGTTATTTCAAGTTCATTCTTTCTTGTGTGCTTTCATTTACTATTTAGTGAATGGGCGTCACACCTGTGTGCATCCTTATTGACTTAGACTGTTGAAAAATCAAAACTGTTTGTATTTCTTGCCACTGATAAAAGGACCATGTCAACTGATACGAAACATTCTCCTTACTTTAGATAAGCTTACTATTGATGCAAGTAATTTCTTGCTTAAAATACTTCTTAATATTTTTCTTAAACATTTGTAATCTCTAAAAATATATAATGCTTTTAATGTCTGAATCCATATTCCCTCAGGTATGGGCATTTGACATTGAGAGGTTTTCATTTATTTGTGTCACATTGGAATAAAAAAGAATTATAAACCAAGCATGGCCACATCTCATTTATTCTTAATTTATTAAATAGAACATAATAAGAAATCAGTTGACATTATTTCCTGCTAATATTTTTTGCTGACTTTCCTAATTCAGCCCACAGAAGGGGAGATTTTAATGAAGTAACAGAAAATGGAAGAAATAGCCATGCAGCTCTCCCATAAATGGTGTTTTAAATAATTTTGAGAAATGGAAAAGAATTCTTTGGATAACAGGGGATTCCTTATTGATTGAAATTGCTTTTGTGTTGATTTAATCTGTCCTGTTGCTTTATGTATTGCTTTGATAAGATCCATTGCTGTGTTTCCTTCAACCCTGTCCTCCCCAGGGTCTCTACCATACCAGTAAATGCACTGGTGTTCATGCAGTTGCTCAGGCGAAAAACTTAGGCAGGAACCTTGATTTCTCTCTTCCTCTCACAATTCACAGTCAATCCATGAGCAAATCCTGCCAGCAATAACTTCATAACATAGGCAGATTCTGACTGCTCCTCACCACCTTACCCATAGCACCATCATCTTTCACTTGTCTTATTTCAATGGAAACCTAGGTGGCCCCCTCCATAGCCAGTTCTTCACGAAGTAGCTGGAGTGAGCTTCACACCAACTCTGCTTACAAACTTTCAATGGCTGCCCATCAGACTGAGAATAAAATGAACTCTCCACTGCTGTCCCCCAGGCCATCCATGACCTGCCCTCACCTAACAACCACTTCTCAGATGGCTCTTTTCCTCCCTTTTGCCAACACAGTTTCTCCTTCCTTTGGGTCATACATACCCCTCCTTCACTCCAGTTGTTGGTGCATTTGTCCACAGATCCTTCTTAGATATTCCCATGCATCGTACTCTCACTTCCTTAAAGTCTCTCCTGAAGTGATGTGTCTTCTAAGAAGCCTTTCCATTCGTTTTATTTTTCTTCGTAGTACTTACCACCATCTGAACTTGCATTGTCTATTTAGTGGTTTATTCATCTTTGGCACATCCATTCCCTAGAATGCACACTCATTGAGTGCAAGGAACTGGCCTTTCCATTGTTATTTACCTAGTGCTGAGAACAGAGCCTGGCATTGAGTGGGTTCACAGTGACTGTCTCATGCAATAAGGATATTATTGCTTTTTGTCTAATGACAAGAGGTAAAAATATACAGATAATTTTAGGACATAGGCATTAGTTTCCCAGTGGGACACTTGCCCTCAGTTGATTTTGGGATATATTGTTGAATATGTGTTTTGAAATTCAATTCCTGCCATTTTTCTTTGACCAGAATGTACAATTTTACAGTTGACCTGCAGAGAGCAGCTCATTAGCAGTTTGCTGGTCCGCTAAGCTCCTGTATGCTCAGCCTCCCCCACTGCCCTGGTGCAGCCCTGGCTAAGCTGGAGGGTAAGAGGAGCCTCCAATTCCCCAGCAGGCATGGTCTGGAATTAGTTTTGCTGTCCTAAATTAGATATCCTGGGATGAAGGGAGGCACCAGTTTCCCCACTGAGGTGCAGTATAACCTGTCTCAACAGTGTACGTCCACTTTATACAATTAGATTCTATCCCCACTCTTGATTTTTATTCCAGTTTTTTATCAGGCCTGGGGCCGAAACCTAAATCCCACTGCATTTGGAAGAAGTCAGTTATATCCTATTAGATGCCAACCTTTCTTCACAACCATTTTTATTCCTACTCCACCTCAAGCAGCATCCGTTGGGGTCACCTTTAGACCAGTGACTAGCTACTATATGCCGTCTCCCTAGAGTGAATCCTGTCACTGTTGCCTGGAGTCTACTTGCTGAGCCTCTTAGGGCCTCCAGACTATACCCCCCAAAATGGGACCTAGTTCAGATTTCAATTTACCATGACCTTTTACATATTATGTGCACATTCAAGCTTTAAGCTCTGCAAATAATTGCCCTAAACCAGATTAATTATCACACCCAGCCTAGGACAGTTTCATTTACATCCCCAAAATGTTGCTTCTTGAGGACCTAAGGTTGTTCAGATCCTGTGAAACAAGAAAACTATTGATGTTAGGGGATATTTGGGATTTTGCAGGAGTTGAACAAATCTGCTGCATCTTTGCGGTTATGTAACAAAACTCATAGAGCTATATAGACAGACACTATATTTTTTTGATGGTTAATTTTCATAACCCAGGTCAGAAAAAAACTGCTTAAAATATTTTTTAATTATCATAGCTTTTCTTTTTCCTGTGGAAGGAAAGTTTCCTTGTTTATTTGCACCTAATTTGCCTCATGAATATTCAGCTGTCGATGGGGCTGCAAGCCAATATCCATAGAAATGAACTCATTAGGAGCATTTTGTTGGCAGCTATTTGATTCATGAAGTATGTAGAAGTATTTATGATATTTCATATTTTATTTTTTCTTGATTTTTGAAACATAAAAGGATTATTGATAATAATTTTTATCCCAGATTTTCAGTTGAGCTTATTTAGTTTTTCTCATATTTCTTGAATTTGTAAGAAAATGCTTTCAGATATTTGACCACTTACACAGATTTTTACAAAGTAAATTATGAATAAAAAGTCATGAATGATTTAAAAGCAGTTTAAAAATGTTTTACATATTTATACATATACAATACTTGTTCCTCCCAGTTGATTATTGTCATTGATATAACGTGCTATGGGGATGATGTAAAAAAGAATGGTTCTCCATTTTGAAGGTCTTCCTTCAGAAATTTTGCTGTTATTTAATGAAAACAGCATTGAAGAAGTATATTTGGTTATAGGAAATAGAAAAAATAGTAATAACAGCAAACATAGACATTGACACTCGATGTACCAGTTACTTTTCTTTTTTTTGAGACGGAGTCTCGCTCTGTCGCCCAGGCTGGAGTGCAGTGGCACCATCTTGGCTCACTGCAAGCTCCACCTCCTGGGTTCACACCATTCTCCTGCCTCAGCCTCCCTAGTAGCTGGGACTACAGGCGCCCACCACCACGCCCGGCTAATTTTTTGTATTTTTAGTAGAGATGGGGTTTCACCGTGTTAACCAAGATGGTCTCGATCTCCTGACCTCATGATCTGCCCGCCTCGGCCTCCCGAAGGGCTGGGATAACAGGTGTGAGCCACCGTGCCCGGCCCTCAGTTACTTTACGTATATTAATTTGTTTAATGCTTATAGCAAGTCTATAGGAGTAGACACCATATTACTATTATCTTACAAATATGGAAGCTCTGCCTCAGAGAGGTAAAGTTACTTGTATGGTCACACATCTAGTAGTTGGCAGAGTTGGGATTCAAACCCAGTCAGAGTGGCTCCGGAAAGCTCTTCACCACTTCATGTTGCTGACTTCTGTCATATTTTGGTAAAGACTAGAAACTGGACTGCTTGTTGTCCCAAAACCTGGCATTCTTTCCCCACTGATTTGAAGTGCCACCTGTTTCAAATAGTAAATTCTAAATACTCAGGATATTTTCTGGACTGTTCTTATGCCATCAATCTATTAATACTTGTCCGTATCAGCCCAGCACTAACTGTTTTAGTTACTTTATACTAATTCCCTTTACGAATAGAGTATGAGTCAAATGGAAAAGGAAAGGAAACAAATTGCAGACTAAGGGAGGGGTGATATGTTGAATGAGGAGGGTGAAGACAATATTTGGTCAAGACAGAAGGAGAGAATATGGTGAGTCAGAAGGGACCATAGGATACTGACATGTATTTTAAGTCATGTGTGTTTTAAGGATGATGGTGGACAATTTTAGAAGTCAGTTTTAAAGAAAAGGTAAAGCAAGTGCCTAAGTTCCTGAGGTGTAAAAGTTGGAGATAAGTTGATATGGTTTGGCTGTGTCCCTACCCAAACTTCATCTTGAATTATAACTCACGTAATCCCCATGTGTCATGGGAGGGGCCTGGTGGGAGGTGATAGAATCATAGGGGCATGTCTTTTCCATACTGTTGTGATAGTGAATAAATCTCAGGAGATCTGATGGTTTTATAAAGGGGAATTGCCCTGCACATGCTGTCTTAGCTGCCTCCATGTAAGATGTATCTTTGCTCCTCCTTCGCCTTCTGCTATGATTGTGAGCACTCCCCAGCCATGTGGAACTGTGAATCCATTAAACCTCTTTTTCTTTATAAATTACCCATTCTCGGGTATGTCTTTATAGCAGTGTGAAAACGGACTAACACACAAAATAAATGTGTTTAAAGAATACAACAAATTCATGTTAATTGAAATAAATATTATGAAGCCAATTTATAAATCTTTCTTTTATACCTCATGGATTGCACAGCGAGTTAGATCAGAGTGTGAGATGAAGGAGGGGAGTGGCCGTCGGGCAGCAACAGATCTTCAGGTTGGGATCCTCACTCATTTCTCTGGGTTTTCCAGCAGTAAATACGTTTCCTTCTACACTGCTTACATTTCCTTTTCATGGGAACTGCATTCTTGAGTAACGACTAAAACAGGAATAGTGTTCTGCACTTTAAATTCGGGAAATGACCAGTTTCCTGTGCCGGAGAAAAATATGTGCTTGGGAATATTATCTATACAATGTACTTTGTACTTCCCACTTACCCTTTTCTTTCATTGTGCTGTGTTGTTCAAGTGATCTGATATCAGCGTAAATTCCTGACCAGCACAATATGAAGTATTATTATATGGGAGACATAATAGTCTACTGGCATCTCTACATAAATATTTGTATAATATTAAAAATAAGACAATTTAATAGAGACATCTTATTCAGAAAAAAGTTGACAAATATGTTCATGTAAGCTTCTGAACCACATTTAGAAATCCATTTTATTTCATGTTTTTCACCAGCTGACACGATGAAACATACTTTTATATGAAATGATACCAGAAAAATGGTGGGATATTTGAAATGTCTTTATTTCTTTGTTATAATTCTGAATCTCATTAAAAGTTTATTTCCATCTGACATTGTTTCTTTACAAATATAATGACTTATGATAAATAAATACATTTTAATTTAAATTTTATAAACCAGTCTTATGAATTATTTTTGTTTAAGTGTTCCATTGGTGCTGTAAAGAGTTGATAGCACCCAGAAGAAGACAGCATCGAGAGGAATAGTCTTCTTTTCTGAACCTGGCATTTCTGTAGAGGTCTTGTCAGATCAGCCTGTCATTTTACTTCCAGCCTGTGTGCTTCCGGTCCATGCTCTGATCTTGCGACATGTCATTGAAATTAAAGCTGTGGTCTGACCAAACTTCACTTGCATTGTTCCATTTTTATTAATACATCGTGCTCTAAGTTCTTTCAAGGATTGAGGACATAGACAACAATCCCTATTAGCACCTAAGAGTTTGATCCTCAATAAACTTTTTCTATCTTCTACTCTTTGTGAATCTCCAAATTTCTGCAACGGGTGGAAGATAAATGTATGATTAGAGAGATTGACATGTATACCAAACAACTGGGAGCTAGCCTGGGATCCTAAGCAGAAAAGATCCACTACATTGTGGAAGATCCAATAGTTAAAAAATAAACAGAATTTTTGCCTCAATACCTTGAATTATAATACTTGTTCTGATATCAAGGACTTCTCCAGAAAGTAGAGTCTGTTGGATTGATTCATTGTTAATATAGGAGCAGAGAGGAGGAGAAAGGGCCCTTAACTTACCCTTTAGTTCTGTTCTCTCTAGTGTTAGTAATAATCATAACCACAGTACAAGTAATGGGACTAGGCTGTGGATGTAGTAATAGTGGATAGTGATAATAGGCGCCATGGCAGAAATATCAGATAACATTTATTGGGCCCTATTTATGTGCTAGCACTTTGCAAAGGGCTAACTATCATTACCTGCTTGTCATCTTCTCCACCTCTCTGTGAGGCAGATATGATTATTAACCTGATTTAATGGGTGAGGAAACTGAGACTTAAAAGCAGCTGGCCTCTCATAAATGCTCACTACAGAGCTGAACTCCACCCTGAGGAGACGTCCTGTATCTGTATGTGTTCGAGTGGGTATTTCTTTTTTTTTATTTTTTTATTTTATTTTTATTTTTATTTTTTTTTATTATACTTTAGGTTTTAGGGTACATGTGCAAAATGTGCAGGTTTGTTACATATGTATCCATGTGCCATGTTGATTTCCTGCACCCATTAACTCGTCATTTAACATTAGGTATATCTCCTAATGCTGTCCCTCCGCCCTGCCTCCACCCCACAACAGTCCCTGGAGTGTGATGTTCCCCTTCCTGTATCCATGAGTTCTCATTGTTCAGTTCCCACCTATGAGTGAGAACATGCGGTGTTTGGTTTTTTGTCCTTGCAATAGTTTACTGAGAATGATGTTTTCCACTTTCATCCATGTCCCTACAAAGGACATGAACTCATCATTTTTTATGGCTGCATAGTATTCCATGGTGTATATGTGCCACATTTTCTCAATCCAGTCTATCGTTGTTGGACATTTGGGTTGGTTCCAACTCTTTGCTATTGTGAATAGTACCGCAATAAACATACGTGTGCATGTGTCTTTATAGCAGCATGATTTATAGTCCTTTGGGTATATACCCAGTAATGGGATGGCTGGGTCAAATGGTATTTCTAGTTCTAGATCCCTGAGGAATCGCCACACTGACTTCGCCAATGGTTGAACTAGTTTACAGTCCCACCAACAGTGTAAAAGTGTTCCTATTTCTCCACATCCTCTCCAGCACCTGTTGTTTCCTGCTTTTTTAATGATGGCCATTCTAACTGGTGTGAGATGGTATCTCACTGTGGTTTTGATTTGCATTTCTCTGATGGCCAGTGATGATGAGCATTTCTTCATGTGTTTTTTGGCTGCATGAATGTCTTTGAGAAGTGTCTGTTCATGTCCTTTGCCCACTTTTTGATGGGGTTGTTTGTTTTTTTCTTGTAAATTTGTTTGAGTTCATTGTAGATTCTGGATATTAGCCCTTTGTCAGATGAGTAGGTTGCAAAAATTTTCTCCCATTGTGTAGGTTGCCTGTTCACTCTGATGGTAGTTTCTTTTGCTGTGTAGAAGCTCTTTAGTTTAATGAGATCCCATTTGTCAATTTTGGCTTTTGTTGCCATTGCTTTTGGTGTTTTAGACATGAAGTCCTTGCCCACGCCTATGTCCTGAATGGTATTGCCTAGGTTTTCTTGTAGGATTTTAATGGTTTTAGGTCTAACATTTAAGTCTTTAATCCATCTTAAATTAATTTTTGTATAAGGTGTAAGGAAGGGATCCAGTTTCAGCTTTCTACATATGGCTAGCCAGTTTTCCCAGCACCATTTATTAAATAGGCAATCCTTTCCCCATTTCTTGTTTTTGTCAGGTTTGTCAAAGATCAGATAGTTGTAGCTATGCGGCATCATTTCTGAGGGCTCTGTTCTGTTCCATTGATCTATGTCTCTGTTGTGGTACCAGTACCATGCTGTTTTGGTTACTGTAGCCTTGTAGTATAGTTTAAAGTCAGGTAGCGTGATGCCTCCAGCTTTGTTCTTTTGGCTTAGGATTGACTTGGCGATGCGGGCTCTTTTTTGGTTCCATATGAACTTTAAAGTAGTTTTTTCCAATTCTGTGAAGAAAGTCATTAGTAGCTTGATGGGAATGGCATTGAATCTATAAATTACCTTGGGCAGTATGGCCATTTTCACGATATTGATTCTTCCAACCCATGAGCATGGAATGTTCTTCCATTTGTTTGTATCCTCTTTTATTTCATTGAGCAGTGGTTTGTAGTTCCCCTTAAAGAGGTCCTTCACATCCCTTGTAAGTTGGATTCCTAGGTATTTTGTTCCCTTTGAAGCAATTGTGAATGGGAGTTCACTCATGATTTGGCTCTCTGTTTGTCTGTGATTGGTGTCCAAGAATGCTTGTGATTTTTGTACATTGATTTTGTATCCTGAGACTTTGCTGAAGTTGCTAATCAGCTTAAGGAGATTTTGGGCTGAGACAATGGGGTTTTCTAGATATACAATCATGTCATCTGCAAACAGGGACAGTTTGTCTTCCTCTTTTCCTTATTGAATACCCTTTATTTCCTTCTCCTGCCTGATTGCTCTGGCCAGAACTTCCAACACTATGTTGAATAGGAGTGGTGAGAGAGGGCATCCCTGTCTTGTGCCAGTTTTCAGAGGGAATGCTTCCAGTTTTTGCCCATTCAGTATGATATTGGCTGTGGGTTTGTCGTAGATAGCTCTTATTATTTTGAGATACATCCCATCAATACCTAATTTATTGAGAGTTTTTAGCATGAAGCGTTGTTGAATTTTGTCAAAGGCCTTTTCTGCATCTATTGAGATAATCATATGGTTTTTGTCTTTGGTTCTGTTTATATGGTGGATTACATTTATTGATTTGCATATGTTGAACCAGCCTTGCATCCCAGGGATGAAGCCCTTGAGTGGGTATTTCTAGGTGTGTCGGGGGAGGAAGGTGGTGGGTTAATTTTGAAGGCTTCCGAACAGCCCACTATAAACATCATACATTTCCTAATCTTCGTTCTTTTTGAAACTGAATTCTCCCTAGGGTTTGGTGTATCCTTGACCATTCAGGAAAGAGACATCAATCACCCAAAACAATACAAGGAACACAAGATCTTCATGAATCAAATGATACTTGGAATGAATACACCAATAAGAATTTATTGCCAAAAAGTTACCTTATTAAAACAAATTTTAAATAAAGAACATGGAATTGTTTCAATCTTTGAGAAGACTAGCTGTATACATGCCTGCCAGAGCTATCTCTAACAAAAGATATCACTTCTAAGCATAAATATCTTGCTGAATTTTAGATTCCCTGCAGAACTAAGAGTTAAGTAGAACATGCACCAATTTTCTTAGGTTTATTTTTAAGTATTTTTGTTTTAGCTTTTTTTTCCCTCTGATCATGGGAGTACATTTTCACTCAAACACTTAAAGATCAAATGCTATTTTAAAACTTAGAACTCTGGAATGATCAGTATTAAAAAGTTATGAGTCAAAAGAACCTTGACAAAACCGTAAGAATGTAGCTGGAAATGGAAATGGCTATGGCTACAAAGATTCCCAAGTCAAAAAAAATGAGTAAAATGGGCTTTGTATTAAAAAAATAACAACATTACTATTAGAATACATGGCAATTAACATTCAGCTTTGGTGTACATGATGATAGGGAGTAGTGGTGACTGTGGCAAAATGAAGGGAACATGTGGCTTCTACAGCTCTAACTTATTATTATTCAGGTAGATAGACCCTGTGTTAATTTTCTCCGAGTGTTTGAAGAGAGGCTGTAATTATTGACTTTTATATGAATACTCTTTTTGTTAAATGTTAGCAATTGAATCAAGGTTTTAACCACATAGTGGTTGTTAAAACCTACCTCTACTATTTTTGACCTCTGCTTTAGACCAACTCATTGCCTTAGGCCAAAGGAAGCAAAATATCCTGTTAAAATAATAATTTTATAGGCTGAGCTGTGAGATGAGTTTGTGGGAATCAAGACTGCAGAAACAAACTAGAAATTAAATGCAACAAAAAAATTAAACATTTAAGAAATTGACAAAAAACACACTTAAGAAAAGACGGCATTTATTATAGTATTTCACTGCAGTCATCTCAATAAATTTCCTTTCACCTTTAATTTTAGTAATTTTATGCATAATTGTAATTCTATCAATAATGGTCCTGATTTCTCTTTCATCTTCTGTCCAGTTTTACTCTTGACTTTCCTGTCACTCAAGTATTAAATATCTTCAGAACGCTGTGCCTTGTATGTAACGTACCAATCATATGCTGACAAATGATGAATTCTTTCCCTGAAAATTCCTGAAGAATGCAGTTCTTTCATACTTATTTTTTGTTATATTGAGGTCAAATAGAATACACTATAACAATGTGGTAATTATCTTCACATCTTGGTCAAGTTCCAGCCAAGGGAGGTTTTTATTTTTATTTTTTGATTTGGATGGTATAATGAAAAATTATCTTCACCTAAGCTCTGAGATGATAGTGATGTTCATTTTGAATTAATAATTGGTCTGAAAAAGAGTAAAACATCTTTTGGTGGGAAATTGAGCAGATATTAAAAGACTCAATAACTGACACAAAAAATCCTTTTGTTTCTGAATCACAAGGAAACAGCAACAATCAAGAGGCTTTCGCTGAGGATTACATGTTCATGTTTCACCGAGGATTTAGACATGCAATCTCTTTAGGCATTTATTTGAGTAATCCAGGTGTGGGATATTTTAATGATTTGTAGAGTGATAAATGCCCACGAGGCTGAGTCTTACATACTCCTGGACTACTAACAAATGATTTATTATTCTGTCAGTTTTTGGAGTTTCGTGTGGATTGAATGTTGTCATGGAAGTTTAGGAACAAACCACGATCTATTTCAAAGATGAAAAGATGCTGCTCATATTCTGTAGGAACAAAGTAACATAATTTTATAATTATCGTTCATTGTATCCGAGTGGGAAAAAGATTGCTAAACATCCTGTGAGCACAGGACAGTCCTTCACTACAAAGGTTTATTTTAAACAAAGGTTTAATCCAGCTCCAAATGTCAATAACGTCAAGACTGATAAACCATGTCATATGGTGATAGAAGAGGAAAAGATTATGTGCTATCCTATATTCCAAGTTGCTAATGAATATTTGAGAAGCTAATACACTAGGGAAATTAATGCAGTGCAGTCTGGTGGTCTTCATAAATGAAAACAATTGAGTTAAGAACAAAAGTCGTCAGTCTTTGCAGAAGTTTATTGAGCACTTACCAAGTGCCAGATATTGCTGTAGGTGCTGGGGATATCCCAGTGAACAAAGCAGGTAGGCTCTGCGTTCATGAAGCTCCCATCCAAATGTGGGAGACGGACAGTAAACAAATAGATAAAATGGTTCTGTCCTCGTGCCTTTTGTCTTCCCCATCTCCACACTGTCTCCGGTGGACTGGGACTGGTCATTTTTTCTCTCTCTATATGCTTTCTCTAAGTTACGTCTTTGTGCCAGTGACAATCAACTTTTTACTGTAAGCCCTGATCTCTCCCTTAGAAACTCAGATTGGAATGGCTAACTCCCTACTCAGGATCTCCACACTGGTGCCCAATAGAAATCTGAGACCCAGCAGGTCCAGAACAAACTCTGATTCTCTCACCCCAAAACGTTCTTCTCTTTCAGTCTTCTCCATTCCAGTGATGCCACTACCAACCAGGTGTTCATGCAAACCCAAATGACAAACTTCTTTCATTTATTAGGACCAAAGAAAGCCCTTATCTTCCAAAGAATTGTGATGTGATAATATTGTTTTAAGTTAAAGGGTAAAAGGAAAATATTTACCATTATTGTTTTTTTCTCATTTATTTTCATGAAATTAGTAGTCTTTTTTCCCGTAACAGTGGAGTCCCTCTTAAATTTTTCCTATTTCGCCTTTATTTATACAATTTACCTATCTGTATCCATATTAAATAGCCAAATCTTTAAGGTGACAGGGTGCTGCTAAATAGACTACATTCAGGATTTTGAATGTAGAATATTTGTTGGAGTAATAAGGTTTAGTGTTGTATGATACGAAATTCAGATTGGCATCGGGTATCTAGAATTAAAAGTATAAATTGTTAAAATCTGCGGGACTTTTGAGAATGATCTACTATGTGTGCCTGGACTGATGAAAAGAGTGGGAAGGGCAAAAATATGTTGAAAGAGATCATTTTGTATGTTGAAATTATAAAATAAGAAAATGCATTCTGAGAATGAAGCCCATGGTGAGCTTTGCTTTACTTTTGAACTAGCAGCAGTGCAAATGGGCAGACACAGATAAAGGAGATTGCTGTCATCTTCTTATTTCATCTTAATGAGTTTCTTCCTTTTGATTCTTGATAGCAAATTTGTGACATTTTTAGCTTTATTAAACTTTAATTAGTGGATAATATTTATCATATGCATTTACCAAAAATACAAGATAATATGGAGCAAGTTAAAGAGAAAATAAAGAGTACTCTGGGAAAAAGCCCATAACTAGAGTGATATCTAGGAATATTTTTTGTGGAGCCATTGTTAGGGGAATGCTGGTGAGCGGAGCACATGCTCACACACGTGTGAGCTGAAAGGTCCTCAGGATTGGGGGGGCGGCATCTGCGAGAGCCTCACTTCCTCTGAACGCAACTTAGCCTGTCTTTGACTCACCTGTGTCGTGTCTGCGTCTCCCTACCCTTCAGAGATTATTGCGACCTGTTACATGCAGCCTTGATTGTGATTTTCGTGGGTGGGAGGCGCGTCCTCTGCGAGGTGCCAGCATCCCAAGTGGTTGGCTGAGAGGATGTTGTATAGAAACAACCACTGTTTGACATTGAATTGAAAGTCAAAGTGAAATAAGTAAACTCGATTTTCCTATTAAGACTCATTTATTTCTCAAAGTCTGCTTTTTGTTTCAGTCTTTGAAAGAATAAACATAAAGAATTGTTCATCAGAAGATGATCTCTGGACCAACTACATCAGAATCACCTAGAGGTCCTGCTCAAAATGCAGATTTCTGGGTCCTAAATTAATCTGCTGAGTCAGACCTCTGGGGACAGGAATCTGCAGTTGGAAGAAACTCTCCAAGTCTTAAACACAAGAAAAAGTTTGAAACCCACTAGCATAAAAAAGCTATTTTCCACTGCTTTGTTTCAAATATATGTGTGTCAAGATGAAGATTATCTGATTCTGGTGAAATTTTGGACAAGTGGGAATGAATGCAGAGATAAAACAATGTACAGAATCCTTCATGTATTTTTGTGACTAGGCTACTAATGCTTCCTTGATTGATATAAGAAGGATTAAATATGACAACAGAGTCTGAAAGGACACTATAGATGCTGGTTGTTAAAGGATGATTTTGAAATTACCTATTTATTCCTAGCTTTAGGAAGGAAGATTTAAACCTCTTATAAAAAATGTCAAACCGTTTTCATGATTTTGCGTTCTCAGCAAACATCTAAAATCTGCCTTCACTGTTGTATAAAATGAGGACCTTGGGAAAAAGAAATGCTTGGTTAGAAATGCTAACAAGTTCCAGATTTCCTTTCATATACAGTTAAACAAAAAGTTCCATATTGTCACGGAGGATAAGAAGATAAAAAGTCAGATAAAGACATGGTTTACTTTCTTAGTTTGTATGTTCCATTCTAACTCATATTTTGATTCATTGTTACTACTTCCTCACTTTAATTTATCCGTTTCAGAATGTGACTGAGTTCAGCTTATGAAGAAAAGGTTTATAAATGTAGAGGTGAAGTTTAAGCTTTGCTTGCACGAGAGGATACCTGTTTACTATGTGGTCAATATGAAATGTAAACTATGTAAACTAGGCAAATAAACCACCATGTTATTTTAAGAGTAAATGGAATGAGATAAAGAACATTTTTGCGATGAGTATGTGGAAAATGTTTAAAAAAACAAAACTAAAGCAAAAAATTAAACAGAATAATACCAATAAAATGAGCACTTAAAGTTAGAAAATTCTAATTTTTTTTCACCAATTATCCTTAACTTTAGATAAGAATTCAAAAATTATATCACTTGTTCCCAATAGACAAATTAGATTGACATCCAATACATGTTCATTTTATTTATTTCAGCTGATGTTGAAGAGTTGAGGCTATTCCTTCTGATCTGACATTATAGTTACAGAATCTGAAACATGAACTGGTTGTATCAGGAATAAATGTGGTTCTGAAGGTCATGCTAGGAGTGAGATCTTGTGGCTTGTTTTATTTTAAATAGTCTTGTTCCTCTTTTGATATAAGTTATAACATGCTTATAGCTAAATATTACAAAAATTAGAAAGTGTACAAAGGTCAATTTCCTATTACCTAAAAGGAACTACCCATTGCATTTTGGTAAATGCCACCTACTTTTTTCTCAACATTAGCACACACTGATATTATCCATTTGTATATCTGTATATATTCTTATGCATCTGCATATATGTATGTATGTAGCAAGTATGCCACTTAATAAATTTTTTCACCAGACAATATTTTATAGACATCTCGTATACACACGTATGTGTATATATAGTTTTCATCACATTCCATTTATGATTGCACTTTTGCTATAGTAGTCTATAATTTGAATATATCATAATATGTTTAATGATTCTTTTGTTGATGGTTATTTAGATTGTTTCCAATTTTTCCACTTTGGTAATCAATGCAATGAATCCCCTTATTTGAATATTTTTCTTAGAATAAAGTCCTAGAAGTAGTATTGCTAGGTTCAGGAAAATGCCCATTTATTTTTATTTTTATCTTTTGAGATAGGATCTTACTCTGTCACCCAGGCTGGAGTACAGTGGTGCATGTGACTATGGCTCCCTGCAGCCTCAAACTTCTGGGCTCAAGTAATCCTCCCACCTCAGCCTCTTAAGTAACTAGGACTACAGGTGTGTGCCACCACGCCCAGCAAACTTTAAAAATCTTTGTAAAGACAAGGTCTTGCTGTGTTGCCGAGGCTGACCTCAAACTCCTGGCCTTAAGGGATCCTGCCTGGGACTCCCAAAGCGCTAGGATTATAGACATGAGCCACCATACTGGCTGGAAATACTCATTTAAAAATTTGAGATATATTGTCAAGTTGCTCTCTGAAATGTTGTACCATTTTATACTCTTATTAGCCATGTCCTGAGGGTGACAATGGATGGTGTCTTGAGGACATAAACCGAATTTGCTAGATGGAAATTCTCTTCTCTTTTTTCTCCCCTAAACTTTCTTTTTCAAGGCTCAATATAATGAAATTATCCTACTCTTTTTTTTCTTTGTGAAAATAATAGCCTATTTAGCCATTGGTCAAACTTAATGACCACTGAGAAGAGTCCAAATCTTTGAATTACTAAAGGGCTTATTTACCTGCCGTAGCGATATGGAGAGCCCAGACCTGAACCCAGAAATTTAAATTCTGGCTTTTTAAAAGGCCGGGGGTGGGTGATAGAGGGGAAACGAAATTCTTTCATTCCTTCTTGAAGTGTCTTCCTGGGAAATAGTGGCAGGGATATCTATCTATCTATCTATCTATCTATCTATCTATCTATCTATCTATCTATCTATCTATCTATCATCTATTTTATCAATCACTCAACCTACCTACCTATCTTCTATCTATTTATTTATCTTTAATTTCGAAGAAGATCACTTCAGAATCTCTGGCCATTGTGTTGTTTTATTAGAAATGCCATTTTCCATTAAATTTTGGTCTTCTTGTGCTTTCCAAGTCTTAGAAGTTTAGGAAACATCTGACTCTAAATGCTTACTTCACAACTTTGAGATCCTGGTGGATAAATTTAATTTACATATACTTGATGATTTCTGGCCCTACCCCAACATTGTAAAGGAAGTATAATTCCCAGATAGGAGCAGCAATGCACAAGGGTTTCTGTGTTACAACAAAACTATTATACTCAACAAATGGATTTTTCCACTTTGGTTTGTTGTAAAAAAAATTAGTTTAATTCTGCTTAACACCCAGTCATTTTATTAACTTAATGTTACCTTCATAATGTCTTCTTGTTTCATGCAGGCATTCTTACACCGAATGAACCAGTGTGCAGCATCAAAAGTTGACAAAAATGTGACAGAAGAAACAGTGAAGGTGAGGAGGTACAATTGGCCCTCAACCTGAGCATGAGTTTCCTATAGATAAATTTTGCTGGTGCCATGGCACTTCACAGCCCTTCAGTTGATCAGCAGTTGCACTACAAGTTGCTGTGCCAGTCAGTTGTATTGGTAATAATTTTAAAAAGGAGAAATAGGGCTTAGGAAAAGAGATGGAAGATTAAGAGGATGGCAGAGAAGTCATAGAGTTTTTTTATTTTTCAACCAAGGCCTTGGGAACATTTGAACAGAGGAAGAAAAATAAATTGGAGGCAGCCGGGTGCGGTGGCTTATGCCTGTAATCCCAGCACTTTGGGAGGCCGAGGTGGGAGGATCACCCAAGGTCACGAGTTCGAGACCAGCCTGACCAACATGGAGAAACCCTGTCTCTACTAAAAATACAAAATTAGCCAGCCGTGGTGGCGCATGCCTGTAATCCTAGCTACTCTGGAGGCTGAGGCAGGAGAATCGCTTGAACCCTGGAGGAGGAGGTGGTGGTGAGCTGAGATGATGCCTGTAATCCTAGCTACTCTGGAGGCTGAGGCAGGAGAATCGCTTGAACCCTGGAGGAGGAGGTGGTGGTGAGCTGAGATGGCGCCATTGCACTCCAGCCTGGGCAACAGGAGTGAGACTCTGTCTCAAAATAAATAAATAAATAAAATAAATAAATTGGAAGCTAAGAACCTCAATGTCTTTGAGAAGGAGGGAGCTGAGCCATATAAGAGGATTGTTAGAGGTGGCTCAGGAAGGCAGGGTGTGGGCAAACGTGACTTCCAGTATCTGTGATCACTGAAGAACAAAAGATTTCAATGGTTCACTCCACATAATATCCTTAATTCAGAAACAGACGTATAATTGTTTCTTTTAAACTGCAAGGAAGGAAAATTGTGAACAGTTTTGAAAAAAAAGGATGGTAAATGAAAATTAATTATACTATAATGATTAGTCATTTAAATTGTATGTACTATTCCTGATATTTATGATGCTAACTTACTGTTTTATTTTTCTGGAAATATAAAACATTCTAAGCATTTTTAAAGGTTCTTCTGACTCTATTTCCCCATGAGTAAAATACCTAACTTTAAAATTTTCCTCCCAGGAGATTATTTTAGTTAGCTTGCTTTTGGTTGTAAGCTAAAGAAACCTCTTAGTCAAATTGAATTGAAGACACTTTGGCTCACATATCAGGGACTCCAGACAGAGGAGAAGGTTTAGCACCTGTGACCCAGAGAGGCCAGCAAGGTTGCTACATCCTCTCCAAGCTAATCACTGCCACCCAGGTTATCAGCTTTGTGCTCAAGCTGGCTCTTCCTGTGGCTGCAGAGCTGTCCCAGCTTTTACTTCTACATGTGGCACCTTCCAGAGGGAAAAGAGCACTGTCCATTCTGGTGTGCCCTTCTTAGGAGCATAGATGCCCTTCCCAGAAAAGCCTGCCGGCAACTCTGCTGGTTTCCATGCAGCTCAGCCTTGAGAAGGGAGTGGGATACCTGGCTTGGATTGGGCAACAGAGGCCTTGCCCTGAGAGCCAGCCATGGGCTCCTGGTTCCCAGAATTGTGTCGGCGGCGTGGAGGGGAAGTCCAGACAAAATTGAGGCTCTGCCCGCAAGGTGGGAGGAAGGCATGGATATGTGGTTTTCAGGTTGGAGAGAAAATACTATGCTATCATAGACTTAAAAAAAATTGGTTCACTACTGAGCTTACTTACACATTTGTTTATTTACAGATGTTGTTCTCAAACATTGAAGACATCCTTGCAGTACATAAAGAATTCTTAAAAGTCATGGAAGAATGCTTACACCCCGAACCTAATGCTCAACAAGAAGTGGGAACCTGCTTTCTTCATTTTGTAGGATAAATTTCTTTTTATTTTAAAAGTTCTTTTCCCCTAGATTTTAAGATTTAGCTCTTGGCATAGTGGTATGTGTGAATGCAGTATTAGAAGTAAAATCTGACACCAAAAGTTTGGGGTCTTTTAAGGCCAATGAACTCTTCCACTTAGAGCCAGAAAAGGGGAGAGTGCCTCACATCATCCATTTTACTGAAGAATAAACAGCCTTTTCTTTTCCCCGACAAGTTAGTTCTTCGCATCCTCTGTAGCTTTGAATTCTAATGAATATTCAGGCTGTTCATAATGAATGAATTTTTATGTTTCTCTCAAACATAGAGCATTTTTCTTTTGAGACAGAAAATCCTCGTTCCTATAATGGCACGATGAGCCTTTTATTAGTCAGAATGTTCCCTTGTTAATCAACTTGTGACAAACCTGGAGTTGAATAAACCCAGTAACAGGAATTTTCCCCAAGGATGGTTTCTCAGAAGATTGTACTGAGCAGTGCACACGCAATAACCAGCCAGTGCTCAGTTGTTTCAAATTACACATCCTGTGCCTGTATAATCATTTTCATCTCTTTATATATGATGCCTGAAATTATTTATGCAATTAATTTGCAAAATAAAAAGACAACTGTGTAGTGAAAATTGTTTTCAGAACTAAAGGGCATTCACACCAAAAAAAAGAATGCTGCTATGTATACCATTACGCTGATGCTAATTTTGAGAATACCAATATGAATCCATGTATTTATCAAAATGCTAGACAATTAATGTTTTGTTTAAAAATGTGTAAGAGTATTTAGTGATAGAAATCAAATTTTGTATATTTTTAATTTTCCGTCTAGTCTTTTAGAAACGTTTTGATAGTAGTTTCAAAATCTGTCTTTATGTAGTGAGCAGGCTCTATGTTCTTTTTATAGTCAGAAAATATTTCATAAAAATAATTATATTAAAAGGAGAGTCTCATTGGGTATAGGAAGATCAAGCTGTGTTTTTCTTGGGCACAGCTGGAAGCCATGGGTGTTTGTGTCCACTCACTTAAGCCTGCTTTATTTCATGAAAGAATCAAAAGAATCAGAATCTTCTGCCAGCTGGAGTAGTTGCTATCTCAGTCCAGGGCTGTGCCTGGGAATCTTGCACCCTGACATCCATTTCCTTAGTAACACTTTATGAATCTGTCATCCCTGAATTTAGCTAAACTATTTCTGAAGTTTACTTTTTTTTCTGGCTCATATCATTTCTTGAGATAAGTGATTCAATACATTTTCTGCTGGTTATATAAAGTAGCATTTAATGTTCATAAATGCATGCCTTTAAAATTTCAGTGGGCACACTTTTGTTCTAACATTTGATCAATAAATTTTTTGTGTCTTTCTTTTATTGGTACTCTTTTGATGATAAGGCACTTTGAGGAAATCTTACAAATAGAAGGGAGCTTAGAGATCATGATGGTACAAATGCTCTTGTTTTAAAAGAATATCTCCTATTTATCTATGACGGCTGTTTATTTTGTTCCTACTTTAGTGACAGCTCTGTTAGAAAATCTCTATGTCGATCCCAAATCTGCCCATCACTGCCCTTGCGACATCCACCTAAAGGTCCTAGTTTTATATTTGGAGGTACATAGGACTGTCAGTCCTTTACAACATAATGCTGTTTGAAAGTATTCATGATTTCCTGACTTTTCTATACCTACAAATATGACTCTCTGAAACAACCTCTCAGATATGGTGTCTTCAGGGTCTGTCATTCTCTTAGTTGCTTGTTGCTAGATATTCTTCAGGTTATCAGTGTCTCTCTTAAGCACAACTGTCTAGACTGGTGTATATGAACTGCAGCGTCCTGTGTTTCTCTATTTCTGTATTATCTGGCACTTGCTTTTGCCTTCACCTAAATGACTTTCTTCTGTCTCCCTGCTTAGGAATCATGAATTCATGTACCTGGACCTTGCTCAGATTGATTGACCTTTCTTCTACATACATTCCTTATTCAGTTTTCATAAATAACAGCAAGAATATGTATGTAATTTCTTCCTCTTTTAAGCTGTAATTGAATCCTTATGGCAAAGCTCAGCCCTCTCTTTTCTGTGCTTTGCCACCCTTTGGTTCATTTGTCTACCTGAATTTGTCATGATGGAGTATAACTGATATACGTCTGTCTCTCTTTTTAGGCTATTCTTCATGGGCCAGAGAAAATAAATAAAATTTATATATAGCTGTATACATGCAGTATAGCTCTTAAAACGTAGTCAACACTCAGTGAATTTCCTTTATGCATATCACATAGGTTAAAATTGCAGAATGGTGAATAAAATGACTAATTTATTCTTACATGAATTCACAGAAAGACAAGTTTCGTATCTATGATGAATATTGTAGTAACCATGAGAAGGCACAAAAATTACTTCTTGAACTCAACAAAATAAGAACAATCCGGACATTTCTTTTGGTAAGTGTACATTTATGTATTACTGTATGTTGATATGTGTTGCTAGATCCAGTGAGAACCAGGGAATAGCATCAATATGGTGTAAAAATCTGTGGGATACCTCTGTTAGCATCCCCAGGCGAGAAAGCAAAGAGTCCTTTGATGAAAATAAAAGTGAGAGCTGGGATCAGCTTGTGTTTGGGGAAGTACTGCTAATGCCCCCTCGTGGTTGATTATGAATTATCTGTGAGACCCCACAGGTTCCTAGCGAGAGAGGAGCTTCTGCCAGAGTTCATCACTGCTTTATAGCCCCAGTTTCCTAGGGCGTCCTTTACTTTTGCTGAGAGAGCTGTAAGTAGGGCAGTAACAGGAAGGAAGCAAATCGTGGATGTGGTAGAAAATAAGTGCAAAATTTAACCTTTCTCCTACATACATTTTTTATTGTGTTTTCATAAAAACAACAAGAATATGTGTTTAATTTCTTTAGGTTAGCCACAAACAAATGCATATTTTGGCTGTCACGGGCAAACTAATCACTAGTGAGGAGCAGATTATAATTGTGCGATTCAGTGATATTTAGGAGAGTGTGGAGTTGCACAGCCATCCGCCAAATTCAGTTTTAGATCATTTTTGTCACCTCAGAAAGACCTCCATGTCCCTTTACAGCCTATCTCTGTTCCCACCATTAGCACCAGGCACACACTGATTTGTTTTCATCCCTATAGATTGCCTTTTCTGGACATTTTATTTAAGTAGAATCATACAATGCAATCTTTTGTGCCTGACTTCCTTAACTTAGTAAAATGTTTTCAAAGTTCATTCTTGCTATAGAATGTATCCATTTTCGTTCACTTTAATTGCAAAATACTCTTCCATTGTATGGATATGCTGTATTTTGTTTATCTATTTGCCAATTAATGAAAATTGGGTCTGGATCCAGTTTGGGCTCCTATAAATAATGCTGTTATCAGCATTTATGTTCAAATCTTTGAGTGGACATAATGTTTTTATTCTTTTGGGTAGACATTAAACATGGAATTGATACCTGTGTTGTATGATAAGCTCATGTTTAACTAATTAAGAAACTGCCAAACTATTTGTCATTGTGGCTGTGCCATATTTACTGGCAATGCGTAAGGATTCCAGTTTCCCTATATCTTTGCCAACAGTAGGTAAAGTTGGTAACATTAAGTTAATAAAAAATGTCCAACACTAGGCATTTTCAGTTTTTCTGATTATAGCCATGCTAGTGGGTGTGTAGTGCTATCTCATGGTGGTTTAAATTTGTATTTTGCCAGTGACTAATTACATTAAGCATGCTTTCATGTGCTTATTAACTCTTCATGTCTCCTTTAGTGAAATGTTTATTCAAATCTTTTACCCATTTAAAACTTGGGATGTTTATTGTATATTGAGCTATAAATGTTTGTTATTTCAGATATAAGTCCTATATCAGATATATAATATGCAAACATTTCCTCCTAGTGTTGTTTGTCTGTTCGTTTTTAAAATATCATCTTTTTAAAATCAGAAGTTTTAAATTTTGATGAAGTCTAATTTATTACATTTTTCTGTTATGACTGTGCTTTTTTTTCATATGTAAGAAATCTGTATTCAGGCCTTGTACTTACTTTTTTTTCCTTTGTTTTTCCACTTTTGATGCTATTCTGATTGAAATTATCTTATGTCATTTTAAAATTGTTCATTGCTAATATATGGAAATTTAATTGGCTTTTGTTTATTGATCTTGTGTCCTGTGATCTAAATTTATGAATTTGTTAAGTAGTTCTTTTGTAGCTTGCTAGGGTATTTTGCATACAGGATCAATTATCTGATAATAAAGATGATTTTACTTCTTGCTGTCCATTGTGGATGACTTATTTTTTTTTTCTTGCCTTATTGCACTGGCTAGAACCTTCAGTGTAGTGTTGAATAAAAGTGGTAAGAGCGGGTACCCCTGCCGTGTTTCTGATCTCGGTAGGAAAACATTTAGTCCTTCCACATTAAGTATGATGTTTGCTATCGATTTTTTGGTAGATGTTCTTTCTTATGTTGAATAACTTTTATTATATTTCTAGTTCATATTATATGATGTGAATAATATTCATATATATTGACAATGCTATGAATTACATGCATTGACAATGCTATGAATTAGTATTCATATTATTCGTATTGTTTAACGATTCAATTATTGAGAATGATATATTGAAATCTCCATGTATAATTAAATTATCTATTTTACCCTTTAACTGTCCATTTTTGTTTGCTGTATTTTGGGACTCCGTTAGATGTGCACGCATTCATAATTGTTATATTCATATTTCTGTTTATCATCATGAAATGGTCTTCTTTGTCCCTGTGGCATTTCTTCTATTAAAGTCTATTTTTCCTAATAATATTATAGCTATGATAGCTCTCTTACTGTTTGTTTATCTTTTTCTGTTATTTTACTTACAAGCTATTTATGATCTTTAAAATGTCTCTAGCAGATGGCATATTGTTGGGTCTGCTTTTTATCCAGTCTGACAGTCTCTGGGGTCCTCAGTTTGTTTGTTTTTAATGTAATTATTGACATGATGGTATTTACATGTGCCATTTTATTATTTTTTCCTACATGTCTTTTTTGTTTGTTTCTCTGTTCCTGTTTTACCACCTACTTTTGTGTCAATCAAGCATTTTTTATGTACCATTTTGATTCCTCTCAATTTTTAAACGATATTATTAGGAGTTTTTTTGGTGATTGCTCTAGGAACTACAATATGCATCTTAACATATCAAATCCATATTAGGTTAATGCTAACCTAATTCCAGTTAAATGTAGGGGAAATTTGGCTACAATATTTCCTGAGTAGAAATGGAAAATGTTCCATTTCATCTCTCCTCTATTGTGCTATTGTTGCCATATATATTACATTATATATGTTATAAACTTCACAACACAGTGTTACAATTATTGCTTTCTATATTTTTCTACAGTCTTTTATATTTATGTACACACTTACCATCTCTGGTGCTCTTATTTCTTCCTGTGTATTTGACTCTGATATTAGGCTTTTCAGCCCTCAGTACTTCTTCTTGTAAGTCATTTCTACTAGCAATGACTTTGCTCAGTCTTTTTTTTTTTTTTTTTAAATCTGCGAATGTCTTTATTTTGCCTTCATTTTTGAAGGATAGTTTTACTTGGACATAGAACTTTTTGACTGATAGATTTTTTTCTCAGTCAGCGCTTTGAATATGTCATTTTACTACCATTGTTTCTGATGATAAGGCATGTGCTATAATTGTATGGTTGTTATATTTTATATGATGGGTCATTTTTCTCTTCTTTGCTGCTTTCTAGATTTTCTCTTTGTGTTTTTCTTTCAATAGTTCAATGATGTGTTTAGGTATGGGGATGATTGTACATCTCTTATTTATAGTTGAGCTTTTTGAATCTATAGATTAATTTTTCATCAAATCTGGGAAGTTTTTAGCCATTATTTTAGAAATATTTATCTGACCCTTTGTTTTCTTCTTTAGTGACTCCAAGTTACACACATGTTGGTAAGCTTAATGTTTCCTCTTGGTTCCTGATGCACTTCTCATTTTTCTACAATCTCCTGGGCTCAAGTGATCTTCTTACCTCAGCCTCCCAAAGTGCTGAGACTACAGGTGTGAGCCACTGTACCTGGTCAGGAAACATATTCTTCATGTATGTATAAGGAGCTGGCTCTCATAAGCCAGTCTAAAGTGGTAGCCAACCTGTGGTGTTATGAATTGAGTTCACAATCTATACAGTACTAATACACAAGGCAATAAAAGTGGGCTAGACAGCCCTGAGGGATTTTAGGGCACTTCAGTCCAGAGGTAGGTGAGGGGATGGCTGCTTTACAGGGATGCTAACATACTGGAACGGAAACATCACTGAAAATATAATGAGATATAGATAGTTGTGTTTCATACGATTCCTCTGGGGGAAAATACCATATATAGTTTGAAAGAATATTTTGATAACCCGATTGCAGTAGGGAGTGAAGCCCCCAAAGGGCATGCTTGTGTAAGAGCATGTATTTGCTGCTATGCCTTCTGAGGTGTCTGGGTGAAGTTACATTCAGAGTGCTGATTTTGCTGACTTCGACACACATATTGAGGCTGATATGCAGTTGCTCAGGACAGCGGAAAATTGTTCTGCTACTATCAGTCTTCCTTTTGCATCCTTTCCTGATCAACACTCAGCCTCTCCTCTCAATGAACCTGAAACAGTATTTTAAAAATTGTAGTATGAAAGTTGCTAACTTAGTTTGATATTTGAGGTGCTCTCTCCTCCCTCTGTTAGATATTTATTAAATAGTTTGGCTGTTGTAGGCACTGCAGAAACAAGGTTTAGGCTAGTTTCAAGTCTGTTTCATTGCATGTTGTTTATGAAGGTGAAGGCTTTTTTTTTTTATCAGAGTCAGTTTTCTCTTGACCACCACTTTATCATCAATGAAAGCTGCTTCAGTTTCACCCCACTCTGATTCCTGATTTTGAGATTTCCTCACTCATCTTGCCTCTGTGGAGATCCTATCTGACCTCCTTCTCTGACACTGGCTGCCCAGTGTCTTTGGTGCAGTGTGATAGCAAAAAAGTGACTCAGAGATCACTTGCTTAAAACCTGCCCTATTTATGGAGAGGAAAACTAGAATTCTGAAATCAGCCCAAGTTGTATCACTTGTCAGTTGCAGAGCCTGAGTTAGAACCCAGCTGTCTTGATACTTGCCCTTCTACAACATAATATACCTTTCTTTATAAGCAAAATCAATCTATTTATGTGTCAATCATCTGTTTATCCACCACTTATCCATCCATTAATCCATCCATTCATTCATCTCTCTATCTCTTTCCAATCTCTTTTTCCTCAGACTTCATACTCAGGAGAATATAGGTCGATTAATTTTTAAGATGCAGATTCAAAACACAGTTCTGTAACTAGTATTTCTCTTTGTCTCTCTGTGAGTGTTTGTGACTGAATATGCTCTTCTTAGAGAAAGAAAGTATATGAAGACATATGCTTTCACTAGTTTTCAGCATTTTATGGTAGAAGAAAGTTTCACAGCGTGAGATTTTTAAAAATGTAATTAATTTTGATTATTTTCACCCCAGAACTGCATGCTGCTTGGAGGACGGAAGAACACAGATGTTCCCTTGGAAGGATATTTAGTAACACCAATACAAAGAATATGCAAGTACCCTCTTATTTTGAAGGTATTTTATGTGCTACCTCATTGTAGCCATTTCCTTTTACCTACATATTTTGCTGATGATCTTTTTAAAAAATTATTTTAAAGAGTCTGATATTCTAAAGAAAGGGTAGACCATAAGTATTGGAAAAAAGTGGCCATTTTGTCACAAATTTATATATAGTGTAGGAAACAGATGTTGAGTGGAAAAGCCACTGAAAGAACGTTTGGTGCTCTTTGTATAAAACATATTTGTTTAAGTTTCATTTAGAGGAAATGCATTAGCTTCGAGATAGATCCCATTAAGTTCCTTATGACTAGTTTATATAGCATTTTGCAGGGTCTTTTATTTTAAATAAATCCACTGCTGGTATATTTTTGATTTCCTTAAACTTTGGTGACTTTGTGATGCTAATGAAATTAAGGTCAAAATTATATAATTGCATAACTAGGATTTAAAATTATTATTCAAGGGAATAGTGTGGGTCACATGAAACAATAAATGATAGAATGTGGAATGAGATTGCTAAGAAAACATTGCCTCTAGAAGATGTAAAACATCCTACTAATGGTTGTAGGTTTGTTGCCTCATTATAGTAACCACAATTTTTATTATGAAAAATATACCGTAAGGTGCCAACTACTGCCCTTACTGCAAGGGATCTATGAATAGGTCAAGATAGCAGTTTTTGAAACTATATTTTTTGGAACCGAAACATCAGGATGGGCAGCCTGGGATAGTGGTTAAGCACATGAACTCTGAGTTTAAATCCCAAGTATGGTGCTTACTGGGCATGTAATCGAACCTCTTAATGCCTTGGTTTTTCATTTATGAAATAGAGACGATGATTATGATGATGATGAAATTATAGCACAGACCTATGGCAATATGTGTATGTATGTATGCATGTGTATTCTGAATACATATATATGCATATATATAGGATTATATAATGATAATGATTAACTATTTTATATAAATCAATTAGCATAGTATGTGCTTTATAAGTATTAGCCATTATTATTCATATCTATTTGATTCTGATTTATTTTCATATATAAATTACTACTCGGCATCTAAACTTCACAAAATACTCAGAAATACTAGAGGCATATTAACTAGTATTTTTATTGATATGCTTTTTAAGAAATGAATGTCGAATTTGAACTAAAAATATAGTTTAATACAACTCTTGTCAATTCCGTAAATTGGGTATCTGTGTAAATTTTATTTGAAAATATTTGTTCCTTGTTAAAGAAATAAAAGTCTAGCATTGCTTGCCTAAGCCATAAAAAGCCACAGAGGCTGACACAGGAGTCCCCAGCTCTGCAGAGGGAGTATTGTTGCAAATGTGTCTCCTTTCTTTCTGAGAATCCCTACAGACCTCTGACTTGACTCAGTTTGCATGTGTACCCATAACTGCAGTTATTCCTAACCCTGATTTTGGAATCCCAGGGGATTTAAGAAGGGCTAGGGAGATTAAAAGGTTACATCATGACAAAATGGTTATTCTAAATTACTCATTTCTGATTAGGGATGAACTCAGGTATTTGAACTGACCTCCCAAAAGAAAGCATCGTGGATGCATCCTTTCTTAGCCAGAAGGTCAGTTCAGAGCCCCTTCAAGCAGTGGATGGATGACCTCCTTTCCCTTTTCTGGTAGATTATCTCCACAAAGCAACATGAAAAAACTGTTAACTCATGTAGTAGATACATTGGCATTGATATTTGTCTCTGCTGTACCATCAGCTGAAAAATTCTGCTGGAATTTTCTTTGTTTTAGGGTGGTTTTATTTATTCAGAAAAAATATTATATGGATTAGGCTGTAGTGTTAGGAAAAGATACATTGATGTTATTTGTGGAGCTTGAAATTATTGAGTTGGTCAATCAACATTGGGTTCTTAGCAAGTAATGGCCAAGAGATTGTGAGTGATGGTTTTCTCTCACTATTTCACATTATATAAATTCATATTCAACTCCTTAGATAATTGGACCCCAAATTATGGCCTGCAGACTGACTTGACCACTTGACATAGAGGCACCACAGGTGCCTCTACTCTTTAGAGTTTCTGGAGAAGCCTGCATGTCTCATTTATGGATTTGTGATCCAGCATAACTTTTAAACCTTGTCTTGGGAATAATATAATATGTATTCCTCTGGTGTTAGCTCTGCAGAACAAGGTGTGAACATAACGAATTTAGGGTCCAAGTTTATGGCAGGGTTTTCAACAATAACAGAACTCAAAAGAATATAACAACTGAATTATTTTCCCACTGTTTGTTGAGAATTTAGAAAATTCTTTTCAAGACTTGCCTCAGGATTTCTGTAATTGTGTTAGTTACGTGATGATGGCAACCATAGTAAGGAAACACATGACTAATTAAAAAGCAATGTGGTCCCAACTGTCTAGACAGTGGGTGAAGATGTTTAATTTTGTGCTTTTAAACAACTAACAAGGGCTTTCAATATGTTTAAGAGATTAAAGATTATTCTAGTTTTAATGAGTGGGAAAAATATAAATAAAAAGACCCTCCAAATCCCCTAAATACCAAAAACAAAAAAGGAAGCTATTGAGGGGTATGTGGCAGTTCATTCGTCACATAGAATAAGCCTGAGTAATTGGGGAAAACGGCATAAATTGCTCCTTTAATGATGGAGTATTGTAGAATTTTTAAATTATCTTGTTGTAGTATAAGACATTATTTTAAAATTTTACTTTGTTTATGACATAGTTTTATAGTTTCTCAAAAATATTAGAAAATAGGATGTTTAAATTATTTTTGAAATTATGACATACTTAAAGACTTGTTATTCTGTTAAAGACTCTAGAAAAATGAAATTAACATATAAAGATGTGCTTCTGTTAGAACAAAAGTCAAATTATTAAAAACATAAAAATTTATGCTCCCGGTAAGATATTTGACCATTCGAAAGGAGGAACCTAATTTAATTTTTAAAAACAAAGTAAGTTTGAGGAAAAATTAAAGTGACTGCAAAAATGTGCATTTGGGTTACACTTACTCGTTGATTCGAACTTTTGTTTTTGATCTTAATCTTAGAGGAATTCGTGATGTCACTTATGGAAGTGGCTCTCACGATCTTTGCAATTTTCATTTCCTGGTCAGTCTGAACCTGCTGTACCAGAAAGCTGAAGATCAAAGGGCAATTTGTTTTTTTGTGTATAAACAGGAGTTGCTGAAGCGGACTCCACGGAAACACAGTGACTATGCAGCAGTGATGGAAGCCCTCCAAGCCATGAAAGCTGTCTGTTCCAACATAAACGAGGCCAAGAGACAGATGGAGAAGTTAGAAGTTTTAGAGGAATGGCAGTCTCACATTGAAGGCTGGGAGGTACATTCACGTTGCTTGACAATCCAGCTTAAGACAGTTTTATGTTGCAGGCCTTGTGCAGAACTACTGGCATTGGATGGAACCATAAATGGTCATTTTCTTAGATATTACTTGAGGACTACAGTCAATTCTGAAAAGTGCTCACTTTCATCATTATTTTAAAGTATCTTTAAGGTGGTGGCTAATTGAGTTAACCTTGATCCAAGAAGTTTGTGATGGAGCCAGTAGATACTATGTGGGCTCTAAGCTTTAATATTTTAGCATTTATGCATCATGATGATCCTGTTCCTCTCTTAACTTTGGCTATAAGTACATAGCCGGAATCCTGGGAGAGTGAAGAAGGGAAGGAAAGTTCAGTAGGTGTGCTGTGATATTACTTTCAGACTCTAAATTAGGTGTTCGCTTAACCTGTTTGTTTTGATTTCTTCATTTATAACTGAAGGAACTGGCTATGATCTTATTTTTAAGGTTTATTCAAGATGAAAACGTTATGGCTTCCTGAGTCATTAAGGAAATTTTTTTTTATGCCAAAAAAAGAGTATAGTTCAAAATCTGTAAAATGTTTTCAGCTAATGGTAACTTTGATTCCCAGTTATTTCATGGGGTTGGAGTCCTATGTTACTTTACTACTATGCAAAGAATGAACTAAAATTCTGTCATTACATTGCCTTAATTTATATGAGTATAAGCTTTGGACTAGGTTAAATTTTTTCTTGTTATAAAGTAAGCAATTAAGATAATTTTTAAGTGTAGGAAAGATTGAAAATGCTCCTAGCCAAATACTGTATCACATAAAACAAAGTGGATTGCTTTTATCTTTAAGGCTTTAGATGAATTTGTTTCTTACCTTCGATATGTTATTTTTCATTTGGACCTAAAATTATGTTCACCCAGATATGCAAAGAAACCTCAAACATTGACCTTAAGGAATTCTTCTGTTTGTCCCTTCTCTCCTATGAATCTTTTAAAATGCTAACTGGGGTTGACCTAGCTGTTTCTTTGTCCAACTCTTTCCATTTCAAGTGTCCGGAGTGCCCTCACATTCAGCATGAATGCTGCCTCTTTCAGGCGGCTAAAATGGTTGTGTGTTTTACAGTTGATTCATGATGATAATTTCTTTTCCTGGGGAGCTGTTGTCCTGCTGCAATGAGAAAAATGGACTCAAGTTTGCTTTTGGAGTTCTGTTGTCACTCAAACACTGGAAGAAAAACCGAACTTGCTTTAAATTGCAGAATTTGTCAGTGAAATGTGCCAGGCCTTTTACTAAAACAAAAACTTCAGAGATTTTTTTCGGCACTCTAAGGAAATGGAATCTGTCATAATTTTGTTTCATCCTGGCGTATATCCTAAAAATTGAGTGTACTGCAGAAATGAGAGATTCCTTAAAAGTTACTGATATTGTTTACACAGTATACACCAGTTACTCAAAGGAAGAATGAATGTAGGTGGAACTGTATCATATGTAGCCCACAACCGAGGGTGCCTGACTTCACCAGCTTCATGGTTTTACAACATTCTGAGTGCAAGAGAAAATGGGGCATTGAGACAGAGACAACTGGATGGAGTTAAGGAATTCTGTTGTGTATTCAGAGAAATTAGAGAGAATTTTGCCACTTGTTAGGTATAAGAACTTGGGTAAGTTAAATAGCCCTCGTTTTTAAACTCTACAGAGTTCCAGGAGGCACAGGGGAGATAATATGAAAGTTGGGTTGCAAGAAAGTGGTTCCAAGAAGAAGTGGCAACATAAATTCTACTTGAGTAGGATTTGACAATGATTGCGAAAGACAGCCATATAGAGATTGGGAGTTTTGGGACTTTGAGGGAGTGCAGCTTGGAGCAGGGCCCAGTCAGTGGGTTTGGCAATTTGTGTAAGAACTCCATTGCCTGTCCCAGTCCACCACCCCATCGAGGGGGTGAGCTTGGTTTTAAGGTCTGGTCCCTTCTGGGGAGTTTAGGAGAAATTGCTATTCTCATAGGACTCTCTGTAAGGACACAGAGTCACACAGGCTGAATTCAGGCCCTGGGAGGAAGCTGTAATGAGTTGAAGAGCTGTCTTTGACTTGCTATTGGGGATCCTTGCTCAGCCTGCAGAAGCTTTGTGCGTCTGTGGAGAGGCTGCCTTAGGGTTAGGACAGGGAGAAGTTCAGATGTAGGGTGGCATGACAGAATGCAGAGTTCCCTGACAAGTTTTTGAGGTTAGGAGCCTGGGGCTCATGCTAGGAAACAGCTCCCTCTCCAGCTCCTTCCACAGGCTCCTGCAGACCACCTTCAGGGCCTCCTTAGGGAGGGCATTGTTCCTTCAGTAACATCAAAATTCTATTTGATGGAATCCAAGTCTGATACACCATGAATTTGCATTGTTTCTATGGTAGGTGGATTATTCTCTCACTTAATTATCCGGGGACTTACTTCACTGTTAATCAAATGAAAGCTTTTGTTTTAAACAATAAAATCTCTTAGGCACAATGTGCCTATCTAGTATTTTGTTCCACTAAATTATTTACATTCCTGAATGTTGAATTTAGGTAAACAAGCAATTGAAATTTATTGTTTGCAAAACATATGACAGCGAGAAAAGCATGGCTTTTGAGCAGAGTTGGTTTTTAGTCTGGACTCTAACCCTTTGTTTGGGAATGATATATAATACCTCTCCTACATAGTGTGTGTATTATTGCAGAAGTCAAATGAAATAAGTAAAAGTGCTTTGAATACTGTAAAATGCTATGCAAATATGAGGTGGTATTTTAAAGCTTTAAAAAATTCTCCTCATTTGTCTAATACATGCATCTATCTACTGAAGGTATTATAGTACTTAGGGTTATATGGTTCTAAGCAACAGAAACTAAAAGAAAAATTAGTTTAAAAGATTGGGTAGCTTGCTGAGTCAATACAAAAGCTACAGTGTCAGACCTGAGAAGGCTGTCTAGGCAGCTGAAATTATTTGACAGTCGCATCCATGCCCTAGCTAAAATGAATAGGCTCTAATAATTTTTTCCATCTTTATATGACTATACTCAAGACTGAAGATCAAAATCCAAGATTCAGCTAATCTTGCCTGGGTAAATTTGCTAAGGGGAGGGCAGAGGATCTTGACTGCCAGTCCTCCAATTTCTTTTTGGGGAAATACTGACTCTCCATTGTATGCGTTGTTATAATCATCTCCACAGTTGGCTGAGATGCTATACTCTCCATTGAACAGATTTTAAAAATGAAGGCTATTTAACGTACCGGAGTTCTTATAACTAACAGGTGACAACATTTAGATCTGAAAACAGGCAGCTTGATTCTAAAGCTTATATTCCTTACTACATGCTATTATATCCACTCAGATACAAATTTGGCAAATTCTTTGGATTAAGTTTGTTTTCCTGCTTGTCTTTTAAAAGTAAGTTGATTATCGAAATTAGGTTTTCGTCAGCATTTATGTAGTAACTGCCACCACAGAAAATCTGTAGTATATGTTTTATTTGTTCATTTTTGAAGTTATGCCTTTTATTAGTATAATTTATTATATCTCAGTCGTATAATTTATTATATCTCAGTCATATAAGTTATGCAACATTCAGAATATTCTACAAGATAGTCTAGTGAAGGTGATTGTGGGGCACTGATTAATATGCCTTGGAAGAGAAGTTTATTAGCTGTTTAATCAGAGTCACTGATTCATTTCATAGAACAGGATCATTCTCTGTCTGTGTTGGTTGATTGATTGTGTTGTAATGATAACTGTAGCCTTTGGAGCTATACTGAAGTATTTTGACAAGGGAGTATCAATAAACATTACGTTGTCATTAATTCAGCTTTAAGTCCTTGATATGCCTGTTTGGAATTGATCTCTCAAATATGGAAAACACTATTACGATAAAAGATAAGAGAAGGAATTATTAATACATGAAGGTGTTGGGATAAATGAGATTCAAGATAAATATTGTGTTTTAGAGAGTAAAGAGACACAGAAAGAAATTGGACATTTCTTTATTACCTTTTTACATGGAAAAACACAGTGCTACAGGACCATTTAAAAATTACTTCTTGTTGGTTTTGGAATCTGTTTGCTGCTTCCATTTGATTGAATTTGTGCCTGACAGTGTATTGACTTCAAGTCATGTTTCTTGTTATTTCATGGATGTGAGTCTTCCAGAGCTTAGTGCTGGGACTTGTTTCTTTTTGTCCTCTGTACGAGGTGATTTGGCAGATACAAATTCATCTTCTACCTTGAGATAGAATTGATTTATATATAATCTTTGTTATTTGAGGATAAGTGGTTCTGGAAAAAGACCACTGAAAATGAATCCAGTTTAAAAGAGGCACAAAATCTCAATGAAGTGGAAGGGGGGAAGGTTTAATGGGACTTTATCTTAGTAAAATGAAAATTTATATTATTTGTTTTATATGTCACAGAAATCAGATTATAATTTTAGTTAATAGTTTTAACCTCAAAAAGAGCAAATCAAATGCTGAGTCTTTTTGGGGGCAGGTCAAACATTTTATGATAGGACAATGTAATATGCTTTATTTTATGTTTGTTTCCATAGTATTTTTTAAAGATTTATCTTTGTAAGAATGCTCAAATGCTTCATCAATTTTTTAAGAGACTCCTTTGATATCAAAACTATTCTCTTATGAAGCACATTCTAGTTGTCGGTCTTGTCAATTTTCTTTTCTTCCACTGTGAATGGATCTAGCTCTGTTAGATCTTTGTCTGCTGATGCATTGTATACGAGTGGGGATGTTTCAAGGCCTCCTGTCATCTTTCGTCTTTTCCAAGATTGTAATTTCTCTCCGCAGTCAGTTCATACATATATGTGGTTAAACAGTTCTTAATGATTTTTGCCTGCCATTATCCTAGAGATAATGCACAGATTTAAACCATGGGAAATCAGAGGCATGGTGGATGTTCTTTAGAGTTTAAAAGATAAATGCAGTATAAAGGAAAATGCTGTAAGCTGCTGTGTTAGGATAATATTTTTAGACAAATCTGCACATTTTGACATAGAATCCTTTAGTACATTAACAATTCTTAGGGAATTATTTAATTACTCAAGGAAGATATTTCATGCCATGATGGTAGATTACTGTGGTAGAAGGTGGTGAAAGGTGATATTGCACTAATTCTCGAAGCCTGCTTTAAGTGTTAAAGGTACATCATCTCAGTGACAGAAACATCTCAGTCAGATTCAGTAAAACACAATCTGACCAAAGTTATGTGTATATTGTGAGATACACTTTGCGGCATAACCGTGAATTCTAGAAACTATCAGTGGTTGTTCTTGTCCTTGCTTACTAAAAATTTGATTAATAATTGACTAAACTGATGATTTGGGTTGCTTATAAAAAGAAGTGTTGACCTTAAAGAGGCCAGTCAATCGTACTCTGTTTTTTGATCAGGAGTGAGGAGCTGATGGGGATTTATAATAATGCCTTAGATAGAATAGGTCTGTATATTAGCAAGGGGCTTGAGAGTTTCTTGTATCAATTTGGATGGGTGATTCAAAAAGTCAAACTAACGAACAGGATGGAGGAAAAAGATATAGCGGTTTGATTGATTGTAGCAGCACTTTCAATCAGTTGTAAGATAACGATGTCATAATAGCTAGCTCAATTTTATATAAAATACTCCTTCCATTTATTAAGAAAGATAATTATCAACAAGTCAGGAAATGTTTTGTTAAGAATGCATCTACTAATATCTGCATATGTTAATTTGAGGTACTCGGGAGGTTTATTTAATGTGAAAATTAAGATGATATCTGCAGTAACCCTTTCATAATGTAACAACTTATCATCCGGGTTTGGCTTATATGGGTCATCATAAGAAATGGTCTAAGGGAGAGCTATTCTGTACATGTTGTGAAATTGCTATAAATTAAAACCACTTTGCTTAATGAACACATGATAAAGTACGTGAAATTCTGTAATTTTTTTTTTGTGCCAAATCTTCATTTGTATATCCACTTTCAGGATGAAAAGAAATAATAAAGGAATAGCCGGGTGTGGTGGCTTATGCCTGTAATCTCTGCACTTTGGGAGGCTGAGGTGGGTGGATCACCTGAGGTCAAGAGTTCAAGACCTGCCTGACCAACATGAAGAAGCCCTGTCTCTACTAAAAGTATAAAATTAGCTGGGCATGGTGGCATGCCTGTAATCCTAGCTACTTGAGAGGCTGAGGCAGGAGAATCGCTTTCCAGGAGGCAGAGGTTGCGGTGAGCCAATATCACGCCATTGCACTCCAGCCTGGGCAACAAGAGCGAAACTCCATTTCAGAAAAAAAAAAGAAGAAATAATAAAGGAAAATGTCTAAAATTTGCAATATAAAGATAATCAAATTAATATTAAAAAACTGTCTTAATTAATTCCCTATTTTGGAAGTTTGAGTTGTCATTGTAGGTATTAGTTGTCATTGTAATTAAATTTTTACTTAACCAGAGAAACTATTACCAGTGATTATTGTGGAAATATGCAATTTAAAATTAATGTTCTAAATTTTAAATATGAAACATTAAAAATAGAAACATTGAGTTAAACAAAAATTAGAAATTTACTCCAGATTTAAAGAATCTTGATATAGTTGAAACTGAAAGTCTCTTGCAGAGCACACATATAGATCTTTATGGAAAATGTCCTTTTTCTTTTTTTGGTCCAAGTCAGTGCATTAGTTATGATAGATTAGGTTGTAGAAACAAATAGACTATAATATTTATAATGGCTCAAAATAGTCATTTCTGTGCATCTCCCACCACAATCCGATGCTCGTGTCCAACTCAGGGGGCAGCTTTCCTCTGTTGATGATTTAGGGCCCGGGCTCCTTCCATCTTGTGGCTCCTCTTCAGTTCTAGTGGCCAGTGCTTGTGTTAAGAATCACTTTTGTCACTAGTCGTGTAATCTTGATGGGCATGCTATAAACACTTATTGAATTAGCTAGTGTGCCTTTGTATGGGCATGCTATAAACACTTTGTATGGGCATGCTGTAAACACTTTGTATGGGCATGCTATAAACACTTATTTAATTAGCTAGTGTGCCTAGTAAATAGGGTGAAAGGCTCTGTGGAAAGTTGCTCCCTTTAAATAATTTTTCTCTTTTTATTTCTTTTCTTTTCTCCATCCTAGGGGTGGATATATAAATTGAGACCTGCTAAAAATTTAGACAATTTCATGTACTTTGTGCCTGTGGAGCCCGTTTTTCCAACATACTGAGGAAAAAGAGAAAAAAGAGAAATTCTAATTGTTAACATTATGAATTAATTTGAACTCATCTCCTTTCAACATGACATAGGTGACATGTATTCTATATGCTTGTGTATGTACACAAGACACCTGGAAGGAGACACAAAATCTCTTAACAGTGGTTGGTTCTGTCTGCTCAGACTGATCAGGGGGAAACTTGGGGGTTAGGGGCCCTCCAATCAGTGTATGACTATCTCTACTGTTTGCACTTTAGCCTGTGCATAGATTGCTTCTTAAAATAAAAACAACCATAATTGTAAGTAGAAAAATAATTATATACAGAAGTGTCAACCAAGTAAGCAGACACTAATTGCATTTCTCCTGACTTAGGGGTCCAACATCACTGACACCTGCACTGAAATGCTAATGTGTGGAGTCTTACTGAAAATTTCTTCTGGAAATATTCAAGAGCGGGTGTTTTTTCTTTTTGATAATCTTTTGGTGTACTGCAAAAGAAAACACAGGTAAGATCCTAAGCAGGTCACACTTCAGAAGTGGTCACAGTTTCTACCTTTCCCTCTGTGCTTCCCAGAACTCATCCAAGGTAGCTCACAGTTTCTACTTTTCTCTCTGTGATTCCCAGAACCCATCATCCATCAGTGCATTTCTTCACATATATTCAGTCTGCTCTCTGATTGTTTGCTTCACCTTCTTGTAAAACCTAAACTGAAATGTCACTGTCATCTGATGATGCTGGGTCCTCAGAGCCCTCCTGAGGAGAGGTGCAGTTTGTTCCTAACCCACATATCTCAGGCCCTGGAGGAGAGGCCGGTGTGTCTTCCTCGCTTCCTAATCTTGTTTCCCAATCATTCCCCCTCTTCCTTCAAGAATCCCAGCACATGTGAAGTTCATGCCATGAGTCTTTCCTCTCCACTACCTTTCCCTCATCACCCCTTTATAGAACACGTAATACCTCACTGTCATACATGAATTTAGTGATTTCTCTAGCTCTTGCATCATTTTCTTTCTACCCTACTCCTGTTGCCATTTTGGGAGTGTTCAAAACTCACATGGATGATCTATCCAGAATTTTGGACCTGAAAGCCCACCGTCTCTTCACCCGCAGTGAGTCTTTCTGCCGTTACACCTGAGTCTCCTATCCTAGGAGACTTTTTACCTTGTCAATACCAACAGTCATAAAATCGAAATCTCCATTTCAGACATTCTACTCTGAATATCATCCTCCATCCTCCTAGCTCTCTTCCTCTGGTATTGTCACTTCAGCTATTCTGACTCCAAACATTGTCAAAGATCTATCTCAAATTTTAAAAGTCCTTTGTCTTGTATCACACCGTCACCCTTCATAGCAGACTTTCTTGCAGGAGTTTTATGTTGGCACTTTTTCTACTTTCTCACTTGCTGTTCTGGCATGAGCAACATTCGGCAAGGTCTTTGTTCACTCTCCTCCACTGAGCTACTCCCATCAGAACCTCTGTAAGAAGCACTACTGTGCTTCTTACTCCAGTGGTCACTTTTCTGCTCTTTAAGGTTTTGCTTGTTTTTGTAGCAGCCTGTAACTTAGCTGAGCAATCCTACCTTCCCCAAACCCTCTCTTCTCTTTAATGTGATTATACCCCACTCTCCTGGCTGGATATTGGAGTGCTGTGGGGCTCTGCATTTGACTCCTTTTCCCTCTTCATAGTCATGACTCTTCCCAGCTGATTTTATCCAGTCCCATCACTCATGTCCCACATCTGTGTCAGTTGCTCTCAAATCTCTATCCTTAGCCCAACATTCTCGACTCCTACATCCTGCCTGTTGTGATGGCCATGAGGAGTCTCAACCACAACATGGAAGAAATGGGATTCTGGGTTCCCCTTCCTAAAGTCACTCCTCTCCCAGCTTTCCCTTTCTGTTGTTTTCTCAATTCCAAAAATTACGAGTTAGCCTTGGTTCCTGTTTTCCCTCAACATCCCACATCCAATCCATTAGAAAATCTTCCTGCATCTGCATTGAAAACTTACAAACATCTCTCCACATCTCTTCATCATCATTGCTACTCTGCTCCAGGCCACCAGGATCCCCCTTTGGTGACAACAGTGGTCTCCTAACTGACTCACCATATCTTTTCTTACGCCTCCACAATTTATGCTCTCCACAGAAACCAGCAACTTTTATAAAACAAATCAGATCATGTTGTCACCTTGCTCAAAGCCCTCATTGGCTTCCTAGAATAAAGTTCTTTTTTGTTTGTTTGTTTTGTTTTGAGACAGGGTCTTGCTCTGTTGACCAGGCAGGATAGAGTGCAATGGTATGATCACAGCTCTCTACAACCTTGAACTTCTGGGCTCAAGCAATTTTCCTGCCTCAGGCTCCCAAGTAATTGGCACTATAGGCGCATGCTGCCACACCCAGCTGATTTTGTTTTTCAGTACAGACAAGGTCTCACTGTGTTTCCCAGGCTGGTTTCGAACTCCTGGCCACAACAATCCTCCCATCTCAGCCTCCCAAAGTGCTGGGACTATAGGCATGAGCCACCGTGCTTGGCCCCACCTAGAATAAAATTCACACTCCCTACTCTAGTTTACAAAATTCTGCCTGGTCCAGCTCCTGCCTGCCTCTCACATCATCACATCCCATTTCTCCAAACACAATACCTCCCTGCTTCCTTTAGCCTTCTCTTTCTCCCATCCCTTGATTATGCCACATGTCCTCCTTTCTTAGGGCCTTTGTACTGGCTGTTTCCCTTCCCTGTGTGCCCTGTCGTTTGAGTTTTCCATGGCCAGATTCTTTGTGGCTTTCAGATCTCACTTAAAAGTCACTCACTCTGTAGTGTCTTCCCTGACCATCTCATCTAATGTGGCCTCCCAGTCACTATCAATATTGGGAAAGCACTTGTCACTTGCTATTTCTTTCATAATTCGTTTGTTTACTTCCTGTCACCTTTACTAGATTAGACTGCAAGGTTCATGAGAACAGGGGCCTTATTGCTCCTTCAATGCAATTTCTCTGGAAATTGGAGCAGACCTGTGATAGACAGCTAAGAAACACAGAATCAATGAATGAGTGAATGGAACACAAACTAGTCCCCTGTAGAGCTTAGCCATCATTAATGTAAATAATTTGCGTATTAATGTTATTGATATAATGCTATTTGTTTTAAAGCATGAATATACTTTTTTCTTGAGAATGTTCTTACTTTATGGGATGTTTTCTTAAACTCTTGGGAAAATTTTTTTGCATGTTGATTTTAAGGAAAATAATAGAGTGACATTTAATTGGGAAGTTTCCTGAGCCTTTACATACTTCACCCTAACCATATATAGGACACATTTGTTTTAGTGAAATGGTACCAATGGATTCATTCAATTTAAAGGTAAAGCAGTAGTTGAAAGTACAGGATTTTAAATGACTATTTATTCCAGGGTCAGCATTTAGAAAACTATAGTCAAATATTTTCTGGTAGAGTGAGAATTAGAGACACAAAGCTGACTGATTTATAAGACAGACTTAAGGGAGAGTTATTCTTCATCTCTTATAATGAGTCTTCTTAAATCAGTTATCCAGATGCCCAGAGCAAGTTAGCAAACATTTGGTAGCTATGATGATGATATATGCTAATTCTGCCATGTGGATTGTAGTATTAGAATTCCCTAGTAAGAGACATTAATTCAAAAATGCAATTATATAAGCTGAGAAAACATAGGAATACAACATGTATCTTCATGAGAGGGAACAGATTGGGATTAGAGCCAAAAAATAATTAAATTGTTGACATCTCTATTCTATTGAGTTTTTTAAAGTTCCTTTTTACCACATGTGAAAATGAATCTTTTATTATGCTCTTCTAGGTTCTCTGTGTTTGATAGCAAGATTGAGATTAATAGAAATTGGTTTTTGGAAGATGTAGGAGAGGTTGTTATTTTACTTGTGTGTTACTCATTAAGAAACTGTAATGTGAATCAAGGTGTTTTAGTGCAATTATTAAAGGTCCCCGTTCGAGAATGAAATCTTTTTTCATTAAAATTGATCCCATCTTTATCTATGCCTGCCATCAAGACCCAAATCTTTTGCAAAATTAACATTAGTGGACAAATCATGATATTATATGGTCTTATGACTGGAATTGCACATTAAACACAGGAAAAGTTTAACAAAGTTAAAATCCTGCTTTTTTAGCAAATGCCCTTAATGAATGTATTATGCGGACCAAATACAGAGTGGTTAGAAATGGAAATAACAAAATAGTTCAACATGTCCCTTCCCTTCCAGGACTGGAGAAGCTGCTTGAACAAACCATCTGTTCTCTTCACTTAGAATACTTCACTCCTTTATGAACTTCACCTCAGCATATACTTTCTAAGATATAGAGATCTTTCAGAAAATATGAGTAAAGGGAGCCTTTTACAAACTTCCATAATTTTGTAATTATATGAACTAGAGACTTGATGAATTTAATTCTAGAATTACATTCTTTAAATAACAGCGTGCTAGATTAGGCATCCTTGCTCTGGATATTTCTAATATTATTAATCTCAGGAGAAACTAGTTTTTAAAAAAGTTATGATGTAGTATTTGATATGTATAACATGATATTGCTTAGTTTGGCTTGTTTATGAGTTTGAAAAAATAGCATCATAGTGTTTTTAGTTTCTTGCAATTTATAATTTGTATTCAACATAGTTTCTAAACATATATATCCATTTTGTGTGTAGCAAAAATTTATTCATTTTACCTGCTGCATAATATTTCATTAGTTGAATGTATCACAATTTAATTATTCATCCTCTTATCAATGGGTTTTAGGGTTGTCCCGAGTTTTTCTGCTATTGTATACACTCTTGTATATGTGTCCTGGTGACCATTACAACACATAATTAGGAATTGAATAATAGAATCAAGACATTTAAATTTGCAATATTATACTATGCAGCAGAATTATTTTCAAACTATAGGCTTTTCAGTCTTTAAGCTTCAGTAGAGCCATTTTCTGAAGAGATCAAAATCTGTCTAAGAATTATAGACTTGATCAAACACTTACTGGAATTTTGTGTTGAGTATTAATATCTGCAGCCTAAGAGAAATATACAAAACCCATATAGAGTTCACAGTAAGATCATAAAAAATTGATATGTTGAAAATAGAACTAAGTGATAGATTCTTATATATAATCCATGTTCATTTTGCCTGTGACTAAAACTGTTAAGGATATTAAGTCTTTTCAATATGATTGGTTTTAAGTTAGATGTACCAACTTACAAGAAATTATATTTTTCAAAACACCATGATACTATTTTCCAGCTGGAAATAATACCTGCATATTAGTTACCTTCATTTAAATAGGTAATAGGTAATAGATTAATACTTTTACCTCTATATGAATAACAACTACATAGCTAAGACAAATCTATAGTTTGCTATATTATACAGTGAATATATTATAGGAACAAAACCTCATTGATATGCTTATAAAACAGTATAACTAAAGAAAATTCATTCATTAACTGTTTTCTGCACAGTGCTCTCTGTTCCAGTCCCGTGAATGCCATGGGACACTACTCGGCTATTTCTCTGTATCTATGTTTCATGTTAGTGTGATTTAAATAAATATATTTATTTAAATAAATATCCAAGTCTGATCTGCATTCCTCTCTATAGTCAACCTCCTGTGAGGCCAATTTTCATAGCTACCTGGGGTGAATTCCTAATTTATAGCATTGATTTATGCCTATTAATGAAGAACATTTAGAGGCTGCTTTCAAAATGAACATGGGGAGTGCAAGGTGATGAAGGTCTGGGGCTGACAAACTGTCCAGTCAGACTAATGAATCGATTTGCTTAGTTTTCTTTAGTAGAGATGAAGGACTACTAAGTTTGGATGAGGCTTGAGGACAGCTAAGTCAGGAATATGCATTTTTTTCCAAGGAAGGAGCCCAGAGAGTGTGATAGCATCTGGAGATATGTCCCTGGCCTACCTTATCCACACCAGGGCAGGTATCTAACTGCACGGGAGAGGAAGAGGGGGCGTTGTAGTTTGTGTACAGCTACATCTTAACTTGTGCTAGGTGTGTCTACATGACACAACACATTAATCATTATTCAACTATGTTAAATTATTAGCAAGATTTTGTCATCGAGTCCCATTGAATAGTCTAGGTCAATGGAAATCTCTTGAGTGACTAGGTATTTTTTAATCTCCTTGAATCATTTCTTAGAATTTTTCCTGTTTAACTTAATGAAAGAAAAACATTGAAAAAATGTTTTTTCCTGTGTGCTTAATGATTCAAATACAAACATATATAACTTCCTAATTCATTGTTAGAAATGGTCATCTGTAAACCTGGATTTTTGACTTTGTGTTACATACATTTTAAGATTAAAAGCTGGCACTAGATGTAATATACACACAGTTTTGAAATGTTTTGGGTATTTTAGAAATAAGTAAGGCCTTTATGAAGGATTGCAAAGGTATTAAGAGACTTGTTCAACAAGTATACAGTGATTATATTATAAAAATATGATCAGAGAAATATTTTTATAGCTGGATATCACTGAGCTTAAGAACCTCCAGCACAGCTAATTCTTTGAAGAGGGATCATAAGTACTAACTGGAAATTACCAGCTAGTTACTGAAAAATGAGTCATGAAGGTGAAACAAACTCAAATGAAATTTTAAAATGGCCAGTTGTTAGTGTCTGTCAGAGTCTGATTGGGCACCGCTAATGTCTTATACTGAGCAAAGGCACATACTCACTCTCCCACATGTGTACTATCCTTAGCTTAAAACTTGAATTTATTTTTAAAAATTAGTATGCAAGTTGCATACTTCATTAAAGCAACCAGTGCTGTTACGAATGGGAGGACAAATGGAAAGATCACCAGGAGTCTAATGTTTGATATTGTCTACTGAATTGGTGTCTCTTTTCAAAGAATTGCTTAAAATATATTGTTTTGACATTGCTTTTACATTGTTTAGTAACAAAGTCTTTGTGATTTAATTCCATCTTAAGACGGTTGAAGAACAGCAAGGCATCTACAGATGGACATCGGTACCTTTTTCGTGGCCGGATCAACACGGAGGTGATGGAAGTGGAGAACGTGGATGATGGCACCGGTAAGTGATTTGTAGATTTTAAATGGGATGCCAATAGTAAATAGAAAACTCCTTTGTAAGACAGATTTCTCACTTGGATAATTCACCTGCCATGTATTAGAGCTTAGAAATACTTTGTTAGGTAAAGTGGTTGGGTAGAGGAAAGAGAAAGGTGAGATAAGGGAGGGGAGGACTACTGTGAAAGTGGGAAATTATATATAGCCAAAACACACCAACATGAAACATAGATACAGAGAAATAGCCGAGTAGTGTCCCATGGCATTCACAGGACTGGAACAGAGAGCACTGTGCAGAAAACAGTTAATGAATGAATTTTCTTTAGTTATACTGTTTTATAAGCATATCAATGATGTTTTGTTCCTGTAATATATTCGCTGTATAATATAGCAAACTATAGATTTGTCGTAGCTATGTAGTTGTTATTCATATAGACAGGTTGTCAATTTTCCTGTAAGCAAATTGTGGATGGAGGTGGTTTGTGTAGTTTTAAGTGCTTGTTTTAAATATCTTATTACTCAAAGGTAGTAACATTTTGCTTCATAGATTTGAAAGTATGAGATTTAATAACCTAATTTATGAAGTCATGATTAGTCACAAACATTAAGTAAAATAAAGTTAAAATAAACTGTACTATTTGAAAAAAAGTTGTCTCTAAAATAAATACTTAGTAAATTCCATTTTTCCCCATTGATTTTAGTTAGAATTTAAAAAATGTGCTTCTATGAGAAAAGACTAGATGAAATGCAGTATACTAACTGTTGCTAAAGTTTGGTAATATTCGTTATACATATGGGATTGGGACACAAATCAGCTCCCTCCACCTCTCACATACCTTCGTTGTCATTCTAGGGTCCCAGAGGGGAGAAGAATATGTATAATCTGTCAGAAGCACAGAATTTCAAATGTTCACCTGTAGACAATTTCTCAATACCATTGTTAGCATCTGAATAAATTGTCAGGTACTTAAAATAATGAACTGTGATTGCTGTAGGTAAGGGAAAAAGGAATGCAATGAGCAAAACTCAGGTGGTGCCTGAGACTGAGCACTCAGCTTTGGAGCCATGCTATTGTGTTCATCCAATAGAGAGGTTCCTCAGTGGCTAACTGTGGGATGGTGTGGAGCTGCCAGACAGTTGGCACAGGTAGATATCCCATTTCAAATCCCTTTCTATGCTACAGACTGTAATGCAATTGCAGATACTCCAATGCTAACATGTGGGACCTAGTCGGCTATCTTTCCATAGCAGGATGTACACATTATTTTTTACAAGGTAGCAGTAATTTATTCTGTGCTTTCTAAGAAGACTATATAGTGACATTTAGAAATGTTATCTGTCTAACATGCTAAGAGCTGTCTTGCCTCTGTAACCTGAATGTTCAAGAGACTACCCAAATGCCCAACTTTGAACCTGAGTTGGGAGGAAGTCAGATAGTAAAAGAAGAACACTAAAAACTTCTACTCTGTTCTTTATTGGACCTGATTACCCGTAATGGGACCATCTCCCCACTGTTGCTTGGGCGCTTCCTTTATTTTCTTCCACTTTTAGGCTTTCCCATGGGCATAGAGTCCCTGGCCTTATTTCCTGAGAGATTGAATATCCACCCCTTATGTCCCACTTTCTCCCTTCACCCCCCCGTGATGTGAGTGCCACTATTAGTGCCATCTGCATTGGTGGTCTGACCGAGTTGTGATAGTGATTACTCTGATTACTGTGCTTTTGGGCAGCTGGAGAACTAGATAAAGAGATGTAAGAGCCCAGGACCTCTGGAGGCATGGCCATAAAATGCTGTCTTCCAGTGTATCTGGGCCAGATGGTAAGGGAATGAGATCCTACGAAGGGTGACTTGAATTGCACAGATGCTTCTTGGATTCAATTCCACCTAAAAGTTTTGCTGACGCTAGTAAGATTCCAGCCTATAGGTCCCCAGTTCCTGAGGACAAAAGCATTGTGGAAGGCAGGGCCTAAGACCTTGTTGTGTATGAATTAGAAGAAAGACACGAAATTGCAGGATATTTAGTTGTCATAAATTAGTTGTCCAGTGGACCCTCTTGACACAAATTCGCAGGCTTGATTTTCTTTAAAGTAAGATGAAGACATTTATTAGACTTTGTATTATTCAACTGGGGCTTTCCCCCTCTTTACTTTTTCTTGAATATATATATAAGCAGCATGTAGCAGGAATTTGGCTGTACCTGGTTGCTACAAGGTCACTTAAAGAATTTTCAGGCTGCAACTGGATACCACACCCTAGTTTCCTGCAAGGAAAATTTAGTTTTCTCATGGCTATATCCACTAGGTTTCTGGGGGGTCTCAGACTTGGAAATGGAATAGAAATTTTGAAGATGGACAGGATCTTGATGATCAATTAATGTACCCTATTGGCATTTCAGATGATAGAAATGAGGCCAGATTTAAGAACTAACTTGCCCATTTTTACCAAGCTGACTAGGACAGAGCTGGAACTAGAGTTAAGTTTGCTGGGCTTCCATGTACATGCTTTGTGACATAGAGAAGGACCAAGTGGAGAGCAGTGAAGGAACAAGGCATCAGCGTACGGAGGTTGAGTTTGTTGCACCCAGAAGTGATCTGGATGCTGCATGAACTTTCTCCCTTTGTTGTTTCCTTGGTCATTTCCAGCATAGCATCTTCATTTCTTTTTGATGAGCTCAGGTTTTAAGTCTGCTATATTTTTTACTTCACGCATGAAGCTCTGATGCAGATGGATCTCAGCAGAGCTGATTAATGTCCCTATGCCAAGTACTCCCCATACTTGGCCCCTGGATAAGTTAAATGAGGGATAAACAGATAATATCAGGCTCATCTGTCATTGCCAAAAGAAAAAACAAACACCTATTCCACATTTGGTTATAAATAATAAAATGGATGAATATATATATATATATATATATATTTTTTTTTTTAAGCATGCTTAGAACTTTTTCCTTTTTTTAAATTGAGATGGGGTGGTGGTGAGGAGTCTCACTATCTTGCCTAGGCTGGACATGAACCCATGATTCTCTCAACTCAGTCTCAGTATCTGGGACTACAGGCATGCAACACTGGGCCTGGCACTTAGAACTTGTGATGGAAAATGGAATGGAAAAGTTTTTCTTCCATTTGAATTATAAAAATACTGAGTATTTTTCTATACTCTATGTATGATAGAATAGTTTTCTAAGGAAGAAGCTCTATCAGATGACTAATTGCATTGATATAGCTCAAAACTTGCAGAAAAAATAATTGCACTTGGGATGAGACTAAAGTTTTCAGCCAACATGTAAACATCTCAAATCTTTTGATAAATAATATTATTGTAATTTTATTCATAATAATTAATGACTTGGTGTATATCATAGTTATATCTTAGTATAGAAAGAAATTTAAATGATGGTATGATGTGCAAAAGTGCAAAAATTTGTATATGTATTTATTTAAGTCTGTCTATGTTATTAATTAATTCCTATATTCAAGGCAGATGTTGACCTTTGCATTTGTGGCCAAATTTCCATTCAACCATTCTTCAGATTTCAACTCTCAGTGAATCTAAGTTATTCTTTGAACATTCTTTCTGGGACTACTAGTTTGATCATGATGCTATAAAGAAAATTCAGCTTAAAGGCAACAGTAGGAAAGCTATTGAACTTCCTAGAATTAATTTTCATGGTAATTTTTATAGTGCATGCCTGGAAAACCATTCAGAAAGTAGTACCAGATCATTAGTATTCTCTCTTAAGCACTAGTTTATTTCTATGGTTGGACAGAGGGCAAGAATGTTGACCTTTAGAAAATGGGGTCTGTAGTTCAGTGTTGGGCATACCATAGATTTCAATATATTCGTCAAAAATGAATTGGATAAGATGAAAAATTTTTATTCTTAAGGTGTTCTTTAAAAGTAAGTCAATTAAAAAGAATTTAGGTCTCCCTTTAGATATAAATATTTGAAACTATTCTAATATGTTAAATACATTATTTTTATAAAATTAAATTGTGCTTATTAAAGAAACTTTGGACATTGCAGAAAAATAGAAAGGCAAAAAACAGTAGATAATAATGTCATACAAAGACAAACACATAAGACTATATACAAAATATTTCCTGCAATTTTCCTTTTCATGCATAGATTTAAAAATGCTTGAAAATGTGAACTTTATAATTTTGTATCCTTTTTCACTTAAATCAAGTACCTGTATTATCTCAATAGTCCTCATCTTTATCTTCATGCCTTATCACCAAAAATAGCATTTATTGTAGCATACCAGTCGACTGACTAGATAAACCAGTTACTTTCACAACTGTAGTATTGTTCCATAAGCTGGATTGAATATGTTCTTAATTACAAAGTAACAATGGCTTAACAATGTTGAAAAGAATATAAGAATATAATAGTTTTTTTTTCTAATACATTTTCAATGTTATTAATTTAAGGGAGTATATTTGGGAGTTCAGAAAGGTTAAGGGATGAACTACTTTTTAGATTTTTAAAAGGAAAAGTCAATTAGAATCTTTTTTTTTTTTGCCGAAAATAATATCATATGCTATTTGGGATGCTGGAAATTTTTCTTCTATTATTTGATAAAAATCAAAGATTTATTCAAAAAATTTTTCTCAATGTTAAATATTTATGAACAAATTATACGTTTTAAAGTTTCCCTTAGAAATTGATGCATTCACAGTGTTGATCTCCAGGATGAGGATTGAATACATTATTTAGACATCAGTTTCTTGATGTTTTCCATAATATAGTCTGGCAATTTCTTCTGTTTCTTAGCCTGTTTATAATGCTTGGATATTTTCCATCTTATTGAAATGCAAATTTATTGAAAGAATACTGGCACATCCACTGAGATTTACAGTGTATCAGTTTTGGAAAAATCCCATCTCATTATATGAAACTGTACTGAAATAAGAGCAAGGAATTTGCAAACTGTATAGCTTGAAGTAATTAGTGACTTGTTCAGGTCTGTCCCTTGGATTTTTCTGTTTTTGGAAGAAATCAGTGACTAAAGACTGTTGAATTTGGATATTCCACATTTAAAGAATGGCAATTTAAAATCTATTCTTCCTATAAAATTAATATTTTAGATCCATTGAAACTTGGAAATTCCTGCATTTGCCATTTAATAAATTATTCTTCCATTTAAATTTTTTAAACAAAATTCTGACTAAGTACAAAGCAGTGTTGGACTTTTTAATGACTTTAGTGAGGGTGTTCTTTAGGGATAAGTTTAATTTTTATTTTGAAGTATGAATATATTGAACAATATGCTATGATTAAAATTGTGAAGCTATTTATATGTCACTATCTTTTGAAAAAATGAGAAGCAATTGTTTATTTTGTATAATATTTGATAATTTTGATGCTATTATGAAGTATGTATACTGCATTTTGAGGCCTGTGGTATGTGTATTCAACTGTATATGTGTGTTTATGTATGTGCATATATATATATATATGTTTAAAATTACTTATGATTTTTAAAATTGGTGTGATAGAAATTAGCATATAAACTTTAAAAAGGAACATTATTTCTTCATTTGAAATTACTTGACACAAGCTGTTCTTTTAAAATATTAGTGCAGCAATTAAGCTGTTATTTGAGACAGTGGATGTATTAGTCCATTCTTGCACTGCTATCACTACCTGAGACTGGGTAATTTATAAAGAAAAGAGGTTTAATTGGATGACGGTTCTGTGGGCTGTTTAGTTCATGTGGCTGGGGAGGCCCCAGTATACTTAAAATCATGGTGGAAGGTGAAGGGGAAGCTGGCATGTCGTCCTGGCCAGAGCATGAGAGAGGGGTGGGGGAGGTTCTCTACACTTTTAAACAACGAGGTCTCACGATAACTCACTCACTATCATGAGAACAGCACCAAAGGGGAAATTCTTCCCCATTACCCAATCTCCTCCCACCAGGCTTCACCTCCAGCTTTGGGGATTACAATTTGACGTGAGATTTGCGCAGGAACACAGACCCAAACTATATTAGTAGATTTTACAGTCAGCTAATGATCTTGGTTTCTGTACATTGAAACAATAGCCACGTGTGATCAATCACATGCTCACTTATCTGATTCTGAGTTGAATTATGTGCTTTCCAAAAGAAATTTGTATGCACAGGCTCAATTGGTCAAGCCAGGCTTCATGGAGGAGATGGGTCCACTTTCAAGAGGAGTAAGAATCTGTGAGGCAGAGAGGAGAGTGGGGTAGCTTGATGAAAAACTCAGCTTGGGGAATATGTAAGTATTCACAGGACGGCCAGGAAAGCAGCAGACAAGAAAAGCATGGTGGGAACACATTAGAACATAGTGGAAAATAGAACGAGTTAGACAGAGTTGAGTTGTTTTGGGAAGAATCTTTAAAGCAAAGTCTACATGTAGTTTTGACTTGATTCAGCGGTGAGACACCCAATGGGTGGCTTTTGAGCTAAGAAGTGGCCTGATGAAAAATATTTGAGGGATGGCCAGCAGGGTGTGAAGAGGCCAGTGACCAGACTCAATCCAGGAAAGAGAGGAAGGAAAACCCCCTGTTATAGAGATGGCTGGCCCCGGGGTACACCTGTGCAGTGGCAGGAGCAAGACCCGGATGATTTTGGCACATGAACTTGTGTTCCGTGTGCTCTGTGGGAGGGCTACACTGTGTTCATTTTAGAGTAAGTCCAGTGTTTATGACTCTAGGCTGCATTTGGCTACTGTGGTTTTCTTTATGCAGAGTAATGGTTAAAGGTATAATAACTTGAGTGGCCATGTGAGATCTTTTAAGCTGCAGGTGCAAGGTTCACTTAGCTAATCATGGCCTGACTTGAACAGAGAGAAGACAGCCTGAAAAATAGCTTGGGCTTGTATGTGATTCTGGTCTTGTTAGGTTACATGTGGTTAGGGGTTGGGGGAAGAGTTCTAAACGTGTAGAATTTGAGAATTTCTGAATTTTTTCCCACCAGTTTATCATAATTTCTCAGTTGGTTATTTTTATAGATATTAAGGAGGGATTGCACTGTAATTATGAAGTAATATTCTTGTTTTCCTACTAATGCTCATGAATACTTATCTGACATGAATTATGAAGTTCTCCTACTTTGTGTAGGATGGGAACATGAATTAAACACATAAAGGTAATAAAAGTACAAAAAATCTTTTTAAAAATTGCTTGTAATTTTTTGGGAGGGAAGTATCGGCCAGTTTAAATCTCTATATTATCAGAAGTCATTTTTGATTATTCATGGATTATGGCACCTATATAAAATACAGACTAATGTCTAATGTCATTCTATTTTGACTCAAAAGTAATCTGGAAGCTTTAAAGACTCCACAACTGAACAGCATCATTTGATAATGGATTTGTGGTATTATTAGTCTGACCTTATATAATGTGTAGTGATTTTGGAGCTAATGAAAAAGACTATGGGAACCAGATTTTGGGAGAATGAGTGCCAAGCACATCTGTTTCTACTCAAAAACTTAATAAAATAGATCATCTGAGGAAAAAAAAGAACAAAACAAGCAAAGTGCCACAAAGTCATTTTCTAAACCACCTTTAACTTTCTTGTGGCTTACCTCCTCAACACTGGCCTTTGCTGCTGAATGACTTTCAGGAGAGACACATGAAAAGGGTCACTTTAATTGGTACGGGTGCTGACTCAGGCCTCTGTCATAGATTTTTCCATCTTGGGATCTTTGCTTTGCAGGGACTGTCATGCCAGTAAAGGTCGTTTGCAAGTTATGTCACTATTCTCTACCTGCTGTTAGCCAGAGAGCTACTGTATAGGGTTTGCTGTTGACATTTTCAAACCCAGCAGGACAGTTTACCCAAAATTATAGTGAGATATCAAAAAAGACAATTAAATGTCAATTTATCTTCAAAAATTTTGTATAAGTTTCTATTTATGTGACTTAAATGGAATGAAGTGGCTTTAAAGAGTATATGTCTTGACCATGTATGATGATAACGCTTTGGCGTCTGTGTGTTTCCATTTATTGCAGTTTTAGGTAATTACACTCTTACTGTGTTCCATTGGTTAATCCTTAGTGTGCAGTTCATTAAATAATAGAAAATTATTCCATGGGACATAGACTGTCTCTGAAGCCTAGAATGCTATTTCAAAGAAATATTAGAAAGATAAAATAAATAAGACATCTTGAATGTTTGAGAAGAAGATACCTTGCATGTTATTCTTTTATTGCTTTAGAAACTTTGACAGTATTTTTGAGCATAGAGCATATAAGTGTTAATTAGTTTTTAGTGTTTAATTTCATGTAATATATTAACACTCTGAGCTAGAAATGTCCATTATTGAGAACTGACTGCATCCAATATGAAAGCATTCTTAAAATTTTTAAATGTTTATATTTTTCAATATACATATGTAAAGCAAAGATATGTTGAACAATTCAGTGGTTTTGGAAATTTTGTGTATTGAATGATAGTGTTGATATAATAATATTGTGTATTACATTTTTTTCATTTGCCTTTACCCATTAATTTACAGCTGATTTCCATAGCAGTGGACACATTGTTGTTAATGGATGGAAGATACATAACACAGCAAAAAATAAATGGTTTGTTTGTATGGCAAAAACGCCTGAAGAGAAGCATGAATGGTTTGAAGCTATTTTGAAAGAAAGAGAACGGCGGAAAGGTGGGTGTATGAATTGAGCGCTGTTACACTTTGCGAAGATTCTAACTTAGCACAGGAGTAGATAATGGGAAAACATGAGAAAGTGGAAAGGTATGTGATGGTCGCTTGATTTATTAGGTTGGTGCAAAAGTTATTGCGGTTTTGACTGAAAGCAATTACTTCTCCACCGACCTAATACTATGTGACGTGAGCCTCATACTAAAAGACTTATTTGATACTTACAAAATTGTTATGTAATACTTCTATAGTTAGCAAAATAATTATATTATGGCTGGTAGTGTCTTTTAAATAGTTTTTTTAATTAGAAAATTTCTTCAATTTTCTTTTCCTTTTATTCTTGCTATTTCTAAAGCAGCATTACCAAATTTTTCTGTAAGTGACAAGCTTCAGTAACATAATGCAGTGTTGTAAAGCCTCCAGTTGTTCTCTGTATCCTTAACACAACACTAAAATTTCTTAGACCCAATATGTTAGCTCCCTAATTATAGATTAAAGCACTTTGGATTTATACAAACTTTTAAAAATTGTTAGGTCTTTGAATATAATATAATGTAACCCAATTAGTTGTTTGTTCATATGAGGAGGCCTAGCTCGAATTTGTTTTATGCTTTTGGAAAAATTTGCAAAAGGAATTTGGCCTGGCTATATTCACTTGTGTGAAGTTTATCTGCAAAAAGGCATATTTCTATAATTCAGCTCAGAAATAAATGTGCTTGTATTTCTACTAATTAACAATTGATTTCTTAATTAAGAAGCATGACATTGTTGATTACTTCTGGAGACCCAAGAATAAAACACCTCATTGGTAATGAAATTTCAGAACACAAAGAACTCTTTCTTCCATCTTCAGATGTTTTCCCCTGAAGAATATGCAAAGTTGCTACCTTGATTGAAATATTCATGGTACATACTTGTAGAATTTCCAAAGCATTTTCAAATACTCCTTTGGTTGATCTTGGATGAAGAACCAAATAGAAAATTTTAAAACAAAGTTTATGAATACATGACTGACTCTAAGTTTTGTTGAATGTAGCAGTCAATTCAAATAGCAAACAAATAGTTAAAAGGTGAATCAAGCTTTCAATCAAGTTGAACCTTTTTTTCTTTAAGCACCCAAGACAAAAAAACAAAACAAAATAAAAACCCCAAACAAGAGAAAAAGCACATTCTCTAAAACTGCTTATGATCTTTATCTTTATATTTATCTTTATTAGACTCCATTCTTAAGGGATTATTTATGAATAAAGGCAAATGTTAATGGCTCCAGCATTGTCAAAAATAAAGGCCTGGAAGGAAATTTTGCAGCTAGATGACTAAAAATAATACAAGTATTTCTCCTTCTTCTGCAACAGCTCCTCATCAGTCCTGATTAAGTGCCAATGTTCCCAGGATTTTAGCTTGGCGCTGTTTTTCTCTAACTAGATTCCTTGCCTGGCTTATCTGTTCCCATCAGATTAACTTCCACTTCTACACTGCCGATTTGTTCAACTTTATGTCCAGCCTTGTCCTCTCCCCTGAGCATGCTCATGTTTTCACTTGAGTCCTGGACTCCCATCTGAATGTCCACACTAGGCATACTCGGTGCCCACTGGGCTCCTGGTTACTTGGATACCTTTGCCCAATACGCCTCCCTGCTTCCATTCAGTCACTCTCATCAGAAGCCCGGAAGGCATCTGATTTCTTCTCTTTCTTCCATGCCCACATTTAACCAATATCTTATCAATAGCGCCTCCTATTTCTCAACTTCATCCTCTTTGCCCTATGGCCCTACCCTTATTTGCAGTGAGTTGAACTTGCTTGAACTTTTGAGGTTTCTCCTGACACTGTCCCTCTTTTAAAATCTTTCCCTCTTCAGTTTGTTCCCCACACTGTCCTCTGAGCTTTGTTTCCAAAGCAACACAACTTTCTTTCCTTCACTACCCTACCTTTCTCCTCCCACTGGTTAAAACACTTAGCTGCATGCCCAATACCTAAGGAATGAAATAAATTGAAACTGCAGGTTGAGCGAGGATCTTGGCTATCCTACCAGCACATCTCCTATCTTTTCTCTTAAAACCCACGGCTCCGGGCCTCCAAGTTGCTTCAAATGAGTTAGCTGTGCTTTCTCTAGAAATTCCCATTCATACCTGTGCATTCAAGACAGGTCCCTTCTGTGAAACCTTTCTTAACATTTCTCAGGGAGAGGTGAGGTAGGCTGAGTATGCCTCTATTATATCACATTATTTTTTTCCACCAGAACTGTCTCTAGGGCTGCTCTGTCCAGTTCTGCTGATCTAACCCTGAGCAAGGGTGCCTGGTCCAGGGCTCAATGGAAGCTGAGACTCAGCAGCTCTTCCTACTCCCCTGGGTAAAGCTTTATGCCTTTGGGGCACAATTTGCACAAAGGTGACATATACCCTGGGGATCTTGCCTTGCAGGTCCCCCTAGCCCCTGAGCTTCTTGAACACCAGGGCACTATTATACAGAGCTCTGTATCCACAACCCCCCACACATGGTAGACCTGCAACAAATGCTTGCTTAATGAAGCCGTAACTGAATGAATGAATGAAGAGAATTTTCAGTTACCTCTCCTTTCTCTCATTTTTGATAGGTTTAAAATTAGGAATGGAGCAAGATACCTGGGTCATGATCTCTGAACAGGGTGAGAAACTTTATAAAATGATGTGCAGACAAGGAAATCTGATCAAAGACAGAAAAAGGAAACTGACTACGTTCCCTAAATGCTTTCTTGGAAGGTAGGGTTGGGAGTTTGGGTGCATGACTTTCTTTTACATTCTCATTATCTCACCTGTTAACTTTCCTTCAATTAGTTTTCCTTTAAAAATATTCCCTTAGGCACTTTTGAAAACTTCTTTACAGTTGCCATTTCCTGAGCTGTAGCAGGATGAAGGAATGGACAGAGAGCCAGGATCATGACCTGGAAACTTAAGGCATCCGTCCATTCATTCATGACTTCTGAGATTTCTGATATGTCATGATCCCGGGAGAAAGGGAGGTTGGGGCCAGGCAGGGAGTTTTGCCTACAGGGGACAGGATGACTGGTTGGGCACAGACATGTATACACATGGGCCTGAAAGTCAGAATCAGAAAGACAGGGAAGATAAGAGACAGTCTGAACTACCAGTTAATTTAGAATTTAGGCAGCTGGGCTCAGGATAAAGGGTGTAGGTGAAGAGTCTGAAAATGTGGGTCATGTGAAGAGAGGCAGCGAGCAATAGGCAGAGAGGTCACTTTGGTTTTTAGAGTAGAAAAGAGTGACTGAATGTTGTTTGGTTGCTTTGGACAGCATTAAGTGGGATTCCCTGGCTGGTTTAATTAGTGCAGGGCCAGAAGGAAGGTTAGCTGCCTTCAGGTAGCTCTTTTTAGGCCAGCCTCTGCTGGCTTCTTCCTACACATTATTTCTAGTGCTGGAATACATACTTAGGTAGGAGTTAAATACCATTATACTTTTTTAAAGATACAGAAACTGTGGATCAGGGAGCTTAACAATTTCATATGGTTAGTGAATACCAATGCCCAAGTTTATAAAGTAGACTGGAGTTGTAGTTTACAGTCTAGACTGCAATCGAACTTATCTGTTCAGTTCCTAGTAGTACCACCAATCTGTTGTGTGATTTGGGATAGTTAAGCTTCCATTTGCTCTGAAAACATGGAGATGATGGTAGAGTTTACCTACAGTGCTCACTAGGATGTCTTTTTAACCAGCGATGGGAACACACAACATAATCATAGGCTACCTCTGCCTCCCTCATATGGTTTGGCTGTGTCCCCACCCAAATCTCATCTTGAGTTATAATCCAAATTGTATTCCCCAAGTGTCAGGGGAGGCAACTAGTGAGAAGTGATGGGATCATGTGGGTGGCTTCCACCATGCTGTTCTTATGATGGTGAGTGAGTTCTCATGACATCTGATGGTTTTTTTTTTTTTTTTTTTTTTTTTTGAGACGGAGTCTCGCTCTGTCACCCAGACTGGAGTGCAGTGGCGCAATCTCGGCTCACTGCAAGCTCCACCTCCCGGGTTCACGCCATTCTCCTGCCTCAGCCTCTCCGAGTAGCTGGGACTACAGGCGCCCGCCACCACGCCCGGCTAATTTTTTGTATTTTTAGTAGAGACGGGGTTTCACCGTGGTCTCGATCTCCTGACCTCGTGATCCGCCCACCTCGGCGTCCCAAAATGCTGGGATTACAAGTGTGAGCCACCGCGCCCGGCCCATCTGATGGTTTTATAAGGGGCTCTTCCTCCTTCCCTCGCCTTCTCTCACCTACTGCCATGTAAGGTGTGCCTGCATCCCCTTCTGCCGTGATTGTAAGTTTCCTGGAGTTTTCCCAGCCATGCAGAACTGTGAATCAATTAAACTTATTTTCTTTATAAATTACCCAGTCTTGGGTACTTATTTATAATAGTGTGAGAATGGACTAACACACCCAGTCTCAGGGAAGTTCTTTACAGCAGTATGAAAAAGGGCTAATATGCTCCCTAACCCCCAACTCAGAAATCTATAGGCCAGGAAACCCTCTGCCTGCAGAGCAGCATCTGGCTTTCTTCTTCACTAAGAGTGATCCTCCCACCAGGCTACACATCTGCTAGTGAGCTATACTGTTGCTTGTAGGTACCTCTTAGGTGGTAGTAGCTCTTGTGCAAGGGAAAGAGAAGATGTGAATTTATCTTGGCAAAGAAGCCCTGTGCAGCAAAACAACAGTATCTCTTTTACCTACCCCATGGGCATAACTTTCAGGGTCCTCACTGGGATATGCCCATTTGCAAGAGAGTGACTTCAAGTTATGGCTTCCCAGTAGGTTTTTATAGGTATGCAAATTAGCTACCAGGGGTCATTTTTACCATTGCAATGCTGCCTAGTTTAGCAGTTGACACCCTACCTTCTTCAGGTGTATAGGGGAGCATAGCTATTATAGAAAGTTAGCCCAGGGTCAAGTTTGTTCTTATTGAAGAATAGGTTTTGCTAACCCTTCACTTACACTATGTCATATAGGAATAGTGCAAATTCATTGTGATGCTATATGTAGCTTCTCCCAGAGCACCTGATAGGTAGGAGAAACTCAGTAAATGTTAGGTTACTGTGACCTTTTCCATAACAGTACACTACTGCTGCTTACAGCACAAGTTTGAGATAATTTCTGAGTGGATCCTTGTCCTTCAGCAGAGTGTTGATGGAATTTCCCCATTCCCTGAGTAGGCCCAATGATAAAGCCACTCATTGGGTTCCTTTACTCTTGACTTCTCACTCTTAAAAAGATTTCCAATTTATAGCAATATTTAAATTGGCTCTTTCCCTCATTGTAATTTGACATTTTCAGGAATCTAGTGCCATCAGACTAGAGAATTATGCCTTAGTTACACAACAACCATCTCAACCCACTTGTCAACCACTAAGTTAGTAGAGCTCGCTATGTGCCAGGCCCCGTGCCGAGTTCCTGACATCTGTCATCTCATTTAATCCTTTGGCTGCACTATGACATTGACATTCTTTTTTTGTTTGTTTGTTTGTTTGTTTGTTTGTTTGAGATGGAGTCTCACTCTGTCACCCAGGCTGGAGTGCAGTGGCACGATCTCAGCTCACTGCAAACTCTGCCTCCCAGGTTCAAGTGATTCTCCTGCCTCAGCCTCCCAAGTAGCTGGGATTACAGGTGCATGCCACCACACCTGGCTAATTTTTTTATTTTTAGTAGAGGCAGTGTTTTACCATATTGGCCAGGCTAGTCTCCAACTCCTGACCTCAAATGATCCACCTGCCTCAGCCTCCCAAAATGCTGGGATTATAGGCATGAGCCACTTTGCCCAGCCCGACATTCTTAATATTATCTCTGTGTTAATGATGAAGAAGCTGAGGTTTAAAGAGCTAAATTCATGAACTCATGGTCACGCAAGTAGTGGAAACAGAAACAGGATTTGAGTCCCCGTTGTATTATGGCAAAGTACGTGATATTAACTGCTACACTTTGTTTCACCTTTTCTTATATTTTTCTTTTGAATTTGTTATGCAGCAATAGAAAACGAATGGTTTTGAATGGTTCTTATTTAATAAAAGAATAAAAAAAAATTTAACAACTTTGTCTGCCTTAAAGTATTTTTGTAGTCTAGACAACCCATTTTTAGAATTTTATGTCCCTCAATTATTTGACATTAGCCATTTTTCTTGCTTTTGTTTTTGAAATTAATGAAGAAATAATTTCCTGATGCAGTCCATAGCTTTGATTCTCTAGCCAAAAAAAGAAAACCAGTCTACAACAAATTCAATAGTTTATATAAAAGTTCAAATGTTAGACTTTTAAAACATGAGCAACATAATATTTTTTATTTGTAAAATGTCTCTGTATTTAGTGTGCTCTTAATGATACCACGTGACCTTTTTTTTTTTAATTGCTACATAGTTGAGGCTCTCCTAAGTGATACAAAACATCATCCTTATTATCTATGATGCCTGGGGCTGCCCTGCGATGGTGACAGATGTAACCTATAATCCACTGTGGCCTTCACAGCTGCAGCAGTGTGTGGTAGACAATTCTGATGGATGGTTCTGTGCTGGAGTATTCCTTATGGATGACAGATGAGATACAATAATGAATTTACCAAGTAATTTTACATTTTCAAAACAATGTAGTAAAACTTTTCTATGTCTTTTGGTGTACATTAGTTTTCTATCGCTGTATAACAAATGAACATATACTTAGCAGCTTAAAACAACACTAGTCAGCAGTCCAGGAGAGCTCAAGTGGGTTCTCTGCTTACGGTTTCACAACCCCAAAATCAAGGTGCTGGCCAGACGGGGCTCTTATCTTGAGGCTCTGGGGAGAAGTTCACTTCCAAGCTTATTCAGGTGGTTGTCAGGAATCAGTTCCTTGAGGTCGCAAGAATGAATTCCTTGTTTCCTTGCTGTCAGCCAAGGGTTGCTCTCAGCTTCTGAAGGCTGCATGTCTTGGTACCAGGACCTCTCCATCTTCAGAGCTGGCAGTGGCACATTGAATCCTTCTAAAGCTTTTTATGCCTCTGACTTCCTCTCATGCCACTAGCCTGAGAAAACTCTGCTTCAAGGGGTTCCACTCCCTGAATCAGGCCCACTGGGATAATTTACATATTTTAAAGTCTGCTGACTTGGGATTTTAATTACACATGCAAAAATCCCTTCAGAGCAATACCTAGATTAGAATTAAATTGAAAAACCAAGGGGAGGGAATCTTGGTGTGGTGGAAGGGCAGGCAGTGAGAAGATTTCTGTAGAATCCTACCTACCACATGGTACGTGCGGTTTTGTTTTGTTCTTTCTTCCTGGATCTTTAAACTCACTGGTTCTCTGTGCCTGGGAACCACATTAAAGACAGTTTAGCTCTTTATATTAAGTTATTACTACTCTATTCAGTTCTGACTTTAGCTATCTTTAGGATCTGTTGCAATCCTTTAGTCCCGCATTTGCCTTTATGTTAATGGTAACCTTTTAATTAAAGCTACTCTAAAATTTTCACTTTGTGTTTATTAGAGGTCTCAACAAGTTGAATAGTTTAAAACTAAGTATAGTTTAGTAATGTCTGAATGTACAGACATGGGTTTTGTAGAATAGAGTTCAACTTAAATGGCTGTAGGCCTTACATATGTGAAAAAATAATCTGTTGAAATGCATTGTGAATATTCCTTTATATTTTGAGATTCCTTTCATCGTTGCTTCATGACTGGATGGTGTAGAAAGACTTGCCGGGGAAAAATTAAGCATTTAGCTTTTTCACTGGCTTTCTGTTGCAGTGAATTTGTGTCATGGCTGTTGGAAATTGGAGAGATTCACAGACCTGAGGAAGGCGTGCACTTGGGACAAGCATTATTAGAAAATGGAATCATTCACCATGGTAATTACTTTATTAATTACTTATTTAATACATGTATTCACCATATGTATCTTAATCCCATTCATCAGTTTAGTTTACAGTTCCCCACATAGGATGCTTATTGTTTTAAACAACATTTTCAGTACTTAATACACGTAGAACAGTGTCTCAGGGAGTGTGGGTTTATAGGGCTATATTTGTTAACCTTAAAACGAAGAGCTTCAATACAGGCAAGTGTTAGAAAATAGAGAAGTGGGATTGTGGAGGAAGGGATGGTTAGTTCTATAATAATTGGAGTATTCAGGAGTGCTTCATGGAGGATGGGACATGACAGTGATGCTGGGCATTGCAGAATGAATAGAACTCTGCCAGGGACCACAGGGCAGAAGGGCATTCCACCCGGAGGAAATAACAGCACTCCGGCACAGTGGCGGGTGAGTTTCTGGTGGCTTCTTTGGGGACCAGCACAGAGCCTCACGTGGGTCCATGGATGAACATACTGGCGAGGGGAGGTGTGGCAAAAAGGCAAGCAGAGTCTGGATTCCAGAAGATCTGAAGTCTCCTGCTGTGGCATGTGAGCTTATTCCGAAGGGGGCCAGGAGCTGATGAATGCTTTTAAGCAGAGCCATGATCAGAACTCAGGTCCACAGCTATGAGATGCAGCCGCATGGAGTCTGAAGTGGAGAGGTTCAAGACTGCAGAGCACCAGGCCCCTCAGGAGGCCCTGCTGTACCCAGGAGTGGCGGGACAAGGGCTTTAGCAGGTCTGTGTCCATGGGCATGAAAAAACCCACAGGGAGATGCTGGCGAGGCTAAAATACCATATTTTATAACTCTTTGGATGTGGGTGATGAAGAATGAAGAGAGAGATTAAAGTATTCTGAGGCTTCTTCTCTGAATGACTGAGACAGCTAATTCAGGAGGAGGAGCAGGGTTGAAAGAGAAGATTCAGGCTTTGCTATGGACTGTGTCAGACAGCCAGTGGGGAGTGGCCAGCAAGTGGTTGAGAATTTGGGGTGAAGCTCAGGATAGAAATAAGGTGAGAAACATATTTGGAATAATTTCAAGGGAGTACTAGACTCCTGGGAACACTGACAATGCACACACAGACCAAAAACCAAGAAAGCAGTGTTCATGGGACTCAGGACAAAGGCTTAAAGAATTTCTATGGTAAATTGTGGGGGAGGAGAAAAAGCCAGGGAATTATTAATAAATAGGAGTTTGGCTATGGTATTTTGATGTTCATTTCCTTTCTTAGATGCTGTGCAAACAAATCAGATCTTTCCCATCTTTCCTTATCACACTGGGTGTTGCCTACATGATGGTACCACCATCCACCCAGCTAGAAATCATCTTTAATTCCTTTCTCTCCCTCATACCGTCAAGCCCTGTGAGCTCTACCACCAAAATAAGTCCCTGAACAATGAATTCTCTCCCTTTCAGCATCCTTACCTTTCTTCTAGTCACCGTCATCTCCTCCTTTGCTTCCACTTTTGTTCTCCGGTTCCATAGTACACTCTCCAGGTCACAGCTAAAGAGACCTTTTAAAATGGGGGTATGATCAAAGCATCCTTCTGTTTATAACCATCTAATTGCTTACAATCAAACTTAAAGAAAAGTTCGGACCTATTACATGCCCTAAACTTCTTACTATGACCTACAAGATCCGATGAGATAGGGCCCCTGACTTCCTGTCAGAGCCTGACACCTCGCATTGTACCTAACTTGTTGCACTGTGGCCACCCTGACCATCTGTCTCTTTCTTCAGCACTCCAAGATGACTTCCTATTTAGGACCTTAGCTTTTGCTCTTCTCATTCAACAGTTATTTATTAATCCCTAATATATGCCAGGAGCCTTTGTAAGTGGTAGAGACAGCTGTGAATGAAAAGACAAAAATCCTTGTATTCATGACTCATGTCTTCCATGACCCTTTGACTTTTAGAAGCCCGTCCTGTCCTGTGATTCCAATGTCCTGTGTTTTTTTTACCTTGAAATCTTTCTTCATGTACTTATCACTCTGAAATTATTATGTTGTTTTACTTGTGTCTGTGTTTATTACCTCTTTATCTCCCTATCCCTTCCCTGGCCTCCAATAAAAATATAAGCACCATCCGAACAAGAGCCTTATTTGTTATTATACAGCAAATGCCTGGCATTCCTATCCCATACAGGTGCTCAATAAATATTTGCTGAATGAATGAATAATTATATTTTGAGTGAATAGATGATACTTATAAATTGTGTATGATTTTGTGCTTGTTTCATTAGCATCATTAAAACATCTAAAAGCATTATATGGCTGCTTTTAGCATCTGGTAGGCTAAAAGCATCATTTAAAAACTTAAAAGTAAAAATAACATTATGACTATTATATACTGACACCATAAAATGCTAACAAGCATATATAATAATTACCCTGTCTTTAATAGGATCGTATAGATCTTATATTGACCTGGGAACTGTGCCTCAGTGGCAGAAATTGAGTAGTTGTTTACCAAATTGGTTTAGCTTTTGTTTTTTGTGGGTGTGCATACATTGCATTTCTTAGTTTTCCTTGCGGTCAAGGGGAAGCTGTGAAATTGAGTTGCAGCCAAGGACATGTACACAAAAGTGATGCACAAGGGAAGTGTACAGGCTATTAAAAAAACACAAAACACAAGGTGACCCTGGGAGCCATGCATTAAGGATGGCTGAGCCTCTGTCAGACCCTAGACCCTGCATGAGGAGAGCACCATCACTCATCCTCCACCACCGATTGGATTTTACCTCAATGAAAAATTAGTTTCTATGACATAAGTCACTATATTAGGGAGGTTTGTTTGTTACAGTAGCTAGTGTTAACCAGTGGAAAACCAGCTAGTTTTTCTTCCCAGTATTTCCTGCAAAAATGACTTATCCCATCCTATCCTAGCGTATTTCTGCCTTTCTAGAAGGAAGTATGAGAGCAGCTGGGTTTCTTGATGGACAGAGTAAAAAGACAGACTTAAACTGCTAAGAAATAAAGGTTGCTGGTTCATGTTGACATACAAACTAGGGGTGAGAGAACATATTATGCAATTTCACGTTAATAGAATAATTCTATTAGAATGAAGAGATATGAGCCAAATGTGCTAGTATCATTAGTATGTGGTTCCAGCTGCATTTTGGTGAAAATAGAATTCCTAAAATAAAGTTGAATGAACCATCTGTTTTAAAGAGAGCAAGCAAAGAAGAAGTTGGCTCTTATTTCTGTTATTCACATTGCAATGATTGAGAACTTCGCCATCAGCAAAGCCTTGCTATAGCAGGAACTCTAGGGTTGAGGCAGCGTATGCTTTCTCTGTGGTATGCTGACAATATGCATCTTGTCTAGTGCTACTCTTTGTAGTAGGAACGCTTATGTGAGAATTCAGAGACCTCATATCTTGTTAATATTTCTTATATCCCATGGTGTGCTGAAGTTGGCTCATACAAGCTCCTGAGAGCTGATAATTAAATACATTTTGTAGGCTGGTTAGTTTTTAAACACAATTATTATTAACTCAATTATATAAACATGTAAGTGCATAAATTATGTTGCAAAAAGGGTAAAACACTCTTTTGGGGGTTTGGGGGGCAGGGTCTTGCTCTGTTGCCCAGGCTAGAGTACAGTGGTGCGATCATGGCTCACTGTAGCCTCAACCTCCTGGGCTCAAGCGATCCTCCTACCTTAGCCTTGTGAGTAGTTGGGACCACAGGTGTATGCCACCATGCCCAGCTAATTTGTTTTTTTTTTTTAATTTGTAGAAATGAGGTCTTGTTATGTTGACCAGGTTGGTCTTGAACTCCTGGGCTCAAGCACTCCTTCCACCTCAACTTCCCAAAGTGCTGGGATTACAGGCGTGAGCCACCATGCTGGACCTGTAAAAAATTCTTAAAATGTATCACCTTCTCATTATTTTACAATGTTTTACTATTATCTATGCTGTTGAGGTTATTTGTATCTATTGCTTTGTATAGTGGAAGTACTGTGTAATGAGTGCCACCGCACCTTTAACTCCATGTTCAGTGACTTTAGGTTGGAAGCTTGAAATTGGCCAGAGTGGGAATATTTATACAACAGAAATGGGCAAATGCTACAAATCAGAATGTCTCCTCTGCTCCCCCCACCTTCACCACCCAGAGAGCCAGTTGTTAAACATTTGCACTATGTTCCTGGGTCTCTCACACAATTATTTAAAAAATTGCATTAAGCGACTTTCTTCACTAGAGGACCCGAACTGTAGTTTATACACCCATTTTCCATGCTGGATAAATTGGGAGAGCAAATTTGAATGCAGAACAGTTCAGCGTTTTTCTAAGGCAACAGCTAAGAGTTGCAGATTAACCCAAGATTCATTATCGAAGACAGAAGCATTTGCCTTACAGCTAAGCTCTCCCTGTCGAATAGGTTAGACTACCACTTGTTTCATTGTGGCAAAAACATTTGGGCTCAACTTCTTGAGTTTTGGAATATCAAGACAATCTATTTCAATGATTATTAAGGGATTAAAAATGGGAATAGGTAGAGTGCATAGGAGAAAAAAATTCTGATTTTAAAACAAGTTGTAGAGTTTCACATTATTTCTCTTGATTTTATATTTCTTTCATACAGGCTTTTTTACGTATGACTTGGCTTGGGGAAAAGATACCAAAAAGCTTTATTGTCTACGTTTTTTTAAAAAACAATTTTTGGTCATAAGCCATGTAGAACGTTTGGACAGGCTGGGGTAAAAGGGCTGAAACTTCATATATGTATGTGTGTGTTTATGTGTATTAACAAGTCTTTTGACTTTCTTCTGGATGCATCAAATGTAGTTAATGAGAATTCTGACAACTTTCTTTCCTCTTTCAACATTTCTAGCAAAAAATAAAGGTCAAAGTCTTTCATCTAATCATAAAAATATAGCTCTTTGCAGCAAATTATCTCTTCTGCAAATGTTGCATTCCCTGTAAAGAAAATATTTAAATATAAACTCTTTGACTTTTACTTTAAGGTTTTTACTTTCTAAAACAGACATTTTTTATTAGACTGTGTATAAAACAACTTAGCCTGAAAAAGAGAAAGCATAGAGATTTAGTAGGAGATTCCCTCCCCTTCCCTCAAGCTTTATGGAGGTATAGTTGACAAATATTTATGATATACAACATGTTTTGAAATATGTGTATATTGTGAAATGATCACCACAATCAAGCTAATTAGTGTATTGATCGCTTCACATAGTTATCACTTTTTTGTGGTGAGAACATTTAAGATCTACTCTCTTAGCAATTTTCAAGTATGGAATACATTATATCATATTTGCTGTATCTATCCATTCATCCATCCGTGGAAACTTAGGCTGATTTCTTATCTTGCTGTTGTGAGTAATGCTGCAGTGAACATGGGGGTGCAGATATCTCTTTGACATATTGATTTTATTTCCTTTGAATTACACACCCAGAAGTAAAATTGCCGGATCATATGGTAGTTCTATTTTTAGCTTTTTGAGGAACTTTCATACTGTTTTCCAAAATGGCTATATGAATTTACATCTCCACCAACAGTGTACACGGGTTTCCTTTTGTCCACATCCTCACCAACACTTCTGTCTTTTTGATAATAGACATTGTAAGAGGTGTGAGGTTATATCTCATTATAGTTTTGATTTGCATTTCCCTCATGATTAGAGATGTTGAACAACTTTTCATATGCCTGTTGGCCATCTTGATTTCTTTTTTTGAGAAGTATTTATTTAGGTTCTTCACCCATTTTTAATTGGGTTATTTGTATTTTTGGTATTGCATTGAATTAATTTCTTATATATTTTGAATATTTGCCTCCTATTGAATATATGGTTTGTAAATATTTTTCCTATTCCATAGATTGCCTTTTAATTTTATTGGTGCTTTCAGTTGCTGTGCATACACTTTTTAGTTTGATGCAATTGCATTTGTCTATTTTTATTTGTCTATTTTTGCTTTTGTTGCCTGTACTTTTGGGGTCCTCTCCAAAAAATTATTGCCAAGACAACTGTCAAGAAGCTGTTCCCTAATCTTTTCTTCCAGTAGTTTTATAGTGTTACATCATATGTTTAAATCTTTAGTGTATTTTGAGTTTATTTTTATATGTGGTGTGAGATAAAGGGTCCCATTTAATTATTTTGCATGTAGATATCCAGTTTTCCCAACATCATTTATTGAAGAGACTGTCTTCCTTCATTGTGTGTTCTTGGCACCTTTGTGGAAGATCAATTGACCATAAATCCGTGAATTTATTCTGGGATCTTATCTCTGTTCTGTTCCATTGGTCTATATGTCTGCTTTTATCCAGTACCATGCTGTTTTTATCATGTGGCTTTGTAGTAGAGTCTGAAGTCAGTAATGTCATGCCTTCAGCTTTGTTCCTTTTGTTCAATGTTGCTTTGGCTTTTGTGGGTCTTTTGTGCTTCTACACAGATTGTAGGATTTTTTTTTCTATTTCTGTGAAAAATGCCTTTGGAATCTTGATAGAAATCACGTTGAATCTGTAGATGGCTTTGAGTAGCAGGGACATTTTAACAATATTAATTCTTCCCTTCCATGAACATGGGATTTCTTACCATTTATTTGTGTTTTCTTTAATTTCTTTCATAGTTTATAGTTTATTATTTCTTTCATGGTTTATAGTTTTCAGTGTACAGATCTTTCACCTTCTTGTGTTATTCCTAAGTGTTATATCTTATTTTTTTGATTCTATTTTAAATGCAATCATTTTTAAAATTTCTTTTTTCCATAGTGCATTGTTAGTATATGGAGACACTACTGATTATTTTAATGTTGACTTTGTATCCTGCAAGTTTACTGAATTAGTTTTTGGTGGAAGTTATATGGTTTTCTATATATAAGATCATGCTATCTACAAATAGAGACAATTTTGCTTCTTTCCAAATGGATGTCTTTTATTTCTTTTTCTCCCCTAATTGCTCTGGCTAGGACTTCTAGTACTATGTTGAACAGAAGTAGAGAAAGTAGACATCTTTGTCTTATTCTAGAGAAAAAGCTTTCAGCTTTTGACCACTGAGTATTATGTTAGCTGATAGCTGGTCATATACGATATTTATTATGTTGAGGTGCATTTTGTCTATGCCAAATTTTTTGAGAGCTTTCGTTATGAAAGGATGTTGAATTTTGACTAATGCTTTTTCTGCTTCTATTGAGATCATCATATGATTTTTATATTTTATTCTGTTAATGTGATGCATCATAATTATTCATTTGCATATGTTGAACCACCCTTAGTTCTCGAGGATAAATCCCACTTGATCATGGTATACGATCATTTTATTGTGCTATTGAACTTGATTTGATAGTATTTTGTTTAGGATTTTGGCATCCATGTTCATCAGTGATATTGGTCTGTAATTTTCTTTTCTTGTAGTATTCATATCTGGCCTCGTAAAATAAGTTTTGGAAGTGTTTATCTTTTATTTTTGGAAGAGTCTGAGAAGGATTGGCATTTATTCTTCTTTAAATATTTGGTAGAATTCATCAGTGAAGGCATCAGGTCCTGGGAATAGGAGTCTTTATTAATATGAAAGTCTTATCTTGAGGATGGTAATAAAGAGTGAACACTCTTGTTTTCCAATAAGAAAAAAAATTAACTGACAAGTAAAAAAGCAATTCTTAATGTAAGAACAGTTACAATTTTGGCATCAGTTAGATACTAAATTGATTTAAGCTACTCTGGAGGTCCAAACACAGGATAAATGGTCAAGATTGGTGTATGTGTGGTCTTGGCCTGATCACAGTGTGATAAAACAGATACGTGGTAAAATTCATTTGCAAGACCGAGAATCAAATCACAATGCACTACTTTTGAGTATCTGCTCTTTGAAGGGCACTTTTTGCTCAGCTTTGTAGCATTGTGAGGAAACAGAAAACACACAATCATATATTTATATAAATGTACACACTGTGTATACCTTTATACATACTCTATACTCATGTACATATATAAATACATATATTATGCTAGCTGAATGTTGCAAATGTCAATTTATTTCTCAAATCGTTATATGGAAATTGTAATATTTTTAATTAAATATTATCACGAATCTTGCTGTTAAAATACTGGATTGGTATTGCTGTGTTAGAAAAGCAAGCGCTTTTTGTAAAACTAAAAGTTTTAGTATTTGGGAATATATATTTAATAAATTTATTTGCTGTTTATCTGCCCCTTTTTAGAGTACCGTTATTTTAATATAGTATTTCTATGTTCTTAGTTACTGATAAACATCAGTTCAAACCAGAACAGATGTTATATAGATTTCGCTATGATGATGGAACATTTTATCCAAGAAATGAGATGCAGGACGTGATTTCAAAGGTAACGACCTCTCCCACAACCTCTCCAATGTAGAGTGCGTGTTGTCATTCTTCAGAAGATAAAAGATAGTTGAGAAACATAAAAGATTTTTCTAGTTTAGAAAATTCTTCGACAATATATACAAGCAAGCCTCTTTATTTATTTTTGGTATTTCAAGAATTCTAACGTTCAATTGTTTTTTCATTCTCTTACCTAATTCTAAATGGTAGTAGTACTGCTGCATCACTCACAAGGTTATATCCATGGAAAACCCTTTTACATGTAGCAACATGTTGTCAAAATACTTGAATTAAAAAAAATACAAATGTGTAAAATAAATGTAATGCCAGTTTTTTGTACAGTTGACAATACTTTGTTGATATATGATGAACAAGTATTATAGATGTATTACTGTATTGGTATATTTTGTTTCATTTATGTTAGAAATTTTATATTTTAAGAAACATAATTTAGAAAAATCTTTGTATATGTGTATGTCATATATGAGGAATTTATAGCACAATTTTAATCCTATTCTTTAATGATTTAAATCATATTATTTTTATGATGTATCATGATATTTGAATAATTTTTAAATTGGTTTAGATTTTGTGATGATTCTAAAATATTGATAGTGAATTAATTTGTTACTTCAAAATTTCATTGAAATGTCCCTTGGGTGATCTCACTTGTTTTTGATATATCTCTATTTTATGTAGGGTGTAAGATTATATTGTCGTCTTCATAGCCTTTTTACTCCAGTGATAAGGTGAGTCTGGTTTTTAAGTTCTGGGAAACTTAAATGGAAATATTTGTACTATGTTTTAGGTAAATATTATTCAGCTAGAACTTGTCGGCTTATTTTGTTTTTTTTTTCACTTTAAAATATTATTTTAAGGAATAATTTATTGTAAAATATCCCTACATTTTCTTAAGATTCTAATTATGTAGTGTTTTCCACTCTTTATTATGATTTCTAAAATTATTTTGCCATTAGTTCATGGTAAATTATACACTTGAAATAATCCACTTTCAGTTAATATTTAATAAATATTAACTGAAATCAAATTGCAAAATATTAACTGAAATCAAATTGCAAAGTTGATTGATTGGAAGAGGATTTGGAAACACTGTTTACATATTTGCCATTATTATTACTTGTATATTAACTTTTTACATTAAATTGTATTATCAAATATTGAATATGTATTTTATTTTATAATTTTCCTTCTCATAATCTTTTTTCCCAAGAAAAGATTTTGTACTTGGAAATTAAGAATTATTTTGAAGTTAATAAGTATGATTTTATAATTTTATTCTTCATCATGTTTTTCCTTCTGAAGAGGCACACTTGTTTTAAAAGAGGAATCAGGATTAATTTTTAGTTTATCTCTTTAGAAAGACAATAGAAAACTTTGAGGTTTGTATTATGATTACTAACAGAGTAGATCTTCAGGAAATTGTACTTTTGCAATATACACTGATACACCTTAACTGATAGAATGTTAAACTAATTTGAAATGGTCAAATATTATTTGGAATTTACTGACTAAATCATAGTCCACAACAAAATATGCCTGTACCATTTTCAGAATAAATAAAAATGCTTTTCAATCTTGGCTATAAAATCCAAATGTTTAGTGTTTCTATTTTTCACTTTGGTTTGTAATTCCAAGAAAATGCAAAGCTTAAAAAAATAAAGATTCCAGATATTGCTAAGTATATTGGAATGCCCACTTATACTGCATAGAGAACACACTGTTTGTAGGTCCTGGAGGAGAAAGCAGGATCTTACCCACAATCCTGAAAGTGCCCTATCTACTTTCACAAGTAGGCTTCACAGAGTGGAAAAAGGTGAAAAAGAATAAATATTTGTTGACTCTGCCATAATTCTTTCACAGATACCCATAAATATTTTGGATAACTTAATATTAAGTACTTAATAGCAATTGGGTACTTAAAAATTCTTTTCTGCTAAACTAAGAGAAAACAATAATGTTTAATGCACCATGTAACCTGTGTATATGTAGGTTTTATATGGGCAAAAATGTGTTCTGAAAATATATTTTAGCCATATGAGATTTCTTATCAAGAAAGCTGCATCTGTAAGAGCTGATAAGGAATTTTTCTTTGGTTAAAAATGACAATTGTTTTTGAGTTGTCAAGAGAAAATTTATGGTAAAAAACCATAAAACAGAAGGAATGTATGATAGTGATGCTTTTAATATGTGTGAACTCAGCTTATAAAAAGAAAAGTTACTTAGCATGAAGAGCCGCAGACTCGCATGTGGTCTGTAATAGACTATGCTTTTTCTTCTTACGATGCTTATGGAAACCAAGATGAAATGGATGATGAGGTGTCAGAAACGTGGAGACAGATTTAAAGAACAATGAATATAGCTAGTAATAGTCACTTCAAGTCTTTTGCACTTTAGAATTTTTGACATTTTATAAAGACTGCCACTTTTTCATTTTTTTATGATCCAGGTCTGGAAAATAAATGAATTATAGATTTCTGCCCTTGGGTATTCAGTTCTGATCATGAAATTTGGTTGGTATCTAATGGAACTTTGAATGGTTTCTCAGTTCTAGGAAATCTACTGAATGGAGAGTCTGAGGTGGACAGCCAGTTGATCCTCTTTGTTCTCTGGGGATGTGGTATCACTATGTCCATGACCTGATCAGGCAAAAAGAATAACAGGTTCTCAGTATGTCTACTGCAGGACAGACCTGCTTGTTTTCCACTACAACACAGCTGTGTGAATAATACTGTAGTGCAAATCCAGCCTTCCTGGAGCATTCAGGAGCAGGAATAAAAGGCATTTCTTTAGTCTCCAGATTTTGAGATTTTTAGTATAATCTTTTGTGATTTAAAGAGAAGAAATTCTATTTTATTATTATTTTATTAATACGATGTTGTACGGTAAGTTCTCACTTAATGTCATCAATAGGTTCTTGGAACCTGCAACTTTAAGTGAAATGATGCATAATGAAACCAATTTTGCCATAGGCTAATTGATATAAATAAGAGTTAAGTTCCTACAGCATCCGGTATTTCATTTCACTTAAAGTCGCAGTTTCCAAGAACCTATCCACAACGTTACGTGTGGACTTACTATATTTCTAGCTAAATTATTTCCAGCTAATATAGCAGTAATAATCTATTTGGATACAAGAAAATGTGAAAGAAGAGGTGTCCTGTTTTGGTAACATTGTGGGTCTCTTCCCTTGGTATAATCTGGTGGAGAATTTTTCAGGTGTTCTACATGCATAATAAACTTCTCTTATTTGCAAGTAATTTGGGCCATTAAGGTTACAATGGTAAACTTTTCTGTTGCATACTGATACTAAATGAAAATATTTTCTTGTGCTCACATATCCCCTTGCTTAATTTTTTGCTTTTTGTTTGTTTGTTTTTATTTTTTCCTTTATAGAGATAAAGATTACCATTTAAGGACCTACAAATCTGTGGTCATGGCCAACAAACTGATAGACTGGTTAATTGCACAGGTAAATAGATAAATAGAAGTTGCTGAGTTTCACTTGCTGCTGCTTTAAACTTTGAGTATGTGAATTAGGACCTTTACTCTTTTTCATCTGTAGCAGGCATTTAAAAAAAGAAGTACATACAGCTAATAGGAAGCAGAATTAGGATTTGAACCTAGATAATCTGATTTTAGAGTCCTCAAACTTCACTTTTACGTTATCCTGTGTCTCAAAAGCAAGATGTTCCTATTTTTAAAATATCAGATAAGATCCATCAAAAAACACTAATTTGAGAATCCAAAGAATAGCTATGCTCATTTACTAAATTTTTTTATGTTTTTTACACTTTGTTTTAAAGTATCTGTTTATTAATGCTAGCAAGTTATTCTAATCTCCTTGTGCCTTTTTCCCTTTTAGAAAATAATTGTGTTTTAATAATGAGCTTTAATGTCTGCCTGTGTCCATTTTAAAAAAGAAAGGAATTTATTGTTGTTACTGTTGGCCTGCTTCTCAGGATTTAGATGCTGACTGCTAGAATTGAGAAAATGTCATTTGCTTATAAGTAAAACAAATTAGGGCATCCAGTCCATCATAACAGACATTCAACTATAAATTATTCAAATATTCAAAAGTTTAAATATTGGTATTCAAATATCTAAATGTTTTCTCATACTAGATCGACTAGCAAATGATAAAATGTGTTTCACTGATTAAAGAAAAGATGAAGAAAACTGATACCCAGTTTAACTGAACTTACTATTTTGGGGGAGGGGATATTGCTTGGTTGAAATGCAAGTCATTATGTTTAGCTATGTGAGTCCATTTCATACACACCTTTATTTTTTCTTAAGGGGTGGCTTGCTTTCTTTGTTTCAAGTAGATAATATTTGATAGTTTGTCATAAAATGTTTATTTTTTGTTTCAGTTATTAATACTTAATCCACGTTTGGTTCATCTGTACACATATATTTTGATAATTTATATTAGTTAATATTTAGGTGGTTCAAGAACACCTATTTTTATATTTCATAGCACTTAAATTTATAACATTTAGAAGTTAAGATTTTAGATGAAACTAAGCAATTACCTTTAGATAAAACATCAGTTCATATTTTCAGTGGCTTTTCTAGCATCAGAGCCTTTCATAACACTGTGGTCAACGTGTGTCATTCGAACTGGTTTCAATATTCATTATTGGAGTTGGACTTTCACATAGAAATTATACAGCTCTAGAATTCATGTGAACTTGTATGATGTGTTGATTATGTGAGAAACTTAAAGAAAATTTATTTGAAGCAAAAACTGATGCTGAGTAAACCTTTAAAGTTCTAGCTCAGGAAATCAGGTATCAACTTTTTTTTTGGGCACTTTTACTTTCCAAGGATTAACATTAGAAGAATATATTAAGGTGCTCAAAAACGACCAAGTTGCCTTTTTTTTTTTTTTTTTTTGGACGAGTCTCACTTTGTTGCCTGGGCTGGAGTGCAGTGGCTCAATCTCGGCTCACTGCAAATTTTGCCTCTGGGGTTCAAGCAATTCTCTTGCCTCAGCTTCTCAAGTAGCTAGGATTACAGGTGCGCACCACTACACCTGGCTAATTTTTGTATTTTCAGTAGAGACAGGGTTTCACTGTGTTGGCCAGGCGGCTCGAACTCCTGACCTCAAGTGATCCACCTGCCTCAGCCTCCCAAGGGCTCGGATTACAGGCGTGAGCTACCACTCCCAGCCACAATTGTTTTTCTTCAGTTTTTCTTCATGGTTTATTATGACAATGTCCGCAGAAGTTGTACATAATAGAAATTGCATTGGCTGGGACTCACAACCTAGTGTGTGATGCCAGCTCTGCTAGTAACTAGTTATATAAACTTAGACAAGTCACTGAATCTCTATAGATTTTAGTTTTTACAACTGTTTACTGCTTACTGCAATAGCTGTACATGCCGTCTCTTTTCTATCACCGAAACTTCATGATTCTAATATTGTAAAACATCCTAATGTAAGTATCAACATAATCAACTCTGATTGCTTAACTTCCGATTAGGACCACATAGGCTGCCTTGGAAAAGGCAGAATAGTAATGGAAGGATAAGAGAACAACAAGTTGAAGTTCTTAATCTAACATGAAGAAGAGGTTTTTGTTTGTTTGTTTGTTTGTTTGTTTTTTGTTTTTAAAGTAAGGGTCTCTTTCTACCAAGACGCTGAAATGATAATACTGAATGTCCAGTATGGACCGAGACACTGAGTTGATTTGGACGGTTTAAGAACACAGAGTAAAAAAACTGGCTCTACTATGATTGGAGTATATTCTAGAGCCTATAGTTTTTCTCTTATTCTGCAATATATTGTGCGATGTCATCTGGGAAAACAAAATGAGTGTTGTGTTCTTCTGAATACATTTTTCATTCACTGTTGTTCTGCTTCTGTTATAGTATAATGGTTTGTAATAAAATACCCTATTCAAAAAGTGAAATTCTTATTTGGCATGTGCAGTAATATACCTTTAAAACATCATTCAATTCCTGTATATTGTGATTTGGGCATGGATCACTCATAGTTCATAATTAAATAATGCCTTGCTTCTTCACATCCATGCGGTCTTACCATGCTTTTTCTAAATGCTCACTAGGTGCATATGGCACAAGTAGGATTTTAAAAAAGCATAGGAAACCCAGAACACATTAGGCTATGTTTTTTACACCATATGTTCAATAATATTAGTCTGGCCAGTGTTTCATTTGAATAATTAATCAAATAAAGCAATCAAATGTCAGTGATTATTAAACAAGCTTTCCTTGTAAGCTTGATGTTCAAGCAAGTGCTTTGATGATAGAATACACAAACAAAGCAGGAAGCAGTCATGATTTCTGCCTTGCAGTGATGTTGGTCAATTGGGCTAATTTTCATGTACCCTCTAAGGCTCTGCTGCAGCGTCATCTCCCCCGAGAAGCCTTGCCAGATCCTCTAGCCTAGGCTCAGGGTCACCTTCTGTGGTCCCAGATCCCCAGGTATATCTGCCTCATTGGGAATATGGATTAAATTGATTATTAGTAAAGTACTTACCTTTTAATGACCAAATCCTACCCTAGATTTGAATTACCTCAGAGCAGGGAATTATTTTGTGCTTGAGTGCTTTAATATATTTTTTTCTATCACTTGGCACAATATGTAGAAAAAATAAGTATCTTTTGAATGAATGCATAAAAATTACAAAACAGCTCGATTTTTGAAGAGGGCCAGATGCAGAGTCTGAAGTTACAGATTATGTGTTTTGGTAGTTCTTAGGAGGATTAGTGAGGGTTGGATTTGTCACAGCATGAGGTAGGACTCTTATTTTGCTCCTTTATAGACAGGTAGAATGTGAGTGAGTGGAGGGTAAAGAGAAGGGCATTGCAGCTACGAACAATTACATGAGTGAAAGCAGGAGAAGAATGAGTAGAGACTTCAGGTAACAGCAGGGAGGCCAAGTTGCCTACAGCAAGAGATATGATATTGAGCTTTGGAGAGTGAAGCTGGAGAGATAGCCTAAAACCAAGATATGGAAAGTTTTAAAAGACCAACAGAGAATTTCAATACATTATGATTCTAAAAGAACAGTCTGTTTAAAGTTTTGGAACCGAGTTTCTGTGTAAGAAAGTTTAATTCTGGCCAGGCACAGTGGTTCACGCCTGTAATCCCAGCACTTTGGGAGGCCGAGGCGGGTGGATCACCTGAGGTTAGGAGTTCGAGACCAGCCTGGCCAACATGTTGAAAGCCCGTCTCTACTAAAAATACAAAAATTAGCCGGGTGTGGTGGCATGCGCCTGCAACTTCAGCTAGTCGAGAGGCTGAGGTGGGAGAATCGCTTGAACTGGGGAGGCGGACGTTGCAGTGAGCTGAGATCAAGCCACTGCATTCCAGCCTGAGCGACAGAGTGAGACTCCATCTTAAAAAAAAAATAGTTTAATTGTTAGAAAGAGTCCAGAAAAAATTATGGTAATTTAGAAGGGAGAAGAAGAAACGCCATATGAAGGTATTGACAGTAGAAATGGAATAGAAGCCGGAGAGGAGTGAGTAGATTTGGTAACATACCTAAGTGCTAAAAGATAGGAATGGGGAAAAATGAGATAATATGTGAGAAAAAAGCTGCTTGAACTGTAACAATACAACTCTAAGGTCACACACACATACACACACACACACACGCATGCATGTTCATATACATGGATCCATACTTAAAGGAATAAAATAGTTGTTTTCTAAATAAAAACCAAAAGAAAAAGGTTGCTTTGGGCTATTTTGTTGGATTCAGTTAAATGATCTAATTTTTTTTTGGCAAAATAATGAAAGAGAAGCTTATATTTGCTAGCTCAGCCAAACGATTTACTCGTAAGGTCTTACAGGTCATCGTAGATTAATAGGTTTCTTCAGGGGTCCTCACAGGGCAAGGCCATTTGGTGGAAGGCAATAGTTAGTGACTGAGGTCATACATAATGATTGTTTAATTAGAGTGTTGTCAATTTACAGGATATTTCCCTGTTGCATAATTGGAATATAAAATCTAAGAAATCTAATCTAAGAAATAACAGGCATCATTTATGGTAGCAATAAATTTTTGTTACTTACATAGTTTTGTGTATAATAAAGTATATTTGTTTCTCAAGAAATATTAAATGTTTGTTTTACTTAATGCCAAAAGAAAATGTTTTCATAATCAACTGAATGTTTTATAACAATTAGATGCATTTTGTCTTATAAAGCAATGCATGCTTTATAAGCGAAGCTTTGTCTGAATTTGGTGCTGGGAATGTTAAATGGAGCAAAGCTGCCACAAAGCCTTTAGTTGCCTATTAACTCCCACAGTGCTTTTTCGGTTAACAGGGAGATTGCCGCACCAGAGAAGAGGCAATGATATTTGGCGTTGGACTCTGTGACAATGGATTTATGCACCATGGTAGGGATTTTTTACCCTGGGAGCTTACAGATGTATTTCATCACGTTGGTTCTTAGGATACTGCAACACCCAGTGCTGCAGTGAGGTCGGTTAGAGATGAGCCAGCAAGACTGTCTGGGTCTTGCTCTGGGTTCAGGTTGGGTCACCACAACTGCATTCAGTTTTACTGCTGGTGCCATTCCTATGTCTCATTGCTGTTACCTACCAATTGCCATGACTAATATCCTATTTTTCTAGCCTATGCTGATTCTAGAAGAGCAGTGGCTTGAGCTAGAAGTTTTTCTGTTTTGTTTTGTTTTTAAGCTCATAAACCTCTTTGAGACTATTTCAGATTAGACTTATGGTTTTATTTTGAATGCCAGTATATATTAGAATGATTAAATGACAGCATATGTGGTTGACTATTTACTGTTATTTTTAAGAAAAATGTTTTAATTTAAAATTACCTCAGAGAACAAAATTATAGATCTCTAGGAAAAAAATTATTTTTGATCATTAAATGTTAATATTTTTTCTTGTTTGATGATTTCAAGTAAGTCACCACAAAACCTCTTTCTACTGTGCCCTGGGATGACTTCAAGTAAGTTATCAAACAAGAATTTTTAAATAAAGTTCTTAGATTTATCAGGGTAATGAGAGTAAGCTTTTCCTCTTTGTAAGATCATATAGAATCCATAAACCCAAACAGGCATCTCTCTCTTTTTATTTATTTATTTTTTGAGACAGGGTCTCACTCTGTCACCCAGGCTAGAGTGCAGTGGCATGATCTCAGCTCACCACAACCTTTGCCTCATGGGTTGAAGCGATTCTCCCACCTCAGCCTCCGGAGTAGCTGGGACTACAGGTGCATGCCACCACTTCTAACTAATTTTTGCTTTTCTTGGTAGAGATGGAGTTTCACCAAGCCAGGCTGGTCTCGAACTCCTGACCTCAAGTAATTTGCCTGCCCCAGCCTCCCAAAGTGCTGGGATTATAGGCGTGAGCCACTATGCCTGGCCTCTTTTTAATTATTAATATAATATGCTTATAGACATATATTTGATAGCACTTATACCTATTTGTCAGTTACTTTCAGAATATCTTTACATTTTTTATGAAGAAGGAAGTACAGCAAAGGTTACAGTGATTTTGAGAAGATCCTTGGTTATCATTTTTTTGGGGGAAATTCCATCCTGTTTCCCTATCTCCAGATCACTCTGTGAGTTGTCGTGGAGAAATATTGGTCCTTGAAGAACAAACTATGAATGGAAGAAATTACATCATGTTAGGGGATTAAACCTGTAATATCAAGCTGAAAACCTGCAAAAGTTTCAATTTTTTTTCTTTAAAGTAAAGCACCAACACACAGTAATTTTATCTAAGCATTTATTATAAAATGTTGAGTTACATCAGAAGTTTTTCATACAAAAGTCTGACAGTAAAGCATGAACAGTGTGGCTCATGCCTGGCTTTATTGTGATGCCCTATCATGCTCCTTTTAAAAGTCAATTTGGTGGAGGGAAACAGCTGTAGCAGAAACATTGTGTGAGCTTTGGGAAACTGCTTAGATCATTAAGTCAATCTAAAATAGGTTCTGAGCTAGGTGCAGTGGCTCACGCCTGTAATCCCAGCACTTCGAGAGGCCAAGGTGGGAGGTATTCCTTGAGCCTAGGAGTTTGAGACCAGCCTGGACAACATAGCAAGATCCCATCTCTACAAATATTTAAAATAGTAACCATAAAATAGATTCTCACTTCTGTTGCTAACTATGGCTTCCGTTGTTTTTTAAATTTGTGGTTGATAGTTTCATTTGTTAACTCATGTTGCCATCCAATCTTTCAACCAAAGATCAATAAAGCCATTCATCCAGTCAACAATTATTTGTTGGAACTCTGTAAAAATAATGAAACCAAATAGCTATCCCTTTTGACTGCTTACTATATGCCAAGTTATTTATATTTATTACCTCATTTTGGTTTTATGCAACAATATGTAGAAGGTTTTATTGCCCCCACTTTACAGATGAGGAAACTGAAACTCAGAGGGATTAAGTAACTTTCTTATCTCACTTCCAGTCCTGGAATTTAAACTCAGGCCTGTCTCATCACAAAACATAACTTTTTCTGCTGTGCCCTGGGATCACTTTCTTTTAGTCTCTGGCTTAATGAATCAACCTTCAAGGTATTAAGGACAGATAAATAAGAAATAGAGAACTTTTTTTTTGTAAAGTATTTTGACAGCTGTCAGGATCTCACTGAATACAAATTCTTCATATCAGTATTTAGCCTTATTTTTTAAAATACTAACAAAACATAAACTTTATTTCATCAGTGCATTCCAAGAATCTTAGGGGATTTGGGGGAAAATACTAATGTTCAGATAAGGGGGGAAAAACAGACCTTTCTAGAAATAAGGTTATTTGAGAATATTGCTTTTAAACAGAAAAGAAACAGGAATTCGTGGAAACTAAAATCACATTTCACCCAGAAGGGATATTTCTGGTTTGAAGTTTTGGAACAAAAGTGGACACAGTGGGAGTTGTTCACACACAGAGGCAACACTTAACCCATTTGAATTTTCCCATAATTGTGTGGGATATTAAAAACACGCTGAAAGTGTTTACTGCAAATTGAAAACACCATAAATTTCTATGTTTTGGAGGCATGCATTTTTGGATTCATTATAATCTTTTATTTAAATTTGGATTTTAATCTGGAAAGCGAAGGACTTGGTTAAATTTTAAAAAGTTCGCCTTAGAAGAAATACTATTTGTTTTAAAAAATTCAAAATCCTGTAGGTAAAAGTAATTGAAAGGAGACATTGGCTCGAAATTATAGAAAGAAAGAGAAAAAAACAAAACAAAACCCGGGGCTACTTGTGAATATAACTAGTCCTAGGAGTATAAAGTTGAGGTTTTGGGTACAGGTATTAATTTATAAATGTCACTGCTGTTGAAAATGAGTTCGATTTTTGAATTAGCTGAAATAATTTGAATCTGTCTTTTTCTGTAGTCCTTGAAAAAAGCGAATTCAAAGATGAACCCCTACTTTTCCGTTTTTTTTCGGATGAGGAAATGGAAGGATCAAATATGAAACATCGACTTATGAAACATGACTTAAAAGTTGTGGAAAATGTCATAGCTAAGTCATTATTGGTAAGTTTATTGATATGTTATATAAGTTTTCTTCTTGATTAGACACTAGCAGAAGACTGTGTTAAACATGTTTTTTTTCTTTTTTTCTTTCTTTTTTTATTAATTTTTTTTGCACACAAAACAATAAACATTTTCTAAAAATACATACAAACAAAAAGATGCATATCAAACATATTAGGAAGGTTGCACATGGGAAGACGGGGAATAGAAATGGGGGGTGGGAATTAAAGAAAATAAATGAGAGAGGGACTTTATATGGATCAATGATAATAATTCAATCCTCTATTTGACAAAGAAGAAGGAGCAGGAAGAGGAAGAAAAAGAAAGTGGGATAAAGGATCAGAAAGGGAGGAAAATAGAAAAAATTAGAGTATGACTCCAGGGTAGACCTGTTTCGTTGTCGCTGGATTGGTTGGTTCGTTTGTCTGTTGTATTTTTCATGTTTCGCCATGTTGGCCAGGCTGGTCTCGAACTCCTAGCCTCAAGTGATCAACTCGCCTCGGCCTCCCAGAGTGCTGGGACTACAGGCATGAGCCACCACGTCCAGCCCCCACATTGCGTCTGGCCTCTGTGGTAGACCTCCCAGATGGGGCAGCCAGGCAGAGACGCTCCCCACATCCCAGACGGGGCGGCTGGGCAGAGGCGCTCCTCACTTCCCAGACGGGGCGGCCGGGCAGAGACGCTCCTCACTTCCTAGATGGGGTGGCGGCCGGGCAGAGGCGCTCCTCACTTCCCAGACGATAGGTGGCGGGGCAGAGGCGGTCCTCACTTCCCGGACGGGGCGGCCAGGCAGAGGCGCTCCTCACTTCTTCCCAGACGGGGCGGCCGGGCAGAGGCGCTCCTCACTTCTTCCCAGACGGTGTTAAACATGTTTGACAGTGATGCACATTACTTCGTTCTGTTTGACTTGTAATTTTTTTTCATAGTTGCTTTATCAATAATGTTAATATTTTGCATTTCAGATTAAATCCAATGAAGGCAGCTATGGCTTTGGGCTAGAAGACAAAAATAAAGTGCCAATAATAAAGTTGGTAGAAAAGGGATCTAATGCTGAGGTAATGTAAATTAGCATTTTAATTTAACTTTGTTGTCATGACATAAAAATAGAGAAATTCTAAACAAGCTGAAATCTGCCTTTAAAGATAATCAGCCTTGAAATTATCTTTATCGAACATAATGTCTCCGGTTAATCTTACTCACAAGTTCTACTGAATACCTTTAGGATTAGCAGCAGCTGAGTCCTGTCTGGCCACTCAGGGATAATAGGGGCCAGGAGGTGGTGGGTATTCTATAGCAGCCATCCCCAACCTTCTTGGTACCAGGGACTGGTTTTGTGGAAGACAATTTTTCCATGGGCGGAGGGTGGGGGACGGTTTTGGGATGAAACTGTACCACCTCAGATCATCAGGCGTTAAGAGTGTCATAAGGAGTAGTCAACATAGATCCCCCGCATGCACAGTTCACAGTAGGGTTCGCGCTTCTATGAGAATCTAATGCCACCGCTGCTCTGACAGGACGTGGAGCTCAGGGTTTGTGCTCACTCGCCCGCCGCTCACCTCCTGCTGTGCGTCTGGTTCCTGTCAGGCCTTGGACCCATACTGGTCCACAGCCTGATGGTTGTGGACCCCTGTTCTAGAGCTCTTCAACTGTGAACTTCTTGACCTTCTGGGAGGCCAAGTGGCTCCTTCTTTGTCCCTGGAGCTTCACTAATCACAGACTCCAACCTGGAGCCCCATGGAGACTGCATAGGGTAGCACGTATTATGCATGGCAGATGGTTCTTCCTTTCTGTCAAGAGCCGTGTCTTCTGTTTTCCCATCACCGTTGAGTCTTTTATATGAGTATGACTTTTATCACTAAAGGACATGCTTTGACTATTTTCTCATTGCATTAATGCTCCTGATGTTCTCTCACTTCATCAGCCTTTTTTTTTTTTTTCTTTTTATGAGACAAAGTCTACCTCTGTTGCCCAGGCTAGAGTGTAGTGGCGTGATCTCGGCTCACTGCAACCTCTGCCTTCTGGGTTCAAGTGATTCTCCTGCCTCAGCCTCCAGAGTAGCTAGGATTACAGGCCCGTGCCACCAGGCCCAGCTGATTTTTTTTTTTTTTTTTTTTAATAGAGACGGGTTTTACCATGTTGGCCAGGCTGGTCTCGAACTCCTGACCTCAAGTGATCTGCCCACCTCAGCCTCCCAAAGTTCTGGGATTACAGACATGAGCCACTGCACCTAGCGACTTCACCAGCCTTTTAAACAAAAAATCTCCTGATCACACATTCATTCATTCATTCAGAAGTATTTATTTAGTGCCCGTTACATACTCGGCAGTGTTCTATGCTCCGGGAATACAGCAACAATCAAGACACAAAATCCCCCGTCCTCACAGACCCTACTTTTCAGTGCTATAGCCCAAGTATATCTAGTTTAAAGTATCCTCACCTTGGTGCCCCTGGTTGGAAGATACTTAATCCTCAAGCAAACTTCTCAATATTCAGATCTTTAATGAATGTGAAAATTAACAAAGTATGATGTTTACCTTTGAATCTGTTTAAGTTAGTGGTAAACTGTCACCCATCCTCCTCTCTGGTAATGCCTAAGGTCTCTGTTTTATCAAAACACAGGTTCACGTAAGACAAAGCTTTCTGTACAGCACACTAATTTCAAACAAAATAACTCTGATCAACATAGGCACTGTTAGTGGACCTGGCCAACGAATGACCATTTTTAGTAATTGTCTGTGAGTAGGAAATAGTTTCTCCCAGGCATTTTCAGAGGATGTTCTTAGAGCACAGCTGCATCTGACTATGCCACTAATAAAATGCCCTCTCTCAGGCTTTCATCATTTAGCTGACAACCAAAACAGCGGTAGTTTATAGGCAGTAAGGCTGGTTGAGAAGTGCATGCTGGTTGGCGTGGAGGGATAATATCTTCCTTGTCCTCTTTTCAGCAGCTTGCACTGTTGACAACTCTATGCTGGTTGGAGCCCTCTTCTTTGGATTCCAGGCTCCCTCTCTCTCCTGCACTGGAGCCGCTTGAGCTATGTCAGGCTAGAGATGCGTATTTGGGTGTCATTGATGTAGATACAGAAGTTGACACTTTCTGAGTTAATTGGCTCCAGGTGGAAAACACAGTAAAAAAATTAACCTGGGATTTGATTATAGTTAAAAGGATGCAATAAGCTAAAGAACAGTGAAATAGAAGAGGAGAGTAGGATGTTAAGTCGGGGAGGGAAATGGGGATAATTTTGGTAAAGTTCTATGTTGAAATTTAAAATTAGGCCAAAGAGAATAATAACTGTGTTATCCACAGTTCTGCTTTGTGAATTTGTATGAAAACACTGCAGGTGTGTTAAAATGTCAATATCTATAAACTCTGAAACTTTTCATATTCTAATTTTGTGAAAAACTCAAATTTCTTATTAAAATATACTTTGACTTATTTTTTGTAATTTCTCTCTTAGATGGCTGGCATGGAAGTCGGGAAAAAGATTTTTGCTATTAATGGTGACCTAGTTTTTATGAGACCTTTCAATGAAGTGGATTGCTTCCTGAAATCTTGTTTAAACAGCAGAAAACCTCTAAGAGTTCTTGTGAGCACAAAACCAAGAGAGTAAGTTGTATGATTTATGTGTGATTTTTAAAAAGTTATACATAGATAAGTAACGCAGAAAAGATAACTAAGTAAATGCTTAGAATTAAGCATCTTATTGCTTGGAACGCTTGAACCTCACCAGTATCACTGATACTGGTTTACAGATGATGGGAGAAGCTACATCGCTTATGATGCTAAAATACTTGTTACTTGAATCATGTAGTTTTAGTAGAAATAATGCTTTTCTTTTGCTGCCCAAATTTTCCTGGTCTGGGTTGAATTGGGTTTTTACTATGAGTGAAGAAAACTAGTAGAACATTTGAGAATAAAGAACTGTGTTTCTCCATGTTCGGCTATAGGAATTTCTGGTGCTATCAGATGATTAGATACCATTTACAATTCAACACTCATAAGGGATGCAAAGAAGATAATCCATGCCTGCAAGTGCTTAGTAATTTGTCCATTTCTTTAAAAAATTCTGTTATCTATCTACCTATGATTAGAAAAAAATTTATGTTTATTATAGAAAATGTAGAGAATACAAATGTTTCTAAAGGGAGACTTTTTTTCTTACAATATCACCCATAAATAGGCATTGTTATTCCTTTGAAATTAAGTATTAACTAAAGTTTTTAAAGTATTGGTACACATATACACAATCAGGTACTCACAAAATGAGAGCATGCTCTATATGCTACTTTTTTTTTTTTTTGAGACGGAGTCTCACTCTGTCGCCCAGGCTGGAGTGCAGTGGTGCTATCTCGGCTTTCTGCAAGCTCCACCTCATGGGTTCACGCCATTCTCCTGCCTCAGCCTCCCCGAGTAGCTGGGATTACAGGCACCCACCACAGTGCCCGGCTAATTTTTTGTATTTTTAGTAGAGACGGGGTTTCACCGTGTTAGCCAGTATGGTCTCGATCTCCTGACCTCGTGATCCGCCCACCTCGGCCTCCCAAAGTGCTGGGATTACAGGCGTGAGCCACCGCGCCTGGCTCTGTGCTACTTTTTAATAACATACCATGCATATACTTGCAAGACATGGGCTTTTCTTGTGCCAATCATTAATGGTTTAGTATTTCCTTATCATATTTACCTTGAATTGTTTAACCAATTAATTAATTGAGATAATTTGTACAAACTACTTAGCATAATATATCAAAATTATTGTTTAAATTTTACTTGTATCATTTGTCAATCATGATAAGCAACTTCATTGGTTTTAAAGCAAATGAAGTTTAGCACTTCAAAAATAAGATTTTTTAAATTTTAACTACCTATTAACATATAAGTATATGCAGTATTCTTCCCTGCCTTAAATATATTTTAATATGTAAAAATACATATTTGTATGTAATATATTTATATGTTATATATATTCAGGAATAGCTGGATGTACTTCTGCAGTGTTTATCTTAAGAATCAAAGTGCAGTGCAGTGGGCTGAGTTCTCCCTCATGAGTCTCTTCAAGACAGTGTGAATTCATTAAAGTAGATGTTTTAGCTTCTACCAGTAGTTTACCAAGAGGTCTGAAAGAGTGAGCATGACACTCACTTTTTACTAATGTAGGAAGACTGGGCTAGAGGGCAGGAAAGAAGCACAGCAATGTCTTCCCTCTAAACCTAATTATGGTCTGTTCCTCTCCCTTTATTCAACTCTGTCTAGGAGAAGACTGTCCTGCTTGCCCACCTCCTGACACTTTGAGGGCATTTAAAAGGAAGAAGACAGACTGGAAAGGAATAAGGGGGTAGTGTTCAAAGCAATCATTAGGTCCTCCCTAGGGCCCCCTGATTTAACCCTACAAATACTGATCTACTGATCACAGACATTCCAACAGTTAGAGACTTTGAGGTCATCAACTTTAAAACTGAATAAATAGGAGCAAATCCTCAGTCGTAGACTTAGTTGCTAGATGAGCAGAATAGCAATCTGTGTCTTCTGACTCTTCTTAGTGTTCGTTGAACTGTGTCTAGAACTCTAGATTCCGGGTTCAAGCCTCTCTTCCACTACTTGCTAGCTAAGTGTATAACTTCATGTCCTCATCCATAAAATGGGGATAAGAGTACCTGTGCCATGGAACTGCAAAGAATGTTGACTGAAACTAGGTTTGTAAAGAACTTAGTGAAGTATCCAGTACATAGTAAGTACCCAGTGATGTTATGTATGATGCTGTTGTCTTCTCATTTTATTATGTTTCATTGCTACTTTATTATATCAAGAGCATATTTTACATTGTATAGCATACTCAGTTTTTTGAAGATGGCATACTCATTTTTAAAAAATTTGTTTGAAATAAATGACTTTTCCTTTATGTCCTTATTCTAATGTATGAGTTCTATAAATCACTGTCATATTTTCTTACAATAGCTTCTTGGAATTTAAGTAGTATCCCATTTTGAGGAAAAGGGAAAAATATGAGAGATAAATGCAAAAGAATTTTCTTTTGATTCTAGCTATATTTCATACTTGATAACATCAAGGGATTTTTCAAAAGACTTTGTAGCAGATAATTTAGTACACTTATTTTCTGTAGGAAATAGAACATCTGTCTTGTATAAACGTAATTCTTTTTTAATAGGGAATATAATGTTCTCACCAGGGAAACATGTTTTTTAAAGATCATTTTACTAAGGGGGTTCCAACATTTGGACCAAAATGCATGTCATGGTGTTTTGTACAATTTTGATTAAGGAAAAAATAATTCTCTTAAAGATTAGAGTCAACCTTCCATAGCAATGTTAGAAGGATAGAAAAACCTTGCTCAGTAAGCTTGAGAGACCACTATGAATTACTCAAAATCCAAAAGCAACAATAATTCACCATGGCCTGAAAGTTCTATGTTGTTTCAGCAGAAGTGAACTTTCATTCATAATATATAGAAGCATGAACTGCTTCTGATTTTGTTTCAGGCTCACCAGAATATGTATTCATTCCCTTTTTCTTTCTTTGGTCAGTTATCTTTCATTTTCAAGTGAAACTTTGACAAACACTGATACCTATGTATTATTCAAAGGAAATGAATACAGCCCTGTACACCAAAAACTATTTAATTAAGGACAAAGGATACATTAATTCTGTGACCTTGATCCCACATACATACAGATAACTTCATAGTGTATAACCTAATTTATAATAATACTTTCAAGTTTTCCAAGAGCAGAAAATCTTCATTTCTATCCCTGCATGCCTGCCTAGGTTATATTTGAGATTGCAGTGCCAGCCTCTCTGCCTTAGGCCTAAATGTAGCCTATGGCTTTCTGAAGTGTTTGATCCCTTAGTTTTGCTCCAACTGTCTCCCACAGCGATTTCATAAGCTGCAGATAAGTCTTGCTGTATCTACCTTCAGACTCTGTTTAATATGCCCTTGAAGTGCTGCTGACATTTACTTTATGATTTACTCATCTTTTGGGAAACACTTTTGTTTCTTGGGCATCAAGGGCTGTCTATCACAATTTATTGCGTTGTATTCATTTGTTTTTGTTCCCAGCTGCGATATCATACTCGTATTGTTATGATGTTCCCTCGCATCTTGCGCTCTCTACTTTTCGTTGTTGCTGTCTGATTTCTGGCTTTCTTCTGTGGAGTATCTTATTTATGAGTGCCAAATTGGACACCCCTGACTGGTTTGCCATGACAGCTTGCTCAAGTTTCCCATCTCTTCATAATCTTTTTTCTTTTTTTAATGTAGATTCATTGGAATGATTTCTTCTCTTATTCAGGTTTGCCTTCTGATGTATTATTCTTTTAAACCTTCATTGCATAAATACTAAAGTGAATCGTTTTCTTAAAATATTTTGATAACATGTTTGACAGATCTGTTCTTTATAACTAGCTCTTTGTTGTTCTTTGATAAAGCTCCCAATAGGTAGAAATGTATTAACTCTGTATTTCTGTTACATTAATTTTTATAAAGAATTTCATAGGTCCCTCATTTTTTTCTTTGTAACAGTAAACTAAGGAGAAAAGTTTCTGTTTTATTAAGTACCTGTATAGCTCATAGCACAGTACAGGGCAACTTACCAAGGTTATTTCTTTTTAATTGCCACAGATACCCTGCAAAATAACTTTTAACAATGTTATCTTTCTATGAAATTTTCTGTGTCAGAGTAGTTAAGGAGCTTATCCAAGTTATCCAGCTACAAACTGACTACGTGAAGATTCAAGGCTAGGTATAAGCAGATGTGGTAGCTCACACCTGTAATCCCAGCACTTTGGGAGGCTGAGGCAGGAGGATCACTTGAGTCCAGTAATTTAAGATGAGCTTGAGCAACGTAGGAGACCCCGTGTTTATGAAAAAAGTAAGGTAAAATAACCAAGCATGGTGTCACCTTGTGCCTGTAGTCCCAGCCACTTGGGAGGCTGAGATGGGAGGATCACTGGGACAGAGAGATTGAGGCTGCAGTGAGCAGTGATCAAGCCATTATACTCCAATGTTCCTTTTTCAGGCTTTACTGTGTAACGACTGTGTTCAGTTTAGAAACACTGTATTGCATGAGGTTGGGGACCATGTTTGTCTCCAAGGATTTCTAGCCAAACATCTTTCACACTGTAGATCCTCAATATGTATTTATTGAGAGGTGTAAAGGTGTACATGATGATTATTTTAACCAGTTGTGATGCTTACGATTCATCTTACCTTATTTTCTGATTGATTTAGGACGGTGAAAATTCCAGATTCAGCTGATGGACTTGGCTTCCAGATCCGAGGATTTGGCCCTTCTGTTGTGCATGCTGTAGGAAGAGGTAGGAAATTCATCTTGCAGGGAAGCAGCTTTCCAGCAGGTTTGGGATGTGCCCGACAGAACAGGAATGTGTTTAAAACAGGCAGAATCATGTTGTTATGATTCTCAATTATATTTTCACTGTATTAACTCAATGGTAGCACATTCCAGAAACATTAAAGAAACTAAAAAATTCTAAGCCATATTTATCATTGTTAAAAAATTGATATAAGAATTATGCCTAAATCTCACTTTTCTGCATGCGTTAGTTTATCCAAAGGATATAATAAATTTAAGATATTCTATTTGTATTTTTCTTGATTTCAAATAATTGTATTTCTTTGTCAGTAATCCAAAGTTGTGAGTTTTTAGGTTTAAAGTTGATCTGTGGACTTTATAACCTATTGCTATACACTTCTTTCGGGTACTTTTATAAACCGTGGTTAAATCTCATCATAAGATGCATTTTAAATTAAATAATTTTAGTGACTAAAAAGTTATGTTCACACTTATTCTTTTTTCATTTGATTATTGACATCTCTTGTTATCATATGTATTTTTTAAATTTTAAATTGACACTAGTAATAATTGAAGGTAATAACTGTCAGGTCCCACACTGCTAAACATAGTAAGTAACTTGTGCCTATAGCAAGAAGTGTCACTATTAGCGTAAGAAGTCATGTGTTTATCTAACAAGAGACATACATGCTTTTTATTACTAAAGAATGTAAAGTATCTTGATGTGATCACCCAAAAATTTGGCAAGAAATTTTTAAGAGGGCATTTTTATCAGAATCAAATTTATCAAGAATATACTAGCTAGACCTTTATTATATTATAACATTACTTTCATTATTGTATGTATGATAAAAAAATCTGATTTCAGAAACCTGTCTTTTCTCTCAGATTTCTGAAACACACAGATGGATAGACAGTTAAAACCTTCCCAATAACTCATTAAATATTGTCAAACTGAAATGGGATATTGAGGCACCAAATATCTTCTGCATTTGCACGAAGCCAAAAAGGAATAATTCACATTAATAGTGCTATAAAATAGCTTAAAGCCTGAGTGAATCAAGCTGTACCTCTTCTCTTATTACAATGTCATTTAAGGAGCAAGGTTCTATCTTTGGAGCTTAGTGATGGGGTTGGCCTATGTCTGGTGTCTGTGCTTTTTGTTTCTGAAGAGTAAAAGACAGAAATGCTCAAGTGCTTTCTCTTTCAGATGTGTATGAAATGAAAAGATATTTAGTTATTTTTTGGCACTATAATTTTGCCACAAGAAAAAGAGATTTCTCGTGTGGGTCACTGCAGTCACGCTTGCCAGCATCCCCAGGCTCCCCTGCCCCCACCCTCAGCTGTATTCTAGCTGCTGCACTTCAGCCTTGGATCAACCTAACCACGTCTTCTCCCTTTCTCCCTTGTAGCTAGAAAAAACTGTCATGGTTATTGAATTAGTGTCTCCCAATTCACTGTCTTCTACTGGGCCCGCATTACTATTCAGCATTTTAAAAAACGTGTCCCTGATCAGTTTTTTTTGCTCCTCAAAATTGCTTCCTATATCCCAAGATGAACTTGTTCCTACTTTACAGACAAAGTCAGCCTTTCAGACAGGAAGCCCTCAGAGTCTTCCATTTATAGCAAGGTTGAGCCTCTTAGGCAAGGCAAGGACTTCACAGTCCGGCTCTATTCAACTCTCCAGTCCTGCCCACTCCCGTTCTGAGCTCACACAAACAGAACAGCTTGGATGCTTCCAAGTGGCCGGTGATTTCTTGAAGGAAGGCTGTTTTTCAGGCTGTTCTTTCTGCTGATAATTTTCCATTTTCCCCTAAGACTTAATTCGTGCAGAAAACCACTTAACATTTCTAGGAGTGAATTTTATGGGGATTGAGAAGAAATTCAAAGATATATTCTTGAATGTAAATTATTTTCTTAAAGATGTTTAGTAATTTCTTTATGAGAGACATTGGTCACAAAAGAAGTCTCTTCTAACATATTTATAAGTTTATAATCATTTGTATTAATTATTTGCATTGTATTCGTTACACATATTTATTAATGGTACTTTGTTAATATTGATTTGATCACACTATCAAATAACAATAATTGGAAGGTTCTGAGAAATCTTAGCTCACTGGTTAGGTTATGTTACTTTCATATTTAAATCTGTATCAATGCAAACAAAATGACTGGATGTGTGATGTTATCTCATTAATTCTGTTCTCTACAAATTCCCCTGTTTCTGACTTTTTGTATATATGTCAAACTCTTATTTTTCTTGGAAAAACTAGTCCAATCATAGTTGCTTATTGACTTGATTTTTCTCTTAAGGATTTTCTTTTTTATATGCATGTTTAATTGTTGTCATTTTAAAAAACAAAAGTGAATTCTATTTGAATATTTAGAAATATTATAGAATAAAGGAAGATATGTAAGGCATATGTTTCTGGTCTTCTTATTTTACCATTGTATATGCATATTTAGAAAAATTGACTAGACATTTGGAAGGAAAAAGAACTGATCAGTATTATAAAGGTCACTTGGCAACATCCCTTCAAACATTCTTAGGGAGGTGAGAAATATTCTATTGATCACAGTTTGAAAGTTAAGTTAAAAAGCAGAAAAGTGTTGAGAGGGCATTGCTCTCAGAACCAAGTTTATCAAGATTATACTAGCTAGACTTTGATCATATTTTAAAATTCCTTCCATAATTGTATATATCATACAAATGAATCTTATTCCTGAAATTAGTTTTTGGTTATTTTCCCATTTGTATTTATAGGAACTGTGGCTGCAGCAGCTGGTCTTCACCCTGGACAGTGTATTATCAAGGTGAACGGAATCAATGTCAGCAAAGAGACACATGCCAGTGTCATTGCACACGTTACAGCCTGCAGGAAGTACAGGCGGCCAATGAAGGTAAGTGGCCCTTCGGATAATCTGGATCTGAGTGACTACTTGCATAAAGATCTAAGGGGCAAGGTGAGATAGTGGCAGAGATGTTTGTGGTTTCCAATTTTAAGTTTAAAATTAAACACAGCATTATAAATCTCATAATGATTGCTTTATCTGCATAATTAATTATACTTGATTGTGTTTAAGCAGTTATATTTTATTATTACAGTACTGCCATCTGTTTAAAAAGTGATCTGGAGTATTTTCATTTTCATTGAGATACGAGTTGTATCAAATTGAAATCCAAAGGTTTGAACTGTTTTCTTGGCCCTTGTGATTGCTTTAGAATATGTAATGATCATTGTGTCTATGTCTGTGTGTATGAACTATAAGTACCTATATTCTTTATTAGAAGATTTCTGTGAAAAAGCAAAAATTGTAGGTTTTATAAGGTCCGTGATTGATTTTGAGGTATATTTATTTAGGTAACTGGATTTAGCTCTTAAAGGAAAATACCAAAATGTATTTAGGTAACTGCATTTAGCTCTTAAAAGAAAATACCAAAATGTACTCGGCGTTATCTAAAATTGTAGAATACTATCCTTTGATCTACAAGTGCCACAAAAAACTAAAATTAGAATCATAATTCATAAGCAAAGCTATTATCTCATGAAGAAAATGTGAATTTTGGCATATAAGAGAAAACTCCTGCAATGTAATCAGCTAGATGCAGGCAGAACTTTACAGGAGAAGCCTTGTGTTTTCCTGTCATGCATAATGAAGTACTCATTTCTGGATTGGATTTGAGGATGTGACTGTGTCCAAACCTGGAAGATGAACGGCCAGTTTCTCATAAGCCAGGGCTGATGGCCTGCAAAATACTGAATCTACATGGAAATAGCTGATCAGTTTTACTTAATGAGAAGGCAGATCTAGCATAGCAAATTGGAAGTTATACATAGGCTCACAGGTTACTCTGGTTGATAGTAGCTTGATAAATATTTGTTGAACCGTATTATTGAATGAATGTTTAAAGTCTCCTCTGAAATGATCAAATCTTTTCTCTTCTACCAGAATGTTAATAAGCAGAGAAATCAATTTGAGTTTCATTTCTTTTTATTTTCCCTGCCTATCCTCTTATAGAGGTGTTGATCAGTGAAATAATTAAAGAAAAGCAATAAATGAGCAGAAAAATCCACTAACATGCTCTCCCAGATATCCATTGCCACAAAATAGACCACTGCAAAACTTAGTGGCTTAAAACAATGATAATTGACCATTTGTCTTGATTCTATGGGGCGGCTGTCGGGTGGTTCCTATGAGGTTACTGATGTGGCTGCATTCTGCTGGGACCCGACTGGGCACCTTTGCTTCCCCTGTCCGTGGCCTCTGTTTCCGTGTGGCAGGTCACCCTCCAGAGCACCTTTGCATGGCCTCTCTTTCCAGTCTCTAGCAGGGTTTTCTTTTCAGTGTGTGTCTGAATTTTAAGAGGGAACATTACAAGTGATAAACATTCTACTTAGATTGTACTTGCTAGTATCCCTTTGGACAAATCAAATCACGTGGCGAAGCCCAGGGTCAATGTGGGAAACTAAGCAGTGTGGCTCATTGGTGGCCACAACAGGGCACCAAGATGTAATGGAATGATCAAATATTAATTAGCATTTTAATGATTTGTAGCAATATATTAATTAGACACACTTGAGAAGCTAATACAACAGATAGATAATACATATTGTATCATACTTCAATAATGCAGTTTAATTTGATTTAACATCTTATCTAGAAAATCTATAACCCTTAAAGTAATACAACCCTTGAACATTTGTTTGGTGGTCATCTCATCTCTGTCATTTCTCTAAATAAGACTGGAACTGCTGTTAAAATATAGGATAAGTTTTAAGGAAATCGCCCTTAAAAATAGGATGATTTTTTATTTGGAGGGATTAAAAGATAGTTACATTACTTGGGAGACCAATGAGATGAATGATGTCCTTCCAATTTTCATATTTGTTTGATTCTAAAATAGCAGTAAATGTATTAGAATATATGTGTTAGGAGAACATGTAAATGATTTGTACAATTATAGATAATTGATTCATCAGACAACTGTCCATCTCACAATTGTTTTATTTTTCTTGTCTTATTAATAAGAGATGGGGTCTCACTACGTTGCTCAGGTTGGTCTTGAACTTCTGGGCTCAAGTGATCCTCCCACCTCAGCCTCCCAAAGTGCTGAGATTACAAGTGTGAGTCACCATGCCCAGCCACATTTGGTTATTTTAAAATGTGATTTGTAACTTACTTAAGATATACTTGAAGCATTTAAGTAAGACTTTTGGGAATATATCCTATTTAAAAACATACATCTTTGGATCATATCTTGGAAGATAAAACTTGAAGCTTTAAAAAATCAGTTTGTTAGGCCAGGCACAGTAGCTCCTGCCTGTAATCCCAGCACTTTGGGAGGCCGAGGTAGGCAGATCCCCTGAGGTCAGGAGTTCGAGACCAGCTTGACCAACATGGAGAAACCCTGTCTCTACTAAAAATACAAAATTAGCCAGGCGTGGTGGTGCATGCCTGTAATCCCAGCTACTTGGTTGGCTGAGGCAGGGGAATCGCTTGAACCAGGGAGGCGGAGGTTGTGGTGAGTCGAGATTGCACCATTGCACTCCAGCCTGGGCAACAAGAGCGAAACTCCATCTCAAAAAAAAAAAAAGAAATAAAGTGTGTTTGTTAAATAATATAATTGTCCTGGAGTTTTTATTAGTTTCTGATGTTAATTGTATCTTTCTTTCAAATGTTACCATTTTTAAAGAAACTAGAGGGATAAATAAGGTCAAGTCTCCAAATGGGCATGCATTTTAGGAAGCACTAATATCTCTGAGGTTTCTTTCCCTCCTCATTTCCAGCAAGATTCCATACAATGGGTTTATAATAGCATTGAGAGTGCTCAAGAAGACCTTCAAAAATCTCACTCCAAGCCTCCTGGAGATGAAGCAGGGGATGCTTTTGACTGTAAAGTAGAAGGTAGGTTTCTTATTTTCCTCTTCATGAGCTTATAGTATTCTTTTCCACTGTGCATGTGCCTACTCCCAAATATTGAAGGTCCTGTACGTGTTGAAGGCACATTCTTAAGTCGTTATCACCAAACAGATGTCTGTCAGATGCATAAGTAATAATAGCTAGTAGCTGGCAAATTCTATTTGTTACGCATTTTATGAAGTGTTTTTATGGACTATCTCACTTAGTCATCAAAAAAGAAAATCTCATAAAATGGAAATGAGTATCATCATTCCATTTTCAGTGGAGAAAACACTAAAGCCTATATGGGTTAAGGGACTTGCTCAAACTAGTGAAGTAGTAGAGTGAGGATTCAAACCTTCAAACCCAGGTTATAATGTGTTTCCTTGTTTGGAGTTTCAGTGTTGTGTAGACCTGGCCTCCAGTGTGCCTCACAGAGCAGCAGTATCAGCATCAGCTGGGAGCTAGACTGAAATGCAGAATCTCAGCTGTACCCCAGATCTACTGAGGCAGAATCCTCATTTTAACTAGATTTGATTTGTATGCCTATTAAAATTCGAGAAGCCCTGCTCTAGAAGATTCTTTTTTACTTTTACTGTATTCTAACATTGACAGTAAGGAAAGGAGCAACCTAGTAGTGTGCAAATGAGAGAGAAAAAGAGAGAGAGGGAGAGAGATCTTTTGATAAGGACGGTTATCATTTCTGTTTCCTCAATGGAGTAAACCAGCAAATGGCTCTATTCAGTGGTTTCTTTGCCAAGGGCGACGGAGGCAATTACATTTATGTCTGCAATTGACAAATACCTTAAATTATTGTTTCAAAACTTTTTCTCAGAAGCCCATGAATCACCTCTTATATTTTCTTGGTGTCTTTCCACTCATATTATTGGTGGATGTCTTTGGATATTTTTATTACACTGTTAGGTTCCTTCCAACCAGCACAGCTGGAGAAGAATTCCCTATTCTGAGGTGTTTTCATTCAAAACCCTTCTGACATCCTATATGTGTGGGGTTTTCCCCCATACCAACCAATTCCCCAAATCTCCTAACACCAACTGGGTGTCCTACAATTCAATTTAGTTGTAAAGCCAGGCATTAGCACAGACACACAGGTTACGGGATCAGCCCCACAAGGTTGCCCCCATTTCAGGCGCCTGTCCCGTGTCCCAGGCTTTCACCTGTATTTCTGACCAACTGGCTATATATTCGGCGGGTTCCCACATCCCTTTCTCGGGTTCAGTTATTTGCTAGAACAGCGCAGGGAACCCAGAAACTTACAATCACTGATTTATTATAAAGGATAAGAAATGAAAAGCCTGATGAGGAGATAAGTAGGGCGATGTCTGGAAGAGTGCTGCACCGAGCTGTGTAGTGGGAAGCTCTGTGAGGGGTTGGGGTGTGCCACCCTCCAGACGTGTGGGTGTGTTCGCTCACTCAGAAGCTCTCCAATCCCTGTCGTTGAGGGATTTTTATGGAGGTTCCATTCCTTAGACATGATTCATTAAATCAGCAGCCATTGGTGACTAAACTTGAACTCTAGCCTCTCTCTCTTGCCCAGAGGTCCAGGGGTGGGGCTGAAAGCTCCTACCCCCTAATCGCATGGTTGGTTCCCCTGACAACCAGCCCCCATCCTGACGCTAGCTGTGGGCTCTCCAAGTGCCACCTCATTCACATAAACTCAGTTAGGTTCTAAAGGGGCTTGTTATAAATAACAAAAGACATTTCTGTCACCTCTATCACTCAGTAAGTCACAAGGATTTAAAAGCTTTATTTCAGGAACGGGGCCAAATACATACATACATACATATATATATGTGTGTGTGTGTGTGTGTGTGTGTGTGTGTGTATATATATATAATATATCTTTCTTCCTTTCCTTTCCTTTCCTTTCCTTTCCTTTCCTTTCCTTTCCTTTCCTTTCCTTTCCTTTCCTTTCCTTTCCTTTCCTTTCCATTTTCCCTTCCTTTTTCCCTTCCCTTCCCTACCCTCCCTTTCCCTTCCCTCCCCTCCCCTCCTCTCCTCTCCCCTCCCCTCCCCTCCCCTCCCCTTCCTTTCCTTTTTTTTTTTCAGAGTCTTTCTTTGTCACCCAGGCTACAGTGCGGTAGTATAGTGGTACTATTATAGTTTACTGCAGCCTCTAATTTCTGGGCTGCAGTGATCCGCCGTCAATTCCCTACCCCTTCTGGTAGCTGGGACTACACGCGCATGCCACCATGCCCAGCTAATTTTTTAAATTTTTGACAAGGTCTTAAATTTGAGACAAGGTCTTGCCATGTTGCCCAGGCTGGTTTCAAACTCTTGAGCTTAAGTGATCCTCCCATTTGGCCTCCCTGACTGTTGGGATTACAGGCATGAGCCATGGCGCCCAGCCTATATTTCTTACTGTATATTCCCTGATCATATGGGGGGTACTTAGGAAAAGCTATTTTTCTGATCATATGGGGGGTACTTAGGAAAAGCTATTTTCTCTGCACTCCTGGAAGACCACTTGGTTGGATGCTACCCAAGTCATGGGTAATATCAGAAACATCTCAACTTATTGGAGCAATAAGGTAGTTATGGTAATACATAATATTTATCCAAAACAGGACAAATCTCAGGACCTTATTCTGAGGTTTATATTCCTAATTTGGAATAAATCAACCTTGGTGCCACATTGAAAGGTAGATTAGTTGCTATCATGCTCTGGAAATTGATTTGTAGCTATTCTAGGACTTAGTTACTTTAAGATAAATCAATATTCTACTTTTTCCTATTTAATATTTACTGTTTATGCTATTTTCGGGCTTTGTCATTCTAAGTAAACTAATATTCTAGTTTTGTTTATTTAATTACTATTAGGTCTCCCAGGAGTTTCTTACTTGAGATTTTAGGTATTTTTCACCAGCTGACGTACCATATGTAGGCTAAAAAACTATAGGCAGACATTTTAGATGGAAATTTTATTATAGTGAACAATGAGAAATTTTCTCAATGAGCCCTCTCTGTAAGTTGCTGTTTGGGAAACTGCAGGCACCCTGTCTGCCAAAATAAAATGATTCTTGCATCTCCTTTCTGCTTCTTCAATATGGCCTTCTTTATGGATTCTTTTCCTGCTTTAAGAAAATATTCATACAACATTTGAGGCAGTTTTAGAAATCCTGACTCTAAGTCATACATGTCTTTAATAAAAAAAATTTATGTATAGTATTTATATTGATATAAATAGGTAGACATATGGTCCACAGATTGAAGTAGATATACAAAGATAAGACTAGTCATGTTAGAGTGCTGAGGTTTGGATCACTCAAGCACATGCTTTTCTCGAAATGTTATTTTTTAAAATGTTAACAAGAATAGATACTTCATTTAACACATAGATTTAACCATCCCTTAAAGAACTCTTTAAAAATTATTTAAAGAGACACAAAATTATTTGAGGAGATTAACAAACCCTTCATGAATTTACTGAGTTACAATTGTCTTTATTCCAGAGGCTATTGACAAATTCAACACTATGGCCATCATTGATGGGAAGAAGGAGCATGTGAGTCTGACAGTGGACAATGTCCACCTGGAGTATGGGGTCGTGTATGAGTACGACAGCACAGCTGGCATCAAATGCAATGTGGTGGAAAAGATGATTGAGCCCAAAGGTTTCTTCAGCTTAACTGCCAAGGTAGGAGCGATGCTGAAGAAATAAGATTTTTTGTTCTAAATAAAGGAACTGAAATCCTCCCCCTCCTTCACTTAAAAAAATAAAAATAGCTATACATGTTGCAGCTGTCAGCTCATTCAAACTTTTTTTTTTTTCTTGAGACAGAATATCACTCTGTCACCCAGGTGAGAGTGCAATGGCGTGATCTCGGCTCACTGCAACATCCGCCTCCCGGGTTCAAGCAATTCTCATGCCTCAGTCTCCCAAGTAGCTGGGATTACAGGCATGCACCACCATGCCCAGCTAATTTTTGTATTTTTAGTAGAGATGAGGTTTCACCATGTTTCCCAGGCTGGTCTCAAACTCCTGACCTCAAGTGATCCAGCCACTTTGGCATTCCAAAGTGCTGGGATTACAGGCATGAGCCACTGTGCCCAGCCTCATTCAATTTCTTATTTTTCTCCCCCTCCTCCACTATTTGGTATGCATACAACTTCCTTTTATTGATCCTTTTGGAGCACAGTGTTAAGTTAGATGAAACCCTTGCTTAGGCAGGTGTTCATTGATATGGCAAAGACTTCACAGCATTTATTAAGTTTGCTGTGTCTGTGAATTCATTATTGTGAATCCAATTCAGATGGTTTTCATGACAGATGCTACTTTTTTTAAAATGTACATAATCCTCTGAAGAGTATTCAAAGTCGTGAAATACATTATAAGAAATTTCAAATTTGGCAAGTGCCATGTTTATTTCATAAAATTTCGGGAACTGTAGAGATCAGTTTATGAATAGATCCTCTGATATTTATGTAATTCTCATTTGGAAAGGACATCACCTTTGCAAAGGTCCTTAGGCTGAAACAAGATGGAGAGGAAGGAAGGGAGCCTTTATCCAAATTAATAAAACACATGGTAAAGAGGCAACTGCTGGCTTTTCATGGCCTGCCTACAAGGTAAATCCATCAGACTCCTACTGTATCCTCCACAGGTGCTGGATTTAGTGTTTCATACTGCTCTGTATTCTATGAGAATTCAGATATCACAAGTAAGAAAAATGAGATGTATTTTTCCTACCTTTATGTCTCTGTTTGAATTGTTGTTTAAAATATGAATAGTTGAGATAGATGTAGCATTTCTAACATGTATTTTTAAAATTTTAGTGGGAGGAAGTAATACAGACATCTAAATGAACTATTTTAAAATTAATTATTTTATCTTTTGGTTTTATATTCTGAAAGTTAACTTTTTAAAAATCTCATGATTCTGATGATATTGTACCTCTCTATATATCTACTGATATCTAAAATATATATTTTTAAAATGCAGTCTCTTCCCATCTACATTATAGTATTAATGGGATCCATGTAAAAGTTTGGAACCAGGTTATTATAATTATTTTCTCATTTTCCAGCTATTTCAAGTTTGGAGAATTACATGGATTATTCTATATATGACAGCATATGAACTAGTATTGCAAATATCACTTGGATTTTACACATGAAGAAAAAACAGTCAAGAAAGAAATGTAGCCAAGATCACCCTGCTAATGATAAAGTTAGCTCTAAGTTCTAGACTAGTGATTAAATAAAAACCCATACTCCATAGTCTGCATAAAAGGGAAGTGGAGGTGGTGAGGGAGCTCAAATAACCAGAACATATATACATTTTGCGTTTCACAGAATATTATAAAATATTGGTTATGGGTATAATCAATTCTTGCAATGTCTGATTAATCAGAAATGCTACATATATACACACATATATATATATATATCTCACATAATTAATTCTCAGGTCATTGGAAATTCTTAGTGATTGATGGTACACCTTCCCCATCAACACGTTATTACAGTTGATTCAAATAGTCAAAAGAATTTACTAATTAAAAACATCACATAAATACTTTTATCTAATGCTTTTATCAGCAAGAGCTCAGATGCTGCAAGTAACATTAATTTCTACCTGACTGAAATAACTTTTCATTTATTCATTTCTTCAGCAAGCAGTTGTCAAATGTATTCTTTCTGCACTTGCCAGACTCTAAGAAACAAGTAAGAATGATATTGGATTCCTTTATGTTTTTTTATTCTACCAAATTGAGAAAAGAAATGTTCTGAGTGACTCTGACTAAAATATAGAAGTGTCCCACAACAGAATGTACTGACGTATCCAGCAGGGAGTCTTTGAAGTCCAGTTACCTCACCAAGCAGGCTCCCATAGTTAGCAGAAGGAAAACCTGAAATTTCAAACAGACAGGTTAGATCACTTCACTGACAGTGCCTCCTGACTGAAGGTAGAAATTCCCTGGCAGCTACCCAGAGAACAAAATAGGAAAGTTGCCCTGTATCGTTAACGAAAATTTGATGTGGCTACTTTTGAAGTTTTTCTTCTTGTTTTGTTTTGTTTTTCTATGTGTGTGTCTGTATGTGTGTTTGTATGTGGTGGGGGGGCATGTGTGTTTGTCATTGCAGATTCTTGAAGCCCTGGCTAAAAGTGATGAGCATTTTGTACAAAACTGTACCAGCCTAAATTCTCTAAATGAAGTGATTCCTACTGACCTTCAGAGTAAATTCAGTGCCCTTTGCAGTGAAAGAATTGAACATATATGTCAGAGAATATCCAGTTATAAAAAGGTAAGGGTTCTATTGATTTTATACACAATTATTGTTGAAATTATTATTTAAATGTCAAATTTAAATCAATTTTTGATATTTTCTTTGCATATTTGTTAGGTACCATTTTACTGAAATGATAACATTATATAACATTTTAGAGTTTTTAAAATGGCTTAACATCCACTACCTCATTTGATCTTTGCAAACTTGAAAGTTATGTTACTGTCCCACATCTTCAAAATATAGTAACTGAGGCCTAAAGAATTAAATTATTGTCTAGTAAAAGATAGAGCTGGGCATTGAATGCAGACCACCTAATTCTGAAGTCAATATTTAAAATTATACTATAGTTCTTCTTTTCTTTTCTCCCAACTAAGAGAATGAAAACTCTCAATCAGAAAGTACATGGACTGTGGGCTTTTAAAAATTAATCGATTAAGTCATTCATTTGACATATATTTATTAGGCACCCTCTGTGTGCCAAGTACTGTTCTAGGTTCCAGGAATATAGCAGGGAAGGAGACAATTTCTCTCCTCTCATGGTGCTCACATTCAAGTGGGAGAGACAGCAAGTAAGTAAGTAAATCCCGACAAAGTGAGGGGAATCAAATATTGAGAAGAATTATGAGGAAATCAAAATAGGGAAGTATGGTTTAAGTGCCAGGTTGGTCCTTTTGACTCTGTGGCTAGAGAAAGCCCCTTTGAGAAGGCGTGTATCTTCATGACAAGTAGAACTCTCCCTTTCAATTGGAGAGCGAAACCTCCAGGGAGAAGGAACAGCTGGTGCTGAGGCCCCAAAGCAGAAAGAAGGCCAGGGTGGCCAGAGGTTGGTGGCCGGGCTTAAGGTTAGAGGCTTAGGCAGGGCCAGTTGTGAAGAGCTGTGGCAGTTCCTGTACATTTTGGGACTTGGGAAGGAGTTTGGATTTTATTCTTATATTAATGAAAAACAGTTGGAAGGTTTTAAGCAGGGGGATGACTTCATCTGATTTAGGCTTTTGAGATCATGCTTTTGTAGGAATGGATTGCAAGGGGGCAGAAATGGAGAAATAGAGACTGGTAGGAAGCTGTTGCAATGGCCCAGTTGAGTGAGGTTGATGGCTTGGACTACACTGAAGATGAAGGAGACAAAAAACATTAGATGAACTTGGGGACATATTTTAAAGGTAGAGTTAATGGGAATTCATCTCCAAAACACATGCTAAAACAAGTTTAAAAATTGTTTCTATTTATACCAATAAAAGACTAATTGATTAAATTATTTCCATCCAAATGAAGTTGGTTGCTTAAAATTTGGTACAGCCATACTAGATAATATTCTTTATCTCAATGTATATGAATATGTGTTAAGTATATGTGTTTTATGTTCTTGATATGGTAATTAATAAGCCCATATATGTCTATATTTGGCTGCATGAGAATAGGGATGTGTGTAAATTAATACCCAAGGGACTCACAACATTGGTTACCTAAACTAAATGAGTCAAGGGAAAAGAGATCATGATTTTTTCCTTTAAACAATTCCTGTAATGTTTGGGTTGTTGAGTTGAGTTTGCATTACTATTGTATCTTTTAAAAAGTTATTCACATGAAGAAAACTAATATTCAGGGTTGCTGCTTACGTGCCACATTTGTTAATCTGCTTTTCATGACTGCTGAGTTCAGTTCACCTATTTGAGTTTGGGGAAGATTCCGTGAATGTACCTTGTTGGAGTTGAAGGACAGAAGATTCTTTTCTTACTTCTCCTTTCTCTACAAAACATGACAGTGCTTTGAAGTAAAATCAAGGTAAAAGGTCTAAACAAATGCAAACAAAAATGCTACATAAATGCAAATCAGTATTCTCCTTTCGAAGAAGTTTTGAAAAAGAGAGTTGTTCTACTTTAGAAATGGATCTGTACAAGAAGGTGTGATACAGGCTCAGGCAGATTCTGGGTGTCAAACTGGTCACCGTGCCTGGAACATTTCTCTTTTGCTTTTTTCCTGCTTTCCTCTCTTCATTCTTTCACGCAACAAAAAAGTGGAAGTAGCTTAAAAAAGTATACATGGAAAATGGTAAACTATATAAACAAACATAATCTTAGAATCAGGGTGTATTAGGTAGCAAATTGATGCAGCTGCTTTAAGAATAAGGATCAAGAGAACACAGGCTTAAATAAATGTCGGAGATCCTCAGTAGTCACCCTGGAAGGTAAGAAGTATGTTCCATTTACTCATAGGTAAGTGAGATCCTAGAAGCTTTTAAGGCGCAGATGGGCAGGCTAATGGGCAATGATGTTAGATGATAAAAATAATGTCACCGAATATAGAAAGCTCTTTTATGTACATTATTGTTAGTTGAGTCTCAAAACAGCCATGTGTATGGACTCTTCTGTCATCCTGCCTCTTTCTTCGGGAGATTAAGAATTTGCTTAAGGTCACGTAGGTGGCAACTAACAGACTATGTTCCTATGGAATGCAGTCTCACTTGTGTTTACATTTAATTTAGAAATAAAAAAGAGACATGTAGTCACCTAGCGCCTATGTGCTTTAAAAGCTCTCCTTGTCATCATCCCATTTGGCCATAAACATATTTAAAATAACTGGTTTTCTCATTAGATAGAGAAGCAAGGTTAGCAAGAAAATATTGCAAGGATCTTTTCAATTTGAATAAGATTTAGGTGCCTAAGATGGTAGCCCTAACAGGTCATGTAAGATTAGCTCCATTTATGTATCAAATGCATGTCAACAGAACCCATAGCATTTGCGAATATAGATTTTTAATTTTCACACATATACTTTAAAACTATTATTAGCAACATATTTTTCTTCCTGATGAAGGCTTCAACACTCTTCTTTTTGTGAAATAAAATGTATCCATAGAAACTAAAATCTCAAAGATGCTGGCTTTACCTTATTTTGACTCTGAAAGTTTTAGGTCTTAAAAATAGAAACCAGTTGATTGCTATAGTTTCTGTAGTAAGACTGCTGCAATTATAATAGATTTCCTGGCTGGTTGTACAGGCCACAGATGTTTTTTGGCACATATGTGAAACCTGGTGAGACCTTACTGATGACCTGGATGAATCCTAAGTGAGATGTTTTTCTCTGTGGAGCAGGATTTGGGGGCAATTCAGAAGTAAAATTATGCCCTGTTGGGAGGAACACTTTCTCCCTAAATTGTCCTGGAAATGCTTCTTTGTTTTACACTCGTTCTTCTGCTTTAGAATAATTCCATAATTGGGCTTATTTTGGGTATTGGGAGTACTTCCTAGATAGAAATATTTAACATATATTCAAGAGATAGTTCCTGTTTACACAAAAATATTACATGCAGGAACTGGAAGTCTTCCTTTGAATGTCTGAAGTCCCTCTTTATTTATTAATGCCATGTAATTCTCATACTGATATATGGACTGGGAAAATTGCAGGAAAAAATCCTCCCTGTGTCCCCTTCCCTCAAAAGGGTATGATACAAAACTTCCATAACCCCATGCCAAAAAGATTTTATGCTTAATTGAAATAGGAAGCTATCTGTAAAATAATAGCTTGCCATTGTATTATTTCATTTAGTTAAGTGACTATAGTTGGATTAAAATGTGCTGCTGTAGTCAATAATTCACGAATTAGCTACCAATGCATTAAAAACCTGAAGTTCCATCTTCAGAAATTGTTTATTCCTGTCAGTGTACAAATATGTTTTATATCACCTACATTAAAAAGAAATAGCCCTCCTCTACCCCACACTGTTCCCTTTCTTTGATCTCTCTCCTGGAAATGGCTGTCTATACCTGCTGTCTCACCTTCATTACCCTCAACAGACTCCAGTGGGCCTCTTCTTCCCTCTATGTAACTGAAATGGCTGTATTTTGCCAAAGTCTATTGACTGTCCTGATAGCATTCCTTGTCTTAGTGGGATCTGATGCAGTTGACCGTAAACCTCTGCTTGGCGGTTCTCTGTGACCCCACATATGCCTGGTTTTTGTCCTTTCTTGTGGGGGCTCCTTTGTGGTATCCTATGCTGGCTCTGCCTTTTCTTCCCTCCCCTTTTCTTGGTAAAGCTCCAGGGCTCAGGACTCCGTCTTCTCCTTTTCTGTCTCCATTTTCAATCCCCTGGTGATCTCATTCAGGGTCCTGGCCTGTTTGACCTCTGCAACTGGGTTTAATCAATATCTCACACTTCACATGTTCCAAATCAGCTCTTGATCCTTCCCCTGCCCCACCCCAGTGTCCCTGCAGTTTGCCTTTTCTGCTGTCTTCTCTGTCTCGGGTTTATGCCCATCCTCCCCATTGCTCAGCCTAAAACCTTGAATACATTCTTCACTTCCCTTTCTCTCACACCATTCTTGTGGCTTTACCTTCAAACATGCAGCCTTTCCTCCCTACTTCTACTGCTGGTGGCCTTGGGTGAGCCACTGCCATCTCTCCTGTAAGTGGTCTCCTTGCTGCTCCCGACCAACCCACAGTTGTCCTGAGTGGCTATACACTTCACTCATGGTCAAAGCCAAATCCTTTCAATGGCCTTCAGGATCTGTGCCCTCCCTCCCTGCATTGCTTCTCCAATCCTGCATCCTCTGCATCCCTCTCACTGCCACTCTGGTCACGCTGGTTTTCTTGATGTTCCTTGGACACACCAGCCCTGTGGCTTTGCACTGACTGTTCCCTCTGCCAGAAATGACCCCTTTCCAGATGTTCACATTTCTACCTTTCCCCTCCTTCCAGACTGCTTAAATGCCAGCTTCAGTGAGGCCTGTTCTGATCATCCTGGTTACAACTGGTAATCCATTCTTCAGTTCACATCTGAAACTTCCAACCCTCTTACGCTGCTCAATTTTGTTTTCAGTTACATTTACCATCTATCAACATTACATAATTGACTTACTATATTCACTGTTGACCTCTCCTCTCACTAGAATGTAACCTCCCGGAAAGCAGGAATCTTTGTTTTGTTTACTGATGTTCCCCCACATGCTAAGGACAGTGCCTGATGCACAGAGAGCCTTCCACAAGTCGTTGTTGGATAAATGAATAAAGGTGGCAGTAAGTTTGGGCTTGTGGTATCCATAGTAGATCTAAAGTCCTGTCCCTCCCAATACACCTCTCTCCACACCCACCCTGTGCATTTCTTTATTGCAAAATTGCAGTTTTTATTTGGGGAAAAGACCTTTTTGTTTTTTTAACCTTTCCCTGGGAGTTTCTCCAAAGCAGATTAATGAGTTCAGTGTTTCCTTTGATGTTGCTAAAAAGATAGGCAGGTTGATGTTTACAGGGCCATTTGCACAATCAGAATGTTCTCTTGCACGAACCACCACCGTCAATCCAAGAACTGTACCTTCCTTATTTTAGGTTCAAGCTTCAGAAAGGCCTTACAGTTTCACAGCACGGCATGCTGTCTGGGAGCACAGTTTTGATCTTCACAGTGTAAGCAGCACATTTCCAGTACCTGTGACTATGGGGTTCCTCCTGCTGCCTCCTTCTCTCTTAGGAATATCCCAGGGTGGAAGACAGCACTGCATTCCTGAGGACCTTCCTTCTCAAGAAATGCTCTTAGCAGAGAGGGCCGCTGTCTGACTCTTACCCTTTGGAACAGTTCAGGCACCTTTAGACATAGTACACAGCCCTTCTTAGGATATGGGCAGGGGGACATTCTGTATTCATAGGCATTTGTATTGAGCTACAGGTTGGAAAGGCAGTCCCCCTAGCAAGAGAATCTTCTGCCAGCTCAGCTCTCCCCGATCACTCCGTTAACACTTCATGACATCACCCTGTTCACTTCCTTTTCAGATTGTACCAAAATTTCTAACTATCTGGATTTTACCTGTATTATATAATTGTATATATACAATCATGCAGTGCATAACATTTCAGTCAATGACAGACCATATATATATATGTATATATATGTATGTATATATGTATGTATATGTGTATATATATATAATGGTGGTCCCATAAGATTATAATACTATATTTTGACTCTACTTTTTCTATGTTCAGATAGATGCACCTATTGATGCATTTTTCAGAATGCATCCCCGTTGTTAAGCAGTGCATTACTGTATTATATATATGGCACATGTATTATATATGGCACATTGCCATTACTTTTAATGGCAAAAACCACAATCACTTTTGCTCCGATCTAGTAATTGCAATAAACAATTGTTGCATATAGCAATAGTATTGCATTGTTTTTCCTGTGTTGCCTGCTAGACCATGAACTCCAGGAGGGCAAGGGCTATATCTCCAGCATTGAGCACAAGAGAGATGCCTCTCTTCTTGCTTTTGAATGGGTGGATAATTGTTTAAAATGGAAGAAGGCAAGAGAAACATAACTTCCTATTATGGTGGATGCTGTTACCTAATAACATTGACTTCTGTGCCTTTATTTGTGCCATGGGTGCCTTGTGAGACTTTTATCCTGCAACAACAGTGGGAAAGAACTTTTGACTGAAAGTTTTTTGCATCTAGCCTTAAACTCTATGTCCCACATAAGCCTCCAAGTCACTGTTTCTTCATTAGTAAAGTGATGGGATAGGTCAGGAGTTCTCTAAATTCCTTTCTTTAAAAAATGTTTAGGATAAATTTTCACTATCCATTATTATTAAATTTGCTCATCATTTTGTTAATAATTTCCTACATTTCAATTCAGTTCCATTTAGATTCCTACTGTGCGCTGGCACATGGCTGGGCTACACAGCTTCTGACACGTGATTTGAAGACATAGTTTAATACACACATTACATAGGTGTATGTATATATATCACATATATATATATAATCTACACATATACATGTAAGAGAGTCTCTGTTCTAATGGTGAGTTTATATTTATGCATGTGAATTTTGATATTTATTCTTGAATTTAATCTAGAAAAGTTAGATAGTGACCAGTCATAGTCTTAATTTTTATTCTTATTCATGCCAAAATTATTACTCTACTAGTAGAATAAATAGATAGGATCATGGTTATAGTTTTCAAGGGAGAAGAGAATATAGACATTATTTAATCCATGTCCATTGTTTTACGAAAAATGCAAAAAAAGACACTGACTTGCCTAACATCATATCAGTTATTGTGACAGCTGTAACTAAAACACAGGTAGCTAGTGACTCTGAATCCTTTGCTTTTGAGACTACAATTCAGTCTGACTCTACGAGACTCTTACTGATGGTACACAGAACAGACCTACGTATTAGCCTCATGGGGTTTACCATCTGCCAGGGGAGCTAGAAATAAGACAATTATTTATACCTATATAATAGGAAGGTTACAGTGTGCTGGAACTTAGCAGTAGTCAGGGAAATTGAACCTAGACTAGGAGTCGGGGAAGGCCTCCTGATGATGTGATAGAAATTGAAGTTGCAAAGCAAACAGTTTGGCAATGAAGGAAGAACATTCTAGGCCGACTGAACAGCCTGTAGAAAGGGTCAGAGTGAGTAGATAGTGTGTGAGACGAACTAAATGAGGGCCAGAAGGAGCTTAGGGAGCAAGGGGAAGAAAGCTTGAGATAGAGAAGCTAGGTGAGGATCTCACTTGGGCTGCTTTAGAGACCTTGGCGAGGAGTAGATGGATTTGAATGGAAACCCATGGCAAGGTTTGAAGCAGTGGAGTGGCTACCTTGGGAGTCATATAAATCATGTGAGTATCACTTTATTCTCAAACCATAAAGGCAGAGTGCACACTAGTCTTCGGTTTGATCCCGACTCAGTGATTAGCAGGAGGCATGGGAAACAAATTTGTCCTGCCATTCTGGGCCTCAGCCTCCACACCCTACTGTCTGACCTGTACACAGACTGGTGCTTTGGATTAGCTTTACGCTTGTGTTTGGGACATCCCATATTCCTCCACCCTTGACCCGGCAGCTACCCTGTTTTGCCATTTAGCCTTGTTTGGAAGATCTCCATTCTCTCCTGGTGTCCTGGGATGCCACTTGCCCTGTCAGGCTCTTTCAGCTGCTGGGAGCCTGTGGATTTGAGTCCAAGTATATTGTGCTGGCCACAGAAATTCATTTCTTTTAACACCTAAGTTGCAATCACAGTTTCAAAGGAATCATATGCATTTGCTGCTTATATTGCTTGGCTTTATTAAGAATGCTTCAGTTTTGAAATCACAATGGAATTTCTAACAACATATAATTTATTTCACTCATTCCAGTTGACATGATTTAATTTGCCTTTGATTTTGTTGTGAATGATGCAAGTGAAAAAAAGATGCCTGAGTTATTACTGTGTGTTCAACTGCTTTTTATGTTTTCTTTAATTTGCAGTTTTCTCGTGTATTGAAGAATAGAGCCTGGCCTACTTTTAAACAGGCCAAATCTAAAATCTCCCCACTGCACAGCAGTGATTTCTGCCCTACCAACTGCCATGTCAACGTGATGGAAGTTTCTTATCCCAAAACATCAACCTCTTTGGGAAGTGCATTTGGTGTTCAGTTGGATAGTAGGAAGCATAATTCTCAGGATAAAGAAAACAAATCTTTGGAGCAAGGTATGCTAGCTTTTGCAACTTTATCAAATTATGAAAAGCAATTTAGGCAATCATAGCTATTCGTGCATCCCTGAAATTCAATAGATACCTGGTGTGCAAACAAGCATGAACTTTTATAAAGGAAGGATTTCTTGCTGTAATCATTTGGATAAGTATGCCTAAGTGTATACTGAATGAAAATGGAGTTAGGCATTTTTGTTATTTTTCTTCTAAGAAGGATGATTGCTCTCACTTTCCTTATGCATATGATAGGCACAGCTCATCTTGCTGTGAAAGCTGCTGATCTGAAATGGCCCTGAAACTTTGAGGACAATACCTGAGGAACAGCTGCAGCAATGCACAATGCCATTCTGTACCATCACAGTAGGACAAGGGATCAAACTGTCCTCTAGTTTTTAATTACAACTCCCCACAGGCTCTAGTTTCTGAATTAAATTCAGCATTGGATCAGCATTTTATTTTATGGAATCTTGACTTTAATTTGACTGGATAAAGAAAATGGGGTATATAAACACAATGGAATACCATTCAGCCATAAAAAGAAGTAAATCCTGTCATTTGTGACAATATAAATGAACCTGGAAGACATTATGTTAAAGTGAAATAAGCCAGACACAGAAAGACAAATACTGTATGATCTCATTTATATGACGAATATAAAAAAGTTGATCTCATAGAAGTAGAGAGTAGAATGGTGAGTACCAGGGCCTGGGGTGGTTGGGTGGGGGATTGAGAAGATGTAGGTCAAAGGATATAAAATTTCAGTCAGATAAGAGGAATAAGTTCAAGAGATCTATTGTATAACATGGTGAGTATAGTTAACACATTGTATTCTTGATAAATCCTAAGAGAGTGGGTATAAAGTGCTCTCAGCACCAACATGATAACTATGTGAAGTAATACATATGTTAATTACCTAGATTTAGTCATTGCATAATGCATATATACGTCAAAACATCAGGTTGTGCACGTAATACATATAATTTTATCTGTCGATTAAAAAACAAATAAAATTAATTGGACTGGATTGTTATCATAAGTTAAAGGTGATACATATTACTAAGGAATGACTTTAATTCCTCAGGGAAACTGAGCCCTATGGTGTACATTCAGCACACCATCACAACCATGGCGGCCCCTTCAGGTCTGTCTCTGGGACAGCAGGATGGCCATGGTCTCAGGTATCTGCTAAAAGAAGAAGACTTAGAAACCCAAGACATCTATCAGAAACTGCTGGGCAAACTTCAGACTGCACTGAAAGAGGTGGAGATGTGTGTTTGTCAAATAGATGAGTAAGTGTTTTGTACTACTCTTTTAAGTTTGCCAAATAAAATAGCCATAAAAATGTGACTTAGAAAAATTCAATCATTCTCTCTTTAGTTATTGGAAATTTAGGAGATTTGTGCTGATTATATAGATCCTCTTCATTCCAAAACCTTAAAAATGTTTTTTAATGGAAAGAATACATATAGGTATATATTTTAAGTAAGCATTTAATACCAAGGAAGAGAATGACAAAATTCTATCTTATACAAGGATGCTAAATGAGTCTCAGTGTAAAAATATTACCTTGAAAGATATATTTGAAAGAATACCAGTTTTGTATGAGGATTTCCTTGCATTCTTCGTAGTTCAGGGTACAAATTTTGGTGAATATGCACTCAGTAGATATTTATAAAAGACATAAAGTATAATAAATGCTTCACATACTTGTTAAATGAGTAAGTGTAAAATTATGTATCTCTAGGACAAATGCTTTTTCCTGTTCTGATTGAATTCATGGCCTGCTAAGCAATAAGCCAAATACTTGTGCCAGTATTTTTAACCAAGAGAAGGTGGAGGCAATTAATGAGCACTTTTCCAAATAAATCAGTTCTAATTCTTATTTAAGAATTTGATGGTTGGAGAATTGCCTGAGCTTCGCAGGATGCTTTGTCACATCGTGGTATAGGACGATGCTTCACATCTAGTCCAGACAGCTCTGTATAGTCAGAACAGCATGGGGTTTGAGGTAGCTCAGTTTCTCATCTACAGAAGTGAATGAGTAATAATAATGGATTACAAGTTTGTGGTCATGAAAATTATACAAATTAATATAGAAAGTAATCAGCACACTGCCTAATATAATGCTTGCTCATCCATTCAAGGGATGGAAATTATTGAATATATCCCAAATTGGCAGATTCTGAAAATAATAGAAATACTGTTATCTTCTTTTTATTGTACTCTCTTCATGAAGTTGTTGATTTAAATGGCTACAGATGTGAACTCTTAACTTCACACACACACCTATCATCCTATACTTCATGGATAATTCAGTTTTGACACAAAATATTTAGAACTTATTCCAAGCCTTTGTTGTAATTAGACATTACACGGATGAAGTCATAATTGGCATGATCTCTAATTTTACACATTTTTGAAATTTAGAGATCAAAATCATATTAGATGCATCATATTTTAAAAATTATCCTCAATATTTAGTATTTACTTTGCTAATTTTCTGAATTTTTATGAGTGACTTAGAATTAAGATTTTGTTTTTCTATTTCTAATATACTAGTTTTGTATATTATACTGTGACTTTTCCCATTTACAGATGAATTAAACAGTTCAAGCTTGCTAAAAGGAGAGTATTTTTTAAGCAATTGCATGACATTTTTGAAGTGTGTTGGAATCCTTGTGACAGCAGTTTATTATATTTTAGGATATATTTTACTTCATTTAATAAATGAGATTTTATTGCATGATATGTTTTAGAAACCAGTTATTGTCTCCCAGAGGTATTTATGAAGTATATAGAATTTTTATTAATAAGGCAATAAATAGTGGCATTGAATCATAGCTCCTAGGCCTCAAAGGGATTTTAAGAAAACATCTGAACCAATCCCATACTTCCAGTTCCAAGAGTTGTTATTGCCATTTTGGGATGAGTCTTGTCAATGGCAAGATTATTGATGTGCCTCAGCTGACACTGCTCAGGGACTAATCTTTAATGCATGGACGGTCTAGCACTGCCTCGCAATCCTCCAGACTTTGTTAATTTATTGACTTTTTTTTTAAGGTTCAGGTAATGTAGAAATATTTTCAGGAAAAATATGTAAACCCAAGGAGCTCCTTTTACTTGGTTTAAAATATTTATATTTAAGGCACTAGTTGCAGACTAGTTATTTTTTATTAACTGAAACTACTTAAAATGATTGTTTTTCACTGAAGATTTCCCCAGTCTGTTATTCTAAAAAGCTGTACCCAACTGAGTGTGTTTATTAGAAAAGTGGCACAGAGTGAGCGAATGATTGGAGAAACCACCTTGGTCTTCTTTGGGTACACCACAAAGTATAAATAGGTTCCACACAACTTAATGTGCCATATAATCCCTGTAAAACAGTACGATTATTTTAAGTGCCTGGATTCCCCCTTGTCTTTAATATTCAGAGATGCTGCCATGCAGTCGAGGTTAACACATTATTTAAAAATCTAGTATTTGAACGATTTTCTCACCCTGTAGTAATTGTTCCTGGTCAGAGATGTCTTTGCAAGTAAAGAAGCAGATCTCGGATGTGTTGCCAAGTTTTAAGAGAAACTGCCTGATAACACCTCAGTGCTAGCTTTTCTAGAAGTTATTCATCCCTGTGAAAGGTCCTGGGGTTGAGCTTGTCTTATCATAAAGTCTGGTTGTTCTGTCACCTGGGAACACCTCTCTTAGAAATGAAATTTCCTTTAACACATAGGCATTTCACTAAATCCTCCTACTTAGCTTCAGAGCCGAAGATGGAATTAGAGGTGAATTTGCTGTCTAGTAACATGAGTTAAGATGGTGTAATGAATTTAATCAAGGATTTGTGATTCCGGTTTCACTTTGGAAAGTTAAAGACTTTTGCTCTGTGATGGGTTATTTACTGGGTAATGACACTTAGGTACAAGAAATAAGTAAAAGGAAAAATAATTAATGTCCAAAACCTTTGACAGGGTTTTTAAATAGAGGATTTGTGTATTCTCACAGCGAGGAAAGGGGCCTGGTAAACATAGGGGATTTGAGAACAGACTTCATTTTGCAGGTGTCAGATGCCTCAGGATTGAGTGATGAACAAACCACACTTTAAGACAGTTAGTAACCTGGGGGTTACAAATAGGAATGGTGGTGGTGGTGGTGGTGGTAGAGTAATCATTGAGGTTTCCCCAAGCATTTTGCTAGTAAATGTACAAAAAGAGGGGCACACCATAAAAACCAACTTTTTAATAGATGCTTACTTGCCAGGCAAGATTACACTATTATATACATTGGCTTATTTCATTCTCGCAGTACTTCTGTGAGTTGAGTTATGAAACACCGGGATGCACCCTACTCCCTCCAGAGTGTGCAAGTTAAATGCAGGGAGAGGAAATCCTGCTTAATTTGCACAGGATATGTATGTAACAATATGTCTTGCCTACCCCACCTCTAAAATGGGGAAAATAATAATAGCTACTTCATAAGGTGGTTTTAGAGATTAAATGAATTGATAACCTGTTAAGGACTTAGCATGGTGACTGTCATGAAAGCTCAACAGATGTTAGCAATGATGATGATGTTTAAAAACACACAGGTCGTTGCAACATACTGTATACAAAAATCTTTCTTATCAATGGCACAAGGAGGAGATTCACCTGGAATTGCATGCTGCTGAAGGTTTTAATTAATAGACCTCTAGTAGGTAACTTAATATTTTATACGAATGAAAGTGAAGGGATTTCTGCAAGCACAGATATTATGGTTTGATGCCTTGTTGCTTTTCAGAATCTAGAAATTGTATGCAAAACATGGTGTTAAAAATACAGTTTTTCTATCAGTTTTTTATAAGCCTAACACTTGTTCCCACAGGGTCAATGCAAGCATGATTGCAGCTGTTTTAAGTAAAAGTAAATATCTGAATACAATTCATGTAACTTTGAAAAAAATTATGCTTAGCCCCATGACTTCTAATTTAAAAGATACATAAGCTCAGAGGCCTCTTGGCAAAATGAGAACTCCTGCATTTTTTCCCTCTTTGGTATTCAGAGTTCATCTGTCTGTGCAGCATGGAGCTTGGATAATTGGAGTTAGTCTAATGTTTTAATCTTTTGGGTGGATAGGGTGAATAAATAGACAATCTGTCTTACAAGACATAAAAGTATCTTTCCAAAGAGAAAAACTGTGTTTAAAATCATC